>NC_090923.1:681108943-682501134 GCF_040938575.1 Ambystoma mexicanum
GATTTTGAAAAAGCTTTTGACTCTGTGCACTGGGAGGCAATATGGGAAATCATGTGTCGTATGGGTTTTGGCCCACAATATATGGGCTGGGTACGGCTCCTATATGAGTCCCCTGAGGCACAAATGATAGTGAATGGCTGGCCCTTGAAACCTTTTAAACTAGGGAAAGGGACAAGGCAGGGATGCCCCCTGTCCACAATGATTTTTGCTCTGGCCATAGAGCCGCTAGCAATACTGCTATGATCATTAATGTCCTGGAGCGGCTTTCGCTGGGTGCAGGACTGGGAAGACAAGGTCTCTCTATATGCGGATAACCTGCGAATCTCCCTGAAAGACCTGCATATCCCCTGCCCCACAATAACAAACCTATTGACCAGCTATGGCATTTTTAGCAGACTACGACTGAATTGGGCAAAATCAATACTATTCCCAATAGACAAAATGAACTTCACAAAGCCAGATAACTGCCCATATCAGATAGTGACAGATCAATTTCGACACCTCTGCATATTAATCACGAGCAACGTCGTTGACTACGTGGCTAGAAACCTCCACCCAATCACAGCCAGGTTCACAGAAGATGTCTGACACTGGGCCTTGATTCCATTGACCCTACTAGGTAGAGCGGCCCTTTTTAAGATGTTGGCTCATCCCCGCTTTCTATAAATATTGCAAAATGCCCCACTATATATTCCATCAGAAGAATTTCAGAAAATCAATCGTATACTTCGTAAACTGCTGTGGTGTGGCGGGCACGCCAGTATCGCCTTAAGCACCCTCCAGCGCTCCACATGGGAGCATGGGATTGGACTCCCATGCCTGCATTCATACTACTGGGCTACCCAAACGGCAAGGGTTAATGAACTGCTACATGAATACCAATCACTGCCACATATTAGAGCAGCAAACACGGGCGAACAAAGCAGTTTCGAACTACAACGGCTCTACGCGGTTACGAATCACGCATCCACCCGAACCATACTGACGCATGAGAACTGATATGGAAAGGAGCACACAAACATATGGGATGGGACACCAAAATCACCCCAATACAGCCACTATGTGTAAATAGGAACCTACATGAAGTGAATAAACTCCCGAGATGGCTTAACTGGAGACACCTTGAGATTAATCGGAGATGTTATCGCAGACGGAACACTGGTTACCTTTTAGGCCCTGGCTTCCCGCTTCCACCTCCCAGCTACTGAACATTATCACTACACACAACTGCAACATGCAATATGCCCATACCTCCCACACAAATGCAACATGCACTACGCCCCTACCTCCCAGAGTTAGCGAATATGCCTGAAAGCACTCCTCTTGAAATAAATATAGTTCAGACGAGGGTTGATAATAAGATCACATCAATAATGTACAATGTTAGAACCTCCTTTGCAACCACTGACCTCTCTAGCTTAAAATCGAAATGGGAAAGAGACATTGGGACCTTTCAAGCAGAGGACTGGGTGATGGCCCTGATGTTTCCCCGCGAAACAGCAATCTCTGCCAGGCTCCGACTCATACAATTGAAAATACTGTACAGAATATATTACCCACGGGTGGCGCTTTATGGAGGGGAGAAAAGTGACAATCCGCTCGGTCTTCGTTGTAAAGGGGTAGAGGGCACTTTCTTCCACATATTGTGGGAATGCACCCACATCCAGCAGTGCTGGCAGCAGTGCTGCAACAAACTCTCACTTGTATTGGGGAAAGAGATACACAGAGATCCAAAGCTGTTACTGCTTGGAATAGAGGAAGAGGGAGAATTGTACAGGTATGAGAAACTGTCTTAACAACCACCGCATTAATCAAACAAAATATTGCAAAACGTTGGGGCTCTGCGATATGCCCACAATTTGAGCAATGGATCACTGACATAAACATATGTGTGATGATGGAGCGGAGAGTATACACAGCCAGAGGTTGCCCGAAGAAAGCAGGTAAAATATGGCAAAGATTGGAGAATGCACAGTGAACATTGCAGACGACCGCGTGTCAAACGTCGGTCGATGGTGACTGAGGACACTCTGATAGACATGCTGTGCAAGCGGCGAACAACTGTTCTAGACCCACTTTGTCTTTGTTTTTGTTTTTGTTTTGTTTTCATTCTCGTTCTGCTTTCAATGTGTGAGAGGTTAAGGAAGGTTTCTCGAGACGAATTAATTCCTTAATGTCTTGTAAAGTTTCCACTTTCTTAAAATGCAAAACCAATAAAGTGTGTTATAAAAAAAAAAAAAATGCACCGGACCCATAATCTTTTGGGGTTGATCTCTAGCCCTAGGGCGCAGATGGATAGTATAATTATGTATGCATTGTGGTTAGGGTGTTGCCGAAGGGATGTTTGAATTGGTTTAGATAAAAAGGGGATTCCAAAGAAAAGAGTAGTTAGTTGAAAAAGAGGTTACATTCAATGGAGACGTTGAGGCCTTGCTTTACAGAGTCTAGACAGAGGCATAGACAGGGTAGGGCCTGAGCGAGCAAGGGCCACCCAAAAATAATAAATGCCTGTGTTGCTCCTAGCAGGAGTGGCGCTGATGCTACACAGCATTTTTTTTTTTTAGCACCTCTCCTCCCTCGGCAACACGTTGCTTTGCGAGGGAGGAGGATAGTGCTGCTCACTTTCATTGTTTTTAATTTGCTGGAGAGCACGCCTGGGGCGCTCTGCGCTGGTTGCTATGCAACCACTTTGGTCTTGCAAAGGTCGGCTCTGAGCGAACCAACATACCTGTACAGACCAAACCTTATTTTTTGGAGAATGGGTCTCCGAGTCCAGATTGAAAAACCACGTCCGTCCGCCTTTGCGCTGACTGCCTGGCAGCTGCAGCTCTCTTTGTGCCGAGTTCAGTGTCCAGGGCTGCTGCCACTCTGCCTGTGCCTACAGACCGAAGAAGAAGACTCTTCTTATAAAGGTAAGCACTGCAGCGCCAGCAGCGAGCGAGCCCTGCATGTTAATGTTATCTTAATGTACTTCATTATGTTATATGCCTGCATGTCATGGATGCTGGTGCGTGTGTGTTTGTATGGTATGTTATGTGTGTTGTGTTTGATATGTATGTGTAAACACTAAGTGAGTGACTGAGGAACTGTGGTGTTCATGTGTGTATGTTGTTAGCAGAGAGTATAGTGTGCGTGTGCAAGTGTGTCTGAGTCAGTGTCAGTGAATGCATGGGTCGGGGGTTGACTGAATGAAGTAGGCATCTATGAAATATCTATTCTTACTACTACTGTGTAAGGATAGAGATTGCATAGATGCCAACCTAACAGGTGTACAGTAAGTGACCAATCGTTTCCGGGGTCAGGGGCGCTAAGAGGCCTCGGGGCGCATCATTCTACTTTGCCCATTGCCCTCCTTTAGTTCAGTCACAGCCCCGGGTGCAGGGAAGTATCCAGCATTGCAAGAGTGGGGGAGTAAAGGGGGGCGAGTCACGAAAAAAGTCCTGCTACAGAGCTACTTTTTCCCGCAAATGAAGTTTGTGGGGAAAAAATGCAATTCCATACGGTCTCATTCACACCCCCAAACAGCCCACCTCTGCCCCAATCTACTTTTGTTTCAACCTTTTGTGGCAGATGCCATGTTAACACAACAAACATGTTAAACTACAGGATCATAACCGATGCAGGAAATCATCTATTAGAGCTCTGTCCAGGCCCTCTGGTGCAAAATAAATGCAAACCTCCTAATTTGTATATGGATTGCGCCAAGATGTGACTTTATAGAAAAGGACATTACAGGAAGCATAATCAGTCTTTGATACTTGGATGCACCATGCAAGTGAATTCAAGTGACTAAGTAGCAAATAACTTGGTGGTGCAAAATACCTAAATTGTGCTTTTATTATATATGGAGCAACTCTATAGGCATTATTTGTTTTTTATTATAATAGCATGATATATTAACATACACTTTGAAGTGAATCAGAATCACTTACAGAGCTGCAGATAAGACACAGGGGGCCTCATTACGAGGTGGGCTCAAAGGGATACCGGGCACCGTTAAGGACATTGGTGCCGGTAATCCATTTGCACCCTATTCCGAGGTCCCTTTGCGATCCCGCTAAGGCCGCCTTGTTTTACCAGGCGGCCTAAGCGGGAGCCGCAAAGGGTCCAGGGAGCAAATAACGGTACCGCAAATTGCGGTACTGTTATTTGCACCTTACCCATTCACATGGGGAATGGTATTTTCAATGGGGACTTACCAGTCCTGCAAAGGTAACGTTATTGGAGGCCCAGGGGGTCATTATGAGTTGGGCGGTAAGGGATATCGGACACCGGTAAGGAGACCAGTGCCGGTAATCCCTTACCGCCCAATTCCGAGGTCCCTTACCGGGAACCGTAAAGGACGTGTGGTCTGACCACACGTCCTTTACGGGTCCCGCTAAGGGACTAGGGCGCTAATAACGGGCCTGCTATTTGCGGGCCCGTTATTAGCGCCTTCCCCATTCCCATTGAGCCCTATGCGGGCTCAAATGGGAATGGGGAATGGTTGGTTGAATGGGGACTTACCGGTTCTGCGCAGGTCGGAATGTCCCGGTAAATCCCCATTCAACCAGACCGGTGCCCGTCCCGGTATTGGAGGCAGCCATGGCACAAATAGTGCCATGGCTACCTCCATCTCGGAATGAGGGCATCAGTGTGATTAAATGATTTGCCCAGGATCACACACTTTGATTAAATGGTGAAACTGGGAAGCGGACAATTTAAGCAACTGAGCACATCTTCCTAGACTTAATTGATAGAGATGTTTATTGAGGGTTTGCTTTTCATTTATTGTGCTTAAATAGTACTTTAATTATAGCAATGCCTTGGAAGCAAACCACATTACATAATGAACTAGCCTTTTATAGTAAACTAACTATGCACTATATGTATTTATTTATTTATTTATTTGAATCTGTATAGCACACAGCTGCCCTCGGCATCGTGGCACTATTAGAATTGCTTAGCTTAGTTACATAATTGCAAGAACGACAGGTTGGAGAATACAGCATGAAGCCTTACCCCAGGTTGCAGGGAGGCAGCTAGGTATGCATGGTCAAAATCGGTGGCACAAAACAGTATGCCTTACCCCAGTTGCAAGGAGGCAGCTTGAAATGCATAGTCAAAATTGGTGGCACAAAACCTGATGCATTACCCCAAGTTGCAAGAGGAGCATACGAACATGATGTCTACCACGTGTTACATGAGGCAGCACATGGGTGTGGAGGTCAGGAGGGAGGACTTAGTTAGGGGATGGTGTACAGAGAGGTGTGCAAGGGGTGAGATAGAAGGAGCAGAGGCGGTTATTGTCATAGAAATATATTGAGCAATACAAGTATGGCTTTAGTTTTATTCTTCCCATCCTGAATGCAAAGTCACAATAGCATCATGCAGATTTATTTGAGCCTAACAAATCCCCCTTGGGTTTTAAAGCCATCATCATTATTTCATAAAACATGCAACATTATCCACCTTTCTCACTTCTGATCACTCCCTCCCATTCCTAAAGGGACAAAAGTCCCTTTTAATAGCACAAAAATGTTTTGGGGGGGGGCTAAAGCCCGCCCAGTCTGCTCTATGCCAGTTGCGGTAATGGGGGGTGGGGACATGTTGTCAGTGGTGTGGGTGGTAATGAGGGGTGGAGGTAGGTGTCAAATGTGGGTGCCATTAATATCGATGCTGGATGCTTTGAATAAAAACAAAGTGCATTTTGGGAACATAAGAATAGCTGCCAATTTATCAAACATGTCTGATATGAATTTAAATGTGCATTCCTTCTGAGCATGCAATGCACACTTTGTGTAATGTTTATTTGCTCTGTCAAAATATTCAACATGACAGTAAAATATGTGAAAAGCGCGAGACATGTACTCAGCTTTGGACCATTTCACTGATTGAGCGTGGACTGTTCCGGTAAGCAATGGACAACTTTCAGATGCAGGTGTTAAGGCATTGCATATCATCGCTCACTGCACGCATTGAGACTTCAAAAGCACAGCGTTCAGGAGACTTGGGGAGCTGGGGGCAGAGAGCTTCCTCAAGTTTGGAAGGGCATGGGCCACGGGTCTCCAAGGAATGGCGTCTGGCAATACAATATTTGCCAGAGCTCAGCTTTGCCTCTTTCCGGCCCAATTCCTTCGCTGCTTTGATAGGTATTCAAAAGTGATGGGATTGATTGCACTGGAGTGCATTGTGATCTTGGGCAAAACTGTTCTGGGAATGTGTGTTCACTAGTAGTGACTTTGTAGATACTATTGAATCATCACTGATATAGTTAGTGATGGGGCACACAATTAACCCAATTGTAAACATGTGTATATCAGTGTATGTCTTATTTTAAGAAATTAGCATATTTTCATCCCAGTCCCACCAATGATTTATGTGCCTGACCCCAAAGCATTTAAATGAGGGCACAAGTCGAGGAACCACATGGGTGGAAGGTGTCTACCCACTTTTTTGAAAGGGTGGATGCTGTCCCTATTGTGTATATATATATATATATATATTTGTTTAATCCTGCACTTGCTTTTGACCACCAGTGGTGCATCTGGGAGGTGAGACCCTTCGCCACAAGACCACATGAATAGCTCAGCACTGGCCACTAAAATGTTTTATATTGCCATCCTGCAATACAGAACATGCTTTTGGGAAGTTTATTAGATTTTAAAAGTGCATACATTTCATAGTTAGTCAGCAGAGTAATAAGAAATCTGTTTATCTTGGCAAATGTGTATTTGGTCTATGCAATTTAAGTTGAATATAATTTAGCATATCTAATTGAATTTCATGATTTGTTCATTTCCTGTGACGCCATGTCCCAATGCATGCATTAGAGTTCGTCCAATTTTAGGACTAGAGCCCTGACTTCCCGAACATTTGCAGTTACATCAGTATCATGTGAACGTACCGTTAGTACATTGAAATGTGTTAAAACATGGTTAGGATCAAGGATGACAAAAAACAGACTGTCCTCATTATGCGTCCTGTCTGTTGAGAGGAAATTGTCTTCATTAATTAACATTGATTCAATTGTTGATACCTTCAAAGCAAAAAAGAGGAGAATCAATTTGTAAAAGGGTTGACGAATACAGTGAAGGAAGAATAGCAAATGTAATCTGAGGGTTGGGGAATAGTGAAGGGAGGACAGAGTGTGAGAGGGTTGGTTGTAGGGTGTAGAGAAGGAAGGAAAGGGAATGTGAAAAGTGGTTTGGAGGATGTAATGAAGGAAAGGCAATGTGAATAGGGGGTTGGAGGGTGTAGTGAAGGAAGGAAAGGGACTATGAAAAGGGGGTTGGAGGATGTAGTGAAGGAAGTAAAGGTACTGTGAAAAGGGGGTTGGAGGATATAGTGGAGGAAGGAAACAAAATGTGAAACAGAGGTTAGAGGATGTAGTGAAAGAAGGAAAGGAAATGTGAGAAGGGGTTAGAGGATGGGATGAAGGAAAGAAAGGGAATGTGAAAAGGAGACTGGAGGTCGAGTGAAGGATGGACAGAATGTGGCCAGGGGGTTGAAGCATGCAGTGAGGGAAAGAGAATGTGTTTAGTAGGCTGAAGGATCGAAAATGTGTTCAAAGGGTTAGAGGATAGAGTGAAGTAAGGACATGAAGATGATTTGAGGATGCAGTGAAGGAAGGGATGTGAAAGGGGATGGAGGATGTAGCAAAGGGAGAAAGGGAATGTGAAAAGGGGGGTTGTAGGATGTAGCAAAGGAAGAAAGGTAATGTGAAAATGGGGTTGGACGATGTAGTGTGTGAAGGAAAGATGTGTCAAGAGAGTTTTTGGATGTAGTGAAGGATGAATAGAGTAATTGCACCGATTTTTGTAAAGTTGTACATTAAAGACATAATGCTATAATAGAGTTGGAGGTAGTGGGAAAATGACAGGAATCGTTATAGGTTTGGGTAATGTCTTGGGACAAAAGAAACGGACATGAAAGGAAAGTGAACATTTGGATGGAAAGCTATTCAAGTGAAAAATGTAGAATAGACCAAACAATAAAAAATATTTAGTTAAATTAATGTATCAGTTTTCTATTAAGTGGGTGCATCTTTCACACAATGCATTATCCTAATACAGCTATAATATAGAACTGTATGTAATGTATACCTGTGTCGATATGCACATACCATCCAGATATTGTCTACTTACAAATCATGTTTCTCCAGCATGGGGTCTGGCATGGATTCACATGCTCATGAATATTCCCCATCGTCAGGCTGGGAATCCTCGGTAAAGAAAAAACCAGTATCAGTTTCGTTTCTGATCTGTCTTTCGTAGTAGTAACCAATCACTGATCTCTGCGTCATACTGACCACAGCCAATGCCTGCCCTCTACCTAAGCCCCGCCTCTGGCAGCCATCTTCAGATTTTTACCGCACGTTCAAGTGTTGGGATCCTCGTGCTATTGCTCTTGAGCGTTAGTGCTATTTTTCACGTTTTTTCTCAAAAACTTCGATTTTTTCGGTCAAAAAGAGCCTCAAGCTCCACCGTTTCTTCATCCGATCAACGGGGACCTGTGTCGGATTCGTCTACGCCCCTCAAGGGTGAAGATTTCGTCGAGCCACGCTTTTGGAGGACTCCTGAAGTTTCTCAGGCCCATCTCGGACATGGCCCAGGAGAAGGGAACCTCGATGCCCGGAAAGCTGTTCAGGGTCTGCCCTGGATGCCAGCTTCAGAATGTCTTTAAGGAGGACGAACACTCCTTTTGTCTTTACTGCCTACATGAGGACAAGACGCACGTGGAGAAGGACTGTGCGTTTTGCGGCAATATGTCGGATCGGACCATGAAGGACCGCCATCAACGTCTCGCCAACTGGCTGTAGGGAAGAGCCCGTCAGGCGAGAAGAAGAAGAAGAAATCCAAGCGGTCTTCTAAGACCTTTGAGGACGCCCCGGCGACGGGGGTCCAACACAAGGCCAAGCACCGCAAGTCCGCTGGCACCGGGAGCGCCGAACGGTCGGGCTCTACGGGCGCCAGGCAGGGCGCATCCTCCCCGGCACCATCAACCACGAGCCAACGCTCTGGTTCGGGTAAGAGGAAGGCCGAGCACCCGGCGAAGCTCCTGGAGAGGCCCCGGTCGAGCTCGAAGGCCCCATCGGAGGGAGAGCGAGGCAGTGTCCCTCCCCCCAAGGAGAAGGCGGTGAGCGCACCTAAGGTGGTGAAAGCCTTAATCCATCCGGCCAAGGCCTCTATCGAGACAGTCGCGGCGGCCCTGGCTCAGCCTGTGGAGGCTACACCAGTGGTGGCGACCTCCGGGCTCAGAGTCTCCCTGTCACCGCGGAGGGAGTCCTCTTTCATGCCCATCGACAGGACCCCCGTGAAACCTCCGACGGAGAAGAAAAAGGGGGGGCAGGAGGTCGTCGTGGATTCGGCCTGAACCTCTGAGGAAGAGCTGATTGAAGTCTTAAGCCACGGCGTTGGCGTGGAAGAAGACCAGCCCGTCGGGAGGGATCCCGACGAGGGAGACGACGATAACGTCGAGGGTGCCGACGGGGCCCCTGACCGCCCGTCGGACTCCACTCAACGAGAGCCGCAAGACAACTCGGCGGCCATTTTGTTGGCTATACAGTCCTTATGCTCCGAGATAAGGACGAGACTGCCGTTACCCCCAGCGGAGGAACCGCTCCCGACGGGGGAACCGGAGCCAGGCCCTTCTGGGAGCCCTCCCCCTAAGAGAAGAAGGATTCATCCTCCACCTCCTTTTCAGCCATCGCGCCCTGTTCAGCCCTCCTCCCCGTCCACGACTCGTGGGGATGATACGGGGACTGACACGGCCGCGACGGGTACGGTCGACGAGGTTTACGACGAGGATCTACCGTCGTCACCTCCCACCCGGGCTTACCCGCCCGACGAGATTGGATCGTTTCACTCCATGATCGCCAGGGCATCCGAGCTCTTCCAGCTCTGCCCGGAAGAGAAGAAGAAGGAAGGATTCCTTTATCAACGGCGCGAGGCCAAGAGGAAGACGGTCCTCTCCGTGCCTCTACTGGACGATATTTGGGATGAGGGCCTCGCCCTCCTCAAGAACCCATCCACGACGCCGGCTAGAAGGGATCGGTACGAGAAGAAGTACCGGGTCCCGGACGCGGCCCCCTTGTGCCTCCGGGCACAGCCGACCCCGGACTCCGTCGTCTCCGCGGCGGCCAGGAAGAAAGCGGGGGGGAGTGCGGCCTCTACGTCGACTTCCCCGCCGGACGGCGAAAGAAAGAAAAGGGTCATCTCGTCTGCAGCGACGACGATTAAGGCGGCCAACGCCTTGGCTATCGTAGCCCGCTACGACAGGGAGCTGTGGTACAAACTGGCCCCCCTGCTGGACTTCCTACCGGACGACAAGAGGGCGGATGCCCTAGAGATCTTGCAGGAAGCAGAGGTGGCGTCGGACCACGCCATTACGATTGCGACGGACATCGCCGACACTGGATTTCGCCAGTTGGGCAACGGCGTGTGCCTTAGGAGGCGTGGATGGCTCAAGGCTACTGACTTCCGTCAAGACATGCAGACCAGAGTCTTGGACATGCCGTTCGATGGAAACAACCTGTTTGGGAAAACAGTGGACGATTCCCTTCAAGCCATCAAGGCAGACACGGAGACGGCCCGGGCTCTTGGGGTTCTCCAGCAACGGCGGCCGCCCTTTCGGAGCGGCGGAGGCAAACAGGGTGCCTCCAAAGGTTCCGGCAGCGGATTTTCCACCTACCGTCAAGCGGCCCGTTCGTCGTCGCAGGAAGATTACAGGGGACGAGGCAAGTCAGGCGGACCCCGCCGTCGTCGCCAAGGAGGTCAAGGCGGCAAAGCCTCGTCGAAGCAGGACTGAACCGGCCGTGGGGTCGGGCCCCCACCGAAGCACCCCGGTGGGAGGCCGGCTGGTGAGCTTCGTCAGCGTGTGGGAGTCCATCTCCACCGACCGTTGGGTGCTGGACGCCCTAGCCCGGGGTCACGCGCTCGAGTTTCAAAAAAGGTGCCCGCGCGTCCCCCCTGTGGCCAGGAAAGAACATCACGTCCCTCAACTTCTCTTGGAGGTAAAGGCGATGCTCAGGAAGGGCGCCATCGAGCTCGTCCCAAAGAGGCTTCGGGGCTCCGGAGTTTACTCAAGATACTTCCTCGTGAAGAAGAAGACGGGAGGATGGCGTCCCATCCTGGACCTACGACGACTGAACAAATTCATCAAGGCACAGAAGTTCCGGATGGTCACCCTCCAACACGTCCTGGGTCAGCTGGAGGAGGGCGATTTCCTGTCGTCGTTGGACTTGGAGGATGCCTACTTCCATATTCCCATCCTAAAGGGACACCGAAAGGTTCTCAGGTTCGTGGTCCAAGGGCGTCACTATCAGTTCAGAGCCCTTCCCTTCGGACTAAGATCGGCACCCAGGGTGTTCACCAAGTGCCTCGCACCGGTGGCGGCGCAGCTGCGCCGAGAGGGGATCCACGTCTACCCCTACCTGGACGACTGGCTCATCCGAGCCAAGACGAGGGAGCTCGCCGTGGCGCACACGGCAAGGACCGTCCAACTTCTCACGGACCTGGGATTCTCCATAAACTACGCCAAGTCCCACCTGGTGCCCGCGCAAGACGCACTGTTTCTGGGAGCGAAACTCGACACAGTGTCGCTTCTGGCCTCTCCATCGGAGGAAAGGACGAGGGCCATTTTTGGCAAGGTGCAGCGGATGCTGGTTGCGGACGCGGCCAGAGTGAGGTCCATCAAGTCCCTCCTCGGAATGATGTCTTCTTGCATTTACCTCATCCCCCTGTGCAGGCTCCGGATGCGCCCGTTGCAGGAGTTCCTGGACGCGCGCTGGATCCAGACGACGGGCAGCTTCGAGGAGAGGACCACACTCGACGAGACTTTCCGACGAGCGATCTGGTGGTGGGGCACCCGCGCGCATCTGACGGCGGGCATGGACTTCCAGACCCCCGGCCACCAGGAGACAGTGACCACGGATGCCTCCCTGGAAGGGTGGGGAGCGCACACCAAAAATCTGCACGTGAGAGGCCTTTGGCTCCCGACGGAGAAGTCCCTCCATAACAACGTCCTGGAGCCCCGTGCAGTGTTTTGGGCCCTCAGGTCCTTCCTTCCGGCCCTCAAGGGCAAGGTGGTGAGGATCTTCACCGACAACACCACCACCATGTTCTACATCAGGAAACAGGGTGGAACCAGGTCCCCTGCCCTGTCCAGGGAAGCGCAGGATCTGTGGCATTGGGCTGTCGCCCAAAGGATGTTTCTGGTGCCGTTTCATCTGGCAGGGATAAAAAACACCATCGCCGACTCACTCAGCAGGGAACTGCGCTCGTGCCACGAGTGGGACCTACGACAGGATCTAGTGGACCGCCTCTTCCGACGGTGGGGCACACCCCAGATCGATCTGTTCGCGACGGCGACGAACTCCAAGTGCCGGAGGTTCGCCAGCAGGTTTCCCCAGCCGAGGAGCATGGGCGATGCTTTCTCGTTCCCCTGGGAGGGCCTGTTTCTATACGCGTTCCCTCCATTGCCATTGCTGATCCGGCTCATCAACCAGCTCAAGAGGTCACGGTGCAGGATGATCCTCATCGCACCTGCGTGGCCGAGGCAGATATGGTTCCCGGACCTTCTGGACTTGTCAGCGTCCCGGTCAACCAAGCTGCCAGTGGACGCGGATCTTCTCTCCAGGGAAGGAGGCGCCATCCTCCATCACGACCCGAAGTCGCTGAATTTGCAGGCCTGGCTCCTGCAGCGTTAGAGTTTGGAGGATACGACATACGGGCCGACTGCAGAGAGGTGCTTGCAAAGGCCAGGGTGTCCTCAACTCTTAATTGCTACAGACACAAATGGAAGAGGTTCTCTGTCTGGTGCCACGCACAGAAGATTAACCCTCTGCGGATTACGGCTCCCCAAGTACTGCCGTACCTACTGACGCTGGCCAAAGCTGGACTGGCGCACGCGTCCATCAAGATTCATCTTGCTGCGATCTCCCGATACACCAGAACCACGGGGCGGACGTCTTTGTGGTCTCATCTCTCTGGTGAAAGAGTTCATGAAGGGACAGTTCAGATCGTTCCCGCCGGTGAAGGCTCTGGCCCCGGCGTGGGAGCTCAACTTGGTGCTGACCAAGCTCATGGGACCTCCGTTCGAGCCTCTGCACTCGGCTCCGTTGAAGTTCTTGTCGTGGAAAACAGCGTTTCTTGTGGCCATCACCTCCGCACGACGGGTGGGAGAGATCCAGGCCCTTTCCTGCAAGGCCCCGTACTTGACTTTTCACGACACAAGGGTAGTGCTCAGGACGCACCCCTCCTTCATGCCCAAGGTGCCGTTGGACTTCCACCTCAACGAACCCTTGGTGTTGCCTGTTTTCTTCCCGTCGCCTTCGTCGCCGGCTGAAAGGACTTTGCACTCGCTGGATGTGGCTAGAGCGCTGAAGTTCTACGTGGACCGCACGAAGGGTTTTCGGAAGACGTCACAACTCTTTGTGAACTTTGGACCTGTCAATCAGGGGAAGGCTCTCTCGAAGGCTTCCATTTCCAGATGGCTCTCCGGCTGTATCATGTACTGTCATCGGTTGGCAAACCGACCCCTGCCTGGCCGTCCGAGAGCCCATTCCACCAGAGCGATCGCAGCTACCACGGCGTTCCTATCTGGTGTGCCCTTGCTGGACATCTGCAGGGCTGCTACGTGGAGGTCGACGCACACCTTCACGAAATTCTACTGCGTCGATCGGGATTCCAGGGAGGAGTCCAGGGTCGGCCAAGCAGTGCTGCGCAACCTGTTCGCCTAAGGTGAGCCTGGTGAGGAGGTAAGATTTGCTTAATGTTGAGTTTGATGTGATGCTTAATGTTGAGCCTTTGCCACCTCCCGTGGTTGTGCATGTGTGTACTGCTATGTATTCTTTATTCATGAGCATGTGAATCCATGCCAGACCCCATGCTGGAGAAGGAACAAGTTACTTACCTGTAACTGTTGTTCTCCAGCATGGGTCTGGCACGGATTCACAATGCAACCCTCCCGCCTACCCCTCTGCGGCTTTTCACTTGGTCATACTGCCACTTCACGTGCTACCAAATCTGAAGATGGCTGCCAGAGGCGGGGCTTAGGTAGAGGGCAGTCATTGGCTGTGGTCAGTATGACGCGGAGATCAGTGATTGGTTACTACTACGAAAGACAGATCAGAAACGAAACTGATACTGGTTTTTTCTTTACCGAGGATTCCCAGCCTGACGATGGGGAATATTCATGAGCATGTGAATCCATGCCAGACCCATGCTGGAGAACAACAGTTACAGGTAAGTAACTTGTTCCTTATCTAATAATTTTTAAACTATGAATTTGATGTTTTATGAATATCTGTTTGGGAAAGATTACTAGTTGTGATCTCGCTAGGTCCACAAAATTCATCCAATTTTTGCTACATTATCTTAGCTAAAATTTGCAGCTAAAATGCATGCTTTTTCCTAAACAAACTGCTGGACGGGGGCCTGAGGGGACAAACCCTGCCTTCCATCTGTGGGGGAGCTTTCCTTAGGTTGTGCCCAACTACATAGGCTTCAGGCCCCACTTGTTGAACAATCCTGGCTGCGCCTCTGAGTCTAGACGGTATCTAGTTTGTTCAACATCAGGTCGCGGTCACCTCCTCGGAAGGCATTTCTTAATGTCTGGATTATGAACCAGAACAAGTCCGTGTGGCGGTCGTTCTTAGCCTTGAAATGAGCTACCATTGGCTAGTCGTCAACTTTATTTTTGATGCATGATTCATGCTCGCAAATGCGTTGGCGTATTTCATTCTTACATTTGCCTACATATATCAAGCGACATGGGCATTTAATGCCGTACACTGACCATTTGGTCTTGCAGTCTTGCAGGTGGTAAACATGTTGAATTTCCAGGCGATCCCATTGAGATCAATTTCTTTGTCTTTTGTCAAGCAACAGAGAGAGCACGTTCTGCATCTGTGGTGTCCAGTCACGGGTGATAGATGTCATAAAGTAGTCTGTGTAATGGTAGGTTGTTTTGGTTCCTCATATGTATGGACTAGCCGATCTTTGAGATTTTTTCTGCGTTTGAAGGCAAATCACAGTTTTACAGGTTTGAAGGTATCTGTTTGAAGGGTATCCTAGTGTCGTACTATCGTCTTTCTTAGTCGATTGCTGAGAGGAGTGAAGGTAGTGACGCAAGTAATTTTGTCAGCTAGTTTTTCTCTGGGGGGTGGAGACAGACAAAAATGTCTGCTTGCGTTTTGTGCTCTCTTGCGCAGTCTCCGTATGGTGTGTGCCAGATAGCCGTGTTCTTCATGGCATGTGGACAGGTCTTTACTGGTGCTGTCATAGTCGGGTAGCATTGTGCAGTTTCGCCAAAGGCGGAGAAACTGACCGTAAGGCAAGTTTTCTTTGAGGCTAGAAGGATGGAAGCTCGAGAAGGCTAGATGTGTGTTTTTAGCTGTCAGTTTTCTACGTAACGTGGTGCCAAGGGCATTGCCACCAATTTCTACCTCAAGAAAAGTTATCTGGCCTTATTGTACTGCATCGAGAATTTGATGCAAGGATTCTGGGCACTAAGCCAGACAAGAAAGTTGTTGAGTGTATTCTCTGAGCCTCTCCATACTGCAGAAACATCATCTATGTATCAATGTTGAATCTATTGTTTTCTTGATAGATGGATTGTTGCTCAAAAGTGTCCATATAAAGATTTGCTACATCGGGGGCCAATGTAGCTCCCATGCTGGTCCCATGGAATTGTTTATAGAATGTGTCTTTCTAGATGAAGACATTTTCGGTCAATGCCAGTCTGATGCAATCGAGTAGGAATACAGTTGGTGGTTTCATATTCATTCTCTGGTCCAGATATGTTTGTATATCTATACATTCTACTTGAGGAATGTTAGTGTAGAGTGATTCTACTTCCAACATAACGAGGAAATCTTCTGGTGCAACCGTAATGTGGCTTAGGATTTTAATCATAGATGTTGTGGCCTCTACGAAGGATTTCATCTTACTGATGAAAGGGTGTAGAAAAAAATCATCGTAGACTGATAGAGGTTCTAGTATTGAGCCTATCCTGGCAACTATGGGTCTGCCTGGTGGGACAGAAACATTTTTATGGACTTTAGGTAGTAGGTAAAACGCTGGTAATATGTAATGTTTCTTTACTAGAAAGAATTTTTTGTCATCGTCCACCCAAACTTCCTGCCAGGCATGAGACACAAGACTTTCTATTTTAGAAAGACGTTGTGGGGTAGGGTTGATGTCAATTTTCTTGTAGAATTTGGTGCCTTGGAGTTGTTTATTGATTTTGTTTTCATATAGTTGTCTGCTCCAGAGAACTATACCCCCCTTTGTCTGCAGGTTTTATGATGAAATCATGATCCCCTTCTAGATTTTTAAGCACTTGTCTTTCTTGTTTTGTCAAATTTTCAGGAAAATGAGTAGGTTTTGAAAACATTGTGTTAACCTCTTTGAGAATGCGATTCTCGAAGGGTAGAATCTCAGGACAGATCATGGAAGGGATAGGTGTAAAGGTCAAAGTTGGTTTGAGGGCAGTGGACTTCAGGGGTTCTTTTTCTGCCCTATCTCAATGGAAGTATTTCAGACGTAATGAGTGCCCAGAGTATGGGATGTCGTGTGAGTGTGCTGCTTTCCCTATTTTACCAACCTCTGAAGCCTGAACAGTAGATCCATGCAGGTTTGACATGTGGCCAACTTTGCACCAGACCTGTAGATGAACTGGTCTGCTTTTAAATCTCAGTTACCATTTTAATGGTACCCACTACACAGTGTAATCTGCTTCTGACTTTGAGAACATTCAGACATGTAATTGATCATTTTACTATAGCTGGTTAGGTAGCTCATTGGGTTTAGCGCTCACTACTGCAATGTGTGTGAGTGTGCACTGCAGGTTGTAGGTCTGAAACCCGGCTAGGCCAACTCAGCCTTTCATCCGTCTGAGGTTGATAAATGAGTACCAATGCAGGCTGGGTTATATTATGTGTATATCTGTTCTATATAAACTGCTTAAAAGGAAGTGCTGTATAATAACACATCATTATAATTTGGCTTTGGATGTCTGCTTGCATTCACAGTAATTTGGATATATGGGCCTATACACACACTGATACATTTGGTGGTCCATTCTTGTATGAAATGTATATCACATTAGTGATATTGTAACCATATTTTTAATTGGGTCCTTAGGAACAATGCTATGTGATGCCACTTCCTGTTTTGTCAAGGGGTAAAAGGTCATGTTTCATTGCTTCCGGTGATGTCACTTCAGGGTGGGGTCAAATGGAATCACTTCCTCTGATGTCACCAGAGGTCAGGGTCATGTGATGTCACTTCCGCTACCCCTGGCATTTTGGTGAAATGACATCCCTGTTATCAAACCAATCTAATCCAAAGTGGGGCGTTTTTAACCAGCACAGAGGATAACAACATCTCACAAGAGGCACTCTGCAAAAGAACATGTGACGAATAAAGCCTGGGACAAACCTTGGTAGCAAATATGTATTGCACCATATTATGTGACAAGATACACATGAACACACAAAATCTCAACTGCTAAACTAAGTAATACTTTCTCAACTGCAGTCCTTCCACAAGCAGCCAATTAGCATACCACTCCAGCCCTAATGTCACAGCAGAAAGCATGTTGCTATGCTAACCTTGTTCCTTGCGATGAGCCCTGTCTCCTCTCCCTGCAGTGCCTGGTCACTATGATGTAGACATGTGAGGGAAAATAAAAGATAGAACAGGTCACAAGAATGTGCTTGATTAATGCTAATCTGGTGGTATGCTGTCTATGGACCTCTTGCCACAGGGAACCAGGCTGCACCTCACTGAGGAGGTCCAACAAGGCCGAAACATGTCTGGGGTTGCTTGGTTTTCTGTGCAGAGGGGACCTGGCCTAGCAGTTCTGGCTGGGCTGCTACCTTCGGTGGTGGCAGCTGCTGACTGATTTGCACATGGCTGGTCTCCTTTTGCAATGGCGCAGACGGGCTAAAAAACGGTGGTGTGGAAGGTTACCCAGAGCAATTGCCAGTGGGTTAGATTCATTTGAAACCTTCCACCCATCACTTTTGTGGTCAGTTTGTTTCTCCTTGTGAGAGAGGGTATGCCCAGACGTGGGTCCCTTGCTCGCTGCGCCACAGGGAACCAGGCTGCACCTCACTGAGGAGGTCCAACAAGACCGAAACATGTCTGGGATTGCTTGTTTTTCTGTGCAGAGGGGACCTGGCCTAGCAGTTCAGGCTGGGCTGCTACCTTCGGTGGCGGCAGCTGCTGACTGATTTGCACATGGCTGGTCCCCTTTTGCAATGGCACAGACGGGCTAAAAAACGGTGGTGTGGAAGGTTGCCGAGAGCAATTGCCAGTGGGTTAGATTCATTCGAAACCTTCCACTCATCACTTTTGTGGTGTGAGAGAGGGTATGCCCAGACGTGGGTCCCTTGCTCCCTGCGCCACAGGGAACCAGGCTGCACCTCACTGAGGAGGTCCAACAAGGCCGAAACATGTCTGGGGTTGCTTGGTTTTCTGTGCAGAGGGGACCTGGCCTAGCAGTTCGGGCTGGGCTGCTACCTTCGGTGGCGGCAGCTGCTGACTGATTTGCACATGGCTGGTCCCCTTTTGCAATGGCGCAGACGGGCTAAAAAACGGTGGTGTGGAAGGTTGCCCAGAGCAATTGCCAGTGGGTTAGATTCATTCGAAACCTTCCACCCATCACTTTTGTGGTCAGTTTGTTTCTCCTTGTGAGAGAGGGTATGCCCAGACGTGGGTCCCTTGCTCGCTGCGCCACAGGGAACCAGGCTGCACCTCACTGAGGAGGTCCAACAAGGCCGAAACATGTCTGGGATTGCTTGGTTTTCTGTGCAGAGGGGACCTGGCCTAGCAGTTCGGGCTGGGCTGCTACCTTTTGTGGCGGCAGCTGCTGACTGATTTGCACATGGCTGGTCCCCTTTTGCAATGGCGCAGACAGGCTAAAAAACGGTGGTGTGGAAGGTTGCCCAGAGCAATTGCCAGTGGGTTAGATTCATTCGAAACCTTCCACCCATCACTTTTGTGGTCAGTGTGTTTCTCCTTGTGAGAGAGGGTATGCCCAGACGTGGGTCCCTTGCTCGCTGCCCCACAGGGAACCAGGCTGCACCTCACTGAGGAGGTCCAACAAGGCCGAAACATGCCTGGGGTTGCTTGGTTTTCTGTGCAGAGGGGACCTGGCCTAGCAGTTCAGGCTGGGCTGCTACCTTCGGTGGCGGCAGCTGCTGACTGATTTGCACATGACTGGTCCCCTTATGCAATGGCGCAGACGGGCTAAAAAACGGTGGTGTGGAAGGTTGCCCAGAGCAATTGCCAGTGGGTTAGATTCATTCGAAACCTTCCACCCATCACTTTTGTGGTCAGTCTATGGACCTCTTGCCATATTCTTTTATAGAAACCCCCATTTCCTATAGGTGTAGAGTAAAGCTAATCTCTGCTGGAAACGTTCATGCCTATATTTCCTTTTCCAAAAGGGTATACAGGATTTGCCAAAAGAGGACCAGTGGATAGAGCATTGACTATCGGACTGTAACAACACACTGGGTGACCTTCCCAACCTCTGTCAGCTGGCCCTGCTCTACAAGAAATTAATGGGGGCATCCGATGCATGCAGTTTGGCACCAGGGCACTTTGTGTATTGAAGAATATGAAGGCAGACTTCACAGAGGCGTTTAGCAAAGCAGAAGGTTGAAGCTGGTGCCAGTGGTTTATGAATAATTCAAAACCTTCCTGTCATCACTCTACAATGTTGCATTTGTCACCTGAAGTGGCATGGGTTATGCCCAGATGTGGGTTCCAAGCTTGCCTAGATACTCAATGTACACTTCGCTGATGAGGATTAATGAGATGTGACTTAGCAGTTCAGGTGGACTGGTCCTCTCTTGGCCTGACCTTGCCTGATACTCATTAGGTCTTTCCTCTTTTGTAATGGCATGACAGACTGAAAAACAATTGTCTGGAAGGTTGACCAGAGCTTTGCCAGCACTTTCTGACTTAGTCAAAACCTTCCAGCCATCACTCTTCTGTGCCACTGGGGAATTGTCATCTATTTGAAGGTGGAGTAGGTGGTGGCAAAGTGGGTCAGCCCTCAAACCCCACGGCTGGGCTATGTTCTTGTTGCAAATGGCTCTAATATCCTTGCTGTCCTATGCGTTAAGCTACTATTTCACCTCATGGTGACGCATTTGTATCAGCACTTGCCAACCTGTGAAGGAAAATATTGCTGTGGCCAGAATATCAACATTCAATTCAGCTGGGAATACAGTGTGAGAAAGGTGCTGCCCCAATTGCAGGAATTGTATACCACAGTTGTTATGCACTGGAATTATTGCACAATTTGGACAGACAACGTGAACAATGTAATGCCATCATGGATAATGTCAAAAGTCATAGCCGAGTATGTGATGGTGCTTAGTTATGCTAAGGCAGTAGCAACTACTGTCTAATGTCTGTTGTGTACTAAAGCCTTTTGAGGCAGCCACAACGTGTGCTAGTTGGCACATTGCATCCTTCAATGAGGTCCTGATTCTAGTGTGCCCGCTAGAATGCAACTGGTCCAACACGATAAAGACTATGATGAAAACATCAACAGCAGATCTGCAATTGCAAGAAGGCTTATGATTTGTCTGTCGTGGCAGGTACAGCCTAGCTGGTGGGTGATGTGCTCGCAACCTTGGGCAGTCAGTGTCATTAAAACAATACACATAATAACTCATGGCATCCCTTCCCAACCTCTGTTTTTTAGGGCTGCTTTTCAGATATAGTTGATGAATCAAAACTCACAGATGACAGTGGCATTAGACATACTTAAGATGTTGAACGCCACACTGATGCAGCAGGTGCCAATACAATTGCAAGAAGGGAAGATGCAGGGCGAAAGCACACTAGGGCTCAAGACACCATCAGAGATGTCATAAACATTGCCTTTCCCACCATCCGGAAATCCATTCCTATTTGCAGCTTCACCGCCTGCGCCATAGTCAGTGAACACTGTTGGTGATAGTGATTGGCTGGAAAGGAAAGCATGCGAGATACATACACTCCTCACTCAATCAGAAACCCTCAATGCTTAAGAAGTACCAACCCATACATTGGACCTTTGGTGGCACACATGGCAGATGCTTATCTTCTTGATGCATCTCACACGAGATGGGGTGATGATCTACTACACGTGGCAAGCAACACCTGTGAAGTTAAGCATAGAACGTCAAAGCTTCCTCCTGCCAGTATACAGTGTGTTTTAAACTTCAGTTCTCAGGGCTAGTCTATCTGAAAGCAGGGGAGGCCGTGCAGTACCCCATATTGAAGAATACACATTCATTAAAATGAACCAGCACTACAATACGGAAACTGACTTTGTGATGGCTAGGCAAGTCACCTAGCCATAGCCAAAATACTAGTTGAAAAGAGGCAGAATTGTTTCCCAGTTCAAGTACATACAAGTGGAAGCTTTGTTATTTAGTGTGGGTTGCAGTTGTGAAAGGGACTGACTTCTAGTGACTGTAATATCATGATGGAATGTCAGTAGCATTTTGACTACTGCGGTTATTTTCTTAAATCCTCTTCCTGTTACCTTCAAAGCCCAACGGTTCACAGTACAGTCATTGTTCAGTAGGGGCAGAGGCACTCTTAAGAATTTCTCAAGTACTCTGCACTCGATGTAAGCTGCAAAAATGAGAATTGTTTAGTGTTAGGGAGAATTCTCTGTTTAGGCTGAATTTCCTAACCTAGTGAGTCCACCAGCAGCTTTGCTGGATTTCTGGAGTTTGTTTTTTCATTCTGCCAAGAGTGAGACTCTTTTCCTCCCACTCTTGGGCATGAATGTGGTTGATTTCTTTGAATGTCAATGTGTTCTATGGGCTATGGGGTCTTTTACTCCATAGGGCCTCATGTGTTTTGCTATGTGTGTTACACCGCACCCTCCGTGCCGTAACACTGGGGTGTCCTAGAGGATCCCCACCATAGACTCCATACCCTGGGACTGACTACTGTCTCCCAGGGCATATAAAGTCACCATTGGCTTTACTAGACCTAAATTTACTAACAGAACTAGTACAAACCATCCTATTGTGGACATACTGGTAGGGGTAATTCGATTACCCCTGGGTCTGTTGCTCCAGGGGGCACTGTCCCGTCCCCCCTCGTCGAGTTTTGGCTGGTGGCAGTGGATACTACTTTTTATATTCGACCGCGAATATAGTTCTATGGGATTCTTCCCATTGTTGGAGGCTAACACTTTTTCACATTAGTCTCTAACATACCGCGGTTTATTTGTCTTAAATAAATCCACCGGTTGGTATTTTCTGCCAGAACTCGGTTTTTAAAATGGTGTATGTGTTCGCCTCTGTAACTCCGAACCAAAGGTTGAGCCCTTTGTTCCACTTTTGCCGGGCTTCTGCACAGAAGCCCTCCAGAGTGGTGCCATTCTGTCTGGGTACCACAGGGGTGTGGGAGGGGGACTGAGTTGCCTTGCCAACTCAAGTCGCACTCTTGTGTGATTGGCCCAAGTGGTGAGCCGACCCGCTCACCACTTAGCATGTTTGATTGACAGCTAGGCTGAATGAATAGGGGTTTTCTGCATAAAAGCAGTGCTTTTGGGACTGGAACTTCAGAAGTCGCCACAGGACCTAAGAATCCGACGAGGGTAAAGCTGAGCCGACTTGCAACGACGACACCTCCGGTGGAGCCCTGCTGAACCGACTCACCACTTCCCAACAACAGAGGAGATCTCCCTGCTGGAGAGTCTTCTTCCCCTGACTGGTGGGAACAACCAGTCCCTTGCTTTTTCTTCACTTCCAGGACGTCTAGTGGTCGAATTGCCCGTGCTGAGCATCCCGGCAACCGGATAGCCACTGGCCACTGTACCACGACCAAAAGGTGGTGCCTTGTGACGGAGCACTCCGCAGCTGGTCTCTTCCCTGGTGGTGCAACGATCTTCAACTTTTCCTCGACGACGAGATCCTCTCATCTTCTGGCAAAGCCCCGACTTGCATCCACCACCAAGAACAACTGCCCCCGCCGGAGCTGGCTCTTCACTTGCAAGGTCTCCAGACCTTCTTAAACGTTTGTTCTAAACTGGTCCAACCTTGCTGTGACATTTTGCTACAAAGACTTGAAGTGCATTTCCACTGTGATACTTTTGGGACATACAGCCTTGCCTCTCTCCGAGTGGGCCTGGCCTCTGAACTTTGTGATTTACAGTAGACCCTGCCTTGCTCGCCTTGCATTTGTTTCGTAAAAGTGTTGGTACTGAGTTGGTTTCATACCCTGCCTTTTTCTCTCCCTTTCTAACGAATACTAGAGTGCCATCTAGGTTAAAGCATTCACCTCTGTCTGCAAATGTGGTGCCGTTGAACCTAGACTTGTCGAAATATTGTTATGGGATTGATATATACTTATAGTAACTGTGATTGAAGTTGTTTGCCATATTAGTGCCAGTGTGTTTTCCATAGATGTGTTTTTAAATAAATAATTATATATCTTTTCACCCAAGCTCTGTTCCGTGTCTGCTTGTTCTACTGTGTAAATTGCCCTATCTTGGATACTCCAAATACGGCCTAACTCTTCTTGAGGTAAGTCTGACTGCTCATCCACAGCTACCAAGTGAATCTGTGTGGTACAGACTGCTACCAAGTGGGTTTACTGCCAAACACCTGTAGTCCTAAATCTTTTGCAGTGGTCCCAGATGGAACTGCACAGGTTTCTGCCTAACATTTAGGTTCTTTTAACTACACGAGAGCCTCCAACATGATCATTTTGTATGATCTGCCTGCTAAACGATAGCCGTCAACACGAGAAATGTTCAGGTTCTTCCCACTCCACAAGAGCTGCTAGCTTGTGAATCTGTCAGGTGCTGTCCACCTTGTGATAGCCGCCAACATGAGCATTTTTCAGATTCTTTCCACTCGGTGAGAGCCTCCAACATGATGGTTTATCACATTCACCCAGGCTACTCAAGAGATGACAATATAGGACCTTTTCTGGTTCTCCCCCCTGCACAGGTGCTACCAACATGATTATGTTTCAGGTTTTATCCACTGGTTGAGATCCTCCATCATGAGCATTTTTCAGGTTCTCCAGGCTACACTTGAGATGCAAATATGAGACCGTTTCCACTCCGCCATGCAACGCAATTGTCACCAACCTGAGATTTTTCCAGGTTATCCATGCACGATTGGAGATACAGACATATACTTTTTCTCATGCACATATTTCTATTGGTTTCCCTGCTAATTTCGTATGACCACACTACTAAGCAGTAGCTGCAACCACTAATATGCGTCTCATTTTCTCCATGCTACGTTTTCTCCAGGCCTCCCTTCTATGAAATAGCTGCAACTGCAAACATTTCGCAAGATTTCCCCTTTACTATTTATCAGCATACTCTGCTATGCAATGCCTGCAACCATACAAATGTTTCACAAACATATTTCACTTCCTCTGCTACTATTTGCCAGAAAATCATTACTCCTATGTTTAAGGGTCTGCCTGATTTGTAATAGCTGCAACTTCAAATATTTCTCATGATCTCCCCCTATTATTTCTCAGGGTTTACCTGCTATGCAATAGCTGCAGCACCAACTCATTCTCATTGCATCACATACTATTATGCAATACTATTTTACTGTAGGGTTGCAATGCCACTATTTCTACTGGTCGCCATGCTACCAGGGGTTTCCTACTACTTTTTATATGGTCTCCCAGCTATCTAAAATCTGCAAACACAAATATTTCTGACTATCTCCCTGCCACTATTTCTCAGTGTCTCCCTGATATGCATATGGAAGGATTTCTCAGGGCTCCCTGTTAATACATTTCAGTACCTCCTCTATCATTTGCAACTTTCTCTCAGGGTCTCCCTGATATGCAATTACTGCATCCACATATATTTCTCAGCGACACCAGACTATTATTACTCATGGTCTTGCTGCTTTTTCATACTTTCTCACTGTGATATGTTCTCAGGTTTCTCCTGCTAATAGTTCTCAGACTCTCCTGGATATCCAATAGCTACAACTGCAACTATTTCTCAGGCTCTCCCCACTACTATTTCTCTGGGTTCCCTGCTATTCAGTATGTCCAACCACAAATAGTTGTCAGATTTTCTCTGCTGGTTTTTTCATGGTCTTCCTAATATGCAATGACTCCAACTATATCTATTTCAGAGGTCTAGCCCACTACTATTCATCATGGTATTCCTTATGCTATTTCTCAAAGGTTTCTATGGTACTATTTCTCAGGGTCCCCCTGGTATCTACCAACTACAACCACAGTGATTTCAGACAGTCTTCCTGCTACTATTTGTCAGGGCCCACCTGCTACTATGTTCATGATCTCCCTGCTATTATTTGTCAGGCTCTTCCCGATTTTAAATATCTGCAACCACAAATAATAGTACCATTCACAATGGGACTGTTTGTCTGGGTTTCACAGTTAATATTTTCCCAGGCTCTTCCTGCTACACAATAGCTGTAACCTCAGCTATTTTGCTATTTTCCAGGCTCTCTCCACTAATATCGTTCAGGATCTTCTTGCTATGGTCAAGCTGTGCTCCACCTCCTGCCACTCCATTTTCTTATTTTCTTGTCCCACATTTACTTATTTTCCTTGCTGACCTTCACCATCAACTTTCCAGTGCAACATCTCCTCAATGACTACCCCACGTCCTCCTGCCCAACAGCCACCTGTTAGTAGTGCCTCTTGCATCACTTCAGAGACCCCCCAATGAATGCCACCATTTCCAAGTTCTCATTTCACTGCTGGTGTCTATCACTTGGCAGCTGTCCTCCTTTATCATCCTACAAGGCTTCTCATCACTGTCACCGGACAAGGTATCAGCCTCAGTCTTCACAGGGTGTGCATCTATGACCACATTTACTCCCAAGAGCCATCTCGTGCTAATTTGAAGATTGCATCCTCCCAAAAATATTCAGAAGTTCCTCTTTATGTATAATAATATGCCATTTCATTAAGGGAATCGTTTTTAAGGAAGGTTCTACAGTGTTTCACAAAGGGTTTCTTTTTTCTTGTTTGCTATTTTCAGTCGAAGGAGGGTGGCTGAAGGGAAAAGGCTATGCAACTAAATCATAAAGCAAGTACCACAAAAGGTTTTTGTAAGAATGTCAAAACACAAAGGGGTTGTCCTATAAAGTTTTTGATAAAGTCTCTTTTCTAATGGAAGGAGACAGGTAGAAGGTTTTCTTAAAAACATGACAAAAAGTGTGCCACAGAAATGTTTTCATAATGGTTCGTACCAAAGGATGTATCTTCTCCTTTTTTTCTTTTTGAAGAAGGAAAGTTAAATAAAAAGGGTTGAAAACTGCAAAGGTATTTTACAAAGGATTTCCTTTTTTCAACTTTTTTCTAATTGGGGTAGAACATCTGAGAAGTACAGAAATGATATTAAAAACAAACAACAACAACAAAAGGTTTCACAAAGGTTTCTCAAAAAGGCAGTGAGCATTTGAAAAACTAAACAAGCACACTAAAAAATAAAATGCTTCAAATAAGGAAAGCCATGTAAAAAATACACACACAACATACTCTGAGTGTCTCCATCACAAGGTTTCCTGCTCTCTCCTAGAGTGGGGCAGCCCTTTCCCTCCCTCTAGCCACTAAGCACAACTGAAAGTGAACCTGGAAGTTTACTGGTCCTTTTATATGGCCCCTGAACCTCCCTAGAGATTATGGGAATCTGATTGGCCTGTCAAATATCCCATAGAGGTTTAGTGGTCCTGATTGGCCGACCTTAAGTCCGCTGAACTTCCATGTGTATCAGGGTCAGGCTTTAACCTGCCAGGAATCTCCTGAGATCATGAGAGACTTCTGAATCCCAGCCACGAGTTGCAGTTCAACAGGTCCAGGCAGCTTCAAGCTCACCTAGCCTTGGTGCCATGCTCACAACCCGTGTTTACCAACTGTAGAAGCGGACCCATTCAGTTAAAGAGTTCTGTAGCTAAGTTCATCAGTGTAGCGAGCCCGCTTTCAGTTTTCTGTAACAAAGATTCCTTCAGATGATTGCATCCCTCTTTGTGGCTGGGAACTCGACCCATCAATTTTCGTGCTGCAATTCCTAATGTATACAGTTGCATTATTCTCTAAAGTAAACTGGCCAGGTGTGGCTGCAATGGATCTTGGCTTGGATTAGCCAATGGAATGGGTCAGCCAAGCTGTAGGAAGGCCACATTGTGAAATGCAATGTGCTGTTTTAATTACGGTGGTGCTTCCCTCTATCTACAACCACAACACTGCTACATTATAACAAAAGCAATCCTCTTACTGGGTTGTGGTAGATGAATGTTGAAAGACATACCATTACCACGGTTTTACAAAGCACACAGGGGCGGAAATACACTGTTTTGACCTGAAGAACAGGTCAGATTGTGTAAGCCCACAGAAAGAGGACAGATGGTGTCCACATGTCCACTGGTGTACTTTGGTAATTAGCTAGCCAATACTAAAAGCAGTGGTTGTGACTGATTGCTACTAGGCTTGATATATCCGTAAGGATTGATTTGCGTACATCATGTTTAAATCTATCTAAAGCCAAACTAGGAGACAAGTATGAAATAGCACATTAATGCTACATCCAGAGTACAATGTGAATTTCTTCCGTCTGAAAATAAAACACACTGTCCTAGGGGAAAACGTATCATTTTTCCCATTTTGCTGTGCACTAAAGAGTAGTTGTTCACTTTCTAATGCAGGAGTCTGCAACCTTTGGTTCTCCAGATGTTTTGGGCTACAACACGGGTTCTCAACCTTCTGCTCTTTAGATGTTTTGACTTAGTAATTCCATCAGCCATAGCCTGCATAGTCAATGATGCAGGATCATAGGAGTCGTAGACCAGAACATCTAGATTGCAGGTTGCAGACCCCATGTTCTAATGAGAGAGATGAAGTTCACTCTTGTGTGAGGTCCAGGTAATGGCAGGATATCGTATCTTCTGGAAGCCACCAACTAAGGAGCATAAGACGCTGCAGTGTCATACCACTGTTTCTGTCAGCAGGGAAATTGTACATTTGGGGGTGATATTTCTCTGGGAGCATTGTTGTGCTTCTAGGCAAACGAGTGACAATTCGCATCCTCCTACAAAGGTGACTGTTCACAATGAAAGCTCACTGTTCACTAGGGATGTAGGCAAGAAACTGAGCCAGACACAAACCTTATATTCCTGTTTCAGGCCTTTATGCCACCAGCTGTAACGATGCTGGCAGCGGCATTCCCATCTGCCCCCTTCTACAAGGAGATAACGCAAAGGGGGATAAATGATGGGGGAACAAGAAGGGTTGGAGTGGGTTCACGGGTGACCACTTTGTATAAAAAAGAAGACCACCACCGGCATATCTAACCTACATTTCCCCCAGCATCAGTAATCTGAAAGTCTCTATATCATGACAAACTGCAACACGCCTTTCACAAATGCAGGATATTGTTTCTGAAAGGCTTTGGAGACCATTAAATCTTATCTCCCTATAAATATGAAGTGGACGTGCGGTGTGGGCTGCCTGCGGGACATGGTCAGGGTTGTACGGGTGACCCTGTGGTGAGGGCAGCCTGCATGTCATGGTCATGGGCTGCAGTGGGGCATGGTCAGGGGTGTAGGGGAGCCCCTGTGGTGTGGGCTGCCTGCAGGGTATGGTCAGGGGTGATGGGCTGCCTGCGGGGCATGGTAATGCATGTATAGGGGTCCCCTTTGGTGTGGGCAGCCTGCGGGGCATGGCGAGGGTGGAGGTCACACCCAGGAGGGCCCATCACGTGAAAGGTGCACTCACGTACCCTGGAATACACGTACCCCGCTTGGGCCGGCAAAATCGTGTGAAGAGCGCACTCGCATATCCCGGAATACACGTACCCCACTCGCGCCAGCGAAATTGCGTGAAAGGTGCACTCGCGTACCCCGGAACACACGCAACCAGCCTCTGTCAGCAAAATCACGTGGAAATCGCACTTGCGTACCCCAGAATACACGTAACCCATCACCCCTGACCATGCTCCGCAGGCAGTCCACACCACAGGGGGACCCCCTACACCCGTGACCATGCCCTGCAGGCAGCCCACACCACGGGATCCCCCTAGACCCCTGACCATGCCCCACAGGCAGCCCATCAACCCTGACCATGCCCCACAGGCAGCCCGCACCACAGGTGACCACCCTACACCCGTGACCATGCCCCACAGGCAGCCTACATGACACCAAGCACTTGTGAGCCCAACTCATGTCCCCCCACCAGTGACGTGCACCAGCCAGCAGGCCCCGACTCATGTCCCCCCCACCAGTGACGGGCACCAGCCAGCAGGCCCTGACTCATGTCCATCCCACCAGTGACGGGCACCTGCCAGAAGGCCCCGACTCATGTCCCCCCAACCAGTGACGGGCACCTGCCAGCAGGCCCCACCTCAAGTTCCCCCCACCAGTGACAGGCACATTGACACAACATACATGCATGTACCAGATGTCCACCCAAATACCACCCCACACTTCCCAGTACAGGCCACGCGGCATGTCAGAAGCATAAAAGCATGCACACAAAGACATGCCAAACATGGCCACACACCACCGACACATGACTGAGGCAATGACAACTGATACATACACCAAACCAATGAGAGCACACAACAGAAATATATGAACAGATGAAAATGTATTAACTTAACAGAAATCTCACAAACGAAAACCAAACATGACAAGGATAAATGAAAGTAAACAGAACTGAAATGGCAATTCCAAAAAATATGTCATCAAAAAATAAGAAAAAAGTCCATGTCCTGAGAAATGAAAATCATAATCCAAAGGGTGAATGAAAAAACAAAAAAAACATTCCAGCATGGGTGTTAAAAATCAGCAAATCAAATTGTCCACAGTTCCACAACTATATACAATGAAAATTCTCAAGTTCCATGATCCCAAAACCAAATGAAACCTACCAAAATACCTACAGAAAAACAACTATGTACAAAAAGTGCAGCAAAGTCCATCAACTCCAAAATAAAAATGAAATGAAAGGAAAATGAAGTCTAATAAACTATATACAATGGTGGAGGCCTAGTCCTACGGCTCACTTCTTGATGTTAATGTCTTTGGCCAGGGCATTATTGAGCTCCATGTTGATGTCCCGGAGGCGGGCCTGGGATGTGTCCTTGCGGGCGCGCAGGGACGTCAACATGGTCTCCACCAACTCCCTGTGAGTCTCCTCAAGGAACGCTGCCCGCGGTGCATGGAGTTCTCTGCCCTGACCATCGTGAGCCGTGCCCTCTCTGCCTGCCGCCAATCTGCATCTATCTGCTGGCCCAACCGCTGTCACATGGAAGACCCAAGTAGTACAGGGTGCAGGATGATCCAGTCACAGGATCAGGGACAGGATTACACACAGACACCTCCACAGTGACCTGTGCTGCCTCCGACCCCTGCCGCTGGACTGCACCACTTGCACCAGTGGAACCATCCCCTCCAGGCCCCATGTGTGGGTCTGATATGGCCTCCTCCTCAACCACACCCACCACCGACCAGGATTACTCTGTGCCGTCTTCCGTAGCATGCCCCTGTGGGGGCTCACCTGCCCCTTCATCTGCCGAGGAGTTCACATCCAACCTTGGCTTCTTGGACATCCCTCTGGCAGCTGCGGCCATGGACGTGGCACCAGTCCCCTCTCTCCCGGAAGATATTATTACATGGAGGGGTCAGAGCCTTGTGTCTCCAGCTGGCGGTGGCATCCCTGCTGCTGGGCTCCACAGCGCCATCTCCGCCCTCTTCATCAGTCGACGCTGCAGACAGGGAGAGACAGAACACAGGCATCAGGACGCCGTACAATGGTCTGCTAGACAAATGACTATAGCACATGAGTAGCAGTGTCAAACATCATAGACAGCATCACACTCCCCATCACTCAGGTCAATTGAACCCACACACACATGCACAAACAAGCAGGGAACGTGCAACAGGCATCTGAATCCATTCAATAGGAACTGCATAAACTTCCTAAGGGTGGCATGACGTCACAAGCATCATGGAGCATGCCATTCAGATGCACACACAACACCAGACAGACATGCATCTGGCCATCTCTACCTCCTGTCACAGTACAATCATTGTCCACTATGTCACATCTGCCAATCAGGTACCTACATGTCCGTGTCACATGCATCCATGGTATCTCACAGTCACACACACACCAAACAGACACACTCACATGTACACCGTGCACGTACATGAAGGTGGGTCCAGCATCCATGTGTCATACCCCAAACATGGCTGAGTCCACATGCAGGTATGCAAACATGTGTGCATCTTCACATGGAGTTGTGCATCATGCATCACAACAGATACACCATTGATTTGCAGCACACATGACAGTTATGTCCCTGCACATATACATCCATACATGGGCTATGTCACACATATGTCCAAGCTGCACACTCCTGCCACACCTCAACATGCACTCTGTCGAATGAGAACTCATGGACACTTACCGCTCGACTCCAATCGGGTCTGCCTCTCGAGGGCCTGGTGGTGAAGCGCTGGGCGAATGCGCTCCAGGACCCTCATCTGGTCGGTGGTAAGCAGGACCCGGTGCCCCACTTCATCCACTGCATCCAAGAGGCGACGGGCCTTCCTGAGGGCCCTGGACTTGAAGTCCTCCCAGCACTTATGGACGTGTTTGCAGTCACGGGGTGCCACCCCCTTTGTGATGATGGCACCCACGATGTCCAACCAGATCCTCTCCCATCCATCCTTGTCAGCGCATGCTTGTCCGAAGAGGGCATCATAATGCCCCAGGACTTGGTCCACCAGGATGACAACTTCTTTTGCAGTGAAGCTGGCAGCCCTTTGCCTGCCTGCCGGAGGGTCGCCACTGATCTCAGATGGTGTTTGGCCCGACATGGCAACCCCGAGGCAGGTGTGAGGGGGCAACTGGGTCCTGGGGCTGGGCTGTGGAGCAATGGAACACCAGTCGGGAGGCTTCTGTTCCAGCAGGGGTGGTCACAGCAACTGGACCCCTGGTGATGGCTGATGTGCAGGCAGCAAATAGCAGGGCATGTTGGCAGCAGGCAGGCAGGCAGCGGATGGCCCGTAGAGGCTCCCTGGGGATCTGGGGGGCAGGTAAATGGCCTTCTGGGAAGGAGCGTGGTCTTCCGTGTGTTGTCGCGTGGCCAGCTTGATGCAGAGTGAAAAGGCCCTTAGCGCGTAAGCACGCTAGTGACGTTATGCGCACTGGCGTTTCCCTCGGCACAGGTTAAAGGTGAGGGCGGGCAACAGTTTGCTGTATGTGCTTTTCATGGAGACTAATGCGTGTGTTTACTCTTCTTGTGGTTTCACACGTGATTACTTCACAGTGGATAGAGTTCATACTTCTTTTGGCAGGGGTTTTGCCTACGTGCAAAAGCGTGTGTGTTTTCTTTTTCACGGAAGGCCGACGGTGAGTCCTGCACTCTATTTTTCCCACTGCGGGTGCCCCTGTGTATTGCATGCCCATTTTTGAGGTTTTAGAAGCCCACGTGTTCCACGTGTACTTTTTTTTTGTGTCCCTGGGTGCCACAGCATACTGTGGGAGGTTTATCCAAGCATGTGGGCTACCGGGGGTTGCGTGCACGTTTGTCATCATTTTTGGGGTGCCTGAGTGTTGCGTGAACCCGTCATTTTTCACCAGGGGTCACAAACAGCTTTGCAGGAGCATAGGGGTGCGCCTAACATCACGTACCCTGCACCCTGCACCCCAATTGCCCAGGACAATTGTCAAGTTCACCTCCCATTGGCAATATACCATCTGTGCCATGGTTGGGATGCCACCAAAGGTACAGGGCGGCAAGGTTGGGGGTCCTCCCAGTGTCGTTCTTGGTCGGGGACGTGGTTGGGCTGACCACAGGGTACAGGGAGTCCAGGGTGGCTGCAGAGGGGGAAGAGGCAGGGGTGCACCACTGGGGCAGGATGTCCAGCCACATGTTGGTGCAGCCATGCCACCACCCCCTGTGGCCCAGGTGATGCAGCTGTTGCATCCGACCCAGGCACCCATATGACCTGACAGTCAGTAACATCTGCTGTCATGGGCCCACCAGTTGTGGTTGCTGCAGGTGCAGCTGTGGCGACCACCCCTCAGCCTCAGGATCAGCCAGCCCATGTTGCGTTGGAACCTGAGGACTCCTAGACCGAATTCCAGGTGGCCAAGAAGCACAGGCCACGTGTGTCTAGGATTGCTGTGACCGAGGCACATGTATCTAGGGAATTGGTGACATCTGCTGCCCCAAGCAGCCAGGTGGTGGTAACTGCATGGGCAGATGCAGCCAACACCACTCCAGCTGTGAGTCTGCCTCCAAGGATTGTGTCAGTCACAGACCTTGGCCCTGCGGCAGATGTGGCACTGGGTCCTGGCAACAGCACCCAGCAGCCGCTCACTGAAGCCAGGCCTTCCGTCCTGGTTCCACCAAGCACTCCCGTGGTCCGGTCCACCAGCGCCACTGACCCTACTGATCAGGGCAATATTGGGCACTGACACTCAGAGACCGTACCACTGCTCAAGAGGAGGAAGCGTGCTCCTGCGCAAGAGGCTGGGACCCCAGACGCAGCTCCAGCCTCTGGAGCTTCGAGGAAGAATCCTTTCAACAAGCAGGAACTGGACTTCCTTGTGGGCTACGTGTCGGCACATGAATGCGATATACTGGTGGGCCCACAGTGCCATACTACGCCTGCCCAGCATTGGGTCCACTAGCAGCATATTGCGGATGTTGTGAATACCATGGGATTCCAGGTGATGGGCTATGTGTCGGCACATGAACGCGATATACTGGTGGGCCCACAGTGCCATACTACGCCTGCCCAGCATTGGGTCCACTAGCAGCATAATGCGGATGGTGTGAATACCATGGGATTCCAGGTGCGCACAGCTGAAGACTGCTACAAGCGTTGGAATGACCTCCGACACTGTGCAAAACAAATGCTTGCCTCCAATTATGCCATGACTCAAGTGACTGGCAATGGGCCAGCACCAGAGGAGGATGCACTCACTCAGCACGAGGAGATTGCTGCAGAGTTCATCGAGACAGAACTAATAAGTGGAGTGGGAGAGAGGATGGATTATGATGCATCATCTGGTGAGTGTCGATGCGTGTTTGTCCAGAACATGTGTGCTTGGTTTGTGTGATGTGTTGTGCTTGACTGCCACTACATGCTATGTATACATGGTTGTCATGTGTGAGGCATGCAATGCTTCACTGATGCGTGCCTGTTGTGATGCATGCAGAATATATGATGCACATAGGGACTGTCCTCATGACCACACATGCACCCTACTCACATGCAAGTCACTCGACTGCACCTCCGGTACATGTTCTGCTCTCCAACCTTACCTCTTACACTCCATCTGTCCTCATCCTACTTGGTCTCTCCTCTGCTTTTGACACAGTCAACCACTCCTCCCTGCTAAATCGTCTCCGTGACAACCTGGGCATCACCAATCAGGCTATGGCCTGGCTGACCTCTTTTCACTATGATCGTCCCTCCCAGGTACAACTTGGGTCCTTCCTATCCACTATCTCCCTCCCTACCTGCGGTGTTCCCCAGGGGTGTAACCTCTCACCCTGGCTTTTCAATCAATACCAGGCAACTCTCGCCTACTGCATTTCCATTTTATGCTCAAATTTCCAGCGCTATGCTGATGACACTCATATCATTTTCAGGCTTCCCTCAGCCACCTGCTCTCCTTCCCTCATCTCTGACTGCTTAATCGCCATTCATAATTGGTGTGCCACAAATGATCCTTGTTTAAACACCAACAAGACTGAGATCCCCCTCATTGTTACACCCCTTCAATCCTTTCCCCTCACTCTCTGGCCGACCTCCCTTGGCCCTCCTCCTGCCCCTACCGGTGAAGCTAAGGACCTCGGGTCATCTTTAACTCCACACCTTCCTTCTCCGCACACATCTCTGATGTCACCAAAAAGTCAAACTTCTTACTACACCTCCTTAAAGGCACTCTTCCTTTCCTCTCCTTCCCACAGAAGCTCCTTGGCTCACAAGCTCTGATTCCCTCGAGGTTGGACTGCTCTAACAGCCTCTTTCTAAATCTACCTTCCTCCACTCACCGCCCTTTACAACTAATCCAGAACCGTACTGGGAGACTTGCCCAGGGCCTCAAGCCCTGGCATCGTATCTCTCCGCTTCTGTAATCCCTTCATTGTCTCCCTGTGGTTGTAAGGATTAAATGTAATACCCTTTGCATTGTCCACAAGGCTTTCTGGTGCCTGGGTCCTAATTACCTTCAACTATCCCTCTGAATATACCTTCCCTCTAGAGCCCTTCGCTACTCCACCTCAAAACCCCTCAGGGTCAGCCGTTTTCAAAGGAACAAGCTGGCGGTAAATACTTATCTTCTGCGGGGGCCTCCATCTGGAATTGCCTACCTGCCACATTGAAACTTGAGGAGAACCATCTAAGGTTCCTGAAGCTCCTCAAGACCTTCCTCTTCACCTCTGTCTTTGCCCCTCTTCTCCCCTGCTGACCTGCTTTCTCGCTCAGCAATGCTGCACCTGGCCACCTTCTGCCTTAGGGCCCGGGTACCTTCTCACCCTGCCACCCTCCTGCACTGCATCCTGGCCAACCCTCGCACTGGGGCCTGTATCTTTACCCATACATGCCCCCCTCTTCTCCTGCACTTGTCAGATACTCCCTAACCTTGCACTTGGCCACTCACAGGCTGCACTTCCTCTGTTTCGGATCACCATGTGTATCTGTTTATTTACTCATTATTTATCTTGTCCTCTCTTATGCTTTGCATTCTCCAATGTATCCCTCCTCCTATGTACTTTCCCCACTTTCACTCCCCATGCACTTGCATGTTCTCAATGTCACTCGGCCCAGTAAGATCGTTGTTTATGTTTTCTCCCCTGTTCCCCTCCATTTGCCTGGTTGCGCTCTGAAACACCTGTGTACGAGCGCGATATGAATTAATTATCATTTCATGTCATATCATGTTCCTGCTCACTCACATGTCTGCATGTGGCCTGTGGTGTTGTTGCACTCAGCACTCGGCCTATCTGATGACATGAGTGCTGTGTCTGCGTGGACAGCCTGCAAGGTGGTCCTCCTCACGTGCACGCTTCCTTGCCTCTCAAACCCCCTTCAGCTCGATTTCAACATGGCACTGGTGAGTTACATGTTGGACTACTGTCATTGCTTGTTCCCCGTTCCTCTGTACATGCACACTTCCCTCTGCAGACCTGCAAAACACGTACCGTGGTGTACATACTTTGTCCTTGGTGCAGTGTGTCTCACTCGGACTGTGCAGATGGCAGTGGCTCCCCAAGGGCCTGAGTGCCCATTCATGCTCCATATGCATTCCATGTATGCCCCTATGGGTCCTTGACAGGCTGATGATCGTGATACGTCTCCAGGATTATTTAGGTGTCATGGTATTTGGTCATCCATTCGATGCTCACACTTGGTCAGTCCCTCATCACACACATGTTTAGGGTCTCCGTGTCTGTGTCGTGCACAGGCCTCACACTGTTACAGGCCCCCTGCCTCTGTTCAACTGGTGTCATGGCATCTGCATGCATGGGTGTACTACTGATGGCTCCTCATGTGTCCTGCTTCATGTCCACTTCTCATCTGCTGTTGAGATAAAAAAAAATCCTCCATGGGCTCAATGCCTGCACGGCCCGGCCTGTGTGAGAGATGAGTCGTCGTCGCCAGCCATCATCTTAACTGCTCCCCCCTGATGATGGCTCAAGGCATGGAAAGTGTGGCCAGTCCATCCTCGCCCCTGCGAGGCAGGTGCAGATCCAGCAGCAGGCAACGCGGTCCATGTGCCGCTCACTCAGGCTGGCATGACGGCCTCCGACAGGGCACACTGGGCTGAAATGGTGGCTCTGCGCCAACCAATTGCTGCTCAGGCAGAGGCACACAGGGAGGCCCTGAGGGAAGAACACCAATCCCTCAGAACTACTCTGGGTGTGCTCATTATGACCCAGAGAATGCGGTCAGAAGAGAGGATGGAGCAGCTTGAAAACACCATCTCGGCTTAACTCTGTGCAACCCGGGAGGTGCTCCGTATATCATGTGAGGCCATGCAGGCAGAACTCTGTCATATACGTGAGACCTTGCAGGAGGAAGCACGTGTATCACGTGATGTGATGCATGCAGACCTATGTGCCATAGCCACGCAGGACGGGGCTTACCAGACCCACATGCTTGCTGTGGATAGGCGTGGTGAGGCAACTGTGTCATGTCCAACTTCTGATTTACATCCAGAGGGTGACGGCGATGACGACTCATCTCTCACAAAGGTCGGGCCGTGCAGGCATTGAGCCCATGAAGGATTTTTTTTTATCTCAACATAAACACAATTTGGGTGTTGAGGTGCACCCTGTATCTCCCCCCTCCTGGGTGCACCCCTCACTCCCTGCCCCCTGGGTCGTATGTGGCAGCCATTTATTTTCTTTCTATTGTTTGTCTATTTTGCATTCATGTCACAGTGTGGTGCTTTGTGGCATTTGAAAGCATCCACTGTGTGTTCCAGCTGTGCCCATACAGACTTGTCTCGTGTATGTGTTTGTGGCTTGGGGTCCTGACACATATGTCACTCCTGCTTCCCCTTTCCATGGGCTCGCAAGGATGGCTCGGTGTGACAGCATCTTACACAGGGGCATTGGGCTTCCATCATATCTGTGGCCAGTCTTCAGTCCTACTTGTGTATACACCCCTAGTGGGTATTCCGGATGGTTTCTCCAATGCATGTCTGCACTTTATTTTGGTGTGTATTTTGTTGACTATGCATTTCATCATGTTGCTTGTGATGTTTTTTATGACTTGCCAGTCCTGTGTCCACTCTGATGGGGTGGAAGTTTAGGTGAAGAATGTGGCCACAAGCTGGGATGGGCTGCCTCACCACGTTCGCTTCTCCCTCCCATGCACAGCCCCTGTGCATGTGGTTGGGGATGTAGGGGACCCACCATGTCCACCGGTACGCCCCGCTGTGTTGTAACATTGTTCAGGACACATGCTGCCACAATGATCCTGCACACTACTGGGGGTGCATAAAGTAGCTGGCCGCCAGAGCGGTCCAGGGAGCAGAAGCCTGACTTGAGCACTTGATTGTGCACTCCACTATGGCCCTGGTTGCAATATGGGCTGCCTTGTATTTTACCTGGGGTGGTGTGGTGGGGCTCCGTATTGGCATCATCATGTAGGTGCTCAGGGGGTAGGCACTGTCCCCTGGGGAGGTGATAATGGTTTTCATTAGTTAGGCTGGTGTATTTGTCTGTGTGTGACATACATGCCTGTGCACAGGCATTTGTATTCCCCAATGAGCCATGTGTTGCCATGCTTCCCAGCTTCTACGTCCCGGCTCAGAGCAGACATTCTGTATAAGAAACTGTCATGGGTGGACCCTGGATAGTTTTCATAGACAGAGGTGATGATTCCCTTGGCATCGCATACAACCTGCACGTTGATGGAATGCCAGTGCTTGCGGTTGCGATAGATGTTCTCAGTGGCCCTAGGTGGACGTAGGGCCACATGGGTGTAATCTATGGCACCAAGCACTTTGGGGAAGTTTGCCACCCTGTAGAAGTCCTGCACTACGGCCTGCCTTTCTGCGGGTATTTTTGGCATGTATATATGCCTGCGGCCTGAGGGGCGCGCAGTCATGATTGCTAACATCTGGTGTAGGCAACATGGCTGCGTGGGCTGTGAGACACCCCCAACTATGGCAGTTGTCTGCAGAAATGACCCAGTGGCCAAAAAATGCAGTACATTGAGCACCTTTTCCAAGGGGTTCAGTGCTTGGGAGCACAAGGTGGGTGATGTGAGGTCATCCTCCCAATCAGTGACAGGTCTAGGATGATATGAGGTGGAAACCTATACCTGCCATAGACCTGGTCATCAGGCATCCCAAAAAGGCTGGTCCTGGGCTAAAAAAAATGCTGGGCGCTGCGAGAAATGGGACATTCATTGTAGCTGTATATGCTCGTTTGTTGTTTTCGTGCACTTTTATACTGCGCGGGGGTGCTTCCGCCGGCTTTCGTGTGCGGACGTATTTACGCATATGCGTGTCTTTTGGTGTGCGCAGGTTTTCCCTATTCGATTCCATGAATAATTGTTGTTCGTGAGCGTGTGGGCTTTGCGTGTATTTCCCAGCGGTGCTTCCCCCTTACACCCACATTTTCACGCGTTATTCCCCATTCCGCATGTTCTGCCCCCTTTTTAGGTGTGTGCGCTAGGAGCTGTGCGCTTTCGCTGTGCATGTCGCACACAGGGTTTCGATTATTGCAGTGACGTGTAGGGAATTAGGCCCAGGTCCCAGGAAAGCCACGTGCAGAGCCTTCCATGAATCACTTGCGTGCAAATCGCACACGTGCGCTGGCTTTTTCATGCCTGCGCCACACATTTCGGCGCACAATTATTCCATGAAATACCCTGTCAGTGTTTTTTCCTTATTATGGTTTAGTTAAAACATCCCTCTCTGAAAATTATTTCATCAAAATCACTGGATACAGGGAACATCCCATTGGAAAATACTTTGTGATTTGGGCCCAGAAGTGATTAACATCTCATATTTTCTTTGCATGGAAAAGGTGAACATAAGTAGTAAGGTGTTATTATTCTTTTCGTTTTGCAGTGTAAAGGTAAGGACTAATTGGTGCATGCTGTTGATTTGATTGAGATGATCTGTAGAAAAGTGTCATATATAAAAGTTCTAATTGTAAAAATACATAAATAGTTGGGAACGTCTCGATTTGGAAAATCCCAAATCACTGGCTCCATCAGCGCTTGTTTTGCACCTGTCATCACTCTTCTTCGCCTGGTCATATCCTTGTGGCAGACAGCAGCTGTCAAGAGCCAGTCAAGGAGAGCAGCGCTCCCTCAGAGAGCAAAGTGGAAAATAAAGTGATTTTCTTCTCATAGTTTTCGTGAGCAGTCTTTCCCTGAAAATATTTTCAAATAGCTTGTTGCGGCCCTCGGCCCGCCAGAGAGATCTGTGTTTAACAGAGGGTCAAAGGAATAAATGAAGGCAAGGTAATCCACAACATGCAAGTCTATGAGCTTGGTAACAATATATGTAAGATGGGTAAAAAAAAAGTGCCTATTAACGCCGTAGAGGAGATTTACATTTGTGAAACGCCGTTTCATACAGATGTGAGGCATTGCCATCCGGCAAGCGTGTAGATGTCATGGCATTTTTTATGTGTTATTAAATAATACAATGATGCAGGTAATTCATTCTCTCAAAGGAATTTCTGGTGATCATAAGCTCTATTCCAATAACATAGTGTGTACCTGTGCCCTGCTACATCAGTATTGTTCTGCAGCAATTGCTCTACCAGTGACATAGAGCAGGTACAGAGGTTATAGTTGCCCATTTCACAAATGCAGTGACAGCCAAGTGTCTGCAGCGCAGGGGTCCCATTTAAGATATTCACGCCTGTACCAAAATTCAATATTTATGAATACTATCCTGATGGCAGATACATCTTTAAATGTAAGCCATAATAGAGATATGGTTTTTCACATAATTATTATAGCCACAACAATTTGATATCACACACTTGTCAGCCCTGTGAGCCCAGCTCAGCTGTGAAATGATTATGTGTATTCTCCCCAGACAGACAGGCCTTACCACTGCTGGCAGAGTTATAGTCTTGTGGGTTGCCTCTCTTTGTTCCTTTGTGAAGGTAGGTAACCCCCTCCCCAGAGGGGCAGCCACTCCATGGGAAGATGTCCTGGGAACAGCAATGAAAGGGTGCACCCATCCATTCGCAACAGGATTAGCCTCACGGATGAATGCAGGTGATGCAGATTAAAATGTCTTTGATGATTCTATTGAAAAGGAAAGGGGGTGAGGTTTGTATAGATAGAGGGAGATACTTACAGCTTGAGGAAGGGTCCCCATTCTTCTTTCTTTCTGTCTCTATCTTTCCTTCCTGTCCACTCCACTTCCTGTAGTACAAAGCACTTTGTGTGTGATGACAGAAGGCAAGGTCCACTTGTTCCAAGAACAGCGACTGGACTGGATCCCTAAAGCAATCTACTGTTAGTTCAAACACTTGGGGGGTTTTACCTTTAAAAGAAAGTGTCTCCCACCACATATTTGAATTATCTTTGGTCTTCAAAAAGTTTTCTTTGGACATTGTTGGGAGAACAATCCTTTCCAAAAACCTCTAGTTGTGAGGTGAAGGCAGGTGTTTCAAGGCAGAGACAAGCTCTGTCCCCTAACCATCTGCAGGGACTATTCAGGTGAACTGCTGATTGAACAAGACCTTCATCTGTTCCATCCACACTGCTGCCCAGGAGCCTCACTATGTTTAAGGAACGCTGGAAGGTGTGTGTAACACTCCCCCGTGTTTGCAAGCCTGGGAAATGGACTCATCTTGTTCCTGACACTGTGAGTTGGGACTCAAAATTTATCAGACTCAAAACTGCCACAATTCCTACCATTTCACTGTTGAACTGCTGTGAGCCATGATTTGAGCGTGTTTGACCCATATCCAACCACCAGGACCCTCCAGAGTTGTCTTTGGCACTTGCTGAAGCTCGAATCACTGTCCTGCCATTCAAACCCGTTCGACACGACACTGTACCACCTGAAAGAGTGTTGAACCCGTGGACCAAACACACTAGGCCCTTTAAGATGAGGCAGCAATACTTTGAGATAGATGAAGATGCAGAATATACTCATAAATCAATAATCAAACTGACTCAGGAAGTTAGCAAAGTAAGTCTGTTTTAATATCAATTATCTAAAACAGGGAGTACTACGAACTTCAATGAACATCCGCCCGATCTTCTCACTCAGCGAGTTTCATTAAAAAAATGCAAGTTATATAGCAAAAACTAGTCATCATTGGCGTCAATCTATGTGACAAAGTCACTATGAACGTCATCAAATTCACAACGTCCTATTGCTTATACAAACTATAGGGATCTCTATTACATGTCCTTCTATAATAGGTTGGCTGGATACAGCTCAACCCAACATCTATTTTCATCCGACCATGTGACTGCAGACCATGTTTCAGAGCTTTTCGGTATTTGAAATACTATTAAATGATGAACCTCTGATGTCTTTAATGTTCTTTTTCCTCACCTTAGATGGGAGTTTGTTCTTTTCACACGTTTTGAAACTACTGCATGAACATTCAGACTCACAGTGGCCTTGACTTCCTGGTATTGGGCCAGCCAATCTTGTCTCAAATCACCTCCTTTAATTAAGTTTGGTTTCTAACTGCAACACACTGAAAAAGCCTTTCTATTTACTGGGTCCAGCTCTGCTAAAGTGCATTGTGGAAATATCCATAGTCCATACATTCCTATGCATATATGTTTGGCGCATTGCGGCAATCTATTCGCTGCGTATCTAGGCTTTAGGAATACTTTGTCTACTTGCGTTACTGCATCTGTACAATTGTAAAATGACTTGACGTTTCCTTCATCGTTTCTGTACAATAAGCATCTTCATCTCAATCCCGAAATGTTGCTCATCTTTAACACCTCCTCCTTAGATCTTTATTGTATGTTTATGTTCTCTTGTCTCTGAATCTCTTCTGGAACCACAGCCTTCTTCAGTTCGACCCTGCTTTGACATATGCTTCGGTCTGGACCAACGTGACAGTCGCATTTCGAAAAGCATTGAACTGCTGAAAATCACCCTGTAGCCTGGTTCGTCATTGTCAAACTGCAAAGGCACTGCATTGCACTGGTATTATTAACTGATATCTTCCCTGCTCCATTTTGGGCCCTAGTGACTGACACATTAGTTCCTTTTTGTGATTCAAAAACACACCGTTTCTGAATTGTGTGTTTTTTATTGCCTTTCTTCCCTCTATCCCATCACCCATAATGCTGTATCTTGATATATTACATATTCTGTGTTCTCCATACAGGAATGGGTTTTTGTAGTGTTTTCTATTTAGTTATTATTGTACATCGTGATTTAAAAAAAGTATAAATACTTTTTTAGAACCATGATTGGACTGTTATACTTCGATGTTTGGGTTGCTGCTAAACCACTTCCACACTCCTCTTGAGGGCATAGCCTTTCCCCTGCTCATTAACATAAAAGGCAAAAGAGGTATTTCTCTTAACTGTTTTACCTTTATAATTGTGTTGGCTCTTGGTTTGTAGAAGTCTGAGGGCTGAGTTGGCACTACAGCCTTTGTACATCCTTGTACTTCCGCAAGGCAGAAGTCAATTTGTCACAACATGGTTATACTTTCTATTTATTCTACTTAATCTTGTTGGCATCTTTTGTTTCTAATATCTGATCATTGTCCTTTACCCGTGGGAAGATTTGGAATGATCTATGGCCTCCAGAGGAAGCTGATGTGGGATTCCTAAAGTGATGTTTTAACTGCGATCCAGTGTTCAGTCTCCCTCTTTGCAAGTCTGGGCTGTTTGCAGCAGTTACTTGTATATTTGTATTTTATTTATTTCTATAGCGCACCAGGCCCAGGGGCAACCGGGCGCTTAACTTAGTTACAACAAGATGAAAGCATTACAAGGCAATGTGACAGAGTATTACAGGAGAATTTACAGAATATACATTCAAGCGAATATCGATAAGGCAGTGATTTACAGGGTAGTTAATAAGGGATGCAGAGTAGGTCAAAGTGCAAGTAGGGCAGTAAACTAGTGTTAGCTGTCTTGGGCGGATAGCCAGGCTTTGGTAAGGTGTTTGAATTTCAGGAAGGAAGGTTCTGCTCTAAGGTCATTGGGGAGTGAGTTCCAAAGTTTGGCTGCCAGGATGGGGAAGCTGGTTCCACCTGATCTTTGGAGATTAAAACGCGGGATGACGAGGCAGTTGGCTTGGGCCGCTCTGCGAGGTCTGGTGGAATTGTGGAAAGAGAATCTGTTTGCCAGGTAGCGAGGGGCATGGTTGTGGAGGCATTTGTGCGTGAGAGCCAGGGACTTCAAGGAGATGCGATGTGGGATAGAGAGCCAGTGCAGGTTGCGCCTAGTGTCAGATATATGCTGGCGCCTAGGAATGTTAAGGGCCGCTCTGATCGCATTGTTTTGGACAATTTGTAGCTTGTTTAGATTGCGGAGATTAGTACCTAGATAGAGGGCATTACAGTAGTGGACCTTGGATAGTACGAGGGTCCTGGCCAAGGTTACGCAGTTGGCTGTGGTTAGGAACGGGCGACAGGCGGTGATGAGCTTGCAAGTATACGCTGCTGCAGATGAGACTGCGTTGGACTGTCTAGTCAAGGATAGGGTTGAGTCAATGTAAATCCCTAGGGTTTTCGTGTCCTTAGCAATAGGGATGGTGTTCCCATCAATGGTGAAAGACTTGAAAGCAGGGTCAAGTTTAGTGAGTTTTTGTGGTGAACCAAGAATGAGGAGCTCTGTCTTTTCATCATTTAGGCAGAGGCCGTGTTGGGCCATCCACGCTTGGATGACCTGGTAGATGGCGTTGATGGCGAGGGAGTCAGTTGTGTAGTCTCCTGTGATGGGGATTAGTATCTGGGTGTCGTCAGCGTAATAAGTATACGTAACGCCCAAATGGTCCAGAATATCAAAAAGGGGTTTGGTAAACACGTTATATAACGTGGGCGAGACACAAGACCCTTGAGGCACACCACAAGAAACCGGAGCGGGTGGTGCGGCCGCAAGTGGGGAAAACACGCGCATTGATCTATTATCAAGGAAGGATCTGATCCAAGTAGAGGCATTTTCTGAGAAATGTGCGGCTGATTTGAGGTGATGGCAGAGAATTTTGTGATTGACAAGATCAAAAGCAGCAGAGAGGTCCAGGAGAAGTAATAACGCCAGTTTGCCTTTGTCTTTGAGATCTTCGATCTGCGTTTTTAAATCGATAAGGGCGGTCTCAGTGCCATGGCGAGGCCGGAACCCTGATTGCCTGAGTCCCAGAAGTTTATTTGATTCAAGGTATTCCTGAATTTGTAGGTAGGCCGCGCGGTCAAGGATTTTTAGTAAAAAAGGTACAGTGGTAATTGGTCTGTAGTTTGTGGGTATGCTGGGATCCAGGGTAGGTTTTTTCAGAAGCGGGATGACCCACGCATCCTTAAGATTGTCCGGTACAATCCCAGAGCTAAAGGAGGAGTTGATGAGCGTAGTGATGAATGGTGCTAGGTCGTGAGCTGCTTCCTTAATAATAGGTGCAGGACAAAGGTCACCCTGACAATTGGACGGTTTAAGGCTAGTGATGATCTTTTCCACTTCGAGAATGGAGAGTGGAGAGAAGCTAAAAGGAGTCAGAGAGTCTGTGATAGAGAGGTTTATGGTAGGTATAGGGATCTGTAGAGGGTTAGATTGAAGGCTAGATTGTTTGTTGTTGATTTTAATTTGGAGAGTGGCAATCTTACCTAGGAGAGCTTCTTGGATTTTGGAGCACCAGGTGCTATCTTTGGTACAGGTGTCAGGTGGAGTAACAGGAGTTTCAAGTTCTTTTAGGATTTTGAACAATTCTTTGGTGTTAGATTTGGCTTGTTCGATGCGTTTGTTGTATGTGTCTTTTTTTGCCTGGAATATACCTTCCTTGTAGTTAAGGGTGGCCAGGAGTACGCATGATTTGTTAGCTAGAGAGTGATTGCTTCTCCAGTGGGATTCTGCAATTCGTTTTTCTTTGCATAGAGCTCTGAGATGGGGTGTAAACCAAGAGTTTAGGTGGGCTCGAGGTTTAGATTTTCACAGTTTCGAAGGTGCAATGGTGTCTAAGGCTATAAGCATGGCCCGGTTGAATGTGTCGACCAGGGCCGTAGGGTCAGGGCATGAGGGATCCCGGTCATTGAGAGCTGGAAGGAGGAGGGGGAGGAGTCTATCGCAGGTAATGTTGCGTTTGTTACGGGTGGCCATAGCCGGGGCAATGCTGTGAGGGAGGCTGATAGGTTTGGACTCAATATTGAATGTAATTAAGTTGTGGTCTGTCCAAGCGCACTGTTGGTTAGAGGTGATGTTGATGGGACAGTTGAGGGCGGCTAGCCAGTCAAGGGTTCTGCCCTTGTTGTGGGTGGGTTGGTTTAGGAACTGAGTGAATCCAGCATTAGTGAGGATGTTGTCAATAGACGAAGCAGCAGTGTCCTTGGGGTCGTGGAGACCTAAGTTGAAATCCCCCAGTATCATGACCTGGGAGTTAGCTTTGGTGTTGTGTGTGAAGATGTTAGAGAGGTCCTCCGCGAAGGTGGATAGTGGGCCGGGTGGCCGGTAGAGTAGATGGAATGTGATAGAATGGTTAGGTGTGACAGCTAGTTTAGCTGTCAGTGCTTCCAGAGTGGAGGAGTGATGTGTGGCTGAGAGGTGGAAGTTCAGAGCGTTTTTGTGGATGATGGCGATGCCACCTCCTTTAGATTGGATGGAATTACGGTCATGTCTGATAATGTTGTAGCCTGGAGGGATAGCGAGGGAGAGAAGAGGACCTGAAGCTGGGTGGAGCCAGGTTTCAGTGATTGCTACAAAGTCGAGGTCAAGGTTGAGGATCAAGTCAGCTACTTCTAGGGCGTGAGCTGGGAGTGATCTGGCGTTGATTAGCGCGTCTTTGATATTATTTGAGTTAGGGGAGTTGGAAGATAGTGGTAGATTAGGTGTAAGTGTGGGTGGTGACAAAGGGTGAGGCAGTTTGATGCGGTGAGCTAAATGATGGGAAGCGTGGGTAAGACGCGAGCCAAGTCTAGCATTTCTCAAGGAGATAGAGCAGGGTAGGTTAGGTAAAGGTCTGGTGGCGAAGTGCTGGATCCAGAGGGCTGGGTTGTTAAGGTAAGGGTTGGTGTGGTGAGCGTGGGATGGCATAGTTGAGGTGTGATGCAAGTAAGAGTGGTAGATAGGGGTGGTGGTATGGTATAGTGCAGTCCAGCCAGAGTGCAGTATAAGGAGGAGAAAGGTGGGCAGCAGTCTGGTAAGTAGGGTACTGAAAGAGTACAGAGGAGAGTTTGCAGTAGTTAGACTGTTGGTGGGGGGCATGTTGACCTAGTAGAGTCTAAGAGCGCGTGGTCTGGTAAAGATCGCGAGGGCGACCATATGACACTTACACAATTGCAGTGGTCCGTTAGCGACCATAAGGCACAACACAATTACAGTGGTCCGTTAGCAACCATAAGGCACAACACAATTACAGTGGTCCGTTAGCGACCATAAGGCACAACACAATTACAGTGGTCCGTTAGCGACCAAAGGCACAACACAATTGCAGTGGTCCGTTAGCGACCATAAGGCACAACACAATTACAGTGGTCCGTTAGCGACCATAAGGCACAACACAATTACAGTGGTCCGTTAGCGACCATAAGGCACAACACAATTACAGTGGTCTGTTAGCGACCATAAGGCACAACACAATTGCAGTGGTCCGTAAGCGACCAAAGGGCACAGCCAATAGCAGTCATGAGGCATAAAGCACTAGGGGCTGACAATGACTGTACTATTAAGAGGTGGCAGCAGTAACGCATAGAGGCGGTGGAGTTGGAGGCATAAGCGTATGCAGCAAACAGTTATCGAAGGTGAAAATAACCGAGTTCAAATGTTTATGATTGCGGAGTAGCAGAAGACATACCAGAAAGCACAATAGTGTAGACTGAGGGTATCCCTCTACTCACAATGGATTAAAGGTCCGAGTAGACACTGGCTCCAAGGCTCCGGAGGCGAAGAGGCCGGCGTTCCCGCCTGCCGGCGGAAGGGGATAATTATGAATGGGGAGGTCAACAGCTGATTCGTGCGGCCAGAGCCTCGCTCTGGTGCCGCGATGCGCCCGCCATTGCTGGGCCAGGCGGAAGAATCTGCCAAAGTCAGGCGATTCTCACGAAGCGTTGCGCTTCAGAACTCGTCGTGCAGCTGGAGATCAATAAATATGCACGATGGGCATACCTGACTGTGATATGATGGCAGCCCTCGCCCTTGAGGGAATTCGGTGAGGCAGGGTGATCCGAAGCACGGCCGAACCGTGTGTAGCTGAAGATGCTCCTCGGCTCAGGAGGCTAGGGCTCCTGCCCTCCTCCGTGGTGTGCTGCTGCGGCTGCAGTGAAGAGGGAGTGATTCAGGGGGCAAACAGGGGCCTTAGTGCGGGCCTTTGTTGAGAGGCCGGCGTTCCCGCCTGCCGGCGGAAGGGGATAATTATGAATGGGGAGGTCAACAGCTGATTCGTGCGGCCCTAGCCTCGCTCTGGTGCCGCGATGCGCCCGCCATTGCTGGGCCAGGCGGAAGAATCTGCCGAAGTCAGGCGATTCTCACGAAGCGTTGCGCTTCAGAACTCGTCGTGCAGCTGGAAATCAATAAATATGCACGATGGGCATACCTGACTGTGATATGATGGCAGCCCTCGCCCTTGAGGGAATTCGGTGAGGCAGGGTGATCCGAAGCACGGCCAAACCGTGTGTAGCTGAAGATGCTCCTCGGCTCAGGAGGCTAGGGCTCCTGCCCTCCTCCGTGGTGTGCTGCTGCGGCTGCAGTGAAGAGGGAGTGATTCAGGGGGCAAACAGGGGCCTTAGTGCGGGCCTTTGTTGAGAGGCCGGCGTTCCCGCCTGCCGGCGGAAGGGGATAATTATGAATGGGGAGGTCAACAGCTGATTCGTGCGGCCAGAGCCTCGCTCTGGTGCCGCGATGCGCCCGCCATTGCTGGGCCAGGCGGAAGAATCTGCCGAAGTCAGGCGATTCTCACGAAGCGTTGCGCTTCAGAACTCGTCGTGCAGCTGGAGATCAATAAATATGCACGATGGGCATACCTGACTGTGATATGATGGCAGATACATTAATAATATGTCACTCCCCCTGTTCATTCTTTATAATAATCATTCAGTCACACTTGAATCAGGAGAACAGGTGCAGCCCCTTATGACAACAGATTTGTTGCTCCACCCTTGCATAGGTCCTTCAGTAAAAGCTGAATTTGATGAGGCCCTGATCACACACTGAACCTTTAAGATGTCTCATTGAACTAAGCCACTGGGCCAAATGCCATGAAATCACCAGTGATCCCTCCCCTGTGAAAATATCAGTTGTAGACAAAACCAATTTGGAAAGCTATTACCTTGTGCCACCATACCATTCAAAGCCAACGTTTTGAGGCAAACAATTGAAATACAGATTGATGAGGCTTTGTGGAGGTTCTTGGGCCATGGATTTCCTTCAGGAAGATTTCGGTCCAGTCATTTCTGGTGGTCTTGGTGGATGACCTGGGAATGATGACTGGTGCCAGCACTGTGAGCATGGAGGAACTCATCTTTATTCTCTAGGACACTGCAAATTTGAGAATTGCCTTTCTTGGGTTGAAGAAGCTTTGTACAAAACAGCACTGTCCTGCAAAACAAAGACAATTTGTGCCCCAAGCTTGCCATTCGGAACTAGAGAATGCTTTTATGTATTGTTTGTTTGTTTGTTTGTTTATTATTTATAGCGCGCGCCAGACCCGAGGGTAACCGGGCGCGTTGTTCAAGGATACTTTAAACTTTACAGGTTACGCATGTTTACAAGTAGTGGTTATACGTCGTAGAAGTTACATAATGCAGGACAGTAAGGAGAATATACATTGTGCATAATATATACATATAACATAATATATACAGGAAATATGCAGTAGGAAGATAGAGAGTATATAACTATGTACATAGTACGTTTGTAGAACAGTGGTTATATTGGTGTAGGGCAGGACTATCGGTCATTTTCTTTGATCCAATTGATACAGTTAGATCTGAAGAGAGCGTAGGATTGGGTAGATCTCAGGCCAGGCGGGAGGGAGTTCCAAAGCTGGGCAGCTTTGACCGGGAAGCTGTTTCCTCCGGCCGTACTTAGTTTAAATAGGGGTATCACTAACTGGTTAGAGTATGCTTCTCTGGTGGGTCTAGTGGAGATTTTTCTGTTGAATCTAGCAACTAGGTATTTGGGTGCTAGATGGTTGATACTTTTGAAAGTTAGAGAAGCTGTCTTGAGTTTGATTTTGTCCGCTGTGGAGAGCCAGTTGGATTGTCTTCTAGCCTCTGAAATATGCTCCCTTCTTGGAATTCCTAAGGCAGCTCTAAGAGCATTGTTCTGTAGTGTTTGAATCTTATGCAGCGTATGTTTATTGGCCCCTATATATAGTGCGTTGCAATAGTCCAATTTCGACAGCACTAATGCTCGAGCAAGGGTTAGGCAGTTGGCAGTGGATAGGTATGGTTTTGCGGCTCTAATCAACTTGCAGGTATATGCGGTGCTGGATGCCATTGCGCTCACCTGTTTGGTTAGGGAGAGGTGGGAATCAAGGTAAAACCCTAATGTTTTTACCTCTTTTGCCACCTTGATAGTGTTACCGTCTATGACGAAGGAGGAGTATTCTTCTTTTAATCTATTGATGTTTTGTGTGTTCCCCAGTATGATGAGTTCCGTTTTGTCATCATTCAGGCATAGTCCGTGTGTGGCCATCCATGCCTGAATGATCAGATAAATCTTGTTCACCAAGGCCAAATCTTGTTCATAATCCCCTGAAAGTGGTAAGAGAATCTGAGTGTCATCCGCATAGTTAGTGTAGGTGACACCCAGATTATCCAGATCATCGAACAAGGGCTTCGTGAAGATGTTGTACATAGTGGGGGAGACACAAGAACCTTGTGGGACTCCACATGTGATGGATACAGGGTCAGCAGCAGCAGAAGTAGAGAAGACTCTCATAGTTCTACCGGTTAGGAATGATTTGATCCATGCGATGGCATGTGTGGAGAAATGGGCAGCTGTTTCTAGGTGGGTGCAGAGCACATCATGATCCACCAGGTCGAAGGCTGCAGAGAGGTCCAGTAAGAGGAGTAGGGCCATCTTTCCGGAGTCTCTCAGCTCATCGACCTGAATTTTAAGATCGATGAGCGCGGTTTCAGTTCCGTGCTGAGGTCTGAAGTCTGATTGTCTTGTGCCTAAAAGGTGGTGCAGCTCCAGGTGTTTTTGGATCTGCAGGTAGGCTACCCTGTCTAGGATTTTTTACAAGAAGGGTACCGTTGTGATGGGCCTGTAGTTAGTCGGGATGGATGGGTCCAATGTTTGTTTTTTTAGGAGGGGGAGGACCCAAGATTGCTTGAGGTTATCTGGTACAGTGCCTGATGCAAAGGAGGCATTAATAAGTTTAGAAATGAATGGGGAGAGGTCTCTGGCCGCGTCTTTTATTAGTTGGGCTGGGCATAGGTCGCCTCGGCAATTGGATGGCTTGAGTGAAAGTATTATCTTTTCGGTTTCAAGTGTAGTTACTTTCGAGAAGTTAAATTTATGGTCTAGTTTAGTGCTGATTGGTGGTTTGCCTCTTAGGTTAGTTGAGGGTGGAATATTCTGTTTCTTTATCTCAATTTTTGTTTGGAGTGTGGCAATTTTGTCGTTTAGTGCTTTTTGGATGTTCGAGCACCATATTTTGTTTTTGTCACAGTTATCATGGACAGGAATAGGGTTTTCTAGTTCCTTTAGTATAAGGAATAGTTCTTTCGTTCCAGATTTGGCCTGCAGTATTCTGTTATTGAAATTCTCTCTTTTTGCTTTCTTTATTTCATTTTTGTAAATCTTGGAGGCATTGATGAGTGTAATTTTATTTGTCTCTGTTGGGGTTAGTCGCCAAGCAGATTCGCATTTACGTTTTTCAAGTCTTAGAGATTTGAGGTGAGGATTTACTCTGCTTGTACTAGAATCCCTTCTGAGCATCACGTCTGTACGGCCGGCGCAGAGGGTGAAGGATGGGGGAGTAAGGTGGACAAACGAGCAGCAAAGCCAGTGGGTGCCATTCGCAGAGGGCATTGGGGGAGAACAGACTTGGTTGCTTCACTGAAATGTGGATTGTGCTCTGATGCGGAAAGCCAGAACAGAACGTGATTATCTCACACAGAAGAATTAATAATAAACACTACTGTGAAGAGCGGTAATACAATATAGGGATTTTTTGCATAGTAATGTTGGCCACTGAAAAACAAATGATAAGCGGAGTAAGAGCCATCAAGTGTGTGGTCTATATGCTGCATGCAGGTCGCCGCACTGTGCTGCAGGCGCCCGCGCTGCTTGCTTCTCATACATGGAGGGGAATTTCAAAGTGAATGGCCTTCTGAAACGATAAACAGTGCAGAATGTCAGGAACCAGAAGACAAACGCCGCTTTACTTTTCACCTGCACTCTCTGAGGGAGTGCTGCTCTTCACCGGCTGCTGACAGTTGCTGTCTGCCACAAGTATATGTCCTGGCGAAGCAGAGCGATCCAGGTGCTTAAATGCAGGAGAGAGAAAATAACAATGTTAGAAGAAAACGGAAGCTCCTTTGAAGCAGTTGAATGTTTCTGCCAAGGATTCCTTATACTTGTTTTTTTTTTTAATGTTCTTTCGCAAGGAACGGTTGAGCTTGTATATCTTTTAAAGATGAATACCATCATTGTAATAATGTAATTATTATTAATGATGAATACCATCTTCTTGCTTTTCTTCACTGACCAAATACTACTACTACTACTACTACTACTAATAATAATAATAATAATAATGATGATAATAATGATAAGTAATACAAATAATAACAATGATGACAATAATAAAATATCACTAATAGAAATACATAGTAGTCCAATACTTGTTTCATTTTTATGGTTGAACCCTTTTACAGAATGGTTCAATCAAAATTGTGCCATTGTTTTCCCTCTATAAATATGGACTGTTTGTTAATAGTCTTGGAGCCTCATTACGACTTTGGAGGTAGCCATGGTGCTATTGACGCCATGGCTGCCTCCAAAATCGGGTCCGGGTTCACTGAATGGGCAATTACCGGGCCATTCCGAATTCGTTGGGCCCGGTGATTCCTCCTTCAGGGAACCCTACCCTGGACCTTTCCCATTCCCATTTGATCCCCCATAGGTCTCAATGGGAATGGGTGCGGGAGCTAACAACAGGCCGATTACAACTGGCCCGTTGTTCACTCCCTGGTCCCCTGGCGGGATCCGATCTGGACGTCTGGTCCCACGAGGGGACCACGTAATAGTGCAGAGTGGGTTTGACGGCGTCGGCACCAGTACCCATTCCGCACATCTTGTAATGAGGCCCTTGGTCTTCAATATTATCCAAGTTTGGACTTGTATAGATGGGTACCATCCATACATTTTTCAATGTGTCCTCTTTGTAAGGCTCTTCCATTCCACTTCCCATCTTAAAGAGTTCAGCACAGCCCTTTGGTATTTTCCCTAGTTCACGAATAAAAACTGTGCATTTGGCTGAAATACACATATTCTAGAGTCAATGCTGGTTCTGAAGGGGCTTCACACAGCTGCCATTTGAGCATCATCAACTCGCTTAACTTTAGACCAGCATGAATTGTTTCACTCACATCCCCTTACTCACTGAAGTGTATAGAACTTCCTTCCTTCAAGAGTGAAGGGGCCAGTGTCAGATTTAAGGAAAAGGGCCCTGAAGTCAAAAATTACAAGATGGAAACAAGACGAGGATGGTGTGGAGGTTGTGTAACCTCCTGCCCGAGGGGGGAGGAAAACAAATAGTGAAGGATCCCCTGGCGTGTGAGCCACATGGTGACCTTTACAACAAAAGAAAACAAAGAACTTCAGGAGCTACGTGTGTGGTACACTTTTGGGGGACAGTTGGAAAAAGCCAACCCTCACACCAGAGAGTTGTGCATGGTGCTTTTCTCAGCTCCATTGAAAAGCATACCTGATTAATCCAGCCTTATCAAATGCGGCGCCCGGTGCCAATGGGGCCACTGCTCATTGAAGTCACCAAAAAGGCCCAAGCTCTGCATAGAAATGGTAACCCATGGCAAGAAGGGGCGCTGCAAGGCACTTCACTGTCACGGCCCTTGTTGGGCACTGCCCGTGGGGACGAGGAGCCACTAACCGGGCTGCACCTTGCTACACAGCACTGAAAAATGAGGGGAGCAATGTGAGATTGATGCTGGGCCCACCCCCTGCCAAGGCGAGCCTGTTGTGAATCTCAGGGATGCTGCTGGTGGATATGGCCTAGATGAAAGAAAGTGATTGGGTCTCCCATGCTGCAGTAATTGACATGGGGCTGCTACTGGACTATCAAGCGTACCCGTCTTAAAAAAAAGAAAACGTTGAGGCTCCTCCACACTGCTTCGACCCTGAGTGCCCATCTAAAGACCTAAAGACGACTTGAGTGTCGTGTAGACCGTTGATACCTCCGTCCCCAAGTGACGCACAATGGAACCTAAAAGAACCCCGCTGTGCAACCTTTGGAGCCACAGGTGGGAGATGTTGCTTCCCGGATCAACGGAACCTCAGGAACACTGATGCTGCTGCAGAAAGAACGGGGTTAAGTACCAGGCAAACACAATATAATACAAGAATCACAGGGTCTGAATAAGCTTACCTATCCGGTGGTTGGAAAACCCGGGAGACCTAGTGGAGGAGGTTCAAGACTCAGATGAGAGGTAGTCCCCAGAACAACAGGGACCGGAGTCACACGTGGGTACAGGACAGCCCACCTGAACCAAGGGCTGGAGTCGTAACGTGAGCCCTCAAAGGGCAAGGGCGTAGCGAAGACAAACAAAGTTCAAAGGGATGATCCGAAGGCAAATGAGGGACGGGCCGAGGTTCAGCGATGAGTCAACAGTTCCAAGCAGAGGTACAAAGGATAATCCGAGGGAGTCCAGGTGAGTGATCCTGAGTCAAGGTAACCAGCAAAACAAAGTCCAGACGTAGCGCCAAACAGAGTCGAAAGACAGCTGAGAAGCGGTGAGTGCTCCATGCATCAAGCGTTATGTACTGGGCGCTTCCGGGTCACGTGACACCTTCTATCGTCACGTGGGAGACGCCGCCCTGAGTCATGTGAGCGGACCACTGTTCGATGCGGAACCGTTCTGCCGCCCCTTCTGATGTGTGCTCTCCATGGCAACTGCCAATGCAGGAAGGGCTGCAACCGGGCACGTACATTGTACCCGGTACGGAGCTTTCAGTCCTGTGGGGCAACCAAATCACGTGAGTCTCAAAACCTGGGGGGAGTAGTGTGGGACCCCGGGGAAGGTGTTGTGGGGGTGCTAGCAGTGTTCTGATGTGCAGTGTTCTGATGTGCAGAGCAGCGTCTAACACCCAGGAGCTCTGTGAAACGCCTGCTACAACACAAGGGACATTGAGACAGGTGGGGCCAGTCTATCTCCCTCCTTTTTGTGATATAATATGCACTTCCTTGAGGATTTTTAAAATAAAGACTTTTCTAGTTTCTAAATCAGCTTGTTAGGAATAGTGTTAGTGTTTTATAATGTGTAATGTGACTCGGCTTTATGTATATATAAAACAATAGAAAACTGCAGGTGTACTGGGGTTGAAGTTAAAAGATATATATATATACAAGGAAACATCTTTAGTTGCATGGATGTTAAGGTGAGAACTCAACACAACAAAACCCCTGAAATTCAGCTAAAGACACCTTAACTATGGTCCCCCTGTTGCACAGCCTATGACCACAGTGACCAAATCACAGATCCCATCACTAATTACATGTTGTAGGAGAAAACTGATGACATTACAAATTGCATCACTGATTACATCACTGGTGATAACACTAATTACTTTGTATATAACAGATTACATTAATAATGACATTAGACAAAACATAATTAATATGTTAGCTCATAAAAACTTTGATTTTCTTAATAACAATTGATGGCATGTACTTGGCCATGACGAGGGCTGTGGTCACTGGCCATCAACAAACACTATAGCTAGTGGTCAGTTAGTGTTACAAAATACTAATGTGCATGGTTAAAAGCCATGCCTGGTCGCCTGTCACTGTTTTAAAATATACAGTGGGAAATGGTGAAAGCTGTAGTCGGTGGCCATAGCTAAAGGCCATAGCTAGTGCCCATTAATATGTTAGAATATACAGTCTGCACGGCCAAAGGCAATATACAGTTGCCACGGCTGAAGGCCATAGATAGGGGCTGTTTAGTGTTGTATAATAAACAGTGGGCACGTCTGAAATCCATCGCTTATGGCATGTAAGCATTTCAACGTATACAGTGGACATGGCCAAAAGATGTACAAACTGCTCAAGGTCAAAAGCCATGGCTAGTGAGGCATGCCGGAATCACTGCTGGTTTGCTGTCTACTGCACGTTCGAACCGGCTACACTGGATCTCCATTGCCCATTCAGTCTATCTACAGTTGCTGTTGTTGAGAGGAGGGGTCAACTCCTTAAACACTCCACTCCTGACGCCAAGCGTCGCAGAGTGTGGGCTGGGTGTTTGCAGAGGGCTTGCAGTGGGCACTTAGTAAAGTTCGGTGCCTGCCACGATGGATACTGAGGATCCAGGAGCTCTTGTGAGGACTCGCAGCCAGGCTCGGCTACAACTCCACGGAGGTAAAGGACGGGGAGGGGCGGTCATCATTGCGGGCTCGCTGTGTGCTGCCAAAGCCTTCCAGTTGAACTCACTGAGGAGCCCTCATTAGTCCTCCATCCCCCTCCTTATCTTACATCAGGGCCCGGAGGCTCTGAAAGTGGATCCCGGTAACCCAGGAGGGGCAGGAAAGCCTTTTCCAACAGTATTCCCCATCCTCTCTAGTCCCAAACCAATGACTACGGCCCATCTTTTAAACTACTTGGTAACGGCAGAGTCCAACAGGGCTCTGGACGGTCGTCCTCCAAGCAATCTGGTATCCTCTCCTATTTTCCTTATCAGCCCACCTGAGGCCTCTGGCTCGGATGTGGTTAACACGCAACTCCCGATTGCTGTTATGATGACTGAGGAAAACTTCTATGACAGGGCCCTCTCGGTCAGAGATAACAGAGAAAGCAGGGCTGGGCCCGCTAACTTGGAGCCCCTGATGACGGATCCCCCCGCAAGACGCCGATCCACGGGTGGCATCTAGGCTCTCAACCCTTTAGGATAGGACTACCCTCCCTCTGGCAGGGCCATCACAGGCCAAAAAAGGTGGCAGGGTGTCATTCAAATCTAGGAGTAAGTGCCTCTCAGACAATAAATCTATCAAGTGGCATTTTAGAGCGAAGGTACCTGCTCTGTTGCCGAACAGTAGGGCGGCTGCCCCTCTAACAGGGGACAAATGGGGCAATGTATCAGATCGGGACCTTCTTACCAGTACAGTCCTAAATTCTTCTCCACCAAAGGTGTTCCCACAAAGCACAACCAGTGTAACTAGTGAAGAAAGCATGGGGGATGACCTACTACTTACAACGAACGAGGAGAATGAGAAAATGAGGAAAAAGATAATACCACCAAATCTGCTGAGAACCAAAGTATACTGGTTCCATTTGTGTCACAGGGCCCGATTGATGCTGGTGCCCTTGGTGCTATGGTCACAGTGGCCTTGAGGGTGCTGAGGCCCCCCCGCGAATCACCTTGAAGTACAACCAATGATTAATGTCGAGCTGGACTGAGCCAGTAATGCTCACACTGGGAGAGAGCACCTTGTACAGGCACCGTGTCTGGTTAAAGACACTGCACCACAAATGCTTCAGCTGACCCAGAACAATGACTAGGGATGAGAAACGGTGCCTGAGAGGAATGGGAGACATGGATCCCCAGACTCAACAGCCCCTAAAAAATTCAGTGTGGCCATTAGTCAAGACATGCAGAAATGGAACATCCTCAGAAGCAACACAAGGAGGCTCATAGTAAGAACAAAGACTTTCGATCACAGTGTGCCCCCAACGGGCAAGTGTGGTGTCAGTCTACCTCAAGTGAGGAACTGAAGGACTTAGAAACCGATCCTCTCAAAAGGGAGCAACCTACCCAGTGGAAAAGGGGATATGCAAGGCTGTCCACTTCGCAGAGGGTGCAGGAGCCCTTGGAAATTGAACAACTGGACAACCACCAAAAATGGGAGGCTCAATGTGCCTACCTCCAGGCCTCATTAGAGTCCATAGTCTCCATCACTTTGTCTCTTTTTCTAAAACTCTACCAAAACCTCAACAAGAACTATAAGGAACAATCAATTTTACTGGTGCTGATGCACTCAAAACTAGTTCTTATCGAATCCTACATCAAAGCGTTAATGGAAAAACATCCAGAGAAAGGGAGTCGGAGGGAGCCATCTTCAAAACACTCATAGAGCTGAACTAGGATGCAGAGAGAGGATAAAAAGTTGTTTCTGGCCTGCTTTAGAGATACTATCAGACTAATGAAGAGCCAGGAGGAGTTGAGTAGGAGAAAGAGCCACACCCCAAGAGATGATGCTTATTCAAGCCCTTACCCATTGCAATCATCTATGGGCTCCCAGATTGGTCCTGCAGAAAAGGAATCAGTGGCACGGACGTCGAATGACCATGGGGAAAACGCCCAAGTGCCCTCATGTACTGGCCTGGGCAGCCAGCAAGACATGGCATCTACTCAGATACAAATAGAAGCCAGCATGACTCCTGCTAGTTGCCTGGAAAACACATACGGAGTGCCGAACCTCGACAGAAGAGGGTGACTTAGTTGAAGAACCTGTGAACGACCACTCAAATTCTGAGCCCGTCCCGATTTCTGGCAAGGACAGCTGCAAGCACTCGGAACCCCCATTGAAGTTTAAATAAAAAAGAGGCAAAGCTCTAATAAAGAAATCTATAAATGTCATGTCAGCAAAGGTGTAATGTGTAGGAGGCTCTAGAAACTTCATTATAAATTTAAGAATAATGGCATTTTCCTCACCGTCCTACCCACCCCACTTGAAATACACAGTGCAGCACCTAGAGAACTGCCCTCTGCAAAGGACGGCCGGGATGTAAAAGTAAGCTTAGGCAGCTTGGCAGAGGGGGAATCACTGGCCTCAGAAGCTGAGTAAGATGCCCTGATGCAGCTGTCTACTTATGAGGACTATGAACATGAATAGCCAGACCTCGATTCTGGGTCAAATTCGACAATGTGCAGGGGGCTCCGGATGAAAGAGTAGTAGTTTTACAAAAGCAAACCATCTCATTCGAAACCTTGTAAGTGAAGAGAGAAAAAACTAATTGAAAGAGGTTCGCAGTAGAGAGACAATCTTGGGTGATGGAGAAAATGACTGCAGACTCCAAGAGGACTGGTCTGCCCCGCTGACAGAAATCTAGAACCCCACCTAAGGACAGGTGGCGAGGGACCCCAACAAAGAGTTTGGAGAGAAACCATCTCTCAATGCTGCAAGAGCAAGCTAAGGCCCCCTACAAGGTGCTTCTGGAGAGAGTATTGAAAACCGATGATGGCCTTATACTGAACCGAGCTAACATCTTGAGTCTCCTTCACAACATACCGCAACTAAGGGTGATTACATCAGAAGATATTAAGATAGTTGACTTCCCGTGCAAAGAAGAGAATGATAGAGTTCTCTTGCACATGACCTCCTCACTCTGATAGCCCTCATGCTGACAGCTAATGACAAACTGAGGGCCTTCAGTTTTGACATGAAAGAGTTCGATTCTTTGCCCTGCCATGACTCAAAACACGACTTGAAGGCTCCCAAACTTAGTCACAGAGCCCATAGGGACGCTTTCCTGCGGACGATGAACAGTCATCAAAACCTACTAGAGACATCACATCAGCCCTTCAAGGCCCAATGGCCTTGAGGATTACTATAAAAGGAACAAAGGAAATGAGATTGCAGGAGATCTCCTCCAGGAGAGAGGGCTTGATCAAAAGGATCCCAAATGGGGAATCATGGGGCTGGCTTTCAAGAGCATTAGCCACCCCTTCTAGTGATTAGAATGAGAAGGGACACGGCGCAGAATTCTTTCAGACAGGATCATGGAACACCAGGGGCTTTTCTCATTTGTTGTGAGCTTTAGATCCAAAACTGAGTAAGGTCGACATACTGTGTTTTCAGGAATCATGGCTGAGAGAGACTCCATTACTGGATGGATTCACAGAATATTTGAATCAAGCGACTTGGGGCCCGTAAAGGGAGACCAAGCTCAGGGCTATTAACTCTGGTGAAAACCAACTTTGTGGAAAAGGTACTAAGGTTTATCCATCCCAAACCTTTGATCCAAATTCTCCTAATAAAATTAGTGGAAACCTCAATCCCCATTGAGGGTATACTGGTCCTCTTCAACCTGTATATGAAATTGATCGACAAGCTAATAACACAACTAATAGACCCATGGATAGTCCTCTGTGGAGACCTGAACATTGATTGGCTATCAATAACACTGAAAAAAAAAGCAGAGGAGCTGGGAATCCCGTCCAGAGGCAAAACATGTCAAGAGGCCAGCAATAGCTGGAGGAATCCCAGATCAGGGACCTGCACATGCTAACCGGTCAAGTGAGGGGCGACCCAGAGGGTGCCATCACTTGGCATTCAGCCCTATGTAGTGCGACCCTTGATTATTATTTTGTTTTCGGTGGCATCCTCCCAAGAGTAACATCCCTGAAGATCTTCCACTTGGACCAAGGTGATCATAAGTCGATGATTGTAACTTGCTGAAGACCTCTTGGAAGTGTGGGGAAAAAAGAAAGTTGGTCAACTTGGAAACACAGTGTATCACTGGAGCCTTGTAGAAACAGGCTGCAAATTAATGCAAAGACCGTTCCTGTTTTGGCAAAGGCGCTGAAGGGGCAGCAAGAGAACTTAAAGGAGGGGGTCGACTGTGAATCTTGTCTGGCTGTCTTCAAGGAAGGCTCAAATCAAGGAGGCAAAACATCCTTCGAGAAAAAGCACGTCTTTGACGACTCCACGGCAACATATAAAACGTCAGTTACACCGAGATTTTAAGAGCCTAAAATGTCTTCCAGGACCAATAAGACATCAGGAGAGGAAGAAATTAAAACAACAATATCAAAATTGGGCCATTTCTCACAGAGCCATTCTTTTCCAAAAGGATGCTGAAAGCATGATGCATGCAATAATGACCAAGAACTCAAGTAACTTGTGGTCATTACTTAACGGCAAAGAAAAAAACAATGGTTTGCTGCACCTAAATCCTATACATGAGGCTGGATACGTCGACCACTTTGAAAGTCTGTTTGGCCAAAAGAAGAACTCCCATCACCCTGGTTCATTGAAACAACTAGACCTGTGTCACATTAAGTTCGATAGAATGGAAATCAGAAGTATCCTCTCTAAAGCTAGTGGCTCTCGTGCTCCTGGCACGGACAGCATGACAAACGGCATGCTGAAAGAAGCACCTGAAATTTGGACTGACTTTTGTATGACCCTATTCAAAAGAATCTCTCAACTTGGAAGAATACCACTCTCGTGGAAAAGAGTGATAGTGGTTCCAATATTTAAAAATGGGATAGACTAAACCCCAAGAATCACAGGCCCATCACTCTTTTTGATGTTTTAGGTAAGGTTTTTGCAGGAGTCCTGTTGAAGCGCTGGAAGGAGTGGATAGCCAATTCTGAAACGGAGGACCCAGGCAAACTGGCTTTGTTAATAACACAGACTGCAGCCTAAACATGCTAAATATTAGTTTGTGGAAGATCCAGTCCCTGAAAGGAAAAGAGAGTTTATACGTAGCATGTATAGACATGGAGGCTGTTTTTGTAGCGAGTATCAAAGACCTCTACACTAGAACATCACTGCAGATTAGGCTGAACAAAGAGAACACATTGATTCAAGCAATTAGAGAATGAACATGGACAAAACCAAGATTCTGATGATCCACAATCCAGGAGGAAGACGGAAAAGAATCCCACGATGGAGGCTGGGAAATTACCAAATTAGCCCTACGGCTTCCATAAAATACCTAGGAATCATGATTAGTGCCACGGATGGCGAGAAGGCTTGGATCTCCAATCTGGTTTTGAAGACAAATAAGCTGACAGCACAGGGTCTGGTGATTGGGACAAAATATGGCAAGTTTTCTCTTTTTCCTGTCATTCACTTTTAGACTCAGAAAGTGGTGCCTGTAGTGACATATTCAGGAGAGGCAGGCATGGGGTTACCCTGAGAAACCTGGGAGAAGCTGGAGAGTACATTTTAGAAATGCATTCTAAGACTCCCTAATGCGACCCCCATGGCTATTATAAGGCACAAGTTGTGTCTTTCATCTGTATAAGTAAGAATTGTTTGAGAAACTCTTACTGTCTTTGGTAAACCTAATTCCCGTACTCCCCTCCTCAATACCACATCATAAAAATTAAACAAGTAGGTATGAATAACTGGGAATTGAATCAATAGAGAGCCAAATGCCTAGAAATCCTGGCACAATTAGGTTTCTCTGTGGAAACACTGTGCTGGAATCCCCTTTTCGTTAAAAGGGCATTTTTGGCAGTAGACTGCTTGGAAATAGAAGCTAGAAGATCTGCTTCCAAGATCCACATGTAATTGAGGAACCTGACCAGCCTTCTCAACATCACGCCGGAATACCTAAGAAAATCTGCAAACCCAAGATCTCCAGACCTCTTCCTGAGATTTTGTTTAAATGTACCTCATACAAAGGCCATATTATGTTGCTACGGAGGAAGGGTAACGGACAAAAAATGCTGCCTATGCAACTTCCAGGAGGAATCACTGCAACATCTTGTCCTCTTCTGTCCTGAACTAAGAACAGAGAGAACTCTATTATTATATGAGAAGATGAAGAATGTTGAAGGCATGGATGCTGATGCCTGATGGGAGAGACTTTATGGAGGTGCAAGCCCGGCTGTGACCAGATGCCTGGTGGCCTTCTTAGAGAGGGTCTTTATGAAGAAATTCAAGGACTCCATAATGGAGCTGACTCTTAACAAGACGCTGAGCCTGAAATAAACAGCCACCAAATGATGTCTTACTGAAGTGTGGACAACGGAGGCTGACTGTGAACGGAACTGGAATGGGAAGGAAGTGAGGGGTGAAGGCTTTGAGAGTGCGTAATTGGAGAATGAGTTCCCTCTAGAAGAGGATGATGTGCAGGTGACCAATCAGGGCCTGTAGTGTCGTCCTGATCTCTTAGGATGATCTTGGAGGTGGTTTTTCTCTTCCCATCTAATTGGGATACTCTTTTCTTTTGCTTTTTTTTTACTGTGTTTTCTTTTTGTTCTTTCCTCCCTGACCCCTCCTTTTCTTATTTCATAGTGAAGGACCAGTTTGTTCTTTTTATGGAGGTTCATGGAAAAACAAATTTGTTTTGTCAAACTGAATGTTTACTAAATAAAAAATACATTATAACAAAACCCTTGAAATTCAATTAAAAAACATTAGTTGCAGGGATGTTAAGGTAAGAATATAATGCAACGAAACCCCTGAAATTCAGCTAAAGCCACCTTAACTTAATGTATTGCGCACCTTAACATCCCTGCAACTAAAGTTTTTTTAATTTTTTTATTTCATGGGTTTTGTTATTGCATATATAATTCACATTAATAATACAGACAATTCAGCTAATCAAAACACTGTATTATGTCAATAAAGTAAAATAAAAAGCAACTGGACAACCACATACCCCCCAAAAAACCTGTTGTTATTAAAAATGAGTTTATATATGTACTTAACGTGTTAAAGAAAAGTATTTACATGTATATGTACTGTTTATGAATAGTTATTGAAATCTCACAGTTACTGGCAATATAATTTAAATAAATATTTACCTGACTACTGCCCATATATATGTAGTTATATTTATATATATATGTTTTAAAATATTTTTAGTAGCCGCGTCTACTAAGGATACATTGCGCGGCTATGCACAGCAATGACTGGGGTGTGGGGTTAACTGGTGTGTGCAAAATGAGCCAATAGAACACCTGCATCCTTTGACGCAGCTACGCATCTTCACTCCTAATACGCCAGCCAATGGTTTCACGTGCTGCGGTTCCTCGCCTACACGTTAAACGCACCAAAGAATGAACCAATCACACTTTGCAATGGATAGACGACTGTATTCCCATGCCGGTTGATGTAACCCCCGCATGCGAATAAGCCAATGGGACGTAGAACACCTGTGACACGGTAATGCCTTTTCATCCTAAATACATCAACCAATCATAACACATGCTGACTTGTATACCCGTCAACAAACCATCCAATCACACGTTGCACTGCGTCGATGCAGCTACAATCACGCCATTTGACAACATCTGTAGCATATAAAACAGTCCAATCAGATGGCCCAGCAGTTTGTAGCTGGAAATAATCACCACACCCACAAAAACATGATATGATATGAGATATTATGTGTATCGCACCCATACACACGTGTTTCATAACTTTACATTAATCATTGCTTTCTGTACTTGCTAATGAAAGGTTTTCTGAGTAACTGCAAGCACTTTTGACACTTTACCCCTTAATCTTATCATTCCTTTTTACCCAGTTTTCCCAAAATACAATTTTCCATTGTCTTGTGATTTGTTTAGTTTGACTATTTTGTGTTTTAATTTGTTTTAAAAAATTAAAAAACGTTTTCATTTTTTGCGGCATTGTCTTTTTTGTGCTGTCATTTTTATTCTTTTATATTTTCCTCCCTGCTTGGACATTGCAACATATCAGACCATGACAGTAGGAGCAGTGAGGGTGACATCATCATTTGGGTGGACAATCCTTCACCACCCAGGAACAAGCACACAGTCATAAAGAAAACTGCAGACAGTTGGTGCTTCTTTAAAGTGAAGGAACACCACTCTAGGAAAGAAGTGAAAGAGGTACTGTGCACCTTCTGCAACAAGACTCTATAGCATGGGCCTTCAATATTCTGTCCCAAAGTCTGTGAACATTGATAATGATTAACCATTTAGTGAGAGTGCACTGGGCTGATGTTCATAATGAATATCGTAAGGCCCATGAACACCACAAAAGAAAAATGCATGGGACACATTTGTTGTATAGACGAAGAACAGCACCACCTGCAGAACCTCCATCCAACAGTACAGCAACAACCTCAAGTGGAAATGAGGCATCTACATCAGCAGTGGTAGTATCCTCTGTTGCCGACACCCAACCTTTTCCAGGATGTAAATCATGTGAAAAGGATGCTGCAAATGGGTAGTCAAGGGAGATGCCACAATTGAGCAATGGCTAAAGTTAATCGCTGAACATCAGATTACCTGTCATGCTTAGTATTTTTTTTAAGTGCCAATTTCCACCCTTTTTTAAAGAAAAAAGAAAACAAATATATGTTGCATATTATTTTAATTCCCTTTGTTAAATAATTCACCCTTGTGTATTTTCCTCCCCTATTTCACCCACCTCTTTCCATCCCCCAAAACAGCTCTTTTAAGGACCACCTTTAATGTTACAAAAATAGACAAAATTAAATACAGGCTGTAAAAATATATAACAATATCTATTGTAATTTATTTTATGCATTTTTAGTACTCATAATTGCCAATTGTTGCCTGTGGCCGTGTTCATCAGAGTTGCGATTAAAAGCTCTCCAGTCGTTGTTCACCTTAGTCACACAAAAAATAACTGAGGCTAAAAATAATATTATTTAATAAAATAAACATGTCTTTGTATGTGTATATATACATTACACATATACATTTATCCAAAGAGACAAATCTTACCAAATACCTTTCTATGTCCTTGCCTCTTTTTTCCATATATATATAATGGTAAAGGCAATTTATGCCATGCACTATCACCACTGCATTGGTTCTATGGTGTTCATCATAACAAAATAAATACAACATTTTTTTTTTTCTCATAATGATACTAAAAGAATACTGATTGTATTCCAAGTATACAACCATTACCATGCTGGGTTCATTAATCATGCTTTAGAGGGAAAAAAAACTGCTCAAGGGAGAAAAATAAACCACTGTTCTATTATTTAAAATATTACAAACTACTTTTCGCATCAGAAAATTCAAAAAATAATTGCCTACATCATCCATTGTTTGTACACAAATAAATGCAATTCACTACAATACACAAATGTTACAATACTATATAAAGATCACTTTATGCTACATGATGACTAATTTACAGATTACTTTATGCAACCTTCACCAGGAAACTAAGACATATACCATAACTTTGTCTTTAGTTTTACAAAGAAATAAGTGAAGACATGCCAACACTGTAACATTATTTTGAGTATTAATCATTTTAGACTAGTCATACCTCTATTATAAATAATATGTAGACAATAAAAAGGTTGCAAATTAACACGTATCAAAATCTACACTAATAACATGACAAATGACATTTCCATACTTTTTTATAAAATTGGTGTGTGTCTTTTATTTGGCCACCTACACACATGAGAAGTTCATAATGACATTTCATATCATACACATCATATTTTAAAAAATATATAAAACTACAAATTATGACCTACACTTCTGTACCACTGATACTGCTACACAGTGTGGAATACCTATTTCTTCTATATCAAATTTATTCTGAATTACAAAAATTATTTCTACATTGCAATTTCATAACTTCTTTCATAATTTTATGTGTGTCCTTTTTCTGGCCATCTGCACACCTAGAAGCAAATCACAATTATCTTAAACCTACCATACAAAATGAAAGAATATGCACAGTTTAATGACTGAATAGATTGTCTGACTTTTTTTTGAAACTCCACATTGCACATAAAACATATTTGTAAAATTAACAAAGTGACCGTTTCAGTCAGTTATTTTGATTTTGCATTTCAATTGCATTATATGTTTTTTTTAAATATCTACAACCTATTGTTAACTTGTTTCATATGTAAACAGTCATCAGCTTCTACACTCAGTCACACTCAAAATAATGTACATGGAACCATTTATGTAACCTCACACATTTATTTTTTAATTTTTTTTTATTGGTTAGTCATATTTCAACCTTAAACATTAGTTCATTACTCCATTATTAAGTTAATTTTCATTCAGTAGAAACCTATCCAAAGTTTGTTCCGTAAGTTGCATCTTGTCCCATCAATTGGCCCGAAGGTAATTAATTAAGGCGTTATTTAAATAATTATTTAAATAAGTCTAGTTTGCCTTCTTAGAATTATCTCAAAGTCCAGTAGTGTCTTCCTCCTGGTCCAGGTTTAATAATTCAACAAATTTTAATGCATCAAGGGTTCTGCCGACCTTATCAACGGTCAGGAGCCGTTCCCAATATTCTTCTTCCGTCTCCTCAGTGATGTTAGTAGTATAACTACCCATGTAGATCTCCCTTTTCGATTTCAAGGCCGGGCAGGCTAACATTACATCTCTGATAGTTTCAAGTTGGTCTTTGATTTTGCAGAACCTACCGTATGCAGTTGATTTTTCGATTTGCCTTCTTTTCCATTTTACCTCTCTGCAGTGCCAGATGTTAAGTCTGCAGCACATCAACAGGTCTCAGTAATGGTTAGATGGAAATTTCAGCAGGTAGGGTGGCAGCATATTCAAGCCTTTTTTTTCCCAGACAATATTATGACATTGATTTATTTTCAATCTTTGTTCCTGTGTTTCCTCCCAGTCCTTTTCCCAGATTAATATTTTTGGCTTTATCTGGATTTTCCTTTAGGGTGTCTTCCGAGAGGTTTACCTGTTTCAAGCTAGCTTTGCATCTTCTTTTCCAATTAAGAATCATAGTATCCTCATTTGGTGCTTCCCTCTGCATTAAGATTTCAAACGGCTTAGATGGGTTGTCGAGGATACACTTTCTATACAGGGATAGAGATTTCCAAAGAGCAATTGAAGCCACAGATTGAAGCCTGAGCTCTGTTCTAATGAGCTCCTCTGGTAGCGAAGTCGGGAGGCGCAGGATCTTTCGCCAAAAGTAGGCCTCACATATATACCAAACTTCCCATCTCAAGGCTAAGAGTGCCTCAGCACCATACGTGATGACCGCCACCACTTTTTGCTTGAAAAATGTTACTATCGGAGTTAGAGAAAATTTGCCATACCTGCGATGTAAGCAGATTCCTTGATTTGTCAGGTCCGTTAGTTTTTCCCGAATCAATGTATAATGTGCCTGTTCGTTACAGTTTTTATTTATCATTATCCCAAGGTACATTGTAGTTTCCACTTCCTCCAATTTTTCATTTTCCAGTGACCACGTCTGAGATTTTCCTGCACATTTTCTTCCCCATCAGATCTCATGGTTAGGATCATAGATTTCTTGATGTTGATCTTCATGCTGTTATCCTTTAGATATTTATTGAAGGTCCCAATCCGTCTTTGTAGGCCTATTGGTGTCTGGTCTACGAAAACCGCGTCATCGGCATATAGCATCCACGGTATCTCTCTTCCATTTACCTTCGGGGGAAATGCACGGATCTGCTCTTGGGTAGTCTTCATGTCGGCCATATACAATACAAAGAGGAAAGGGGCTAACGCACATCCCTGTTTAATTCCCCTGGAAGTTTTGATCTTCCTAGATAGCCCTCCATTTACTGTAATTTGGACCTTGATTGAATTACCAGTGTATAGGGCTTGGTTGGCTTCCAACAGGTCCTTTGGTCATCCCCAAATCTTCAATTTTGACCACAGACGTTCACTATTTATTCCATCGAATGCTTGTTCGAGGTCGATAAAAGGTAAATAGAGCTTTTTTTCCCTGCTAAAGTCTTTGCCTTCAGCAAGTTAATCAAAAATAGATTCAGAGTGGTGCCAACTCCACTAATGAAGGCTGTTTGCCTTTCGTCCAATATTTTGGCCTGGGAGGCCCATTTTTTTAGATCCCTTAATAGAAGTGATGCGAATAGCTTGCCAATTGAATCTAGGAGCGCTATTGGCCTGTAATTACTGGGGTTACCCCGATCTCCTTTCTTGTAGATCGGTACGATGTAAGCCTCCGTCCATGTGGTTGGTATTTGTTTAGCTTTTTTAATTTGTTGAAATAGGGCGTAAATCAGATCAGCCCAGTCCTCACAATTTTGTTGGAGATGCCGTCTGGGCCTGCTGCTCTGGAAGTACTGAGTTTTTTAATTAGAGTTAAGTTATCATCTCTATCAAATTCCAGTGCCCATGGTGTGTTGTCAGGCCTCAATTTTGTGATTTTTCCTTGGGTTTCACCTTCTTGTAGTGCAGTATAATGTTGGAACCAGTTTTCCTCTGAGACTTGGTTAATTCCTATGGCCGATTGGTTAAGGTCCCTGTGGTTTAGTAAGTCCCATGTACTTCTTACATTATTGGTTGATATTGCGGCTAACATTTTCTCGGCATCCCTTTGCATTCTTAGATGACGAGTTGCACGCAGCCAATTTTTGTAGGTTAGGTGACATTCCTCAGTAGTTCTTGTCTCTCTATACGATTATCCTTTTTTAGAGATCTGAGGTCTGCTCTATATTGTTTTCGCCTAGCCACTAGATGTTCATCATAAGCATGTTTTTTTTTTATTTGCTTACTTTTGGTAGAGTCGTACTTGACCACGTAGGCTTCCAGTAACCATTTGTACTCGACCACCTCCTCATCTTTGGTTATTGCATCTTTATAACCCTGTACCAATTTTGGGATTATCTGATTTTTTAGTCTCAATCGATTTCTTCCCCATGACACCTCAGTTTCCATTGATCTTTCGCTCGCTATAGTAGATCTTGTTTCCAAGGCGAGTTCAATGGCCAGCAGACAGTGATCGCTACTTGTTTGTTTCATTATTGTGAAGGAATGTATCCACTCCAGCGTGTTTCCTCCAACAAAACAGTAGTCAAGACATGCTCCTGATTTTCCACTGTGCCATGTATTTGCCCCATCAAATCTCCTTTTGTCTGGCCGTTTAACATCTTCATCTCACAATTTCTCATTTCCTTCATCCATGTTTTTTCCTTTCCTAGTAGATGTTCTTTTTCTTTGATGTTACCCTCTTTGTCCAGCAATTTGATGTTTAGTTCACCATTTAATAGTATCAGCTAGTCTTTCTCCTCCGTCATAGATTTATCAATTGCGTCCATGATTGATTTTAGGTAGCTCACCGGTCCTGGCATATTTCCACTCCAATAGGTATTTATCAGAATCATTTGTATCGCAGTTTTCATGTCTTTTGCTTCGAGTGTTATTTTGAGTATTTGCACATAAGGGTTCGGTAAATGATGTTCTAGTATTTTAGTGGGCTGTCCAATTTCTTTAGTATCATGAGGCCTGCAAATGGTCTTCCCTTTGGTCCCTTTCTGGCCGGGTTTATGTAAACTTCATAGCCCTCACATGTTGGAGGTTCTCGTAGCCATGATTCCTGAATTGAAATGAGAACATATTTGGCCAAAAAAAAACTATCTTTAGAGAGCAGATGTTTAAATCCTCTAGTGTTCCACGAGGCACAGAGGACCGGCTTCTGCTGGCTCTCCTTACTCTATTGTTTCTTCTTGGAGTTCAAGGCACTTGCCATTCATGACCAATCCTTTTCGTTGTTATCTACTTTATTTGGCTTACTTTTTATCCTCTTTGGATTTTCTGAAGTGTCCACTGTAATCCTCAAAGTTTTCATTGCCTCATAGCTTTTTTTAGTTGTTGCAGGGTTTCCTTTTTGATTTTTTTCACCTTCTTTTCCTTTTTCAACCTTTTCCATTGGTGTCTCAGCGACTGATTTATTTTTGTATGCTTTTTCTCAGTCACTTTATCTTTGTTATATACTGGAGCCACATCCTTCACTTCTTTTCTTTGCTTCGTTGCTGTTTTTTCTTTCATTTGCCTAAAGTCATCGTCCAGATCCTCTAACCGAAACCCCCTTTTTTGTAGGGTGTCACTCGCCGCCAGGAATTTCTGCTTGGTCTTATTGGAAGGAAGATGTAAAATTACTTGGTCCATCCTCTGTTCCCTTGGGAATTCAACTATTTTTATATCCTCAGTTGATATCGTACGTAGTGGCGAAACTTGGTTGTAGAGCTCCATCACATAGCTCCTATTTAGTACCACCCTTCTTGGTCCGTTTGCTGCGGTTTCTAGTTTTAGATAGTATCCTTTAAATAGAATGGATTTCTTTGGAGGTGGTAGAGGCAGCACTTCACTTTTCTTAGCTTCAATATGCTTATTATCTTTTGTGTAATTTTTTTGTTTTGGTCCGGGGCTATCCTGTCTCTTTCGTTCTTTCATCCCTTTATTGGCCTGCTTTTTTCTTTTTTGTTCCAAGGTTCTAAATTTGACAGATTCCTTTTCTGTATCGAGTTCTCTTACCAATGGCTCCGATCTTCTTCCTGAATCCCCGATGTTTTCCGGGACAGTCTCTCGTTGGGGCTTCAATTTCTTACGATCCTTAGAATTTGAGATTGTATCTGTGGTGTCCCAGTTGTCTATAGTTTGCCATTCTGATAGACTGATACTTTCCCAATCTTCTTCCTCGCTGTTATTATCCATCAGCTCAATTAAATCACTTAGATTTGCTGGCTGCTCCTGATCATCCTATTTCTCTTCTGTTACCGCATTTTCGGGATCTTTTATCTCGTTGAACTCTATACAGTCTAACTCACTCATAGTCAGTTCCCTTCTAGGCTTCTTTGCGCACTGAATATTTTCTCTTCTCGGTGGTGTTCTTACATTCCTCAGAAATGCTCCTGAGCCATTTACTTTGCGTTTAAGAGCTTCATTTTTAGATTTTTTCCTTTTCATTAAGTTTTCTTGTTGCCTCTTTTTCCATTTGATGGACCTGGTCCTTCGGAGTAGCCCCTGCAAAGATCGCAATGGTAGATAGTTCTGATTGGGCTAAGGTCAACTGGTTAATTGCGGTACCTTTTCCGACTCCCTTTTTCCTAGAGGGGATCAGAATCACATCGTCCAATTGTGACTCTTATGTTTGGAGAGGGCATTTATGCCCTGTTTCAGTTTCATCGGACCTTTCCCTTCTTTGAGTTTTATTTCTGACAGCTCGCCATCGTTCCTCTGTTTATGGACACTTCTCATCCATTTGCAGTCCTCTAGGACTGCTTCCATCAGCAGGGATTTATCGGTCGCATCTCGTCTTGCTAGATCGCTGAGGCGACTTTGCCAAAGTTGGGTTAATTCTGCTTCCTTGTTATTTGGACTTGTGTCTCTTTTATTTGAATATTGCTAGTAGTCACCTCTTGGACAGAGTCTTTAATTGCCTCATATAGTTTTAAGAAGGGGGCCAATGTAATATTTAGCGAAGCCATGACCACTTTTTCGATATGCTCCATATCCTTTTCTCTTCCAAGTTTACAGGCTTCAGTTATTGTCCGTAAGATTTGTTCATTCCCTGGTTCTCCTGAGCGCATGTAGGCATCTTCCAAGGTTAGAGAGCTGGTCATAATCCTTGCTGTCTGTTCCTCACCACCTGCTGCTTTTGGAGTTAAATCTTTCAAGGTATCGCCTGGTAGAAGTAAGTTTCGCTCCTCGGAAGCTGGTGTTTGGGTCTCTTTTGTTGATGTTTTGTTTTCCTGATACTTAATCAATGTTGTAATCAAATCCTCGGCCACAAGAGATCTCCCTGCGGCTTGTTCTTTGTCCAAAGCTGCCATTCTCTCATTTATCAGGCCACAACTCTTTCTTTTCTCTCTTTTGATTTTTCCTGTCGGTATAGTTAAGTCTTGCATAATTTTATTTGCAAGACTTGAATTGCTCAGATTCGTTGGTATTAGGTCTGGGATTCCATTATTAGTCCTTTTTCCTAATGAAGTCGCTCTCCCCATTTGGGTCCTGGCATATTCTCCATCATACCCAAGGGTATGGTCTATTTTATTTATTTCATTGGGAGAATTTACAGATAGACTCCCTTTTTCCTTTTGCGATTTTGCAGTTGATTTCTTTTTCCCAAATGCATATTCTTCCCTAGATGGTTGAAAAATATCAAGTGGTCCTCGGGCTGTCTCTCTGGGGGCAGTATGTTGTGTCTTTTCTCTCAGGATGGTGGACTCCTGTAGGACTTCTTCCATTTGCCCCAAATCAATTGCATCCCATTGACCTCCATGTTCCCATGATGCATCTGATGATTGATGTTCGCTTGGGGTACTAGCCATAACGCAGCTGAGTTCTTGTGTAGATAGTTTTAGCATTTCTTTTGATCTCAAGTCCGTTATCACCTCAGGTGGGTGTACATGTAGGTCGGCCCTGCCCCCATCCTGGGAGGGTGTGGTCGGTTTTGAATTTCCAGCTAAGTCACCATCATTCATTATTAGGGGGGTGCTGCTCCTCGCTAGGGCTAGCCACGGTTGAATCCGAGCTATGCAGATACTCCCTCGCCCCAATTTCTGATCTTGTCTCCATGGTCTCACCTTCAGTGACTATTCTCTGATTGTTTAGAATTTCTTCAGGTGAATTTGCTGACAGTAAGCTAAGCTTCCTTGGTCTTCCTTCGGACTCCTTCACTGGGATAGGATCGTCTCTTATTGCAATTTCATTTGATTCACTGACAGTTTGTTCAGCCACTTCCCCCTGGCAAGTGTCTTCAATGGCCGGCTCAGATATTATAGGTGCTGAGGATGACTGTTTTGAGATTTCTATTACCGTAGGGATAGTACAAGCCATGGGTAGCTCAGGAGAGTTTGGGGCCAACCGCAAATTGTCAATCTTTTACGCCGACGGCAGTTGATTTGTCATTTCCGTGTTCATCTGGCTAGCTCCCACTGATAAACTCTTTCGCTTTTTTGTACCAAAGGTTAAACGGCTCTGTTTTAACATTGCTGTTTTCAATGTAGGCTCCGGGCACCCATTTACCTCTGGGAGGGAAGTCAATCTTTGTCTTACCTGCAAATGGGTTTGCAAACCCGTTCCTTGTAGATCCAGGGTAGCAGGGAATGACTTCATTTTGTCAAGGGCCTCCTCGTAGTACTTTATATCAAACGTTATCGGCAGTCAACAGGTTTGAGTTCCCTGCAAGCCCACAGCAAGCAGCCAAACAGCTTAACAGCTGATTCACTCCACAGAAATGATGCTCTTTGCGCGCCGGCCTTAGCGCTGCAAGGGTGTCTGGGAGCAGAATTTGTATCACTTCCTGTAGGCGTCACTGGGGGCGGGCAGGGGGCAGAGCCAACCAGCATGACGGGGCTCACTCCTGCTCCGCGTCCTCCAAGCTACAAGCCGCGTGTCCCACAGCACCTCCAAAGTCATCCAGATTCTAGCAGAGGGCAGGTGAAGGGGGGTCGCAGCCACATCTTAACAGCTGATTCACTCCACAGAAACAATGCCCTTTGCGCGCCGGCCTTAGCGCTGCAAGGGTGTCTGGGTGCAGAATTTGTATCACTTCCTGTAGGCGTCACTGGGGGCGGGCAGGGGGCAGAGCCAACCAGCATGACGGGGCTCACTCCTGCTCCGCGTCCTCCAAGCTACAAGCCGCGTGTCCCACAGCACCTCCAAAGTCCTCCAGATGCTAGCAGAGGGCAGGTGAGGGTGGTCGCAGCCACAGCTTAACAGCTGATTCACCCCACATAAACGATGCCCTTTGCGCGCGGGCTTAGCCTCACACTAATAGGGCACACTTGTACATATTAAAACATAGAGTGTTTTACACAATAAAACAGAAGTAGAAGATTGAAGAATGCTATGTTCTCTTATAAATTATATAATTATATAACCTTCACAATACTACCTCTACATTTATTTAGTACTGTTTTGATAAAACATCCTAGTAGCAAACCATCTCCTACTTGCATGTTTATATTCACACAGAATATTATACATATATTTCATATATTTTAAAACTTTGCTTCCAACAACATTAAGTAAACATTCTTCAAACTCTTTGGAAATCTAGCGTGGTGTGTGACTATAGAGTAATTACAATCAAGCCTATCTACCTCTGTACACACCCACATCGTGAAATGTCTAGAGTCAATGGATTTCCCTCATGAAAAATGATCGCACATGTTTTAAAAGTTTTCTTACTAACAGAAACTTGACTATATACAAAATGAATTATTGACGTGTTAATTTTCTTACCATCTACATTGTATCTTTGAAACATAATCAATAAATATTTATTAAAAACAAGATTTTGAAGTGTTGATTGTAAATTACAACCACAGTCACTGCATTGTATGTCCTGAAATGCTTTAGTTACAAGATCAGAAAATGTTACACTTTTCTGTTCAGGCACATGCAGATATATAAGTCTTTCACAAAGATCTGGAGTAGATTTGGGACACAAATGCTTCCACTCGTAAATAATTCCAACATACTTATCTACTTTCACATGTTCTTTCACTAATATCTCAAAGACATTCATTAAAAACCATTGACTATCCTCCTGTGTATTTTGAGAAAACTGTTCATTTCCACTTGCAGCAGCTACTACATTTCAGATTGACATTGCCAAATGTAAACTGTGTGGATTTTCATCTACAGAAATTTTAAGAAATGACAGTTCAACACATAGCTGCTTCTCTGCTGTTGAAGCTATTTCTTGTATCAATGGAGTCATTTGAAACAACACACACACACACAGCTGCATTACAATAGCATTCAAAACCTGTTTAATTACTAAAGCTGCAGTGACAGTATATTACAGTTGAACGACTCTCCAACTCTATTAAATTCTGTTATTTTTTAGTCTTACAAGGACTGATTTCATTTGAATGTGCTTTCACTGACTCTTTACATTTCCTGGATGACTGCTTCACAGGTACAGGTATATGGTTCAGTTGGGGAGCATACAGTACATGCAACCTATTATAATCTCAATGCAAGAAATGTCAACTGTCACTTTGCTTTCATCAAAGTTTAAAATAAATAAACCTTCTACATTTTTCACATGTGACAAAGCTATGTATGACATTCCTTCATTAAACACGTAATGAACAATGTCAATAAGTGCTGCTTCTAAAGTCAACCCTTGTGATTTATGAATAGTTAAGGCATAAGTCGAGCACAATGAAAAATATGCTCTTTTCACAAAGGTATCCTTAAAAAGCATGAAACATGCAGATCTCTGAGAAATCAAGTGAGTTCCTTCTACATGATCAAACTTAGCTTCAAAATGTTCGGTACTTGTACTGTGAGGAAAAGTGTGAAATGCAATCACTCTTCCCATCGATCCATTGACTAGACCAATTTCTACATTCAAATTCCTCTTCAACATTACTTGTGCATTGATGCACAGATTTAAAACGCCTTCTAGACTTGCTGTTTTAGAAACTGAATTCTCTAGTGGTCCTAATCAAGCTTTTGCTCTCTTATACAACTCTAAGGGCATAACATGCCCATTTAAAACATCACATGATTTTATCTCTACAATATTTTGCTTCTCTGGCAGTAGCATTAGAGAGTTAAACGTGTTGCACTCTGCAAGTGTACATATGAAAGCAACACAAAAATGTTTTCTTTCCTTAAGAGTCAACATAACATCAGATGGACTGCAATCTACATCGAACATGTTAGAAATCAATGTACCCTTTAAGGTGACTGCTTTCACAGATTCCTCAAGAACAGCTATGTGAATCTTATTAAGCATTTCTGCATACTCTAAGGGGCCGATTCATGGAACAAACGTGCGCCGAAAATCTTCGCGCAAGCAGGCGCAAGCAGGCGCAAGCGGAAAAAAACAGGCGCACGCGTGCGATTCATGGAAGTCCCTGCGCGTGTTTACCTCGGGATGTGCGCCAAACCCGTGCATGGCGCAGACGTCACTGCAACATCCCGAAAGACGTGCGCGACGCGCACAGTGAAAGTGCACAACCTCGGCGCATACACTAGAAAGTGGGCGGAACACGGGGCGTAACGCGCGGAATGGGGAACAACTCGCGAAAACAAGGGCGTAACTGGGGATGTACTGCAGGGAAGCAGACGGAACGCCCACACGCACCCGAACCACACGTATTCATGGAATCGAATAAGGCAAAGCCACGCACAGCGAAAGACACGCACAAGTCGAAACACATCCGCCACACGAAGGCAGGCGGTAGCGTCCCTGCGCATTACAAAAGTGGCAACATACAGCAATTGGGCCTGTGCGAGCGGGGCACGTGTATATCGGGGGTTCGCGTGAAGTTTCTCACGCGATCGGGCCTGGGGGAGCGGGCTACGTGTATTTCAGGGGTTCGCGTGAAGTTTCTCACACGATCGGGCCTGGGGGAGCGTGCTACGTGTATTTCAGGGGTTCGCGTGAACTTTCTCACGCGATCGGGCCTGGGGGAGCGGGCTACGTGTATTACAGGGGTTCGCGTGAAGTTTCTCACGCGATCGGGCCTGGGGGAGCGTGCTACGTGTATTTCAGGTGTTCGCGTGAACTTTTTCACGCGATCGGGCCTGGGGGAGCGGGCTACGTGTATTACAGGGGTTCGCGTGAAGTTTCTCACGCGATCGGGCCTGGGGGAGCGGGCTACGTGTATTTCAGGGGTTCGCGTGAAGTTTCTCACGCGATCGGGCCTGGGGGAGCGGGCTACGTGTATTTCAGGGGTTCGCGTGAAGTTTCTCACGCGATCGGGCCTGGGGGAGCGTGCTAGGTGTATTTCAGGGGTTCGCGTGAAGTTTCTCACGCGATCGGGCCTGGGGGAGCGGGCTAGGTGTATTTCAGAGGTTCGCGTGAACTTTTTCACGCGATCGGGCCTGGGGGAGCGGGCTACGTGTATTACAGGGGTTCGCGTGAAGTTTCTCACGCGATCGGGCCTGGGGGAGCGGGCTACGTGTATTTCAGGGGTTCGCGTGAAGTTTATCACGCGATCGGGCCTGGGGGAGCGGGCTACGTGTATTTCAGGGGTTCGCGTGAAGTTTCTCACGCGATCGGGCCTGGGGGAGCGGGCTACGTGTATTTCAGGGGTTCGCGTGAAGTTTCTCACGCGATCGGGCCTGGGGGAGCGTGCTACGTGTATTTCAGGGGTTCGCGTGAAGTTTCTCACGCGATCGGGCCTGGGGGAGCGGGGTACCACTCACCGTCTGCCTTGCGTGTAGAAGAACGCGTAGCCAACACCCGCTGTGAAGTAATAGCGTGTGAACCCCAACGGATGGAAAACACACGCACCGCACGAAAAGCACGTACAGAACATAAAGGCACGCGGGATCTCCAAGCCCTGCCAGGGCAACGCCCGTGCGCAAAACGTCACAGACGCGCTTACGCTGTAAGGGCCTTTGTTCCAATGAAATCGCGTACGCGTGCTGACGCGCTTACGCGCGAAGGGCCTTTCCTCGATTCTCACGCTGACGTGCAGGATTTTCACGTGCCAAATCACTCCGTATCAAGCTGGCCACGCGAAAACACACGGAAGACCACGCTCCTGCCCAGAAGGCCGAATTACTGCCCCCCAGTGCCCCGAGCAGCCTCCCACGTGCCATCTGCTGCTGCCTGCCTGCCTGCCTGCTGCCACCGTGCCCTGCCATTTGGTGCCTGCACATCAGCCATCTGCAGGTGTCCAGTTGCTGTGTCCACCCCTGCTGGAACAGAAGACTCCCGACTCGGATAACATCGCTCCACAGCCCAGCCCCAGGACCCAGTTGCCCACCCACTCCTGCCCCTGGGGTTGCCATGTCGGGCACATCAACATCTGGCACCAGTGGCAACCCCCGGCCAGAGGGGCAGAGGGGCACCAGCTTCACTGCCACCAAAGTTGGTGTCCTGGTGGAGCAAGTCCTGGGGCAGTATGATGCCCTATTCGGATCGTCCCGCGCCAACAAGGAAGGACGGGAGAGGATCTGGGCCGACTGTGTGGTTGCCATCAACGCGGAGGGGGTGGCAACCCGCACCATCCAGAAGGTCAAGAAGCGCTGGGAAGACTTGAGGTCCAGGACCCTCATAAAGGCCCGGCGCCTCGTGGAGGGGGGCCGGGGCCGCATGAGTTCCATCCAGATGAGGGTCCTGGAACGCGTACACCCAGCGCTCCACGCCCAGGTCCTGGAGAGGGAGACCCGTCTGGAGTTGAGCGGTAAGTGGCCAAGCATTGCTGTGTGAGACAGGGCATGTTGCAGTGTGCTGGTTGTCTGATACTTGCCTGTATGTGTGACATAGGCCATGTACGCATGTATGTGTGCAGGGACATCATGGTAATGCATGTGCGATCAGCAATGTGTGAACCGCACGGTCGTTGCATGTGTTTAAATGCGACATGGGGAGCCCTATGCAGATTGTACACATGAGAGCATGGCAGTCTCTGTTCCTGGACATGGGTGGGGGTGAGGGGTGGGTGCTGATGCCAGGTACATATATGGTATCCATGTCTGTGTGCCTGACCTGCGTGTCTGTGACTTGTGAATGCCATGGATGCATGACACATGTCTGTGACAATGTACAGAATCACTGATGCAGCCTAGTCATCCTTGTATCCACTGTGATTGGGGTGTACGGGGCCAGATGGATGTGACTGAGGTGAAGTGTGTGCATGTGATAGGCATGACCCATGATGCATGTGAGTACCATTACATTGTATGTTTAGAGAGTCCATTGGACATGTATAGAAATGTCCATGGCATGCACCATGACTGTCACTGTGTGTGTTTTGCCTGGACTGACACATGTGTTGTGGAGGGACATGATGGGAGTGTACTTTGACAGTGGCACTCATCTGCTATTGCTTCCTGTCTAGGGGACCATTGTACAGTACCCTGATGCTTGTGTTCTATGTCTCCCTCTACGCAGCGGCTAGTGAAGAAGAGGGCAGAGACGGCGCTGTGGAGCAAGGCGGCGGGGATGCCCCCACGGCTGCAGCGGAAGGGGTGGGTGAGCCCCCACAGGGGCCTGCTACGGCGGAAGAAGGTGAGGAGCCATCCAGGTTGGTGGTTTCCACAGAGGAGGAGGAGGCCGCCACTGAGGCGCACATGGGGCCTGGTGGGGGCATCCCTGCTGGTGCAAGTGGTGCAGTCCAGGGGCAGGGGCAGGAGGCAGCACAAGTCACCGTGGAGGGGCCTGTGCATGTCGCTGTCCCTGACCCTGTGGGTGCACCACCATGCACCAGCAGGGATGCCCCGTCCCAGGCCCGTCCGCAGGTAGAGGGGATGTCCATGTCATCTGACTCCCCTCCACCTGCGGACGAGGGGACCCCTGGCCGTATGGAGAAGGTCCTGATTGGGGTCGCGATGCGCACGGCTGTGATTCGTGATGCCGTGCGTGCTTCCCAGGAGGAGCACGCACGTCATCACGAAGAGCACCGTGCCGATGTGGCCCAATTGGGATCGTCCATGTTGGGGGGTTTCCTGCATGTGTCGGCCAATCTGGCGGCCCTCTCCTCCTCTGTGGAGACTATACGCCAGTCGTTCTCCTTGCCGTCTTCCGGCCCAGATGCCACCAGGGCCCCCTGTGGACCTGCCCTGACCAATGCAGCCAGCTCGGTGGGGATCCCATCCCTGCCACAGTCGGGAGTCAGAGGTCCAGCAGGGGTGGACACACCAGCAACTGGACCCCAGCAGATGGAGGATGTGACGGCATCATCGGGCAGGGCACGTGCACGACAGCGTCGGTGGTTTCCATCAGCCTGGATGCCGTCGTGCTGGCACAGGCAGTTGCGTCGGAGGCAGCAGCAGGCTCAACATCAGGGGTGCAGGCATCGGCCGGAGGGCAGGAGAACCCTGGAATGGGAGTGGCTTCCGTGTGGGAGCGTTTGTGCCAGCAGATAGGTGCGGAGCGGCAGCGGGCAGAGGAGGAACGGCTCACAATGGTCAGGGCGGAGGACTCCATGCGGAGGGCGCTGAGGCGGGCTGAGTGCCTCGAGGGTCTTCGCAGGGAGTTGGAGCTGGACACTGCATTATCCCTGCGGGACCTCGGGGCCAGGGAACATGCCCGCCTCCAAGCCATTGAACAGGAGTTCGATGATGCCCTGGCCCATGACAACAACCAGTGAGCCGTCGGACTAGCCCGCTGCCTTTGTATATAGTTATATAGTTAGTGGTAGGTTTCCTTTAAATGAATTTTTTTTTATTTGGTTGCGATTGGACAATGCGCCACATTTTTGTATATAGTTCAGTTTTTAGTTAGTTGACATAGTTAGGTTTCATTTGGTTGGGCTCATGGACCCGGGATTGTCTTGTAAATAGTTCTTCTATGGATTTTTTGGATTTTTTTTCATGGACATTCATCTTCTTTTTGTTGTTTTGCTTTGTGGTTTTTCTCATTTCATTTCCATTCTACTTGATTTTCAATACATTTTTATTTTCATCCTTCAATGTGTCGTATCTTCTCATTACTTTCATGCATGTCATGTTGGGTGTTTTAACATTCACTTGCAGCCATTGTGTGTGACAGACATGTGTTCATTTGCATTATTTACATTGGGTGTGTAACATGTAATTGCCTTTGATATGTGGGTGGATGTGATAGTTGGTTGGGCCTTTTGGCAGGGGAGGATGGCCATTACGGACATGATTGGGGATTTTTGGGACCCAGGTGCAGGGGGGCATGGATGGGACATGGGCGAGGGCCTGGTGGAGGGTGCCCCACAGTGCTGGGGGGTGGGGGTGCAAGGGGACATGAGTTGGACATGGGTGGGGGCCTGCTGGCAGGTGCCCCACAGTGCTGGGGGGTGGGGGTGCAGGGGGACATGAGTTGGACATTGGTGGGGGCCTGCTGGCAGGTGCCCCACAGTGCTGGGGGGTGGGGGTGCAGGGGGACATGAGTTGGACATGGGTGGGGGCCTGCTGGCAGGTGCCCCACAGTGCTGGGGGGTGGGGGTGCAAGGGGACATGAGTTGGTGTTCATTAGTTCAAGGAGACATGTGCCTTTGCTGGGGGGCATACCCATGTTGGGTGGGCTGCCTGCGGGACATGACCAGGGATGCAGGGTAGTCCCCTGTGGTGTGGGCTGCCTGCAGGGGCCGTGGAGGGTGTACAGGGAACACCTGGGAGGACCCACACTGTCAAATCACATGTAGGACTCCCCGGAACCCCTGAAATACACGTGCCCTGCTGAAATCGCGTGTAAAACTTTCCGCGCACCCCTGAAATACACGCGCCCAGGCCATTCGCGTGTGGAACTTCCCGCGCACCCCTGAAATACACGCGCCCAGGCCAATCGCGTGTGGAACTTCCCGCGCACCCCTGAAATACACGCGCCCAGGCCATTCGCGTGTGGAACTTCCCGCGCACCCCTGAAATACACGCGCCCAGGCCATTCGCGTGTGGAACTTCCCGCGCACCCCTGAAATACACGCGCCCAGGCCAATCGCGTGTGGAACTTCCCGCGCACCCCTGAAATACACGTGCCCAGGCCAATTGCGTGTGGAACTTCCCGCGCACCCCTGAAATACACGCGCCCAGGCCAATCGCGTGTGGAACTTCCCGCGCACCCCTGAAATACACGCGCCCAGGCCAATCGCGTGTGGAACTTCCCGCGCACCCCTGAAATACACGCGCCCAGGCCATTCGCGTGTGGAACTTCCCGCGCACCCCTGAAATACACGCGCCCAGGCCAATCGCGTGTGGAACTTCCCGCGCACCCCTGAAATACACGCGCCCAGGCCATTCGCGTGTGGAACTTCCCGCGCACCCCTGAAATACACGCGCCCAGGCCATTCGCGTGTGGAACTTCCCGCGCACCCCTGAAATACACGCGCCCAGGCCAATCGCGTGTGGAACTTCCCGCGCACCCCTGAAATACACGCGCCCAGGCCATTCGCGTGTGGAACTTCCCGCGCACCCCTGAAATACACGCGGCCAGGCCATTCGCGTGTGGAACTTCCCGCGCACCCCTGAAATACACGCGGCCAGGCCAATCGCGTGTGGAACTTCCCGCGCACCCCTGAAATACACGCGCCCAGGCCAATCGCGTGTGGAACTTCCCGCGCACCCCTGAAATACACGCGCCCAGGCCAATCGCGTGTGGAACTTCCCGCGCACCCCTGAAATACACGCGCCCAGGCCATTCGCGTGTGGAACTTCCCGCGCACCCCTGAAATACACGCGCCCAGGCCATTCGCGTGTGGAACTTCCCGCGCACCCCTGAAATACACGCGCCCAGGCCATTCGCGTGTGGAACTTCCCCCACACCCCGAAATACACGTACCCTGATGGAATCGCGTGTGCAACTTCCCGCGCACCCCTGAGATATGCGTACCCTGCTCGCACGGGTCCAATCGCGTGTGGAAATTCCTGCGCACCCCTGAAATACACGTACCATGATGAAATCGCGTGTGGAACTTCCCGCGCACCCCTGAAATACGCGTAACCTGCTCGCAGGGGGCCAATCGCGTGAGGTACTTCCCGCGCACCCCAGTGATACACGTAGCCCGCTTGCTGTGCTGGTACAGGGTTAGCGCAGCCCTTTGCGCTGGATTGGGTATATTGATGGCTTTTCCCTGCGCGAGAGGCGTTCTTGGGGGCGTAACTGGCGCTGCTGCAGGGTCGCTGCGCCACTGTGCGCCACGGCTGGTTTTGGTGGCTGGAATCCATGAATACGCTGTGCGCGGAAATGGATTCTTGCGCACGCGGCTGGCGCAGGGATTCGCACGCGCACACTGTGCGCCAGCCGCGTGCGCCACTTGTGCGCTGAATTCTATGAATTACCCCCTAAGTCTCCAGATTGCCTCATATTAATGGTAAGTTCCTGGAATTCAAAACAATTCCAAAGGTTAAAATGACCAATACTTCAATATACTTTTTTGAGCATCCTTAGATTGCAGCATTTTAAAAACAAGTTGACCTTTCACAGGAGTTAATTCTAACAAGTCTCCAAAAACAAGTGCATTTTTACTTCCAAACAAAACCTTGTAGTCAGTCTTCAAAAACTCTTGCAATTACAAGGGAATGAAAGCTAGCATCAAGTTAGACACCATGCTTACTTCATTTACAATGAAGGTATTTAAGCACTTCATGCAAGTTTTTGATACTCTAGTTTGTTGTCATGCTCCACTGATGGCATCAACAGTCGATGTAAAGTAGCACCTCCTACGTTGAATGCTGCTAAACCTTTTGGAGCAGTTACAATACATGGCAAAGATCCATCAGTAACATTTTGGATCATAGTTCTTATTGCAAGAATTAAGCAAGATGTACCTGTTCCTGCTTGTCCACTAACATACAACAATACCGGTTTTTATTGGACCCAAGAACATTCATGCTTGTCATGCTGTAAACCATGTAAGAATGTATCTTTGATTTTATAATAAACTTTTTATTCTACGTTAAATTTACTAACTATTTAATCATGATTTGCATCTGCAACTTTAGTTTGTTGCATTGCACATTCTACATCTTCCATGAGAAGCTCAACATCAGTTTGAATAATTGGCTCACAAAGCACATTTTGACTTCTTGTTGCAGAATCTTGACTCGTTTGCCAATTCAGCTGCCAAAAGATCTTATTGATGTAATTTGTTTTCCAGTAACTCCAAGTACTGCTCAAAGTTTGGCTATGTAATTAAGCTTTTTTTTTGGTTTGCAAAACCTCCAAGCAAATCTTTCTCTGCACCTCATGGGAAGAAAAACTGCAAAAGACAAAAATGAAATAATTCCTTTTTATATGCAGTTTGGCAAAACAAGTTTCTTGTGGTTGATGAGACATGCCTTCATGTACCTTCCATGTACCTGAAACCATCCTCTGTCACTGCTTGCTCTAATATTTCGATATGAGTAGCGTTCTGCGATTTCATATAATCAAAAATTATCCAACTCTACAGAACGATTTGGATAATATGTATAAATCAAGTTGGTTTTCAGAATCTCTGTACTGTCAGGTACTGTTTCAGCTAACTGCTGAATTTCATTCAACGGCTTCATTCCAAAATTTCTAATACTTTCTGCGACAAGACTTATCCAAAGTACATCAATGCTACGTCCAGAGGTAAACTAGTTAGCTGATCTGCAGCTTCATAGCTACCACACTTTCTATATGAGAGCATATTCATACTAAAGCTTGGACGTTTATGACAAAGACTTTTATCTGCTGATAAATATGCCTATACCTCAGCTGCATTGCTCTTTTTCAGCTTTTGTCATGTATGCTGTAAAATAACGACCAACAGCTGTTGTATCATCAGCAATATACTGTTCATCAGTATTTGCATTCCAAAGCTGAGCAATAACAGGATTGTAATCATTAATGAATTGGCATTCCTTATTTCTTTTTAAATAATAGGTATTTATTGATGACTTACCAGTAACATGGTGTTGAACAGATGACATCAAACTATTCACTCGACCAAGTGGTGTCACAGGCCTCAGAAAGCCAAATCTGCACTCAGTGTAGGACTTGTCTTTACTTTTGTATTTTCTCTGACAGTACTTTCCACATGAGTGTCTTTGAAATCTTTCCATCTTGTTCCGTAGATCAGCATTCACATACTGAGCAGGAATGGAACAAGTAACATATTTTTCTATGAACTACAATCCACAGCAATCGCTTTCTTTCTGAGGAGCATCTTCAATCCATAACAGCATATGGATATGTGAAGCCCCATGTGCCGGGTACCCTTTGTGCCAAGGGAAATGTTCCACAGTGCCTAGTGGACCATTGTCTTTATTACATATACAGTGTAACATGACTAGGAAAAGTGATGAAAAAAATGCTTTAAAGTTACAGAGTCAATTGAACACAATTCACCTGGTGTCATGTGTTCTTTGTCTCTGTCTGTGGATTAGTTTCACAAATCTACTCTGCAAGATCATCCCAACCATACTCTTAAAATCACAAAGAAAGTTGGAGAGCCACTGTGTCTGATCATGCATTTAACCTCGGAGTGTCTCCTATAGCAATATTACTCGGTTCCTCTCATTGTAGCAAGAATATTGGTAAGATTACCCTCTAAAACCTCTCTCTTTTTCTCTTTCCCCTGTTGCAGCATCTCACATGCAGAAAGATTTCAAAATCTAGTTCCGGTCTGAAGTGTATGTGCAATAGCATAAAATAATGTTGAAAATTCACTTTCATTCAATAAGTCAAAAATATATTCATCATCGGTGCAGAAACAGGATTCTTCAGAATACATTCTTGTACAATTATATTCTGAAGAAGAAATTGGAACCTTCCGAAAATCCAATCACTTCTGTACCAGTAGGAAAAAGCATAGGGAAACAATAAGCTTCTAACACCCTTACCCAGACACTGATTGCTGCACCTTTCATTGCTTTCCTTTGATACAATTCTAAACTGTCGCACATGACGTCACGTGAGTGCAGAGGATGAAGAGTGTAATGTTCATACAAACTATTCCCTTCTGCAACCGATAAATGTTGGAACTGACCTTCAGTGCTTTCATTTGTTAACTCAATATCAAGCATAGCCAAGTCTGGCACAGTCACACTGCCTTTGTATAAATCATTGTGCTGCTATAGAAACACCAATGCATTTTTCACCTTTCGAGTATTTTTAAGCTGTTTCCAAATGTTCCTATCTTTTATGGCAACACCATTTACTAAAACAAACAAAGAATCTGCAATTTCACACTTCACTCCTAGAGTGGTGACATTTTCTTACAAATTGAGAGGTACATTCACCACTTTTCCTCTCACACCTTGCACTAATGATTCTTTAAGAAAGTTTGACATGTTTGTTTTCAATCTAACAATAACTTCAAAATGATGAACAGATTGCAGTCCAATCACTTCTTAAATTTTCAATTTTTGAAGCACAACAGGGATATCAGGCACTAACATGTAGTTCAAGAAATGTCTTTGCAGGAATAATTGTTTGATTATAAAACCCAACACAGTGGGCCTCATTACACGGTAGGCGGTAACCATAGTGCTATTAGTGCCATGGTTGCTGCCGGTATTGTACCGAGTCCGCCATGGTGAATGGCAGAATTACCGCCACATTCCAAGGTGTGTGGGGGCGGTAATTCCCCATTCACCATGGCACTTCCCCATACCCATTTGAGCCCCCATAGGGCTCAATGGGAATGGGGAAGGCGACAATTACGGTACTGCAAATTACGGTACCATAATTGCCTCCAAGGTCCCTTTGCGGGCCCATTCCTTAACGGCTGGTAAAACCAGCCATTGAGGTTGGGTCCCGCAAAGGGACCTTGTAGTAAGGCGGTAAGGGTTTACCGGTACCGGTACCCTTACCAGTAACGGTAAACCCTTACCGCATTCCGTGTAATGAGGCCCCGTGTCTACAAACATAAAATGCCTCACTAGTGTCAAATCGTTCTTATACAAACAAATACAGATAAAGTTATTTCCAAACATCTTCTACACTCTGTTTCATTTTCTCCTCAATGTACACTAGTTGCACTTGAGAATTATACAAAGTGTGTCGGTAAGATACACAAACAATCTCAGGTATTTCAGTAGAAGACAACTCAAACATTGCAATACTTTTTTAGTGTTGAAAAGTCAGATCATTTGAAAGCATAGGATCATAATTTACACTTTTATAGTGTTTTATCTACATACACATCATCTTTTAAATGCATTATATTTATTGTTTGCAGTGTAGAAACTATACTTTCTAAAGTTCCCGTCATAAGTGCATACCTGGTGTATTGCACTCATATAGTTTAACTAGAAGGTATCTCATTTTAGTATGATGTGCAGCCAGCATCCGTATATTGATGAAACTGACTATTACATCTAGTTTTATCAAAACAAGCTAGAGAGTGACTCAGGAGTCCTGTTTTTTCACAAACTTCACAGTCATCTTTTCTCTGTAGCATCTTGATCTGTATTTGAATATTATTATTTTTGTGCACAGCTTGCTAAAATCTTGTCAAGACTTTAGAAGAAAATGTATCAACATTGCACAAAAAAATTGCCCGTCCATACCTCACTTTGTTTTTTAGGTTTTATTCTAGACTGGCCTAATCTTTCAATTTCTGTATTATCAGACCTTAGCAATTCTTCTTTTTTAGAAATCACACTGTTTTGGACTTTAGAGCTACGCCCACTCTCATCACTAGAAAGAGGCACATTCTTTGCTGGAGTATAAATCTTCTCATTAAAAAAAAACTGCATGAGAAATGTGATTCCACTCTCCGCCAAACACGTCACAAAAGTTGTCACGTGTAAGTTCATGAACTATTTCAATGGAGTGGTGTAGTAACCTTAAGTCATTTCTTAAATTTATTCAATACAAAAAAAGACCAATTTTCTTTCCTATGAAAAACATTTTTAATTATTACTTCTACTTTTTACTTTTGCAAAAAACACTTGATTTTGGTTTCACACTTAAAAACTCGAGAGTGATACATTTTCCTATATATTCAGGTAAAGCCACCTTAACTTCACACCCCCTGTTGAGCAGCCTATGACCACAATGATGACATCAGATATATCATCACTTATAATATCACTAATTACATTAACACAGTAATCAGCAATAAGGATGGCCTTCAGCCATGGTCAGTGTGCATGACCATGTATATTTTAACATATGAATGGGCACTTATCATGGCTTTCGGTCATGGACACTGCCATGGACTTCACCCATGTGCACTGTATATTTTAAAGCACTAAAAGGGGACCAACCATAGACTTTGGCCTTCACCAGTCGCTACAGCTTTAAGTTGTGTCCGTTGTATATCATATACACTAATTAGCCACTAGCAACAGGCTTTAGCACAATACTGGCCAGTGGCCACACTCTTTGGCTGTGCCCACTATACATTCTAATATATAAATTGGCCTCACTAGCCGTGTCCTTTGAGCATCAGCAGTTTGTACATCTTTTGGCCATGTCCACTTTATATTATATTCACTAAACAGCCATTAGCCATCATCTTCCACACAATTCTAGCCAGTGGCTACAGCCTTTTGCTGTGCTGACTGTATATTCTAACATATTAATGGGCACTAGTTTTGGCCATTATCGATGGCCACTGACTAATGCTTTCAAAATTGCCCACTGTATATTTAAAAAACGGTGATGGGCCACTAGGTATGGCTTTTAACGATTAGAATTTTGCAAAACTAACTGACCACTAGCTATTGTGTTTGTAGATGGCCAGTGACCACATCCATCGTCATGGCCAAGTTTATGGCCTAAATTGTTATTAAGAAAATTAAAGATTTCATGAGCTAACTTATACATTATGTTATGTCTCATTCCAATATTGATGTAATCAGTTATATACATTGCAATTAGTGTTGTCATCAGTGATAGTATCAGTGATGTGATTTCTAATGTCATCAGTGTTCTTACACAACATGTAATTAGTGATGTCATCAGGGATGTGATCTGTGATGTCATCATTGTGGTCATAGGCTCCACAACAGGGGCACAAAGTTAGGGTTGCTTCAGCTGAATTTCAGGGGTTTTGTTGCATTACATTCTAGCCTTAATGTCCCTGCAAATAAAGTTTTTCCTTGAATTTCAAAGGTTTTGTTACAATGTATTGCTCACCTTAACATCCCTGCAACTAATGTTTTTTTTCCTTGAATTTCAAGGGTTTTGTTGCTATATATTTGTTGCTCAGATGGCCAATGGTCATGGCCTACGGCCGTGCCCACTGTATAATTTTGAAAACTACCTTACCAGTAACCATTGCAATGTCCGATGGGAATGGCCACACAATATTTTAAAACACTTGCAACCCATCACTCAACGATGTTCATCAATCACAAACTCATTTTGACCTGTTTTGGCAGTAGTATTGTTATACATGAAATACTGCAAACTTGTTTTAGGCAATGTGCAGTGAGATTAAATGATTTCCTTATAATCTCTCACTTTGGTTAAACATTGTGCTACAAGCCCCTTGCTGTATGGCCATCGCTTGGTGACTGTTTTTGTACGCTGTGCAACCCCAACTAATCACATTTAAGCAACACTGAAAAAGAAAAAAAATGACCAACTGCAAGAATAACATATGCAAAGTTACTTTTACCACGATAGCGAAAATCAAAGCTGGCACCCATGAATATACGCACAGATAAGGGAAAAAAAGAGGTAGGAATGGGGAAGGGAAAATCCCAATACATACAACAAAAGGTTAAAAAAGGAACATTTATATGTTTTTTGCATTTTATATTTTGTACATTTTTTGTATTTTTTTCCTAAAGAATGGGGCAAAAAAATGGACACTTAAAAATATTATTGCCATTCGCAATTGGCTGTATGTTCTGAAAGAGCCTTGCCCAAAGCATCTAGGATGCCACCTTACACCTTGATTAAGATGTGACAAGTTTTGAAGATCACCACAAAGTTTGAAAGATCAGGCGCAGGCAGGCTGGACTGAAGTTGGGTGTTAGTTGATGGAAAATAATTAGTAATCATATTGGAACTCTATAGCACAGATGATAAATATTGCTGTGCTGATCTTGCTTCATGCGCTTTTACCTTGTGTGTCACATGAGCCTTCCTATACGATTCATCCACTTCATCCCAATGTACAAAGACATGGGGCCTCATTACAAGTAGGGCGCAGAGGGATACCGGGCAGCGGTAATGACACCGGTGCCGGTAATCCCTTTGCACCCTACTCTGAGTTCCCTTTGTGGGTCCTTCCTTAACGCCTGCTTTTAGCCGCAAAGGGACACCGGGGTCAATAACGGTACTGTAATTTACGGTACCGTTATTGCCGCCTTTCCCCTTCCCATTGAGCCCTATGTGGCTCAAATGGGAATGGGGAATGGCCCTGATGAATGGGGAATTACCGGTCCCTCCGACCTCGAATGGACCGGTAATTACTCCATTCACCAGGCCGGAGTCGGAACGATTTTGGAGGCAGCCTTGCCGCAAATAGCGGCGTGGTTACCTCCAAAGTCGGAATGAGGCCCATGATGTTGAATTAATGTTGAGGTTCTCAAACTTTGCGACAGCTTGTTTGAAGGCCCCCTCCACAAAACCTTACCATAGAAGTTGCACATGACCTCCTCCTGTTTTAAATGGCAACCGCTGAATTGGTGAACAAACTTTGTATTACATTCCATGGCGGACATCTATTTCAGTTGCGAAATGCTGGTGTGTCTGGCAACCGACTGGCCTCATCACGAGTTGGGCGGTAACGCTGGCGGTATTACCGCCGGTGGTATTAGCCCTACCACCAAACCCCCCCGGCACTATTAGCGCCGGATCATGGGTTTGGCGGTAATGGAATTCCCCATTCCCCACTGAGCCCATTCGGGAACGCCCAATTCCACATTGGGCTCAATGGGGAATTTTCACGCTCTTACCGCCGGCGGATTTCCCACCGGTGGTAATAGCCCAAATTTTCGGCGGATTTCGCCCCAGCTCAGAGCCCCAGGTCTTTGTTAAGGCCCTCGCTTCAGCAGGTCCTGTAACTATGGGCCCCGGGGCATTACCTGACATGGTAATCCCCCCGCCCACCCTGGCTCAGGGCTTATTGTTAAATAATAATGTTCTGCAACACTGATGTTCAATATATTACACACTTAGACTGAGAAGACACTAATTCCCCAAACACATGTATACATTGATTCCTTTACATTTTCTTCTTTTTTATTCAAAAGTAATATGCATATAAAAAAAGAAAGTCAAAAATATAGATCTTCTTGAATCTGCAAACAGAAATCTGTAAGAGGTTAAACAATAATTTATCATAGAGCAAGCTCTAAATAACACAGCTGCTGCACTCTCAGAGTTTCCACTGCAAATAAAGCTGTAAATATTTACTGACACTTACTATCTGCTTATGCTAAAGATCCACAGATGTTTACATAAGAAAATAGTCAACATGTGCACAGTGTGACTTCTGCAATCATAGCCTACATTGTTATTAAGAAATTCAAAGTTTTCTAAAGAAGGAGAGAAAACATTGCCGCCACTTTAAAAAAATAAATAAGGATGACAATCTGGTATTCAGCTATTAAATTGTCACAATCCTTAGTTACTGCACCTCTCAGAGCTACCCATTGATGGCATAGATCACACATGACTCTCAGAACCTAGACATTGGGAGCCAGTGAAATTGGAACATGTGGAGTTAACACTGCTGCCAAAGTCGAGGCTTCATTCAGTTTCAGTGGCATCACACTGGTATAATCAGCTGCTGAACGGGGTGCCAATGTATATGCACATAATGCATGATCCCATACATTTTTGTTATGTGGTGTTCCTGCGATTTTACAATATTTGTCATCCACATCATTCCAATGCCCTCTCACCAGATGATTTGTCATAACAGCTATTCCAATGATTTACAACGACACATTTGATGGTCCATTTCTTATGTGCACTGCACATCCTCTGCCTCCTTTTTAGAGCACTGTTCTTTGACCTTGAAATATCTCCAACTGTCTGCACAGGTTTTTCCTTCTGTGGCTTTCTTCCTGGGTGGTGATGGATTGGGGACCCAGTTGCTATCACCATCATTACAGCTACTGTTCTCATGGTTATACATGTTGAAATGTCCAACTGGTGAGGAAAATGTAAAACAGTAAAAATAAAAACTCTAAAAAGTCAATGCTAAAAAATGGAAGCCTCCTCTCTGAGTCTCTCTAGCATTTCTGATGACTCTTTGAATGGAGTACTCCAGTACTACAGCTGTTTTAAGGTGTTTTAAGAAGCAAGCTGTTGCTGGCAGCACTTTTAACAGGTGGATGTTGATTCTGCACAACCACTGCGCACAACTACAGTGAACAGGTATGACCACATGTAAGACAGAAAAGGCTGCAGCCCAGTTTGGGGCAGACCATCCAGAAGACAAAAGAGCTCTGAAGAAAAGAAACACAGAGTAAAATCACAAGGAGAATGGAGACACCTTTGACCCACACACTCTCATTCATCCCTGGCACCGACAAAATAGTGATGTAACTGATGAGGAGGTTGAGAACAGCTCTGGCCAAAAAAAACAGAATCAAACAACGGAATGAGTGTCCCAGACTACATCTGCCAAACGAAATTGCTGAAACACCAAAAAAAGACAAAAGAATGCTCAGCTGCATGGGAAAGTATACTATACACATCAACAAACAGCTTGATGCATCTTGGAACTCATACCAAGATAAATTACTTGATGTGTTGGGACCAATTTCAAAGATACTCCACCTGGCTGATGAAGTAAAAGAAAATGGGGGGAGCATAGTCCCTACGGTTCTGACAAAATGTGCCCCAGAAGGCAAATTTTGACCCAAGGGCAAATTATTTGACAAATCGTGACAATTCTTTTTTTCATTTTTATTTATTCTTTCAGACTTTATCTGTCCCCTGTTTAAGAAACAGCACTTTGGTGAAAAATAAACATTTGTTGCTTTTTCTGTTTTGTTTGATTTTCATATAAGTCACTAGCTTAAAAATCTTAAACTGCTGACATATTTTAACATATAAATAAAATAAACACCAGGGATATGAATAATTTGCATTGGACATTGTCACTTCTGTGGAGAATTTGCAAATCACTTGCTCAAACCTTACACAAAACCTGCTCAGCACAGAGAGAAAAAAGCAATGAAAGAAAGTTATGAAAATGTGCATGGGTATGCTAAATATTTGCCTTAACTCCATGGAACAATCAGTGTGTCCAGAAAACTGTCACTGACAGCTGGCGGTATTTGTGTGTCAAGTAGCATCGGAGTAAGAAGGACTTTAACAAAGTTCATTGTGTTTCCTATTGTATGTTACTGCAAATGGAAGCTTCCAATAAACCATCCAAACTTTTGCAATCTCTAATGTGATTAAGCACGTCATCTAGTCCCATTACAACAATATAGAGGAACCCTATACAAAGGCTAATTTACATCAAAATGTACAAACCCATGACCTAAAATCTGAGCATGGGTATCTGATGTAGAAAAGCATGCCTGTGTCACTTTCTTCCACTTCTTTTGCTTCCCCTGTTCCAGCCACCTCCACCTAACCTCTTGCTATCCTACCTATACCCGATCTGCACGATTGCTATGAAAAATAAAGTCATGGAGATGTGCATTGGTATGCTAAATATTCGCCTTAACTCCATGGAAGAACCAGTGTGTCCAGAAAACTGTCATTAACAGCTGCCAGTGTTTCTGTATCAAGTAGCAGTAAAAATGATCTGCATTATATTGCATTGCTTATCGCATTATGCATGTATTGGGGCATTTTTCACCAGAAAACACATGTCATTTCTTCTTTACATAATAAGAGTTTGCACAATACGATTTCTATATTTTTAGTGAGTGTATATTTAAAAATAAAGTCAATCAACATATTTTTCATTAAATTAAACACTTGTTTTCACAAAACAATCGAACAGCAAATAAAGACAATGGGCCTGATTCATGGAAGTGTTTTACAATGGCGAAATCCCATAGGAAAATGTTCCATGAATCAGGCCTAATGTATTTTCTCTTATAGATAACCACACAGTAACAAACTCCAGCAAACAGTCTTTTTAAAGCACACACATTTCAGATCACCCCAAAAAGCACTTTAGTAAACACCATGGCCCTCATTACGACCCTGGCGGAAATCGAAAAATGATGGCGGAAATGCAATACCGCCATCGAATAGCGCTCGGTGCGATTATGACCCGTCACCGTAAAGTACGATGCCATTAGCGACACCGTAGTGAACGCCAACGCTAACTGCACCAAGTACGCGCACGCGCGCCATGCCAAACCGTAATTACCACCATGGCGTAATGGTACGCAAATTCCGATCCAAGCGGACATGTACCTAACGCCATCAAGCATGGCGGAAAGTACCATTCCGCCATGGTGAGAAGTACGGCTTCGCGAATCAACCGTAAACGGCCCTACTGAGTGCCTGTACACCACTCCCTGGCCACATTGCACAACTCCTCGTAGGTGCAATGAAGACACAAATGCAACCAGTGAAATGTACAAGCCACCCATGCATGCCAACGAACAAATGAATCTAGGTGCTCCAAGTGCCTTGTGAGTGGCCATCCATTTATGCCATGGCACCATTGCCGCACTGATGCAGCACAGGCATGTGAAGGCTCAAGTACAGCAACATGAGCAGAAAAATGAGACAAACAAAAACAGGCCCCCCCATCGACTGAGACCAGTGTAAGGCAACATACAAAGCAGTATCCTGAGGGAGACTGCACCAGCCCTGTACTCCTGCCAGTAAACCAACCAACCATCAGCATAAGCATGGACCACACAAGTTGGCAGAGTGACTGAGCAGCCAGGCACATCTCAAGAGTGGCCAATGGGAGCTGCAGGGCACAGATGGCACGAATACAGAAGCCATTCCAATGGACATGACCTCAGTCTCCCTCCAAGAAACGCACGCAAACACAGGCACCTGTGACCAGCCATATTCAGATAATCACATCATTCCACCAATCCACCTGGCTGACCGGCATCTGTTACACAAAAGCAAATCCCCCGCCCATGAGCAGGACATCATTAAAACAGTCACAATGGTAGCCCCTATCCCTGACCACACTGGGCTTCGTAGGCAAACGCGGCCAGTACAGTACCACGCAACTATACTCAGAAGCCGGAACCCAATGCAGATCTTCTCACAAAACATCGCACCACAAATAGGAATATGCTACATTACTTGCAAAGAAGAACGCTACACGGTTAAAATCAGAATAGACATTTAATGCACCACAAAATCACCAAGCCCATACAGCCATTAGGTCATGAACCCCAAAATACATTTCATCATTGTGGGCTGCATCCGCAATAAATGACCAGCTTCTTCTTGTGTGACGCCCTGTTCCTTCATGGTACACAGGGGCTACATTCACGTTCAAAAAGGCAACATGGAAGCGCCTACAACCGCAGGGCCGTCCCATTAGGTAGGCACTAGTCCAGCTGAAAGCTCGAAATGTTGCTCCTAGCCACTAGTACTGCGTAAGGGCATGTGGCCCATTGGCGATCGTCCCATAAGATCGTAATGGTGCTCCACTGATTAACTCGAAGCAGCAGGTGCCGGGAGTAAAAGCCATCTGCAGGAGTGGCATACAGATGGCAGCGGCAAAAGGGGAGGAGATACCTGTCACCCAAATGAAATGAAAAAGAATAGTAGGCCATCAGAACTTGATTCGTATTACTCACTTCAATGATCACACTAAATCTACAGCCATATGCATGCTAGCCCACTCCAAAGGATTATTCCCACCCAAAAATCACTTGCGAATCATAACTATAAAAATCGAGCTGGGAACACTATTACACACGAGTGCTTGTGTGCATGCGTCTGTCAAAACAGAATCCATTCGATGGGATTAGTAACGTGCATAGACACAAGTGTATGAAGGCGCGTCGAGACACGGAGGGTACAACAAGGGCAGATAGACGATGGTCCCACTATGGCAGCTCTGCATCACATAGCGCAGGGGAGGTGGATAGATTCCAAAAAGCCCTGTACATGGCAGACTCTCCATTAAATCATCTGTCCATGCATCCATACATCATTTCCTCATCCCGGTATGAAAACGCATGATTATTTACTCACATCACATGTGAAATTTCCATTGAGTCTGTGCGTAATGCAGTCTGCAAAATCCACTGTGCTCCAGGCCGGGATTCCAGCGTTGTGAAGTAAGATGTATTTGGGAACGTCCTGCCTCATCGTCCACTACGCTATTGCGCATCCCATACTATTCATATCAATCATTGCATTCTCGCCATGGCCCCTGTCCCAAGGACACTAAACAATAGAACGTTATATTTGCAGTCAGACCTGTGGGCGTCTCCTCGCCGCTAGCTGTAGACCGAAATCGCCGTCCTTCAAATACCTCATTTGCAACATCACGTCGAAAAGGCATCTGTGACCGCTTGAAATCACAAATTCATCCATGTAGTGCGGCATTGTGTGTAAATGCAAACTGGCTTCACTCACAAATGGGACGCCCCGCCCGTCGGTGAACCGCGGTACAGTGCTGCATGAGGGTCCACCGTTAATCGAGTACTACATTCCACTGACCCTTCACAAGTTTGTTCTCGACTGCAAAGATAGTATGTGAAACAATGGGACCATAGCAGAATGAACATATGAACCAATATTTCACTGCCATCGGGATCATATACATGATTGTAATAGCAAGATGCCATGCGTCGAATTGCAGCGTTGTGTGCGGGACGTGCTCGCCCAAAGGGGATTGCAGCTTGCACAGGTGGAATGAATCACCACAGGTGGAGGCAATACAGCTTGAAAACACATAAATTGCACACCCAACCCCCTCCCACACCCACACCAAAATGCTACCGGCAGGACTAGCGATGTTGGCCCTGGGGGACCTGATTGCACTGCAAGTACTCCAACTTCAAGAAGAAGAGGAACAGCAACTACTACAACAACCGGCCGCACAGAGGAGACGCAGGAGGAGGAGGAGGGCAAGGCAGGGCCAGCAAGGCCCGCCAGCACAGCCACTACCACCACGCAGGCAGCCCGCAATCCCACGCCTCCGAGCACATCCGTTCGACCTCACGGATGAGCAGATCCACACCCTCTACCGTTTGGACCGGGACACCATAACCGCCATTGTGGAGATGACACAGGCTGACCTTGTCAGCATGATAGATAGCCCAACCGCCATTCCACCCCTACTGAAGGTGGTGTCTGTACTCCACTTCCTGGCCACAGGCACCTACCAGCACACAGTCGGACAGTTGCATGGCATTTCACAGCCAGTGTTCTCATGGACACTATTGCAAGTGCTCGATGCCCTCCTGAAGCACGCAGACGACTACATCTCTCTACCACGCTCGGAGCAGGAAATTACGAACACAAAAGTGGGATTCCATGCACTTGGCGGCATACCGGGTTGCATTGGTGCCATCGACTGCACCCATGTGGAATTGGTCGTCCCGCATGCCATGGAGGCCCAGTACCGCAACCGAAAACAATTTCATTCTCTGAATGTACAAATGGTGTGTGACTCCAACAGGATCATTACACATTGTTGTGCCCGATTTCCTGGATCAACCCATGATTCTATGGTTTTGAGGAACTCTACAATACCACGCTACATGGAGCGACACGCAGGGAACAGATCCTGGCTACTCGGTGAGTCTCATTTCATGCATGATAATGTGGGGTATGTGATGCGGCAATGACCTGGCAGGAAGGGGGGGGGCGTACGTAGCAATGCCATTCCACAAACATCCTTTATTGTCCACATACAGGTGATGCCGGGTATCCACTGAAGAGATGGCTCCTTACACCACTCCGGAACCCACAGAACCAGCATGAGGAGGACTACAACCATGCCCACTCACGTACCCGTGTAGTCATAGAACAGGCATTCGGCCTACTGAAGACTCGTTTCCGCTGCCTCAGCAGGTCTGGCGGGGCACTCCTGTACCGCCATGTGAAGGTGGCAAAGATGGTCATGGCATGTGTCATGCTACACAACATGTGCGTACGTAGAAATGTGCCCATGCCCCCTGACGCAGAACTGCAAGCACCTGAAGATGGTCATGATGAGGGTGGGGATGTGGCAGCACCTCAAGGAGTCCGCGAGGCACAGGAGGGCCGAGACATTCGTCAGATTCTCATAGATTCATGCTTCTAGCACTCACGCCTGGTGGCTGATACATGGACACGGGACTTGTGGCAATGTGTGTGTCTGGAACATGCACAATATGGACTGTACGCCTATAATGGCCTCGTACACAAAGATCAATGTCCACACATCTCATTGGATGATAGTGAAATGTTTATCGCATATGTGAAATTATGTTACACACCCCATCGACCCGCCACCCAAGTGAGCCCAACACACCCCCTCCACCCTCCTACCTCCCCCCCGAACACCAGTGTCCAAAGATGCTCATTGTCAGTGGGCAGACGCTATTGCAAGCCCCCTCTGCGGGTATCAGGGGCACCCCTGCCTGTGGAGCGCAGGTTCCTCCCAGATCTATGTTGGGGGCTGCCCTGGACGGAACTTGCAACGGATGATGTCTCTGCCTGCTCACGTCCATGCATGTCCCTAAGGGTTTGTGAGAGCTCAGTGAGCACAAGGCGCACAGCGGCAAGTTCAGCACATACGTCTTTGGACGTCGCATGCAGTTCCCCCCTCAGGCTCTCGGTGCTTCTCTCCATTTGTACTCTCAGGCTCTCGGTGCTTCTCTCCATTTGTGCCCTTTGTGTCTCTGTACTTCTCTCCATTTCTGCCCTAAGTGTCTCAGTAGATGTTTCTATGGCTGACTTAGTACCCCCACATTCATCAGCATGGTCCTTGAGGAGCGTGGCCAGTTGCTGCTGTTGCACGATCACCTGGTCGAGGGACTGTTGCCTCTGCTGGGCCATGGCCATTTGCGGTGGTGTCACAGAGGGGCTGGTCACCTCATGTTGCCTTGCCACAGGGCTTGTGGGGGATGGCCAGTCGTCGTCTTGTGGGTGCCCCTGCGTGGTATCCTCATGGTGTACGGGATGGAACAAACAGGGGGATTGAGACAGGTCATGGATGGATCTTACTTCGACATCCCCGTTTTCTGTGTCGGAGCATGCTGCCATTAATGCAGTGTCACCTATGGTGCTGCTGCCACTAGAAGCAGTGCCTTCTGTGGCATCCATTGGGGGGACCTGTGGTGGTGCTGTTGTGGGCATGCTGGCTGCTGGGGTGCCTGTTGAAGTTCCCTCCTGTGTGCTGTCACTTGATTTGTGCTGCTGCCGTGTCTTGATGCGTGCAGCTGAGGTGGAGGGTCTTTGGCCGTTGGTCTTGGCCCTCTTTGCAGGTGTGCTGGTAGGGGTGTCCTGGAGCTCGTCGTTTGAATCGGACCCTGTGGTGGAGTAAAGGAGGGCGAGCGTTATTAATGGGTCTGTTGAAATTGGAATGGCAATGTATCACATGCATTGGGATGGTACCTGAGGGTGATTTGGGTCGGGGCCTTGGAGGTGGTTTCATTTTTGTGTGGATTGAGGATGCAGTTGTTTTGCAGCCTGCAGTTAGGGTGTGCATGCTGCACGTGTAGAGGGTGTTTTTAGGGTTTTTAATTATTTATGTATTTATTGTGAGTTTTAAAGTGCGCTATCAGGCCAATGTATGTGGACGTTCTCCTGGACATGTGTTACTGTTGCACTATGTGGACACATGGTACTTCACATGATTGGACATTGTGGATTTAGCATTGTTTTATTTGGCCCACCTACCTGATTCTTCGGATGTCTGCACTCCTTTCTCCATCCCTCCGACTCCCTCTATACTCTCCATTCCAATGGTGGAGGCACAGATTTCTTCCCAGGGGGTCAACTTGATGGGTGATTCCGATCCTCCCCCGGTAGCTGTGGCAATGTTTCGGTTGGCAGAAAGTATGCTCCGGACGCGTATCCGCAGGTCGTCCCATCGCTTTCTGCATTGCTGTGGGTTGCGGGGTGCGGTCCCCACCGCACTTACCCGCTGTGCCACCAGGGCCCATATGGCCTTCTTGTTCGCAAGTGCCGTCCTGGTCATTTGCGTCGAGAAGACGACGGCAGCATTCTCCTGGAGGGTCTCTGTGAGCACGGTGAGTTCCTCACGGGAGAAGTGGACCTGCCGCTTGCGGTCGCACGCTTTTTTCACTACTTTTCCCATTGTTATTGTTTTCACTAGGGTGGATGACGGGTTGTGATGTGTCTCAGGGTAGTATTTTTAATGGTTGTGTGGGAATTCTGATTTTATAGGTGTACGGCGTGCTGTTTCCCGTTCCGGGACCATGTTTTTACTTCCGTTTCCATATATTTACGGTCACCGTACTTTCCGATTGCCGCTCATTACGGTGTCCGCTAAGATGGTTGGCGGAATTGCACCTAGGGCGCCGTACGACGGCGGTGGGGGGCGTTTTGGGGACATTTCCGCCATCGCGGACATTGCACTTCCGCCATGGAGTAGTGCTCGTGCCCGATGGGTCGGAATTAGCCGCACTTTGCTCCGTCGTGCAATGGCGGAAACGCTATTCACGCTGTGGCGGTCAGGTCAGTCACTTTCCGCCAGGGTCGTAATGAGGGCCCATGAGTGATTATAAAAAAACATTGTAAATAAAAGCACATGTCTACTGCTCTGTGATCATTCTATTATTTTGAGTGCAGGAAGTATACTTAGTGATTCTATATCATGCACCTCACTGAAATACAATTTCTTTCCTAATAAACAACTTCCAACAGTTGTTCCCACCCATTTTATACATATAAAGCAGTACCATTTCATTGTTTACAAATACAGTCAGATGCTAAAAAAGTCACAAAGCCCCATTATAAACATATTATCAAATAGAACTGGCAACAAAACTGTGACAAACAACTGATAAATGCCAATAATATTTTATCAGAGGTAACAAGAACTGCACCATGAGCACAGTGTGAGTTCTGCAGTCTAAATGAGAAAAGTAGACAAAATGGTGGGTGTTATTTGTTTTATCTTGGTCTCCCTCGCTTTCCCCCTGCATGAATGCCTGTGGGTCTTTGTGCCTGCTGGAATGTTTCCTTTGGAATGGTTTGTTATGAATGCTCCTGGAGATTGTGTGTATGTGAGTTGTAGTGAGCCTGGCCTAGAGTGAAGAGGCTGATGGATGTTTCTTCCATGGGCTTACCTACTTGTGTATTCCTACTAAGCTCTTACCTGTACATGAGATACCTGAACATGATTAAAGAGCGTAACCCTACCCGAGGCTCCTTGCTCATCATTTCCCTGAAAACCACCTTTTAACATTATTCTTTCCAAAACCCAAAGCAGAAAAAGAGGACTATATTGTGGCAATAAGCCATGAGACGGTGGGCCAATACCGCCCCAGGTAATGCCCCCAGGGCCCATAGTTACAGGCCTGCAGACCTTATTACCATTAGTCCTCCGTTAGACCGGCGTACTAGTGGCATTTATTTTCGGTTCCAAAACGGTGCCATGCTTTGGAACATTAACAAAAAAAAAGTCAAATAAAATGGCCTCCTGGAAAGGGAAATGTAGTCCGTTTTCCCTTTCCATTGCGGCCATCGGGAGCGAACGCGATGAGAACAGAAGTGTTCCCAGCGCGTTTTCTCCTGAGAAAAGAATAAAAAAGAAGGTAAGTGGGGTCGGGAGGGGGGAGGGGATAGTTTGCAGGGGAGGAGGAGGAGGAAAAAAAAAATGTACCTGAGTCCCTGCCGGGGGACGAAGGCAGCCTCCAGCCATGGGGAGGCTTGGAGCGGGGATTGCCCCGTTTTGAGCCTCCTCATTGGCTAAGGGGCTGCTGCACACCCTCCAGGAACAAACCCAGGCCCATACGTGCGTCCATGGGATTACACCATGGTATGGCTCGGACACGAGCCAATCACATTAAGTGTATCCCACGAACGCACGTCCACCGGGTACGAATGTAAGAAAACTATTCAAATGGCTGATACATATTCACTGCAACCTATCACAACATTTACAGCATTAACACCAGCCAATTAGAAACACAGAAAGACATACAAAATCCTGCCCAGCATCTCTAGTAGCCATGGCTATTCAACGCTCTACAAATCTTTCTTGTAGACACAGCAGCATGTACTTTTATCCAAACTGAAAACCAAACTAAGCCAACCTTCAAAACTTCAAATAAGACAAGGGGAAACCTAAGCACACAAAATAACACACACTGATACAATTCTGACCTGTATCATCCACATAAAAGAATGATTATTGCACAGAAAATGTATTGTCCAATAGACACGGCTATAACAACCAACGAAAAGGCGAAAAAGCATTTATGCTCCCACTCACAGTTCGGCAGTTATTATCCGTGATTACGACATGTCCACAAACAATCGAAGTGTCATTTGCTGGTATATAACCACAGCTTTATAGGGTACTACTTTTAACCACGGGTCGCAGTGCCCTGCACCGGATGGGTTCAGGATAGTCGTGGTTAAACAAGCCAGCCCGTTACTGTGGCTAGGCACGATCCTCAAAAGACCAATCACTCCCTATTTTTGTATAACCGCAGTGCTCTCATATTAAAGCCCTCTTGTAGCCATGGATATCATTCGTCCACGAACACTCAATGTGCCATTTGCTGGTATATAGCCGTGGCTGCACAGGGTGCAACTTTTAACCATGGGTAGCAACACCGTTCAACGGGTGGGTGCTTGGTAGCCACGGTTATTAGATTACAAAAATATATATAGGGGGAGTGGCCAGCAGCACCACCGATGTGGCTGCTCTGTTGTTGGCCTCCACACAAAGCCCATCCTAATTCTTTAAGTTATAGGTTCTACAGCATCCATGCTCCCATTGGGCTCGGAACCCAAGAGGCACAGAAGGGGCTGTTTTCTAGCAACAAACAGCCCTGAATCGTTATGGGAGCGGGGTGGAAGGGAAGCCCAGCAGAAAGTATCATCCCTCCAAAATGGCAGCGAGAGCATAGAGAGTCAGCGTGGCCTTGGATTGGGTACCTTCCGTGCTGCAAGGAAGAGCTTTCACCCAGGCGGCCCCCTCATATACTGAAATTCTGGCTGTGGAGGCACAAGACGGCAGGGCCCGATGAACTGCGGGTGATATCTCCCACTGTAAGCGCAGTGGGTTGCAATTGTTCCCGACCCCTCCTCCCGACACGTGCACAGGGCCGCCGGAATACGTGCCTCCCAAGCCGCGAGGAAGAGCTTTCACCCAGGAGGCTCCCGCATATACTGAAGCCAACAACCCTACCAACCCAGTATGGTGTGGCAGCCCCCCTCATCTGGCAGTGAGCGTCGGAGGCTGTGGAGGCACTGGGTGCGATGTCTAGTGTACTATGGACAACATCTCCCTCTGTGGGTGCGACAGGACTCACAGCATTCATCAAAGGAAAGGTGCTGGGCAGCTGGAATGGCGCTTCTGAGATCAGCATCAAACCGACGGCTCTGACACGGCCCCCAACCCTACGGAGACATAAATCTCTAATTTGCCTTCCTGGTCGCCCGAACCCGGAGCCACTCTCCCAAGCTCCATGCCATCCTCTCTCTACACAAAGATGTCCAGTGCCTCCAGCTCATCACATCATATACAACTGGATGCAGGAGCAACCCCCTGATATTGGAGGCAGGTAGCGGGGCAGCCAGAAGCAGCGGGGAGCATGCCCCGCAAACTCACTGCATAAAGCAGCAACCACATGAGATCCAGCTGGGGGGGAAAGTAGGGAAGAGGACTGCTGGCTCCACTCTGGAGTAGATCTTTGATGAGGCTGAGCAGGAACTAACACCCCCCCCAGCTCACAACGAGAGGAAGCCTGCTCCCCACCAGGAAGAAGACGGAGCTGAAGTACTCAATCCCCTCCTAAGTGCTGGCTCCTAGCCCGCCGTCACAATGGCCCATTGAATGGAAAAGGAGCATAGAGCAAGGCAGCCATTGGATGGCTGGGAAGCTCGGCTGCACCAGCTTCCCTTATCTCGCGCCGACTCACTGGAATGCCTTACCTCCCACTATCCGAGGTGAGGCCTCCCTCACCACCTTCCGCAAAACTCTGAAAACTACCCTCTTCACATAAGGCCCAACACATCAGCATGAATACTTATCATATAAATTGCAATATATGACCAAATGCAATATCTGTAACAACAGTATGATGTTTTGTAGTATTCATAATGTGTCAACAACCGCTATCATGCCTGTACCCTGTAACTAAGTTATTGCAAGTAACATCGCCTCAACGCCCCTGGGCTGCTTGCGCGCTATATAAATATAAATAAATAAACAAATAAAGTAGTGGAAGCAGTGGTGGAACCCTTACCAACACAATCTCACTCACCTGAAGCTCCAGGTCCGTAAAGCCTGCAGTGATAAAAACAGCCGTTGTACCCTGTGAGGCTTCCCCTAACTGGCGGTGACAACATGTCCAAGCACTCCAAAAATCAGAAAAGTGGGGATATTGCCACCATGCTGCTCTCAACGGAGAAGGGAAAATGATAGGTAGCTGGGAAATCCCCATAGCAAGTACCTCTCAGTGCCGCAGGACAACTAGCCACCAAAGACAACATCCAGGCATTCATGATTGACATCAAGGTGGGATTCCGCAGCTGCATGACCGAACAGAGATCCACAATTCAAAATATGGATCAAGGAGTCACAGAGCTGGAGCAGAGACTGGGGAACCTGGAGGACCAATACCGGAAGCAGGCAGCCTCACTTCTGGAAGTCCACCAAAACTCTGCACTCTGATGAACCAAAATGAGATCTTCGAGTTCAAGCAGGAGGACCTTGAAAACAAGGTGCGCTGGAATAACCTTCGGATTAGAGGACTCCCGTCATCATTCCAGGACCGTGACATCTCAGAATATGTGGGGGAGCTGTCCCAATCTCTTCTTCTGCACCTGGAGAAACCACATCTACAGCTTGACCGCACTTGCAGACTCTGGCCCCGTACAGGTCTCAATTCTGAAAACCCTCCAGACATCATCACTACAAAGCAGGAAATCCTCTCAGTGGGTCGCTTTCAAGACCTAGCAAGAGATATGATACAGAGATGAAGATCTCTCCGTCCCTTGACACTCTTCCTCTGTGATCGAAAGATTAGGTTTCACTGGCTATTACCTATGGCAGAGCAATTTTCATATAAAGGAGTTGCCCGATCGATTGCTTGCTTGGAAGATGCAGTAGGCATACTCAAACCTCCTCCATCAGAGGAGGGGGAGTAGGGTTCTCCCTGAGACGACACAGCAGTGGATATAGAAGACCCCCCGATGAAGGTGAGACAGCCTGTATGGCCAAGGCCCAGGGAGGTCATCACCCCAACAAACAGCTCATCCAATCCTGAAAGTAAGGACCCACGGTGGTCGGTATATCAACACTGGGACCACAGAAAGTTGCATGTAAAAGAACCAGTATGAACTAATGTAAGTAGGCAAGATAGGCTGCAAGTGGCCTAACCCCATTCCCAAGGTGGAAAACGTTTAGGTTCCCTTGGGATGTTAGTGGAACAGTTCCTAAAAGTTGGACAGTTGGGAGTCCCAGGTTGGGACTTGGGCTGACAGTTGGAGGTTGATGTTGGTCATAAAGTTAAAATGTTGATTGGCGCTCAGGCAAGTCCATTTACAAGCTGGTAATGGCAACTACGGCTGAGTCAATCTACTCTGCCCCCCCCCTGCATCCCCACACCTACCGGTAAACTTTGTGTCACTGAACGTCAGGGGCCTCAACTGCCCGATGAAACGGAAGTCTCACCTACAGCACCTGAAGGACTTGGATGGCTCAGTGGTATTCATTCAGGAAGCCCATCTGCTTCCGGGAGACTTTGCCTGACTACACAGCAGGAACTATCTGAAACTATTCTTTGCTTCTGGTGATACCAAGAAAGGGGGCTCGGCTATCCTGCTGGCAAAGGGTATTTATTCCCATTCGAGGAGTTGGACACAATTAAAGACCCAGCAGGCCTGTTTGTGGGAATAAGGGGCCCACTCTATGGTCAACTATACTCCCTGATATCTGTGTATGCGCCAAACGCATATAAAACGCATATAAAACTTTGCAGTCTGGTTTGGTCCCAGAGTCCTTAATCACTTCCGAGATTGTGGATAAATCCGTTACTCAGATCAAAAGTTATTAACAAGTTATGAACCATCTTTCCCTACCTTCAAGCGTAATGTCAAAGCCTGGCTATCCATCCATGACCTTGTATGACCTCGATTGTAACATCTAACTTTGTATCATAGGCCGTTTGCATTATTTCTTGCCTTTTGTGCTCAGCCTGTGTAACCTGCATACCCTATTATGAAACATGTATATTTTGTATATTTCAATGGTAATACGTCTAACTGTATATCATGTCTTTAACTAAACAATGCGCCCGGTTGCGTTCGGGCCTTGTGCGCTATACAAATGAATACAATACAAATACAAATATAATTTTGAAGGGCGTCCTATGGGAGTCCAACTCCCCTTAACTATAGGGTGATGACCACCGCCCTGTAATACTAATCAACAACTAAAAAAACAAACACCAGCATTCCGTTGTCTGCATTTCCTTTATTGGTATATCATTTTTCTAAACTAATGTTTTTTCCGAGGGGTTTTGGGGAACCCTAATACCTATTGCCTTTCCTAAACAAATCCTTGTCCTACAGCAGCTACCCATGGTGATTCAGAGACTCAGGTAAGCATGGGTAGCTGGAGACAAGTAAGAGGCATACTAAGTACTAAAAGTAAGAAAAAGTGTATTGCTGTGCCTGCCTAAACCTATCTCCCCCACAACAATTGAGAATGTGACGGGGGGGGGGGGGGTTTGGAGAGAAAATGTGTTCATCTGGTTATTTACAAATTTCTCTCTTTAGTTGCTGTTTCACTTGAGTGCTTTGAGGCCTGCCCACTAGGGCGGATGTCCTAAATTGTGGCTCTGGTAAGAAGCCCTTGTGAAATGTTCATTTTACCTGACTGGTTACTGTCCTTTTCCCTAAAGAGTCCTAATCTGAGTAGAGTTCGGAGATGCAAATGTGATTGATGTGCCTAGAGTGACCTAAAGCATCTCCGTTTTGCCCTGTGTGAGTACTCATGCATGATTGTTGAGCTGAGGTAAAGGACATACTCTTGGAGTGGCTCAACAGAGCACTCTGTTAAAATAATGAAGCCTACTGCACGGCAGATTTGGTTTGTCGACATGAGTGCAATGCAGGGGGTTTCATCACATGATCTGTTTGTTGGCAGGTAGGAACATGACTATAGCCTTATAAGGACATTTGCTAACTGGACCTTGTAGCAAGGTCATCTTAGAATCTGCCCCAACATGACTAGTGTGGAGGGTTATCTGGGCGCTTGACTGGAAATACAAGCCCCTTCCAAAAGGACTGGACCAGACACACAAAAACTGAATGTGGCAGCCCATGCATCGAATGACGTTAAAGATTTTGAATGGATGGCTCTCTATGATGAGAGACTGAGACTGCCCCTTCAGATCCAAATTGCGAATAAAGAGAGATAGTGTTTGCAGCCTTATTGTCAGTGCTCGATGAGTGTCTGCCACAATACTATGTTGCCTAGACTAAGAAGGAAAGGCCTGTGCAGAAAACTCTGTCAGATTTGCAAAATATCCTAGATCAGTCCTGGCAGTGAACCTCTGTCAGTGTGTGCAGCTACAAAATCTCATGAACAAAATAAGGGCCATGCATCAGTCTTTTGTTCCCTTGACTTGATGGAATCATCAAAATCGCCTACTCTAATGACTCCCTGGCCTGGAGAGACTCCAGTGTGTGGACCTGCATGGAAACCAAGACACTGAGGTAATGACATCTGGACACAAGATCCCTGGTAACTGGACAGATCAAAAGGTCTGGGCTTACTACACTTGTGGTTTCCAGTTTTGTTACGCATTGTGTCAGAAGAGAACATCGGTACATGGGAATAAAATTCTGCTTACCTGCTGTCAGACCTCCATTATACCATCCCATTTCTGAAACCTGTATTTCCATTAAACCGATGGGTGCCAATGCTCCCCAGCAGCTGGGTACTCTTTCTCTCTCCTTTCGTATAGGTTTGTCTGTCGCCCTCCTGGTTTCTGCAGCTTCTATGGTCGCTCATCAAAGATGGAGGCACCAACAGACTCTGAATAGGCTACAGCACTTGCCATTTAGTAACTAGCGACTTTGTGTATGTTCACTCTAAGGAACTCCTCAGCTGCAGTACACAGTGTAGCACGCAGTCAATCAGTTGCCAGCAATGTTCCACATTAGACATAGCAGTCCTGTTTTGGGGGAAACAGGTCCTGAAACGTGCATGGAGATAACAGCTGGAACTTTGGACACTTGAGGCCAGGTTGGGCTAAGCTTGGGATTGTGCTGTCATCTCAACATAGACTTGTATATGTTACACATACTTGCTAAGTCTATGTACAACCTTTATTCGAGTACTTCATTAGATAAAGTACACACATAACTGTAGAGTTGTGTGGCCATGGCTTTATTGTTACTAATACATTGTTATACTTTATAAATATTGCCTCTTGTTCCTCTCTAGGAGCGTACTTTGGCTGCCAAAACATAGCTACCTAGGTAGTCGAAGGACTCTTAGAAAGTGCCACACACTATCTTGGAACATGGTGGTAACCTTGGAGCTTAAACAAAAGCCTCAGTCAAATTCTTCTGACACTGACACTTTAAAGGGGCTCATTATGAGATAGGTGGTGCAGCACCGTTTTGGAGATAATTCTGTTACCGTCACTTTTGATAGTGATGGAATTAACAGCAGTTTTACCACATTGCCAATGGCTGGAGGTAAACCCTACACTTTAATACCAATATTTGGAGGAATTACCGTGGCCAGAATTAGTGCCCATGCTCATTCCTCCAAATCCCCCTATTGAAACGAGGATTGGTGATTCCAAGATGGTGTCCAGCAGAGGAAGACGTGTGCAAGTAACTCTCCCCACTGGCCCGCAACATAAGCACACTGTAAAGAGGCTAATCTTGTGTTACACATGGGGAAATCCAGAGGATTTGGTGCCAGAGTGACCGAATACTGACCCCCATGAGCGGCCGGAATATTGGAATCATTGAAGCTTGATCTAGCTCGCTGAGTGATGCAGGTATGTGGCAGCAGGAAGCTGGCAGCCGCACTGAGTCAGGCAAGTCCGGACTGTGTCAGATCCAGCAGGTCTCTGCGGGCCTCCAGAGCAGCTTGGTCTGGGAAGGAGTCTGCACTTGCAAGGACGAAGGAAGAGAGATGTACCAGCGAGCGCTGTGCAGGGAAGGAGGCTGCAAGTACAAGGACAGAGGAAGAGGGACACACCCACGCCGAATATAAAGAAGGGAGCACAAACTACTGGGCTGACAAATAAGTAGGCGGGCGGAGGAGAAACCGTCAGAGAACAGTCTCAGATCAGGCTTGAGGCGCAATACGGTATGTGACATGGGCCCAACGGGAAGGGCTGAAACCCAGGAAAATAGTACTCCATAAAGGTAGGGGGAGGGAGCAACATGGAAAGAGCCCCGCTCCGACCGCCCCTAGACCAAGGATTGATTGGAACTCAGCAAAATTGACATTATTGGGACCAGAGATGGGGAGAAGGAACAGTGGAGTGTAACGTGCACTTCAAAGAGAGCAATAAACAAGGGAAAAGTCACAAAAGGACGAGGGGAGAAACTGAGGAGGTTGGGCAAGTACCCTCATTGAAGGCAGTAGGCAAGAACCTGAGAGTGGAGGAGGATAAAGTGATTCACTGGTGTAGCCCATGTGTCCAAAGCTAGAGCGAAAGTTGTGGGTGCGGGTCAGCAAACCTCTCAGGTTAAAGCAGCAAAAAATCTTAAGCAATTGTGGAGCCTGGACACGGAATGCCCGAGAAGGAGTGAACCTCCCCTAATCCACCACCACTGACACAGGAAGAGAGAGAAGGGGGGACATGGCATTCTGTAAAGAGGACATGCAATGATGGTTTAAGGAATTCAAAGAACAATTCCTGGCCTCCTTCCAGACACAATTTGAAGCATTAAACAAGGATATGAAGCAGACGGTCCAGGAAATAAGACAGCATGTGGCAAAATTGGAGGAAAGGACGGGCACCTTGGAAAAGGTGGTCCAGCATATTGAAGCAGATACGCAGAAAACGGATGAAGAGGTCGAACACATATCCCATCTTGCAAACAATTAAGAACTGCAATGTGAGGACTTGGAAAATCGTTCAAGGATATCAAATATCCGAATAAAAATAATTCCTGAATCAGTGGTGGATAAAGATAGAGGACCCTGGGGTGGCGGTGCAAATGGATAGATGACACAGGGTGGGCCCTAAGAGAGCGGTGGGTCCGGGATCATGCCCTCTGGGCATCTTGGTGGTGGTAGCATTATATGCGCAGAAAGAACAGATTCTAAGAAAGGCAAGAACAGCAGGACAATTACGGATTAATGGGGAAGAAATTCAACTGCATCAGGTGTAGCTCAAACAACACTTCAAAAAAGAAGAGGAATGGGCCTGGTGGTGAGATTTTTAATAACATATCAGGTCAGATGCAAATGGACATTTCCTTTTGGATTGTTGCTCACATGGGAAGGATGCCAAAATAGGATCACAATGTGCAAGGAAGGTGAACGGATCCTTATTCTGCAGGAGAAAGAATATGGTGATCGCAAAGGACCATAGGGTAGCAAGAAAGGGTCCAGACAGCCGGGAGTATGGGAAACAGTGCCAAAGAAAGGTGGAGGGGGACACAAGACATGAGAATCCAATGGTATGGAGGCATGCACAGGTACAAGGAAGCAATGACTATGTGCAGATGAATAAGGGGAGGTAAACTAGATGCAAGGAGAGGTCAGAGCTACACACATGATTAGAAACAGATAACAGCTTGGGGGGAGGATGGAGGGAGGAATTGGAATCTTGAGTGGGGTTTAAGAATCTCCATGACTATTACTCTGGGTATGATTGAGGGCCAGGCGCGATGAACATGTCGTCCGAGTGGACATGGGAACCTGGTCCCTTCTAGTAGGGGTGGGGGGGAGTTGGGAGTTTTTATTAACAGTTGGAGTAAGGGGATAGGAGTAGGGAGGGGGGAATCAATGGTGCAGACATAGGAGTCGGAGGGCGGTCAAGCAGGACCTATCAATCCAAAAGAATGAAAACCTTGAAAGTACTTACATATAATGTAAGGGGCCTGAATACCCCCACCCCCATCAAGAGGAAAAAGGTGGAACAACATGTACAGAGGATGAAGGTTGACATATTGATGTATCAAAAGACACAAACGTAAGGAGGCACGTAAGGGTCAATTGAAAATGAGAGGGTATACTCAGATATATCAAGTCAATACAGGGGAGAAAAAGGGGGTGTTCTGATAGTAATAAATGATAAGATAGGGGCATGAGTGGACGGATCCCTGGTGGATAAGGAGGGGCGTTACATTTTCTTAAATATTACGCTAGAAGACCGGAAGCTAACAATGGCTTCTATATACGCACCGCAAAAACAAAGAGATGATGGCTGGAAGGTTTAGACTGAATCTTAACCACTGGCATTGCTCGGGGCAACCCTCCAGACCATCGTTCTTCGCCTGCCAAGCCATTACATTAGGGGAAAGACCATATGCAAATCAGGCTTGGCCCCACCCCAAAAGGGGAAGTCCAGCCCGAACTGCTAGGTCACATCCCTTCTGCACGAGACCACAAGCATCCCCAAACATGTTTCACCCTTGTTGGGGCTCATCAGTGAGGAGTAGCTTGGGTCTCTAGGCCCAGCAGGCACAGGACCCACGTCTGGGCATACCCGTCCCACTCGGGGTGACAAAGCAAAAACAAAGAGATGATGGCTGGAAGGTTTAGACTGAATCTTAACCACTGGCATTGCTCGGGGCAACCCTCCAGACCATTGTTCTTCGCCTGCCAAGCCATTACAGAAGGGGAAAGACCATATGCAAATCAGGCTTGGCCCCACCCCAAAAGGGGAAGTCCAGCCCGAACTGCTAGGTCACATCCCTTCTGCACGAGACCACAAGCATCCCCAAACATGTTTCACCCTTGTTGGGGCTCATCAGTGAGGAGTAGCTTGGGTCTCTAGGCCCAGCAGGCACGGGACCCACGTCTGGGCATACCCGTCCCACTCGGGGTGACAAAGCAAAAACAAAGAGATGATGGCTGGAAGGTTTAGACTGAATCTTAACCACTGGCATTGCTCGGGGCAACCCTCCAGACCATCGTTCTTCGCCTGCCAAGCCATTACAGAAGGGGAAAGACCATATGCAAATCAGGCTTGGCCCCACCCCAAAAGGGGAAGTCCAGCCCGAACTGCTAGGTCACATCCCTTCTGCACGAGACCACAAGCATCCCCAAACATGTTTCACCCTTGTTGGGGCTCATCAGTGAGGAGTAGCTTGGGTCTCTAGGCCCAGCAGGCACGGGACCCACGTCTGGGCATACCCGTCCCACTCGAGGGTGACAAAGCAAAAACAAAGAGATGATGGCTGGAAGGTTTAGACTGAATCTTAACCACTGGCATTGCTCGGGGCAACCCTCCAGACCATCGTTCTTCACCTGCCAAGCCATTACAGAAGGGGAAAGACCATATGCAAATCAGGCTTGGCCCCACCCCAAAAGGGGAAGTCCAGCCCGAACTGCTAGGTCACATCCCTTCTGCACGAGACCACAAGCATCCCCAAACATGTTTCACCCTTGTTGGGGCTCATCAGTGAGGAGTAGCTTGGGTCTCTAGGCCCAGCAGGCACGGGACCCACGTCTGGGCATACCCGTCCCACTCGGGGTGACAAAGCAAAAACAAAGAGATGATGGCTGGAAGGTTTAGACTGAATCTTAACCACTGGCATTGCTCGGGGCAACCCTCCAGACCATCGTTCTTCGCCTGCCAAGCCATTACAGAAGGGGAAAGATCATATGCAAATCAGGCTTGGCCCCACCCCAAAAGGGGAAGTCCAGCCCGAACTGCTAGGTCACATCCCTTCTGCACGAGACCACAAGCATCCCCAAACATGTTTCACCCTTGTTGGGGCTCATCAGTGAGGAGTAGCTTGGGTCTCTAGGCCCAGCAGGCACGGGACCCACGTCTGGGCATACCCGTCCCACTCGGGGTGACAAAGCAAAAACAAAGAGATGATGGCTGGAAGGTTTAGACTGAATCTTAACCACTGGCATTGCTCGGGGCAACCCTCCAGACCATCGTTCTTCGCCTGCCAAGCCATTACAGAAGGGGAAAGACCATATGCAAATCAGGCTTGGCCCCACCCCAAAAGGGGAAGTCCAACCCGAACTGCTAGGTCACATCCCTTCTGCACGAGACCACAAGCATCCCCAAACATGTTTCACCCTTGTTGGGGCTCATCAGTGAGGAGTAGCTTGGGTCTCTAGGCCCAGCAGGCACAGGACCCACGTCTGGGCATACCCGTCCCACTCGGGGTGACAAAGCAAAAACAAAGAGATGATGGCTGGAAGGTTTAGACTGAATCTTAACCACTGGCATTGCTCGGGGCAACCCTCCAGACCATCGTTCTTCGCCTGCCAAGCCATTACAGAAGGGGAAAGACCATATGCAAATCAGGCTTGGCCCCACCCCAAAAGGGGAAGTCCAGCCCGAACTGCTAGGTCACATCCCTTCTGCACGAGACCACAAGCATCCCCAAACATGTTTCACCCTTGTTGGGGCTCATCAGTGAGGAGTAGCTTGGGTCTCTAGGCCCAGCAGGCACGGGACCCACGTCTGGGCATACCCGTCCCACTTGGGGTGACAAAGCAAAAACAAAGAGATGATGGCTGGAAGGTTTAGACTGAATCTTAACCACTGGCATTGCTTGGGGCAACCCTCCAGACCATCGTTCTTCGCCTGCCAAGCCATTACAGAAGGGGATAGACCATATGCAAATCAGGCTTGGCCCCACCCCAAAAGGGGAAGTCCAGCCCGAACTGCTAGGTCACATCCCTTCTGCACGAGACCACAAGCATCCCCAAACATGTTTCACCCTTGTTGGGGCTCATCAGTGAGGAGTAGCTTGGGTCTCTAGGCCCAGCAGGCACGGGACCCACGTCTGGGCATACCCGTCCCACTCGGGGTGACAAAGCAAAAACAAAGAGATGATGGCTGGAAGGTTTAGACTGAATCTTAACCACTGGCATTGCTCGGGGCAACCCTCCAGACCATCGTTCTTCGCCTGCCAAGCCATTACAGAAGGGGAAAGACCATAGGCAAATCAGGCTTGGCCCCACCCCAAAAGGGGAAGTCCAGCCCGAACTGCTAGGTCACATCCCTTCTGCACGAGACCACAAGCATCCCCAAACATGTTTCACCCTTGTTGGGGCTCATCAGTGAGGAGTAGCTTGGGTCTCTAGGCCCAGCAGGCACGGGACCCACGTCTGGGCATACCCGTCCCACTCGGGGTGACAAAGCAAAAACAAAGAGATAATGGCTGGAAGGTTTAGACTGAATCTTAACCACTGGCATTGCTCGGGGCAACCCTCCAGACCATCGTTCTTCGCCTGCCAAGCCATTACAGAAGGGGAAAGACCATATGCAAATCAGGCTTGGCCCCACCCCAAAAGGGGAAGTCCAGCCCGAACTGCTAGGTCACATCCCTTCTGCACGAGACCACAAGCATCCCCAAACATGTTTCACCCTTGTTGGGGCTCATCAGTGAGTAGTATCTTGGGTCTCTAGGCCCAGCAGGCACGGGACCCATGTCTGGGCATACCCGTCCCACTCGGGGTGACAAAGCAAAAACAAAGAGATGATGGCTGGAAGGTTTAGACTGAATCTTAACCACTGGCATTGCTCGGGGCAACCCTCCAGACCATCGTTCTTCGCCTGCCAAGCCATTACAGAAGGGGAAAGACCATATGCAAATCAGGCTTGGCCCCACCCCAAAAGGGGAAGTCCAGCCCGAACTGCTAGGTCACATCCCTTCTGCACGAGACCACAAGCATCCCCAAACATGTTTCACCCTTGTTGGGGCTCATCAGTGAGGAGTAGCTTGGGTCTCTAGGCCCAGCAGGCACGGGACCCACGTCTGGGCATACCCGTCCCACTCGGGGTGACAAAGCAAAAACAAAGAGATGATGGCTGGAATCTTAACCACTGGCATTGCTCGGGGCAACCCTCCAGACCATCGTTCTTCGCCTGCCAAGCCATTACAGAAGGGGAAAGACCATATGCAAATCAGGCTTGGCCCCACCCCAAAAGGGGAAGTCCAGTCTGAACTGCTAGGTCACATCCCTTCTGCACGAGACCACAAGCATCCCCAAACATGTTTCACCCTTGTTGGGGCTCATCAGTGAGGAGTAGCTTGGGTCTCTAGGCCCAGCAGGCACGGGACCCACGTCTGGGCATACCCGTCCCACTCGGGGTGACAAAGCAAAAACAAAGAGATGATGGCTGGAAGGTTTAGACTGAATCTTAACCACTGGCATTGCTCGGGGCAGCCCTCCAGACCATCGTTCTTCGCCTGCCAAGCCATTACAGAAGGGGAAAGACCATATGCAAATCAGGCTTGGCCCCACCCCAAAAGGGGAAGTCCAGCCCGAACTGCTAGGTCACATCCCTTCTGCACGAGACCACAAGCATCCCCAAACATGTTTCACCCTTGTTGGGGCTCATCAGTGAGGAGTAGCTTGGGTCTCTAGGCCCAGCAGGCACGGGACCTACGTCTGGGCATACCCGTCCCACTCGGGGTGACAAAGCAAAAACAAAGAGATGATGGCTGGAAGGTTTAGACTGAATCTTAACCACTGGCATTGCTCGGGGCAACCCTCCAGACCATCGTTCTTCGCCTGCCAAGCCATTACAGAAGGGGAAAGACCATATGCAAATCAGGCTTGGCCCCACCCCAAAAGGGGAAGTCCAGCCCGAACTGCTAGGTCACATCCCTTCTGCACGAGACCACAAGCATCCCCAAACATGTTTCACCCTTGTTGGGGCTCATCAGTGAGGAGTAGCTTGGGTCTCTAGGCCCAGCAGGCACGGGACCCACGTCTGGGCATACCCGTCCCACTCGGGGTGACAAAGCAAAAACAAAGAGATGATGGCTGGAAGGTTTAGACTGAATCTTAACCACTGGCATTGCTCGGGGCAACCCTCCAGACCATCGTTCTTCGCCTGCCAAGCCATTACAGAAGGGGAAAGACCATATGCAAATCAGGCTTGGCCCCACCCCAAAAGGGGAAGTACAGCCCGAACTGCTAGGTCACATCCCTTCTGCACGAGACCACAAGCATCCCCAAACATGTTTCACCCTTGTTGGGGCTCATCAGTGAGGAGTAGCTTGGGTCTCTAGGCCCAGCAGGCACGGGACCCACGTCTGGGCATACCCGTCCCACTCGGGGTGACAAAGCAAAAACAAAGAGATGATGGCTGGAAGGTTTAGACTGAATCTTAACCACTGGCATTGCTCGGGGCAACCCTCCAGACCATCGTTCTTCGCCTGCCAAGCCATTACAGAAGGGGAAAGACCATATGCAAATCAGGCTTGGCCCCACCCCAAAAGGGGAAGTCCAGCCCGAACTGCTAGGTCACATCCCTCTGCACGAGACCACAAGCATCCCCAAACATGTTTCACCCTTGTTGGGGCTCATCAGTGAGGAGTAGCTTGGGTCTCTAGGCCCAGCAGGCACGGGACCCACGTCTGGGAATACCCGTCCTACTCGGGGTGACAAAGCAAAAACAAAGAGATGATGGCTGGAAGGTTTAGACTGAATCTTAACCACTGGCATTGCTCGGGGCAACCCTCCAGACCATCGTTCTTCGCCTGCCAAGCCATTACAGAAGGGGAAAGACCATATGCAAATCAGGCTTGGCCCCACCCCAAAAGGGGAAGTCCAGCCCGAACTGCTAGGTCACATCCCTTCTGCACGAGACCACAAGCATCCCCAAACATGTTTCACCCTTGTTGGGGCTCATCAGTGAGGAGTAGCTTGGGTCTCTAGGCCCAGCAGGCACGGACCATATGCAAATCAGGCTTGGCCCCACCCCAAAAGGGGCAGTCCAGCCCGAACTGCTAGGCCACATCCCTTCTGCACGAGACCACAAGCATCCCCAAACATGTTTCGCCCTTGTTGGGGCTCATCAGTGAGGAGTAGCTTGGGTCTCTTGGCAGGCGAAGAACGGTGGTCTGGAGGGTTGCCCAGAGCATTGCCAGTGGTTAAGATTAAGTCTAAACCTTCCAGCCATCACCTCTTTGTTTTTGCTATGTCACCCCGAGTGGGACGGGTATGCCCAGACGTGGGTCCCGTGCCTGCTGGGCCTAGAGACCCAAGCTACTCCTCACTGATGAGCCCCAACAAGGGCGAAACATGTTTGGGGATGCTTGTGGTCTCGTGCAGAAGGGATGTGGCCTAGCAGTTCGGGCTGGACTGCCCCTTTTGGGGTGGGGCCAAGCCTGATTTGCATATGGTCTTTCCCTTCTGTAATGGCTTGGCAGGCGAAGAACGGTGGTCTGGAGGGTTGCCCAGAGCATTGCCAGTGGTTAAGATTAAGTCTAAACCTTCCAGCCATCACCTCTTTGTTTTTGCTATGTCACCCCGAGTGGGACGGGTATGCCCAGACGTGGGTCCCGTGCCTGCTGGGCCTAGAGACCCAAGCTACTCCTCACTGATGAGCCCCAACAAGGGCGAAACATGTTTGGGGATGCTTGTGGTCTCGTGCAGAAGGGATGTGGCCTAGCAGTTCGGGCTGGACTGCCCCTTTTGGGGTGGGGCCAAGCCTGATTTGCATATGGTCTTTCTCTTCTGTAATGGCTTGGCAGGCGAAGAACGGTGGTCTGGAGGGTTGCCCAGAGCATTGCCAGTGGTTAAGATTAAGTCTAAACCTTCCAGCCATCACCTCTTTGTTTTTGTTCTATATACGCACCACATACGGGACAGGATGGCTTCCTGAGGGGGGTCCTCAGAAGACTAGAAGGATTTGTTACAGGGGAAATTATACTAGCAGTTGATTTCAACATGGTTTGGGACCCCACAATAGATAGTAGAACATAGGCACACTCAGGGGCACAAGCCCACCCCAAAGGACTCAAAAGGAAAATGGGAACGCTAGCACTACATGATGTATCCAGGTGAGTGAGAGGACAATAGTCAGGGTACATGTATTGTTCACATGTACACACCTCCCAGTCGAGGATAGATTACATTTGGGTTTCGACTGGACTAGCGGGCAAGACACAAGAGGTAGAAGTGGGAATCATCTCCCTATCGAATCACATCCCGGTGTGGGCAACTTTCACACTGGGTCAAATGGGAGGGCACTATAGAAATGGAGATTCCCTAGGGAACTGCTACAGGGTCCAGTAATAGCTGATACAATAGGGGACAAGATACAACAATATTTTAACAATAATGATACAGGAGACATGCCACTAGAAATGGTTTGGGATGCATTTAAGGCAGTGACTAGGGGGAAACGAATAGCCTCAAAAGCAGTGAGGGAGAAACAAAGACACAAGTGGGAGGAGTAATTGGAGGGGTCATTTAAGACATTAAAATTGGAAATTATACAGAACCCGACAAAGTGAATCCAACTGGCATCCCGGCATGTGCAAGGGCAATTGGGGATGCTAAGGAGTAAACAGGCTGAAAGTTCCCTATTATATGTAAAACGTCGATATTATACAGAGACCAACAAGGTAGACAAGCTTTACACCAGGCAATTGAAAGAAACAAGGAGCAGGACAACAATTATGAAATTACAAGAATGGCAAGGGCTGGAGAAGACGGGAGATGATAACATGGGAGAGATATTGAGGGAATACCATCAGACAATATATACGTCCGATGACACATCAGTGGATAGGCGAGAGAAGTATTTTGAAATGTTAAGCCTCCCCTGGATCACTGAGGAAGATAGAGTGAACCTGCAGGGGAATATATGGGAGGAGGAGGTGAGAAAGGCAATCAAAAAACCTGCTGAAAAATAAAGCTCCAGGCCAAGATTGCTATCCGGATTGCTTTTTATAAAACAAAACAGGATATCTTAATGCCCAGATTGACAAAGCTATTTAACACCTTTAAAGCGAGAGGTGCAATAACCTGGATGATGAATGGGGCACAATTGGTAGTGTTTGCGAAGCCGGTCTAGGACCCGCTACACCCGGGGTCCTACCGCCAATTGCGTTGATCAATTTAGCTGTCAAGTTATACACAGAGATACTGGCCGACAGAATGACACACTTGCTGCAGACACTGATCAACCAGGATCAGTCAGGATTTATACAGACAAAGCAAACATTTGATAACACGTGAAGAGTGTGCTACCTTATAGAAAAGACAGAAATGCCTTGGATGTTGGCAATACTTGTGTCATTGGACACGGAAAAGGCTTCTGATAGGGTGGAGTGGCCTCAGTTATTTAGAACAATGGAGAATATCGAGCATGGGGCAGGCTTTATTCAAATGGTGAGGGTGAATTATCAGTCCCCGACAATTTGGGTCGCAGTAAATGGGACACTTTCGAAACCAGTAATATTGGGAAGGTGTACAAAGCAAGGGTGCCCACTTTCGCCATGTTGTATGCAATCTATTTGGAGCTGTTGTTGGACAAATCGGAGCTGCAGATCGGCTGAAGGGCATAGCAATGGCGGGGGGTACATAAAACATTGGCATTTGCAGATAACATGTTGGTGGCACTTACAACCCCGGAATACTCACTACCAGTGCTTATGACAGAATTGGATGAGTTCAGGAAGATATCGAGATTAAAAATTAACAGAAAAAAGTCAGAAATACTGAACCTAGCTATGAAACTGTGTACCTTGGATAGGCTGGCATACGAAACACAGTTAGAAAAGCTGGGAGGAGGGATACTATACTTGGGAATCACACTGACGACATCGCTTACCCAAATGTATGGGGCAAACTATCCACAACTATGGGGGAAAATTAAACGAGAGATTACTAAATGGAATCCTTTAGCAATGACGTGGTGGGGGCAAATGGAGGCAGTCAAAAGGATGATACTCCCAAAACTGCAATACCATTTTCAGGCGATGCCCATTAGAGTTCCAAATACATTTTTTTAGATCCTTGAATAAGATGGTAACAGCATACATATGGAAAGGCAAGACACCTAGGGTGTCAATGTCTACCCTGATGGCACCAAGAAACAGTGGAGCATGGCGTTTCCACATTTTCGAAGATATTATGGGGCAGCCCAGATAAGGGTAGCAAAGGAATGCTTGTCAGATATGTCAGAAAACATATGGGCGATGCAGGATAGGGTGGCAGCGGGCTCCCCATTCTTAGGGATACTGTGATTGAAGCGGCAGGATAGACATCCAAACTCCAAAATAAGTGAAGTGATAGGTGTGTGGATCGAGACGTGGGTTATGACGGTTAAGAGAGGAGCATTAACGAAGAACCCCTCACTGTTCTACCCAATGTTTTGGAACCCAGAGTTTCAACCAGGGATGGAACCTCAAGCATATAAAAAATGGGAGGAGGCAGGATGCAGCACAATTGGGGATATATATCTGGGGAATACCATTAGGTCATTTGAGGAATGTAAGCAGGTCCTCAGGCTCACACCATGAAATGGATATAAATACAACCAACTGAAACACTGGATGATAACCCCAATCATTAGGGAGGCGGCCACTAGAAAGCTGACACCATTCAAGACCTACATAACAACTGATGCAGGGTCAAGGAAACTAGTATCGAATATATATAGATATTTTAATAGTCATGAGGAAGTCATTCAGTGGAACTATAAGAAGTGGTGGGAGAGGACATTAGGGAAAATTATAACAAGGAAACAGTGGGAAAACACATGGGGTATCATCCCGAAGTCCATACAGCTGAGGAAAATGTGGCAAAAGTACTTCTTCAATAACATTTCACGCCCGAAAGACTCCACGCAATGTACCCTTCCTCCCCAGATGAACTGTTGGAAGGGATGTGACACAAGGGGGGATTGGAGGCATATCTGGTGGGAATGCCTGATACTACAATATTTTTTGGATGAGGTGCAGAAGCAAATGAGGGCGATGATACAGGAACAGACCCCTCCCAAGGACAAGGTATGGATGTGCGGAACATGGGAACCAGGACCAAGGGAACCCTCAATAGACAAAAAAGGGGAAATGTGGCAAAAAGTACTTCTTCAATAAAATTTCACGCCGAAAGACTCCACGTAATGTTTCCTTCCTCCCCGGAGAAGTGTTGGAAGGGATGTGACACAAGGGGGGATTGGAGGCATATCTGGTGGGAATGCCTGATACTACAATATTTTTTGGATGAGGTGCAGAAGCGAATGGGTGTGATGATACAGGGACACACCCCTCCCAAGGACAAGATATGGATGTGCGGAACATGGGAACCAGGACCAAGGGTACCCTCAATACACAAAAAAGAGGCTTCATGATCCTGCTGATAGCCGTGTGGTAAGCAATAACTGTCACAACCTCGAACCGAGGCTATGGGTCTTGGGCACCAAGGCCCCCACCTCAGTACTGTTCCAAGGTCAGAAAGACCCACACTAGCCCGGTGCGGGTGCCTTGGTCACAATCCTGGTGCCGTTGGCACAAGGTGCACTTGGCAAGTATGGTTCCCAATGGACAATGGGTGAACATGGCTGCCCCCGGAAGGATTATTGGGGAACTGCAGCAAGCAGGCTAGCTTCAGGATGGGGTCCGCCCCTAAGGCACCTGGGATACCTGCTGGGTATTTAAACCATGCCCGACCCGAGGCACGCGCTTCGCGTTATTCTGCTTTTGCAGCGTGACGTTCACTGTGTCCTGCTCTGTATCCTGGCCGGCTCGGCAAACTACTTGGAAGAAAATCATTATTTTTATCTGCTCAGCTCCAACTCTTCCATCCAGTAGGAGTCTTCGAAGACTTTTCCATCGGTCCTCTGCCAATTATTCAGGACTAAAAAGGCAGGCATTTGAAGCTACTTACCATCTCACCTGGAAGGCCTCTGCCATTCCGAACATCACCTTTGGCATTCTCTCCTCCACTCCATCGTCGCTTCCAGGATTTCTCTGCAACCTGAGGAGAAACAAAGCACAGGTCAGCTCACTTGCAAGGACGCTCCCAGCGCTGCAACTACCGCATCCTTACCTTCTTGAACTCAGTAGTCGGCCTCAGCATTCTCCATCAGCCCCTGCAAGACAAAAGAAGAAGGTTACTTGGACAATTATCAATATAGACATTATTCAAAAAACACTAAAAACTTACCTGAAAAGGGAAAGTCGCAGCCGGTCTGGACTCCATGCGAATGCCAGTGAAGTAACTCAGTGGATCAAGCCAACAACAACGCGCCCCTGCCTCGCTCGGTAGGACAGAGAGTGCAGCATTATGAAAATCAAGAACTGATCCCAGGCAGAGCGAAGTCCGGGGGAGTTGCATAGAGCCCAACGGTGTCCCAGACCAGTCCAGAGGCGCCCCTGTGTATACAAGGTGTGTGTTACAATACCTCAACAGTGGAAACAGAAGACAGCGCCCACGATATACAAATAAATCCAGAAATTGTGGGACTTTGTCGCCTTAGAATGGGTGATGTATAAACTACAGGGACACCAAGAGGCCTTTAGGAAAGACTGGGGACAGGTACTATCATTTCTGCAGAGCGACTATATGGTACAATGGTGCCCACACAAAATAATGATTTTGAACCTGCTTTGAACATACAGTTGTGAATATAGGGATTGGACTTCTGCAACAGGAAGGGGGCAGGGGAGGAGGGTGCATGTTGAGAATGTTTACATGTTATATTACATAAGAAAATGAATAAAGAAATGTATAAACAAAACAAATAAAAATCATGATTGGACACCATAACAACCTTGCCACCATTAATAATCTGGAAATAACTCTGCCGGACTAAGTGGTGGTATCAGTGGTAATTCCAACTGATTTAAAAGAAAACTTGTAATGAGGCCGTTTGGCTTTGAACCACTGTGGGGCTCATTTTTAATGGGGCTAGGTGGTTCTGGATCCTAATTTACTCAATTTGTTACATAGATCAAAATACAAAATTTGCTCCCACCTCACCCTTAAGATTTGTGCAACAAACTCTGTAGGCATATCCACCCACAAATAATTTGAATGCAGGTGGAGATCCTGTAATCTAATTCTGTCTGGCTTTTGCACATGCAAAAACCAGGCAAAATTCATATGTGTTAATTTAAATGTCTGTCGCCATGCAAGGACATGGCAGGCAGCATTACGATTTTGAGAAGGGCGTACATTTTTAAGCGGAAACCCAGGACCTACTAGATATCCATTCAAAATGTAGACCCATTCACAAAGCAATTAAAAAAGCTTGAAGATGAAAACGCAGTGTATGTATGAGCAGATCTCTCCATACTATTGATGATTATTTCAAAATGGCCCCCGTTGTCTTCTCAACCATGCCAGAGGTCTTCCCTCGAGTCTGCTGCTGAGAGATCCTGTTCATTGTCCTTCCTTTCGTCATCAGACCAAGTAATCTGGAGGTCGGGTTCAGCACATCCACATCGATTCCACTTCCATCGAGTGCACTGAGGTAAGGATGCTAGCAGCTAGAGCATGTTAAATTGTAAATAGTGCTTCTTTTTTTCCTTGTGTGTGTTAAAATGTAATTGTGCTTGTGAAGCACCCTGTTGTCAGCATTATGCACTCGCTGCCTTAAATGAGTGTTTCTTCTCTTGCTTTCTTCCGCCCTGTCCCGCCTCCATACCCCATTGGTTGTCCATATCTGGTGTGCTGGGTTCATTCACCTCGCCTGAATCACTTCCTCATTGGCTGCCTACTTCCACCTCTGCCCACTCTTGGGCCCCTTTACTTCTTCTGGTTGTACCTCAAGCCTGTACACCACCCCGGAAGTCTTTCAAATGTGGCAACCTACTCCACATTGCCACTCTGAACTCTAAGCTCTCTCACAAGCTTTGACACCCTCCCCCCTGATGTCTACAAAATCCAGAGGTGGAGTTGTTCTTATCTTTCCGGAGTGGGTCCATGCTTATCTTTCCAGAGTGGGCCTATTCTTCTGTCATTCCTACACAAAACCAACACCTCCTTTGAATACCTTGTCTGCAGGCACTCTATCTCTCCTGGTCTCTCTTTGACCATGGATGCCATCTACAGGCCACCTGGCCAGGTCACCCTCTTCGTCGCAGAGTGAACTGACCTCTCTACTTCTCTCCTTACCTCTTCCTCTCAACTTCTCCACCCGGATGCTTCTGATCCCTCCTCTGGGCTCTTCTACATCCTGTGTGGCACTCTCTCTCTCTGCATTGTACCCTCTGGTCCGACACACTCTGCCAGACACACCTTGGATGTTCTCATCTAATCAGACATTCCCCTCTCTAACCCTCCCTAACCCTCTCACCACTCCTCTCTCTTCGACTGACAACTTTCTGCTTTCCTCTCATCTGAAACTCCCTGTCCCCCAGACAAAATCCACCTCAGCACCACCACCTACCTTCTCGGTCATTGGGCCCAGTAACCATGTGTCAGTGGATGTCTTTGCCTCTACATTCGATGCTGCTCCTACTCCTTTGCCCAATTTACACCCTGAAACAGCCCTTTCTAACCTGCATCTCACTATCTACAACACTCTGGACATCCTCGCTACCTCTGTCATGAGAATCTGCCTGAGGCCTTCCTCCAAGTACAACTCTTGGTATGACTCTGATCTCGCTGCCCTGAAACGCAAGTGCAGGGTGGCTGTGAGGAGGTGGAGGGCTTTGGGGTGCTTCCTCTGACAATCTGGCCTGCCGCCTTCTCCAAAGGCAATACAGACTCTGTGTCATGTCCAAGAAGAGAGTCCACATCCAAGCCTGCATCACTGCGGCCTCCAACAACACGGACAAACCCTTTTCCCTCCATCTCTCTCTGCCCCCTCTGGCTGCCTCTCCTCCTCCTTTCTCCTCTTTCTCTCTCACAACACCTGTCAATGTTTCTAGACAAGTCTAATTTATGAATTTGTTGTCTATTAGGTACTCCAATGCTCCTCCAGAACCATCAAGGACCACAATGACACCCTCGGTCCAGCCTTGGCCATTTCTTCAACCACTCCTTTGCCACTGGAACTTTTCCCTCTCTCCTCAAGCACTCCTCAAAAAGCCTTCTGCCGATCCTACCTGTTCGGCAAGCTATCATCAGATCTCTATCACTCCTTTCCTGGGCAAACTCTGGTAAAAGCTGTTCATCTCCCAGCTTACCCTCCACACTGAATCTGCTGGTTATCTCCATGACCTGGCTTCATAGTAGCCAGAGGCATGGAAACTGCTCTCCTGAACAACTGTGAAGATCTGCTATCCAAACTCAACTGCTTTCCTACTATCCTCATCCTCTGTGACATTTCCTTTGCTTTTGACATGCTCAATCACACCATCCTGATAATAGACTCTGTGATAACCTAGGCATCATGAATCAGGCTCTGGAGTGGCAGACTGACTTCCTCCTGCCCCGATCTTCCCAGGTCCAACTTGGGTCCTTTCTCTCTGCCACCTCTCTCTTCACATGTTATGTTCCACATGGCTCTAACCTCTCACCTTGGCTCATCAATGTCTATGTGGACCCTTAGGCCCACCTGATCTCTACTTTCTGCTCTAACTTTCAGGGTTATGCAGAGGACACTCACTTTTCTTTCAGGCTCCCCACAGCCTCCTCACCTCTCTCGCTCATTCCTGCCTCTATCTGAGATTCAGGATTGGTGCGCCTCCAGCAAACTCTGCCTTAATGCCAGTAATATGGAGATCCTTCTCATTGGGACTCCTGCTCACACTTTGCCTCTCCAACTCTGGCCTCCCTTTTTGGGACCGCTTCCTTTACCATTCTGTGAGGCAAAAAACCTTTGTGTCATCTTCGACTCCACTCTCGCTTTCTCCCCTCACATCACAGACCTTGCCAAGAAGGCCCACTAAAACTGCAGCTACTCAAAGGCACTCTTCCTTTTCCTACTTTCCCCCAGAAGTACACTGTCCCCAGGGGCCAGGCTCTCTCTATGCTGGACTACTGCAAAAGCCTCTTTCTCATTCTGCCTTCCGCTACTCTCTGTCCTCTGCAACTAATCCAGAACAGGACTATGAGACTTAGGACCAAGTTCAAGACCCTCAGCATCGTTCACAAGGCTTTCTGGAGCCGGGGCCCACACTACATCAAATGCTCTCTTCCAGCGCAGTTGATGTAAATAGTGTGCATGTGAGCCAGCATAGTAACCGGCCAACATGAGTGACACAGACATATGGATGCATCTACCATCTAAGCATAGATCAATGTGCCGTTCACCAACCAAATGCCGACAACCCACTAGAATCTCATTGTGATATTGTAGACATGTCCAAATGCTGACTCTCAAATCATTACTCATGCCGTCCCTCTCTTCCATCCCCACAGGCAGCAAGCATGACAGCGAGGACCAGGCAAGCAACTGGCCCAGCACCTCCAGGGGCCAAGTCAGGGCCCGCTGTCTACCTGCGAGCAGGAAAACACCTCGAGCCACACCACCGGCTCCAGCAAGGCCCGTGGAGGGTGCACAACCCCCACCCCTATCCAACCCTGCACTGGAGGCAGACACATGCCCTACGCCGCACTCTGAGGAGTCTAATGTGGCTGGGGAGATTGCAGCCACGGGCCCCCTCGATGTCGCTGACAGCCCCTCATCCATATGCGGAGCAACTGAGGAGGACACTTATGAGATTGTCCACACCCCTGATGGCCAAACCAACCCCCAGGTCTCATATAGTGACTCTGGTGAGAGTGATACACCTGGGTTTACGGGACAAGGAGCAACACTGGAACATGCCAGTCCTGTGGCCAGTTCCCTTAGTGATGCACCGGAAGGACATCTGAGCCCGATTCCCAGCGGGCCAACCACATCAGTCATTGATGCAGATTGGGCTCAGCAGCTCACAGGCTTCATAAATGATTTCATGCAAGACAATCGGCAGGCCAGGGAGGAGTGATGGAATGAACTGAGGGCACTGGGCGAGGTCATTACAGTCAGCACAAACCGGCTCTGCGAGGTCCTTGGCTGGATTGCAGATGCCAAGGAGGCTGCACCTCCTGCACGACAGCTCCACCCAGACCAGCCCACTCCGTCGCTCCCAACGTACATTGCGCCACCAGGACATGGCTCCCCCTGGCTCTGGGAGCACACAGTGACAATGCTGACATTCACAAGTCGCCTATGTGGTCCTTATGGGACTACTGTGGGGTTGTTGTGGTGGGAGGGGGAGGGGAGTGAGGGTGTGTTTGGGAGTTGTGGGGGGAGGGGGAGGGGGTGAGGGTGTGTTTTCTAGTTGTGGGGGAGGGGGTAGAGGGTGTGTTTGGGAGTTGTGGGGGGAAGGAGGGGCGAGGGTGTGTTTGGGAGTTGTGGGGGGAGGGGGAAGGGGGAGGGTGGTGGAGGGTTTGTTTTTCACATTTGAACCTTCTAATTCAATACACTGGTTGTTCATCAAAAAAGCAACAGAGTGGACATTCATTATTGCGCATGTGTCATTTAATGTTGCACGGTGCATAGTGTACATGTATCCCCACACCCAGTGCCCGATGTCCTGACATCCTCACACCCTCTGCTGACTTATGTGTCAGAAATATTGTCCAATCCATGATTGCTACACGGCACGTCCCTCCTGTGCATCTGCACCATGATGCTGTCCTGCCACTTCTTCCTCCTCCTCCCCTTCATCATCATCAGGTGGTAGCAGTAACATTTCAGGGAGCCGGGATACGTTCTGATGGATGCACATATTGTGCAGCATTACACATGCCATGGTGATCTTGGACACCTTCTCATGGCTGTAGATAAGTGCCCCACCCGACCGGCTGAGGCAGCGAAATCGTGCCTTCAACAGGCCAAAGGTCTGCTCAATCACCAGACGTGTACGGGTATGGGAATGATTGTAGTCCTCCTCGTGCCTGTTCTGTGGGGTTTGGACAAGGGTCATGAGCCATGGCTTCAAGGGATAGCCACCATCACCTGCATGAGAGGGGAACGAAGGTAAGTGTTCGTACATTCATGGCGGACAACTGTACTAGTCTTACATGGCAGCAGGTGATTTCTGCCCATACACACATGTCCCTGGATGCATTGCCCCCATTTCTGGCCCCGCTGTGTGTCCTGTGCAATGGGATGATGGAGGGGGTAGCATCCTCAGGATGGATTATGGTGTGCACTCACATCTTTTTGCACATGGATCGTATATGCATGCAGCAGTGTTGGAGTGAAATCATTGGTGTGTTATGTTCTGTGAGATTTGGTAGTAGGGAGTGTTGGAATTTGTCAGTAGCATATTCGTAATTCTGCACTGATCAGTACAATGGTGACTTGCAGCACTCCTATGTGTGTGCGGAACCAGTGACACGCTGTGGTATCCCTGTTAGGCTCAGTTCAATGAACTCCCATGGATGACTGTCCTGTGTGGTGATATGCTGGAGGCAGCGACATAGTGCATATGCAGTGCATAGTGCTAGATGCCCTTACGGTGTGTGAGGGCTGCCGATGAGTGGTGCATGTTTTGTGGGATGTGGCCTGGTCACCTGTTAGTCATGTAGTGTTAGGTGTCGGCCTTACTTCATCACTGTGGGATTTGCTAATCATGTGCCGTTTCACTGGCTCTGGGGCACAGTGTTCGGTGAGGTGCACATAATAATGCCCAGGCAGAGATTCGAAGAGGCTTTGCGTTCTGTTACACTCACCTGGTCTCTGCGGAGGCGTTGGGGCACGGTTGCAGCCCTCCCAGGGGTGAGGTCACTCAGGTCCAACTTCGCCCTCTGTGCTTATGTGGTGACTGGTGGTAATAGGTGATGCTGCGCGGGACTGCTCCTGTTGACTAGTTTTGGCGAGCACTCCGTCCTGCTGCTTCTGGCAGTGGCACTTTTATGATCTGGACCAAGTTCCATCACTGGTCCCTTGCATGTGGTCATCCAGTCCTGCGGCGACTAAGCCACTATACTTCAGGTAAGTGTTCCTGTTTGCCTATGTCTTTCCTCATCTGTTTTTGTTGTATTGTAAAGTTTGTTGTAAGAGAAAGACTAGGGGTCGTAAGGTGACTGTGTGATATTTAATACTGCCACTAGTTAATGCTAAGAGGGATTGATGCTGGTTGGATCTGCAGCATTGGTACACTTCCACTGGACCCCCTAGAAGGAACCAGGATGCACTGACCCTAAGTGATCTTGTTCAACATTAGTCCATATTTCTAGAGAAAAAGAATGGTTCTTGGACTTCAATTATTACAGCAAAGCTAGTCGTTATCTTGAAATCAAACATAGCATGGACATCAGCTGACACGTGTTTTGACCCTCAAGGTCGTTGTCAAGGCTGTGTAATTGGTAAAAACATATTTTCATAGGTAACGTGAAAACATGATCATGGCAGGTGTAACGGAAATATAGCATATATTCCAATATGGGAAAAGAAGCAGTGGCGAAAACAAAAACACAACGTACCGCCAAAATTTGGTGGAATGAACATCGTTCATGCATCACAAATCGGACAGTTACCTCAGCGGAGGCAAGACACTGGTGTGAGAAACATCATAGTTTGGCACAGATCAGATTTGTGATCCTTGAAGTGGTTCACAAACATAACAAACATGAAAACTTGCAAAAGAGACTTGATCAACGTGAAACATTTTGGATTGATCATTTGGGCACCCTGGCACAGAAGGGTATCAATGAATAAATAAATTACATGTGTTACTTATAACCACTTTTCCACAGTAACAAGGATATTACTTGCATAATGCTGACATGGGCACCTTTGTTTCTTAGTGTTTTTTACAGGCCTTTTTGATGTACATTTGAAGATTAATAATGACTGTGATTAATCAATGTATCATTTGGAAAGAGAGACATTTACCTTGTCAACACTTGTAACACGCCCTCATTGGGCACTCAAGCACGACTCCAAGGAATACTGTTCTGGTTTCAATCTCCGGTGTCCGGGTTAAAGTGTGCTGTGATTGTTTCTTTCAGTTTTTTTCAGTTTTTTTTCTGTTATATCAATCAGGACGACTATTGCACTTTATTTGTTCAGCGACGTCTATTTCACATGTTCGTGTATTTTCAGGCGTTTCTCATTATACTCTGTCACTTTTGCTGATCAGATTGAATTTAGGACTATTATTGCACTTAATTTGGTCTGCGACGTCTAGTTCAGACATTCGTGTATTTCCATATGCTTCTCACTATATTCTGAACAATTGTTTGTGATAGTATTTTACACGCCTGTTCGGCATATATTGTGCTCCTCGAACATTGTGGATTTGAGACTCATATCGCTGCACACCAGTGTGGTTGCTTCAATAACATTTTCTTTTAAGTTATATCCGCTCGCACTCTACATTGTTTAGATATCAGTGTTTCCACACTACCATGGTGACAGTCCCACCTCCCGTGATGTCACGGGGTTGGGACCCAAGCCGTACGTGCCTCGACACGACGCCGTTTGGTCACCATGGGAACATTTAAATACAGAGGCTTGACATTCGCGCGCGTGCTCGTGCGAATGCAGCTTCCATTGACACAGCGTTTTTTTGTCTGGTAAGGCTGACTTCGCTCTCTCCGTACTTACGGCTGTTAACAATGGTGCATTTGACCGATTAGCTTTCCTGTGGGTTTTACAGGAGCCCACACTGCAAACCGTTGCTTCTCACTTAAGGTGGAGAAACATTAGATACATAAGGTATGAACATTTTGCTCACTTTTTAGTTGCTAATTAGTTGGAATTTATGGATGCTTATTCATTTACAATGTGCTTGTTTCCTTCTTTTTTCTCCTTTTTTCCACATTATCTTCATTTTGGGACACTTGGACCTGGTATGTGTTTGAAATTTTTCAATTGAAACTATGTGATTACTTGATGGTTCACAATTATTTATTGAAATGTTGATAGATCATTGAGTGAATGTACTGCCCTGATGAAGGTTTCATTAACCGAAATCCATTGGCATCTGTACATACTATCTGAGCCAATTTTGGCGCAGCCTCATTGAATATAATATAAACATATTCCAAAAAAAGAACTACATTAAGGGTTGTGAATAAACATTTCCTTGAAGCACAATTTTTTTGATGGTGATAATTTATTGCAAATATTTCAAGAAATGGTCATGAAGCGGATCATCTAAATGTGCTGCCCTCTTTAGGGTTAACTGAGAGCACCAGTTTTTGATAGAGTATATTAACTCTATCTTTTTGTTCATTTTCATTTGGTCCTTATGCCATAGGACCTCCTCATAACTGGGTTGCTCCAGGCGAAAGCTTCCCATGAATAAAGAATATTGATTATTTAACATATGAGTCATGTCGTAGTGCCCACCTTTACACTTTATTTTGAAAACAAAAACATTAACACAAAATGTCAAGAAATTATCAAAAATTTAAATTAGAGACATTCCCATACCATGGTTCAGTTGTGAAGATAAAGTAATGGAGGCAGACAGGTTCATGATGAGTGGATACACTCACATAGTGAGTCAAAGAGTAGCGTCAAGCAGTGTGAAATTACTAAAGGGACATGTAATAGGCAACAGAAATGGGTAAAGTTGACCAGCTATAGATAAGTGCATTAGCATGATTAGCGTCCATGGGTCAAGTGTAAGTCCATAGGTCAAGTTCAGTGAGGTCACCCGTGCTCAAGCAACAAGTTCAGTGTACAGATGCATAACAATGTTTAACTTGACCAATGTTAATAAATACTTATCAGCAATATTTCCTTTTTTCAGTCATTTCGCCCTTTACCCTGTGTTACCATATCACCTCATCACAACATACAATCAGCCCCTGTGACCATGACAAGAAGGACGCTTTGTGACTGCAATTGACAATTGTTCAGTCCTTAACATATCATTTTGCATATTGACTTTTCCCAGCACCTTTTTGGACCCAAAGCTTATGACGTTCGTACGTTTGTCTGTTTGCTTTTCTTTGCGACACCTGTGCGCAGCATCGTACGCGTGACGTCATGTGCACAACGTGCGTATGACATCACGGGCGCAACGCTTGCATTACGCCACAACAACATTAGGCCTACTTACTACATACACAGCTCGTCGAGGCGGACTTACTTGTCACGCTGTCAGGAAATGGAGATTTGGCCCCTGTATTAATGATTGCACAAGTAATGGATATTTCATCTTTCCTTCCTTTTTCTCAAGCGTATGCCCATTGTGCATCACCATGCGAGTGCGTCTCCAGTAATGCCGCAGTGCGGCTTTCCATCTCATATATTCCTTGGCCTTGCGCAACCACTCTATCTTTGTAGGCAAGACATTACTCTTCCACCTCACAGTCATACACACACGCTCTGCCAGTAGCAGGTTTCTGGGCAGGTGGGGAAGGACTGTGTATTCCCCATCAACTTGCTCAATCCCAAACAGTACCAGGAGTGGGGTAATCTCTCTATCTATAAATCTCCATTTCAAGTATCCACCCCATAACCTCCTTCCAATAGATTTGCATGCTGGGACACTCCCACCACTGATACAAATATGTGCAGATCTGTGGGAATCCGCTCCAGCAGTAGGGACTGATACCTATGTACATCTTTGCTAATCATTGTGGGGTTAGGTGCCATTGTGCGAGTATCCTGCAGTTGTGCATTTTGTATTGGACCACTATTGATGACCTCCAAACTGTTTGGTAGATTGCTGCCCATCCTTCTTGATTACCTCCCCTCCACCCCCCAAGGTCCTTTTCCCACATCAACTGAGTACCAGGGGGTCGATAAATGGCCCCGGTCTATGAGCGCCCTTGGTCCCTGACTGGGTGTTCAGGATGTTCTCAAAGAGAGTAAAGGGTCATTTTAGCTGTGCCTTCCACTGTGAGTCTGTGAGGACACACTTACGTTGCAGATATGGAAGAGACCATTTCTTCAAGCTGTGTTGCTCAGTTTCGAGTTCATCTCTAGATAGGAAAGCCCCTTCCCGCCACATCTGGCCTGCTCTATCTAATCCCTGTTCGTATTGGGGCTGGAATCGGATTAGATCTATGATGAGGTCTCTGATCGGGGGCCCAAATACAACTAAGGGGTGAGGACCAGGTCATAACTCCTCCCATGCTTGTGCCTTTCTACCATATTGTCCATAACACACCCAGGACTGAATGTTCTCCCACCTATGTGGAAAAGATTTCCAGGGGACATTTGCCTAAGGTAACCAGAGCAAGCCAGCCGTTCTCTAGGTGGAGCCACTGCTTGCTTTTGGATTCCTGTACATGATCTACGAGTACCCGCAGCTGTGCTACTTTATAGTATTCTTGGATATCTGGATATGCCATACCTCCCTTTTCCTTGGGGATGATTAGGGTGCTGTATGCAATTCTGGGCCTGTCCCGCTCCCATAGGAACGCTAACAGAGTGCCCTTGATTTCAGCCAGGATTAGATTAGGGAGAGCAACTGGGAGTGACTGAAACAGGAAGAAAAGCTGCAGTAACACATTCATTTTTATAGCTGTGAACCTCCCCACCCAAGAAAGCTTTAGTTTCGCCCAATTCTCTATGTCCCATTTTATAGTCGTCCAAAGAGGTTTGTAGTTCGCCTGACACAGGTCCTTCAGTTGCTGTGTTATTGTTATCCCCAGGTAGCACAGACTTTTGCTGGCAACTTACACACCCCATAATGCAGGACTTGAGTCCGGGTAGGTGTACCCAGCCCTCAGTGGGAGGGCAATGGTTTTATTTTGGTTGATGCGTAACCCTGAGTGTGAACCGTATTCTATTATGCCCAAGTGTGCAGGGATGAATTGAGCAGGATGAGTCACATAGACCAACACATCATGCACAAATAGGGCTAATTTATATTCTTTCCTGAATTTTGGGAGGCCTTTCATCGAGAAGTCACTCCGGATGATCTGGGTCAGAAGCTCCATGACCAGCACAAAAACCAATAGTGAGAGGGGGCAGCCCTGCCTGGTCCCCATCTTCAGGGCAAATGGGGGAGATGCCACCCCGTTGACCACTACTCTCGCCCTTGTGTTGTTGTAAAGTGCTTGTACCCCCTGTATGAAGCCTGATCAGAGGTTGGCTCAAAAGCCTTTTCCGCATCGACCGAGATAAGGGTGCGTTCTATGTCATCAGTCTTGAGTGTTGCAATTAAATGAAGAGTTTTGTGGACATTATCGGTGCCTTGCCTCTCCTTCATATCTGATCACTATGAACTAAACGTGGGAGGACCCTGCTTAACCTGTTGGCTAGGATGCTAGCGTAAATCTTTGCATCCACATTTAATAGTGAGATCGGCCCCCAAGCCCATATGGCTCCCCTTAGCTACTTATCTTTTGGGGTAAATTCTTCCCCTCGTTTGTATTTGGTTTCCTGCACAAATAAACAGGGTAATTCATAGAATTTCGCACAAAAGTGGTGCACGCGGCTGGCGCACAGTGTGCGTGCGAATGTCTGCGCCAGCCGCGTGCGCTAAAATCGATATCCGCGCACAGCGTATAAATGGATTCATGGATTTCAGCCTCCAAAACCAGCCGTGGCGCAGAGTGGCGCAGCGACCCTGCAGCTGCGCCAGTTACGCCCCCAAGAACGCCCCCTCGTGCAAGGAAAAGCCATCAAAATTCCCAATTCATTGCAAAGGGCTGCGCTAACCCTGGACCAGTTTACAGGGCTGCCAAACAGCAAACGGCGAGCGGGGAACGTGTATTACTGGGGTGCATGGGAAGTTCCACACGCGATTTCAGCAGGGTACGTGTATTTCTGGGGTGCGGGGAAGTTTTACACGCGATTTCAGCAGGGTACCAGTATTACTGGGGTGCGCGGGAAGTTCTACAAACGATTTCAGCAGGGTACGTGTTTTTCTGGGATGCGGGGAACTTTTACACGCAATTTCAGCAGGGTACCTGTATTACTGGGGTGCGCGGGAAGTTACACATGAGATTTCAGCAGGGTACGTGTATTTCTGGGGTGCGGGGAAGTTCAACACGCAATTACAGCAGGGTACTTGTATTACTGGGGTGCACAGGAAGTTACACACGCGATTTCAGCAGGGTACGTGTACTTCTGGGGTGTGGGGAAGTTTAACACGCGATTTCAGCAGGGTAGGTGTCTTACTGGTGTGCGCGGGAAGTTACACACGCAATTTCAGCAGGGTACGTGCATTTCTGGGGTGCGGGGAAGTTTGACACGCAATGTCAGCAGGGCACATGTATTACAGGGGTGCACGGGAAGTTCCACACGCGATTCCAGCAGGGTATGTGTATTTCTGGGGTGTGTGGAAGTGCAACATGTGATCACAGCAGGGTACCTGTATTACTGGGGTGCGCGGGAAGTTTCACACGCGATTTCAGCAGGGTGCGTGTATTACTGGGGTGCACGAGAAGTTCCACACACGATTTCAGCAGGGTGTGTGTATTACTGGGGTGCGCGGGAAGTTCCACACGCAATTTCAGCAGGTACGTGTATTACTGGGGTGCGGGCAAGTTTCACACGCAATAGGCCCTGTGCGAGTGGGGTATGTGTATTTCGGGGGTGCAGGGGAGTCCTACACATGAATTGGCAGTGTGGGTCCTCCCCGGTGTTCCCTCTACACCCTCCACGGCCCCTGCAGGCAGACCACACCACACCACAGGGGACTACCCTGCACCCCTGGTCATGTCCCGCAGGCAGCCCATCCACCATGGGCATGCCCCCCCAGCCAAGTCACATGTCACCTTGCACTAGTGATCACCAACGCATTACCCCCTTGCACCCCCACCCCGCAGCAGTGCAGGGCACCTGCCAGCAGGCACACACTCATGCCCCCCAGCACCCCCACCCCACAGCAGTGCAAGGCACCTGCCATCAGGCCCCCACTAATGTCCCCTTGCGCCCCCACCCCCAGCAGTGTGGGGCACCTGCCAGCAGGCCCCACTCATGTCCCCTTGCACCCCCACCCCTCAGCAGTGCGGGGCACCTGCCAGCAGGTCCTGACACATGTCCCCCAGCCAACACGTCATCACAATCTAGATCCCTGGCCCTTATGGCCAGCCTCCACATGCCAAAGACCCACCCAAGTATTGCATCCACCCACATAGAAATGCCATTTACATGATACAACCCCAATGGCAAGTATGTAAATGAACACATGTCCGTCACACACACACAATGGGTGCAAGTGAATCTGAAAACCCATTTCATGGCATGCATGAAACCAATGACATAATACCACACATCGAAGTTTGAAGAAAAAAATGTATTAAAAGCAACATGAATGGAATTAAAATCAAACAAACGACAATGGAAATTAAAAAAGAAAAGCTGCATGTCCGTAAAATAATGAAAAACAACTAATCATAATCCAAAGGAAAGCTGTCCAAAGTCACAGTTCCAAAAATGAAATCCAAGGGAAAAACCATTGCTCCATGGGGAAATCCCCCAAAAAAAAGTAGAATCCAACAGTCAACTATATGCAGATGAACAATCCAGGGTCCATGATCCCAACTGAAGAAATGAAACCTGTCAAAAACTACAACCTAATAAAAAAAACTATATACAAAAATGTGGTCCATTGTCCAAAAGGTCCAAAATAAAGAATAAACCAAAGGAAACCTAATACTAACCAAATAACTATTTACAAGTGCAGCAGGCAAGTCCAACGGCTCACATGGTGATGTTTTAGACCAGGGCATCATCGAACTCCTGCTCAATCTCCTGGAGGCGGTCCTCTTCCATGGCTCCGAGGGTTCGCAGGGACGATGACATCTGGAACTCCAGGTCCCTGCGAATGGCCTCGAAGCACTCGGCCCGCCTCAGGTTCCTACGCATGGAGTTCTCCGCCCTGACCATTGTGAGCCGTGCCTCTTCCGCCCGCTGCCGCTCCTCATCTATCGCATGGCCCAACCGCTGCCACACGGAAGACACTTCCTGTCCAGGGTCCTCCTGCCCTCCGGCCGATGCCTGCCCCTCCGATGATGAAGGCCCCGAGCCATCATGGCTCCCACCTTGTTGCTGCTGATGCTGTGCCGCTACCTGTGCCCTTGCTCCTGCTGCCTGCACATCCTCCTCCAGCGGGGGTGCAGTTGTTGAGGTGCCCACCCCTGCTGGACGTCCAACTCCCGACTGTGGCAGGGATGTGTCCTCCACCAGCCTGGCCGCAGGGTCAGAGGCAGCTCCACAGGGCACCCAGGTGACACATGGGTGGGAAGATGGCACGGAGGACGACTGGCGCATAGGGGGTTCAGTTGAGGAGGGGGTCGGAACGGAGATATCTGGCCATGGTGAGCTGTCCCAGTGGGTCAACGCGGTCAATGAGCCATGCAAGAAGACGTGCAGTCTCCTCATGAAAAGACTGCAGGTCAGCTCGCATGGCACGTTGACGCAACGCCACCCCACCCAGGACAGGCTCAACCCGGTGCCGGATAGCCACATCCGCAGGGAGAGGAAGGCCAGTTGGTGTAAGCCAATCCCCTCCCTGAGAACGGGTCTGGACGTAGGTATCCCTGCTGGTGCAAGATGATGCAGTCACAGGATCGGGGACAGGATTACACACAGGCACCTCCGCGGCAGCCTGTGCTGCCTCCTGTCCCTGCCCCTGCACTGCACCACTAGCATCAGTGGAATCCCCACCTCCAGACCCCGTCTCTGTCCCTTGCATGTCCTCCTCCTCCACCAAACCCCCCACCAACCTGGATGACTCTGTGCCATCTTCCTCCGTTGGGCCCTGTGGGGTCTCAGCTGCCCCTGCGGCTGCCGAGGAGTCCAACTCCAACCTCCGCCTCTTGGACCTCCCCTCGGCAGCTGCGACCTGGGACGCGGCACCGGACTCCTCACTCCCCGACGAGATGACAACCTGGGAGGGGAGCCGGGCCTTGCGTCTCCGGCTGGCGGTGCGATCCCTGCCGCTGTGCTCCACAGCACCTTCTCCGTCCTCTTCATCAGACAGGGAGAGATAGGAGACAGGCAGCAGGGCACTGTACAATGGACTCATACACACATGACAGTTGTACTTGAGTGGCATTGTCATACTTCAGACATGGCATCACAATCCCCAACACACATGCCATTGCAATTCACACACATGAGCTATTCCACAGCCATATTGCAACAGCCAGCACCATCCATACACATACAAACAGCATGAGCAGCCAAAGGTGAGCCAGACATCACATGAAACACAGGGAGTGCACTAGAGATGCACACACGCCACCACAATTACATGCATGTGTACACCTCTGCCAACTGTCGCAGTGATGAGATTGGCATCCATGTCACATCTGTCTTCTACACATCAGTCTCACATGCATCCATGTTGCATCACTGTTGCACCCATGTCAAATACACACACATGCAAATGTACACGGTGTAGATACATGCAGCTGGAACCAACATCCATGTGTGACACCACAACCATGCCAACTTACATACACAGTAATCAAAACATGTGTGCTCACACATCTGCATTTGGCCTGCATGCTTACCCACACATACACCATCCATGTGTCTGAAGGACTTGCATGTGTCAGCCTCAAAGCCCTGTACATACACATCCATACATGGCCCTACAAAACCACATGTACAACCTGCACACTACTGGCACACCACCACACGCACAGCTTCCAATCAGCATGCATGTACACTTACCGCTCGACTCCAGACGGGTCTGCCTCTCAAGGACCTGGACGTGGAGCGCTGGGCCCATGCATTCCAGGACCCTCATCTGATGTTCCGGCAGGTGGCCACGGCGCCCCATAGCATCCACTGCCTTCAAGAGGCGCTGGGCCTTGTTGAGGGTCCTGGACCTGAAGTCCTCCCAGCGCTTCTTGACATGTTGGAAGTCGCGGACTGCCAACCCCTCCGCGTTGATGGCAGTCACAATGTCCGTCCAGATCCGAGTCCGTCCTTCCTTATCGGCGGCCGACCTCCCGAAGAGGGCATCATACTGCCCCAGGACTTGCTCCACCAGGACCCCAACTTCGGTGGCAGTGAAGCTGGTGGCCCTCTGCCTCTCTGGCTGAGGGTTGCCAGTGGTGTCAGATGGTGTAGTGCCCGACATGGCAACCCCAGAGGCAGGTGTGGGTGGGCAACTGGGTCCTGGGGCTGGGCTGTGGAGTGATGGAATAGCAGTCGGGAGTCTTCGGTTCCAGCAGGGGTGGTCACAGCAACAGCACCCCGGGCTGACGTGCAGGCAGCAAATGGCAGGGCACGTGGGCAGCAGGCAATCAGGCAGTAGCAGATGGCAGGTGGTAGCATGCTGGGGGATCTGGGGGGCAGTGATTCGGCCTTCTGGGCAGGAGCGTGGTCTTCCGTGTGCGAACACGTGGCCAGCCTGATACGGAGTGATTTGGCACGTGAAAATCTAGCACGTCAGCATGTAATTTGAGGAAAGGCCCTTAGCGCGTAAGTGCGTCAGCACGCGTATGCGATTTCATTGGACGAAAGGCCCTTAGCGCGTAAGCGCATCTGTGACGTGCGCGCGCAGGCGTTTTCCTGAACCTGGGTGCATGTTACACGTCCAAGAACTGCATGTCCGAGTGTCAGCTCGTGTAATTGGAGGATAGGGCCTTAGCGCGTATACGCGGAAGTGACGTTGGACGTGTGGGCCGGTTCAAAAGGTACGTGTAGGACGTCATTTCCTTGTACGTGCTTTTCGTGGAGAGCGAGTGGGTGAATTCTGTACTTCTTTTTGGTTCACAACGATTTACTTCACAGCGTTTCTAGTTCGTACTCCCTGTTACCTCTGACAGCTTTTTTCTGATTTTCTGTTGGGCCTGTTTCCTCAAACAGCGTTCACTTCTTCTTTTGTCCTGTCTCCTCAGACAGTGTACAATTCTTCTTTTGGCGGGGGTGTTGCCAACGCGCGCACGTGTGTATTTTTCACGCTCATTTTCCAGGCAGACGGTGAGGCGCGCACGTATTTACCAACTGTGTTTGCCCCGTGTGTCGCGTACCCCTTCAGAGGTCATTGTAAGCTGTGTGTAACACGCGTACGTTCATTTTTGTGTTTCTGGGTGCCACAGCATAGTGCAGGTTCATTTTTCCTCGCACGTGGTCTATGAGGGGTTGCGTGCACGTTATTTTCTGTTTTTGGGGTGCCTGTGCGTTGCGTGACCTGTCATCTTTCCCCAGGGGTCACATACAGCCTTGCTAGAGCACTAGGGTACGAATTCCATCTAGTACCCTACCCCTTTGACCCCCAATTGCCCAGGACAATAGTTTACTGCAACTCCCATACGCACAACAACATCAGTGCCATGGTTGGGAGGCGACCAAGCGGTAAGGGTGGCAAAGGTGGCTGAGCCTCAAGAGGTGGGCGTGGTGGACGCAGTAGGGGACGTGGCCGGGATTTGCAGGGTACCCCTAGCCCCCCATCTGTGGAGGACTAGTCAGGGACACCCATGCCCCCCCCATATTTGAGGGAAACATGGCTGACACAATCCCTGCTCAGCCCTTGTTGGACCGGCCCATTGTGGCACCTGACCTGGCAGAGGGTGACTCCCAGGCTGACTTTCAGGTCGCCAAGTCTAGGCCACGTGTGGCGGTGCAAGTTGGTGTCAGCAGGCCACATGGATCAGGGGCAGCTATGTCATCTGCTGCCACAAGTAGGCAGGGTGGGGAGGCTGTAGGGGCAGCTGCAGCTCCAGCCACCCCAGCTCTGACTCTCCCAGCCAGGGCAGTGTTGGTCCAGTCCATCTTGCTAACGTTCCTCCTGACTATGTAACACTTCAGCCAATGCCTGCACCAAGTCCCGTGCTCAGTGTGTATTCCCACACTCCAACTACCCAGTCTACCGGTGCTCCTGCCCCTAGTGGCCAGAGCGGCGTAGGCCACTCAGGATCCCCACCACCTTCCAAAAAAAAGAGGAAGAGTGCTCGTCCACTACAGGCTGATAACCCAGACACAGCTACGCAGTCCGGCACGCAAAGGAAGCCTAGCTTCAATGATGCCGAACGTGATGCACTTGTGCAGTATGTGTCCGCACATGACAGCAAAATGTTGATCACTTCAAGGTGCAAGACCACACTTGCTCAACGTCAGGCACACTGGCAGACAGTCGCGGACATCATAAGTGCCCTTGGATTAGTGAGGCGCACAGCTGGTGAGTGTTACAAGCGCTGGAATGACCTTAAGCGCAGGGCAAAGAAAAAGCTGGCCTCAAGTCATGCCACTACTCTGGTGACTGGAGGTGGGACTCCACAAGAGAACATTGAACTCACTGTACATGAGTCTGTTGCTGGGACCTACGTCACAGAGGAACAGATCCAAGGAGTGGGAGAACTGCCAGATTACGAGGCATTGTCCTGTGAGTGCACATGCATGTGTGTGTCATCCATGTGTATGCTGTGTGTGTGAGGGGTTCTGATTGAGTGCCAGGTGAGGGTGTGTGTGCCTGAGTGGTTTGGGTCACCCATGTGCTTCATCCAAAACATTCTGCACCCCTGGATTTGGGTATTACAGTATCCCTTCTGCCCACAGTAGACATTTTGTGCAACATCACGCCAGTTGCCCTTAAAGTGGCATCTTGCAACAACATTGTTCCATATTTCTCATTGTTCATTCAGGCTGATTGTTTCGATCCCCCCACTTTCACTACGCATTTCTCAGCCCTATTGTCAAACGATATGTGACATGCCTATGGTACATGCCATCTGGCATGTGTCATGTATGTGGATTGGACATGCCACTCACAGGCCAATGTGTGATGGCTCTGCTAGCCAGCATGCAGCTAATGCACTGCTGGGGGGTGGGGGTGCAAGGGTACATGAGTGGGACATGAGTGGGGGCCTGCTGGCAGGTGCCCCTCAGTGCTGGGGGGGGTGTGCAAGGGGACATGAGTGCGGGCCTGCTGGCAGGTGCCCCTCACTGCTGGGGGGTGGGTGTGCAAGGGGACATGAGTGGGGGCCTGCTGGCAGGTGCCCCTCAGTGCTGGGGGGTGGGTGTGCAAGGGGACATGATGGGGGCCTGCTGGCAGGTGCCCCAGAGTGCTGGGGGGTGGGTGTGCAAGGGGACATGAGTGGGGGCCTGCTGGCAGGTGCCCTGCACTGCTGGGGGTGGGGGTGCAAGGGGACATGAGTGGGGGCCTGCTGGGAGGTGCCCTGCACTGCTGTGGGTGGGTGTGCAAGGGGACATGAGTGGGACATGAGTGGAGGCCTGCTGGCAGGTGCCCTGCACTGCTGGGGGGTGGGGGTGCAAGGGGACATGAGTGGGACATGAGTGGGGGCCTGCTGGCAGGTGCCCCTTAGTGCTGGGGGGTGGGTGTGCAAGGAAACATGAGTGGGGGCCTGCTGGCAGGTGCCCCTCAGTGCTGGGGGGTGGGTGTGCAAAGGGACACAAGTGGGGGCCTGCACTGCTGGGGGGTGGGTGTGCAAGGTGACACGAGTGGGGGCCTGCTGGCAGGTGCCCTGCACTGCTGTGGGGTGGGTGTGCAAGGCGACATGAGTGGGGGCCTGCTGACAGGTGCCCCTCAGTGCTGGGGGGTGGGTGTGCAAGGGGACACGAGTGGGGGCCTGCTGGCAGGTGCCCTGCACTGCTGTGGGGTGGGGGTGGAGGGGGTCATGCGTTGGTGATCAGTAGTGCAAGCTGACATGTGGCTTGCCTGGGGGGCATGCCCATGGTGGATGGCCTGCCTGCGGGACATGACCAGGGGTGCAGGGTAGTCCCCTGTGGTGTGGGCTGCCTGCAGGGGCCGTGGAGGACCCACATTGCCAATTCACGTGTAGGACTCCCCTGCACCCCAGATATACACGTACTCCACTCGCACAGGGCCTGTCGCGTGTGAAACTTCCCGCGCACCCCCCAAATACATGTACCCCGCTCGCCCAAGGCCAATCGCGTGTGAAACATTCCCATACACCCCAGATTTACACGTACCCAGGCCAAGCGCGTGTGAAACTTCACGCGAACCCCAGGAATACATGCATCCCACTCGCAGATGACCGATCGTGTGTGAGACTTCCCGCGAACCGGTTATTTACACGTACCCAGGCCAATTGCATGTGCAACTTCACACGAACCCCAGGAATACACAGACCTCACTCGCACAGGGCCTATCGTGTGTGAAACTTACCACAAACCCCAGATTTACATGCACCCCGCTCACCCAAGGCCAATCGCGTGGGAAACTTCCCACGCACCCCTGGAATACACGTATCCCGTTCCCCCAGGCACGATAGCGTGTAAAACTACCCACGCACACCCGAAATACACGCACAAGCTAATTTTTCACACAGCGGGTGTCGCTGTTTGTCGCGTACCCCTTTGCACGTCATTTGTCCTAATGGGGCCACAGTATGGGACATTCATCAGAGCTGCATATTCGTGCTTTTTGTTAGCGCACATTTTGGCGCACATTTTTTTCCAGCGCAGGGACGCTACCGCCTGCCTTCGTGTGGCGGACGGGTTTGGGTCTGTGCGCATCTTTGCCCGTGCACTGGTTTGCCCTATTCGATTCCATGAATACGTGTTGTAGGCGAGCGTGTGGGCGTTCCGCGCACTTGCCTCCTGTACTTCCCCCGTGACGCCCACATTTTCACGAGTTGTTCCCCATTCCGAGTGTTACGCCCCGTGTTCCGCCTACTTTTGTAATGTGCGCCGCGCTATGTGCGCTTTCGCTGTGGCCTTAGAGCACGCCGTTAGATGACCTGTGCGCCGGCGTACACCACGCACTTTTTCAGCGCACATCCCTGATTTTACTCACGCACGGACTTCCATGAATAGATGTGCGCTGGTTTCCCTGCGATATTCGCACTTGCACTGCGATTTTTGCTCTTTCACTGCGAATCGCACGTTTTCGCACGCTTGCGCCAAAATTTTCCGCGCACATTAATTCCATGAATCGGCCTGAAAATGTCTAACTTAGCTTGTTGGAAAGCTATAACCAGCATTGACCTCTTTTGTGGTGAATTGAGTGCCTTGACATTTAATGAACTCATCTGTACTAAATCAGCCACCATGAATTGTCTGAAAATAATGCATTCTGTTTGGCTGGTTGTGCTGCTCTTTCCCCAACTCCTGTACGCTTCCGAATCTTTGATGCAACTTTAGCACTGGATCATGTAATTGTGTCAGCCACGTGCCCCTTAAACCGACCCCTCTGTTACTTGGTTTGTTCCGATAGCCTTTCTTACATTTTAACCATTCACTCTCTCTCATACTCATTCATCCACCACCAAAACCCCTCTGTCAACCCCTTAACCCCTCGAGGGGGAAACAAAAGAAGGCCAAAGGAAAAGAAAACAACAGAGGTGGAGGAGAAACAATAAAGAAAGATCCTCCTAATGTTGAAGACGCCCTAAGCAGTAACATACGGCCACACTACGGGTGTCTCTTCGATGACCCATTGAACATATAACTTTAACCTGTCAACAGACAACTGGCGCAAGAGCCTTTTGACTACATAATGCATTGCCCTGCCCGACGAATGGTGTTTGGTGGGTGACGGGGGGGTCAGCAGTGTTGTACTAGTGGCAAGCCACTTTCTTCACAGAGCCAATTGGTTCACTGTCACCTTCTTCGCTGGGGTCAGCACCCTGCTTTCCTGTGGCTCATCTTGAATGAGCTGCTTAGGAATTACCTTCTTTTGGGGTGTTGAGCCTCTTAAACTTTCTCGTGCCTTTTGAACATCCCACCTTTTGGCCAGGGACCAATCGCCTATCTTGTTGGTTCTTACTATGAAAGCCATTCGTCGGCGTCAGCCACTCCATCCATTTCTTTCAGAGCACGCAGGACGCCAGTAGCCTCCTCACCCAAGACCACCCTGTATTCTTCGTTTGCGTGTTCAAACAGGAGTGCAAAAGGGAAGAGCCATCTATATTTTACATTGTGCTCTTAGCCATGAGGTGAGAGGGTGACAGTCTCTTCTATGTGTGAGTCTGGTGGCTGACAGATCTTGGTATGTTTTAACTCTTAATTCCTTAAAGTCTATATACTCCCTTATTCTGAATTGTTGTACTATTTCCGCTTTGTGCCTATAATGATGGCATTTGGCTAGGACTGATCGTGGGCCCCCTGGAGGTCTGTCTGCTCAAGCAACTCTCTGGAATTCTAACTCTGGGGACAGTGGAGCTTTGAAGAGCGACCCGACCAGTGCTTTCACCCTTCTTTCCCGATTCACTGGCGTTTCGTTAGGGGCTTCTTTTAGGCCTTGGATCTGGATATTCGACCTCCTCTCTCTATTTTCAAAGTCAATGATTTTTGCCTCGAGGTCCGAGTTTCACTGTTCCAGGTCTTGAAAATGACTCTCCGCCCTCATTTCTATGAGGTCTGTTGATTGCTGATCATTTTCCAAAGCCTCCACTTTATCCTCAGTCTTGTGGACCCTCTCTTGAAAGGCGTTGACGGTCGTTGTCATGCTATTCCTAAGCGGGGGCAATCTTGTCCAACCGAAGATGTACATCCGCTTTTGTGGAGGTCTTTTGGTGCCCTCCTGGAATGAGAGGAGGCTCCTGTGGTGGGAGAGCCTCCATTATTTGATCCTCTCGATGGAATTCTTTTAACTTTTGTACTTTAAGTGAGTTTATTCCGTTCTGCATAGGCTCTTGCCGCTCCCCTCCCTTCCCAGACGGGGGTTCTTGCGGACCGGGTGGCTCTGTGTAGGGCATGTGCCCAATTGTCTCTGTGTATTGCCAGTGGCTCTCTCGCAGTGTGATGGAATCTTGGGGGGAGGAGCTGTAGGTAGGAGCAGGACTTAATTAGCTACGTGGTGTGCTTAATCGTTTAGTAGGGTGCTTGTGTGTTAATTGGCTCCCTTTCTCAGTGCTTAGTGTCTCTGTACACGTTTCCCTCCTACTGCTTGTAGGGCATACAAGAACTGCTGTCCTCAGTACAGTAAGGAGGGTGATTTCCTCTACTTTCCTAGCGTCATGCTGTGGTGGTTTGGGCTATTTCTGTGAGGTAATCATAGAGGGGAGCTTCGCCTCTGGGAGTTTACACTTGCCGCCCAGGATGGGCCCAGCACTCCGTGGCAGGGAGGAATGGCCTTGGGCACCAGCGTGCAGGCATTTCGAGTAATTCAGCTGGCGAGTGCTGATCCCTTCCCTCCTTCTTCGCACTGAGAGAGAGGGGATAGTTGTCCATTGTGGAGGAGCAGTCTGCCTCAATTTCTCCACTGGTGTGATGGAGTGTTAGGGAATCCCTCCGTCTGGCACAGAAGTGCTTGATTGTTTATTCAGTGCTTATTCTTCCCTTCTCCCTGTTTGTCACACCACAGGAGCCCAGCGCCTGCTCACCGAGTATGATGCTGTTGACAGCGGTGGGCACATCACACTGTCCAGAGCGATTCGCTTTTCCCCCAGGATCGTTAAATCACATGAGATACTGGGCTCTCTGGGGGGGGGGGCGCTGTGAAGACGGTCCAATATTCTCCCCCATCTTCCGCTGCGTGTTTTCTCCCCCACTGGGCACGGGGCCCTCTTGTGTTGCGGTATGGCTGGTTCTCTGCTGCTTCTCTCCCCTCCAGCTGCCGCTCTCCTTACCGTGGTTCCAGTCCCTGCCAATGATACTGTGTTCTGTTCCTGCTTTACTCAGAGGCTTATGGGTCCTACTGCTGTGTTCAGCCTCCGTCACTATCCACAAGGTTTGCAGTTCTGTCGATGCGTACCACGGCAGCCCACCATGCTCATGTGGCTCCTCCCACTGGCCAGATATCGTATCTCGTCGCACTCTCACCTACTGGGCCTTTGGGGGATGACAGCCTTCTCGCTCTTCATCTGTTCTTTGTGCTCCCAACACTGATTTTCCTCGGGATACCTACCAGTAATCACTGGTTCCTTCCTGCGCAGAAACGTTTTCATGATGCAACTTGTGTGCTGGGCAGGCTTCTAAAAAGTCGCCATTACATGCGAATCATCATCAGAGGAGTGCTTAGTTAGTCAGCCATTTCGCCTGCGCCCCCTGGTGGTCGTCCCATACCATCTCTTTTGAACTCCGCACTGTTGAAATTGGAGCACTGTTGAAATTAGTGCACTGCATTCGTGAAGAGTCAGAATTTGTATATGAGCAGAACATGTCTGTGACATCTGCCCTGCACAGTGTTTCTTCTTGCCAAAACCGGTAGTCTCAAATTTTAGAAGAAGAGGGGAAGCCAGGAAACTGGTAGTCTCAAATTTTAGAACAAGAAGGGAGTTCAGGTATCTCTGGGTGCATGACGAGTCACAAATGCACGGACATCATTATAGAATTATAAAGGCATATGTTTGGTGACCTTTGCTCTACTTTTAGAAAACATTTTTGGGATGGATGCATGGTGCAAGCTGAGTAGGCCGGGGACGCAAAAATGTTCACTCAATTATATCTTGTCTTGGCAATATTTGTTTTGCGCACAGGGTAAACTACGAACAAAGCAGACCAGAGGGACGGAGTAATAGCAGCCTGGAACTACGTCCCAAGATGTGGCTGTAGGTGAAAGAGCAGATGGAGCTTTAACTGGAGCTGCTTGAACTGAAAGTAATTTGTTCTGCTATAGTCTTCATTCAGTGCGCTTGAAGCTGCCAGACCCTTTGTTTTTCTAATTGGGGAGGATGCAGAGGCTTGAAGACGAGAAATTAAAGTCTACAATGATTTAAAATATCATTAAACAGAATATAAAAACTCAACACACACCATTACATGAGTATATACTTTTAGTATTGTTTTAAATATATAACATGAACTCAGTCCATCCATAGTCGTTTGAATCTTCTATTCCTTTGTAAAGCGTTTAAAACATATTCATAACTTTTGCATATGTGTACAATCAATGTTGATGTTATATTTACTGTTTTGTTTTTATACTTTATTTTCCTCTGAGGCGAATATGGTTAGTGGAAGAGGAGGATGTTGTAGCCTGGTACAGACCCTCAGAACAAACAGATGTGTGTGGGAAATGTGAGGCAAAATGCTACCAGGTAAATGACCCAAGTAATCCTGCCTGGGCTGACAAATTGGCAAAACAATTTGCGTGAACTGGGAATCTATGAATACTTTGCAGAGAGCCATCCTGGTTCGGCGTCTCATATTCCCTACACAATACATTCCATTCTTCCATCTTAGCCTTGGCCACATCACAGTAAGCTTTAAAATCCCTTGTTATCAATATTTTTGCCTTAGCAGATTCCAAAAGCCAAACCTCTATAGTATCCATGATGACCCTACCCGTTTCCTTTAAGTTAACTCCCAGAGGACGGAAGTATACATTGATTAATAACAATTCCTCGCCCGTACCATAGTTGTCTATTATTACGCACATGTCCGTGTCCGAATGACCAAATCTGTCATATCCTCTGACCTTTATGGTTTTTTTTTACCCCCACACAAAGGCCCCCTTTAGGTCTTTATCTTACACTAATACTAGAAGGTTTAATCAGGGTATTGTACCCATCCATTAAAATCATGCCCTGTGTCCAGTTTTCTTGTAGGACAAAGATGTCACAACTTTTCAGAAGGGCAATACTATCTTTGTGCAATATGGAGTGAAATCCCCTGCTATTCCAAGATATTATTGTGAGGAGTGGCCTCTCCTCCCTATCTGAGCCTTCCCAATGATAATTCTCATCTGGAAGCCATTTCTCCATTTCATTACTTCCCCACCCTCTCACTTTGTTCCCTTCATTTTGTCTCACATTTTTCTGCCTTTCTCTAACGTATCCCCAATGTTATTGCATACTATGATTTCAAAATCATTATTACATATCTCCTTCAAATGATCATTAATTAATTCTATGATAACTGCTGTTCCAAATTGAATTATCGCCCAGTTTTCCCAACTTGCCGCCTCCGGTAGAATAACCCTTTCTATATCAGAAGTCTTAATACATTGTAGTTTGGGTACTTTATGGAGACAGTTCAATAGCCAATTTCGATTAAGGAAATGGCTATCATCTTTGCTTTTTTTAATATTATTTTGACACTAGTAGCTCTATTTACCACCCTTGTATCTTGTTTCACCTTGATTTCCCAACTTTCCATCTCTTTCTCATTTCTATTCCTACTCATCGCCAGCCTTTCCATTTCTCTCCTTTAAATCTCTCTTGCTCTCTGATTTAAATCAGCCCTTTCCATATTTAACTGCATGTCTATGAATGTGTCCCTGCCTACATATCCTCCAACTGTTCTCCATTTCCCCCATCTACACCCGAGGTATCTACCATTAGTTCACTATTGCCCAAAATGGTTCCATTATGTTCTTCACTCTCAGGTACATCTTTCTTAGCAGTACCCTTCCCTTTTCCCTTTTACCAGTCTTTCAAGCCCCCTTCCTTTTGGCTTGGTATTTTACCTCCTGTCATAATCTCTTCTTTACTAAGGTTAAGCTCGAATCTATTTACAACCTCTTTACATTCTATATAATTTTAGGAAGTCTCAGCCAAGGCAATGTTATCGTTTTTGACTAATTTCTTCTTTTTAGATTTGCCCACTTTAACTTTGTTAACTTTCTTATAATTTCTTTTGCGATGGGTTCGTCTTTTGTGCCCCTGAGAGTGCAAGGTTTCCCCTACCGCCTTAGTCTCAGCCATTCTATTACTTTCAATATCTATGGCCATTATATGAGTCTGTAACATTACCATTGCTTCTAAATTGTTCCCAACCAGTTCTCCGTTTAGCAGCGTACATAATGCACTCACTTCATCACCCTTTTGTTCGTATATGCTCACATTTACTTCAGAGTGTGCCTTATATTTGACCTCCTCTTCTTGCAACTTAGTTTTTGTAGTATTTTCATGAACACCACCACCAACTCTTTCAACATGTGCTGCTCATTCATCATCTTGGTGCAGGCGTCCAAATGAATATCAACAGTAGCTGTTAATGAATCAATTTTACCATTTAGGCTAAGAGTATTATCAACCACTAAATCAAAGCCACACCAAGAGCCGTTATCTTCTTCCTCTAACATGATATTGTCACTCGCCAATTTCTCCAAATCAGGAGTTATTGACAGATTGGTGCCAATTATATTATTCATATTACCATGTTCTTCATACTTTTCTCAATTTGTAGCCTGTCCCCACCAGTCCTATTGAGTGTCTTCGGAAATCGTGTTGCATGTTTGGTAGTGATATGTCATCATTCATTGGCAGACCTGTCGGATGGCCCATGGATTGGCCCCAAAAATTGTTACAAAGATTGAGGAGAGAGTTACTATCTACTAACGTGCTATTCCCTGATTGTATTACTATTCCCTCTTTCCCCACCTTCTTTTTAGTTAGGAACTAAAAATGTTTGGTTGTTCTGATTTAGAGTGGTCATTTTCCCCTATTCTTTTCGAATTCTCGCTAGAAGTTAGTTTTTCCTAAACCTTACTAGGGGTAATAAATACCTTTTGTACCTTTGTTCCTTCTGCCTTTCTGCAATCTTAATTTGGGAGCCATAATTCTATATTGTACAACAAAATGTTGTTCCTATATACTTTATAATTCTGATCCTAGTGAGAATCTGCAGCACGGGTGCTAATAATGTCAAGCTACCCCCCTCTTATATGAGTCTCAATAAAGTTCTGAATTCCCAATCTTAATTTAAAAGTCAACAATACTCTCAATACAAAGTGTACATGCAATACACACAATCGAGAGTAGTGACTATATAAAGTGCCACAGTAAGTTTCTCAATATAAGGTGCAGAATCTATGTAAACAATGGATAATATTGATTATTTAAAGTGCCACACTAAGGTTCTCTATATAAGGTGCAAATGTAAAGTAAACAATTGTTATTATTGTCTATATAAAATTCGAATATAAAATTCTCAGGTCAAAGTCCAGATGCAATGTAAACAAACTCTAATATCACAATCATAAAATGTTAGTTCACTCTCAACAGGCAGTAATTAAATCAGTACAATACAGATTTCTAATATACCGAGGTAAGAATAGTTCATATAAAGTGTGCTTAGCTTGATGCCCAACCAGCAAACTATATCATCTCATAGGGAAGTTCCAATAATTTGTTAGTATCTGCGGCAGGCGGAGAGGATTCCTCGCAACCCCCGACTGTTCCAATACCTCTCTTCTAGTCACCGCAAGAGATCATATACCTGTTTTTATAGTCTTGTGTAACTATAAGGTATTTGCTGTGATAGAGAAACGTCCCCCTTTTTTTTAGTCACTGCACGACAGGGCACGCGGGAAGCTTGGGGAGCTGCCCAAGTCTGACTCCCTTCCCCCCGTCCTGTCAGTACGTACCACAGTTGAACAAAGCATTTAGATTTTTAGCGAGCCAGTCCGCATAACCAGTTAAAATTCACCTGGAATGTGTGGGACTCAGTTCACTGATGGATTAGACAAGGTTAGCAAACACATACCCATAATACTGCTGAACTGAGGGCTCTGATGAGATTTAATGCTATTGCTTCTTTGTGGGTGTTAACGGTGCCCATAACCATACATACAATTTGCGTGCTGATCCAGCTTGAGGAAAGATAGGTGCCATCAAAAACCTGTACTGACATTGGCACTTGCCTCAGCAGAATATGAATCATGAGCAACATGGTGAAGACTATGTCCATATGTTTTCCACTAGTCCAGGAGTACAAGTGGCCTGGCACCAAGTTAGGGTCACAATGATCAAGACAACAAGCCAGAACTGCAGACCGAAGAGTGTTTTCCAGGACCTGGGAGCTCAATTCAGGGATTTCTCTTGGTATTTCCCAATGGCTTAGGGGGATGGCAAGGCTGTCAGCAAGTAAGTGACCTAACATGCCGATATACAGGCACGGATCAGCAGCAGATCAGCCCACCCTTTTCTTGAGAGTGAGGGGCACTCAGATTCACCCTAGCTGAATGGGTTCTAGGAGTTCCCCACTGTGTTTACCTTTTGGTGGCTGTAAGCGTTATGAGGAAAAGAAGGGTTTTGGATCATCGTGTTCCTTTCCTTGCATCGTGTATGAATCCGGTGATCTACATGTGGGACTGGGTACAGAAAGCCTTGGTATCCTTGAGTATGTCATTGTGACTTTTAGGTAAACTACATCCTTCAGCTCCTCCCGCAGGCCATGGTAGAAAAAAGACCAATTCTTTATGTTAGCACAGCCAGTGGATGCGGCTAGATGACTAAAAGAGGCAACAGATCTGTGTTGCTGTACTTGGGACTCTGGGAAGGTGGCTGGTCTTCAGAAAAAATGTAGTTTGCACTGGTTAAGGTAAGTCAGGAATAAACAGGGGTCCCTGAAATATATCTCTAGTGGCGCCAAAAGAAAAGGTGTTGGATTCAACACTGCACGGGTGACTAACCGAGGTGCTGAGACCAGAACATACACAGCTGCGAACAATGGTGGGTCAGGTGGCAGTGTATCATCTCCCAAAATGTCTGCATTATCGAGAAGTGGGTGGGCATCAGCTGTCATTAAATCCATGGAAATATGAAAGTGGCATGGGCTTTCAACATTTTGGTATGCAGCGTGGCAATTGCATGACTTATGCCTGTTACTGGATCCAAGGCATCCATATGGGACAAACAGGCTGACTGTGTTGGCTCTTCGATCAGTCACAATTGCAGCTGAGTCTGTTATGGTAACCCCCATAGACTCTCCCTAACACCCAATAATCATAAAATACAGGGCACTCAGCACTATAATGAAAAGAAGGTTAAGGGGGTGTCAAAGAATCAGCATACCCTATGCCCCTGCAGAAACAGAAAGAACGCACAGGGGCTTTGTAACTGCTTGGAAAATGACCACCAAGCTAGGAAGCCCAGAAAGATGTGAGGCCTAGAAAGAAGACTGGTGGGAAGGAAGTAAAAAGGAGCAGCACTGGATTATGGATATAAGTTCCAAGCAGTAGTAGGTGTCCACAGCAACTGGTTATAAAGACCACAGAGATGACCTAATGTCATGGGGACGTAGCACTAGTTCCAAGTCCAACAATGCAACATCACAACATTGAGATCCAGGCCCTATGAGGATGTTAAAAGTAGGAAGGGCCAGGAAGGGTCATCAAAAACTCCTAAGAGGAACACAGCTGGAAGCAAGGAGAGGCTAATGGAGCCTGAATTGAATTACACAGAGTATTCAAAGTCTCACTAAGGTCCCAAGAGCTATCCAAGAAGTTAAAGGGAGCAAGCTTAACAGGAAAAGTCACATGATCATGCCCAGTCAAGGGTGGAGAGCATGTCCAGGCCAAAGAAAAAGGAAGCGGAGGGTTCCAAGTTACTAACACCCAAATGTATCCTAATTAATTGTGCTGTTTCCACAAAAACTCAGTACCATTGAAAATAGTGCAATAATGTCTACTCTCAACTCACCCTCCCTCTCTTGTGATGTCTGGTAGTTCGTCCTGTAGTGTAGCTAATAGTATCTAGATTTACATAGGCAGTATCCATGAACACACCTTCTGCTGTACAGTAATTCTCAATTTACACAGAAGGTCACACCCTAACAAATTCACTGGGGAAGATGTGCTTAATAAGACTACATGCTTTTCTGGGAATGGGCCGGAGGTTACAGGAAGATTAGCTGTAACAGGATGCAGTAACAGGTTTATCAGAAAATGAACAGCTTTTAGAGTTACTAAAGAGTTGTACAGTAGTACAAATCCTTGGATTGTGTTGTAGAGCATTTTGCTCACATATCTCCAAAACAAGATATTGTTTTCCCCAGTTTTTAAATGAACAAAAAAGCTGTTCCTCAGACAGCTCTAGTCTTTAGTTTGCTTTTCCTGCGGGTGATAACTGTTCAAAGGCGCATTCGGAAATGGGGGAGAAGTGGGGACTTGGGTGTGGTGTTTAAGGCCCACCACAACGTCCAATGCCCCTCTTACTTGAAATCGAGGTGTACAGTATTACTTCACACAGACCCACTTTGAAAACCTGGCATATTTTTATGATCAGGGCACCACTATTCCCATCTGCTTGCCACTATCCCTTCTTTGACTCAGACTTTTGATGTTCGGGCTTGCATCTGAATTTATATCACCATAGGTGTCTGCAAATCCATCAGCTTGCACTCATTCATTTAATATTCTTACCTTGACAAGAAACACATTGATTCCCAAGTGCCACTTATTCTGTTAGGGGATTCATTTACCACCCCACAAATATCGTTTTCATAATATGTTGAAGATCGGGCATACGACCTTGATCAAATGCCGTGACCACAGTCTCCTGGGCAGTTCCCACTGTTTTGTTAATCCCTGAATGATGATGTCTGAACATAATCTTCAATTGATCAATGTCACTTCCTCGAGATTCATTCTTATTCAATATTTTATATTTGCCCAATATTTCTTTCCGAGGCATACCACAAGCATTTTAATCAACACATTGCTTTCTTGCTTATGCTAGATATCACACATTTCATGGTCTTTCATATTCCACCCTCTCTCTTCTGTTAGTCACTGGCACACCTACATGGGCATAATTAATCTCATTAACTGATTCGTGTCCGCCCAAGACGATTCATAACACTGTAAAGCAGTACTTAACTCATACATGCATGTTTCTGGTTCTTCACCAAAGTTTGGAAACTCAAAGATCCCCTGGTTTTCAGGGGGCATGTGCCACTTCAAGGTTACTAGCTACTAGTAGTTATTTTAGAGGTGCCTAAATGGGAACCAAGTGAACCGCTGTCTGGGCGAGGAGGGGAAGGGGTAATGGTTGAAATAGGAGTGCGTGATGTGTGCGCTTGTTGGGGCTGCTGGGACTGCTGGATTGATTTGACTGTAGCCTAAGCCTGTGCATGCTGGGAGGCTTCTTGCAGAGCAGTGTTGCTGCCAATCAAGCTTGTACGTCTATGTGCACTAGAGAAATCTATGATATCTTGTACGTCCTCCTCCATGCCCTTTGCCTGCACTGAGAGTAATGGGTGTTATTGAGGTAGGACCCTTTACCTTTGTTCATTTTTCTAAATTCTACACATCACTCCTGAATGTGTCAATTGCGTCCCTAACACACCTCATCCGTGACCCACCCAACCCCCTTTGGAGCTCCTCAAACCAATCTTGGAATACTTCCCATCACTTCATAGATATTTTACCCTTTCTTTATTTTTGAGCCCTCGTCTTGAATTGAATAGTTTGGTCAAACTCATGGTACCGTCCACAGGTAGCAGCTTATGGCCACATCGCTGTGTTATGGAGCACTAGTGCCCTAGGTAATTGCACTTGCAAGTGTCCAGACAATAATGTGTTCACATAATATAGGTCAGCATATTTTTTGTAACTGGGACAACATTCTTTTAGATTCAGGCTTCACATGCCTGGTTTATGGGAGGAATGAAAAGTATTACACTCCTATATTGCAGGTAACAACACACTTCAGAATTCTGAAAACTCTGCCATACATATGTGCCTCCTGGGAGGAATGAAGTGTTCTTACATACATACATACATACAGACATATGCACATACACCATGCACACATCATAGGGACTCTGTATTTTAACTCATCCTGTTTCCCTTATAGCTCTTCCTCTTTCTTGAGAGTTTTCCCTCATCGACTCTGGCACCTGCTATCAGCTCACTTCTAACTGTGATTGTTTAATACAGTTTATTAACAGAGCCATGCTGTGAGTTTAAATCTTCTGCCCTTCCTTCCCACCTTCTAGTTCTGCCCCGCTGCCACACTGCCACACTGCCACACTGCCACAAAATCTAAATAGTATGGCTTTGTGCAGCCAAAGGAGAAAAATAAACCACTTGGGCAGCCCTCCCTTGAATCACTCCATTTGATCTAGGCCTCTTGCGTATCCATTTGTCCTTTTGTGTGTACAGGGCTTCGAGAACAGCAGTCCGCAACTCCCATTACCACCTCAGCTGGGCATACCGATTCGAGGCGTCTGCAGCTCCCATTACCACCTCAGCTGGGCATGCATACTGATGCGAGGCGTCCGCAGCTCCCATTACCACCTCAGCTGGGCATACCGATCCGAGGCCTGATGGGTACCAAATGTATCAGAACTGAAAATAAATCCCAAACTCAGTTTAAGCCAGCAATGTGTTTCTTGACAGTTGTAGACCAGCTAACAGAAAACTCGGCAGACAATCCGCAACCTGTAACCTTGGCCATCAAGATGAGGGTTGTTAGGGCTTTCAGTGGGTTTTACACAGTAAGAATTAAACATTAGACAATAGAGCGCATTTAATCAGTTAGATATAAACAGAACAATTCCGAGCAGACAAATCTGTGACTTTGGGCATGTGGTTAACAACACCACATATCCCGCTTGTCCGATTTCATTTTCTCCAGCCAAGTGACACAATACCAGCCCGTAGTGAACACCACAACAATACATAATCAGTCACTGCCTTGTAACCGACAGCCCATGTGACTTCCACTCTGGTTCTCTGACAAAACCGAGCCTTGCCTTTATATATGACCTGTCACATATCTGTTTCACTGGCCATGGCAATCCTTTGAACAAGGGTTTGGTCACAACTGCACAGCCTTCTGATATTGAACTATTTGCAGCAACCGTGGCTACATTGACCATGGCTGTGGTGTTGCTCTTGTTGGGATGCATGCTCACTGCTCGTAGCAAAACATAACATCTTTATTCAGTATTCACATGTTACTGCCACATTTTTAACTGTGCCGCCAAATTACATGTTTGACCATGGAGACGAGGATTTACCGCAAGCATGATGCTGGAGTAAATCCTTATTTTAAATTCAGAAATGGGGATTAATATCACCATACCACCACTCGTAATCTAATAGTCATATTGCCGAGTGGAGTTGTATAATACAGAATTACAGCAGCAATTCTGCCAAACTTTGAACAAGGCTTAGTGGCTGGAAGCTACCCAAGACGTCCTGAGGTGGAGTTGCAGGCAGCCACTCAAGTTCCAGGCCAGGCCAGCACAGCACAGGTGGCTCCCACCTTCACACACTTCAGAACTAGAAGGAGTTTTTTAGGACAATCAGCAGCACAGATCAGTAGGATTCCAGCAAGGACAGCCTAAAGTCCCAGACAGGAAGGATGGAAGAAGAAAGGAAGAACCTAGCAAGGAATATACTACCAGCACAGAGAGAAGGGATGCACGGGAGAAATGAGCCAGAGCCCAGCCAATTTGGGCAGATCATGATATTCTGCAGTGCAGCAGCCCCGCTGAAAGCAGTCTTCAGATGCCCTTGGTCTCATAAAATGAACACCTTCACGTAGGGGCTGGCAAGCCACGCGACCAATCCACCTGCACACAGCATTTAGTGGATTTGAGGCCTGTCAATCAAGGCGTTCTCACACTGGATATACATTGGAATGTCGGGGGCCTTTAAAACAGCTTGCACTCGTTTAAACATAAACTGATGATGCGTCTGTGGGCTCATGATGAGTTACATCAATAAACCGGTCATTTTGGCCACACTTAATGGTCCACACACACCCAAAAAGGCCAAAAACAAAATGCCCTCGGGTAGCTTGATGGATTGATTAATTTGTTATTTATTATGCACCTATAAACAAGTTTTTCAAGGCTAAACAAGGCAAGGGAGGGGGGAACAAAGGGAAGACAAGACAACCATCTTACTAGGCTTTTGTCATTGAGATTGTGCAAGTGCGCAACAAGAAGTGCAAGGAAAGGGTACATGAAGAAGTGCACCCAGAGCAGCAGGGCCCTGAGTTAAGTCTAAGAAAGGCTGGGACTACAGGAGGCAATCCCAGCTCGGTAGTGCAAGGTTAGGCAGGCGGCAGTGCATGGTGGGACTGGCAGCATGTGCAGGCAACTGGTCGGCGGGGGGGCGGTGTCCTGTAAGACTCAGAGGACACTAATCAGCCAGTCAGCAGACGGAGCAGGAGCAAGGGAATGTTAGCAGGGGAGAGGGAGCGAGAAATAAGAGAAAGAAGAGGAGAAAAGGGAGGTCGTGAGGAGCCTCCAAAACTTAAGGAGATCCAGCGCAAGGTGGAGAGAGACAGGGAGGCACTTCCAGAAGGGGGCACCTGCACAGGAGAGGGATTTATCCCTCATTCGCCGCTTGGAGAAGCAACTCAACCAACGATAGCTAGAAGTAGACGAGCAAAGGCCCCTCGGAGGAAGGTATTTAGGAAGTGAGAGTTGAAGGAAGTGTGCGCCACACCCCCAGAAAGCCTGTACGATGCAGACAGTCTTACACTTGACCCTTGAAGTCAATGTGAGCCAGCAGAGGGATTTCAGGGCCAGAGAGATGCAGTCCCTGGGCTTGAGGACAAGGACAAGTCTTGCAGTTCTGTTCTGGATGAGGGCAAAGAGTAGAGATAGGCAGACTGAGAAAGAGGCTGTTGCAGTAGTCCAGCCTGGAGAGAACCAGGGCACTGGAGACAGTGCGCTTCTGGGGAAAGGTGAGAAAAGGGAGAATACCTCTGAGGAGGAGCAGCGGAAATGGACCTTCTTGGCAAGGTCCGTGATTTGTGGCGAGAAGGAGTGAGTAGAGTCGAAGATGACCCCAAGGATTTGTACCTCACAAGAGGGTGAGGGCAGAGGGCCTAAGGAGGGTGGTCAGATTGAGAGAACAAAAGCAGGAGCTGGGGTCCCAAGGAAAAGGATTTTGGTCCTGCTGGCGTTAAGGCAGAGATCGTTAGAGGTGTACAGTGCCTGAATAGCGGACAGTCCGGGATGAGCAAGGAGGAGGAGGCAGAGGCTAGCCTGAAAGAGAGCTGCATGTCATCCATATAACACTGAAAGTTAGAGGAAAAGGTAGAGATCAGGAGGGCCAAATGGGTCAGATAGACATTGAAGAGCCAGGAACAGAGCCCTGGGAACCACAACTAGTGGAGAGAAAGGACCCAAGTTGAACCTGGGATGGTCGGTCCAGGACGAAGGAGGTCAGCCACCCGAGAGTCTGATCCTTGATGTCAAGGGTCTCACAGAGATGAGGAATCAGGAAATGGTGGTTGACCATGTCAACTGCAGAGGAAGGTTCGAGGAGAATGAAGACAGAGGGAGAGCTGTACTCAAGATTAGAGAGGTGATCTTAACTGGTGTTCAGGAGTGCAGTTTCCATGCCTCCGGCTGCTCTGAAGCCAGACTGATCATGGAAACAACCAACAGATTCAGTGTGGAGGATTAGCTGGTAGCCATTGGGACTACTAAGAAGCAGTATATCAGAAAATGGTTGCAGTAACACAGGGACTACAGCAGAAGTCCCTCCGGAAACAACAATAAAGTAAATAGATATTAAAACCAGGAAAAGGTTATGTATAAGAACTCCAACATTTAATTTCTGCCTTAGCAAATTAAATTACACCAATATTTTATAAGAATAGGCTTATGTAGTGTCAGCACTCACCTGCACATTTTTGAGTTGTACTGACAAAATTTCAGTGTATGCGGGCTTAGCATTAAATTATGGAACTGGATTTTCCGCAGTGCACTGAAAGATTATTAAGACTACAACTAGTCTGTTCGGTATGTGGATGCTTAAATGCGTGCACCTTCTCAGCTTTGCAATGAAGGCACTGATTGGATACTTCATTGTTGATGCTTTTAGAATTCTACTCAAAGGTACTTGGAATGTATATGCTTTCTAAAAGAATTACTACTTCAATTGTGTGTGCTGATTTGTCATTGCTTTGGAGGGTTATGGACCATTACATCTGCTTATTTGTATAGGTATTTTAGCAAGCGGTCTGCACACAACATGCTTGTGGTTACTAGTCTTTTGTACATTTATGTCGAAAGGAGGCTGTATGACCACAAGATGAAATCATCATTTATGTATTTATTTAGTGCAGACCTTGTTAAAAAAAGATACTGTGTGGAGTGCTTTTCAATTTTTAAAAGAAATACAATTCAATAAGAACATAACTTAAAATAGGTATTTAAATGTGAACACATATGGCCCCTAAGGCAGGGCGAAGATTTGTATTGTGACAACACCATGAAGGCAAATTGTGATGTGCAGTCTTAATTATGATATGGGGTGGAGGAGTCTGGGATGATATCTGAATACTTGAATTGCCACTCACTTCCTATAGCCTGAGCCTTTATTATTTTTTTTTCTTTTAATTCCTGAAGGACATTAGATAGGGAAATCACCACATATTGGCTTCTGGTACTGCTAGTCGCCGAGAGCTCACTAAAGGGACATGCACAGTGGATCTGCTGAGACAGCGCTTTAAGAGGCTCTCAAGGTAAATGGGTGAAGTACACCCAATTGCCATCTTCTCACTAAACCAGCCTGTACCGGTCAGAACAATAGAGCTGTATTCCTCGCTGGAATTACATCAGCGGGTGGTGGCCCTATGCCACTAGGATATGATATGATATAGCATTTATAACGCACCTGTACTCAGTGTTTCTAGGCATGACAACACAAGGGGTGGAACAGAGGGAGGGCAAAACAACAATCTTACTAGACCCTGTATCATTCAGATCGTGCAAATGCAGGGAGAGGACCGGAGAAGTACTAAAAGGAAGGGGTGGGGGCAGAGAAGTGTTTGAAATAGAAGTGTAGCCAGATGGTGGCACAGTGCAGGTAAGCAAAGTGCAACCAATTGGTGGCTTAAAAGTGCAGAGAGAAGGGAATGTAGGGTTACAGATACAGACCACAAGTGTTGTGGGAGCCAGGTGGCAGTGCTAGATAGGTGCAACTGGACGTATGAGGACCTAGGCCCAAGTTCAGATGGTGGCCGGGTGACCAGTGTGTGGACCAGATGGGTAATCAGCAAGGGAGAGGAAGAGAGAAAGCAGAGGTGAAGAGGAATGTCTTCAGTTGCTTCGGGAGCCGGAGGTGGTACTGCTCAAGTTTGAGAGAGGCAGGGAGGCTGTTCCAGAGGGAGGTCCCAGCCAAAGAAAGAGATCTCCCCCCAACTCTCTGCTTGGAAAAGCGGCTGACCGTCAGAGAGTTTGAGGTGGATGACAAGGGAGCTCAAGAAGGCAAGTGTTTAGGAAGAGAGCATTGGAACTAGTGCGGTCCCAGGCCCCAGAAAGCTTTGTGAACGATGCAAAGGGTCTTGAACTTGATCCTTGCCGCCACTGGGAGCCAGGGAAGAGATTTCAATGCTGGAGAGATGCGATCCCTGGGCTTGTGGCCAAGAACAAGTCTTGCAGTCTTGTTCTGGATATGTTGTATAGGGCAGAGAGTAGAGGCAGGAAGATTTAGAAAGAGGCTGTTGCAATAGTTCAGCCTAGAGAGGACCAACGCTCTGGAGACAGAGAGCCTCTGGGGGAACGTGAGGAAAAGAAGAATATCTCTGATGAGGTGCAGATGATAGTTTGACTTCTTAGAGACTTCAGAGATGTGAGGAGAGAAGGAGAGGGTGGAGTTGAAGATGACCCTAAGGTTCTTAGCCTCACAAGTGGTAAAAGGAAGAGGCCTCAGAGTGGGTGGCCAGTGAGAGAGAGGCAAGGAAGGAGCTGGTGTTCCAATGAGGAGCATCTCAGTCTTACTGCATTTAGGCAGAGATCATTGGCAGCACACCACTCATGGATTGCAGACAGACAGTCTGAAATGAGAGAAGGAGTACAGGAGCTGAGGAGAGCCTGAAAGAGAGCTGGGTGTCATCCGCATAACACTGAAAGTTGGAGCAGAGGTTAGGGATGTGTTGGGAAAGAGGAGCCAGATATTGTTTGAGCATCTGGGAGAAAGGTTAGACCCCTGGGGTACACCACAAGTAGACAGAGAGATAGAAGAGAAGAAGAATCATCGTCAGAACAGAGCGAGCAACCTGGAAGTTGATGATCACATGACAAGGGTTGATGAGATGGAAACGGAAGACAGACTCTGGAATGTCACAAGGGATGCCATAGTTGTAGTTTGGGGCATGATAGGTTAATTGGAAGTGACATGTATTACAAGGGGCCTGTTTTTTTAGGTTCTATTCATAACTTCTGTTTGGTAAGTGGACTGTAGCTCACTAAATCTCCCTATCAGAAAGTCTATCTATCACTGTACCAATGGAATGCTAATCATAGATGGTGCTGGCTTACTATCTAGGAAATGGGATAGATAAGAATCTAGCCGTGATCTGACTCACTACTTTCCAACTGCTACTGGTTTTCTAAAAAACACCAATGACAAAAGGAGATAGTTGGATGTATTTCTCCCTCTTTGGTGCGCATGCTAAAAACCAGACGCCTCTGCATAAAAAATGATTTTCTAGCATTTACTAAGTCTGGATGTCCATGGGGTTCAGAGAATCAGCCTTAACACTTGTAGTCTACCGGTTTCAGCTGATTATTCAATAGTTTAACCACTTTCTTCAGGACCGAAACAACCTAAAGTTGTTTCCAATGTTTAAAAAAGAAGGACGATCAATCTTCTTCTATCATTAACCAGAAAATGTTATCCGTTGAAACCGGTAGACCACGAGTATTCAGGTTAATTCCCTGAACCCCCAGTACATTCAGATTTATTGAATGCCAGGGATAGAAACTCACACAAAAGAGGGAGCAATAAATCCAAGTATACTCCCCTAGTGTTGTTGTTGTTTTTTAGAAAACCAGTAACAGTTGGAAAGTAGTGAGTCACACTAGGGTTAGCTTCTCATCTATCCGCTTTCCTAGATAGATGGCATGCCAGTGCCATCTAGGTTTAGAATTCCTTTGGGATCGGAATACGTAAACTTTCTGATAGGCAGATTTAATGTCTGCAGGCCATTTACCAAAAAGAAGTTACAAATAGAATCTCAACTCCCCCTCCCTCCTTCCCCCCTATGTGTGATATTGCATTGAGCATTCGGTGGAGGTTGGTGCTCCTTTGGCCCTCCTCATTGTGTTTTGTTGCAAGGGGCCTGACTATGAGAGAATATAAGGGGTAGGCAAATTGGAGACGGGTAGGGTTAACTTGGATTGCAGGCTTATTGGGATACTATCCATTTATCTGCTTGCCAGCTGTATTAAATGGATTGCCAAATGATTGATTATCTATAAGATTCCTTAGTCTTCTTGTTTGTTTTTACTCTGATAGATGGTGATTGCAACACAGATCTGGTGCGACCAGATCCCTAGGACCTCCTTCCGCACACTCCCACGAGCACGCAAGGCAATATGGTAGGAGACCTATGTTCAAAAATCTCCAAAAGGGGTTTCCAGAGGAGGATTCTGGGGATTGTGAGCATGGATGCGGTTCAGCACATGGAGCAAGTGTCTCATTTAGGATAAAGCATGTACAATTCAGGATGGGATGTTTGGGGGATACGCTGAAATGGGATTGAGATTTAAGGCTGGGTACATAGTACTGGTTGTGGTATTTGCATGTTTTATACCTGTGATTCTTTTAGTTTTATCTTTATTTTATCCAGAAATTAATTTAACAAAATACCAGGGGTAGGAACAGAAACCAGTGTGCAGGATACTTGATAGCTAGAGTAATAATCTTGGGGTATAGGGAAGCCAGAAAAAATAGGGAGAGATGGGTGAATGTATAGTGAGAATCCTTATCGCTGTCAAGACCACTCCATAATGTCTCTAGTTGTTAAAGAGAATCCCTTCCCTCTCAGGGCTGCGAAAGGAGTGGAATCAATGAATGCCTTGGGCAGGGGTGACTGAGTAACTGGGCAAGTGGGGTGAGCATATGAGAGATAAATGGGAAAGAAAATGGGCAAACACCAATCAAAACAAGCGATGGTCGTCAGCCCACTATATGTTTAGGTAGTTTAGTAGTTGGTAGTATGACATTTTTGGATTCATGATATTAACTGACACAGCATAATACACATTCACAATTCCTGATCAAAGGTATTTTTAATTTGGACAACTAAGACCCCTTAGGAGGGCTTTGGAGGCAGAAGGTACAAAGATATTTGCAATGCAGTGGGGAGCGTTTGCCATGTGGCTGGAAGAAGCAATAGCCAGGAAGAAATGACAGGAATAACAGGGACCTGAGGTAGATAAATGATTGACTGAGGGACAAATAAACATTTGAGGTAGGAGGGGGTCAGATGGAGTTTGTATGTGCCCCCAGCTAATACAGGAGAAACAGACAAAGGTAAGGGTGAAGAGGACAGAGTAGAAGTGAGACATCAGAAGACATGCTTGCATTTTGACTAGTATGAGGCCACCCACACGGGCAAGGCAGGAGTAGGCACACAAAGATGCACCCTTTGTACATATGCCACCTTTGGTGCCATAGGGCACCAGGCCAGAGTGATCAGGGGCCCATAGGGCCTCATGAATTCACAGTTCCACCTTCCTCATATGTCCCTTTGATGACAAGGGGAGTTACAGTGGACGGAAGGGATTCACAGCATTTCCAAGCTCCCCTCAAACAGGTGCCATGCGAACATGATGATGGAGAACAACATCAGATTCTTGTCACAATCCATGTGCTCTGGACATCTGGGGATCCTAGTACATTGGTGCAATAATTCCATAATATTAGGAAGGAGCCCCAACAAATTGTGGAAGACTTGTACACTGTCATGCAGTGTTGCAACCCATTGTGGGCTGATATGAACCAACTCATGAGCTTAGAGATGCGACCAGAAGTTAGAAAGCGATCAGTAGAAGGAGCAGTCTAGGCACAGGTGACATCCTGGAGCAGGCAAGGAAGAGGATAGTGGTGGCAGTTGCAGTGGTATGCCCCAAGAAGACAGATTGGTCTAAAATAACAAATTGTACACAGAATTACGGCGAACCTCTGCCAATTAATTAGATAAATTGAAGATGGTGTTCACTTAACTTGCTGGTATCGGTAAACCAGAGGAGACAGCACAGGAAGCCATAGTAAACTCATTTGTTTCTGGCCTCTTGCCAAAGGTTCAATTTCAGGTTAAGAACGTGTTTGTAAGCTGGCAGAACAAGCCACTAAAGGAGTTGGTAGAGGAACAGCTTCAAGGTAAGGTATGGATGACACACAGCACTCCTTCAAGCTTCCCTCCTCTGCCTCCTCTGCTTTCTCTCTCATTCCTGACTGCCTGTCTGCTATTCATGCATTGTGCACTGCTAATGATCCCTGCCTTAATGCCTCCCACACTCTGGCTACCCTCCATGGGCCGACTCCCCTCACCCTCCTGTGAGGCAACAAATCTTGGTGTCATCTTCGATTCCTCTCCTTCTTTCCTTGCATCACAGACCTGGCCAAGAAGGCCCACTTTCAGCTGAACCACCTCAGAGGCATTCTCCCTTTCTGCACCTTCCCCCAGAAACTCAATGTCTCCAGAGCTCTGGTTATCTCCAGGCTGGACTACTGCACCAGTCTCTTTGTCAATCTTCCTATCGCCTCCCTTTGCACCCCTCAACTAATCCAGAACAGGATTGCAAGATTTATCTTTGACCTCAAGCCCAGGGACTACATCTCTCCAGCCCTAAAATCTCTCCACTGGCTCCCGGTGGCTGTGAGGATCAAGTTAAAGACCCTTTGCATCATCCTCAAGGCTTTCTGGATCTTGGGACCCAGCTACATCCACCCCTCTCTCCCTAAATACCTCCCTGCTAGAGCCCTTTGGCCGTCTAGCTCTAACTCTCTGCAGAGCAGATGTTTTTCCAAGCAGAGAGTCGGGTTAGATCTCTGTCCTCCACAAGAGCCTCCCTCTGTAATGGCCTCCCTGCCACTCTCCTTACGTTCTGAAAGCTTCTCAGGACCTTCCATTTCTCTTCTTCCCTCAATCTCCCCCTCCCCTGTTAATGTCCCCGTCTTCCCTTGACTGGCTGCCTGGTTCCTTCAGAGTCTGACTGGGCACCAAGTCCCCCTAGTCCAGTCTACCCCTGAACGTGCACCCCTCTAACTACCCCACATCCTGTATGTGCCCTACTGGGCCCATAAACCCATACTAGCCTGGCGGGGCCCGCACCCTTTTAGCTCTTCCATCCCCGTACCTCACACTTAGCTTGTGGACCTTCCTTCCCTTTCACTCTCTTCTTTCCCCTGGCTCTGTCCAAATGTCCTCCCCTGGCACTCACCTTCTCATGGGTCCTTCCGCCCTGACCTGCACATCCCCCTCCCTTCTCCCCTGCACTTCTCATTACTGTACTTGCACAATCTGAATGTCATAAGACCTCGCATGATTGTTACTGTCTGTACTCCCTGTTCACACACGCTTGTCTTGTTGCACCTCGAAACACTTGTATAAAGGTGCATTATAAATAACCAATAAATAAATGATATGAAATCTGGGAAATCAGTAGCAAAGGGTTCAACCAAGGGGACAGAGGCAAGGGTGGAGGCCAAGTAGTCCAGCAGATATATCAAAATCAACAAGGAGGGTATCAGGTGACCGAACCCCTTAGAGTTATGCTGGGACCCATTAACGACCAGCATGCTTTTCTTCTAAGTACCTTATCACAGGTGCATTTGTTAGCAAGAGATTTGTTGTTTAAGATGAGAGGCATTATCTATTGCCCCCCAGATGGGGTGTTTTTGAGTGTCCCGTCCGATAATGCTGCAGCAGTAATGGCGATCTTAAGGGAAAACCAAGAAGGAAACATTGAGAGAAAAATGGGCAATGGTTAGAGGATTTACCTGAACTAATTGATTCTGTGCCGGAACTTTTATGGGCCACCCATGATAATAAGGCAGGGACGTCATTTTAATGCAAGGGAGGTCAGCTCTGTGTGGCTCTTTGCTTCTGGAGTGACTGGCTTTCTTGTTCAGGCCTCTTAAAACAAAATACAAAACAAGAACAGGGGTTCCACAAGTCTAACCATGAAGGTTTATTTCAGGCACTCTTCAGGGGGTGAGCCACTGATTTAGTCTGTTTTTAAACACCTCAACTCAACCTTTTATCCTTCTGAGGCCGATAAATGAGTACCAACACAGGTTGGCTGATATTGTATGTATATTTGTTCTATATAAAGCGCTTATGCGTAAGTGCTACATAATAACACATCTTTATCATTTGGCCATGGACATCTGATTGCTTTCACATTAATTAGGTAATCTGGGCCTATATAAACTGATATTAATTATACATATGGCATTCCATTCTTGCATTAAATGTATATCACATTATAGTGATATCATAAAAATATTTTTCGTAGTGTACTTAGGAACAATGCTAAGTGATGCCACTTCCTGTTTTATCACGGGGTGAAAGACGTGTTCCATTGCTTCTTGTGATACCACTTGGGGGTGGCGTCAAATGCCATGGCATCAGAGATCAAGGTTCATGTGATGTCACTTCCGCTACCCCTGGCATTCTGGTGAAATGACGTCCCTGTAATGAGGGTGGTTATATACACACAGCTGAACCTGTAAGGATAAAAGAAGATCCATCTAAGAGGTTGCACCACACTCCACATATCAGTTGAAACCTGATGCAAAGGGAGGCAGGTATCAAAGCAATCATTGAATCTTTGCTGAGCTAAGGGATTATAGTTTGCACCAGTATCCCATGTAACACTTTGATTTTTCCAGTAAAAACACCAGGAAACAAGGTTTATCATTTTGTACAAGACTTGAGGGTGGTCCATGCAATAGTGATACCTTCCTTCCCCGTGTTGCCAAACCCGGCCACCATATTGTAAAGCAGATGCTGATTCAGCACCAGACAGGGGGGCACATTCACCAACTGAGGCATTCAAAATGGGGTGGGCAAACACACTTTCTAGGGGGGAGCAAACAAGGGAAATCTAGTAGCTGCAGACATCTCCCTCTCACTTTTTCTTTCTCTCTCTTCCTCTCTCGCTCTCTCGCTTCTCTCTTGCTCTCTCTCTCTCTCTTCCTCTCTCCCTGCATTCAACCTGGAGAAGGATACCTTTGTTTATAATAATGACACGCTAACACTTGTAGGTGCCAGCATGAGGGAAGATAAACCATAGGCAAATACACACTATGGTTGGACTCTAGGTCGGGCTTCATCCTGAAGGCCTGCATTACACGTCTGCCTTGTGCACTGCACCCAAGGGAGGTTGGAAGCTGAGCCCAAGCTGTTCGTCTACAGCAGATCAGAGTCGCTGAGACAGCACTGGGTGATGTGATAAAGCCCGCCAAACTATTCTTGGGAGCTGGGAAAGTTGGCCTGATTCACACACACAACAACACAATTGTCTAAATTGCCCTTTAGCCAGCGGGCATGGGAACGGGGAGGTGGAATGGAGAAACACACCCTGAAAACCGATTAGATCGTAAGCTCTGACATGCTTGGTAAGTAACCAGCCTTCACAGAGTACCCTACAATGTTTATGAAGGTCGCTATCTTGCAGTTGCTCTGTGAATGTCTCCCTTCACACTAATTAGGGTGTCTTATGTTACATCCGCTGTGGTGTTTACCAATGGCAGGTTAATAAAGAATCGAAGGTCAGCACAAATGTTTTTACTAATTGCAAACTGTTTGAGGCAGGAGTGAGAAAGAAATGTGGCACCTCATGGGAAGGAAATTAACTAAGTGAGGTCAGATCTGTTTGCTCCAATCTTCTTTGACTAACGTATGTTTATCAATAAGGGATTTGCAGATCTTAACCAGAACTGTTCGTGGGAAGGACAAAAACACAAAGCTTGAAATGCAACAGTTTCTAACATTGTAGACATTTCATTATGTGTATACAAATTATGTTCACTGTATTCTAGTTGTAAGCTCTCATCAATCCGTTTTGGTTCACTGTTCTGTTTGATGTGTGCCCGCTATAATAAACAACCTTACTTCTTGCCTGGTGTGCACTCCTTTTTGGACTACCTGTGGTAATTATTTATTGTGAGATTCTGAGGTCCCCATGCATATTTTTGGAGGACACAGTGAGCTCCTCAGTTCCCTCGGTTCACTGACTGAGGGTATCTCGGCCGCCCTCTCTGGGGGCACAGGTCCGGCATCTGCAGCCTTGATTCCCGTGTATCACCGAGGAGGTCCTGCAGAAGTCAGGTTCACAAAGGTCTGCCAGGTCCAGAGCTCCATCAGCGCTGAGAGTGAGAGTGAGCACACACGGGAGGCTCAGTCTTGAGTGGATTCGAAGATGTCAAGGACGTGAGTGTAACCATGCAAGAAAGCATTGTATCGCAGTTGAAGGCTCCCAGCGGGTGGGGGATGGAATATTTTGGGTTTTGGATGCATATTCAAGGTGGGAGGACGATTGGCCTTAGTAGTAGTAGTTTTAAGCACATACCACTCTGTAGGGAGTGGATATGGGAGTGGGCATGCTGCAATAGAGCAGGAGAGGTGCATAGTAAGTGTCAGCATCCATTAGAGGGGAGTTGTGCATAGCTCCAGCGATTGTATCGTTGAGCCATTGGGGTAGAAGGTGTTGTTTTCTTTTATGTTGTTGTTTTGAGGTATAGAGAGGGACACTCGTGTGGTAGTTACTTTTGTTCATGTGGTGTTGATCCATGGAGGAGGGATGAACATCGAAACGCGCCTCTTGTATAGTAGTACGCTTAGCATTTTCTTTTCTTTTTTCACTAACAACAGGAAAAGTGTGCCCATAGAGAGGGTTGTTGCTTACTAACAGAGTGGGTGGTCGGGACTGTGGAGAAGGCCAGTGTGTCAAGAGAGTGTGAGTGGGTGGGCCTGAGGAGAAGACTGGAGTGAAATGGTAAAGCCGTGACAGGGGATGGGTATGAATATTGTCGAAAAAGGTGGGGAAAGAAATGGGAAAGAGGGCATAAGGTAATTTGGACATAGGGTTTAAAGAGTAAGAGGACTGGGGATAAATAATGTCCTATTTTGACAATTACCTCGATCATTTGTGTAGAAAATTGTCCCAGTATCATGCTAAGATATTGAAATATAATTTACGTGGGTCCAAGAGACTGCAGGACAGTGCTTCAGTGAGTGTCCCGGGGAGGAAACGTTCAACAGTAAAATAATAGAAAACATGTTTTCATACTTGTTAATGAAAAACAAGGGCTATAAGCTAAAAAGCTTAGTTGGAAACTTTACGAAGAAACTAAGGGGGAATAAATGAAAAAGAAGGAAGAAGGAACAACGGAAGGGGACAGACCCAGTGCACTGGCCCCACCCTACTATGTCTATACGATATTACAACCCGTGGGGGGATATACAAACCCACAGCAGGAAAACACAGAAGGAGATAAACCCCCAGCAGTAGCAGTAGGAAGCACAATGGTGTTAGGATAGAACATAGTAACCCACTACCCTGGAGTCAGTGTTGCTGGTGAAGATCTTTTCCTTTTCCCACAGGGTAACCTACAACAATAGGGGGGCCCACAGAAAACCTGAGTGTGTCCAGTCCTAACAGTAACTGATGGCCTTGAAGAGGAACCCGAGGTAGCTGTGACTATAGGACAAAGAGAATTTTCCTTAGTTATAGAAACAGAAGCAACCACATTAGGGAAGGGGGACTCCTGATGTCAAACAAAGTAATGGATAATCAGTGCTATTCTGGGGCGGTAGTCATGGTTTCAGTACCAAAAGATTTACCGCTAACCAAAGGGACGCAAAACATCATAGCGCCACTACTGTATTCCAAAGACACTCCTATCAATATACTAGGGAGAGATTTGCTCAGCAAGGGATGGTGTGTAAAACACCAGACATTTACTACACACAGGTAGCTGCGCTCCTTCTGACAGTGCACACTCAGAGCACCCTGTGTGCCCAGTCCATGCACCGAAGAGTGTTCCTGTATGAGGTCGAGATCTTACTGGGGTGGGTCCCGGGATACAAGGGAAGGTTTTCCGATTGGCATCAGAATTTCTGTTTAGACCACAGTGCCAAAAGGAAGAGCTAGCAGACGTGGTGATATGCAAAGTGGAGGTGGTGATATGCCAAGAGATGGTCATCATATGTGGAACAGACGATCATAACATGGAATGGCGCACGGTGTAAGCATCGACCCAACACTGACAATAACATTATCAGACGAACAGTTGTTCTCTAATAAGGAGGATGAGGGAGATATGGTATTCCAGCTAAAGATACACTGTTCTTACATTAATTTCACCATGTAGGATTCATTTCCCTTGGCTTCTCAATCATCTGTCGGTCAAAGACTTTCAACGGTACAGAAGATTTTACGAGACACCTTCATGGCCTCTTTGACCTGTTGTTGCCGCTTCCCAAGGGCTTCTGGTTAAGGTAGCCTTCCTACCATTGGGTGATCGCCCAGAGTTTCCTGCGTGAACTCCCACCTGATGCTGGACTCCTCTGTATCTGGTTTTCCCCTCTTCCTCAATAGTATCCTTTTGCTTTTCAAAGTTCAATTTATCATTCTGCTACTTTTCTTTCAACACAGTTTGGTTTCTTATCAACACTCCCCTCGACTCAACTTCTGTGATGAACTGCTTTACTTTCTGATGTCTTGAAGTCAAGGGTTGTACCACTGAGAGCAGCGTCTCTTCCCGGTTGGTAATCAGCAGAGGAGGCTCTTGCGTACCAAGCACATTGTGATGCTGGAAATGCATCGGAGGTACAGGGCCTCCGTATACTTGTCCTTTACTGCTTTTTATCGTGTGTTCTGTCGCTTTTTCTGCGCAGGAGTTCATGTGGGACTCCTGGCAGTGCAGCTCTCTTTTGGTTTGGTGAATGGACCCGTGGGATACCCTTATGGCACCCATGGGTGGGGGTACAACCCTGTGCCCCTAGTGTATGTTTTTGGGCACCTGTGGGTGGCCCGCAGAGCAGGGTAGGGGCTGGTGGCAGCTCCATGCTGAGTTTGACAGGTGTGCGGAGTATCCTCCATTTTGGGATACCCCGGCCCTGCCATTGGGATCAGTTGATTCTTGATGGAAAACAAGATGGCCCCGGTGGCCTCTTCCTTTCTATTACCCATTACCTTGTTTTCCCAAAGTCCTGGGAAGCCCTGACTCTGTCCCTTCCCCCTGACTGGCTGTTGGGTGGAAATGCCACATATGGTGTTGTTGTGAGGGCCCAGCCAGACTAGCTGGAGCCTTCCCGGTGATGTATGTTGTGGGTACCTCCAGTGGGTGGGACCTGGGTGAATGGAGTGTGTGACGAATATGCATTCTGTGTTGTAGGTGTCTAGTATCTGGTGGTTGACACAATGACTGAGACAACCCCACCCGAAACCGATATGAATGCAGCTTGGAGTGTTGAATGGCTCAGTACTTATCCCAATACACATAACTAGTTGTGAGTGTCTGGAGAGAAGTGAATGGCCTGAATACCTCGTGTGCCTGATTGGCTGCCTGCCTGCATGAATGCCCGTAGTCGTGATTGGATGCTTGAGTGTGACCCAGCGGAATGAATGGGAGATCAACAGTATATATGGGGACCTCTCACTGCTAGGAATCGTGTTCAGAAGCTGAAGTCCACTACGACGAGTTACTGGAGTAACTGACGCTTGACCTTGAAGCCCTGCTGGACGAGAAGAATTGCTGTGGCTCTTCTTCACAATCTGAAAGCTGCTGTGCCTCCAAGGACTGACCCAGAGAGGACCTGGTAAGGCACCCTCTTGCCGAGCTACGAGGGACCATCGTGCACAGCTGATCTTTGCCAACGCTCCCTGGTAGACAAACCTTCGACAGGCTGCCGACCCAATATGGGGACTGCTGCAGAACTCTGAGGAGAAGCACACGGACTGTTGTCCGCCACTGTCGACGACTGCCGTCGCCGACCGGAGCCGCCGTGCTCCCGTTTGCCTAAGAAATTCAATTGATCATCGGACGCTCTTGTGTGCATCGTCACCCGCTGGAGAAGGCCTGACCGTCGACGCGCCAAGGAGCATCCACCGGTGGGTTTCCCACCACCTAAGGACCACAGAGACGCCGACGACTCGACGCCCTTGCTGGGCCACAGTTCTTCATCATCTCTTTGCGGTCCAGAACTATCATCACCGAGGTGCCCCGCACGCCTCTTCCTTGCAGGACGCCAATGCTCTGCCGTTGACGAGCACTGCTAGGAACGAAGTTGCCACTTCCCTGCCGTAGTTCACCCTATTGACTGTCGGACGTTCGACGACCCGTGACTCCTGCCTTAAAGGGATGGCACTCAAGAAGGGCCGTCGATTCCCCGACACCGAACGCCAAGTTCTCCGACACCTCTCGACGATCTGTGGCTCCCGCCTGAAAGGGAGGCACTCAAGAAGGATCGGTCGACGCATCGTCGGAGAACTCTACTCCACCAGGTACATTGGGGGGGTAAAACCTTAATAGGAAGAAGTGAGACTATTGAACATATGGACTGGGCTTGTGCTATATATCTTTTATTTACAGGTTGCCCAGGTGGGGGGATCTCCACACAGAACTGTGCCTAGTGGTAGGGGTCAGCATTCTGCCTATTGTTTCAACCAACTTACGTTCCTGCCATTCTCTATTGCTGGTTTCCTCGTTATTAATCTGTGTGACATTTTAACCGTACAGTTGATGCACTTTAATGAGATTCGATAACATTAGTGGTACCACTTTAGAATTGTATATATTTACCATTATTGACTTCCAAGTACAAAGTGCGTTATTGTGATTGTGTACATACCTTTGAATATTAATTATATAAAGACTGTGTTTTCAGTAATACAGTGTGTGGACATTCCTTTGTGGGGTTTTGGGGACTACACTGTACTTAAGAAACAGCCTGCATCGCCTCCTGAGAAGCTAGGCCTTGATTGCTCGTCCATTGCTACCTTAAAGAGAATCTTGGCTGGGGTCTTCTGTGCCTCTCCTCTACCATATAGAGAGCGGAAGTACAAACACCCCCTACCAGTCTTTACACACATCTGTCGCAATACATGTTGGCTATTGTTCGCAGACTTATTCCCTCTGCAGAGGTTCCACAGGCTTGGTCGGAAAGGATGAGATTGACTCTCTCCTTGTCTCCCTCTCGGACTACACCGTCTTTCTCCTCATCTTGAACTGCCGTGTTGAGTTTGCATTTACGCTATGCAGTCTGCCTTGCTCGTAGTGCACTCTCTTGCTCTACCTTTTATCTCTGTGGGGAAAGGAAAGGGCCATCAGCTGTGTGTGATTTGAGTTAATTGACTGTCTCTGCCTGAAACACAGTTTTAACATAAATCAGTTTTTTATCACAGTGTAAAAAAGTGTTTGTATTGGAAAAAGAGGAGTTTAGAGTTTTTGAGTGTCCTCTGGGTAGGATGGGGAACAGGTATCATGAGAAAGAAGGTGGTTAGGCAACTCAAAAAGGTAGAATTTGAAGGCGTTATGAAACAAACGGGAATGGCGAGGAGGAATTGTGGGAAAAGTAGGGTTTGGTCAAAGGGGACCAGGAGTTCAGAAAATATTCACAGTGACAGTGAGTATTTGCTCTTAGCAAGTTTACCAGATGTGAATGGGTTGTTGGTTTTACCGTTGGGTAAGGGAGATTCAAAGGGTGGAAAGGTTGATGAGTGGGAATATCTTTAAAAAAGTGTAGAGGAGCAGCTGAATGCCTTTGCAGTCCCGTCCTATCTTGCCTATATGTTGGAAACTGGATTTTCGTGACATGCACAACATTACTGATTGTGCCTATTCCACGGAGAGTCTTCGAGAAAAGGTATGCATTGAGAAGACCCTGCATGTACCCCCACAGAGATGACAATCTCTTAGAGGAAATCCCCAAAGGAATATGAGGATGAGAGGAAAAGAGGGTGGTGACGTAACAAGAAATGAATGTAATGCACTGGGAAGAATGGTTGAAAAAGAAGATGCATAGACCTTATAGAATCTGATGACAAACTAAACAATTGAGTAAGCTTTCATATGCGGAATGAAGATTGAATGTGTGAAGAGCACTGCAGAAAATGCAAGCCATTTTATAACTGTACAGATGCAGCAACACAAGCAAACTAAGTGATCTTGAAGGCTAGATATACGTAGTGAATAGACTGCAGGTGGTGCCGCCATTATATAGAATTCTGGACAACAGTATCACACATTTAGTAAGCTCAGACTCATGAATAAAGAAGGATCAAAAGGTTTTGTTGCAGCAAGAAAACAGCTGAAGATCGAGGAAAGACCTGGAATAGCTGTCTGACCTTGTGTCAAAGGTTGGAGCGGCCAAGAACCGGTTATCTATCCTTGAAGAACAGTGAACGTAAGAAGTGAATCAGCCCTTGTTAAGGTGCAAGAAAGAACATTATGAGTGCCATGTTTATTCATTCAAGACAATTACATGCTGCAAAATAGGCTGAAATGCGGTCTCCTGTCACATGAGTCAAGGATGGAAATAGGAGTTGTGCGTACAGACATGGACTATGACAAGAGTGTGCTTATACTTCTTAGGAGCAGTGATACTTTTCAAGGACAATTTCAAAGACGATCATAATGGCAGAAGGCATGAGTGATGAGAGATGGTGGGCTAAATGGGTGGGGAGACATGGTCAAGTCCACCCACTGGCACCTGGGGTACCAGCTTCCATGCTGCTAGTGACCCGAATGTTCTAGGTGTGTGCAAGCCTGCCAACCAATAGTAGAAGGCCATATAATGAAGGGCCTTATAGTTTGATAGCCAATGGTGCACCATGTATCTATTCATTGACGAAGATGACTTGCACTAGGGGTGGGCATAAGTTGTCCATCTGACTCTATAGACCCAATCACAACCCGATCCCTTAAAGAACGTATACTTAGATGTTCCCCTTAAGCAAATCACAATGCCCAGCAGGTTTTTCTCTGTTTACCACATTGTGTGATGGCATGTATGACAAATATTTGCTCTATAAATGTGTGTTTTATGAAAATTGATTGAGAGCAGAATCGAACGTCCGTTGATGTCCGTTTTAACTCCCTGTTTTAGACAATTGGAAATAAAACAGTGGGAGTAGACTTTTTGCCAACTTCCTGAGTCTGTCTTATTATTTGGTGTAAGAGTTATTCTGCACCCCCATCCTTATATGACATGTTACTGATTTGAAGGGCCCCCCATGGGTTCAAAGTCTTCAGGGACTTCATTTCCCTCACCATCCTCCCGGTGATGGTAGCGCATCTCACCTGGTGTATTCCCCTGAGCATAACCCCGGGCTCCACTACCAAGGTGATCCTCCCCCACTGGTCCACCCCCAGGAACAGGATCCAACAGCGATGGCTGTGTCCTGGCCACTTGAAAAAGGGATTCCTGGGCTCTACCTGCGGAAGCACCCTTAGGTTTTTTACACCACACACAGTGAAAGAAATGTCACATTTCTTGGGACTATGTAACTACTGTAGGGCATGGGCATTTGATTACTCCACATTCACAAATCCCTTGTTGTGGGCCCTTATGGATGCACAAAAGGAGAAGAGGGAACTAAAATTGACATCTGAAATGAATGAGAGCATCACAGAGCTAAAAGAAGCCCTGGCCCATGCGCCAATTTTGGCCACCGCCAATTACAGAGAAAAAATGTTTCTGTTCTCACATTCAGATGGCTCAGTGATGACGGCAGTCCTCACACAAAAGAAGCCACAGGCACAAAAGACATTGGCACATTACAGTGGTATTCTAGACCAAGTGATGCAGGGACACTTCCCCTGTGAACAAGCGGCTGCGGCAGCATGTGGAATAGAGAAGACAGTGACCATCACATGGGGTGTCCCATAGTACCGTACGTGAAGAACTCGTAATTTGCCATTTTGAAAAAGTCATAAAGCACACTAACAATGCAGAGGGCATCATGCTACAAGGTCATACTGATGAAGGCAGCCATTGAGGTAGAGAGATGGCGTGTGGTCAATCCAACTACATACACAGCAGAGCCTGCAGAGGAAGGGCATTACATGCAAGATTCTGCAGCACATATGGATAGAATGGAAGGAATCATAAAGGTAAAAGAAGAAGAGATATAAGGGGCAGATATAGTTTATATTGATGTGTCATCAAGCATAGAACCTGATACTGGGAGAAGACACGCTGGAGCTTCATTAGTATGTTACAGGAATGGTGAGTACGCAATAGCATCACAGCAGCGGTTACCATTACTTGGCACAGGCAGCAGAATTGCTAGCTATTATCAGCGTGCCAAATATGATGGAAGGACATGCCGCTAACATCTTTTCTGATTCGTCCTATGTGAAATCAACAGTACATTCGAGATTGACGTGGTGGGAAAAAAGTGGGTTCAGGAGCAGTGACAGGTCCCAGTGCAACTTGCAGTGCCACTTTTGCATTTGATTGAGGCACCGAAAGTGCCAGTAGAGGTGGCCATAATTATATGTGCCACCCATACAAGTAAACAAGACTGAATATCAATAGGAAATTAAATGCTGACAGATCAACTGAAAGAAGCTCCCTACTTACATGAAAAAAGTCTGAGGTTGTACCCAGGGGCAAAAGAAAAAACCCAATTTATGGCAGCAGAAAAGAGGGTGGGTCAAGAGGAAGAGAGAAGAGAAGGTTTCAACACAATACCAATTGTCCAAATTATAGAACTGCAGGAGAGGCCCAAAAAGATGAGAAAGACTTATGGGTACAGCGTGGGTGTTCACTCTCACCAACTGACCAAATCTGGAGACAGAATAGCACTGGGAAAACTGTAATGCCGAAAACATTGTTGAATGTAGCCCTGGAGCAGTTACACTTTCCACCATATGTATCTAAATAAAGCATAGCGGCAGAAATATGTGAAGGTATGGTTGTTGTGGTATGTTGCAAATTTGCTTCAGAGTGTGGCAGAGTTCAAAGGAAATTGTGTAACATGTCAACAATGTATGTCTTGTCATGCCTTGAAAACTATCAGGGTATTCATACCGTGACCCGAAGGGCCCTTCCGGCACTTGCATGTCGAGCATGTTGATATGCAAGATTGATGTGCCTCTTATAGGAACATGCTTACAGTTGTCTGTCCATTTTCACGTTTGCTTGAGGCGGGACCCTATGCAAAAAATGTTCTAAAATCGGCAGCCAAGTTCCTGGTGAGGGAGGTGTTTCCAAGATGGGATGTTTGTGACAAGATAAGGTCAGATGATGGCCCACATTTTACGATGGCCTATTTGCGGAGGTTACACACTTCCTGGGGATAAAACATAAACTTTGCACAGTGTACTGACTGGAAGCGAATAGGTCTGTTGAGAAACTAAACGGCTTGCTAAAAGCATGCTTAGCGAAACTAACATCGTCATTGTGCTGAAATAGACTTTATTGCCTCCCATTGGCACATTTTACCCTTCACATCACACCAGATGTGGATCATCACTTGACTTGGCACAAAACTGTAACTGCTAGGAGGATGAATGTGCCTATCCCTCCTGCATGTTCAATTTCAGACACTAACCAAACAGCAGATATTCTACAACAAGAAATGAAACATTACTTGATAGAAATGACCACTGTGACCAAATTCATTTCCCGCGAGGTCCAACGATTGACATGTCAGCCGACCAATGTTGAGGGACTGACAAATGCTGGGACCAGGAATTTTCACAAGCACAGCTTCTTTATCCTGGCAACAAAGTATTGATCTGTAATGCCGTACGAAAGTGGAAAGACCATAGGTTTTCTGGCCCATTTGGGATCATCTATGCAATGTCACAGCTGTGAAAATTAAGGTAATAAGGACATGGACTCACGCCACAGACGTCCACAACGCTGCTTAATGGGAAATACACTACAACTGTCACTGACATTCTTTTCAGCTTCACAAATATATTAAAGGGCTGCAGGTGAAGAGTATAGTGGGCAAGAAAACAGTGGGGGGAAACAGGAAGAAGAATAAGTTGAACATGAAAGTAATAGGGACATGATTGTGCTGTCTCCTTGTCTTTTGTCTTTTCTCATTTCTCTGGATTTTGTGACATAAAGAAAATAATGATCCATTTACTGACAGTACTTGGAAGAAACACACCAAGAAAAGCATGCCCACATTTGAAATGTTATATGAACACCTTGGGGACAGAGTGGACACCGCATCTTAGAATATTTGGTATGGCGAGATGAAGAGTGTGGGGCAAAGGAACACCAGCATAAATAGCTATGTGTGCTCCTTAATCCAGAACATCGCAGGGATCTCAAAACAATTTCTAGCCCAAGAAGTAACAGCAGAGGAGGGGGGATGCCTGATGCACTTATCTATGTGTAAAACCAGAGGGCTGTTGCAGGGGCACACAGTTGAAGTACAATGGATAGCCGAGGGGGAAGACGTTTATATGGATAACTACATTCAGCTTGAAAGCATGATCCAAAGAGAAGCTACTAAGCAAATGATACCGGAAAATCACTCTGAGGGGGCTAAGTGGAGAAAACAGGTGGCTACTAGCCGCAAGAGAATACAGCACACAAATTCAATGGGGCATGATATCATGTGGTGTTACACCAGACCCTTAATGCAAATTGGGAGTTCACTGTATCACAACAGGGAATGGGAAAATGGAATGCTGCATTGCCGTGCATAGGGGCTGGTGGGATATGAAGAAGGGGTGGTGAAGAAAGTTAAAGGAGTATGGGATGATAATGTGTATACATTGACATGGATAGATGAAAAATACCACCCAGTATACATAAAACCACTCACAGAGTATCTTTAGTGTTTCAGAGCAATAGGGTTGATTGTGCTGGGGATGAACACTGGCTGCAAGAGAACAATGAGCATCTCAGCGTTGCGGAAAGGAACGGCAGCAGTAATGGATATTTGGTGGTCCTCTGGGTACCAAGCATATGCCCAGTTACCACCTGAATGGGGAGGAATGTGTGCACTTGTGACCCTCCACAGCCCTGCTTTGGTCATCCCACAGACTGACTTACTGCCTTTCTATGGACTTTCAACCTTGAGGAAGAAAAATAAGGGAAGGAAGCAGATGGAGGAACGAGACCAGCCAGAACAAATAAGAGGGAGAAGAAAGAGAAAGCAATTACGTTTGACAAGAATCAACACAATGAACGCGATCTCACAGCATTTATGACTCTTCTGCAAAGCATTTGTATTTTTTACCTCCCTCTTCCTTCCCAGGGTGCAAACTGCCACCAACGCTCAATGAATTCAGATCATACAGTATGAGGTGCTCTGGTTCGCTATTGCAACTGAAAAGGGACTGAGCACTGTACAAGAAGATCTCCGGCTACTGTGCCTGATGACCCTGCAAAATCCATTTATTTTAGACCTCATGACTGCAATGGAAGGTGGAATTTGCCACAAGATAGGAAGTAGTGTTGATTCCTCCAATGGAAGACTCACAGAAGCTGTCGAGGAGATACAGACACTGCATGAAAAATATGGTGAAGGAAATGCATGACACCACACCAGATAATTACCTTGAGTCACTATTTGCCTGGGTGCGGGATGGCTGGATGCTGTGTTCAAAATAACTGTCCCACTGCTTGTCATGATGCTTGTTGTGATCTGCGTCAGCCAGTGGATCATCGGCCAGTGCCAGTGTCACAAAAGGAAAGCACGGTATATAATGTCAGATAATGAAATATATGAGGGAAGAAATTAACTAAAAGAAAATCATCCCAGGATGAGTGAGGGGGACATCAGAGTGCATGAGGTTTTTGTAGCACCTCCCCCAAATGTAGAAGATTATGATGCTTTTTGTGTAGCCTGCTCTTCATATGGGCAGGATTGCTTGGTAATTAGACAAACACTCAAATGATATGAGGAGGAAGGAGGAGACATGAACAAAGTAACTAGGTAATAGATACCCAAGAAATCATGGGAAATAAGGTATCACTAAAAAGATCGATCAAAGGGGGCAATGTAAAGAAGGTGCTGGTTTAGTGCCATACAGGGAAGCACACTTACCAATTGAGGGAATAGAAATGGGGTGGGCAATCGAGGGAACTCTGGTATTTGTAGTCATCTCTCTCTCTCTCTCTCTCTTTCTCTCTCTCTCTCTCTCTCTCTCTCTCTCTCTCTCTCTCTCTCTATCTCTCTTCTTTTCTCTATCTCTTTCTCTCCTTCTCTCTCTCTCTCTCTCTCTCTCTCTCTCTCTCTCTCTCCATCTCTCTCACGTTATCGCTCTCTCTCCCCCTCGTGGAATTCAACCTGGAAAAAGATACCTATGTTTATTACGTCATGAGGACACTGGCAAGTACCAGCATGAGGAAAGCCAAACCACAGGTAAACAAACACTATGCTTAGACTCCAGGTTGGGCTTCATCCTGAAGGCCTGCGTTGTGCACCTGTCCTATGCACTGCACCCAAGGGAGGGTGGAAGCTGAGCCCAAGCTAATTGTCTACAGCAGACCAGAGTCACTGAGAAAACAGCACTGGATAACGTGATAAAGGAAGGTTGGTGAACCAGTCTAATGGTTGCCAAATACGAGTTGGGGAAGTTGGCCTGCTTCACACATACAACAACACAATTGTTTAATTTCCCATTAGCCGGCGGGGATGGAAACAGGGAGGTGGAATGGAGCTGCATTCCCTGGAGAACCAATCAGACAGTAAGTTGTGACATTCCTGGTAAGTAGCCGCGCTCACAGAGTACACTACAAAGTTTATGAAGGTCGCCATCTTGCAGAGGCTGTGCAAATGTCTCCCTTTCCACTAGTTCAGGTTGTCTTGTGTTTCATACGCTGTGGTGCTGACCAATGGCAAACTGCGGGAGAAGTGGGAAAGCAATGTGGTGCCACATGGGGAGGAAATGAAATAAGTGAGGGCAGATCTGGTTGCTCCAATCATCTTTGACTAATGTATGTTTAGCAATAAGGGAATGACGGATCTTAACCAATAGTGTTTGTGGGAACCACAAAAATACAAAGCTTGAAATGCAAATGTTTCTAACATTGTAAACATTGTATTTTGTGTATAAAAAGGATGTTCACTGTATATTAGTTGTCAGCTCTCATCAATCAGTGCTGGTCCACTGTTCTAATTGATTTGTGCTCGCCCAGCTGTAATAAAAAGCATTACTTCTTTCCTGGTGTGCGCTCCTTTTTGCACTACGGGTGGTAATTATTTATTCCAAGTTTCGGAGGACCCCTGGTACAATATTTTCCTGCATCCCCGCAGAAGCCACACACTTCACTGTGGTTGATTTGTGCTAATCTTTTTTCATACTTCCTATACACAAAGATAGACAGTATCTCTTCACATTTCAGCTGCAGGGGTACGCAGAGTCCCCAACCCTCTTTACAGAAGACTTAAAGAAAGATTTTGATGATATTAAGTTGCCAGGGAAATCAGTACAGTTACAATATGTAGATAATTTGTTGATTATATCACCTTCGTATGAGACTTGTAAGGAGGACACCAAGGCTTTTTAAAGCTTTGGCGGGGAAAAGGCACAAGGTTTAGAAGAAGAAGCTACAGTTATGTGCCTGCAGAGTACATTATTTGGGTCATGATATTATGGAGGTATTATCGGCTGATATCTGCTTCATGAAAGAAGACAGCTTATACAATCTCTAAGCCCAAGACAGTCAGGCAAATGCAAGCTTTCTTGGAGGCAGTCGGTTACTTCTGGCAATGGATCACAGGATATGCAGAAATTGTTAAACAACTTCAGGCATATACCATGTTTTAATGCTGTTGAACCATTGCAATGGACAGCAGGTTCAGAGGAAATGTGCCAATGCACCTGCTTATAGTTACCTGATTATAAGAAGATGTATGCTGTATTGTCATGAGATGAATGGGTTTGCAGTGGCTGTTCTTATTCAGAGACACAGGCGTCAGCATATTAATGCCACCCTCTTTAGAGTCTGTGGTGGCTGCTGCAATTGCAGTGGAACAGAGTGGGAATATTGTGTTGGGGTCACCCTTGGCGGTGGCTGTTCCACTGGCTGTAGTATTACTATTACTGAAAACAAAGGCAGAGCACATGTCTGTCTCAAAAGGTAGCAAATATGGGATGCTTTTATAAACTCATCAAGCATTACTCTGACTAGATACACTGTGTTGATTTGAGCAGCCCTGTTGCCTAACCACAGGAGGGAGAACCACATGACTCCACACTACATGATTGTTTATTGGTAATGGCCTTTCTGGTCATGCCCCTCACAGAACTCTCTGACGTGCCACTGCCCAGCTCGGACCTCATGTACTTTGTGTGCAGGCCGTGTTTTAGAAATCAAAGGTGGCAGATGGTGGCAAGTATAAAATTGCCCCAGGTAACTTCAGTGCAGGTGGCCCGAATTGGTGGCCTACATGAGGGCTTGCCGATAGGTAACTCTGTAGTCAGTCAATTGTTACACAGATTCATGATATGCATTTGGCATAGCCCACAATTTTGGTCATCCCTGGAAACAGAGTGGATCCTTGTCCTCAAACAGCACAGCAATAAAACATAGTCAATATGAGTAAGCACTTTTGGATGCTATAATGTTGCACAAACGGATTGCAATTGTCAAATGGCCCACACATCAGGCATCAGATGACCCCATTAGTGGTGATAATGAATTTGCTAGCAGAACCAACACATTGGCAGTTTAGAGTGATGCATATATCCTCCCAGTTAACATGAGTCAGGAAGAGATTCTGAAGAACCTTGCATATGTACAAGAGAATGTCCCATCCATTGAGAAAGACAATTGGATAAAGAAGGTCTACTGGTTGCATGGGGACTCTCTGCGGTGATATGAGCAGGGTCAGTTAGTGGCTCCAAAATTGCTAGTACCACACCTCGTAGAGATGTGTCATGGACAAGCACATTTTGGAAGATATGGAATGACGATGTTTGTGGGACATTTGTGGTTTGCACCTGAATTCACCACAGTAGCTCAGGAATATTGTTAATGGTGTGTGATCCGTTTAAAGAATAATAAGTGGTAAAGTATGCCAATTAGACCTGCGCCACACTGTACCCTTGGTGCCCATTTCTAGGGTTACACATTGACTTTCTTCAATTCCCTAAATATAATCAGTGGCAGTCCTAACTCATGGTGGTAGATGTATTCTGTGTGCGGGTGGGTGTAAACCTACCCTGTCGGTAACAGTTGCAATAATACTGATTTGGGACTTGTAGCAAGGTTTGGGATAACCATGTGCATTAACAATGATCAGGGCACACAATGTGTTAATAATATCATCAAGACACTGCTTTCCACATTGAAAATCCTGCATAATTTGCATTGCCCACACCACCCCCAGTCGGGGGAAACAGTAAATAGAAGAAATGGGGTTCAGAATGATGCATGATGTCAAGAAACGTGGATGAAATGGCCAGAAGCCCTTCCTTTGGTTTTGTTTAGTATGAGAAGCACACAAAACAGGAAAACTGGGTTAAGCCCTTTGAAGTCCACTCTGGACGACCTATGCGACTGCCTGTATAGCCACCATTAAAAAGTGTACCTGATAATTGCAGTTGTCTGATGATTGATTACTGGAATATGTCAAGACATTAATATCTTCTGTCAGTGTCATTCAGTATCAGGTTCAAATTGCTCTGCCATGGAACCCATATTATTTGTTTCATCCCGGCGACAGTGTCCTGACAAACGTTCAAAAAAGGAAGACTGCTTTAGCGCTCAAGTTGAAGAGACCAGATCTGGTGTTCTTAAACACATAGGGCCTCATTACAACCCTGCTGGTAGCTGTGCCTGTAAAACAGGCATGGCTGCCACCGCAGTTGCATTTATTCCAGTGGCCAGAAATGGGCAATTACAGGGTCATTACGGCCTTGCCGGATCCATTATTTAGCCATTCCATGGTGCCAGAAAAAATTCTTCCTCATTCCCATTTGAGCCCATAGGGCTCAATGGGAATGGGGAAGCCGGATGCACAGGAACCATTGTCAACCGTGCCTGTGCATCCGAAAAGTTGTGCTCGCGGGTGCCTTTCATTCCGCCAGGTCAGACCTGGCAGAATGAAAGGCACCTGCGAGCACAACTCAGAGTTTGCCGATCCAGATACAATGGTACCAGCAAGCTTACCGGCACCGTTGTATCCGGACCGGCAAGCTTGTAATGAGTCCCATATTCAGCTTTAACTGTTCAGGGACATCAAACATGGGTTGTCCCCACAGGGTAGTTTCTGTGCCCTTTTTGGTTTGTCTATCTGTGCTGGCTTACAATTATATAGTTATAGGAGAACATGACTCTATTGTGGAAACTATTTTAGCTATGAAGAACTTGACTAACATTGTGATGTTGGCTGATATCTGGGGTTGGTCATGATGGATAGTGCACTGGCAAGGAGGGACTTGTAATCTGAATGGAGCTTGGGAATGTGGGGTGGATCTTTGGTTGGCGTTTATTCTACAGCCATAAGATGCCCAGTGGCAGTAGTACCTTATCTCTGTGAAGCTCTATCAAATTGAATGAGTGATGAGGACTATTTGAAAGCCATAAACATTGAATTGGAAGAGATCACAATGACACCGCAATGTAACTTTAGAAATAGAGATGTGAGTGCTTCTACTAACATACTTAGTACTACTAAAAAATGTACTGTTTTTTACCCAGGTCCATCCCATGTTTCTGATCTGAAATATTAGTGTCATTGCATCCTTTTCACCAGATGAGGAACACGATGATTTCCAAACTCAACCATTGGTATAAGCAATGGATATGCATCACCACCACTGCCCTGCCCTGACAGAACTTGGTTGTGATAGAAGAAGTGTGGTGTGCGACCTGTTAAATTTACCGATGGCTATGCAGGGGATGGCGGTACCATGGTATTGTGAATAAGATGATCTTAGTACTATAATAGGCAGAGGAAGGGAACAACCTATACTTTTTTTTTTTTAATAGCAATTTATTGGAGGAATAGAACCCGATTAGTGAAAGTGTGTTCAAATTCTACAGATGCACAATGTCAGTTTCCGCAAAATTTAGACAATCGACACCAGGGATGTTAGGAAGTATACTCAGGTATATAATCAATGACTGTGGCACATCACAGTATTGCACTTGCACAGGTCTGGGTTTCGGTATGTAGTGCTGAATGCAACTGTGGCTACAGTTTTGTTTACCGTTTCTTTGTCTGCATTCCAGGTAACTACCATTATCCTACCTGCATATGAGGGGCTGGATTCTGGTTGGCACAGCAGTGAGAGGAATTTTTTGGAGGACAACAGAAAAGGGAAGTGATTGATAAAATGTGTAATGGAGCTAATACTGCCCTTGCAACTTTGGGGATATACAATGGGTAAAATTTAGTAGGTCGAGTTGACCAACTTGAAAAAGCCATCAAGCTCATAACTGGGGTTGAGCTCAGACATAGCAAGGCATGTATAGGAGAGCTGTATGTCATTGCCACCGTCAGTCAATTTACGAAGGGTGCCCTCCAAAGACTTACGAAAGGCGTACTTGAAGCAAGAAGGAACCAGGAGTGGGACATGGTGTGTGAAGAAGTGCAGGACTACTTGAATATCCAGGTGGCATCAATCAGAGGAGAAGTGCAACATAATAGTTGGCTGAGACTGCTGAAGGATGATTCTGGGATACCAGAACGCATGTGGTAATTGACACATTTTTAGAAGTACAGTTGCTGAAAGTAAGAGGACAAAGAATCTTCCTTTACAGCACACAGTCCGTTCAAGGGATTGTGGGCATTGTCAAGCAGCATTCTATTTGGTCCATGGGCTGGATGCACCTGGGAATGGGTGACACACCACAAGGTCTGGGAAGTCAAATCACCCAACAATGCCTCCTGATACCTTGTCTCTGCCCCAGGAGTGACCCCTGACTTGTGGTTTAGTCTTGGCTCAAATTGGGAACTATGGCCTTTGCAGCCCCTACCACTGTGTTGTTCGTGTAAGCTGTGAGGGACAGATAATACTGGTTGGAAACAAAGTTTGTTGTGAAGATGAGGGGGCTGAATATAAAGCCTAATTACAAGTTTGGCAGGATTACATCAGTAAATGAGCCGGAATACCAGAAAACGGAATTGCTGTTACTGCCACTTTGTCTGGTGGATTTACTGCAAAATTACAAGTGCCGTTAGGCAGTGTAAGTAGCCATTAATTGGAGTCTGTAGGACTCCATGGGGATTTTTTGTAGAATTACCAACAGCAGAATTACCGCCAGTGAAAATTACGCTGATTTTGCTGAGATACTTGGCAGTAAGGCGGATGATCTCCCTTCAACTTGTTGCCGTTGGTTTTTCCTCCACCTTACATCCAAACTTATATTTGGGCATGTGCAATAATGTGGCTGTACCAGCATCACTGCTGATTTTTGCCTCATCACCTAACTTGTAATGAGGCCCATAATCTGGTAGGGAGAAGACTGTTTCGAGGAAAGGATCATTGTATGGAGTTAATGACATTCACAGAGTCGGATATTCATTTTGCAGTTCATAGAGGTACCAAACAATTTACATTTTTTTAACTGGCGACTGAGAAATGGACAGTGAAGGTGTATGTTGAATTTCTGAAAGGATGCCCTAAGTTAGTGTCACACAGGTTTCACGGTCTCGAGCATGTTGAGGAAGCAGTAAGACATGTGACATATGTAACTAGGAGTTTGGTTTTGCTGGAGACAGTCTACAACAAAGAAAATCAGGCATTTGCAGTAGCACATCATACTGCCACTATATGTACTCCAGGTGATGTGTGTTCAGTGAATCAAGAAGTGTCTGAACAACCTTACATTACCACCAGTGTGCTTATCACAGTATTTTCTCTTATATTGGTTGAGGTAATGTGGTGCTGTAGAAGATATTGGCACCAATAAGGAACAACAATAAACAAACATGGACCCTCTGGCTCACCTCCTCATCAGTTGGACCCTGATCATTGCCCCTCCTTCGTCCTGATAAAAATACAGCAGGAAACCATAATGCTGCAGAAGGAGCTGGCACAATTGCTAGATCATGATGAAAGTGCTTGGGTATATAAAGCCTTACCAGCTGCCAAACCCACGTTTCGGGATCTCACGGAACTGCCTGACCTGAACTATCCTGACACCATATCTGAGCTGTTCCCCCATTTCCCCTGTCACCCAAGTGACTGTTTTTAACACCATCCAGGATCTTTAGCCCTCTAACTTTTAGGGAGACAACTGCCCAGCCCACATCATAAAGCTCTGTGCCCCCAGTCTGACCCCCATTATCACAGAATTTGTCAACTGCTCATTCAAATCCTGTGAAGTACCTATCAGTATCAAAGCAGCCTGAGTCACCACTTTTGTAAATAAACCCTTTCTGGACCCAATAGTACCTACCAACTACAGGCCCATGAAATCAGTACCTTTCCTGCTCTAAATTCTAGATTGTATTGCCTACCTCCAATCTCAACAATTCCTTCAACAGCACTGACTCCTTGGTGTCAGATAATCTGGTTTCCGCCCGAAACACAGTACTGAAATGGCTCTCCTTAATCCAAAAATGCAACTTAACAGTATCAGAGACACCAGCAAACTCGTCATCCTCCTCTTTTCTGACCTGTCCACTGCTTTTTACTAAGTGGACCACAACCTCCTCTGCCAAAATCTCTCCTCAATTTTCCACTTCTCCCCCGAGGCAGTCTGCTGTATCAAATATTTCCTCAGCAATGATACATTTAGAGTATTCATCTATAACCACACAGCCGATCCCATCCCTGTCCCCCTTGGTGGCCCGCAAGGTTCCTGCCTTTCCCCCACACTCTGCAACACCTGTACCTAACCACTCTTCGACATACTTGATGCACTGGTTATTACCTATACCAGCTTTATGTATGACACGCAAATTCTCATCCCTATTTCTGGCAACCACACTAGTGACTCTGACACCAATAACAACATTTATTGTAATATCCAGACCTGGATGGCAATGCACAACCTTTTCCTCAATGATGAGAGGACGGAGCTACTCATTGTGGGCTCCTCCTCTCACCTGAAATCCCTTGAATTAAATTAGGTGAAGGACACCCAGCTGTCATTTTCGGATTTGACCGGCCTGTACAGATAAGAAAAATAGATCATTATTCCACTCTCGAATAGGGTCATAGAGGCACTGCACCCTACACCCCTCACCTGAGTAGGAGGACGCCTGATATAGTCAGAGCAGAGCTACCAATCTGTAAGCCGACTATCACGTGATGTGGGATGATGAGATGGAAACAGAAGATAGACTCTAGAAAGTCACAAGAGATGCCATTGATGTACTTTGGGGGTTGGGTAAACTTCGGTAGTGGGCTTGTTGGGATAGTGTCCATTTATCGGCTTGTAAGCTGCGTTACATGGAAAGCTGAATTGTCGACCGAAAAGGCATAATAAAATCCATAATAACATATTCAATTTATGGAAAAGAGATGGGATATTAGTAATTTCCTAAAATGAACTAAAGAGTCTGCGTGCAAATTTGAGTTGGTAAAGTATTCCAAAAGGTTGGAGCGGCAATTGAAAATGCCTATTTTTTTGTTTACGCTTTCTTTACCTTTGGAATGTAAAGTACCAGTTTGCCTTTCTTTCTAGAGTTTTAATTTCAACCTAAGTGCAGAGTTTATTATATAGATCAAAGGTGTTGCCTAAACGAAGAGCCTTAAAAGTTAGGCAGACCACTTTAAAAAAGGAACCGAGATAGCTAGCAGAGGAAGCCAACATAAAGAACATAATCGTGTAACAGAATAACATTTCCTAGCAACTACAATCAATTTGAAAGCACTGTAAAAAGCTATTTTTAAGGGGCATTAGCGTTGAATCAGTAACGCATTCCCTCCGTCCACATGTGCTAGAACCAAAAACTAGATGAGGTAGCGGAAACAGATAGGAGGGAGAAATTGCTTCATTTTACAGAGCAGTGACAATTGATAATAGATTTGATGTACTTTCTTATTGATGTGAGTTTTTAAAGACAGCTTTGGATGCAGAAGAAGCCTAAGGGTTTCACAACTAAATTAGATTTTAATTGATAGTTACCTGGAAATAAGAAATGAACGCAGGGGGAAAACGTTTTCAAGATTTTCTCTGCTGCAAACCAGATCAATATGTTTTTTGCATGTATGAGCTTTAATTGTATTGATTTCAATCATCCTTTGATGTCTATCCAGCATTTATTTAGTCTGAGAAAATCGCTTTCAGGTGAGACTTGAAGATACAGTTGGGTATCGTCTTCATTCTGATGGATCGAGATGCCATGCCTCAGCACCAGACATCCCAGCAGTTCTATATAAAGAGTGAAAAGAATGGGTGCAAGGATTGATCCATGATTGACTCCACATTGCACAGGAAGAAAACTGGAACAGTTTGTCCCCATATTGACAATTTGATGTCTATCAGACAGAGAAGAGCAACAGAATATTACAGGTTGTCGAACACTGCCGAGAGATCTAATAATACCAAATGACAGGCACCTCCTCCATCAATATGAAGGATGTTGTCCAACATTTGGATAGTAGCTGATTCAGTACTATGGTTATCTCTAAAACCTGACTAAAATTGTTGAACTACATGGGGCTTATCGATGTAGTCATTCAACTGGAGGGCCAATGATTTTTCTAAAAAAAAGGGTAGATTGGAAACAGGGCGATATTTCTTCAGATTCTCTGGATCAAGGTTACTTTTCTTAGGTAGTTGAATAATAATACCTGTTTTTAGTAAATCAGAAAAAAATGCCCTCTTTGAGAGAGGCAACTCTAATCTGCAAAGGCATATCCAGTGCTTTTATAGATATTTTTTGACAAGCTTTACTTGCATTACAGCATTATGGCTTTGATGTATTTACCATATTCTGAAATTATTCCGATGTCGGAAGATGGACATTTTCCCACGGATTTTCATAAGTTAGTATTAAAGATTGATATCAATAATGTAAATGTTCTATCAATTGGTTCAAATTTGCTTTTACTTGATTTGTAAGTTCCATTTTAATTAACCTAGCCAATGTACTCATTATTGCAACATAGCTTTCTAACCTTGATGTCTGTCTTTTTAAAACGAGTGGTATTAATAACCCTGCAGGAGGAATGAAATGGTGCTTAATGGTATCCCTCTTGCCTCGGTTTCTAGCAAATATGACGTGACATTTTTCACAAGCAATGCTAATGGCCTAACCTAATGATTCCTATTAAAAGAAAGAAAGTATTGACTTATCTCAACCTCATGGACAATGCCATACACTTGCTACAATAGAGCATTAGCAGGATTTAGAATCCCCTAAATGCAGCGAAGTGTGGATGGTGTTACAAGCCACTAGAACATATACCTGTCACATTGTTTCCATAATGGAGAATCAGTAATCAAAATATACTCCAATTAGTTGTATTGACCTTTTTGTAAAAACTAACAAGATAAGGTGTGAGGGTAATTGTAAGCTTCAACCAGTAAAATGACTTAAAAAAAAAAAAAAGTGTCCGGATAATGGCTTTGGGCTTCTGTGTCTAACATGGAGGAAGGAGATAGAATCTCTCCACAACACAGACACCAAAATGAGGGGTCTCCCCTCTTGCACCAAATGGGTCCATCAAAGAAATATTCAGCGCTGCAAAGTTCCCCAAAATAAATCCAAACAAAATGATCAGTTCAAAGAAAAGTGCCTAAGTCCCAATAAAATATAGAGTGACAACCCAAAGGGTTGTGTTCTCAGGTACAGTGTAGCTCATTAAAATGGGACAGAAGAGGGTCACCTTACCCCTCAACTCCCTTCTATGGCTGCAGATTGTCCCAACCGTGGAGCCATGCTAGCGTTCTCTTCTTGCAGGCCAGCAAGGAATTCCTGCCAGATTGGACCCAAGGCTGATGACTTTGGGCTAGTCTGTTACATCTTGGTGGGTTCTCTTCTTGTGGGTTGCCAAAGACATGATTCCAAGCTAAACCAAAGCTAGTGCCTTTTCCTCAATCCTCATCATTTGTGTTTGATGTCTCTCTAACAATACTCTCGCGTCTAGGGTCTCTCTCCTTACCATAATCCTCTGTTGTTCCAAGTCTGACTCCCTCCTCTCATAGTATCCCACTTCCTCTTTCTGCCAGCAATGGTCTCTCATCTGACCATAACCTTCCTCCTCCTTTAATGTCCCCCTCTCCCACCAAACTCCATTTCAGTCCTCCACCTCCAACACAACTCTAATTTCCTATATGGCAAATTCGCCCTTCATCTTAAAATAATGTATCTTCTTCTCTTTCACCCCCAACATCTACACGTTCTCCTTTCTGATAATCTTTATTTACTGCAAAATATCCCTATCCTCCTACTCCCCTTTCCAGATAGTACTCTTCACTTCTCAGTTAAAGCTGATGCCCCTATGACTCTGCTCCCAAGAATTCCTTTCTCTGGCTCCACAAATCCAAGTCCTACTGCCTCCAGCTATGCCCACCTGAAACGTCAGAATGCTGCTTCACTACTTCCTTGACTGGTAGGTCGAAATCACTGCCAAGGTAAAAGGATTTATAGATTCTTCCTCATCCACGTTTGCCCGCATTTCCGTTATGTGAATGCACTCTCTACTGGTCCTCTCCTAACTCCAATGAGATTTCAACCTGCCTTTCGCTGGTTTGCTTCTCCGGAACCTTGTACTGTAATGCATTGGTCTCCCGCAGTGCTCCACTTTACCTCATGCCAATCCCACCACCTTCGGCTGTCACAGCATTCCCTACATGCGGCCCGCAGATGGAATGCTGAAACCTCAACAACCTTCCAAGATCGTTTGCCATCCACAAGTCTCCAGCAACCCCCTCTTCAATGACTCTTTTCCTACAAATTGCGGTATTCCACCCCTGTGTGTGAACCCACATCTGCGTTATTCCCAGGCCCACCAGCCAGGCCTTGCAACATTAGTACCACCTTTGCTTGGCTGCACTTCCCGATCCACCTCACCCACTGTGCAGCTACCGTATCCTGCATCCAACGGTATCCCTTGTCTAAATGCGCTTACCAGGAACCATCCATCTCGTATCCTTAAACTGAGTTGCAGCTCTCCCCCTAGCCCCAGAGCATCCACTCCTCAATAATCCACTGCCAAAAGTTTACTGCCTGCTCCCTCCCATTACCTCATGCCTTAAGATAAATACCCTTGCTGATGTTGCCTCCCCACCCATGCCTTATCCCTCCATTGTGCAATCTGTTCCCCATAACCAGGCATTGGGCAGCAATTTCTCTCTGCACACACCCAGTCTAGCACCCGCCAGCAGCCAGTATCCAAAACACTGCCTAGCACACACTTGCCCTGGTCCTTCCTCCTCTCTCACCATCACCGCCCTGCATCCGTTCACCATGTATTTGTAAAAATCACTAGTCACGCTTGGTAATAGCCCATCACCTGTCCTACACATCCACAACATTCGAAGCTCCCAGCCTAGTTTGGGAATAACCTGCCTCTGTAGACTACAGGCTATAACTCTTCCTATTTCCGGCTCTTCCCTCCCACTATCTGGAATCACCAGACTGGCAAGATTAGGCTCTCAAACCAGTGTGGGTACCCCCCAAACCTCCCACTTCACTACATAGGCATACAGAGGCTTTAGCATGTGCATTAATCAATGTATGATCACTAGGTGCATATACCATTGACATTCATGACCTGATTGTCAAACACCACCTGCATTTCCTAGCCACTACTGAATCTTGGCTCTACAATTTCTCTGATCCCCTGCTCTCTCTAGCCATACCTCCCAACTACTCTGTCTTTTGGGCAAGATGCCTTAATGCCATAGGAGGAGGTGTAGCTAAATCATATTTACAGTTCAGGCCATGCCCTTACCCCCCACTTCAGGGTATGAAATGCTGCTCCTCCACCACAGACTGCCAAACCATATTCAAACTTCTCCTGATCTATAGGCAACCAAATGGAACCAGCTGCCCTGACTTAGATATCCTCTCCTTATCATGCACTTTATGAAGCCCACAACCAAATGCGTCATTTTGGGTGATCTTAATTCATGCTACAATGGCGCACACGACCCTAAGGCCTAAGCACTTACATATGCGCTCAAAGGCATGAAATTCAACCAACTAATAGATGCACCCTCCCACTCCAATGGGCACACCTTGAATTGGATTCACACATCTGATGCCACCATTAACGTCACGACCATTGCCCTAGTACCCAGGTCTGGCCACTTCCTCATTCATTTTAATCTCTCCCTGACCAAGTCCCTCAAAGTTCCTGCTACCACTCTGAAACCAGTATTAGTCCATAATACTAGCAACTTAACGCATGATGATTTATGGCCCTCCCTCCTAGCAACTCTTAGAGGAAGCACCCACGGCCATAACATCTCTCCCCAGACCGGGCTACCCACTCATTGGTTGTCTGCTTCAGACACTCGACCTGCATGCTTCAATAAAAAATAAAATTCCCAAACTCAATAAACCTAATAACACCTGGTTCTCAGAAGAACCTATCATTCTATGCAGTATCAAAAGGTCTCTAGAACACCTATGCAAAAAGCACCCATCACCAAGCAACTGCTTGACCATCGCCTATTAGAAAGCAGTAGTCACTCGCAAATCTAACTGCTACAATGCCAAAATCTCTAATGAAAGCTACAACACTAAAGAATTATTCGCCATCCTTAGAGAGTTAGAAACCCCTGTACGCCCCATCGCTGACACTCGCTTCGTCAAAATCTGGTGTACCATGATCCAAGATGCCCTATCACACCAAATTGAGATTCTACTCATTAAAATGAATGCCTTACTTGCCACAAAAGCTCCTATTTCTGATGCCCTCATCCAACCCAACATGGCCCACTCTGTGTCTATCCCCTATTCGTATTCTGCTAAGTCACCCAAGAGCAAGTGGTTGACACTATCCAATCACTAAAACCTTCTAATTGCAAAGGAGACCATTGCCCCGCCCCACATTGTGAAGCTTTGTGCGCCTACACTAGCTCCCATCGTCACTGAATTTGCCAATGCCTCCGTCTCATGCAGCACTGGGCCTTCAATCACTGATGCAGTGATGTATCTATAAAGATCCAATGCCAGGACCTTGTTGGTCACATCCCATTTCAAGAATAAAAGGGCCGGCGGTGTCAGCTTCTGCATCACTGCCCTGTCCATCTGGAACTCCCTACCTGCAACTATCAGAAACAAACAATCCTTTGCAATAAAAAAAAAAAAACAGCTAAAAACCTAATTGTATTGTTGGGTAGTAGTCCAGGTACACCAGAGGATGGCTGGGGGGCCGCTTGACCTCGAGGGCCCAACACCCTCCCCAGAATAAACAGAGGACTCAGCCAACGGCAAGTTAGAACTGTGGTTTATTGCAAATAAAACCAACAGGGATCAATACAAGACAATGAGAATTCTCTGGTATGTTTCAGCTCTCCACGGTGTGCGGTCCAGTTTTGTACATGCGTGGCATCATTACCTGGGCCCTTCTGGAAAAACCTATCGTCACTGGGGATTGGGGATTGAGAGTACTATTACCTATGGAGGATCCCCATAGATATTATTCTACTGGTCCTTGCATGTCAGGTGGCTGGCCGGTCCCATCCCAAAAACGATCTATTCCATTTTTGCAGAGTAATGGGCTTACCACTGGTTCATACTCCTTGCCATCCACCCCTGGCTTTCTATGTTGTGATTGATTAAGGTTGATCTCCCCAGGTCTGGGACACAATTCTGTTCTCAGCCCTCTGTGCACCTCGTCAAAGTGATGTGAACGATTATGTGTCTGTATTGTAACAAAGGGAGGAAACAAAGGGAGTAAATAATAAAGGCACCTGCCACCCCCAAAAAACTGAAGTGCTGGTGAGAGCTTGGGAGGGAAGTACAGAGAGGTGTCAGGAGAGGAGGCTGATGGCTAATTCCTGGGGTGGAGTAATCCCAAAGTTGTGATGCACGTCCTCCAGCCAGGGGGCCTACAAGGGCAGTGTTGGTTAGGAGGATGCTGGTATCGACTGGGCAGGAGCCTGGAAACCTGTGAGATTTATGGAGGTCCAGGCCACCAGTGGCAGTGGGGTAATTATTAGAAAAGGAAAAGAGGGAAAGAGGTAGCGAAAAGCAGAGGTTTGAGAGGTTTCTGGAAATTAAGGAGGTCTAGCTCAAGTCTGAGTGGTACAGGGAGGCTGTTTCAAAGAGAGGCACCATCTGAATAGAGGGACCTGCCCCAACTCTCTGCCTGGTGAAGCATTTGACAAGCAGAGAGTTGGAGTTAAGGAGTAGAGGGCCCTAGCAGGAAGGTATTTAGGGAGAGAAAGTTGGAGATAGCGTGGTCCTAGGTACCAGAAAACCTTGCGGATGATGCAGAGGGTCTTCAATTTGATCCTCGCGGCCACCTCGAGCCAGTGGAGAGACATTAGGGCTGGAGAGATATAACCCCTGGGCTTGAGGCCAAGGATAAGTCTAGCAGCCTTATTCTGGATTAGCTGACATGGACTTAGGGAGGAAAAGGGGAGATGGAGGAAGAGGCTGTTGCAGTAGCCCATCCTGGAGAGGAACAGAGCTCTAGAAACATTGAGATTCTGGGGGAAAGGTGAGGAAAGGGAGAATGCCTCTAAGGAGGTGAAGCTGGAACTGAGCCTTCTTGGCAAGGTCCAAAATTTTAGGGGTGAACGAGTGGGAGAAGTTGAAGAAGACCTTGAAGTTTTTGACCTGACAGGATGGTGAGGGTAGAGGTCCCAAGGAAGGCGGCCAGAGGGTAGGAGGGAAACAGGCCAGAGGTGTCTTCAACTTACTGGCATTAAGTCAGAGGTTGTTAGCTGCTTACCATGCCTGGATAGCGGTCAGACAATCTGGGATGAGAGAGGAGGGAGAGGAGGTGGTAGGGGGAAGTTTGAAGGAAAGCTGTGTGTCATCAGCATAACACTGGATATGAGGAGAAAAGGATGAGATCAGGTGAGCAAGAGGGTTGAGATTGATTTTGAAGAGCCATGGCGATAGGATAGAGCCTTGGGGAATGGTGCAGGTAGAAAGTAAAGTGGTGGAGGAGAAAGGGCATAGCTACCACTGGGAAGGGCGGTTAGTGAGAAAGAGTTCAGCCAATCCAGTACCTGGTCAGTGATGCTGAGGGTATCACTGTGCCATTTTATCAGGATAGAATGGTTGACTCTGTCAAAGGCGGAAGAGAGTTCAAGGAGAATGAGAACAGCAGGAGAGTTAGAGCCAAGATATGCAAGCATGTCTTCACAGGTTTTCAGAAGAGCAGCTCCCATGCCTCAGGATGCCAGGAATCCAGATTGATGGTCATGGAGGCAAGCAACAAGTTCAGTATGAAGGATCAGTTGGGGCAGGACCAACTTCTCCAAGAGTTTTTCCAGGAAGGGGAAACTGGAGATAGGGCGATAACTAGCTAGTCAGGTTAGGAGAGAGTGCACAAGGAAGCGCTTGAGGGATAGAAGGAAAGAGCCAGTGAAGAAGGAGTGGTTACAGAAATCAGCAAGAGCAGGGGTGAAAGAGGAAATGTTGTCCATAATGGTTCTAGAAGAGCAAGGGAGCACCTGTTTGGATGAGACCTTGATATAGCGGACAACTTTAGAGACCTCATCAGGTGCTATGGGCAGGAGTGAGGAGAGTGGGGGGTGGAGGGAGGAGAGACAAGGGAGGCAGGTACAGGAGTGGTGGTGGGGGTGGTGGAGAGTGAGCACAGGATGTCCTGAGTTTTAGATGTGAAATGGGAGGCGAAAGCAGTGCAGAGCGTCTGGGGAGGAAGAAGAGAGGTGGAGACGGCTGTTGGATTGTCGAGTACCTTACAGATTTTGAAAAGTTCAGCCATGTTGTTAGTGGTTCCAGAGATGTGGGCTTGGATATAGACCCTCTGCTTGGAGCGGATAGAAAAACAATATTGCCTTTGGAGCAGGAGACAGGCCATTTTGTCAGAGGATAAACCCAAGGTCTGCCACTTCCATTCAGCAACTCTGCACTTACTTTTCAGAGATGCTAGATCGGAGTAATAGCCGTTGCACTTGAAGGCAAGCTTCAGGTGGATCTGCATGACAGGGGCAAGCATGTCGAGGGGGATATATATGGAGAGGGGAAGGTTAGCAAGGACAGTGTAAGAGGGAGTGTCAGAAGCAGGTGTGGGGGGGAATTAAAGTGAAGCAAAAGCAGCAACTGACACTCACTTCATTGGTCGAATGACAGCGAAGGAGGCTGGCAGTGCAGTAGGTGGCTAAGATGGAGGGCCGAGGGGGCCTCTAGTGGGAGGAGAGGAGAGAGTGGTGAGACCAGGAGTGGGGGTCATGACCGAGTTAGAGATAGAGATGTCTCCAGAGATGAATGCATCTAGAGTGTGTCTGGCTGAGTGGCTAAGACCGGAAGGAAGAATAATGACAGAGGGGGAGTCACAGAGGTCACAGAACAGTGAGGTGGATGACTCAGGAGAATTGAGGTGGATATTGAAGCCACAGAGAAGGTGGAGTTTGGAAGAAGAGGTCAAGAGAAAGGAGGTGAGGTCGGCCCATTCAGAGAGGAAGAGAGAGATAGGGCTGTAGATGCTACCTAGGATGAGTGAGAGAGTAGGAGAGACCCTGAGCCTACATACGAGGCATTCAAAAGAGGAGTAGTTTTGAGTAGGTATGACAGAAGCAAGGACCAACTCAGAGAAAATCAGGGCCACTCCATCTCTAGACCGGTTGGGCTTAGGGTTGGAGAGGAGTATGTAGCCCTCAGGAAGGAGAGTGTCAAGAGCAGTGACAGAGCTGGCATTGACCCACATTTTGGTGAGGGCGAGGACATTGGGCCTCATTTAGAGGTTGCCAGTAAGGGGTTAACGGTGCTGGTCAGGGTGGCGTGCCATTAACCCCTTACTGCCGCATTACGAGGTCCTTTAGCGAGTCCATCTACGGGCGGCTGGTTTTACCAGGCGCCCTTAGTAGGAGCCGCTAAAGGGCCAGGGAGCTAACAACAGGCCCGTTATTAACGGGCCTGTTGTTAGCTCCCTCCACATTCCCATTGAGGGCTTAATGGCAATGGGGATGGGTTCCCTGAATGGGGAAATACCGGGTCCTCCAAGGTTTGAATGGCCCGGTAATTACCCATACAGGGAACCCGAACCCGGTATGCGGTATGGGGGTAGCCATGACGCTAATAGCACCATGGCTACCTCCATACTCGTAATGACCCCCATTGAGGTCAAAGTCTTCAAGAAGGAGACAGATGTCAGAGGAGTGTTTGACAGTAGAACAAGCATTCAGAGTAGCTAAATAAAGCTGATTACCACCTTAGAATGTTTTCCAAGGAGGGATACTGGGGTGTGGTACACCCGTTGGTGGTGGTGGAGAGGTTAATGGAGAGGAGGGAGGAGGAGGAGAAGGAGATGGGAGGAAGTAAATGAAAGAGGGCAGGCACCAGTCAAGAAGGAGAAGAGTAGGTTGAGCAACTTACGTCATGATAGTGCCATTGTGATAGACATTATTGATGCACCTAGAGGATGAGCAGTATGCCAAGAGTACTTTCCATCTAGTCCCACCATTTATGGGTTAAAAGGAGAAAGGGGAGAAAGTGGAGACCAGGTGGGGAGTCCATAGGTCTGGGGAGGGGACAGAAAAGAGGATGTTGGTAATAGTCTTCCTGGAAGAAGCATTGACGTACGTGTCAGCAATTGGTAGGCCTGGATTAGAGGCCAGAAGAGCGTTGTTAAGCTTCTTTCGTCCAGACTTCGTAAGAGAGATAGGATAGGTGATAAAGTAGCAGTTATGGTAGATATGGTAGATAGAGAGTGCCATCTTAGTAGCAAGAGGAGGGAGAGAGACAGACAGGTGAGCTGCACAGTGCACAAATAAACTCTTTAAACCAGATATACAGTGTGTCATTGGGTTAAAACATGCAGGAGGCAGCAAGAGAGGTGGCAGATGTGGGGCTATGCAGTACGGGGCCCAATGGAAGCTGGGTCACAGTGAAGGCCCGATTTATGGACAGGAGAGGTACTACAGAGGGTGCCAGAGTCAAATGAAGGCTTGAGGAGGCGCTGGAAGTGAGATGATGGATTGCAAGTTAGGAGGGCATCAGGAGAAGTGCACCAGGCAGCTATCTTACCCTTGCACCAGGTGATGATAGCAGGAAAGTAGGACAGCTCATGGTGTGAAGCAGATGGGGGCCCCCCACCCCTACGGCCATGGCCAGACAGGCCAGACAGGGGCCTTAGAAGAGGGCCTTGGCAAGAGGGTCGGCTCTTGCCTGCTGGCTCCCTGGATTAGACCTTAAGGTGAACACTGTCTGGACCAATAAGTGTGATGGCTAGGATGGCAGGACAGGCACACCAGTGCTTGTTGGTCCAGCGGCCATGTTAGAGATGTGAACAGGACCAAAAATTCAAAGAAGCCCAACTGAGCTTTGAAAAGGGTGCGCACACAATTTCTTAATTTATCTGTCTAACGTTGCCACAAGGAATTCAAGGATAGTCAGGCAATTTAGAATTTAGAAGAGTGCACGTCACTCCATTTTAAACAATTAGCACTACCCCAATAACCAAAGCCCTTCTGGGCTTTCCTCACTGGCAAAATGCAAGCACTGCTCATGCAGCCTCGTGGGGATGATTTCAGGCCACTGGTGATTCCTCTGAGCTAGCATGGACGACCATGCTGGAATCTATAGAGACTATGCTCAAGATGTTAGAGACAAGGGGCCTGATTGAGAGGTCCGTGGAAAAATAGAAATGTGTTGTTCAAAGCCAGAACAACACATTTCTTAACTGCACCCTATTCTGACAGGGAAAGAATATGGTGCAGGGACATGAAAGCCTCGGCTTTCGCATGAGCCTGATTTACAGCTTGACAACAGCCCTAGCAACCATGAGGACTGCAGGGCAGCCACATGGTGGGCATTCTCTTCCCAGCAGAACTGGTTCAGCACGTCAATAAAAGGAGTGAAAATACAACACCTCTGAGGTGCCGTTAAACTCCACTGCACACTTTCCCCCTCTATACACATAGCATTTCTTAGACTGCAGCACCATTTTTCTAGTTTAATGAACGTTTAAGCACACATTCTTAAATTAGAAAAGTGGCATTCTTTAAATAAATGCTCACAATGCCACTGGAGCACATGTTTCCACCACAAATTGTGATTTTAGCAGCTTTTGCTGCTGGAATGCATGATATCTCCCCTCCAATATTTCCACACACCTTAGAATGATGGTGCTGTTAAGTTGTTAAGTCGTTAATCTGTTGTGGAGGGGAGAATGGCGTATTTCCACGCACCTTTTATCACAAGCTCAGAATCAGGCCCTGGGTCAATAACTCAAGCCCAGCTTTAAGCATACAATACGTGGTTAAGCAAATCCCTCCCAAGAAGTGACCTGAGTAAGCCCGCCACTCCAGAGAACGCTTCATGGCAGAGTATGAGCTCTGGACTCTTCCAGACTCACGATTTAGCAGGAGCACTTTATTTATTTACAGAAGAAGAGGAACTGCAATAAGGTGAAAAGCTAGAGAAGATATTCACAATATAGTCCCCAAGGCAAGTCTCTGTTTTTGGACTAAACCCTGATATTAAATCTTGAAAAACACTGTGTACTTTTCCCGAGCCAGCTTCCAAGTCATATATAGATATTACATAGCCACTTGCCAGCGACCATGTAGTAAAGGTTAGCACACAGGGCATGTATCAAATCCACTGTTTGTGTTGCTTATCACTATTGCAAAGAAGGAAGCACATTGCATATAATCTGAAATGTCAATATTGTACGAGGACCTACATTAGGTTAGGATAAGCAAACTTCACTTTTAAATCGAAAACATTCCACTGTGCATAGAATTCACAGCAAAAGGAGTACATCTGCAACCTTTGGCTCTCCAGATGTTTTGGACTACAACTCCTGCTTTACATGTTTTAGCTCTACTCCAAAAACACCATACTCGGCTATTAGCAACCAGCGGTATGTCAAAAGGCTCCTTGGCGTGTTTTTGGCATACCATTTACTAGCGCAGGATGAATTCCAGACTTAACTTTCCTAGAGGTGTAGGGGAGATGCTACTAATAATCAAAATCCCTTATATTTTCTTCTCACATAGCTCTTCCTGCTAGACTCCTCAAGCTTCTAAACGCTGTGATAATAGGTTTTCATTTTAATGTTAACCCATTTTAAACTCTGCTTTTTTATCTACCTCAGAAGGATGAAAGATTAAGTTGGCCCTGCATGGTATGTAAACTTGTTAAGTGCAGGTTGTTCTTATGTCAGAGACCAAAGCTTTACTTGTGTCGCTAACTAGCCTTGCATTACCATGTACATAGAAATATTTCAATGTCCAAATGAACATATTTTTAAATGTGTTGAACATTTAGATACCACTATACAAATGTTAGCGATGCAAATTCGAAAAACCACAATATAAATTGCACTTCATGCCAAATTAACAAAAATCAATGGGCTTAATCATTACTAAGTTGGACTTAAAATCACACAATTGTCTTCATTGCAGCCATAAACACCTAAATGCTAAAGGAAACACAAGTGCAAATTAGTCCCTAAAAATGCTTTGTCTCTCAGAGCATTAGCAAGCCAGGGTTTTCTTTCACACGGGCTTGAATGGATGTCAGGATGTCAGCTAGCAACATGTTGGGACTGCTAAGGAAATTCACTCGAATGTCCATGCAATGATGATCAAGCTAGGGAATACATCAATTTCGGAGCATCAGATTACTTTCCTTAAATCTGATATGTGAATATTGAAGTTCGTGGTTCTATGTATGGTGTTATCAATAATTAAGCAATTATTGAGACACTGCAGTGTCTTTCCAAGGACAAATTAGGATGGGGCTGATTAAAGCCACAGATCACAGATAAGCTGTCCTGCTGGTCTGCACCCCCAAAAGACCTTTTGGATAGTATTGATGAAACATTCAGTCCCCTTTCATCTCGGGGAATTGGTTACCAGAGATTGGTTACCAGAGATGCCAGGCCCTGCGTCTAGGTCTTCCAAGCAGTTGGGCACACAACACAACATAGACTATGGGCTCCATCAGCAAGGCTGAAGGTCCCACTGATCTCAGGGATAGAGTGCCATTAAAACAAAGCAAGCTGGATAACTCGCTGACTCATTGGGGTTGCACCTTAGTTCCAAAGATAACCTAAAGTTAAAATTAAAATGAAAGTTAAAGTTAAAGTTGTATAGATATGTCAAAGTCGTGGCACACAGCTTTGGCATTATGTGATATGAATGTGGCTTGGTGTGGTATGTGTTTTTTAAGCCTGGTTCACTAACCAGTGAAATCCACCCCTACCATGGTAGTCAACCACCTTCATTAGATAGCCGGCATACTAAATCTAGACCGAGTTTCCTAATGTCAGCTCCAGTCTCATGTGACAGTTCCTTTATAGCCTAAATCACATGTAGGTGTTTTGTACAGTGCTTCATGTTACGGTGCACCCACTATAAACAGGTTATTTGCTTCAGGGTGGTTGAATGGGGCGCCCCAGCTCTCAAATATTTAGACAGTTGTTGGATTTAGCGAATCAAGTAGTACATCTCAAGGTACCAGTTAAGACCATGGGCTTCATCATGGGTTGGGTGTAGTGGCTAAAATGCAGTGGTAACTCTATTACCGCTGCATTACCACTCCACCCAATGCATAGTTTGGACGGAAACCTGGAGATTTACCTCCAGCGCTAAGCTGTGGTACATCTCTAGCTTTCTGCCTATTTTCAGTGGTATTACTGCTGCGTCATTACTGCCAGCGGTAATAGTGCCGAAAAACCCCATAGTGTTCTATCGCCTTATAACAAATGGGGACTAACAGTGCCACCACAACTCAGGATCTGGCGTGAATTGCGCCAAACCAAGTTGTTGTAGCGCTTTTTGCATTGGGCGGTAATTGTGCCGGGATACCGCCCAATTCATGATTAGGCCCCATAGCTGTTATGAATTGGATTCCTTCCTGTCAGTTTCATTTCTCATTCCTAGGACCTATGAGTTACAGCTCTATTTTCAGACAAAGCCTGCCCAGCAGAAACCAATTCTTGATTAATGGTTCATGGAAGCAAGTTCACCTTTGGTGACCCTTTCATATGCAATAATCTGATTCTTCAGAAACAGCGCTTATGTTGGGTTTGATAACTCTAATGTGCCACATGTAAAGCCCCGCAGGACAAGGCTGCAATGTTGAGCGACGCAGATGCGCAGGAGATGCTGCCCGATTATGCATATAATGCTTCACTACGTCCATGCTTCAGTGCCTACAAGAACCGAGGTATGGACCTTCTGTGTCAAAGCACTCACAGGACAAGGCTGCAGTGTTGAGCGAAACAGGCGTGCAGGTGACGCTGCCCGATTATAAGTAGCACGCTTCGCTACGTCCACGCTTCTGTGCCTATAAGAACCGAGGTATTGACCCTCTGCGCCAAAGCCCTCGCTGGACAAGGCCGTGGTACTGAGCAACGCAGGTGTTTGGCGGCAATGTGGTAGTGGTGTAGACAGTGATTGCGCACAATCTCACCCTCCTGTCTGTGGCAACCAGCTAAGAAGGTGCAGGGAGAGTTAGCTTGCTACACTCTATCCAACCCCCTGACCTGGTGCCCCTTCTCACCCTTGCACACATGTTGTTTTTCCACCATGACCTGTCTTTGCTCCCACCGCACCACCTGCCTACTTGTGTTCCCTCGCACCCCAGCTTCGCATGTGCTCCCTCGCATTATAGGCCGCGTGCGCTCCCTTACATCTTAGGCTACTTACGCTCCCTCGCAACTCTAGGCCAGGTGTGCCCCCTCTTAATTAGGTTGTGTTCACCAACTCACAACTTAGGCTGCATGCACTGCCTCTTATGTAGGCCACATGCATCCCCTGTGCATTTTAGGATGCCTTGCCCCTCTCAAATTAGGCCGTATGCGCTCTCTACTGAGCTGTGTGCACCCCTCCTGCTTTTAGCTGCTGCACTCCCAGTATTCCCTACGGGCCCTTTCCCCCCCTTTCTTAGCTCCCTCCCCTGATCTTTTGTGTACTGTTCTCAACATTTTGTTACCCACGGTTGTTTGCTTACATTGCATTGTCTGCATTCCTATTGTGCTCATTCTTTACTTCTAGGTTCCTTTGGTGATTGTTCTGTTCTTGTCGTTGTTGTTTCTCCAAGGATGTGTGCCTACATTGTACTGCCTTTATCCCTGCTGTGTTAATTCTTTACTTCTAGGTTCCTTTGGTGATTCATTTTATCGATGTATTGGATTTGATTTTCTGTCTGTTGTTCTGTCCTCTGTGTGCCCCTTCTCCTTCCATGTCCCCCCAAGTGTTTTCCCCGTCTGCCTTTTTTCCAGTGCCCCCCCTCACCCTCTCTTCTCCCCCCTTCCTCTCTGCGCCCTCTATGGTGCTTTCAGTCCCATCTATCTTCTCTAACTACTTTCCTAACGATGATCCTTTCCCTCTCATCTCACTAAGTCTGGCAGGAAGAAGATCAAAGCGACATCCTGGTCTCCAACCCAGGCCTCCTTATCCCAGATACCTACACCAGTGCTTCCTCCAGACAGACCCTTACCAACATCCTCTTTGATGTTTCCTCTCCAGACCTATGGACCCCCCATATGTTCTCTCTCCTTTTCCCTCTTTGTCCATTAATCGTGGCACCCGGTGGTAGGCCCTCCTGGCCCCCTTCCACTCCTCCAAGACCCTCATTAATGTCTACCTATACAGCACCATCGTGGTCCAAAACCCTCAGGCCAACGTCCTCCTTTTTGATAGATGATTCCCACGCCATATCAACTTAATTTCTTCTCCTGCTGTCCCTTATTTCCCCTCTCTGACTCACCTGCCACCTCCCTCCACTGCCACCTCTACAGCATCTTCTGCTGCTTCTCCGGCAACCCTGTTGCCTCCTTCTTTTGCCACTCCTATGGCACCCACCTCCTACTCCCTGGCTAACTTGCCTTCTCCCCCTTCCTCCTCTGCCAAATCCTTGGGCAGCTGCAACACTTCATCAGAGCATACCTCTGACCTGTACCTCTCCATGGAAGTCCTTCAAAGGGGGCAACCTACTCCACATTGCTATTCTCAAACCTTGGTCTGCTGTCAAACACTTTTCTGCCATCTGCCATCTCCAGGAAGAAGTCGATTTGAATTAACTCAGTCTGACCAAGACTTGATTCACGGCCAGATCTTTCACAAGCTTTGACACTCTCCTTCCTGATGGATATAAGATCCTCTCCAAACCCAGAATCAACCATCCCGGTGGGGGTGCAGCCTTGATCTTCCCAAAGTGGATCCCTGCTTATATCATTCCTATGCAGGACTCCTCCTCCTTTGAATGCCTGGTCTGCAGGCTCTCTATCTCTCCTGGCATTTCTCTCACTGTGGCCACTGCCTACAGGTCGCATGGCTTGGTCTCTCCCTTCCTCTCTGAGTGGGCGGACCTCTTCTCCTCCCTCCTTGCCTCTACCTCTCACCTTCTCTTCCTCTGAGACCTTAGCATCCACCTGGTTGCTACCTGCCCTTCTTCAGGACTCTTTCAGAACCTCTGTGACTCTCACCCACTGTCTACCCTTTGGCCCAACTCAATCTGCAGAGCACACCGTGAATATTTATTCTGATCTCCTAAGACCTCCCCCTCTCTAACCCTATCACCAGTCCTCTCTTCTGGAGTGATCACGTTCTCCTTCCTCCCACCTCTCTTTCTCTACCCCTCCGGCCAAGCCGACTCCAGCACTGCCACCGACCTTCTCAGTCATCCGACCCATGAAGCGTGTGTCAGCTGAGGCTTTTGATGCAACTTTCTCTCCTCCTTCTGCACCTTTGGCTGACTCACACCCTGGCACAGCCTAATCTAACCTTCATCTCTCTATCTCTAAAACTCTTGATGTACTTGCCTCTGTCATGAAGATATACTTAAAGCCCAAATCCAAGTGCAACTCTTGGTACGACTCTGACCTCTTCACCCTCAAACGCAATTGTAGGGTGGCTAAGAGGAAGTGGAGGGCATCAGGTTCACTGACAAACTGGCCTGCTGCCTGCTCCAAAGGCAATACAGACTCTCTGTCCTCTCCAAGAAGAGAGCCCACATCCAAGCCCGCGTCTCTGCGGCAAGTAATAGCTTGGCTGAACTCTTCAAAAACTGCAAGGAGCTGGCCAATCCTGCTATAGTCTCTACCTCTCCTGTTCCCTCCCAGGCAATATGTACAGCCTTGGCTTCTCAATTCTTCACTAAAACTCAGGACATCCTGTCCACCCTCTCTTCCAGCCCCTCCGCCTCCTCCACTCCTGGCCCACCTGTGGCCGTCCCTCTTCCTCCCTTCTCTTCCTTTCCCTTGTTCATCCCTGAGGATGTTTCTCGACAAGTCTGATCTATGAAATTCTCATCAAAACAGGTTCTCCCCTGTTCATTCAGAACCATCAAGGAACACATTGACAGCCTTGCTTCAGCTGAAGCCCCCTGCCGATCATTCCTGCCTGGCTAACTATCACCCAATCTCCATTACTCTTTTCCTGGGTAAAATCTATATCCCAGCTTAATCTGCACACTGAATCTGTTGGTTGTCTCCACAACCACCAGTCTGGCTTCAAAACTTCTAGAAGCAAGGAAACTGCTCTCTTGAACACACATGAAGACCTGCTCTCTAAGATTGATTCTAACCTTGCTTCTCTCCTCACTCTCCTCTATATTTCTTCTGCTTTTGATACGGTCAACCATGCCATACTGCTCAATCTGATCAGGGCCTGGCCTGGCTGACCTTCTTTCTCACTGGTCTTACTGGGGTCTTTCCTCTCTTTTATCTCTCTTTCTATTTGTGGTGTTCCCCAGGGGTCTAACCTTTTCTCCCTGGCTTTTCAACCAAAAACTGGTACCTCTTTCCCACCGTATCGCTGCTTTCTGCTCCAACTTTTAGTGTTATGCAGGTGACACCCAGCTCTCATTCAGGCTCCACTCAGCCGCCTCTTCTCCTTCTATCATTCCAGATTGTCCGGCCACAATTCAGGAATGGTGTGCCACCAAAGATCTCTTCCTCAATGCCATTAAGACTGAGATACTTCTCCTCGGTAGACCAGCTCCCTCCTTTCTTCTCTCTCTCTGGCTGGCCACTTTTGGCCCTCTTCGTGCTCCTACCTGTGAGGCTAAGAATCTTGTGGTCTAGGACTCCACCCTCTCCTTCTTTCCTCACATCTCTGACATCTCTAAGAAGTCAAACTATCAGCTGCACCTCCTCAGAGGTATAATTCCTTTCCTCACTTTCCCCCAGAAACTCACTGTCTCCAGAGTTCTGTTTCTCTCTAGGCTGCACTACTGCAACAGCCTCTTTCTAAATCTTCTTGCCTCTACTCTCTGACCTCTTCAACTTATCCAGAACAGGACTGCAAGACTTGTCCTTGGCCTCAAGCTCAGGCATGATAACTCTCCAGTTCTGAAATCTCTTCATTGGCTCTAAGTGGCAGTAAGGATCAAGTTCAAGACTCTCTGCATCATCCGCAAGGCTTTCTGGGGCCTGTGGCCTCAATACCTTCAACTCCTTCATCCTAAATATCTTTACTCTCGAGCTCTTCCCTCATCCGCCTCCAACTCCCTCAGGGTCAGTCACTTCTCCAAGCTACAAGTTGGTGGTAGATCTCTTTCTTTGGCTGGAGCAGCCTCCCTGCCTCTCTGACACATGAGGAATACAATCTCTGGTTCTGGAAGCTCCTCAAGACCTTTCTCTTTGCTTCTGCTTTCTCTCCTCCTCGCCCTGACTGATCTGGCTGAAACTGAAACTGCACTGGTCACCTAGCTACCCTCTGATCTCGGGCCCAGATCTCCTCCCCACCAGTGGCACACCTGCACTGCCCCCCTGGCACTCGGGGCTGTTTCTGTATCCCTACTGCCCCATACCAGCACTTGACACCTGATGCCTGCACTTACCCTGGCACTTGCCACCAGCTGGCCTCACTTTTATTATTAGTTATTGTTTAATTTATTTTACTGTTTATCCTATGTACTGCACTGCCCTATCACCCTTTCCCCCGCACTTTTCTCCCTCCCACCTGCACTTGCACGATCTCAATGTCACCTAACCTAGTAAGATTGTTGTCTCTGTCTTCCCTCTGTTCCCCCTCCCTTGCCTCACCACACCTTGAAACACTTGTGTATAGGCGTGTTATAAATGCCATATCATATCATTTCATATCATAAGCTGTGGATTACCAATCATCCTCATCCACCTTCTTGGCAGATGGTTTTTGACACCTTCAATTATTCGATCCATGTCACACACCTTAGTATAGTAATATTAACAGCTCTGGGTCAAACAAAGGTCTGATGGCGCTGAGGGAGAAATAGGACGAAGATCAGCAGAAGTATGTGCAGCTCCATGACTGAATCAAGATCACTGTTACTGAACTTGCATTGCAAAATAGATCCTCTCTGGAAGAACCTCAATGGCAATGAAGGCATTGGCGGAAAACATCAGATCTGTCAACCTCGACTTTCAAATGCACATAGTTAACACCCAACGGGTGGTGAGACCTAGATGACTCTCTGATCAAGCTCCTACTTCCCTATGCCCATTATTCACAAGCATCCATTACTGTCTCAAGATGATCTAGGGATGGATGAACCTCAGCAAACCTACCCTCAAATGAGGCAAATGAGAAATGACAAGCCTTTGCCTCTAGCATCCCTCATCTCTTTTGCTCGTCTGCCTTCTCAACTATGTCCAATGAAATACCCCTCCAAATAAGCTTGCAACTTGGTATTCCACTTTGGAGGCAAACTTATCAAGGCCATGCAGATCAATGAACTAATCAAATCCTGGAACCTCCAAGTTAAGCTAGCATGTAACATTACAGCCTTATAGGCCGAAGTGAGGGTTGTTAAGTAAACATGTAACTTTAATAGTGAGCAAACTAAATTAACAAACTCAGTGAAATACATGTGGTTTTACTTTTTAGTGTTAAAATAGCAAGGTTGTCTTCATAGGTTTGGTATTTTAATTGCAAACTTAGATAAACTGAGGTGGGTTTAACTTGAGCATACATTAGGTGTCATGTAAAAGTAAACGGTTTATCTCTAAGAAAGTAAAAGCATATTTTCATGTTGTAGCTTTCTCATTTGCGTGTTAAATAGGACGTAGCCATAAATAAAATGTCCTCCCAGAAAGGAAGTGCCTTGCCTGGAAATTGCATTATGCTTTCCCTGTCTGTTTTTGAAGTCAGAATGTTCAGAATGCAGTCAATACCAGTAGTTATCTAGCACCGCTCTCTGAACATTCTGATTTGTTGAGAGGAGGTCAACATTGATTGCCATGTGCTAATATGCCTTTCAGCTCCTCTGCTCACAGAGGTTCACTTCTCAGAGTGATGATCCTTTCTGGGATTGCTCATATCCACTCACTCTACTCTGATTCCCCCAATCCTCCCATTGAAAACTTCAAATGATCCAGAACAAAGTGTCAGAGGGCCTGATTCATGGAATGTATTGCACAGTTCAAAATGAATTTGCACAGCCGAAAGGTGACTTTGCACTGCTGACACAAACCCTTATTCATGTAACTGTGCAAAGCGTATTTTTGCACTGCAAAGTCAGTGAAAAGTCAGACGATAGTCATTTTTGCAGTACAAAATGACTTTGCACGGACTTTGCACAGCAAAAATACACTTTGCACAGTTCCCTGAATCAGGGTTTGTGTAATCAGTGCAAAGTCACTTTTCAGCAGTGCAAAGTCACATTGAACCGTGCACAGAATTCTATGAATCAGATCCTTCATGTTTAAACTACATGATAACACTTTGCCCCCTCTCACCCACCTTCACTGGCTTGCTGCCACCCCCTGAATCAAAGTCAGGCTCTTTTGCATGGCCAACAGAGATATCTATGACCAGCGATCTGATTACCTAATGAACGCATCAGGGGCACACAGGGTGTCTAGTGCCCCCAAAGCTGAAGGGAGAATAGTACACAAGAGAAAGGAATGAAAGGAACCCTGCAGACACAAAAGGATAGGCTATGATTATAGGCAAGCAACGCATACAGTGAGTAGAACATGGCAGTACATACAGCTGAGGCAAGTATGCTATGTTCCCACTTGGGATGTACATTGACTGGTTCAGGGTTTCCCACAATGTCAGGGGATACCCTTGCCCTTCGGGCAGGTTGTTCTTACAGCGCATCACTCTGAATGCTCATGGAGAGGAGCAGCAGGAGTGGACATCTGCACCTGGACCCTAAGGCATGCCCAAGAACACAATACAAGACTGAAGCCTATACAGATCCAGCAGGAATGGAACAGTGACCCCCCTCTGAAACAGGAAGCAGCACACTGTTAACAGACATGACACGATGGACAATACTGAGACCGAATAGAGGAAAAGGGGAGAGAGTGCCTGCTCGAAAACCCAGAAAGCAAGCTTTAGTCAATGGGATATTACAAGTACAAGTGAGGACAAGAACAGGAAGTCAAAAGTAAAGAAGGATCAGCACAAAGAACAGAAAGTAAACTAATAAGCAGGATGACAGAAAACTGCGAACAAGGTACAATGGTATGGAAAAGCAAACTGGAAATGATGTAATGGAATCATGAAAGAGCGGATTTATGTAAAGCCTGGCACATAGTGGGGAACCCCAGTCCCCATTAAGGGAGACATGGCACACATTCATTCAAGAACAAACTGCTCCTGTAGGAAACTTCTTAAACCTGAAACACCCTGAGTCTACATGTGACTAGCTAGGTTTTGAGAACTTCTAAATGGCACATTATCGGATATGTAGATATTACAATGCAATAAGGAAGCTCCAAAAACTTGCTGAGGAAATATAAAGTCAGACATATGGATGGGTTTAGTTCAGGGCATGCTATGATGATGAATTAAAAGTGTAAGTTAGTCCATAAAGGGTGTCCCCTGGCCTTCGAGTTGCACGGTCGTGAGAGAAACTCATCAGGACCTATTAGCCAGCAATACCACCAAGATCTTCAGACTATGCCCTCCTAAACATCATAGTAAGATACTAAGAACAATAAGGGGGAAGCTATTTTTTTGCTGGTCAAGCCCACCCAACTCCTCTAAAAGTATCTCTTTTCTCACAGGCCTTTCAAAGTCCACCTTCCTTCTAACCGGCTATCTTTTCTTGGCTCTATCCCTTTGCAGCGGTCATCAGATTTTTTGAGCATTCAACAAGAAACCTAAATAAGATAATACATGAACTTGTGGAGTCCCTCAAGGTTCTATACTCGCGCCCATGCTTTTCAACATGGACTACTGCAATTCCATACTAGAACGTGGTAAGGGCACTTTAATAAACATACTGCACATTCTCCATAATTTGGCGCCCAGAGTAATCTCCAATATCAACCTTTAGGAATATGTATGTCCTGCCCACCAGTTTCTGCACTGGCTTCCTGCCAGAGATACATGGAAATATAATGATTTAGGTGCTGCACACGTCCGCCCTACTGGCTCTGCCTCTCAGCACTGTCACACTGTCTCCCCTTAACCCGCTCTCCCAACTTTAACCCTCCACAAATTCAGAAAACACATCCACTTATATGCAGCCTCCATTCTGTATACCCTTCACTCCTGCCGTGCGAGTGTGTCTTGCCCCCAGCTGAACTAGAAAGGGGAAAGATTATCTAGCATTAGCTTTGTTTGCTTCTTCAGTGTGTCCCTTTTTTCTTTTGTAGTATTGTTTTTTTATTTTTATTAAGTTTGCGCTCCTGCAGAAACATCTTTTCCTGATGAAAATAGGCAATTTGGATGTTGTTTTCAGGGTGTTTACAAGAGTGTGTTTATGGCCATCATTAATTGGTTGCTGTTAATGGTGCTGTTGCCTTTGATAATGGCCCTCACTTCACTACTACCTCAGGCTGGCGGTCTCATCAACCGGTACAGCAGACGGCCCTGGTAATCTTTGCCTAAGTAAGTACCCTCTAATCCATTCATGTGGTCATGCACATGCATGTTTGATAGGCAGGGAAGCTTGGTGAAATCATGGGCGCTCCCACATTAGTGTCGTCTTTCTTCTGAGGCTCCCCTGCAAGGAATAACATGGACTGGGGTGCCCAGAAGTTGGGAAAGAGCGTTATGGGGATGACCATATTGGTGTGGGAGGATGGGCCACTCTTTGGTTGAGACTGGACTCTTCAGGGAGTTAGTTGCATGATCTCGAATTTTCATAATGAATTTCTCCTGTCAGAAGAGAGCAGCATGGTGATTTGAAGTCCCACAGGTGTTTGGAACCATCTTACTAGTGTGATGACAAGAGAGTGTGAGGTGTCCAGTGGAAATGTGTTGCACCTAAAATTGAGTCAGTGAAAAAGGCGTGGTGAACATTCCTTTGCAGAAAAAAAAGTATCCAAGCAAAATGTAGTAAAAAATGTAGAGGTAAAATGGCCATAAATGCAGTGCTGTTAGGGTATGCATTATGGCTAAAGGAGGTGTGGATGGCTTGTGATTGCTTGGTTGAAGGCCAGCATAGGAGTTAGAGTGAAGAGCATGGTTTGGATTGGGATCTGGGTTAGGGTCAGGGTGGTTGTGAAGGCCTGGTGATGTTGGTATTTTGCTAGTGTAGAGTAAGGGTCAGGGTGAATGTTAGGGTTGGGTTATGTTAAGGATAGGCTTAACAGAGTAAGGGTGTGTTTTAGAGTTCAAATAATGGACATGGAGGTTGGGAAGTGTTGGTGATTTTGAGGTATGATAGGGATTACTATAAACATAAGGGTTAGAGTACAGAAGGCTAAGTGTAAATGTTAGAGTTTGAGCTAGAGTAAGACTAGGGTTAGCATTAGAGCAAGGGTGTGGGTTAATCAAAAGGTAATGGGATTTATGGAGTGCTAGTGATGGGGTCGGGGATGGGGTCACTATACATGTTCCATTTATTTATGTGGTGTGTTGAGTCATGTTACATTTAAGAAAGATACTTTTGAGCATGGAATTGTTAGGTTGAGAAAAAGCATAAGGGTCAGGAGTAAAATCATGTTTGCAGTTAGTGTTAGGGATAAGGGTGATTGTGGAGGGATGGTGATTGGTTGCCAGGCTTTATTAGGGGGGATGAGTCATTGTTAGGGTTACAACCTTGTACATTGTAGTGTTTAAACACAGCTAGTTTTGCAACCTTGTCATTGGCGATATTTCCAGACGTATATCTTATAGTTAATGACTACCTTTTAAAAACTGCGCTTTGTTGACTACTTGTTCACATGACTCGATCTTTACGCCAACATTTTCACATAGAACCCTGTGGAAGTGGTGAACTATTTTGTCAAAATGCAGGAAAGAAGGGGAATCCGAATTTCAAATTGACACTGTCATACAGTTTTGGCAGTGAACAGGATCTACTGTATGACAGACATGAAATTGTAACTGTGTGTAATGTACTACAGCAGATAAGACATTTCAGGGGTTGAAAGTTGGCTTTGAAGACAGTAGTATGACAATTGTGTCCAAGGAGAGGGGAGAAACAGTGCGAACATTATCATACCCCCCCCCCACTATAACTACTAAATTCACTAATGACATACCCATTGCAATTGAAGAAAGATTGTCTACTGTGCTGGGCAGGTTTGGCGGGCTGCACACCTATTAAAAGACATGAAGTTAGATGAAGCTTTTACATTGCAACATGTCTATGTTTGGGATATAGTTTACTCTAAATCAGACCAGCTCTCAATTTTATTTATTTATTTATTAGGTATTGATAATACGCCTATACAGCCAATTGGTTTTTCAAGGTACATCAAGACAGGGGGAGGAGGGGTAGAAGGGAGAAAACAAACAGTAACATTCCTAGTAGAACTTGAAATATTCAGATCGTGCAAGTGCCACAACAAGAATGAGGGGGGTGGGGGGAAGAGGGGAGGTGAAGGTAGGGGGACAGGGAAGAAGAAAAACAATAAAGTTCCTACTAGGTCATGGGACAAATCTGATTGTGCATGTGCCGCAGCAAGAGCGAAGGGAACAGGTTAGGGGGGAGGTGAAGGATGAGGGGGAAACAGGGGAGAAGACAACATTAACATTCACACTAGGTCGTGAGAAAATTCAGAGCATGCAAGTGCCATGACAGAAGAGGGGAGAGGCAGAAAGGGGAAGAGGAGAGTGCAGGACGGACGAGCAAGGGTGATTCTCAGGAGTAAGGGAGGAGAAGGGTATATTAAGTGCAAGGTAACAGGATCACTTGTACTTAGAGGAGAGGGTGTACAAGGTAGTGCTTGAGGAGAAGTAGGAAGGAGCCAGTGGCAAGGATTGATCGCAGGATCTGCCAAGACTGGGGCAACGGAAGTCAAGTTGTACTTGAAAGTTCAGGAGGAACAGGGGAAAACCTGTTAGGAAGAGACTCTCACAGAGCAGAGCCCTCCAGAAACCTCACCGGGTGATGTGGGAGTGAATAGGAGAGTAGGAGGGAATGGGAGAGGGGGGGCAAGGGAGGCCTGAGAGCGGGTGAGGTAGAGGCAGATAACCAACTTTAACACAACAGCAATGCAACCATCAAGATTCAAGTGTCCAGGATAAGGGGAAAAGCCTAGGTTATAACATACACCAAAACAAGCAAAAACGTCTAGCTGAGAGATTCCTGGATAGAGGGAAAACACCTAGGTTTTAACATACAGTAGAATAAGTAAAATACCTAGATGTGAGATTCCCTGATAGTGGGAAAAAAGCCTAGGTTTTAACATACAGCTGAACAAGCAAAACACCTGGATGTGACTTACCTAGATAGTGGCTAAGTGCCCAAATGGATAACATACAATTGTGGGCGATGTGCAACAGGCTAAAGCACTGGTAAAAGGAGTAATAAGAGAGGTGGGGCCCTTTAATAGGGAGCAGTAATGGCTGCCCCCCCCCCCGCCTGCACCTTTCTTACCTCGTCAGTCGCTGCAGGCTGAAGGCTGAAGGCTGCACTGCATGCTCCACAGGCAAACACAGTCTGGAGCTGCAACTGTAGGAGCTGCCCTTTACCTCAGGACTGTTAACCACAGGGGACTGCCCTGTTTGGCTGTACTAAGGGGAGGCAAATAGCCAATGGAGTGTGGGGGAGTCCGAGAGGAGGGCTAGAAAGCAACACAGAAGCGGGAACAGGCGCGGGAGAGGAGTGCTAGGAGCACCACAAAAAAAGGCTAAAACGAGGCAGGGAAAGTAAAACTAACAGGGGGACAAAGAGGGGCAAAAGGAAATGACAATATAACAAGAAGGGGACACAGGAGAGACAAGGGGGAAGGGGCACCACTCACCCTGCACTCCGTAACGAAAATGCTGGATGTTAGCCTCACAGCAACAAGGCGAACAGACCGATGGAGGGCAGGGGGAGCGGGGAGGGAAGGCTACAAGGCAACACAGAAGCGGGAACAGAAGGGGAGAGGAGCTCTAAGTGTGCTGCGAAAAAAGACAACAATCAGGCATGGAAAGTAAAAACTATCAAGGAGACTGGAGGGGACCAAAGGAAAGGACAATAAAACAAGAAGGGTGACAACAGACACAAGTGGAAAGGGATATCACTCACCCTGCACTCGGGATCTAAACATTGATTATTGGGATTTAACTGAACATAACAATCATTGGCTGCAGTTTTAACATGGTGTAGTCAATAGAAGGATTCTGGGATGGTGTAAACAGGCAGTTGGATCTCTTGCACAGTGGAAATAAAGTGGCCCAATTCCATTGAGCCTTATGGTTCATCCGTGTGTGAAATCATCAGTAAAGTCAAACTAATGGAGATAAGGCCCTAGGCATATATTTATCATTAATATTAAAACTTTGTGTGTTGGGCAACACCCTTTTTACTTCCAAATATTAATAATACCATGGCACATTTTGTAACATTGAACAATAATGAATTGCATCTTAACACATTTGTTAAACAAACCTATATCTTCACATATTTGTTAAAAGATAAGTGTGTTTATGTGTGTGTGTGTTTTTGAGGGGGTGTTTGCGTCCGTGTAGGAGTAAAAACTAGTGAGAGATACAGAAAAAGAGAGATAAGAGTCATTGTTCTACTTAATCAATGTTAAAAAATAGTGAATCAGTTACTCTGTTTACCTCTGCATAAACTACATGGATTTGAAGCTGATTATCTCCTGCTTTGAGTTGAATTTGCCCTTGAATCCACCAAGAAGATGAATTTACAACTGATGAGCGTTGCTATTTGTTGTGTTCTAGGGGTGTTTTGGCTGTTAGTTTATCGGTTGGAATGTTGTATTTGTTCATGGTCAGATCTGGAATTTGTATGTGCATGGGAGTTGGGTTGTTGTCAGCATTCCTTTGAACAATGGTATTTTATTAAAGGTGCTTCTTTTGGATTTCAATGTGATTCAGAGTTTTAGTCAGCACAGTGGATTGTGAAACAGCAAGGAAAGAGCAGCTATTCTAATATTCTACAATTAGCCAAGGAGACCCGTTCTTGGGACTGATTAGTGGGACTTTAAAAGAAAGCTTTTGACTCTTTTTTGGCATGGTTGGCATTTCAGGGCTCCAGCAGCGTGCAGATAAAGTAATGGGGAAATTGCCCACTTGTCTTGGCGCCTTGGAAGAGGTGTGCTTTTTTTCTTGAACTTCCTTTGTTTGGGGACTTATTCCTAAAGATAATTTGTGCAGTATAATCTTGCCTGGACTCAGCAGATAACATAACTAGTATACATCAAGTTGGACACCTAGTCGAGGAATTTTAAAGAATACATGCTTGGTAACGTTGATCTTTTGTGTGTGTGGGGACCATTATCATCTTCAATGTAACTGAGGGTGCTGACCCTGAGGTAGGTTAGATGTCAGAGCTCCACAGTGAAAGGAAGCAGTGGCACGTGATTGCTTGTTTGAAAAAGGTCCCGTACTGCATTTGGAATCGAGAAGCCTACTTCACGGGCACATTTTTTTAGAACACCCCAGCTATGACACTGGTTTCTATACACCGGACTCATACCTTGTTCTCTTTGTGCACTATTGTACAGGCACCCCTCCAGGGATTGTATTTGCCATCTGTAAATGTGATATTGTAAGATGTTTCTGATTGAAAATTACACCCCTGTTCTTCAAATAAATAAGAATACAAAATACCTTTTTGCAGATTCTATAAATAATACACACCAGACCCTAGGGCTTGACAATACAAGAGTTTGTATTGTTGGCCATACTCTTCGATGCTTGCACATGAGATAACACATCGGCACATACACATCGCTCACATTTCACAATAAACAATTACTTCTGGAATGTTAGTACCATACCCAAGAGCCATTTTATTTGTCTTTCTACATATATCCCTTTAAGGTACTTGCTTTCGTGCTCAGATTTACTGGCACAGCAGAAGAGGTTATTTTGGACACACATTTTTAATACCTTAAGTCATGTGATGTCAGAGCCCAACCATCAATGCTTTGTTCACTGCAATCCCATAATGCCCATGTAAAGACTCGAAAGGGGGTTTCTGTACTCCTGCCCTTTATAAGGCAGAGTAGAAGGCCAGAGCACCCCAGACAAGATTCTCTATATGGTAGCAATGGACGAGCAATCAGTGCTTAGCTCTCAAGAGGTGATGTGGGCTGGCTCTTAAGTACAGTGTACTCCCCAAGCCCCCACAAAGGAATGCCCACACACAATGTTAGTGATAACACAGTTCTTTATATAAATAAGGTTCAAGTTATATACACAATCACAATAACACACTTTATGCTCAGGCAATACTATAATGATAAATATATACATTCTCTATGTGGTACCACAATTACTCTCAATTCCATTAAAATGCACCAACTACTGACAGTTTGCAATGACATACAAATCAATAGCAAAAGGTATCAACAATAGATTTGGCAGGAAAACAAGTTTGTCAAACAATTAGCAGAATACTGGGCCCCTACCACTAGGAACAGTTCTGTGTGAGGATTCCCCCACCTGGGCAACCTGTAAATAAAATATATTGTCAAGCCCAGTCCATAAATTGTTTAGCAGAGTCTTATTTCCTTCTACAAATGTTCTACTACCGCAATCAGGGCTTTAAGTGGGCCGGGGCCTGCCAGGGCTGGGCCCCGGCAGTCTCCAAAAAGTGTGATTGAGCCGGGGCCCTGCCGGGGCCCCCCCTTCCACTGCACGCAACATTGGCGGGATGCATTATCCCGTCGCGGCAGCAGCCGCGACGGGAGATGCGCCTGCCATGAAGTCAGGCATCTGACAGAAGTGGCAGCCAACCACAGCGATGCTGTGCCTGGCTGCTACTTCTGTAAGTCATAGTAACTGCCTCTGGTGACCTCTCGCGCGGGGGGTCACCAGAGGCAGTTACTGTCCCTTTGTTTCCCCAGGTCGCCGAGGCGTCTTTAACCCTCGGCGAACCTGGGGATTCCTCGACATTTTTCGAGGTTTATGAAAGATGGCTTGAAAAGTACACAATTCAAGCCATCTTTTATAAAGCTTTGCCGAAGGACAAAGTTTTATAAAAGATGGCTTGAATTGTGTACTTTCAAAGCCATCTTTTATAAAACCGAAATGTTTAAAAAAAAAATGGCCTGAAAAGTAGGCAAACCGTAAGGTATGCACACACACATATATATGCATGTTATATGTATTTCTATGTTTAGAAAATATGGCTTGCAAAGTACACAAACCATAGTAAGGTACGCACACAGATATATAACATGCATATATATGTGTGTGCATACCTTACGATTTGGGTACGTTTTAGGCCACGCCTCCCCACAAGCCACGCCCCCAAATGAGGGCCCCCCTCGATTTCTTACCCCACTTAAAGCCCTGACCGCAATTAACCTGGTTTAGCATAGTTTGACGACGGGTCGTCGGCGGATCCTTCTTGAGTGAACTCCCTTTAAGGCAGGAAACACGGATCGTTGAGATTCCTCGATGAAAGGGAGGAACAATGTTGTTGAGGCAGCAAGTCGGTCCTTGCGGTGCTCGTTGACGATCAGTCATCTACCTCCTGTGAAGATGGGGCGTGTGGTACACTTCTACGACAATAGTTTGTTGCTACAAAGCAGATCAATGAAGAATGTAGGCCCAGCAAGGGCGTCGGGTTGTCAGCAGTTGGTGTTGGCGATCGGGACTCGACCACGACTGGCTTTCGAATCTTCGTCAGCGTCTTTCAGGACTTCAGGTGGCGGTAAACCCACCGGCGGATTCTCTTCGGTTCGTGAGCGACCTTGACTTTCTCCGGCGGGACAAAGTGGTCGACAGTGATGAGCAAGGGAGTCCTTGATTCAAATGTTTTAGGCAATGGAGAGTTACGGCTCCGGTCGACTAGGTTACAGCAGTCCTCCGAACATCGTTGACAACGATGGACTTCAATGTCCAGGTGCTTCACTTCAGATTCCTCGGCAGTCCCCATCTGCGGTCAGCTTGCTTTTGAGGGCTGACTTCCAGGGAGCCGTGATGAAGGTTACCTGATGCATGATGTTCCCTCTTAGCTCGCAAAGAGGTTTCCTAGCCAGGTCCATTCTTGGATCAGTTCTTGGAGACACGGCAGCTTTTGGATTGTGTCAAAGGAAAGCAGCAGCAACGCCTTCTTCTTTCAGCTGGGCTTCAAGGTTAAGCATTGAGTTTCAACTTCAGCTTCTGAACAATTCCAGTAAGTGAGAGGTCCTCAGATATACTGTTCTGTCTCTCATTCACACTGCTGATCCAGGCTCAGGCAGCCAATCTTTCAGAAGGGCATTCAGCACGCAGACAGCAAATCAGGCTCAGGGTGCATTAATGCCATTCTTCTCATCCAGACACTTACAACAAGGAATGTTGATTGGGACATGCACCCAGCCATTCAGCACTCCACACTGCATTCATACAAGTTTTGGGCAGGGCTGTCTCATTCATTGTGGTACACACCAGAAACCAGACACCCATAACATGAAATGTATATTGGTCACACACTCCATTCACTCAGGTCCCACCCCAAGAGCATACCCACAACATACAGTCACTGGGAAGGCTTCAGCCAGTCTGGTCTGGACTTCCCCATAATACCATATACAGAACTTGCAACCAACAGCCAGTCAGGGGAAGGGACAGAGTCAGGGCTTCCCAGGACATTGGGAAAACAAGGTAACAGGCAATAGAAAGCAAGATGCCACAGGGGCCATCTTGTCTTCTCTCAGGAATCAACTGATTCCAATGGCAGGGCCTGGGTATCCCAAATGGAGGCTACTCAGAGCATCTGTCAAATTCAGCATGGCGCTGCCACCAGCCGATAACCTGCCCTGTGGGCCACACACGGATGCCCAAAAATGTACACTAGGGGTACAATGTTGTACCCCCATACGCAGGAGTGCCATAAGGGTATCCCAAGGGTCTGTTCACCAAACCAAAAAGAGGAAGATCTGCACTGCCAGGAGTCCCACATGGACTCCTGTACAGAAAAGTACACAGAAAACACATGATAAAAGGACATTCAGGACAGGACATGGAGGCCCTGTATCTCCAATGCATTTACAGACATCACAGCCCAGTATGGTATGACTCGGCTGATGGAGGATATCACTGTTCTTTCCTGCACTTGCTGAGAGGATTTCTTTCACATTAATATTGCTCATCACTGCATTGGCTATGCACCCTTGGGGCCTCACTTCCACCTGACTAAACTCAGATAATGGGGCCTTGTGCATCCCGCTTGTGACATTTCCTCTCAAAAGATCACTTACTGGGACACCTTTTCTGTTCCCAGCCTGAGGTTAGGATGCAAATTCGTTATTTGACATATGATTTTACATGAGATGTCCTGTGCTCTGAGACCTGATCTTTTCAGATCTGTGTAACAGGAGGTTCGGCTTCGATGTTTGAGTCTGTAAGATCTGTCTACCCTCAAATATGTCTTTGCTATTCCAGCCCAAAGCTACAAACCTCTACAAACTAAGGTACAACGCATTCTATTTTAAAGTCTGTGCAATGGGAAGCATAGCTATGACATCTTAAGTCTGAAGCTATATGATGTGTCTAAGAGCTAGATCTATCAGATCAGGGAACGTAGTATGACTCTGTGCTAGATCAGCATTGCTGTATGAAACATGATCCCGTGAGATCTGTACCACATGGATGGCTTAGCAGTCTTTGCCTTGTATCTGTAATTTCTTTGTAAATTGAGGGATTGCTTCAGTGCTTAATTTGTAAAAAATAATAAGTGCCAGGGCCCAAAGAATCTTGACCCTATAATGCCGGCACAAGGGCCGGCAGGCACCACCTGCAGTGGCCCGGGCCAGTTCAGTGCTAGACCTAGATCAGCCCATCACCTGCCCATCACACTGCTGCATCTACATGTCACATGTTTGGTGCTGCAGGAACTGCTGGCACAGGCAAGTCGTGTGATGGATAAGGAAGGGCACACATGGGTTGAGGAAGAATAATGCTTTAAAGTTGGAAAACAATTGTTATGGTAGGTGTAGTGGTTACAGCATTCCGACACCCCCAGAGGCAAAAGGGTGCATTTGAACACACTTCTAGACCACACTTGTTGTATGTCTGGGCCATACTTGCTGTCCTCGAAGTGATAATGCATTTGATAAAATGGTTGCAAACCTATGGATGTTATCTTATTTGTCAATTTTGTAAAATGCCCCCCCATCCCCTTCCACCAACCAGTGTCCCAAATGGCTATGAGTGGAGCTGGAGTCTCTTGTGAGAGTATTTTTTCTGTTTTGATGTACATTAGGACACATGTTAGACTGTCTCTTGTTAAAACACAGGTTTGATTGAATGAAAATTAACAGATGTTATAGTAATTACAAATTGGAGACACCATCAAAAACACTTCTTTATTTAACCTCTCACTTATTAAAAAATAAATAAACAGAGTGAAAATCCTCCCTATATTCTAAAACAAATTGTTGACTCGTCTACCGCTCGACAGACGAAAATACATGGCTTCAAGAAAACTTGGAAAATGGTCCTGCTAACTGTTTCCCCATCATTGGGGCTGGGACTAGCTCAAGGGCAACATACCTGGCATTTGAGATGACAACTAGCAAATAGCGGCAATACCTGTGTGTATAAGGCTGCTCATGGCACATTGCAACAGCACATGGGCATCTGCGGCCTTGATGGCAACACACTGACTCCTCCTGGAATCTGAGGGTATAGATGGTGTGCAATGGATGTACTTGTCCATTTGAGGCAGAGCTGGCATATGAAGGCAGTGCCCTTGCCTTATGATGGCTCTGCTGGCTGTGTCCCTGGCATACCCTGGCGGGTGGCGGTACACGGCCATATCAAGGCAACACACGAGTTAATACATGGTTAGTAACTAAAGTAACATTTTCTGTGATTTAGAAATATTTTCTTATTTTATAATCTTAGCGTAGTTCTATTTTATTCTAGTGATACCACTTTATGCAATGCCATTAGGGTTAAGGTTTAGTTGACATCACTTCCTGTGATATTATTTGGGGTTAAAGTTATACAATGTCACTTTCTGAGATATGCAATTGCTTCCTACCCTTCCACACAAGCATTTTGGTGAAATGACGTCCCTGGAGTCCACTGAGGACTTGATTGCCTGTGTCCAGGGGTTTAAAACATATGGCCCACAAAATGGTTTGGACTGTGTCTCCCATCGTGATCCCTCACCATTGACTGCTGGTTAGGGCTGATAGGAATGATAGTTCAAAACCTCTGCACAGCCAATGCTGGGGTCTGCTGAGAGGTCTGGCATCATTTTATTTATCTATTTCCTTTCCTGAACGTGGCTTCTATACTCTTGTCTTTATGGAGGTCCTGCCTATTTGCAAACAAAAGAAAAACATATATTTCATCAATTTTTTGCTGTTTGCATTACAGAGAATGGAGCAAATAGTTTTTGCTACCTTTCCATATGATCTAAACAGGTTTTCAATACGCCAAAATAAAACAGACAGGCAAAGTACAAAAACAGTTCGATTCATTTTTTGTCCCTGTTGTACACGTTTTTAGATAATGTAATTTGAGACTAATCTTATTGCCGCCATTCAAATTACATAAACTGCAGAACTGGTGTTAAATTCATTTTCTCACATTTTTTAACCTGCGTATGTTAGATAATCTGGCTCCCCTGATGCCCGTGGACTGGCCTCTGTATGGTGCAGGTGGTGACAGTCAGGAAAGTGTCACTACTCCAACATGGCGATAACGGTTAGAAATGATTTTTATCAGGGAAAGTACAGATTGAGGTCAAAAGATGGTCCATCTAGTTTTCAGATTTACTAGCAACCTTTGTCTGCTCGCAGGCTCTTTCTCTCTCTCTCTGTGTTTCCAGGTGCCCTTCAGAACCACACGCATTACCTCCATAGCCGTAGACAATGCATGTAATTGGTGTCTCAATGTGGCAGCCCACTGGAATGTGATGGCATTACAGAGCAATGTTCAATGAACCCTCCCAACCCTTGCAGCCATAGTCTGGGACTCTCTGTGATGGGATTTGATTAGAATTGCCTGATTTCCTAAAATGCTGTCATGTCTAACTCCTGGATCTCTTAGGCAAGAAGTTTGAGGTCCCTAATTTAATAACGCGTAACGCGATCACCTTGAAAGCCAAGACGATGCAGTCCGGAGCAACACAGGTTTGGTCCCTGGGTCAACGCCGTACTTATAAACCTCCGGGTATGGGTGACAGGGTTCGCCGAGGGAGCCAGAGCCTCAGCCGCAATGCCACAGTCTGGACAGGAGAACAACAGGGGACCAACGCGGTGCCGGACGGACCCTGACCCAATCACCATCACCACTTTCACACCTCAGGACAGGCTGACTTACCTTCTTTCTTTGGAGTAGGTGGGGTGACTCTGAGGCGGGGACTGAGTCTTCTCAGGTTGGGGCACTGTCCCAGCCGGTTATAAACAAAAATAGGCAGGGCTGAGGGAAGCAACAACTAGGCCGGAAGGCACCACACGTGCTGGGCTGGCAGGCTCTCTACTCGGCACTCACACGACACGACACGTCACCAAACCCTAACAAGCAATTTGTGAAATGAAGGTGCTGCCGCGCTGCCTGCAAGAACACCCATGTGACCCACCCTCACATTCACCATATGTAATATCACTGGGCCAGAAGAACAGCCAATGAAAACTGTATATTCTGTGTTACTATACAGAATTGAGCAAATACTGCATAGTGACAACAGAATGTTAGTTTTCATTGGCTGTTTTCATTGATATAGTCCCAGGCCAAGCCAGCCATGTCCTGCAACTGAAGCAGAGCACGCACGAGATCGAACTCTCAACCAACAAAATAATTACACGTGGGCCAAACCCGCAGCCCGCATCAATTAGTGTTCCGGTGCCCAAAAAAGAGTGGCGGTTTTGCCCACCAGCAAACACGGGCACAAATTAAGCACTGGATTGCTTTGATGTCTGGATCTGATCTTTTGAGACATATGTAATTTAAGTGAGAGATCTCTTGTCTGAAGAAGGTCCATGTCAAATGTGGGTGACATAATTCCCATAGCTCTGCTGTATGAAGTATCTGAGTGTAAGTTTGTAAAATTCGTCTAACACAAGTTGTCTCCGGGCCCTGTTCTGACCGGCCCAGAATATAAGGAAAATGTTGTAGTGGGTTGCTACAACGTTTCCAGTATCAGCAAGTAATTATATTTGGCAAGAGAGCTGATATATTTCAATGCACTGTCCTTGCACAGATCAATACGTTGTAAGTGCGATCCACACGTTATAGTGTAGAACAAGGGGAAGCGTGGTCAGTGGATACTCCCCGGGTCCCCTCCACGTGTCCCAGTGCCCCCACTTGACCCTCACTGCAGTATTGGTATTGCAGCTTTCAAACATGAGTGTTCCTATACTTTACAGTGTATTAAAGCACTGCCTTTCCCAATCCCAGGACCTTCGCTGTTGGCAAGTGATTCAATCAGAGTGGCATCAGTGACCTGTTGGCATCCCCTTGGCATCACCTTGTCAAGAGTTTCTTTTCTTTTTTTGTCAGATGTTCTCCCATGCCCTGACAGCATCCCCTCCTGCCCACAGGATCATGATGTCTCTGGCATAGCTGCCCCCCACCATCAACATCATTATTCAATGGTTGAATATCCTCCCAGACCCCATGTCTCACAACCTACTTTGCTCCTCGTGATGCTGACTGAAGCTCCAGAGAACACTTTGCAACAGGCAAGTGAGTACACAGGCGTCCTTCCATCACTGAAGAAAAGTTAAGTTTATACAAAAAAAGGGAAAAAGGGTTTTGCGCATGGTGTTGCGTAAGCAATGTTTATGTGCACGACAGTTTGAATGAGTGTGCCATTGAGTCTCCATGCATGTGGGGTCTGGGCCATATGTGTGTGCTTGCTGTGACATGGGTCGCAGTGCCATTACTGTTGGGGGTGGTGTTACACTGGCACCATTAATGTGAGGACCTGCACCAGTAGCATGCTTGTGATTTACAATGGCTTGCTGGCATATATTGTTGGCACCATCATGAAGGAGTTTCACAGATGCAATGCAGGCATGTATTTGGGCACAGGCAGCATGAGCATGTTTTACAGGGAACTTCTGCCATATTTTGCACAAACAGGCATCCTGAATTTTTGCGTTACAAGGCAATGCTGGCATATGTTGTGACCTCATCTTGAAAGACCTTTATAGGGGACATACTTTTAGAAGACAATGCTGGCATACATCTAATATACAGGCACCCTAAACATGTGCTTTACAAGGAAACAGGAGGTTTGGCACAGTAGATTTAATTGAGGGAAAATTGGTCTAATTATTTCTGCTGCGTTTTACTGCGAATGTATGTGAGGGTGGGTTAGGGTACTATAAAGGTAGGGGATATGGGGGGCTTCAGCCCCCTCACACATTTGTAGTCAAATACATGTAAAGAAAAAAGACATTTTTACCAATTCTCCATCGATGAAATACATGTAATGAAATCACATAGAACCCTTTACAATGGTGTTGGTGACATATATGTTGGGCACAGGAATCATGAAACTGTTGTGCAATTTACCTGTATACTGTTGGTGAATTGGGATCTATCTATTTTTTGTCTTCATGTGTTACCCAACAGAAGCAATTGCACATTCATTTGTAACCAGCTTTTACTTAGAAATGTTCCTGTAAAATGCACCCTTTCAACAAAATATTTTAAATGTTTTTTTTGTAGAACTCCCTCACATCAGCTGTTCTGATTTGGCAACATTCGCTGCGCTTGGTCACGCACACTAGTTTCGGGGAAATATTAGCACATACTCAAATGAAAAAAGTCAAGTGCCACTAGTGTCTGTCCTAGAATTATTTTTAATGATGATGCCTCTTTGGACTCATCGACCCCTGGCAATAAAAGCTGCCTCTGCCACTGATAGCAATGCCCTTGTTCACTGTCGGAAAGGCTATCTTTGCCTTCGTGCATATGCTGATGTGCTGTCACATTTTTATTTGGCACATGTCAGTTGAGATAAGTCCCTCCAAAATTGTCAGAGAGGAGCTTAGCACATGTTGTACTGACATTCATCCCTGATTAAATATCATATTATGAACTAAGCACACACCTAAAAATTAACAGTAAGTTATTTAAAATGCACTCTCCCACAACAACTGCATAAGCCCTTCAGAGCCTGTTTAATCTTGAGAAGCTCAGAACTCTGTTCGTGAATGCATAAGATCTGTGTGACTTGATGGCTGTCTTGCTATCTAAGGCCTTGCTGTTTTCTTAGGGTAGAAGTGTTATAGTAATCTGAACCTATGAGATAAGTGTACCTTGAGTGTGGATGTAGAACTTGGAGTGTTCCAGCTTAATTTGTTTCCAATGTTAATGTGTTAGGTAATGATGAACACCAACACACTATTTGTTTCCACAGAGGCCATTCACAGTATTGGATATCAAACGAGTGCTCCAATTTAGCTTGAATGATTAAATGAATGATGCATTCTTAAAATAAAAGACAATCTCTCATTACCTTACTTACAAAACAATGTGCATTCTGGATATTATTGAAAAGGCAGAAACCACAAGATGCTCCTCTGGCAACACCAATCAGGAAGAAATGGCCTCATCCCAGCAACATCAGGGACATATCAGAGAGACCAACCACTGATGGACTAGGTGATCAGGTAACACGAATGTGTGTCATTCCTTCTGGTTTTTGGCTTTACTTTCTGTCTGGAACTTGATTGCCAGTGGCCATCTTGGATTGGCCATTGGGATTACTTCCAGCGACCCTCTTGGATCTGCGGCATCACTTCCTGTGGCCATCATGGATCCATAACATCACTTCCTGCGGCCATTGTGGCCAGTCCCCATCTCTAGTCGAAAGCCACAAGAGGCTCCTCTGACAACAACAATTAGAAAGAAATAACCTCATCCCAGTAAAAGCAGGGATAATATTAGAGAGGCAACCCACTAATGGACTAGGCGATCAGGTGACATGAGCGTGTGTAATCCCTTCTGAACTTCCTAGCGTTGTCCAGCCAGAGGTATCCCAGTTAAGGGCGGGACAGGGAGGGGTGATGACCAGCCCTTGACCAGCCTCTTTGCATCCTTTGCGTTTGCCTTACTCCCTGTTGCACCTGTGAGTACCTGACACATCCTAATTACTATACTGTCTGTCCACACTGTGCTACTAGTTTATAATGCATTCACTCCTGCTCCCCCTGCTGCTCCTCCTACTCACCTTACCCTACACCATTTACAATCACGCTACAACTTCCTCCTTTCCTATCCCTATTATAAAACTCACAACTCAAAACTCCCACTACTCCATTTCTCTTCAACCTCCTTTAAAAAAATAAAACCGACGAGCTAATCATAACTCCTGTAACAACTATCCATGTCGCCTCTCTTCCTCTGAAAATCAACTACTGTACTCTTCCTTACATCATCAACTGAACATTGCACTCTGGAATGCTCAGGCCGTATGCAAGAACACTTCCTTTATCACTCACTTCAGCTCTCCTCCCCTAGACCTTCTTGCTATCACAAAAACCTAGATTTCTCCATATTCCACTACCACTCTGGCAGCCCTAAACAACTCCAAACTATCCTTCGTTCACTCTCCTCGACTGACTGGCAGAGGTCGAGGCATTGGACACCTACTATTTTCCCGCTTCAATGTCTCATAAATCTCCAATGCCACTTCCTCTTATCCTTCTTTTGAATTCACCATCTCTAATATTGCTCTGCCTCACTTGGTTCACATCATCTCCATTTATCACCCTCCTTGTCCCGCTGCACCATTCTTTGATGTTCTTGGGCAACTTCTTGATTCTCTTTCCAATAAACATCACCTCATTCTCTTAGGTGACTTTAACCTTCCCACTCCAACCACCTCTCGGAAATCTGAAATACAGTATTTTCTTAGTGACCACAATCTCCACTCTATGCATACCCTACCTAGCCACATAGGGGGTACATCTTTGGAGCAATTATTCATCTCCACCTCTCTGTCCACCACTAATATTACTGTATTTCCACCATCATCTCCTTTCCACCCTCTGACCTTTCCTCACCACTTGCTTCACCTATTACTAAAAGGCAATGTAAACCTTCTGCCATTCCCCCTTTCTCTCTCCGATGTACAGTTCTAACTCTCCTCCTTCACACCAGAAACCTCTTACACCAACACTACCGTGCACAGCTTCCTATCCCTACTACACGGCTCATTCTGCTCTCACTTCCCACTGTTTACTTTCACCCCTAAGTCTCAGAATCCTCAACAATGGGTCAACCCATTCACATGCTCTCTCTGCACATTCATGCGTTGGCTGCTGAGCAAATTGAAGCGCATCCACTCACATGAGGACCTGCAACTCTACCTCTCTTGCCTGAACTCTCTCAAGTTCACCCTTGAAAGAGCTAAAACGTAATTCTACTTATCCCTCATTGACTCTCAATCCAACCATCCTCGGCCGCTACAGGACACCCTAAACAAACTCCACACTCCTTCTAAGTCTATGACTATCAAGTCCACCTTCACATCTAATGACCTAGCTTAATACTTTTCTGCAAACATTTCCAAAATTAGAGACTCTCTCCTGACCTTCCTCACACTCCCTCCCACTAAATTTTACACTCTGCCTACTCTACCATCATTCTCTGCCTCCATCTCCCACATTAGTCACACTAATGCTGACAACGTGCTATCTCTATTGATGAAGGCCTTACCCCTCTTTTGCCCCATCAGACCCACTTGTTTCTCAGTTTAAGCCTATTGCCCCTATAATAGCCTCTCACCTCGCTGAACTCTTCAACGTGTCCTTCGACTCCGCTTAATTTTCCTCTCTTTTCAAAACAGTAATGGTCATCCATCTCCTAAAAAAGCAAGGGGATGACCCAAACCTACTGGCTAACTTTTTCCCCATTTCTCTCTTTCCACACTCCTCTAAACTACTCAAAAGGTTTGTATTCAACCATTTTACCAATTTCTTAGACACCCACAACCCCTACAAGCAGGTTTCCGCTCCTGTCACTCTACAGAAACTGCTCTCATGAATGTGTCCAACTCCATCACCTCTGCTAAGCACTCAAACCTATCCTCTATCCTAATTCTCCTTGGCCTGTCTGCTGGCTTTGACACTGTTGATCAGTCTGATCGCCGTAATACTTTCTTTCTTCTTGGGATTAGCAATAAAGCCTTTGCCTAGATTGAATCCTACCTTGCTACTCGTCAATTCTCTGTCTCCTGGAGCAACAACACCTCTAAACTCTCTCCTCTAAATGTTGGTGTTCCACAAGGCTCTGCCTTGGGTCTGCTCCTCTTTACACTCTACACTTCTGCTCTTGGGACACTAATCTCCTCCTTTGGGTTCTCGTACCAACTCTTTGCAGATGACACCCACATCTTCTTCTCTTTTCCTGAAATCCCCTCTGATATTTCTATCAACATGTCAAACTGTCTCTCTGCCATTAAATATTGGATGATTTTGCACTCTCTGATGTTAAACTCTACCAAAACAGAGGTACTCATCTTCCCTGCCAATCGTTCTCTCTCATGTCTTCCTCTTCCTATCCAATTCCAACCTGACTATATACCCCACTCTTCTTCAGCTTCAGCTTGAAACCTCAGCATAATCTATGTCCCTTCTCACATCTTCTCTACTTCCATCTCCAAAACTGGAACAGCAGCTCACCTCAATCTCTTAAATATTAGGGAAATCGGTCACCTCATTCATTTCAACACTGCCAAGCATCTCTTAACCACTCTTGTCGGTTCTAAACTGTACTACTGTGTCAGCATCCTCTTCAGTCACCCAAACTATGCTTTATGTCCTTGTGACACGATCATTAACTTCACTACCAGGACTCTCCTTGAACTCCCTCACTTCACATCTACTTTTTGTACCATCACCAGGCTGGATGGCTGATAAAGCAAAACAGGACTAGATTTTAATTTGTTCTCCTGGTTCACAAATCTATCCACGGGAAAGCACCACTGTATCTGTCAAGCTCTATAAGCTTTCTCATAATCTTCACTCTACCTCCTCGACTACCCTTGTGGCTCCTTGTCCTCCCTGTGCTCCCTCTTGCTTCCACTCCTTTTCTCTTCTTGCTCCACTTGCATGGAGGGTCTCTTCCCCCACACATCTGAGTAACCGGTCCACACAGATGTGTTAAAACAAAACTAAAAGCCTACCTCCTTGCCCTTGAGTTACCTTCTTCACCTACCTCTCATCTGCCTGCTAGCTAAGATTTGTCCCTGGCCTCTAACCCGCCTATGTCTCACACTTCCTCTGCCTCCATTCTAGCACTTCACCCATCATTGGCACGTCTCAAGCACAGCTGGCCATACCGCCTACCTGCACTTAAACATTTCCATTGTTGGTTGTCCCAATCTAGGTATGTTCACTTATGTATTGTCCTCTGGGTCTGTTCCATTTCCTCCCCTCCACAAGCTGGTCAGAATGTCCCTCAATCTCACCCCATTGTAAGAAGTTCGCTGCTTCCTGTCAAATTGGATTTCTTATCTATTGTAAATTCTTTTGTGATCAAACAAGCATTGTTCCTCCAGTATATTAATAAATAAATAGTAAGGTTCTTATGAAGGTAAAACGAATTTCCTGGGTACTGGTCCATGTGCCAGTGGGGTTATCAAAGTTGGTCGCCAGTGTCACAGAGTTGGGGTTTCAGGTAAGTCAGGATATTGTTTGTGGAGGAGGTTTGAGACACATAGAAGATTAGGGTCATACACAATTTTATTTCATGGACAATGTAAGACTGGGATTACGCTTACATTAATGAAGTTGGAACAGAGGGATCAAGGGTTGGGAATGGGATGATTAAAGCATTGGATCTCATAGTTCAAACTTTGTGTCACAGAGGAATGGGGGAGGACAACATTGCTGTTGTACATAGGTCAAACCAGGGGTTAGAGAGCCAGGTTGGCAGTCACTCAGAATTATTAAGGTGTTGGGGCAAAGATATGTCATACCTTGAGAATCAGTAGCAGCTTGACATTGTCTGGGCACATGGAAGTATTAGAAGAGCTTGCTCCAGGCAGAGCTTGTGTTCCTGCAGTAGAATGGGTTCAGCTAAGTAGTGAAAAAGAAATAAGCCAAGACAAAGTACACAAACGTTAGTATTTTTATTAAGTGTAGTAAGTATGGGTTGGGTCACCTTAAAAGGTAATGGGGTTAATTCAACACAAACCATGTCACACTGTCAAGTTTCTAAGCCTTGAAGGAGCCTACGTGGCCTTGAATGTTTCACAGATAGTAATTTCCAGTACTATCAATATCAAAGCAGTCTTACGTCACCCCTCTTCTACCTAAGGGTGGTGCAGGGTCGAAGGTTCCTGAACTTTTCTTCAGTGGGTCATCTAGTTGCGAGTTTGAAAGTTCCCAAACCCTTCTTCAGTGGATGATCTCATTGCATGTTTGAAGGTTCCACTGCCCATATTTGTTGTTGAAGCCTTGAGGGTTCCCAAAACTTTCTTTCTTTTGTAGACTTATTGCAGCTTCTGTTATACCAATCCCCAGCCCCGAAATGGAGCCCTTTCCACAGCCGGGTCAGTTGGTTCCATCAGCACTGAGGGATATCGGGAGAGATTAAAATGAGTCCTTATAGGTCTGTCCTGCCCGAGTCTGTTCCCCCCTTTACCTCTCTACTCTCTACTCTATTCTTTTACCTCAGACCCTCTGTCTATACTTGCTGATATTGTCTCTTATTCTACCCCTACTTCTCCACTTTGGTTTTTACTCTGTCTCCATCCTCTCAGGTTGTAACCACTTAATCTCTTTTATTTATTTCACCAGCTGTTTCTACCTTCAGTAATAACGTTCCTATGGACTTATCTCTTGTGAGGTATATTTTTCACGCCTGATGTTACAAATACATGCTCCTCCATTCCACCTTGACTACTATTGTCATCTTGTAATGTTTCTTCCTCTACCTCTACCTGTTGTTCTCTGCATGATTTTCCAATGTAGCAAAATCATTAGATTGTGCTTAGCTTTCCATGTGCCTTTGCAACATTATTGCCATGTTATCCTTCACACTTTGGGCGTTAATGGTAGAAAATATGTGATTTTAATGTATTATTAGCATGTCTATAACACTGCTTATGTACTTTCAATTTTGTCTGATTCATGTAATATGTGACGAATTAGGTGTAGTATAGCTTTCAAAGTTCATCAGAGGATCGTATGATGGCGTGTTTGATCCTCTTAAATGTTGTAAAAGTATATATGTTTCTGTGGGCCTCATTACGACCCAGGGGGTAAGTTACCGCCTGGGTCGTACCTTTACCACCATGGCGTAAACTACGTTTACGCCATGGTGGTTGGCGGACTTACCGCCCCATTCCGAGGTTGGCGGGGCGGTAAGTCCCCAATCCCCATTTACCCTTCCCCATTCCCATTTTTGCCCCATAGGGCATAATGGGAGTGGGGAAGGCGTTAATTACGCCACCGTAAATTACGGTGGCCTAATTAACAACATGGTCCCTTAGCGCCATGGATTTTAACACCTGCTAAAAGCAGGTGTTAAATCCGCCATGGCGCTAAGGGACCTCGGAATCAAGCGGTAAGGGTCGGCGCTGTTTACGCCGCCGTAAACCCCTTACCGCCTGGGTCCTAATGAGGCCCTGTGACTCTTGAAATTAACCAATGGCTTGCATTGTACAAATTGCGTTGTACAAATTGTCCCCAGGTTTATAGCTCAAGGCTGAGGAGGGGTGGACTGGCCTAGAGGGAACTCTGCAGATTTCCTGGTAGGCCTCTCCACCCAGGGACTCATTGGATAGATTTGTGAACTCAGAGAATTTTTTAATCTGGCCACATACTTGTGGGACAGCTTTAAAGGAGGGTACTGTCATTGATGTAACAATTGAAGTGCTGATCTTATATTGGATAGCTGCACACATACTTATGACCCCTTGTCATAGTTTACTCTTGAGCAAATTATCCATTTCCCTGCATAGGCCATTTTGCCATTGTTACCTTAGTCTCATACAGCTTTGTGGCTCCACCATTGAGATGGCTTATTACATCCTGCAAACGAGGCATTGTCTATTTCCTTGTATCAACAGGATTTCTTTCAAATGGGTTAAGCTCCCTTCGGAAATTGTTTTCCCATTCATCATCATTGACTACCCCTTGAAGCTGAAGATATGGGAATAGCAAAAGTGGAACTACATTTCGTAGTATTTTCAGCTGTAATATAGTTCTGTACTTGTCCTTATCCCTCAGTTGGCCCACACTCTCTATTCCTGCCTTGTGCCACAGTTGGCATCTATGGGAACACTCAATGTCGTCCTTTATCAGTTTTCCCCAGAGAAAGCTTAATGGATGTGGCCATGTAGACAGCCACCTCACCTATTCTTTTTCTGCGATTAGTTCCCATAGGACTTTGAGAACTGGATGTTTGAGGGTTATTCTGATATGTGCTTCCTAGGAACCCACAGCCATTCGCCTACTGTTACCAGGGTTAGTATTGCATGTTCAGGTGAAACCCACTGTTTTGTTCTTTGACGGTCAATATGATCCAACATGACCGTCAACTCTGCTGCCTTGAAATATACTTCCAAATTCAGAAACCTCATCCCTCTTTCTTCATCGGGGAGGATTAAGGTCTTGTATGATTGTTTTCCACCCACATGAAGCCCATTAAGTGCTTCCTCACAAGTAGTAGCGGTAGTATTTGAAACAGGCAGAGGAGCAGAGGGAGAATATTTGTTTTTATTGCATTGATTGTGCCTTCCTAGATTGGGTTGTCTTGGCCCATAAAGGTGATTTTTCTAATATAGCTCTCCAACTTTCCTAGTCATGGTGATCCCCAGGTATCTTATACTCTTCATTGGGACCTTAAGCGGGAGCCCAGCTATATCCTCACTTTTTATAGAGAGGATTTCTTCTAGTAGAAGGATCAGTGATTTAGTCAAATTTATCTTAAGTCCCGAGTTAGAGGCATATTGCTGGATTTCCCCTGTTAACTGAGGTATTGTGTCCCTTTGGCTGTTAACGTAGATCAAAACATCATCAGCAAAGAGAGACAACTTATATTCCCTGCCTCGCTCTCGTGTGCCTACTATCTCCTTATATTCTCGCATCCTAGCTGCTAGGGGTTGCCATTTTCTAATGCATTTAGTAATTGGGAGATGGGGCAACTCTGCCTTGTTCCTCTCAGAAGGGGTATTTAAGCCGGCAACTTCTCCAGTCACAAGCAGGGCATGCACCATTGCCGGGAAGCGTGTCCTCAATGCCAGCGCCATCAACCAATCCCGTTCAGATATCCCTTTCTGGGGCAGTTCCCTTGGCCCCGCCCGAACGATTTACGGGGAATCCCAAGAGGTTTGCAACGTTCATGAACCAGTGCCGCCTGCACTTCCTTTGTAGGCCAGGGGCCATTCTGAATGACCAATCACGTGTCGCTTTTGTACTCTCCTACCTGAGTGGTAGCACCGCGGACTGGCCTGTACCCTTCGTGGCCCAAGACGATCCTTTGCTGCATGACTTCAGGGGCTTTCAGCAGGAGATGGAAAAGCTGTTCGCCGGTCGTACTCATGGGCAGGCATTAGACACCAAACTTCTGTCCCTACGCCAAGGGAATCAAGACCTATTAACATAAATAGCCACCTTCAATAGACTCGTAGTTGAAGCAGAATGGCCAGTGGAGAAGAGAACCACGTTATTTCATCAGGGGTTGCGGGGGGAGCTCAAGGATGTTCTCACACAAGTAGTGAACCCCCCGAAAAACTGCTCAGAATTCATTGACCTTGTTGTTCAACTGGATCATAGGTTGCAGGACCGAAAGAGCAGATCGAACCAGACCGGACCCTCACCCTATGTATGTGTCATGATCTCTGCTTCCAAAAGGTCAGGACTCACCCAACTCCCTTGGAAGCAGACCCATAACTCAGGTTCCGAGTGCCAACCAGTCCCAATTGGGACCTTTTGGACCCTGTCCTGGCGCCAGTGGCACCATGTTCATAAATATGCCCAGTCCCAGTGCTGGAAGTGCCGGGCTCATAATGCTTGGGTGGACTTACCTGCAGCAGACCATGCTGCTTACTTACCTGCCAGTTGAGCCTCTGATCCTCTTCTGTTTGGGACTACTTTTCCTGTTGGGTGGGGCAGGAGCCACTCCCTATGTTCAGAACACTGGAACTCTTCTGGAAAGCAGGAACTCTTTTCTTACCTAGGCGAGGCTGTGGAAGGAGACACCTAAGCACTACAGGAGGCTATTTAAACCACACCCGATGGATGAATCTTGCTTTGTGTTATTCTGCATTCTCTGCAGCAGAACGCTCATCGTGTCTTCTGCATCTGATCCTGGGCCTAAGGGAAAAAGGCTTACCATCCTGAATCCAGTCTTCAGCAACACCTATAAAGACAAGAAAGAACAGGTTAGCACTACGGTCTTCAGTGACAGCGCATCTCTTACCTGGTCCATCGGCTGTCACCAACGCCTCGCGCTGCATTCCGGCATCTGAAAGACAAAGGCTTACCTACTCTTCGCGTGCTCCGGAGGTCTTCGCACTGCATTCCGGCATCTGAAAGACAAAAGCTTACCAACTCTTCGCACGCTCCAGAGGCCTTCGGCGCTGCATCCCGGATCTGAAAGACAAAAGAAGGTGCGTTTAAAGACATTGGGTAACTTTATTACTCACGTGCCATTACTCCTTCCCACGCCGAACCCAGTGGGTATTCCGGCACCCTTCAGCAGCTCCGAACTTGTACCTGCAAGATAAAAGGACAGTTAGTGCGCATCGTGAAGCAAGCAACAAGCGCTTACTTACGTGCTTCCAGGCGCTTCTATTCCTCACACGGGTTCCATCCTCAACTCACTTCAGCCCGTCATCCGCTATCGCCGGAACCCTGCAAAATAAGAGACATCATTACAAAAGACTTTTAAAGACATTTGAAATACTCGGAACTTACCGTTCGTGCAGTAAACGACGGACAGCAGTCCTCTGAGGTCAAGAGGCCTGCACCCTTATCCAGTGAAGAAACTGGTTACGGCACCCTGCCCCGAGGCAGATGGAGAGCTCGGCGTTCACTTACCTAAGGTGAGAGCGTTAACCTTTGGGGTTCTACAGGAGAAGAGAAAGGTAAGAAGAGAGAGACACCCAATAACCCCAGTTCATTAATCCCATATTTTCTATCTGCAGACATCTTACTCTTCGAGTCAGACATACACAGGGTAATTCATAGAATCCAGCGCACAAGTAGCGCACGCGGCTGGCGCACAGCGTGCGCCTGCGATAGTCTGCGCGAGCCGCGTGCGCCAAAACCGAATCCGGCGCACAGCGTATTCATGGATTTTAGCTTCCCCAGGCAGCCGTGGCGCACAGTGGCGCAGCGACTCGCTGCAGCGCCAGTTACGCCCCCAGGAACGCCCCTTGCGCTGGGAAATCTCATAAAAATCACAAACCAGCGCAAGGGGCTGCGCTAACACTGGACCATCACGGCAAGCGGCCCATGCGATTTTCAAGGGTGCGCGGGAAGTTTCACACGTCAAATCCCAGGCTACGTCCATTTCAGGGGTGCGCGGGAAGTTCCACACGCGAATAGCCTGGCCGCGTGTATTTCAGGGGTGCGATGGGAAGTCCCACACGCGAATAGCCTGGGCGCGTGTATTTCAGGGGTGCGCGGGAAGTCCCACACGCGATTACAGCAGGGTACGTGTATTTCAGGGGTGCGCCGGAAGTTCCACACGCGAATAGCCTGTCCGCGTGTATTTCAGGGGTGCGCGGGAAGTCCCACACGCGATTACAGCAGGGTACTTGTATTTCAGGGGTGCGCGGGAAGTTCCACACGCGAATAGCCTGGGCGCGTGTATTTCAGGGGTGCGCGGGAATTTCCACACGCGAATAGCCTGGGCGCGTGTATTTCAGGGGTGCGCGGGAATTATCACACGCGAATAGCCTGTGCGCGTGTATTTCAGGGGTGCGCGGGAATTTCCACACGCGAATAGGCTGGGCGCGTGTATTACAGGGGTGCGCGGGAAGTTTTACACACGACTTCAGCAGGGTACGTGTATTTCAGGGGTGCGTGGGAATTCTCACACGTGAATTGGCTTGGTACGTGTATTACAGGGGTGCGTGGGAAGTTACACACGCGATTAGGCTGGGTGGGCCCTCACAGGTGTACCCTGTACACCCTCCACGGCCCCTGCAGGCAGCCCACAAAACAGGGGACTACCCTGCACACCTGATCATGTCCCCCTGCACCCCATCCACCAGGGGCACCCTCCACCAGGCCCCCACCCATGTCTCCCACCACCCCCACCCCCCATCCACCAGGGGCACCCTCCACCAGGCCCCCACCCATGTCTCCCACCCCCCCCACCCACCAGCACTGTGGGGCACGTGGCCAGCAGGCAGTCAGGCAGCAGCAGATGGCAGGTGGGAGCGTGCTCAGGGCTCTGGGGGACTGTAATTTTGCCTCCTGGCCAGGAGCGTGGTCTTTCGTGTTTGAACGCGTGGACAGCCTGATAGGGAGTGAATCTGCACGTGAAAACCCCACACTCAGCGAATCGCGCGAAAACCCGTCACCAGCATATGTGCGTCTATAGTTACCTGCACGTGCAGTGTCAAAGCGTGTGATTGGTGAAAATGGATCTACACGCAGGAGTGACAAAGCGTGTGATTGGTGAAAATGGATCTACACGCAGGAGTGACAAAGCGTGTGATTGGTGAAAAGTGAGCTACACGCAGGAGTGTCAAAGCGTGTGATTGGTGAAAAAGGATCCACACGCAGAAGTGACAAAGCGTGTGATTGGTGAACATGGGCCAAGCACGTACACGCCGTAAGTGACGCTGTACGTGTGGGCCTGTATATAAGGTAGTGTTGTGCTTTTCGTGGAGAGCGAGTGGGTGAATTCTGTACTTCTTGTCGTTTCACACGCGATTTACTTCACGGCGTTTCCAGTTCGTACTCCCTGTTACCTCTGACAGCTTTTTCTCTTTTTCCTCTTGTACTGGTTTACCTGGGCCTGTTCCCTCAAACAGTGTCCCCTTCTACTGTTGTCCTGTCTCCTCAGACAGCGTACACATCTTCTTTTGGCGGGGGTGTTGCCAACCAAACGCGCTCATTTTTCACGCTCTTTTACCTGGCAGACGGTGAGTCACGCACGTATCTAACTTCTGTGCTTGCCCCGTGTGTAGCCTACCCCTTCAGAGGTCATTCTAGGCTGCGTGTGACACGCATACGTTCATTGTGTTACTGGATGCCACAGCGTAGTGCAGGCTTTTCCATCAGCACACGTGGTCTAGGAGGGGTATTGTGCACGTTCCTTAACTTTTCTGGGGTGCCTGTGCGTTGCGTGACCCGTCATCTTTCCCCAGGGGTGTCATATAGCCTTGCCACTGCACTAGGGTACGAATACCATCTGGTACCCAACCCCTTTGACACCCAATTGCCCAGGACAATTGTGCACACCGACTCCCATACGCACAATAACATCAGTGCCATGGTTGGGAGGCGTGCAAGCCGTAAGGGTGGCAAAGGTGGCCGAGCCACACGTGGTGGCCGTGGAGGATCCACTAGGGGACGTGGTTGTGACTTGCAGGGTGCCCCTGTCCCCCCCAGTCTGGAGGACCAGTCAGGGACACCCATGCCCCCCCCCCCCAGTTGAGGGTCATGTGGCTGATACCAACCCTGATCAGCCCTTGTTGGACCAGCCCATTGTGGCAGCAGACCTGTCCGAGGGTGATCCCATCGCTGACATCCAGGTCAGCAGGTCCACTGCACGTGCACCGGTGCACATTGGTGTCATCAGGGCACGCGCATCTATGCCAGATAGGTCATCTGCTGGCCCCCGTAGCCAGGGTGTGGCTCCATCCACCCCACCTCTCATACACCCTGCCAAGACTGTGTCGGTCCTAGTTCATGCACCTCAGATCAGGCCTGACCCCATCCCACTACCCCCAATGCCTGCACCTACTCCCATGCTGAGTGTGCAATCCCACACACCCAGTACTGAGTCCACCACGGCTCCTGCCCCTAGTGTCCACAGCGGCGTAGGACACTCTGGATCCCCACCCCCTTCCAAGCGCAAGAGGAAGAGTGCACGTCCGGCACAGGCTGATTCCCCAGGCACGGCTGCACAGTCCGGCCCATCAAGGAAGCCAAGCTTCACAGACGCCGAACTGAATGCACTTGTTCAGTATGTGTCAGATCATGATAGGGAAATGGTCATCGTTGCAGGGTCCAAGACCACACATGCCAGACGCCAGGCACACTGGCAGACCATTGCTGACAGAATAAGTGCCCTTGGAGTAGTGAGGCGCACAGCTAGTGATTGCCAGAAGCGCTGGAATGACCTTAAGCGCAGGGCAAAGGATAAGCTGGCCTCAAGTCATGCCGCAACCTTGGTGACTGGAGGTGGGTTCCCAGCACAGGAAATAGAACTCACACCACACGAGTCCGTAGCTGGATCCTACGTCACCGAGGGACAACTCCAAGGTGTGGGAGATCTCCCTGATTACGAGGCATCATCCGGTGAGTGCACATGCATGTGTGTATTATCCATGTGCATGGTGTGTGTGTGAAGCATTCATGTTGGGTGCCTGTCAAGGGGGTGTGTGGCAGAGTAGATAGTGGCACCCATGTGCCTCATCCAGTATGTTCAGTGCAACACCATCTGCCCACAGCACTATCCCAACTGGCAACAGTGCACATATGGCCCTACACCATGGAAGTTGCCCTTGAATTGTCATTTTGTCACTACATTGTTGCTCATACTCCCCTGTCTATTCATCTGATGTCTTACATACCATTCCTATACTTTCCCCCAGCCAATCAAGTTTCATCTTCACATGCCTGACATGCAATGATACCACATGCTAATGCGTCCTCTGTATATAAATGCCTACCAACATGCTGTCATACTGTGGATGTTGCCTTGACATCCACCTCCTACCTGTGTGCTTTGGTACCGTCTGGTTTCGAGCCCCATTCCCACACACTCCATGCTGCTCTTCATGGTCTATCTTCCCTGACTTCTACAGTTCAGACCATCGTGCCCTACTCACGACACCTGCTTGCTAACAGTCAAATGAGGGCACCCTGCCCTCCAATGCGACCCACCCTATTGCTGACAAGTGCATCTGAGCCTACTCAAAGCCAACTCTCACTGACATCTGCTCATACATGCCTTTGCCTGTCCCATAGACCCTTCACATGGTCCCTGTCCTCTCTCCTTGCTCCTCTTCCACCATCAATGGTGGGACCCGTTGGGGTGTACTCCTGGCCTCCTTCCAACCCTCAGAGGCCACAATTGATGTGCATGGTAATGGGAGCATCTCAGTCCAAGGCCCTTAGGCCAACCTCATTCTCCTTGAGAAATGCTAGCCACATCTCATCAACTTCCTTACCTCTCCTGCTGCCCCCCCTCCTCTCTCCTCATCAATCCTGCACTGCCTCCCTGCACCCTCCCATGATCCTTCTCCGCCTCCCACTCCAACTCCTACACATGCTGCACCTCTGATCTCTAGCACTCCCCGTAAGTCCTCCAAGGCTGTCAACCTCCTCCACAATTACACTCCTTTCACTGCGGCTGCATCAGGCATTCCTCCGATATCTGTCACTTACATGAGGTTATGCACCTTGACATCCTTGGTCTCATGGAAACATGTCTGACGGCCAGCTCTGTCTGCATCCTTCACACACTCCTACCTGATGTTCAGGAGACCCTCTCCTTTGCCCGCCACTACTGTGCAGGGGGGGTGTGCCCTTGGCTTCCCTGAGGGTATTCCTGCCACTGTCACTCCTACTTAGACCTACTCCACTCTGGAATGGCTTGTGTGACGTCTCTCTCTACCACACCTTGACATTCACAAACTGTGCGTACTGTGTCTGGGAAAACTGGTCAAATGTACTACTTCCTTTCTGAGTGTCCTCACCTCTCCTCCTCACTCATGTCCCCAGACACAGAAATCCTCTTCCTTGTTGCTGTACGCATCCACCTGCATGCTTGTTGACCCCCCCACGTGACCTTTCTGTGACCTCAGCAACTCCCTCTCACCCTCTAGACTCCCGTCTGTCCCTACTCATTCTGCAGGGCACACTCTTGATGCTCTGATCTCATCTGACTTTCCCCTCTCCGTCCATCTCTGCACTCCTCTCTCCTGGAGTGATCACATTCTCCTCTCCTCCCAGCTCACCCTCACCACACCACAGGCAAAGCCACCCTCACCACTGTCACACACCTTCTTGGTATTCCAACCCATGAAGTGTGTGTCAGTCGAGGCTCATGCTGCCAAAATCTCCCCCCCATCCAGCTCCCCCTTAGGCTCACTCCCATCCTGACAGGGCCCACTCCATGCTCCACTCTATGTCAGGTACACTGGATGTCTTTGCCACGGTCATGACCACCTGTCTGAAGCCCCATGCCAATGCAGAGTCCTGGCATGACTCGGATCATGTGAACCCAGACCACAGGTGCCGGGTGGCAGAGAGGGAATGTCCTGCATCATGCTCATCCTCTGGCAAACTGGCCTGCCACATGCTCCAAAGGCAATAGCGCCTCACCCTTCTCACCAAGATGAGATCCCCAATCCAAGGGCACATATCTGCGGCATGTGACAACTCTGCAGGACAGATAGAAATCTGCAAGGACCTTGCCGAGCCAGATGCAGTGTGTACCTCCCCTGTCCCCTCCGAGCCCACAGCACTGCATGATTGTCTCTGTACCCCTATAGGCCACCCCCCCCAGCACTTGTCTGCGCCTAACACCATCTGCCCTTGACGTTAAGTCCTACTTACCTTGTACAGCACTTCCAGCCGCCACTTCCCCTTGCACATCATTGTGCCACCCACCCCTGCACTTGCGTGACATGAATGACACCAGCACCAGTAGGATTGTTGACTGGCATCCCCTACTGCCCCACCACCCCTCAGTGCTCCGCTGTACCTTCATACATTTCTGGACCGGTGCTTCACGAATGCTATATGATTCCTTACCAGGTGATGGGGAGGTGGAATCTCATTGTTTACTGCATTTTGTTGATGTAGACAAGGCACTGTGCATCGTGGCCAATTTGGACTAGCAGATCCATGTACAACATGTCAACTTATTGATGTGATGATGCAATGTCAGGACCAGAGTGGTAGAAATCCTAAAAAGTTGCCCTCCTCTCCCTCTTCACATGGTGGCTATGTCACATGCCATGTGTGTGATGGCATGTGCCTTTGACATGGCAATCACCGGCCAATGTGTGATGGCAGTGCTAGGCAGCATGGTGAGCAGGCGTTGCTCTCCAATCTGTACATTGTATGCCCTGAGCCTCCCCTACAGACCCAGTGATGGTGAATGCATAGGAGGTCTCCCAGTCATGTGGGACATGTGTCGTAGAACTACTGCCTCTGTTGTTCATCAGCCCTTGTTGCATGCCATGGTGCTAATGCCTGTTTCCATTTTTCTCTTTCATGTCTTTGCAGGGGACGAAGCACTTGTTGATGCTGGGGATGTGGTGGTTGAGCCGTCCCAGGAGGGCAACCCGGGCCGACCTTCCACAAGTGAGGGATGTGGTGTGTTTGTGGGTGAAAACCCACAAGTGCTGCAGGTCGTGCTGTCGAGGGGTGTCTCTGGGGGTTCCTCCCCCGAGCAGTATTCAGGTGTAGACTCGGAGGATGACACCTATGTGCAGTCGCAGGTGAGTGTTCTTGGGAGAGAATCTCCTCTGTCCGACCCACCTGCAGCCGGGCCATTGCCCTCAATGGGGATGTCAGTGTCGGCAGCTCAGCCTCCGGTGGTTACGGATGCAGGGCCACACCACACAATCTCTGATCCTGTTCCTGGGGCTGAAGATCAGAGAGGGAATGCAGTCCTGCAGCCTGAGGCCTTGCCGGCACAGCAAGGCGCAGTCCGCCTTGCCCCAGGCAGGTGTGGTGCCCGTCAACGTGGTGGCCGTATGCCACCTGGCAATACCGCTTGGGAGCAATCCATCTACGTTATGGCCAACCAACAGGCAGCATCATCCGAGATGATTGCACAGGCCATGGATAGGGTGGCCACTTCCATTGTCCCCCCAGAAAGGCTGATGGAGCGACTGGAGCAGGCTACAGAGTCCATCAGCCAGGCACACAGGGAGGATATGTTGGCGTCCAACAAGGACAGGCGGGCGGCACTGGCGACTCTGCGGGAATCACTTTCCATGGAGTCCCAGCGCCACAGGGAAGGCCTGAGGGAAGAATTCCGTCACCTCAGGTCGACCCTGTTAGAGCTTGAGGCTTCATCCCATAGAAGGACAGAGGAGCAGCTGGAGCGTCTGACACGGACGCTCTCGGCCGAGATGCAGGCAACTCGTGCGGAGGTCAGGTCATCCCGGGAGTTACTGCATGGGGACCTCTGCATGATTATAACCCAGAACCAGAACTACCAGACCCGCCTGCTTGCAGCCATGGAGGAGCAAACTCGTGCTTTGCGTGGGCTGCCTCCCATTGTCACACCATCTTCTGAGGCAGCTCCCCCACCTCCTGAGTCAGCTGCAGGGTCTGGCCAGAGCGATAGCGACTCATCTCCCACAACAGAGTAGCCGTGTGGGCCACGAGCCTATGGGGTGTTTTAGTTTCCCATGATCCACACAGGTGGATTGTGGCGTGCATCCTGTCCTCGGACCTCATAGGTGCCCCCCCGCCCCCCGCCGGCCCTTTCATGGCCATTTTTTCTCAATTTTCTTTTTTCTTTTCCAAGAGTGTTGCCTTGTGTGGGTACCTGGGCATACACTGTATTGTGGCTGGGCACATGCAGGCTTGTCCTGAGTTTGGTTTAGATGCTTGGGTAGCAGACATCCACACCCCTCCTGCTTCCGTTTGCATGGGCTTGCAAAGGGTGTGCCCAAGTGACAGCAAATTACACGGTGACATTGGACTCCCATGAGCTGTTGGCCAGTCCATAGTCAATACTGTGTAGACATTCATAGTGTACATTGTTGTTGCACCTAACTATGCATGATGGTTTGATATGTGCCTCTACTTACATATGTTGCTCATGTTTTGCAGGTATTTCACACAGTTCTTCACACGGGCATACTCTCTGGAGTCAGACTACATGTCGGTAGATGTGCACTGACACTTTTGCGTGGCGCCATCACTGTACATCTGGATGGTGAGGACATACCAGCAGAATCAGGTAATGAGACTACCATTGATTACATGCATTGTGTCTTGTTTGGGTGGGCTTCAAGGTGGGTTGGTGTGTAATTTGATTGAAATTACTCTTACACAGGTGTGTAGTAGTGGCTCCAGCGCGGTTAGCTGTTCAAGTGCGGCTATGTTCCATTTGGGGCACTGCTATTTGTGACACCGGTGTCATGTTGTGATGGCCAGTTTGTTTGCTCTCACATACCATGACATGGTGTCCTCAGTGGCGGGACTGTGAAGGGAATGGGTGACATGGCAATGTTGTCATGTAGTGAATCGCCTGTGGCAATGCATATTTGATTGATGGAGTTGTGTCTTCTCGTTGTGATGCATTGCTGGTGTATGTGTAGGTAGGGGTGCACACATAGTGACACTTCCATGTTAACAATCTCAGGCTGATGTGTATCTGACAGTTTATTGTCGAGTAATTTTGTGACATTGTCAGGTAGTGTCATCATTGATTGTCAGATGGTATGTGCCAGAGCAGTGTGCACTAGCCAGCACTGTGATTCCTAGGTGAAGAAGTTGGCCACCAGTTGCGTACGGGCTGCCACCCCCCGTGCCCTTTCCCCTCCCATGCGCAGCGGGCGTGCATGTGGTTGTGGATGTGGGGGCACCACCATGTCCACGGGCAGGCCCCGGCGTGTTGCAACGTTGTGCAGGACACATGCTGCCACTATGATCCTGCACACTATTCGGGGAGCATATAACAGCTGCCCGCCAGAACGGTCAAGGGAGCGAAAGCGTGACTTCAGCACTCCGAATGTGCGCTCCACTATGCCCCGTGTTGCAATGTGGGCTGTGTTGTACCTTACCTCGGGTGGCGTGGTGGGGTTCCGGATTGGGGTCATCATGTGGGGGCTGATAGGGTAGGCACTGTCCCCTGCGGAGGTGGTGATGGGTATCATTAGTGGTGTTGTGTCATGACCCAGTATCTGACATGCATGCATGTGCAGTGGCATTCATGCTCACCAAGCAGCCATGTATCTCCATGCTGGCCAGCCTCCAGGTCCCGGCATAGTGTAGACATTCTGTAGATGAAGCTGTCGTGGGTGGACCCGGGATAGTTGGCATATACTGATGTGATTATTCCCTTGGCATTGCATACAACTTGCACGTTGATGGAATGCCAGTGCTTGCGGTTTCTATAGATGTGCTCTGTTGCCCTGGGTGGACGTAGAGCCACATGTGTGCAGTCAATTGCACCAAGCACTTTGGGGAATTGAGCCACACCATAGAATTCCTGGATGCACGTCCGCCTTTCTGCATGAGTCCTGGGGAGATATATGTGCCTGCGGACTGATGGCCGTGCAGTGATGATGTTCAAGACCTGGTGTAGGCAGCGTGACTGCGTGGCCTGTGACACACCACCCACTATGGCACTTGTCCGCTGAAAGGATCCAGTGGCCAAGAAGTGCAGTACATTCAGGACCTTCTGCAGGGGGCTGAGTGCTTGGGAGCACAGGGTGGGTGATGTGAGGTCATCCTCCCACTCACTGACCAGGTCCAGTATGATGTGTGCTGGAAACCTGTACCTCCCATACACCTGGTCATCAGGCATCCCGAATAGGCTGGTTCTGGGTGTGAATATTCTGGCCCTGACTCTCCTCCTCCTCCTCCTTTGGTAGCCCACTGCCACTGCTGCTAGGAACGGTATGTTCATCCTGGCATCTGGCTTGTTTATTGATAAGTGCGCAAATTAATGCCTTGCGCGTGTTCTAGGCGAGCGTGTGACCCTCGCACCCCTGGAATCTAGTTCCCACTCCAATAGCGTGTGGAAATTCCCACGCAGCAGGCATACAGGTGCGCTGACGTACTTGCGTGTGTAAGTGCCCGCGCACCCCTGTAATACACGTACATAGGCCAATCGCGTGTACGCGCACTTTTGGCCAATTACACGCGATGTAATACACGTACATTGGCCAATCGCGTGTACGCGCACTTTTGGCCAATTACACGCGATGTAATACACGTACATTGGCCAATCGCGTGTACGCGCACTTTTGGCCAATTACACGCGATGACACTCTGACGTGCAGTATTTCCACGTGTGCTCCGTCATCACGTGCTGAGTGGAGAACGCCCGTGCGGATCATGTCAGACGCGCTTACGCGGTGAGGGACTCTGGTCCAATAGAATCGCGTATGCGTGCTGATGCACTTACGCGCTAAGGCCCTTTCCTCGGATTTCACGCTGACGTGCAGGAATTTCACGTGCCAAATCACTCCGTATCAAGCTGGCCACCCGAAAACACACGGAACACCACGCTCCTGCCCAGAAGGCTGAGTTACTGCCCCCCCAGTGCCCTGAGCAGCCTCCCACGTGCTATCTGCTGCTGCCTGCCTGCCTGCCTGCCTGCTGCCACCGTGCCCTGCCATTTGGTGCCTGCACATCAGCCATCTGCAGGGGTCCAGTTGCTGTGTCCACCCCTGCTGGAACTGAAGACTCCCAACTGGGATTACATCGCTCCACAGCCCAGCCCCAGGACCCAGTTGCCCACCCACACCTGCCTCTGGGGTTGCCATGTCGGGCACTTCGACATCTGGCACCAGTGGCAACCCCAGGCCAGAGGGGCAGAGGGGCACCAGCTTCACTGACACCGAAGTTGGTGTCCTGGTGGAGCATGTCCTGGGGCAGTATGATGCCCTCTTTGGATCGTCCCGCGCCAGCAAGGAAGGACGGGAGAGGATCTGGGCCGACTGTGTGGTTGCCATCAACGCGGAGGGGGTGGCAACCCGCAACGTCCAGAAGATCAAGAAGCGCTGGGAGGACTTGAGGTCCAGGACCCTTGTGAAGGCCCGACGCCTCGTGGAGGGGGGCCGGGGCCGCATGAGTTCCATCCAGAAGAGGGTCCTGGAACGCGTACGCCCAGCGCTCCACGCCCAGGTCCTTGAGAGGGAGGCCCGTCTGGAGTTGAGCGGTAAGTGTGCAAGCATTACTGTGTGAGACAGGGCATGTTGCGGTGTGCTGGTTCTATGATACTTGCCTGTATGTGTGCCATGGGCCATGTATGCATGTATGTGTGCAGGGACATCATGGTAATGCATGTGCGACCAGTGATGTGTGACCCACATGGTTGTTGCATGTGTTGAAATGTGGCATGGGGAGCCCTATGCAGATTTAGGACATGAGAGCATGCCAGTCTCTGTACCTGGACATGGATGGGGGTGAAGGATGGGTGCTGATGCCAGGTACATATATGGTAGCCATGTCTGTGTGCCTGACCTGCGTGTCTGTGACTTGTGCATGCCATGGATGCATGACACATGTGTGTGACAATGCACAGATTCTGTGACGCACCCAACTAACCCTTGTTTCGCCTGTGTTCGTTGTGTTTGGGGCCAGATGGATGTGACTGAGGTGAAGTGTGTGCATGTGATATGCATGAGCCTTGATGCATGTGAGTCACATATCATTGAATGTTTCAAGAGTCAATTGGACATGCATGGAAATGTGCATGGCATGCACCATGCCTGTTACTGTGTGTGTTTTGCCTGGACTGACCCATGTGTTGTGGAGGGACATGATGGAAGTGTACTTTGACAGGGGTGCTCATCTGCTATTGCTTCCTGTCTAGGGGACCATTTTACAGTAGCCTGATGCTTGTGTCCTTTGTCTCCCTCTACGCAGCGGCTAGTGAAGAAGAGGGCGGAGACGGCGCTGTGGAGCAAGGCGGCGGGGATGCCCCCACGGCTGCAGCGGAAGGGGTGGGTGAGCCCCCACAGGGGCCTGCTACGGCGGGAGACGGTGAGGAGCCATCCAGGTTGGTGGTTTGCACAGAGGAGGAGGAGGCCCACACTGGTGCACACATGGGGCCTGGTGGGAGCATCCCTGCTGGTGCAAGTGGTGCAGTCCAGGGCCAGGGGCAGGAGGCAGCACAGGTCACCGTGGAGGTGCCTGTGCATGTCGCTGTCCCTGACCCTGTGAGTGCACCACCATGCACCAGCAGGGATGCCCCGTCCCAGGCCCGTCCGCAGGTAGTGGGGATGTCCATGTCAACTGACTCCCCTCCACCTGCGGCCGTGGGAACCCCTGGCCGCGTGGAGCAGGTCCTGATTGGGGTCGCGATGCGCACGGCTGTGATTCGTGATGACGTGCGTGCTTCCCGGGAGGAGCACGCACGTCATCACGAAGTGCACCGTGCCGACGTGGCCCAATTGGGATCGGCCATGTTCGGGGGGTTCCTGCATGTGTTGGCCAATCTGACGGCCCTCTCCTCCTCTGTGCAGGCTATCCACCGGTCGTTCTCCTTGCCGTCTTCCGGCCCAGATGCCACCATGGCCCCCTGTGGACCTGCCCCGACCAATGCAGCCAGCTCGGTGGGGATCCCATCCCTGCCACAGTTGGGAGTCGGAGGTCCAGCAGGGGTGGACGACACAGCAAGTGGACCCCAGCAGATGGAAGATGTGCCGGCATCATCGGGCAGGGCACGTGCACGACGGCGTCGGTGGTTACCATCAGCTTGGATGCCGTCGTGCTGGCAGAGGCAGTGGCGTCGGAGGCAGCAGCGGGCTCGACGTGGGAGGCATCATGGCTCAGGGCCATCAAGATCAGAGGGGCAGGCATCGGCCGGAGGGCAGGGCAACCCTGGCATGGCGGTGTGTTCCGTGTGGGAGGAGTTTGGCCAGCGGATAGGTGCGGAGCGGCAGCGGGCGGAAGAGGAGCGGCTCGCCATGGCCAGGGCGGAGATCTCCATGCATCGGGCATTGAGGCGGGCTGAGTGCCTCGAGGAGGCTCGCAGGGATTTTGGTGAGCACATGGGGTTGTCCCTGCGAGACCTCGGGGCCAGGACAGAGTCCCGCCTCCAGGACATTGACATGGAGTTCGAGGATGCCCTGGCCAGCATCACCAAGTGAGCCGCAGGACTAGCCCGCTGCCTTTGTATATAGTTTTTTAGTTAGTTAGTGCTAGGTTTCCTTTATTTATTTTTATTATTTTGGACCGCTCGGACAATGGCCATTTTTTTGTACATATTTATTTTATTAGTTAGTATTAGGTTTCATTTGTGCTGTTGGGCTCATGGACCCTGGAACATTCCTGTATATATTGTTATATTTTGGGAGATACATTTTTTAATTTTTTTATTGTTTACACCATGACGTAATGGTTTTTCTTTGATTTCCTACTACATGGTTTTGCTTTGGACAAATTATATTGATTTTTTAATCCTTTGTTTTTTGGTTTATCATTTTTGTTCTCGGACATGGACCTTTTATTTACTTTGCCACATAGTTGTATGTTTTATTGGTTTACTTGATTTGTGTTTTTAATACATTTTTATATTATCTTACACTTGTGTTATTTTCTCTTTGGTTTCTTACATGTCATGATATGGGTTTTGACATTCACTTGCACCCATTGTGTATGTGTGTGTGACAGACATGTGTTCTTTTGCATACTTGCCTTTGGGGTTGTGTCATGTGATTGCATTCACTATGTGGGTGCATGCAATCCTTGCCTGGGTGTTTGTGCTGGGTATGCTGGCCATTACTGCCATGATTGTGTATCGTCAGGACCTGGGGCCAGGGGGACATGGGTGGGGGCCTGCTGGCAGGTTCCCCACAGTGCTGGGGGTGGTGGGAGACATGGGTGGGGGCCTGGTGGAGGGTGTCCCTGGTGGATGGGGGGTGGGGGTGGTGGGAGACATGGGTTGGACATGGGTGGGGGCCTGCTGGCAGGTTCCCCACAGTGCTGGGGGTGGTGGGAGACATGGGTGGGGGCCTGGTGGAGGGTGTCCCTGGTGGATGGGGGGTGGGGGTGGTGGGAGACATGGGTTGGACATGGGTGGGGGCCTGATGGCAGGTTCCCCACAGTGCTGGGGGTGGTGGGAGACATGGGTTGGACATGGGTGGGGGCCTGCTGGCAGGTTCCCCACAGTGCTGGGGGTGGGGGTGGTGGGAGACATGGGTTGGACATGGGTGGGGGCCTGCTGGCAGGTTCCCCACAGTGCTGGGGGTGGGGGTGGTGGGAGACATGGGTTGGACATGGGTGGGGGCCTGGTGGAGGGTGTCCCTGGTGGATGGGGGGTGGGGGTGGTGGGAGACATGGGTGGGGGCCTGGTGGAGGGTGTCCCTGGTGGATGGGGGGTGGGGGTGGTGGGAGACATGAGCAGGTGTGCAGGGTAGTTCCCTGTGGTGTGTGCTGCCTGCAGGGGCCGTGGAGGGTGTACAGGTAATGCCTGGGAGCACACAGCCATATCGCGTGTGGAACTTCCCGCGCACCCCTGAAATCCACGTACCCGGCCATATCGCGTGTGGAACTTCCCGCGCACCCCTGCAATCCACGTACCCTGCCATATCGCGTGTGGTACTTCCCGCGCACCCCTGAAATCCACGTACCCTGACTAATCGCGTGTGGAACTTCCCGCGCACCCCTGCAATCCACGTACCCGGCCATATCGCGTGTGGAACTTCCCGCGCACCCCTGAAATCCACGTACCCGGCCATATCGCGTGTGGAACTTCCCGCGCACCCCTGAAATCAACGTACCCGGCCATATCGCGTGTGGAACTTCCCGCGCACCCCTGCAATCCACGTACCCGGCCATATCGCGTGTGGAACTTCCCGCGCACCCCTGAAATCCACGTACCCGGCCATATCGCGTGTGGTACTTCCCGCGCACCCCTGAAATCCACGTACCCGGCCATATCGCGTGTGGTACTTCCCGCGCACCCCTGAAATCCACGTACCCTGACTAATCGCGTGTGGAACTTCCCGCGCACCCCTGCAATCCACGTACCCGGCCATGTCGCGTGTGGAACTTCCCGCGCACCCCTGAAATCCATGTACCCGGCCATATCGCGTGTGGAACTTCCCGCGCACCCCTGAAATCCACGTACCCTGACTAATCGCGTGTGGAACTTCCCGCGCACCCCTGGAATCCACGTACCCGGACATATCGCGTGTGCAACTTCCCGCGCACCCCTGCAATCCACGTACCCTGACTAATCGCGTGTGGAACTTCCCGCGCATCCCTGAAATCCACGTACCCGGCCATATCGCGTGTGCAACTTCCCGCGCACCCCTGCAATCCACGTACCCTGACTAATCGCGTGTGGAACTTCCCGCGCACCCCTGAAATCCACGTACCCGGCCATATCGCGTGTGCAACTTCCCGCGCACCCCTGCAATCCACGTACCCTGACTAATCGCGTGTGGAACTTCCCGCGCACCCCTGAAATCCACGTACCCGGCCATATCGCGTGTGCAACTTCCCGCGCACCCCTGCAATCCACGTACCCTGACTAATCGCGTGTGGAACTTCCCGCGCACCCCTGAAATCCACGTACCCGGCCATATCGCGTGTGCAACTTCCCGCGCACCCCTGAAATCCACGTACCCGGCCATATCGCGTGTGCAACTTCCCACGCACCCCTGCAATCCATGTACCCTGACTAATCGCGTGTGGAACTTCCCGCGCACCCCTGAAATCCACGTACCCGGCCATATCGCGTGTGCAACTTCCCGCGCACCCCGGTATACACGCACACGTTTATTTTTTCTCTCAGCGCGTGTCTGTGTTTGTGGGTACCCCTTTGTACGTCATTTGTCCTGGAGGGCCACAGTATTGGACATTGATCATGTCTGTATATAGGTGCTATTTGTTGGCGCACCTTTTAGCGCACATTTCTTGCAGGCGCAGAGACGCTACCGCCTGCTTTCTTGTGGCGGTCATGTTTGTGCCTGTTTGTGCCTGTGCGCTGCTTTGAGCGTGCGCTTTTTTGCCCTATTCTATTCCATGAATACGTGTTGTATGCGAGCGTGTGGGCGTTCCGCGCACTTGCCTCCTAAACTTTCCCCGTGCCGCCCACATTCTTCCCCATTCCGAGTGTTGTGCCCCATTTTATTCCCCATTCCGAGTGTCCCGCCCTGTGTTCCGCCTACTTTAGAGCTGTGCACTGCGCTCGGAGTGATAGCGCAGTGGCCGTGGCGCACGACGTTGGTTGACCTGTGCGCCGGCCTGCGCCGCGCGCTTTTTCAGCGCACGTCCTCTGCTTTTCTTGCGCACGGACTTCCATGAATCGACGTGCGCTGGTTTCCCTGCGCTTTTCGCTTATTTTCGGCGACGTATTGGCCCCTCTGCGCCGGGATTTTCGGCGCACATTTATTCCATGAATCGGCCTGACAGTGCACAGAGGTCCAGCCCAAAGAGCCAACCGTGTGTTACACATCACCTTTGAAGATACGGTATTCGCCCAGTCAAGACCGGTGCCTCTGCGGGAATCAGGTGAGCGTTACAGTATGTGCGTTTAAAGGACAATACTGCCTGAACAACGGAAGGTTCAGGAGAACCAATGCAAATCGGGGGGGGGGGTCAGATCCCCCTTGACTAAAGCGGAAAGGGATAAAAGGAGACAGCAGCAGTTATGTCTGTACTGTGGAAGGTCAGGTCATTTCCTTAAAGAGTGCCCTGTGAAGCCACCGAGGAGGACGGTAGGGGCCACGGACAAGGAAGATACCATCAAGGAATTGGAAAACTAACCAGCCTGGCAAGTGTAGGGGTCCACTTGTCGAATGAAGAAAGTGAACTACAGACCTCCCATTTTGCACTATCTGTAGTCTTGATCAATCACCAACAACCATCTCGGATGCACGCAGTAAAAGCGCACATAGACAGTGGAGCCGTTGGGAATTACATCGACCAGGATCTTGCGGCAAAGATGGGGCTTCCGTTACACCCTAAATCAACCACTGACACTGTTATCACTGTCGACGGCACGGAAATAGCTTCTGGTCCAGTATCCCAATACACTGCAGCTTTAACCCTTCTGTGCCAGGATGGACACCAAGAATCTATCGTTTTCAACCTCATTAAGGCACCACAGTTCTGGTTGATTTTGGGAATGCCATGGTTGGTAGCTCACAATTCTCGAATCGATTGGCAAGCAAAAGAATTGGCCTTTCCCAAGACTTGTGCCCACACATGTTATCGCCAAGAGAAATAACCAATAGACACCAGAACCTCCACGCTTGCGACTGTGGCAATCACACCCTACCAAGTGAATACCAGGACTTTCAAGATGTCTTTCAGAAAGAACAGGCTAATACCCTGCCACTGCATAGACCATACAATTGCCAAATCGACCTGATACCCGGCGCACCAATTCCTTGTGGGCCAATTTACGCACTCAAGGAACCAGAAAACCAGCACCCGAAGGCCTATATTGACCAATACCTGGCCAACGGGTTCATCTGTCCCTCGAATTCTCCAGCAGCCAGTCCTCTATTCTTCATAGCGAAAAAGGAGGGGGACTTGAGAATGTGCATCGACTATTGCACACTGAACCAGATTACCGTAAAAAAACGCTACCCCCTGCCACTGATCCCTGAATTGCTTGATCAAGTCAAAGATGCCCATATCTACACAAAACTAGACCGGAGGGGGGCATATCACCTTGTTCGCGTAAAACAGGGGGACGAATGGAAAACCGCTTTTCGCACCAAATACGGCTTGTACGAATATCAAGTAATGCCTTTTGGCCTTTGCAACGCGCTTGCTGCATTTCAATACTTAATGAAGGATGTCCTACGGGAATTGATTGATGTCTGTGCTCTAGTTTACATCGACGATATCCTAGTATATTCCGCATCAAGCAGGACCACGTTAAACACATCCGACCCATATTGGAGAAACACCAGCTCTACCCAAGCTCGAAAAGTGCTCATTCCACATCTCCGAGGTGGAATTCCTGGGCTTTATTCTCAGCCCAAATGGAATCCGAATGGATGTACACATGGTAGATGCTACCTTGAACTGGCCATCCCATTCAATGGGGTTCAAAGTATGCTGTGTTTTGCAAACTTCTACCGTCGGTTCATCCCAGGATTTTCGCAAATCGTGCATCCCATCACGTCATTACTAAGGAAAAGCAACAAAAAGTTCCAGTGGACAACAGAAGCCGAGGAGGCTTTCCAGGAACTCAAAGCAAGATTCACATCTGCCCCAATCTTACGCCACCCTCGCCCTGGTGGAAACGGACACCTCAAGCATGGCTATGGGAGCCGTCCTCTCACAAAAGGACCCCGAAACGGGCCAGTTAGACCCTGTTGCATTCTGGTTGTGTAAATTCACACCCCCTGAACTCAATTACGCTATCACAGACAAAGAACTCCTGGCCATTAAGTCAGCCTTTAAGGCATGGCGGCACTATCTCTTGGGCGCCAGACACACAATTACCGCAATAACTGACCCCTGGAACCTCCAGTACCTAAAAACGGCAAAGGCCCAATCCTCTCGACAACTACGTTGGGCTCTTTTTTTTGCTGAATATGACTACATGATTACATTTCGACCAGGGGTGAAAAACGGGAAGGCCGATGCCCTTTCCCATATGGGGGTGGAAGAGCAAGGGTATCAGACCCCTGACCCAATAGCAATCATCCCGAGTGACAAGCTCCTAGGAATCACAGCAAGCATACCTCAGAAAGAATTACATGAAGAAATCCAAAACCTGATGAGTCGGAGCAATTACAAGCTTGGAGTGCAAAAGGAGAACATTACATGATAAAAGATCAGTTGCCCTACTTCAGGAATCGTTTATTCTTACCAAACCAAGAACTATGAGAACAAGTCATGTCCGGTTATCATGATTCCTTGATCGAGGGCCACCCTGGAATCGCTAAAACCCTAGCCAAGGTAAAACAAAATTATTGGTGGCCCACGTGGCGTAAAGACATTATCCAATTCATCGTATCTTGTGAAGTGTGTGCTCAAAACAAGTCATCAAGCAGAAACTGCCTGGGCTATTACAAACATTGGAAATCCCACCAGTACCCTGGCACACGTTGTCCCTCGATTTTATTACTGACTTACCACCCAGTCAAGGGTTTAACACTATTCTTGTGGTCGTGGACCTATTTTCAAAAATGGCACATTTCATTTCTCTTAAGGGGCTCCCAAATGTTTCCACTCTGGCAAAGGTATTTCTTGAAGGCATCACACAGCTCCATGGGTCTCCTTCAGTTTTGGTCTCAGACTGAGGTACTCAATTCGTATCTAACTTCTGGAGAAAATGCTGCTCTATGGCCCAAATCGACATCCGGCTATCCACCAAACGGATGGTCAAACTGAGAGGACAAATCAGATGCTCGAGCAGTATCTGCGTTGCATGTTACACCAAGCTGAAGGAAGCTGGTTCGACCTATTATTGTTGGAATTGAAAAGATATTATGCCTCCTATTGCAGTATTTGAATGTGTGTTGGCCTACGCCAAGTTGTCTAAAATATCATGTAAAAAGACTCCGCGGCAAGGTCTTGACCTTAACGGAAAATTGTGTAAGTCGCCATCTTGGATTTAGCCGCCATTTTAGGTTCTCTTGTAATGTGAAAGTCACCCTGAACATCAAAATGGAGGCCGAATGACATTCTGAGTGAGATTCTGGCCGTTGTGACCTCCGCACATGAATAAGTAAAATGCCTGCAGGCCACTTGTCGGGGTCGCGAACTGAGACCTTGTCCTATCCCTGACCTATGTGTAAATGTACAACTATATCAGTAAAACTGATCAAAATGCATAAATTATAGGATTGACCTGGCAAGGAACCCTAGGCCTGGTCCTAAGAATGGTTATCCCGCGAGGGGGTTGGCCAGGGCTGGATAAAGAGTATAAAAAGCCCAAATATTCCAATGTACGGTCTCTCTACTAATGCATCGAACCTTCGTTGAAGTTCGTTACGTTACTCTGAGAGCCGAATAGCTATCCGTTTGTAAATTGACATTTTTGGTAACGGTTGTAGCTTTTAAATAAAGCACTTTGTATGTCCTTTGTAACCTGTGTTGGTGTGTTTCCTTTGGGCTTCCCAGCCTCATATCAATTTCTTTGTTTTCACAGTTGGCGCCCGAATAGGGACCCTCAAGATTGATGCCGGATCATTGAAGGTTGACGCAGACTATCGAACCGGGATCGGACGGTGTGATTCTGGGGGCCCGACCGAACGAGACGCGATACCTCGGCAGCGCTGCACGATCTGATCCTTGGACGATAGTCGTGTGGTCTGACACGGCATCTTGACGAGGGTCCATTTTTGAGGCGGGCAGATTTGTCGAAACCACCAAACACAAGGTAAAATTCGTTAGGTAAGTTCTTTGATAAACCGTACGGTCCTCCTTAGGTTTGGTCAGGTGCAGTCGTGACCCGGCTCTTAATTTAACCCTGACAATCTGAATTTGGCGTATTGTATCTGCAGACACAATTATTGACCAGGTAACACCAAATTTTTGTGAAATGCCTGGGAAATTGTCTAGCTGCTTTAGGGCTCTGTTCCGCAGCGATCGACAATCTTTGGAATTTAGCCGCCCGGCACCACAGGAGGGGTCGCCGGCATGTACTATGTACTGTAAGTATGGCATTGGTAGTATAGTATTTAATGATATTTGGCACAGACAGACCAGACATGCCTCCGAATTTCAGTGGCCAATCAACAGTAGTTTTGAGATCCCCGTATTGAATACTTAGAATCAATCTTGCTAAAAAAGAAGGCTAGACCTGCAGCCTTTGATGTTTTACAGAATTGGAAAAAAGAAGCGTTACAGCAGCTTAAAAGTAGGGACAAACATGCACGCCGTCATAAAACAAACGCCGAAAAAGCGTTGTTATATGATAAAGAAAAACATTCAGAATCAGTTAAAAATATGGATAGGGCTTTTTCACTTGGAATTCAGAAAATTTACCCCTCTAGAGATTTCCATGTTTCTGAAGAATTTATTGAGAAATTGTTAAACGAACGCAGGCCTGATGCCTCAGCGCCACCTCCGTATGTTCCTATTTTGGGCACTCTGCCCATTCCTGCTGTTACCCCTGCTGTTATTCCTGTTCCCCCTGTACAACCTATTGTTCCTAGTCCCATAGTTGTTGTTCCTCCACCTATCGCACCGCCCCTTCCTTCTGCACCGATAGTTGCACCTTTATTAAATTTACCTAAACCTCCGCTCCCGTGTGGCCCCGTATTGACTGAAGTTGATCCAGGTGCAGAGATCGTCACTCGTAATACTGTTTCTGCAGGTAAGAAACAGGAATTGTTTGCATGGGCTAAGCACTGTATGGAGAAAGGTGATCAAGTTAATGTTTTTTCCACATTATCTAATTTGAATAGTTTTCCCGAGAAAAATGTTTTTATTGAAGGTTTGGGGACTCATTTATGTGTGATGTGGGGTAGATTACAAAAATCGGATCTTCCACAAGGAGTGAGAGATCTGAATGTTTTGGCACTTTCGAGGGACACAGAGCAGAAAGTATATGGGCATGTTGAAAAATTGTTTGAGTATAGGAAAGACTTTGAAAAGTCACGAGATGAGGATGACGAAGACGATAGAATATATGTACAGAAACGGTTCCATCCGTGCCGTAGATCGGCACCTGAGGAAATACGAATTTGTACCAAAGATGCGATTCGATGGATTTCGGATTCATCGATTCCGCCAGATGAAGTATATGACACGTATAGTCAGTATACAGTAGAAATGCAAAGAAAGGTAATTCAGGTAATGGTACAGTACCTGCAAGAAGAATGTGTAAGAAAGAAGGTTAGTTGCCCCATAGAATTATTGGGGATTTGTAAAAGGGCTTTTTCGCCCGACACTTTTTCAGCTGCCTTAGCGCTCAACCTGGCTCTGTTGCTTAGTAAGCGGCCGGAGGTACCTATATCTCAGGTGCCTATGAGAGAGGTCCCTCCGACCTTTGTCCCAAAAGTTGAGATCCCCGCCAACGCTGGGACTGGTGCCCCCGCTGTGGATATCCCTGCACATTATGTATCACAATTCGTTCACGTCCCGTTTTCACGACAGGAAGTGAACACTATTAGACAATCAGTTCCCGATATCAGGAAAAACCCGACGAGGTTTTACAAAGAAATAGAGTCCGTCTTGCAGTCCTCTGTGTTCACCTTGAGTGATATTGACTTGCTATTTCCTGTACTCCTACCCGTAGATGTATGGAAACAGGTTCGGACAGTAGACGATGTGCCGGGGTTGGGAGATACGTGGGCTAATATGATTAGGATTGATGGGGAAAGACCAGCTGGTGAGAAACCACCACAGGTAATACTTACTTTGCCTGATAGAATTGTCGCAAAATTAAAAACTATAATTCCAGAGAAAAGAATTATTTGGGACAAGCTTACGGCCTGTGTTCAAGGAAAAACTGAAGGCGCCACCGAATTTTTTAACAGATTCGAGCAGGTATTTTCTGACTTCAGTGGACAGGATTTAGGTACAGAGTCTGGGAAAAGGTTGTTTGTGGACAAATTCGTACGTGGATTGTTGCCTGACATCCAGTCACAGATTATGTCCTCTGAGAGCGCTTGGCAGGCAAAATCTCAATCTGAGGTTTTGCACATGGCTCAGTATTATGAGAACCTTGTTAACAATGAGAAGGACAAAATTGAAACGAGGAAAGGAGATTTGAAAACCAAAGTATTATTACAGAAAATTGTTAGAAACCCCAGAGGAGGCACGACACAGACCAGAGGTCAGTATGTCCCAAAAGGAAATGCTCCTTTGGGTCCTGTGAATATTAATCAATGTGCTTATTGCCACCAGGAAGGCCATTGGCGAGCACAGTGTCCCGTCCTCCGACAAAGGTCAAACAGTGCGTTTGGGAGTATGGGTAGACGACCTAGGGGCCGCCCTGGAGCAGGGGGCCCTGATAGAGGTCAGTTTTTACAAGATCCTTAGCAACCTTCTTTACGGGAAAATCAGACCTCGAGTGTGGACTCGAGGAACATATTTGATCACCCTTCTGCTGCCTACCCTTCTGAGGAGCTTCCTTCTAACGAGGCTCTATTTCATTAGGATTGCCCGAAGCAGAGTTTGGAACCTTCACCTATTCCCGTCAATCAGAAAGGCCCCTACGTTGAATTATTAGTAGGGAATAGGAAACACCAGTTTTTGATAGACACTGGAGCGCAAAAGTGCTCCATTGATCATTCTCGGGTTCCAAACATTCCACCGTCAGGGCAAACAAATGTTTCCGTAGGGTTTTCTAGTATACCAATTGTCTGTCCGGTTTCTGCACCGGTGTCTGTTTCTTTGGGTCCCTTTACGGACCATTGCCCTTTTCTTCTCACTTCAAACTGTGGAGAGAATTTGCTGGGAAGGCATTTGTTAAAGAAATTGAATGCAGTAATTCATTGTTCTTCTGATGGAGTACGGCTGACGGTTTCACCCCAGCAACTTCCTAATTCTCAGTTCCTGATTCGACCTTTACCTCCTGAGTTCAGCATTGTCCCGGAATGTTTATGGGCGGTAGACGACAATGATGTCGGGTATTACAGACTGAGCCCGTTAAAATAGTTTTGAAACATGGAGTGAAACTTCCACGCATTCTGCAGTATAAAATATCAGTTGAGGGCAAGCATGCTTTGAAATGCATTGTCTCCGATTTTGTGCATCGTGGGGTGATCGAGGAGATTACAGGTAGTTTGTGTAACAGTCAGATCTTGCCTGTATATAAGAAAGGTGACAATGCAATTCCATACCGGTTCATAATTGATCTTCGTGCTATTAACAGAGTCGTTGCCCCACAATTTCCAATTGTGCCTGATGTAATGACGATATTGACAATGATCCCTGCTACGGCTACGCACTTCAGCGTTGTGGATTTAAAAAACGCTTTCTTTAGCATTCCTATACATGAGGAACGTAGATATCTGTTTGCGTTCACCTTGGGGGGACGCTCATTTACATTTACCAGGGCACCTCAAGGGTATACTGAAAGTCCTAGCATTTATAGTAGAGCTTTGAAAGAGCAGCTCGACACCCTTGAATTGCCACCTACTTGTACGCTGCTTCAATATGTTGATGATTTGCTTTTGGCTGCAGACTCTGAGAGTGCTTGTAAAGAAGACACTGTACTGTTGCTTGTTCATTTAGCCAAAAATGGTCATAAAGCTTCGCTTAAAAAATTTCAATATTGTTGTCAGGAGTTCGCCTATTTAGGCTACCTCCTGTCAAAGGAGGGGAGAAGATTGACACCTGAAAGAATAAAACACATTTCTGGCATGTCTGTTCCAAATACACAGAAGGAAGTCAGAGCCTTTATAGGTATGGCTTCTTACTGTAGGTTGTGGATCCCGAACTTTTCGCTAGTGATAAAACCGATGTTGGCTTTGACGAAGAAGGGCATTTCTCTGCCAATGCCATGGAAATCGGAACATCAACGATCATTTGAGCTTCTCAAAACCATGTTATGCTCTGCACCGGTTCTGGGTACTCCAAATTATGACAAGGCCTTTGTGTTATTTGTGCATGAATGTGATGGATGTGCTTTGGCTGTGTTAACACAGGAACACAGAGGGAAGAATAGGCCGTGTGGCTACTACTCCTCCGCCCTTGATCCTGTCGCATGTGCTTTGCCAAGATGTTTGCGCGCTGTCGCTGCTGCTGCCGCGTCTGTAAAACAGAGTGAGGGAATGGTCCTAGACCATGATTTGATTTTGATGGTACCTCACTCTGTTGATATTCTATTGAACAAAACCCAAACGCAACACCTCACCTCTGCGCGGTTAACAAGGTATGAATTAATTCTGTTTGCCCCTCACATCCAAATTAAGAGGTGTTGTGTTCTTAATCCGGCTGAACTCTTACCTTTCCAGCAGAACACTGTTTGCGGTGACGAAGAATTACATGACTGCCTGTATACCACTGAACAAGAAACGAAGGGCAGGATAGATCTCATAGATACTCCTTTGGATAATGCAGAAGGGGAGCTGTTTTGTGATGGCTCCTGCTTCAAACTTTCAGATGGTACATCTACAGCTACTTATGCAGTTACTACATTGAGTAAAGTTGTTGAAACTAAGAGAATTTCGCATAACTCCGTGCAGGCCGCAGAGAATATAGCGTTGACCCGAGCTTGTGAACTCTCCCAAGGGCATAGAGTAAATATATATACTGATAGCCAGTACGCATTTGGGGTGGCTCACAACTTTGGAAGGCTTTGGTCGGAAAGAGGGTTCCTGACCTCACATGGGACCAAGATCCAGCATGGCCCCTTGATAGTGCAATTACTCTCGGCACTCTCACTCCCTAAACAGTTAGCGATCATGAAATGTGCAGCACATCGTAAGGTCATAGATGATGTAGGCAAAGGGAACGCTTTTGCGGACCTGATAGCCAGACAAATGGCCACAGACCTTAGCATGGACATGTATGCCTTGAGGGAAATGAGAGATGCTTACATAATGGATGAAGGTATTGGGTCTGTGCGAGATATTCAAACTGATGCCACAATAGAAGAATCTAAAAGGTGGGCCGAAGGAATGGGGAAACTGGATGATGAAGGGTGTTGGGTGGATACATCCGACGGAAAATGGTTGCTCCCTGATTCATATGTATTGGCAATGGTTACGATGGCACACGGTCCAAACATGTGTGTGCCCAGCAGATCACGAAAATGTTAGAACAAGTTTGGGTGAATAACAAGATTCTGGAGACTGCGAAGAGGCATGTCCAAAACTGTATGATCTGCTTACAGCACAATGTGGGTAAGGGGACAGTAACTCCAAGGGGAAGCTTTGGGCCCCCTTCTGTTCCCTTCGAGGTCATTCACTTTGATTTTATTGAGATGGAACGATGTAATAATCTGAAATATGTTCTTGTAATTATTTGTGCCTTCAGTAAATGGGTCGAGGCTTTCCCCGTTAAAGATGCTACCCCCATGACCACTGCAAAGTTTATGGTAAAATAATTCTTTCCTCGATTTGGGCTCCAGAGGGTAATTTGGTCGGATAATGGTCCCCATTTTATTGCAGCAGTAATTTTGCAGATATGCACAGCCTTACGTATTGAAAAACGATTTCAATCAGCTAGACATCCTCAAAGTGCTGGGTTGGTGGAAAGACACAATGGTATCTTAAAGAATAAGCTTGCGAAAACATGTGCCGATACCAAACTGAAATGGCCAGATGCCTTACCTATTGTATTATTAGCTATGCGTACCACACCTCAGATTAAGACTGGGCTTTCTCCATTTGAGGTAGTGATGGGGAGACCTGCTAACATTTGGGGTCTCCCAAAACCTAAAGCCCTGAGAGAGGTGGAAAATGTATTGCTTGTAGACTACTATAACCAGTTAACTAAAAACCTGTATTTCATTTATCACCAGGTGCACTCAGCTTTACCTGTACGGTTCACGGGCCCAGGACACGATATACAGCCTGGAAGTTGGGTCCTAGTGAAGGCCTACGAGAGGTCTTCCTGTCTCGCGCTCGCTGGCGAGGACCCGACCAGGTGTTGCTGGTCACCAGGACAGCATCGCGGGTGGCTGGAAAGAAGCACTGGATCCACGCGACGCATGTCAAGAAACTTCCTCACCCGACGCCACATGTTACAGAAGAAGCAGAACCCCTCGCTGATGCTACAGTCTCTGATCTTGGAGTAGCAAACAGTGCTGTGAGTGCGTCGGAGAATTTCTCTGAGCCCGAGGAGCTTGGGGAACAGTCCATTTCGTCTCTGCACTCTCTTGAAAAATCACTTTGGAAAATACTGTTTCAAGCTCAGCGACTTCCGTCACCTCCGATACGTCGCTTCCCTCAGGAAGTGACGACACCTTACTTCCAGATCAGACAATCTTGGGTACCACCAGGTACAACCTTCGACGAAGGAAATAGAACTACGGCACAGGTTTTTCAGTGCATCTGGAAAAAGGAAGTGGTTGGAAGTTTTCTTTTGTATAAGAAAGTTCTGTTGAGCAAAAAGGGATTCTGCTGGATAGGGTTGGGAAGGACTAAGAAATCGCGCGACCGTAGCGTCGCCAGCAACGAACATTGGGGTCGTCGATTGAGGAACTACAATGCCTGCCACCTCCACTGCTGCTCCCCGCACTGGACTTGTGAATAAGGGGGTGACCAACTTGGACAATGAACAATGTGCCTGGGCCCGAAAACGTACTGCTGTGTTTTGATAATGATAATTGTTATTTTTGCAACTGCTGCTGTAGGACTTTGGTATTTTGAAGAAATCTATCCTCTGAAACCTTTACTACCGACCGAGATTGTACCAACTGTTTTGACTCCCTCTGTACACCTTCACACTCTGTCCCCTAGAGACTCCCAACATAGACAAAAGTATCATAATAACACTCTAATGATAATAATGAATGCAACTCATGCCATCTTTAATAAGAGTAATTGTTGGATTTGTACTCATTTACCGCAACATGGGAACAAGGGACTGGGATGGTATATACATCCTTTACCTTTAACAACTGCTTGCTATGCCTCTCTTAGAGCACTATTCTTTGGCCGATGGAACGATAGCATCTCAGGGAACTTTGATGGAACTAATCTGAATGATTTCGAGAAACGTGAATTAACTCCCCTGGGATGCTCGCTTTTTGCAAATAGAAGTAAACCTAATGTCGCTTCAATTAGGCCGTCTGATAAACTGTCTCTTCCTTTTCAAACTTTAATTTCCTTTAAAATGGCTCTGATAGGCAATAAGGACGCTGTGCCTCCTTCTTACTCTATAAATCATAGCCCTGACTCGGTCCCCTTTTGTGTACAAAGAAATGGCACTCGGCCAATGGGAGATTTTGAAGGTTGTAAGAACATTGTAAATTTGACTGGAGAAAACAGGCCTCTATATGTAGGGGGCCTGTTTATTTTGTTTGTGGTAGTTTAGCATTTCCCTGGTTGCACAAGGATTGGCAGGGAACCTGTTATTTAGGAATATTGTTACCCGGGGTATTTGTAGCTAGTACATTGGAGGTTTCTAAGGCTCGCCCGCGGCGGGACAAGAATGGAGATACCCTTGGGCAAGTATTGGGAGATTTAGCGAAATCAGTTGTGCCCTTTTGGGGACAAATAACAAACTCTGAGAATATTAGGGGATTAGCAAGGGTACTTGAGAGAACGATAAACCGGACCACGGACATACTCTACAGTATGACCTTAGAGCAGAAAGCAATAAGATTGGTAGCACTCCAAAATCGGATGGCATTAGATGTCATTTTGGCAGAACGAGGTGGAGTATGCAAATTAGTGGGGTCCGCTTGCTGTGTTTTCGTACCAGATTCCTCGCGACAATTTTTAAAGCAATACAGAACTTGCATACTCTTAGTTCTGAAGTACATATCCCTGTAGGAGATTGGAATCTTAGCACCTGGTTCTGGGATTCTTTACGATCTTGGGGTTGGAAGGTGCTTTCTGTTATTCTGGTTATTCTGGGGATCCTGCTATTCCTTTGTTGCTGTTTTCAATGTCTTCCGAGTATATGTGGAATGCTAGGGGGATGTTGTGCCCAAGCAGTGAGCACAATAGGGCATAAAATATATGCCCCAGATACAGCATCTAAAGAATTTGTGTTACAAGAGGTTCTGATGAACGACCTAATGGCTATAGATATTACAGACAATGATTTGGGATGTATGGATGACAACACATGGGGTTATTTGCAAAAGTATTAGAAATGATGTTAGCACTTGGCATAGGCCAAAAGGAGGGTCTGTTGGAATTGAAAAGATATTATGCCTCCTATCGCAGTATTTGAATGTGTGTTGGCCTACGCCAAGTTGTCTAAAATATCATGTAAAAAGACTCCGCGGCAAGGTCTTGGCCTTAACGGAAAATTGTGTAAGTCGCCATCTTGGATTTAGCCGCCATTTTAGGTTCTCTTGTAATGTGGAAGTCACCCTGAACATCACAATGGAGGCCAGATGACATTCTGAGTGAGATTCTGGCCGTTGTGACCTCCGCACACATGAATAAGTAAAATGCCTGCAGGCCACTTGTCGGGGTCGCGAACTGAGACCTTGTCCTATCCCTGACCTATGTGTAAATGTACAACTATATCAGCGAAACTGATCAAAATGCATAAATTATAGGATTGACCTGGCAAGGAACCCTAGGCCTGGTCGTAAGAATGGTTAACGCGCGAGGGGGTTGGCCAGGGCTGGATAAAGAGTATAAAAAGCCCAAATATTCCAATGTACGGTCTCTCTACTAATGCATCGAACCTTCGTTGAAGTTCGTTACGTTACTCTGAGAGCCGAATAGCTATCCGTTTGTCAACTGACTTTTTTGGTAACTGTTGTAGCTTTTAAATAAAGCACTTTGTATGTCCTTTGTAACCTGTGTTGGTGTGTTTCCTTTGGGCTTCCCAGCCTCATATCAATTTCTTTGTTTTCACATTATGGATAGCTGAATATGCTTATAATAATTCCCTACACACCAGCACTGGGCAAACACCATTTTATACCATGTATGGCAGGCACCCACGTTCTTCTGAGCTGGATGGTCCTAAAACCCTGGAAATGCCAGCAGTCAAAACCTTGCACACAACCATTTCTCAAACCTTTAAAAGGGCAGCTGAACACCTACTTCAAGCTAAGAATCGCCAAAAGAAGTTTGCTGATCAACACCGAGCAAAGGCCCCCAACTACCAAGTGGGAGACAAAGTCTGGCTGGCGTCTAAACATGTGTCCATTAAAGGAACCCAAACTTTCCATCCAAGATACCTGGGTCCATTCACCGTCACCTCCGTGATAAATCCTGTGGTGGTCAGACTAGCTTTACCACAAACATGCAGATTCATGCTGTGTTCCACGTGTCTCTCCTTAAACCAGTTCAACCTGGGGCCCGGGTAGCAACGCCACCGCAGCCAGTATTAGTTGCCGGGGAGCCAGAATTCGAAGTCAAGGCCATCCTAGATTCAAAGTACGTCAGATCCAAATTATACTACTTAGTAGACTGGAAGGGGTATAGTCCAAAAGACAGGACATGGGAGCCTTGTGAGTACATCAATGCACCCTGCTTGCTTAGATGATTTCATCAAAACTATCCAACCAAACCAGGACCTGACAGAAGAGCCACCTTGAGAGGGGCCTTGGGGGGGAGTGCTGTCATGATTCCTGCCCCTCATTTCCCCAGCCCTCCAAGATGTCAGGCTGGAGCCAGACCACAATCACCTACATGGCCCTCAAGGGCCTCTCCATCCCTCCAAAGACCAACTTGGAGTCAGACTTGGCGCTTGTGGCACCAGACTCACTCACTCCCATAGGATAACATTGGGGATTGGACCTGTAGTGCATTGATGGGGACAAGATGGATAGCCCCACATATTTCGGTTCCCAGAACTGCATTTGCAGTCTAGTCTTTTGGGTGTGGTTCAGCCCAGAGACACCTGGGATACCCAGAGACTATTTAAGCCACGCCCAGGCTGAGAAACATGCTTTGTGTTTTCTGTACCTGCAGCGTGACACTCACCGTGTTCGGATCGGTCTCCAGTAGGCCTGCATCTTTCTTCTGCGCTCAGCTCCTGCAAGAACAAGAACACCGTTAGGAACAGCCTTACCTTGCAGCGCTTCTGCCCATCATTCATTGCTCCTTCTGTTCTGCGGGCATCTTCGGCGGTATCAGTCCCATCCCAGCATGCCGCTTCCTAAGAAAAAGGGAAAAGAACAGAAAAAAAGGCATTAATAAGAATTCTGCAAATCTTCGCTTATTTTTAAATACTGTACGAGCTTCAAACACTTACCTGAATCCAAGCCGCTCTGGGGGAACTCTGTCTCTGGAACTTCTCATCGATCTCCAAGAGGGAAAAGACACTCCAGGTTAGCGTGGAAACATCTAGAGGCTCCGCATACCGCGCTTACTCACCGCATTTGTTCTTCATATCTGGCATCAATGCTGAAAACGTTGCGGCATCTAAAAGACACAGGAAAAGAACTCATTTGAATACAAATAGGAAAGGGTGCATCGCGCATCGCGCTCTCACTCACCTTCAGCGCTACTCATCTCAGCAGCATGCCGCCATCCCCGGACGCCGGCCATAATCTAAGGAAGGAAAGGAACGATGTTAGAGAACTGTTCAAAAGACTCATTATACTTACCTGTCGGACTCTTGACAGTGAAGTAACTAGGCAGCAACAAGCCCACATCAATCAACGCGCCCCTGCGCTGAAAGCAGGACGGAGAGCACACTATCCAAGAAAACAAGTTGAGCTGTGAATCAAAGGGAAGGGTTGGACCCTGGGGAAGAAGGGGTTCAAGCACACAGAGACAATAGGGAGTTAAACTCTACCAATCCTGTGTTTCAGGCCCAGTCACCAGTCGAATAGCCTCCAGGGAAGGGTTTGAGGTCGTAAGAGGTCAGAACAGGCTGAGTGACGTCCCCGTGGATACCAGGTGAGCGTTACAGCATCCTACCTTACAAAATTGCGTGATATTGAACCACCAGTATTTTCTTTAAATAAATTACTTAGGTCCTCATTACACGGTAGGTGGTAAGGGTTTACCGGTACCGGTATTTTACCGGTACCGGTAAACCCTTACCGCCTTACTACGAGGTCCCTTTGCGGGTTGGGGAATTTAACGCCTGCTTTTTGCAGGCGTTAAAAACCAACCCGCAAAGGGACCAGGGAGCTAATTACGGTACCGCAAATTGCGGTACCGTAATTAGCGCCTTCCCCATTCCCATAGAGCCCTATGGGGCAAAAATGGGAATGGGGAAGGGCAATGGGGGAAGGGAGAATTACCGCCCCACCAACCTTGGAATAGGGCGGTAATTCCCCTTTCCACCAAGGCGGTGCCGGTATTTTACCGGCATGGACCAAGGTGCTAATTTCTAATTGCACCTTGGTCCACCGTCATCCATGTAATGAGGCCCTTATTGTCTTACCCATAAACTCCCTAAGAAATGTGTCCTTAATATGGTAGTTGATATGCAGTGTGTTATATAACAAAAAATAAATAACCAATAGCTTTTACAACGAAAAAAAAATAAATAACAAACAAAATATCAAATATTTGGTTGAAATTATATATGTGGAGTGGGTTAAGGTATTAAAAAGGGTGGGGGGTTAGTAGGGTAATAAAGCTAGGAAAACAGGAGGTTTGGGGGGACACCCCTAAGATAAAATAGAGCAAACAAATGGAAATGTTTTTGTTATTCTTCCTTCACTGAAAAAGTTTTCATTATTTATGCATTAGTTTTAAACACATGTAACCATGGTAGTCATTGCATCTCGATCTATTCCTGAATTTCTTCTTCTAAATAACTTTGTCTTGTTTTGCCTCTCGCCAAGGCTTTCAAGAAATGTTCTTTCTTCTCAATGTCCTTTGAGCTTTCACTTGCGCTTTGCTTATCCTGCAGCTCTGGGAGCAATTAGGTAATTTCATCTGAGTTTAGCAAACTATACTCTGCTCTTCAGTACTGGAATGAGAGGGAGAATGGGATTCCCCATCTGTAACAAACTCCTCTGCCCACCATTCAGGAAGTGAGAGTCTTGTACATCTCTCTTTTTTCCAACATTGAGAAAGAAATGTCCGAACATATCTTAACTATGGCTCCTTCAATGTCAATAACATCCTTTTTTCCTTAGCTCTGCCAAAATTATATTATCATTAAAATATTCACATTTTGCTATTACTGATATAGGGCCATGCAGCTTACCTCCACCCTTGTGTAGTCGGTTGATCATAATTTCCGTACCTCCTTCCTCTCCATATAAGGCATTCAAACGTTCCTTTCCAACTCTCAGTTTCCCATGTCCTCCATCTTCAGGCTATGTTCCTTTCCTTTCACTCCAATACTTCAAACCATGCTAAAAAGCGTTATTCTAGGGTTTCCAGCAACGATTGGTTGTTTCCGTTTGCTTCTTTGATCTTTCACCTTGTCCACCATTGAGTTCCCACATAGAACCCTGGTTATCCGCCCACAGTACCTTGATATCTTGCCGACTACTGAGCATGTCTACTTTGGTAGCTGTGAGGGTTCAGAAATGAAAGCCGGACACAAAGTTATCATAGATGTCCATTGGACAATAATGGGTTGGAAAATGCCTCTCTGGCCCAATTCTAAAGAGGAATTTCCCTGCATAAAACCAAAACTAAGAATCTGTCTGTGTCAGGATGTCAATAACTGAAAAATAGTCCTTGCGTCCAAAATATCCTATCCTGAACCACACACTAAACAAAACAATACAAATGTGCAAGGAAATGTTTTCAACTTGGTATTGGCCACAAATGTTCACAAATAAAAGTAACAATAGCTCCAACAAAAATGTTCGCCAAAGTGGAAGCCTTTGAATCCAGAGGATGGACCACTTCCCCTGGATTCTCAAGTAAGATGACAATTATTTATGTTATCAACAGTTCCTCTGTGTCTTGCCTTGATTCACAAGGTTCCTGTTTAAGCAACAAGTTCTGTAAGTCTTTCTTTAACACAACTTTCTCCTTGGGTTAGAAAACACGGCCTCATTAAAGGTTTGCCAGTATTCCAGCACTTTAAATCTGTCGGAATACTGGAAAACACAATTACCAGTACTGGCTCTTGTCTGCCTGTATTACTGGCAGATGATATTTACTGCTATCCAGGGTAAATCCCCATTTCATTGAGTAGGACTCCATGAGCGGATTTTGCCGCTATTGCCAGCTGTGCCTGTAGTACAGGTAGTTTTTTGCCAATAAGGGTCAGATTTACCTCCAGCCTCTAGCTGGAGGTAAATCCTTATCCCCTACTGGTGAAGTTGTAGTTGGTCGGTCCAGTAAAAGTGCTGGTAAACGTTATTACCAGCACTTTTACAGTGTACGGGCCAACTCGTAATGAGGCCACTGTCTTTCTTTAACACCAATTTCTTCTTGGTTCAGAAAACACTGTCTTTCTTTAACATCAATTTCTTCTTGTTTTAGAAAACACTGTCTTTCTTTAACATCTCTGGAAGATTTGCACTATACAATGTCAACTGCCTGGTGTACTTTCCTTCCAGGACTTCAGGTGTGGTTTTCACTTGCCTGATATTTTGCTTTGCCAGGGCTTCTCATGCATTTCAATTGCCTGGTGTTTTGCTTTGCCAGGGCTTCTCATATATTTCACAGTTTATCTGTATAACCAATACCGTATGTATTGCTCTTGACTTGGTATATATGTTTGCGGTAAAGATTATTCAAGATTTTTCGGACTCTTGCATTTCATGCATCCATAGCTCATTGGGATTGTACATTGCCTTTTCTGCATTCAATCAATCTTCGTTTAGCTTTGACAATGCTTTCACATTCAAATTTCTTTTGGCGGAGTCGCCAGAATGTCCCAGGTTCCCCCTGGCTTCAGGCAGACTCACTGGTTTTCTCTAGTGTCTCAGGTCCGGTTCGTGTTTCTGCAGCATGTTGTGTTTACCCGCTTTCCATACTGCAGTGTGCAGACATCCTTCTGGCTTCCTTTGTGGTTCTGCTGTCACATGCCTGCTTCCCTTTAGGTCCTGGAATGGTGATGCTGTTTCGCCAATCTGCTTTATGCCCAGGACCTCTCTCGCAGCTCCCTGCCGCTCCACGGTACTTCTGTTTCTTGCACAGCATTTCACCTTCTGATTTGGCAGTCTTCTCTGTTCCACCACACCGGTATAGGATTTCTGCGTTCATGAGCTTATGGATAGGAGCCAACATCTTCTCCTGCACTTCCCCTCTCTGTAGGGCACTGGCCCTGTTTAAATGTCCTGCACACAGGTGATTTTTCACTGGGAAACCAAAGAGACGGCATGTTCACGTTATTGTCATTTTGTTCAAACTCTTTCATCCTCTTCATCTCAGTACTTGGGTGATTTTGGGAGTTGAAGTCCATATATGTCATTGGACAAATGGTGTTAAAATAGTTCTTCTCCGTGACTTTATATAAAGGTATTTCAGAATCAAAAGGTGTTAGGTTGGAGTTGTGTGTGTTGATGTCATATGTGGGTGTTTGACTAGAATACTATGATGACAAGGTTTTTTTGCTTCTTCTAAAAGGGGGAACAGGCAGCTGACAATAGGCCATGGTCTTGGGTATTAGAGGGTCTTCCTCATGGGAAAGGGGGAAATATCATGTCTCATCCAATGAATTCATGACATCTCTGGGGTAGTTGTCTCTTCCGATGTGATCCTCCATCATAAAGCTGCCCCCAGGGTCAGATTCATGTAGTGGCTGCCGTCTCCTGGTCACAAGGGAGGAGGTCACTGCCGGGATTTTGTGAGGAATCCATTGGATTCATCACATAGCCATCTTCTTTGTCCCTGTGTCTATCAATTTACTGTTGGATAAATCTTCAGTCACAGTGGATTCATTTCGAGAGAGGGCCTATCATCCACATGTGGTCCCAATAGCTTCCTCACATGAAGATCTGAATATTTTCAATTAGCCTCCTGTTACCTGTAATTATGGCTCAGGAATAATAATCTCTCTTCATGTGTGTCCAACCATCTAACACTCTATGGGGCTCCACAGTGCATCCAGGGAAAGAGATTGGAGTGGGAGGCTTACCCATAGCTACTCTTTAATGCTTCAACGCCCTCCTGTATGTCCCCAAATCTGGGTGCTATCAGGTTATAGTCCTCACCCCATGAAGGGCCTCCAGGCCATGTGCTCCTGTCCCACCAGAAGTCTCCTCAAATCTGGGTTCTACAGCACTATCTGATTCAGTGTAATTTGCTTCTGCAAAAAGCTCAGCAACAGCAGCTCCCACTTTTGGCCAGCTGTCTTTCTTTCTCAGTCAAGTTCATCCTTATTTATCTCCAAGTCCCCTGGGCTTACCACAGGCCAGCTTAGGATATCCTTCTTCAATTCGGGAAATGCGACCGCCAGATGCTCTGCCCCTGCATTACATTTGAGCGCACTGCATTTAATGGAATGTCTTCCTCGCCTGCCAGCTCCGGGCACACACTATGTCCAGGAAGTTTCACAGGTGAGAGGAGGGGGTCTGCAAGGAGCACAGCATGGGTGCATAGGTTTATACCTACTTCATGTCCTGGGCCACCACTCTGGCATTCCTCCACAGCTCCCATATTCTGCCCCTACTCCTCTGTGCCATGTCCAGGGGTCTGCAGACAATCCATTCTTCTCTACTACGCTACCAGGGGCCCCCTCCCTAATTAAAACGTGGCCTTCCCAGCAGGTCACTCCCGAGTGCCTAACTTGTCTTTCGTCCCTGGGCCTATCCGAATACTGGGGGCTCCTAGCTCCCCCACAGCTCGTCAACACATGAGAGCGGAGGGCACTAACAAGAGTGTAGTGGTGTCACATGGCTCACCACTCACCTTGTGACCCAGGCCACCACACCAGGATCTGCAGGCCTCTTCTCCCTGTACCTTCTTCCGCAGCCTTATGATTAAGCCACAACACCTTTGCAACATTCCTGGTGCGTTTTAAACCTTCCTTTCTGGACCACAGACCCTTGAAACCTTTTATGGACACAGTCATGTCAGAGGGGGTCCAATGTTGAATGGGGGCTTCTGTTCAGTCTATCCCAGAGGGAGCTACAGAGCCTAAGGTTTAGGCTGACATACTTCCCACACCCTGTGGTGGTGTTCTGATGACCCACTATTTTGATTTCATAAACAGACGTCCCTGCTCTCATGACAATGATGCTTTTATGTCTTCTCCCATGTCAACAAGGACACAAAATAAAAGGTAAAATGTGAAAAGCATCCATCTACTGCTAAACAGGCAATGAAATACTAAAATGAATCATGATTGTCGTCGGGAGGAAAGAAGCACTCCTCTTCATGGGATCGGTCGGACCGAGACCTCCAATTCCTCTCAGAACCTCTACAATCAAACCCAGAACACAATTAAGGGAGTTGTTGGAGGAATCCCTCTGTGTCCCAGAAAGAGGTATCCTAGATAAGTAATGCATGCCCCACATGTTTGTTTCTCGATTCTCTTTATCATCATGTCCTCAGCCCATTATTTCCACCATGAGGAATTCTTCACAGGCTGAAGACTGGTGCGCATGTCTCTAAAGATGTTGTGAGGCACCTTATCCTCCTCCTAAGAGATGGTCCTGTGTTTTGTGGGCGATTTCCTACTGATGATGCTGTTATGGTGATTCTTCTTCTAGACCGAGGATCTGCAAACTTTGGCTCTTCAGATTTTTTAGACTACAACTCCCCTCAGCACTAGCAGCTATAGTCAATGGAAAGAGGTGATGGGAGTCATACTCCAAAACATGGACTATCCAGATTTTATTTACTGCAAATCCCACGAGCACTATGCAGGTACAGTCAATAGAAAGAGATCATGGGAGGCATAGTACAAAACATATGAAGAACTGCAGGTTGCAGATCTCTGTTCTAGACCCCTTAATTCTCTGCAGATTGTTTGGTGAATAAAATAATCTAGGTCCTTCTCAGATCTCCAGATCCATGTGAAAGATGTATTCTCTTGGAGAATATCAGAAATAGCTCCCTGATATTTTGAGAGTAGAATCTGTGCTGCATATGTTATCTGACAGAACTGCAGTGGCTTCAGTAAATGACTCGCCCATGGAAGCAGGAGGTCCACAGGGATAATTTGGATCCATCCCTGTTTTGCAATTGTGTGTTGTATTTTATTTAATTTGGAAATGTGGAAATATTACTTCTCACCTAGCCTTCCGGATGAAACAAACACGGTATCAGATCTCAGTATTGTGGTTGATGATCATAACAAAATCGTCATGTCAGCAAAATCTTTTCATGAACGTTTACATGGGCTTATGGATTACTATTATGGCATGCCCCCAAAATTTCGCCAATCAGACAAGGGCATTCTTTCCTCAGTCCTGTAACTCAAAACAGTGAACAGTTCTAGGATCCACCTGCAATCAGATGAGGTGGACAAAGCAATACAAATCTGTCAGAAGTCTGCTTCAGTGCAGGCGGTATCCAAGAAAGCGGACATTCGTTACTGCCTGCTTACCTCAGTGAAGCTATGAATAGCAGGGCCACCATAAATGAAGAAGGACAAACTTTTTTGATCGTGATGACGTATGTACACAAGATAAGAACTGTGAATTGAGAGAGACTGGTGAAGCCGTGTGCAACTCCTAAGCTATTAGGAAAATCCATGGTACGCAGAGGCGGGAAACAAATCCTAAAGGGGCGGAGTTAGGCAGAGCCGCTGCATCAGCAGTAGCATAGCAGGAGTAAAGCCCACTACTTGGAGGCTACGAAGTGGGAACGCTGAACAATCAGGATGCTGCGAGCAGAGTGGGAGTCAAGATGGGAGCAATCCTATCCTTTCTGGTGGCGCAACCTCTAGAACCAGAGGTGAGCCGGGCGCCCCGCAACAGACACTGAAACCAGAAACAAGCAAGGAGCCAGGATGCCAGAGAGTGCTGATGCAAGAGAGATGATTATGAATGGGGAGGCGAGCTTCCCCACCATGAGGACACCAGCAAAGGAAAAACGTGGTGGGGTCAGAAACTGCAGAAGCCATTTCTGTATGAGACACTGGGAAACCGAAACGAGCACAAGATCCAGTTAACCTAGAATGAGAGTGTTGCTAACATTGAGTGTCAAGACTGGAGAAGACACTGTGAGGGTGAACACCTGAAAGCATGGAATGAGCGTGTAGGACCCAAAAGGTAAAGTGAAAGGACCAGGAGTGTTATATATGAATACCGGAGAAGCCACGTTTAACATCAGAAAGTGAGAAATATATACAGACACACGTGTTGTGGACCAAGGAGTCAAAGAAGTGCATGTTATTTGTATCCTAACCAATGTGTCAAAACGTTTGAATTGAAGACAACAAACCACCACAGAGTCAAAGGACGTTGGGAGACCTTAGCGACACAGGAGGTTGAACCAAAGTGAATATCTATAAATAGTAATCCTGGAGGGATTTATACCACTGCAAGAGTCTAAGGTTGATCTTGCTGGAATTTAGCCTGTAGTAAACCAAGAATAAGAAAAGCCAGAAGAATTGTCTATTGTTCCCAGAGGGTGGAAAGTAAGAACTGTAGAAAAATACTCATATTTTATCTGATGAACTAGACCAAGAACTGGATATCATGTAGGGGGTATCCAAAATTAACTTTGAGACTAAGAGAAGTACTACAAGAGCTGGGGCAAGCAGAAGCATATGCCGAGGTTATTCTGCAAATCTCCTTTTCTTTTTAGATAGTTTTTTCTAAAGTGGTAGGGCCAGTTAGGAACTTAGGAATTTGGACTCTAGACACTATATTTTGAACTATCACTAGCACCCTTCATTTTTGTTTTATAAGGCATGGAATTTCACAAATAGTGATACAGCCAGTTAGGCTTTTTTCTTTTGATTTGAATAAAACACAAGTAAACCATGATCCATTGTTGTCTGAGTCCTCCTTATGGTTCGCCACAGCTCCCCACTGGCAAGTCCTCTTTTTTCGGTCAGCAACAACCACAATCCCTACAATGGGCTTCCATATGAACTCATCTGTGCACCTAAACCAAGGTAATGGTCACAGTTGTGACACACTTACAATGATCAGCTAAGCACCTATATCTATAGTGGCACAAATGGCTTATAAGGGCAGAATCCCCTCTTTTGGAAATGTCCACCCTGAAACTATTTCTGAACAAGTTGTTTGATCTGGGCCTGTTGGTAAATGAAACGAAAAGTAATCAACCCTAGTACCATTCCAAATTTGGAATTGTTCAGATTGTTCTAGGATTTTGCTGTAAGTAGGGTCTTCCCGACAAATGAGGGGATAAGGTACATAAAGGAAATTAGGTCTCTCTTCAATAACCACAAGGCAATGTCACCCTGATGGTTCCAACAGCTGCTGAGGTTCAAGGCTTCATGTGTCGTTGCAGTCTTCATTGCCAGGCTGCTGATGTGCCACACACAACTGCATTTAGCAGCATGCTGGGATCAGTTGATAGACTCTCAGAACAGTCTGTTTTCCATACCGGACTGGCTCTGTGAAGATTATCATTGATGAAATGAAAAGGGCAAACTCCTGATGGGAATGCTGCTCTTGGAACTTCCGCACATTCTGACAATGGCCATGACCACAGATGCCTCCTTTGGGGAACAAATCTGGGGGATCTTGGACATTCATGACAGATGGCAGTAAGTGAACCACTTGAAACAGATACCCTTCCAGGAATTGAACGTGTGTTTCGTCATGCTTCAGGCCTGTCTGTCAGTACTGAGGAATTCCAATCTACTGATTTTAACAAGCCATGTTTTATGAAAGCAAATAGAGTGGCACCAAGTTAGTGAAGATGTTTGCCTTAGCCGTGCAGCTCTGGGAATGGGACCTGCAGAAGAACATCTCACTATAGGTAGCGAATTTAGGAGGAACAGAAAATTAGGAAGCATTCTTGCTGAGTCAGTAGAGTCTTTCCAACAATGAGAGGGAACTACAGGATGAGACTCTGACATTCAGTGTGATCAACCTGGGATTTCCAAAGATGGATCTGTTTGCAATGGAAACAAGCAGGCCATTTCAGTTCTATGCATTCTGGAAAACAAAGGGAGCAAACTCTCTATGGGATGCTCTTTTCGTGTCATGGGATAACATGATTGTTGTCTGCCTTCAAGCATACTTTCTCTGGCTCTGATTTCCAAGATTCTCCAGTAATTCCACAGGTCAAAGAACTGCAAGATTCTTCTAGAATCCCACATTTGCTGATGAGACTATTCTATCCAACCTAGTGCAAAGGGCATTTGGACCATCTCTCCACCTCTTCCGACCCTGGTATACTCTGGTACTCAGGTCTCATCCTGATGGTGCTGAACTGATGTTTCTACACTTGGAGCCCATCTCTCCAATCAAAATAGGCTCAATTCCTTATCTAATCATGTAATTAATACCACTTTCTTGGATTGTGCCACTTGCCCCATACAGTAGGCCCATTCCACATGAACAAGAAATGGTCCTTCCTCTATTTTGTCCTTATCCTCAAACAGAATCTGACAGAATCCTTTCCTATTCAGATTCTCAGTCAAACTTTTTGTTACATGTGGAGGCCCTCCTCCAGGCAAACCAGTGGCTAAGACAACAATAGCTTGCTTGGTTATTTCTTGTATTACATGCGGTTATGAGTTACGCAACCAGGCTCGACCTAAATGTCTCCATGTTTTATGACAAGGGCAAAAAACACAAAACTAGCCTTTCCATGACAGGTGTCCTTGGTATTTGTATTCTTCCATGAGTATGATGCAAAGGCGATGGTTCATCGAAGTAAAGGAAGGTTACACGCACCAGTGACTACTTTACTCCTAGTGCTAAATTCCTTTCTCTCCATACACCCTCCCTCCATCTCCGTAAACAATATAGTTAGCCTTCCTGGTCCTCTCCTGGGAAAGGTCCTGAGGTAAAGAATTGTGACGGAAGGAGACAAGAGTGTTGCCACATCCAGTGGCACATGTCCTCCACCTATGAGTGAACATTCTTAAAGTGGAAGCATGCGTTTTGCCGGCTAAGGCTCGGGTCCTTTTTACACCCAGCAGGAACTCCCATCATTATGGAGGAAAGGGGGCTTAGGAGTGCATTTGTCACTATGGCGAGTAACTTTTCCTGACTGTGCTTTTATACAATGCTTCTTGATGGAGTCCAGATTACAAGACAAGCACATCGCCTTTGAGCTTTCAACCCGACCTTTCTCGTTTGAAGAACAGCTCACTTTTTCACATAGGCATTTTTTCTGCATTTTGTTCTTGTTAATGCACAATTTTATAAAACATATTGCTTACTAGCGAGCACAAAGCCCCTGTGATATTTTACCTCCTCGACTAACACCTCCCTACACTACAGGCTAATGGCAGTCTGTCATTAAAGGGTATTCGGGCGATGCCCAATCCCTTTCTGGAAGAGCCATAAGTAAATGGCAGCAGACTCAAGGCACATCCACACATACCCTTGTGACCCATGTGCAGTGGGGCACCCAGTCACACGTGAAACCTCGAGCGTGAATCACCCTGCAGGACAAGGCAAAGGATGATGCCCATTTCTTTGATGGTTATTGGGGTGCTCCCTTAAGGCAATTTATTATGAAAACTGAAACGTATGTTGTGTTTGAGGGACAAGGTGACAGCGAGTGAGAGAAGTAGAGAGAAGAAGTGAGAGAGCTAAAGGAGTGTGTGGGTCTGTGAGCATGATCCATGTGGTTTAGCGGTAGCCTCATTTCAGGAGCGATCCCCACTGCATACAATATAGTACTTTCATTTCTGTGTGGGGGCCACCTCTGGGGGTAATGTGACGGTCATGGGCAAATTCGTATGCAAGTGGACTCTAGAGGAGTTTAGACAGGACAATAGGCTCCCTGGAACAACACTCAGAGATTAGATCACAATATTGAGAATGCATTTTTGTTTAACACATTTTTATCAACATTATTAGAAAATAAGAAAACTGGAAATAAAGGGCAGTAGTACATGAATACTGCATCACCAAGAGATACAAAGTTAAGAACACACACTGTCAATGCAAAGTAAGAAGAAATGTTAACCAAATAATCCAATATAAATTAATCAGAATAAATATTTATGAGTAAACCATTGACCAGCTGATGAATACGGCAAATATAATGTGGATAAAAAAGTAAAGATAACACATCTGTTAAGAATAATTATATATATATATATATATATATATATATATATATATATATATATATATATATATATATATATATATATATATATATGTATATATATATAACATCAGCAAATAACTACTGCATCAATGTAATACATATAATGGGCAAACAGGCGGAAATGAAATACAAAAAACAAAACATGATACATTATGAAAAAAGGAGAGGGAACGGGAGAAGTATAGCACATTTATTTTAAGGAGCAATCAAGTGCAACATACCTCAACTGGAGAAAAGTTCAAATTAATCAGTAAGATAAAGATTGTCACGAGCCATGTGTAGACATTTTATGAAAGGTTAGGTAATTAGTGATTTGATATCATAAAACGTTTGGCAATACAATGTTCAAGTCTTTGTACAATATTATAATAGCACTTAAAGTGAGTGAATTTGACACTTCGATTTTCATATGGAGCTTTTAGTTTGCCCATGTCAGTTCTCTTATTTCTCCTTGTACCCGACAAGAAACCAATCAGAATCAAGTTAATGGATCTAAAAAAAGAGGCTGGAAGGGGAACTGGGAGCATTACAATGGGTTGCAGCATCATTTTAATAGTTTCTAAACTCCCTAACCAAAACAAGTAAAGAGGCGACCAGGCAGATGTTAAATCTCTTAGCTTACCCACCAAGGCATCAATATTGAGTTTAATGGTGCTGGAAACTGATGAGGTAAATTGTAGACCAAGGTATTTAAAAGAGATTTCACACTATTTGAGAACAAAAGAGTTAATGTCATGCTTAAGGCAAAAAGGGTTGAAGGGCAGAACCTCAGATTTATCCCTATTGAGTATGTACCTTGATGCTAAAGGAAAGATATACAATTTATTCAGTACATTCGGAAAGTGGCTTTATGATTTTTTAGAAGTATGAGTATGTCATCAGTATAAGCAGCAATTTTAGTCTCATGTTTGCCACATTGAATCCCTGGGATAAGTGAATAATTTCTAATAGGTTCCAATAGGGGCTCAAAGCACAGGACACATAAAAAAGAGACAAGGGACAACCCTGTATAGTTACCCTTTTAAGAGGAAAAAAGTATGAGGCCTGACCATCAGTAAAGATAGAATTTGTGGGATATGTCACCTATTCCATAAACATGCAACCGTAAGGCATGGAAAATATAGTTCCAATTAACCCTATCAAAAGCCTTCTCGGCATCTAAAGCAATTGAAGCATAGCCATCTTTGACTTTATTTTATCATTCTTATTAAGGTGCATAACATCAAGTAGTACTCTCACATAGGATGAAATATTCCTTCAATTGATAAACTCAACTTGGGCAAATTTGATCAATGTAGGAAGAGATGACTTGATTCTGTTAGAGAGAACTTTGGTGAAAATGTTACATTCAATGTTAATTAGGGATATAGGTATATCATTCTTTGGGAGATCAGTGTTTTTGTTTGATTTGTAAAATGAAATAATAGTGCCTCAGCAAACATACCAGATGAGAATCTTTTGTTAGAAAAACATGAAAATAGTGTTTTCAACTTAGAGGACCACATTTTAGAGAAGTGACTGAAGAACTTAATGGATAAGCCAAATGGACGAGCAGCCTTCCCTTTTGTAAGTCTTTAATGGCCTGCATTATTTCAACTATACAGATCTTATTGTCCGGACCGCTAAGATCAACTTTCGGGTGGGATTGTCTACTGATATGTTGAAAAAAAGGAGTCAAGATTAGATGACAGGCAAACACTTTCAGGGGAGTACAAATTACCTTAATATTTTTCAGAGACTTCCATAATCACTCCTATATCCAAGGATGTAGCACCACTATCATTTTTAATGTGGAAGATAAAGGATTTATCCTTTTTAGGTTTAATGTAGGAAGAAAGTGCTCTGCTGCCTGTATTAAATGTTTGGTAGATCTTACATTTATATTTTAGAATGACACCAGAAGTTTGTTCAGTTAATTATTTGTTAATCTTAAAGTGTAATAAAACCCTACAATGACCCAATTCAGAAGGAGTTTGATAAATCTGTTTCTCTGAGTTAGACAGCTGAATAAATAATTTGTCTGATTCCTTTTTATGTTCCTTTTTCTGCTTGCTCACATAGTCAATAACATGGCCTCTTAAAGCAGCTTTAAAGATATCACAGTTATTAACCGTGGAAGTGCCAACGTAATGGTTATTATCAAAAAACGGTTGTTGCACTGTGAGAAATGATTGCTCATACTGCTTATCCTGAAGTAGAAAATTATTTATTCTCCATCTAATAGAATGTTTTTTAATATTAAGAAGAACAAAAGTAGTTACCACAGGGGAATGATTGAATATAATAATAATATTTGCCATTTTGAGTCATCCCATAAGCATGGCTAGCAATAACATGACCCAAAAAGTTCTGAGTTTCATGGATTCAAGAATGGATAAATGGGTGTCTTGGATACAGGCAACTGAGGGGTTGAATTCTTTCAGGTGGGATATTATCTTATTCTTTTGAATGAGTTATTGATAACTTTTAATATTCCAAGACATACACCTAAATACCATTAGAAAGCATCAGCAATATCCAGTGAATGAAGTACATACATATATGAACAAAATATAAAAATGAACGTGGATTAATCAGACAATTGAACATTTGAAAAAGTGACAATGATTTGGGGATGTTTCACCAACAAAAATATATACCACACATAAGGCGAGAACACAAAAGGAATAAGGATGCTGTAAAACCTGACATAGTTATTCAGTGAAGTTAGAAAATAGAGAGTGAATAAGAAAAGAATATAGAGTACAAGGGGAGAAATGGATACAATAAAATTAGGTAAGTCTTACAAAAGGAGAGGAAAGAGAGAAACACCTAGGACTAGGTGGCGCCGGGAGGGCCAACAAAGGCCCAAGGAAAGAGCAGGCAGCTATTTGACACCCCCGCCAGTAACATTTCAGATTTCCATACAAGACTAAAATCGGTAATACCCACTAAAAAGTAAAAAGATATTGTTGGCAACTTAAGTAGACACTTATGAGAATGATACTTGGGTATTTGAAGGCAATGGCATATCCATACTTTGAGATTTTAGGGATCTAATGAAAGTTTTGATGTCCGCAGGGTTGGCAAAAACAGAAGTTCTGCCATTAATGGTGACCTTGAACGTGAATGGATGCTGAGCCCATATGTGACATCAATGTTGCTTCTGAACCACGCGAAAGGATAGAATGGAATTTTGCCATTTTATTGGTCACATCTTGAGATATGTATATTTTGCTGCCTTTCCACATAATGCTGCTCTTTCCTTTTCCTTAGTACCAATAACTTGTTATTCAATGCATAAAAAATACATTGTGTTTGTTGCTTAGTAGCAAATTGTGGTGTTATGCCCAAGCTTTAACAGGTAACACAAAAAAAGAAAGGGATGGGCAAGCAAACCCTTGCGTCAGAGCACCAACAAACATATGCAATGTCCATAGCTAAGGCTATAAGTCACAGAGGAAAGTGAAATAGTGAGGGCAATGTTCACCTGTTATACTATAGGGTGCTATGGAGGGCTGCTTATGTGCTCTACAGATAACATCAAAAAAGGATCTGGGCCTATCAAGTAAAAGGCAGCAGAGTGGTAGTTTGTACAGAGGGACAGAGAAGGTTCTAACTGTCCCTAGGCATCGGTGGGGGGCTGCCTATCTAATGCTGGATAGAAAAAGAGAAACAACATATTGTAATTCTTAGGATGATTTATACTTTCATGCATTATTGGCCCTGCAGGTGCTACTGGCAGGTAGCTGCCAGATCCATAATGATTTATTGGTGCCTGACTTGGCGGAAACAACGGGGCATTACAACCCCGGCAGTCCGGAAAGTCAGGCGACGGTAACATGTTGTTCCCCATTCCCATAGAATCCCACAGGACTCTATGGGAGTGGGAACCATTAAAGCAGCAGAACCATTAATAACAGGTGTTGGTGCTTCAGTGAAACTCTGCAGGCGGGTGCCTTTCCGCCTGGCAAGTCAGGCCTGCCAGGCGGGTGGGCACCCGCCCAGCAGACTTGTACTTTGCCGGTCTGGAAACAAAGTTGTCGGTAAGCTTACCAGCACTGTTGTTTCCGGACCGGCAAAATTAGAATGAGACCGATTCACTTGGACTACAAGACTATAAATGTAGTACTTTATGAAGACTGCGATAGGGGAGTAAGTTCTTAAATGTTGTACTCTACCCGTAGAGCAAGCGTGGTATGCGGCAACAGGTTTGAGGGCCGTCCCCACTTTTTAGTCTACCAGTTTCGGTGGTCCAGGATGTTCAAGCCACCTTCTTCACAACCGTCTTTCCAAATTAATAGGCAAGGAAAAATGGCTACTAATATGTAGCCCACTTAAGATGCTGTAACCAATATCCAAATGTGACAATGGACCAGTCTCACCTCATGATTGTTTCCTGGAGGCATTTGGCTGACCTGTAAATAAACAAGGGAGCTGCTTTAATAGTATCTTCAATGAACTAGCATCAAGTAAGCAAACATTTATGGTACAATCGGGAGGAACTACATTCAATAATATATAGAGGATATTCACAAGATACTCGTTTTTCCCAGGGCAAGGTAGCAGCTCTGTTTGGCAGCCCGTAGGTGTACAGGATTGTAGTATTTCTTCGCTCCTAAAGGGAGTGAAATACATTTTACTCAGGAGACTGAGTTAGAGATGCTACAGCCGCTACTAACATTTGTTGTTGATATATCAGTATGCATCATAACTGCAGTCAAAGCTCTTCATTGATGTTCTTATGTTTGTGGCCCGTTTTTAAAATCACCCCTTTATTGCTGCACATATTCTGTTAAGTAATGATGTCAATTACAATTGGGTGGGGCATCCACCGCACATTTACCCAAGGAATGAGGGAGAACATGACAAGACTGTGCAGGCTACAAGCAACAATGTTTAGATAGTTGTAATGCTCTTGCCCCATGTTTTGAGGTGTGTCCAAAAGTAGGCTACGATGTAGCGCTACGTAGCTTTCTTCCTCAGTGGAAGGGAGATGACCACGGACATGGGAGGATACAATCATGACTGGCATTCGCTTTCTGTTTTCGCATCACATACGACTGCAAGGAAAACACGATTGTTGAGTCTCCTAGTACACCAAGTGCTCCAGGTATGATTAAGATTTAGTTACCTAAACCCTTATGGTCTTTTTAATTGAAGTAACATATCATATGATGGAGGAGATGCAGAATAACTCTTACATCAAGATTTGCAAGACAAAAGGAGGTTTGGTTTTGGTAAAATGAAGCCGTGAAAGAGAAAAAAAATTGGGTTGGAAAGAAAAAGACAAAGTTTATTAATACTAGTTTATCAAGAAGATAGATTTGCCCATGAAACAGGTTAAGTCGGCCGCATTAACCCACTCCACGCCGCATGTCTCTTTATGTGGAAATTAATTAAATTATTCAAAATATTGCTAAGGAGTTACAAGATGAGATGAATCAAAGAATGGTGCTAACACTAGGAAATCACAGACAAGATGCACAGAGAATTCTGACAGTTGGACAAATTACCAAGGCATGGATAGGGTTGCTTAGAGAGTGGAACAAAGAGAAAGGATACATTTGGGGTAGGCTATGTGTTTCTATGGGATGGGGAAATACAGTGCATACTTGAATTTGGGATTTTGGGACAGTCAACCGGGTTCTGGTTGGTCACGGCGGGCTCTTCTGGCAAAAGACAGCTGGGCAAAGGTCTGGTCATGGCACAGGGATGCCTCAGCTGGATGGAGCGGGTAAGCATGACAAGCAGGCGGCACTGTAGAATCCGAAAGCGGGCTCAACCACCTTTCCCCTTTCTATCTGAAGTTAGTGGGATTTTGTTATGGGGTTTTAGTGCTGAAGGGTGGTTCTGCCTGAATAGGAAGGCCTGGGTCAACTATCCCTTTTCTGGCAGTGGGGTCTGGAATCTTGCAGAGTGAAGGTGGAATATCTGGATACGCAGGGGCTGGAAAATTCAGAAGAGAGTGTCTTGTCCCTTTGAGCTCCTACTAATTATATAAAAGCAGGTGACTTCACTGGTTTATTGTTGGGCAGAACTGAGCTAGGCCTACCCCAAAAGACCCTGATAGGTCAGCCAATGTTGGTGCCTCCTCTAGGAGGTGACTCAGTTTATGTGGTTGTACTTTATGATCTCCAAAGCCTTCCCACAGTCCTTTTTGCCAAAAATCAATCTGGACATAATTTACAAATTTGTACAGTTGTGGCATTTTAACAAATTACATAGGCAGATTACATATTTTACGCAGAACATTGCAGTCCTATTCTCATGGTTGCAGGACTTTGTTCCACCATCTAATAGTTTTTTGCGATTTCCAGTGATAAATATTTGACCTTAAATTCTATAACTTTATACATGGGTATAGATTATCATAAGGCATGTAGGTATTGAATTTCAGAGTGGCATCATGTACACTTTCCTCAGAATAGCCAATTTTCTGCCATTTCTGTTCCCGGTATGGCAGTGACGGCTACCTTGTCTTGTTTAACAGCCACAAAATTTACATTTGCAATGTTTACTTCTTACATTTCTGCGAAATCCTGTTGCAGAGATAAAAGTCTTAAAAGTGTATTAATAAAATAGTCTTTTAAGGCAAATGGTCAGCATTGTTCACCATGTACGGGGATAGTTTACAAGGCTGCTCTTGAGTTGGCTTTAAAGCTCCCAGTAGAAGTTCTGGGGCCGTGTGATTTCCCATTTCACATGTCCATGTCTCAGAATCTCTATTGTAAGAGGCCTCTGCCCAGACAAAAGTCTGATGAGCCTGGGCTGTTCAGTGCTTTTGGCCCATTCAAAGTTTTCAAAGGTGGCAATTAACAGGCCTATGTCCCAGCAGTTTATGGTGGCTCCTTTTGGGGGAAGGCCTCAGTTTAGCCAGCAGAGAAACCTGTTCTGGAGCTCCCAAAGCAGTCAGCTAGTGCATTTAATTCTTGATTTTATTTTGTTCTGAATCAGAAGCAAGCCTGTTGAATAAAACATCCCATATATGTTTCCCATCACAAACCCCTCTACATTGTTAGACAAGGGCAGGGCCTTATCCAAAATATACTTTTAAAACCAGTATTTTTCTTATTAGCAAAAGTACATTTAAACACGATAAGAGGCCTGCTGTCATGTTCCTTTCAAAAGGTTCCATCTGAATTTCACACATTGTTCTGCAGTCATAGTCAGTTTCTTTTATACAGCAATTTGTTTAAAACATGGATCCACTGAAATTGACATAGGCCAAGAGAGCCAGGGCCTCTTTAAAGCATTGATTTTTGACATTGTGTAGCCCAAAGTGTTTTCCCACAAGGCTGAAAGTAAAGCTTCTTTTGATTTCCCAGTTCTGAACAACCGCCTGTCATTCAGGGATACTGCTCTCTTCTTCTGTAGCACAATGTAAATATGGATGGGCATGACAGGGTCTCACTGAACAAAAGTAGTGTGATGATGAACAGGTGAAAATAGCATCAGGGCCACATTCTTTTTAATGTAAAATATTTCCTTTTCAATGGGAACTTTTGATCAAACAGCCGAGCAGCGCTGCTTTTCAATTCACTTCTTTTGGTACACACAAGAACACACACTGGCACCTTTCTTTGTGGTCTCCCTGTTCCAACTCACCCAATAGGTGTTTGGCAAGATGGTGCAGCCATCCTTTTGTCGCAGCAAAACACAGTTTTGATGCAATGGTGCTCCAAGGAGCCAACACAGCCATTTTGCTGTTGACTGAAGAAGCACAGCTTGGTTATGGATGGGAATTCTGCTGATTGGGTCATTGTAGCCCACACATGCAACAAGAATTTACCCAGCCCTTCTGGATGAGTTTGGGCTTGTTTGTGTTGCACGCTTGCATCAATTCAGGGAACATTTTTACAACCTCCACTGAGAAACTGACATTGTGAAAGCTTTTATCCTTGCACCAAGCAAAGGAATCTGAAATTCACAGGGGTTGAAGGGAACCTACAACTTAAGCTTCAGAATCAACATCTATTGACGGGAAGTGGTCTGCCAGAATGATTATGTCTGTATGTTTCCATGTCATGGATTCACTTCTGTCTTTTACTCTGCAGCCCAGCTCTCCACAGTCAACAGGTATTATAATGTCCATTACTCAAGAGTGTCTTTTTCCCAAACTCGGTATTAACATGGCTTGTAATTACAACACACAAATGTAAAACTACTGCAAAAGTATCTATTGACAGGAAAGCTCTCACTCCCCATCATATAGTGATTAGCCCCTTCAATCCGAGTATGGTAAAGACTGTGCCTGAGCATTGATTGACATGCTGAAACCCTCCCAAAGGAGCCAGAGGGCTGGATCAGGAACTGCCTTCTGTAAGCACCCCCCCCGGACTACCCCCTTGGTGGTGCTTAGCTTTCACTGACAGCCAGAGCAGATCAATTGGTGTCCTGGATTAGTGAGCTAACACCTGTCAATCGCTCAAAACATAACTGAGATTCTTACTTGCCAGCCATTTTGTTGTTGTTGTTATAGTTTTCCCTTTATTTGGTGAAGGAACTTTGCCATAAAAGACTACAGCAATAACTAGACATAATACAGCATTAGAATAGCGTGAACAATTCATAAAATAATAGATGAGCATACATAGCCAACAACCAACAAGATAAAAGCGTTAACACAACTGTTTAAATCTACCTTGATACCAAAGCAATCACAATACAACGTAAGACGTATGCTTCTGTAGTCAAACCCCTGAAAAGACATATTAGTGAAAGGATATTTGAAAATGTGTCACTATAAAGTGTCAGTGCAGATCTACGTGATTACATCGAAAATATAACAACGAATCCCATTACATCGAAAACATTCTTTATTAAAAAGACATTTCAATGCAAATCAATTGGGTGGGGACCCTTGTGGTCCACCACACATCCCCTCCACCTTAATACCCTAAACCAACCCGCCAATCTAAATTTGCATTGAAATGTGTTTTAAAAAATTCGATGTAATGGGATTCCTTGTCATTTCCTGCGAAGAAATGGTGTGATACCGCCAGTGCTATAATCCATCAGTGTTAGTTGGGGATATCATAACTATCATGGCAATCTGAAAATAGTGCACCCCAACATTATGTGTTGGGAGCAAAAGACAAGATGAAGTTTTCTTAAATCAGTCATAAAATGAAAGATGAAGGCTTGTGATGTCAGTCAAAAATAAAATGCGTAAACCTGTTTGTATCGAGAGACGATCAAAAGTATCCCATTTAAGTTCTTTAAAATGGCTGGTTTCAGAATGTTTGCCAATATTGAGTACACGTACATCTTGAAGATAAAGAAGAGTATATGTATTCAAGTATGTGGTGATCAGCACGAGGAAAACATTTCATTAAAAATGTACTACAAAGTAGAACAAAGCCCCTACAGTCTTCACGCTGGGAAGTCAAACTCCCTCGGAAGTATTCCGTGGAAAGTTGCAGGTCACTGGCCCAAACGTTTGATGACCCACAAAATTCCAAAGTGAACCAGCCTCATCTCATACCTTGAATAATCTGGGCGAATACATTTGGCCAAACCCTGAATCACCCAAATAGTCACAGTTTTTGAGTGATTCGTGTTCAGCTGAACCTTTAAAAGATTTGGGTTGAGCTTTTGACAATTCATGCTGATGATATGTTATTTTGAACCATGGGTTGATGAGGTGACAGCCTTTTCTGCCAGAACAGGTTCAACGTAAAAACATTTTAGGTCAGAATAAGTCAGAAGTTCCTAACCTTTCCTTCCAGGGATGTAAAGAGAAAGCAAAGTGTCTAAATGACTAATGGTACACACCTGACTGACTGTTTCTTTGATACAAAAATGCGAAAGAGAAAATGTGTATATTAGTTCAAAGGAACTATTTCACATATACATAAACATAAAAATAACAAATAATTACTGGTTGTTTGCAGCTGACAAAAAATGGAACTTTTAAAATAAATCTGTGCCAAATTTACAAAAAGCAATGAGCATGCATTTCTTAATTGCATTACCTTGAGAAATGTGCACGTCATCTTATCATCAAAGATGGCCTGAACATTTACAGGGTTTGGTTCTGCAGCACAAATGATGCGCTGGTCAGAACCATTGTAAACATTAGTATTGGACTTGTGTATGGCGCTCCCTGCACCCAGAGGCCTCTTACTAAACATAAGACTAACTCTTCCCCAGGGCTATATGCTTGTCAGGCATCGGTGTCTGTTATGAATTCCTCTTAATGGAACGTTGTAAGCTCAATCATACACAACCTCTCTATGATGAAAAGCAGACTCAGGCCTGCATCACATGTGATTGACTCTCCTGGTCTGACATGCAATCTTATGATTCCCCACTTCAACTATACTAATTTAATCAATTTCAGAAGGATGAAAGACTGATTTCTTCTTATCCAGATTCAAGCATGGGACCTGCAGGTTACACATAGATCTCTGCAGTAGGTGCAATATTGCAATATTTTACTGCAGAGTCTAAGGAACAATCTTACTTTGATTTCATTCACAAATACACAGGACTCCATTTTCTCTTGCTAACGCCCAGTAACTAGCCAGGGGTGCGCTGGCTGCAGCAGTGCCCCCATACATATAGAAAGGCAAATGACTGATGACAGCCTGACATGTGCATTAGTTTTCTTGTAACCACACTGCAGACATGTGTTGGGCTTCTTGAACAGCTGATAAGGCCATGGGCCACAGTATATCTAAAGACGTTTAAGGTTTGTGCTTACTGAAGAACACAGATGTATGTACAGGCTGTTACTATATGCTATATGCTCATTTAATTCTTATGCTTGTTTCCGTTTAATCTTATTACAGTGATGTAAATGTAAGCAGCATATATACACAAGCTTACTAATGTGAAAGTATTCCAGACTCTAGGCTTGGCAGTGCCTTTCTGTGAGAATTCTCTGGTTGTAATATCTTCTTTCAAAAGTAAAGCAACATTATTTATTGTATGTGTAGACATTTTATTAGCTATTCCCATCGACCATTTCTTCATATGTTGTAGGAAACACTTTATTGCATTAAATGCATACAGTTTGGGAAAAGTGACATAGGAAGACAGCGAAGGAGTGTGTATGTGTCTTTGTTTACTGTCTGAGGGCCATTATTAACCTCCTGGGCAGGGATAATCCACACGCTTTGGAAGTGCGAGTATCTATTAGCACATCTCAGCAGCTCTCAAGTCTGCGATACTTTTAATGAAACAGAAACAGCTCCTGGCAGGAGGACATACTACTATGCGTTCATTCAGATTGTGCCAATCCCTTTCTTCTTCTTCAGGGCTTCAATTTCTTTCATGGCCAGTAACCACATTTCTCAGGTCCGCCATCCCTTTATAATAGGGCAGTATGTCAGCAGGACGGCGTTTCTTAAAGTGATGTATTACCAGCTTTTCTAAGCGAGGCTGACAGAATTTTTAATTCAACATTACCATCATACCTCAGCAGATTTATGCTTTAAAAGTGTAGCACTTCTGTGACAGTATACTGTACTTTTAAGATGAGAAATTATCTTATATTCACAGGATGTTCTAGCGCACCTCTGAAGTCGGCATTCACCCTCGTTGTCTTGTCGCACGTAGAAACACTTGTGTACAGGCGTGCTATAAATGCCACATCATATCATATCCTATCATGTCTCGCCCAAGGGCATCCCACTTCCAGGCCCCAAGGACCCGGCACCCAGTTGATCCTCTCACGCTTCTCCACCCCCAGGGTCAGGATCCAAGGGCGATGGCCTTTCCCTGGTCGCCTGCGCAGAGGATCCAAGGGGCTTAAGAGAGAGAATACCCTCATGTTTCTCACAATACACACAACATGTAAATACCCAACACCATTTAAGTGAAGGATGCAGATTAACTCCAGTGACCTTTTGTTCACTACTCAGGAGCTCATGTTCTGTTGTGGCGTAACGTGAATGAAAGTCGTACCAGCCTTGATTATGGCTATAACTCCTTCCATTTCATGACACGTCACATTTTCAATCATTTGTATGGTGGGGAGGAGGGGCAGAATGCAGATTGCATTTCCGACAGCTTCCTTTCTCAGACATACAAATGCTCCAGCATTTGCGCTTGAATGGATGTTCATACTGGCGCACATGCTGGAGATGCACATGGGATCCATCAGCTTCATGTACCAGCATAAAGCAGGAGGATCCCATAGCAATCCATTGTACACACCGCCTGCCATGCTTGCATAGCAGGCAGCCTTTACAATTACAATTAAATGTTGCCTGACAGCATTTAATTGTAACTGTAAATGCTGCTTAAGTAGCTTTCACAAGTAAAATTAAACGCTGCCCGACATGCAAACATGTTTTTCAGCATTTAATTGTAAAAGCTGCCTGCCATGCAAGCACCCCAGGCAACACTTACTTTGCACAGTGGCGTGCAAAAGTGCTGGGCAAAAGGAGGCTTTCACCTGTGTGATGAAAATTTGGTGCTGATGACCTGGCTATGCCTGAGTGCAAACGTAACAGGGCCCCACTCTCAAATTATGAATTAATAGAAAATTAGCTCCTCAGTGTTCAACAGCTAGACCTATAAAAACAAGGATTTCGGAACATAAATCGAGAATCCGGACCAACACTAGTAATGCCCGCTAGTGTCACATTTTTTGGAACTAGGTCACAATTGTGACGACCTTAAATGGTGGGCATTGGAACGTGTGATTGGGACAGATCGACTTAACACGGGAGCTAGACTTTCCCAACGGGAACAATGGTAGATGTACCAGACGAATAGCTATCACTTTGGTTTAAACCATCAAGAAGAGTGGCTCCACTGTATTACTTAAAGGCCATTTGTAAGCATGATACAGATTGATTTGGCTGATGGTAGGCCCACTTTTAGGTGAGTTGTTTATGGGGAATTTGGTGTTACTATGCTATATTACCTTATATGCATAGCACTCCTTCTGTTAGATCTGGTTTGGCCTGTGCTTTGTCCTAAATCATCTTTAATACTACTGGGCTTTATTATGTATTAAGGCCCATATATATATATATATATATTTTTCTTCCTTCTATATATCTTTGACGAGTAGGTTACCACACAGGTAATTACTGATTTGTGACACAGGGACACCATCCAATTCACATGAATTATTTATAGATATCCACACAGATGTGGAATATATACACCTTGATCTTACCTTTCAGGGGCTTGAGTGTGGGGATGTGTCGCCTTCTTTTGTTTCCATTGAACTTGGATCGGCGTTTTCGCATGCCATTGTTGAATTCCCTACGTGAATGCTCTGTCTCTTTAAGAGCATTGTTATATCTGCTAGTCATATGACTATATGACATAGTCACGTGGCCGGGATACCCGATATTTTAGGAAGCGGATGTGATTGCAGCTCCGGTTTCCGCTTTACCTTGGAACTTTAGGAGGATCGTGCATATACGGCAGGACCTCTTTTTCGCTGGCCGGATGATATTCTGGCTGGGCTAGAATAAGAACGCGGACGATATGCGTCCAACTGCAGCACATTTCCAGAAACTCGGGTAAGTACGCGGATGCCGCTTTGGTGTTTTTTCACACGTTTGCCGCCCGCGCATTGAGTCTTTCTTAAATTAAATTGAATTGACTTTGGTGGGTCAGGACCGGAATCTAGGGGAGGGCTTTTCTTTTTTCTTTTCCTTATTTTGTGATATACTTTATAGGGCAGGCCTGTTGAACAGTGGTTGTAGAATCGCTGGCATATGTTACTGCATGGGAGTAGCCGTGTGAATACAATGGGTCTTTATCGCTGCTTATTGGCCGTTTTCCAACATATGGCCAACTTGGGATAGTAAATGCTGTTTAGTTTCACGTTGTATTACTCAGTGATTTCACTCCTTTCCAATGAGGGTTATAGTACAGTAATATTGTCAATTGCTTTGTTCTATCTATGGGCACTTGGATCACCTTAATATCAATATCTATAACCACCCATGATGCGTTGAGGTAGATGCTCTCTGCCCTTAGTTGACTGGATTGAATTTTTCTATTTGTTCATCCATGGCTTCTCTCTTTTTTCTTCTTTTCTTTATGGCTGTGTTTTGCAGCGGCAAATGCTGCACAGGTGGGACTCATATCGAGTTCACCAACATATGAATATTGACTTTATCAAGACATTACTGCTCCAGAATAGAGGGGGTTTTTCCGCTTCTTCACTTCTTCCTTCGTGATCTCACCAAGGAAGTGTGCTTTTCTTCAATTCTGAAGGTATGAATTTTCTGTTTTTTTGAGCTGTTGAGGTGAGCTGTTCTATAGGTTAGCTAATATGCCACTGGGATTGCAGTGAATGTCCTTATTAATTCAGGCTTTCCTGGCATCAGGGTGGGTACATGGACCGGCTTCAATCCATCTTGAAAAGGGACACACCACCACTATCATATACCTGTATCCACTACATACTTGCAGCATATCAACATGATCAATATGTAAATGCTGAAAAGGACCATTCGGTCGAGGAATCACTCCTCTGGTTGTTCGCAATGTGTGCCCAGCAGAAAACTGTTGACATATGATGCAATTTACTACATAAAATGCAACGTGTTCTAACAGATTTGGTACAAACCAATCCTCTGCAATAGTTAATGCAAGGCTTTCCCTAGTTACACGCACAGGGTAGTGCAGCTGTTCAGGTGCTACCTTTGATAATGCTACTGGCATTACTGGCTTCCCAGTGCTATCTTGCCGTCATACGCTTTGGAAGGGGATAAAGAGCACCTCCTCTGCTTCCACAATTCTTGCTCTTCCTGTGGTGCACTGCCTTGAATTTCCATTAGCTGTGTTTTCGGCAAATGATTAAAACCTTCCTGCATTATCAAAGCAATAATGTCCCTCTTTCTTATGTGAGGAGTATAAAAACTCGAGATATCTGAAGAAGTTGCAGCCCTTTTGGCATTTCCATCCACTGCCTCATTTCCGTGTGAAATAAAATCTATTCTCTTAGTATGTGCTGCGCATTTAAGTATTGCAATGGTTGCTGGGAGCTGTATTGCCTTATTGAGTCTGTCCAATAATGCTGCGTGTTGCACAGGAGTGCCATCCACTCTGAGGTAGCCCCTCCTTTTCCAACGTGCTAGCCCTGTGTGTATGGTTGATGTCACATAGGCAAAGTCACTGTACACCATCACTTCCCCCACCTCTGATGCTTGTGCCGAAAAATGAGATGGCAGCCTTATGCTTTCAACAAATTTAAAATTCCCCATTTTCTCTATGACTCAGCACAACTGACCCAGTCAATCTTTCTCCATTTCTTTGATACATATTTGATGACCCATCAATAAAGAGAATCTATTCTCTTGACAGCGCGTTTTCTTTAACACATGGTATGTCCTCATATGACTCTTCATAACTGGCACAATCATGCCCATACTCACCCTCTGCCACAGGCTCAGCTACAAATGTGACAGTGTTCACTATTCTGCACCTGACTATCTTAATTTCAGGATTAGATATAACAGCATCATATACAGACGCTCTCTGGGATGTCAACGTACCCTTTGGTTTTTCCAAAATGGCAAACAAAGCATGATCAACAAATAAGTATTCCCCTTATTCTCCTTAACTCCCCTTATCAGATGCACACACATTGCTTATCCACCTTCTGTACAGACATCCTGGCCCGATTTCCTCCTTCGCGGAAGACTTCACACACCTCCTCACTCAGAACACTAAACCCACCTCCCAAATTACGTTTCTGGCTGATCTAAATCTTGGCCTACATGACACACAAGATGCAAATGCGATTGCTCTAGAAAATTCTCTCACAGAACTAGGTTTGTCACGTCGTGTCCCCGTTCCAACACACTCTAAAGGCAGAACCCTGGACTGGGTACCCGATATAAACTGCAATACAAAAATCCTCTCAAACTCCCTCTGCGCTCTCAAACTCCCTCTGCGCTTGGTCTAACCATCACGTCATATCCTTTGAGATCCATGACTCAGGTCAAATACCACCTAGTGACCAACGAGTTCCCCCTGCCTTAGCAAGAAACAACCGGCTTATCTCTCTAGAGAATGTACTCCCTCTACTCCTGCCCATCACCAACCCACATAAGATCCTAGACACGGATCCTACCAAGCTGGTGGACCTATACAATCACAACCTACTCCAAACCCTAGACCAACTAGCTCCACTCAAAGTGAGAACTAGCTCCACTCAAAGTGAGAACAAATGGTTCTCACTCGACCTGAAAGAAAAGATGCTCGGAAGCCAGTTGGAGAAAACTCCCCTCGGTTCAGAATAAGGAACATTTCCACACTGCCTCTAATGCTTACAAATCTGCCATTTTGAAAAACTAAAGCGACATCTTCAATAATAGAATTCAAAATGCCAAGTTCAGCTCCAAAGATCTCTTCACCATGCTCAAAGAGCTTGAGTCATCTATCTCCCCACCAGACTCATGCAATAAAGATTCCCTGTGGTGTGCCCACATCCAAAAGGCTATTTTAGACAAAATGACATTACGGCAAACTATAATCAAAGCAAAAAAACTCAGCCTCGCATCAACTGCCAAACTAAGCAAGCCCCACTCATCGCCTCTCACACCAAAAAAAATCCATTCCAAATCTTGCAACCTTTTTGAATTCACTCCAGTCACTTCCCAAGAGGTTGAAACCATCATAGCGAGCGTTAAGCCATCGAGATGCCATGGTGACATTTGCCCTGCAGCAATCATAAAGGAAGGGGAAAAGGAATGTGTTCCGTTTATCACCTCCTTCATTAACATATCGTTTGCCTCGTGCTCTGTCCCTAAAAATTTCAAAGATGCCTGGATCATGCCTCTCATCAAAAAACCGAATCTCGACCCTAGTATTCCAACACATTATAGACCCACAATGACTATGCCTTTTCTTTTGAAAATACTAGATAAGGCACCCTATATCCAAATTCAGAACCATCTCGAAGCTAATAACCTTCTGGGTCTCTGGCAAGCTGGGTTTAGACCAGACACTGTATAGAGACAGCCCTTCTGGACTTAAAAATCCAGATGGGTGAAACTAAAGACAATGGAAGGCTAGCCATACTCATCTTGCTTGACTTATCAGCAGCTTTCGATTTAGTTGACCATAATATCCTAACTACTCATCTGACTACAGCCGCCTCCTTTTCTACCAAAGCTGCTGCTTGGGTGCATTCCTTTCTCTCAGAACAGAACCATGAGAGCGTTTGCTCCGTCAACCTCAGCAGAACCTTCTCCAATCACATGTGGATTACTGCAGGGCTCTTGTGTCTCCCCAACCCTTTACAACATATTCACAAAGCTTTTGTTTGACCACTTAGACGATATCAGAGTTTCATACACTAACTATGTGGATGATACACAAATTCTTACCACCCTTTCAGTTTCATACAACAAAGACTCCACACTCCTTAACAAAATATACAGCAGAAATCAAGCATGGATGGCCAAGCATGGTCTGTGTCTCAATGATGACAAGACCAAGCTATTGCTCATTGGCTCCAGGCAACGACTCAATAAGCTAGATCACCAATAATCCTATTTTAACATTGATGGAAACAATATTAAAGTGGCTAAGGATGCCAAAACGCTAGGAGTCTGTCTGGATTTTACCCTCTCCCTTTCTAGACATGTAAACGCAACAGCCTCAACAACGGTATTTAGTTCCAAACTGATAAACGCATGCAGACAATTCTTGTGCACCAACAGTTGTATCACTTTGGCAAGAGCACTCCTTCTTTCTAAACTGGACTATTGTAACACCTTAGTTTTAGGAACCAGCCAACGAAACTTAAACAAGTTACAAGTGTTGCAAAACAATGCCCTCAGACTGGCCCCACATATTCTTCGCTCTGATCATATCCCACAAGCCAAACAAAACACCAAATGGCTTCCAATAAAAAACAGGATCACATTCCATACTTTAATGATCACCCACAAATGTCTGTCAAATTCGGCCCCTAAGTACATGGTCAATAAATTCTCCAGAAAGCAATCATCTACACCTACGAGAGCCAATCACTCTCACTGCCTCAATATACCTAAATCCAAGTTGCTCTAAGCCGGAGGGACCAGTTTCCCAGTGCTGGCAGCCAAGACCTGGACTTCGTTACCACTTGCTTTTTGAGTCTAGCCATCCTTCCCATTCTTTCGAAACAAGGTAAAATGTTTGCTCTTCTCTCAGCGCAATTAATGTTGCCACTGCTCTTACGCCTAGATATATAACACTAGGCAAATACCTCAAGTGCATCACCCTAGTACTCTACCTATAATTGCTCAGAATAATGTATATAACTGTGTATTAATATACTTTCATTGTGAAGAAGTGCAACTTGATCTGAAACACAAGTTAGCTACCTTCCCTGTTTTGCACAGTACTCTGTCCGACTATGTATGTGCTCATTGTTCCTGGTAAAATTACAACCAGTTTGTCTGTAACAATTGTTGTATATTCAAGTGAAAGCACTTAGATACCCACAGGTTTGGTGCGCTATATAAGTAAATAAACTAAACTAAACTAAACTAAACTAACCTAAACTATAATGTCATGGATCACCCCATCACTATGCTCATAGACTTCTCAATAGCGAACATGGCTGCTGCCAGCGATTGTTCACAAGGAAAGTATCCTCTCATAAATGGATCTAAAATCACACTGTAATATGCCAGAGGTTTGTACACTAGTGTAGTCCTCTGTGTAAGCACTGCTGTCATAACTGTCCCATTCGTGTGCGAAAACAGGAAAAACTCCTCAGAGTAGTTGGGAATTCCTAAAACTGGAGCTGTACAAATTGCTTTCTTTAATACTTCAAACCCCTCCTCCATTTCCTCAATCCATACTATTTACTCATTATTCACTTGGGCTTTCTTTAAAGTCTGCAAAAGTGATCTTATGTATGAGCTATCATCAAATACCCATGCTCTAACATAGTTGCTTTGTCCCAAAAAATGCTGCATTTGCTTTATTGTGTGTGGTTTTGCTGTTTTCAAAATTGCCTCAGGCCTTTTAGGTGTGACCTTTTTTCCCCTCATGTGAGATTAACTGGCCTATATACAACACCTCTTCTTGGCAATACTGTAACTTCTCTTTGTCCACTTTATATCCCTTGTCTGCTAGGATAATCATCAACTGAATTGAGTCTTAACTACACCCATTTTCTATTGTGTTACAAATCAAAATATCATTTACGCACTGCAGCACAACACTTTTCAAATCAATATTGCCAAGGTCCATGTGAAGGACCCTATTAAAAATTGATGGAGACTCACAGTACACTTGAGGTAAACGACTGCTTTTCAGCTTAGTCTTATGGAAAGTTAATGACGTCAAATCTTGGGAGTCATTATGCAATGGGATTGAGAAAAACACATTTTCAAGTCAATCACTCTGAAATATCATGCCTCAACAGGGATACTACATAGTATCATTGTAGGATTTGGAACTCAATGAAACTCTGCCTCTACAATCTGGTTAATCAACCTCATGTCCTGAATTAAACGCCATGACCTCCCTTCAATTTTTTCAAAGGGTACACTGCAGTATTACACAGTGACTCTGATGTCACTAAGATATCTTGTTCCATTAGTGCGGGAATAGTTTTAAAAATACCCTCATCTGACTCTCAAGACATGGGATACTGTCTTGCTCAAGGTAAAATTGCTCCTGGCTTCAGTTTAATGTTAACTTATCCCTCCCCCTTCAATAGGCCTACATCATTGGGTCCTTTAGTCCATAACGAGGCAGGCACTTTTTCTAAGTCCTTGTGGGACCTCTCTTTTCTCTATTCTGATCCAATATGTGAGATGCATTTCAAATAATACTTCATCATCTGCTGGATCATATCTAAACATATCCTCATGTGTGACGTAGGTCAGTCTATACCCTTCACCAATGGTAATCACTGTACTCCACGGCCTGCCCTTGTCAAATCCATCAAGCATGGCCAATTCCCCTCGTACTATGGCTGCAAATGGTTCTAGAGGAATAATCCATCCCCCCTCTTCGTCCATAGGTATCTGTGGTCTGAATAAAAACTCATCAGGTGTTCTCATAGTCTTTCCCACGAAGCCGGGCAACCATGTTAACAGAATGCCTATCCCATAAAGGAAGACTTTGGGTCCCATTGGCACTCTCTGCAGGGCCAGGTGCCTTGTAAATGCCATAATAAATTTGCCCACGTTTAAATAGTGCATCCCTGGAGTGGAACACACCATGCCATCATCAGTAAAAGAAATCGGCATATTAAGCTTCGTCATAAAACCTCATCCCAGAAAATGTACTGGTGTCTGCCGCAAACCCAATAATGGAACATACATCCTATAGAGACTGGTAATTCATCAGTAAAAGGAACCCTACCTGTAGCTCCAGAGAACCCTTGAGCAATCATGGCATTTCTCGATAATGGACATTTTCCCTCTTGTATACATGATCGAGTTGCAACAGTGTCTACTAAAAAAGAAAAAGATTTGCCTTCTATTGTCAAATCAACCCTTGCTTCCTCTTGGGGGTCTAGTGTTACCGATAGTACTGAACACTTCTAGTTGCCCTGTGAACTGTCCTATTGCAGATAGATGCTCATCCCTGTACCTATGAAAGGACTTCCTCCCACCACAGAAACACCTGCTATTCTAGGAGTTAATAACTGACCTGTGTTTGCGCTCTGCTGTATCTGCATCGGTGAATGCTGTGACTGTCCTTGTGGTGGATTCAATGGTGCTTGTTGTGGCTGTTGCGGTTGCTGCTTTTGTGGCGCCTGCTGCATTTGCAGCGCTTGTGCTTGATACACCATCTCGGGAGGATAGCTCAGCAGCAACGTGTTCACCTTGGAAGCAAGACGGCACAGAGCAAGACAGGTTTGATCCCCGGGTCCGCGCTTAGAAACCTGTGGGTATTAAGCATATTATAAATATCATATCATATCATATCTTTAGAAAACCCATTCCTGACTTTTGGGCTATATGCAGGAGGATAAGCTGTCCCCCCTCCTGAAAATTGGCCATGCTGAACAAACCCTTGGCTTCCACACATGCGCAAAATGTGCCCGGCCATACCGAAAGTCCAACATATAGGAGGTGCTCTTCTAACTTGCCCTCCTTGATTAAACCCTCCTTGCATATTCTGGTTATCAGTCTGCATATTCTGAAAGCCACTCTGATTATTTTGAAAATTACCTCTCCCTCTAAAGTCCATTTCGCTGCCTCTTGGTGCAACCCCATTTCCTCCTTGGTCCATCTGGCGTTGATTATTTGCCTGTAATGCACCCATTATTTGTTGCTGCATTCCCAGCCCTTCGCCTCTTGTCAATACCACACCTTCTATGGGGTATTTTGACAATTTATTCTGAACTAACCCGGCTTCCTCTAGCTTCCTAGCCTCTTCCTTCTTCTTGTTTTTCTCTTGCAGTAGTCGACAGTGGTGCACTATGGTCAAATGTATCTCTGCCCAAGGCCTGGCTTCTATTCCCACTAATTTGTTGAGCTGTCTTTGTACTTGCTCCAGTAGTCCCTGACATAAAATATGGTAAAATACTGCCACTGATTTCCCCCATGGCTCGTGTTCCTGAATATTTTGAAAGTAAGCAAGCGGATCTACCCCTTCTTGCATCTTACGTGACATAATTGTACCCATATCTGACATGTCATGATACTGTACCCTACGAGCTCTCCACACATCTGTTCTACAATTATTAATTAGCGCTCCATCATGAGCTGTATTCTGCACCATGACACTTGCGTAGCCTGCTCGTGTCCAAATGTCATCAGCCCTCGCCCCAAGAATGGCTGCTAGGAGACTCTTAATGTCCTCTATGGCCAGGATGTTTCATTCTGTCATTTTTTCTAGTTCATAAATCCATTTTCCCGCACCTGCCGTTCCACTAGGGAGTTTACATCTTAAATTATCCTTATCCATCTGTAGCTATGGAATATACTATGGCCTAGCCCCTCCCTTCTCCAATAACAGGAATTGTGTAAACCCAAATTCACAATCTGCTCCCATTGTTTGCCTATTTATAGCAAAGACAATGGTTCCACATTGCCTTCTACCTGGCAATGACCTTAACTTGCTCACATATGGTGGTGATTCTCCTTTCTCACTATGTGACCGTCCTTTAGGGCACTCAGGATATGCCATGGGATCTGGCATCCTATCCTTAGGTTGTTCCAGATCAGACCATCTTACTTCCTTGTCTGACAGCAAGCATCCTTCAGGACTACATGCGCTTTCTCCCTCCTCCCCACGGAAGGTTTCGCTCCCTTCGTCTGAAATATCTAGTCCCCAACTAGTATGAATGTCATCTTTTTCATCTCTGTTCAAAGTCAGCATGTCCAAAGACAAGGCTTTATGCTGAAGACTAACAGGATTCCTTCTTTACCTTGTGAGCAGTTAATTACAGATCGATCCTCTTTTCCTATGCATCCCAATTCACCTGTTGCCCTCATTTCTTGATAATCTTTATCAATCCTTTCTCTGATGCTTCCTATGTTGCAATTATCATCAAGGATTACCCTAGATGGTCCTGGAATTACTCTATGTTTCCCCATGATATCGCTGGACATAGTTCCAATAACCCCTTTCAAATATGCTCAATGTCACGTTCCCTTTGTCTCCTTTTTTGCTCAATTTCTTCATCTAATTCCCTTTTTTTTTGCTTCCCGTCTAACCCTTTCCTCATCTTGTATTTTTTCTTCCCTTCATTCGTATGCTCGACGCACTTCCTTTTGTTTTTGTCTTTGCATTCTTTTATCCCATAATTTCTGAGCCTCTTCCTCTTCACTCGGTATGCAGTGATAAAATCACAGCAAAAATATCGCCTGTGCAAACAATTGAGGCAAATATGCAGTGGTTTGACCCGGTAAAGGTGCACCTCATTATACCAATTAAGGGGAGCGGGGGTTGCAGGAGTGTCCCCTGCTCTCCTTAAATGGTATAATGGGTCCAGGGGTTGCGGGGGTATCCCCTGCATCCTTTACATGGATTGCGGTGGCAAAACCACAGCCTTTTTGCCACAATATTTTGTGTCCACTGCCATTTTTGCCGCGATTTTAACACATGGAACCCTTCACTCTTCTTTTCTAACCTGTCTTGTTCTTCAAATGCTCCCTGCTTGTTGCCATACTTTCTTTGTTCCTCTGCCCTTTCTTTCTTTCTTTCTTTGCTGTTCCTCCTCATACATCTGCTCTTGTCTTTGTCTATTTTTCTCTTGTTCTCATCTTCCTACAGTCTCTTTTCTCGTTCCCTTTCTTTTTTTATCTTGCTCCTCTTGATCTTCTCTTTGCCTAATCTCCTCAAGCTCTTCCCATCAAGCTTTAATAATCCCTGTCTACCCATCCATTTGTTCTGTATGAGTGTTATCTCATAATATTTATCCTTTTCTCCTTTCCATCTTTTAATCTCCCGTTCTATATCTAAAGATATGTTTGGTCGTTAACTTTTCTCTTCCTTGGCCTGCAAGACCTTAAGGATCGCTTCCTTTCTTTTAGTCTCTTCTTGACTATCGTCACTACCATGAACTGGCGGTTCATATATTGGGTTATTTTCAGTTCCTTTAACAGATACAGTCCTGCATCTTCTGTACTATTGCCATTTACTTCCGGCATAGTATGGGGAGCAGCAGGCTCAACGCCTACCTCCCTGCTCTGGTTAAGCATCCATTCCTCAGGGGGCAGATCTTCCCGCTCCTACTGGTACATTTTCCAGAGCTCTAAAATAGATAACCTTTTCTCTAATTTCTTTCCCGTGAACGCAGCGTGCAAGTATGTGGTCATGTGTTGTAGAACTGCTTTTGCTAATGGTCGCCTTGTGGCCACGGCATGAACATCTTATCTGCTGTGCCTTTTACCCATTCTGCACTGTACAATTTGATCTTGGGCATATATGTCGGTAGTGTTTTGCAAATGTTCATTAACGGTGTAACTTCTCCCATTATGACAGGTCCCAATTGACTGTCTATACTTACCAGTGATTTTACAAAAAATAAGTTTCAGAAAAATATCAAATATGAGCATGCAACAACAGTCGTCACTTAAAAGCCTCTACTTCTCAATTATCTCAATCTACCGTGTGGTCAGCACCGACAATAACCTAGGATACATAATAACCTTTTTCTCTACATAATGTGGGATATATTGACCACACAACAGCATTTTCACACATCACCAAGCTGCATGTGCGCAGAAACAGCAAAATGGCTGTGCTTGCTCCTGTGAGCGCTATGGCCTAAAAGGTGCATTTTTGCAGCAACAAAAAGATGGCTGCACCTTCTTGCCAAGCACACAGGGGCAGGATGGAACAAGGGGACACACTAAGGGAGCGTGCCAGTGTGTTCTTACTTGTACAAAAGAAATGGAGTGAAAAGGCAGCACTGCTTTGCTGAAAGCCCAAGATCTCCATCATAAAGGAAACATTTCACCTTTAAAATAATGCTGCTGATGTTATTTCCATATGTTCTTCCTTAAATCACTGTGATTAATAAGGCCCTGCCATGCCCAGTATCTCATTGTGCCTCAGCAAAACCAGGCATGATTTCTGAATGGCAGACCCTGTCAACCCACTCTGAGTGAAATCAACAAGGAACTTCAAATTTACTCGTATGGGAAAACGCGTTCATTTCTGTACAAATGTATCAAAGCTCAGTAGTTCAAAAGAGACTCCAGCTATCTGAGCCATGTCAGTTTCAATGCATCTGTATTTCAAATAAACTACTGCTAGAAGAACATAACTATGGCAGTGAGGCAATATTGGGAAGTCAGATGACAAAATCGAATTTGAAAAGAAATGCTAGCAGTTTTCAACACGTGTAAAAGGGGCTTTTGCTAACTAAAGGAGAAAAATGCCAGCTTAAAAAGTAAACTGTTGAAGGAAAGCCTGCCATTACCAAGCAATGTGAAGGTTTTATTTTTTGCTGGTGAAAACACATACATGGGCTATTTTATTCCACAGGTTTGTTTTAATTCAGGACCAAATATCCGAAAATAAAGGTTTTAAACCGCCTTGGCTGGATTTGCAGGCTGTCAAAAACAGGTTTCCGGTTAGCAGAGTTAAAGCTTCCCCCTAGGAAGGGAGCCACACCATAAACTTCCATGACATGAAAGTGATAATTGCTGGCTTGAAAAACTTTAAATGGACCAAGACAAAGAATGTTCACATGCTCGTCAGACATTCGTCTGTGCACCAGGCTGGGATGATAGAAGTCCTGGAACAGTAACCTGTGAAGTGGAGGGGGCCATAAAACCTTCAATCAAACTGGGAACCTCCACCCCACACAAGGCTGAAGTGACAGTTCGTGGCAGCTGAAGAAAGAGAAAACAATGGTCCAGTGACAGACATAGGACTGCCGTTTGCTTCCAAAGACTATTTTATAAATACACTTTAAAGAATTTTTATCTCTGCAGCAAGAATTTGTAAAATGTGAAAATGTTATAGTTTAAATATGATTTTATGGGCTTTCATTGAAGACATGGTAGAATTCACTGACACTTTGGGGACTGAAATGGAAAAGTATTGCGGATGACAAGAAAAGCATCCATGTTGTAAATGCAAATACAAATGTCTCTACATAGTTCCATTATGATATTCCACACCCATGTATAAAGTTATAGAATTTTAATAGAAATCCCATTGAAAAGCGTGAAACACTGGTAGAAGGTTGAAACAATGTCTCAAATATTGCAGGATTGGACGGCTGTGCTCTACATAAAATATGTCACCTGATTATGTCCTTTATTAAGGTGCCACAACTGTACATATCTGTTAATTCGGGTATGACAGATTTAGGGCAAAAAGGTCTGTGGGAAGTCTTTTTACATCATAAAATGCAACCTCCTGAACTGAGTCACATCCCAGGGGAGGCAACCAACATGTATTGTCCAATCCAGTTGTTTAGAGGCGGGCTTAGCTAAGCTTGCCCAGCCATATAGTCTATGATGTTCCTATGCATTATAAACAAGAGCTGCTGACAAGGCTCTAGACACACACTCTTCCTGATTTTCCAGCGCCAGCATTCCTGTTCCATCCAGCCAGTTTTCAGATCCCAACTACAAGGCCAAATCATTTCTGACCCTACTACAGGGCCCACAGCAAAACTCAAGCAATGCTGATCCTATTCCCAGCAAGGTCTCAAATCTGAAAACCCACTAAACTCCCATGAAAAAGGGGAGTGCTGTGGTCCTTTTTGCATCCTAAACCAGCCTGGCTTTCAGCCCCCTGACTGCATGCCATCCTGCCATCCAGCTGACCATCAGTATCCAGTGACCAGAATTAGCATTCCAGTCCTTGCCATGCGGTGACCAGAACTGCCCAGCTGTTTGCCAGGTGCACTGCCGTGTAGTGACCAGAACCATTGACGGTCCAAAAATCCCAAAACTAAAAAGTGAACTGTGAGTATAATCTTCACCCCAAATCAATCCATAGCCTATCTTGTCTTCATCCTTATCCCACTCTCTAAGTCATCCTATCCTTATCCTGATAACTTATTAAAACTGTCAGAATCATACTTGCAAACCTGCCCTTGATTTCTAGTGCTAGTGCCATCTGTTTAGTAATTTTGTCTTGTGTAAATCCTAAACCATTAGTCCTATTTCAAGTGATCGGACTGGTTTCTGCCAGGGTTGGGCGCTGGGGTGATGGGGTTGAAGGCGCAAATCAACCCTGGCTCTTACTGTGTCCATCTTTGGTGGCTTAGCCTGAATACTCTAGTGTAAAGTAAAACTGTTATTGTCACAACTGATTTCCTTTCCTATTTCACAGCTCCATTTTACTCAAAGCGCACCTTTTTATATCTTGTATAACTCCTCCAATTTACCAGCTAGAGACCTAGTTTCACTACTATAGTACCACTGGGATACACTTCTACACCTCAACCAGAAGTATGCACTCCAAATCAGTGTATTTCACCGGTTTTTATTAAAAACCGTTTGTGTAATTTCAGGCGGGAATTGCAAAATTGCAAAGTTTCCAATGTGTCATTTTGCTGGAATCTTTTTTAAACTTTCTACTCATTTTCGAACTGAATGCTCTTGTAATCCATTCTTTGTCATTATTAGTGTCTTTGCATTGTTGCTTTAGTGAGGAATTATATTTGCTTCAAGGTTTTTAACACACATTCATAATTTATTTGTCCATTTCCGAGTGTCATTTCATAACATTGCAAGGGGTTTAAAATCCGTTTTTCTCTCTTATTTGGGGAAGGAAGGTCAGGTTTGGATTCCGTTTTCTGTTCCTTATTCATGATTACATGATGCTTCTGTTTATTCACTCAGAATTGATTATTTGTGGGTTGAGGGAAAATTGCAGGGGGAAATTCTAACTTGCTGCTATCTTTCCTAAACCAAAAAGTGTTCCTATTCCGATGTGCTGTGTATATGTTCCACTAGAAGGTTAAACCCAGTGCATTGCTCACATTCTCATTGTAATTATCGCCCCATTGGTGATTGCTGGCCCATATTAAAAAGTGTATGATTTCTTTCAAATTTTTAAATAAATAAATAAATTTTGTATTTTACCAACCAGCCTGGTTCATGTCCCATTGTAACCCGGGGTATTTGAAAAGGGTGTGTGTGATATGAGTGGTGTACCCTCTCAATATTGAATCTATAACATAGCAAGATAAACATTTCAGTCGTGCGCTGCATACTAGGCCGAGACCAAGGTGCGTGTCGTCTGATTGAAATCCTTAACAATAACAAAACCTATCTTTGTAGTTCTTTGACACTTTTATTATACATAGAATATAAAGACAAAACAAACAACTCCTCAACTCTTTACATGCACATCATAATATATACTCCTTTTCTATCAGCCCCTAAACTACTCTGATAGGAGTTTGAATCCTCTCCTCTCAAAGCTCTATCTGTGCGCAGCCTAGTTAACCCAGTTGGGTTCTGAGACGACTCCTTCTAGAATTCCGTTCGTTCCCACAGTTTGCCAGTTCCCTCAATCCACTGACCATTCACCTTTCAGCTCTGGACTATGGGGATTGAACCCTCCTCCAATCGGCCTGCGTCACCTTTGGTCCGCTCAGTGCCTGTGCAAACTTGGAGGCGTTTCGTGAAAGAGGAGCCTGTCCTACCTTTATCTTCTTTACTTACAAGTTGTCTGTATCCGCTGCTCTCCACGGAAAACTTTGCATTCCTCTGGCTGTATGGCAGAGGGTGTCCGATGTTCCCACTACTCCAAAAACCTACTTATCGATGGGCAGTTTCAACCATCCCCTTTCTGATACCACGTGCACCCAAAGGCCCTTTAAGACGAAGCATGGGTCTTGCCACTAATAAAAAAAACAACCTTAGATGGGTGAGTGTGCATGCTGACATCCCCACAAACTTTAGACCCATTACGACAGTACCATTTCTCTTGAAAATCCTGGATAGAGCGGCCTACCTGCAGGAACAGCTAAAAAAAGAAAAAAAAAAACCTCTTAGGCCTGAGACAATCAGGCTACAGACCCAGACACAGGACAAAAACAGCTCTAATTTACTTAAAGACACAAATGGACAACTTAAAAGACAACAGCAAATTAGCCCTCCTACTACTATTAGACCTTTCGGATGCGTTTGATTTGGTAAATCACAAGATCCTTTGCAACCACCTTTCAACTGCAGCTCATTTCTCAGACAAAGCTAACACCTGGATTCAATCGTTTTTTAAATAACAGATCTATGAGCGTCTTCTCAACCTCAGCTTCCCCCGAGCCTGCGCTTGTCACCGGTGGAGTTCCACAAGGCTTACCTACACTCTATAATGTTTTCACAAAGCCTCTTTTTGATGATCTGGTCTATTTGGGTGTCACCTACACAAACTACGCAGATGACAGCCAAATACTCATCCCTATGACCGGTGACTACAATACAGACTCTAAAGTGCTCAATGACATTTATCTTATAATACAAGCATTGATGGCAAAGCACATTCTCTGCCTCAACGATGACAGGACAGAGTTACTCTTGCTAGCCTCCCAAATTAGAGTCAATAAACTTGACCAACAATTCACCTCAGTTAATATCGACGGCAAAAACATAAAGGTTTCTAAAGACGTGAAAGCGCTAGGTTTCTATCTGGACTTCGCTCTCTCCTTCACAAGACAAATTAACGTGACATCTTCCTCTACTGCATAGACTTGTAACTTTATTAATGCCTGCAGACACTACTTATCGAAAACCAACTGCATTTATTTTGCCAGAGCACTAGTTCTCTCAAAACTAGATTATTGTAACATGCTCTACCTAGGAACTACCCAGCGCAACCTGAATAAACTGCAAGTTATTCCGAATAATGCGCTAAGAGCAGTGCTCAACCTCCACAGAACACAACATATCTCTGAAAAAAGACGCAACACATGCTGGCAATCTGTCATACAAAGGATTGCACATAAAACCTTGTCACTTACACACATGTGCCTAGCTAACCACGCACCAAGTTACTTGACAGACACATTTTCCCGCAATACCTCTGAATGACCAACAAAATCTTCACATGCACATAGCGTAAAGACACCTAGGTTCAAGCTCCAGAAGGCTGCAGGCAGTAGTTTCCCTGTGCTAGCAGCTAAACTGTGGAACACCATGTCCCCAACCCTAAGGTCAGAACCGTCCTTCCATCTATTAAGAAATTCTTTTAAATCTTGGCTCCTCTCTCAAGAGACATAAGACCGTTCTTGCACTTCTTGTACTATATTTTTCTGTCTAACTGTATTCACTGTTAAATTCTGTCATTTCATCTTATTGTAACTTTTTGACTTGTTTCGTTGAAACATATTTGCTGTAAGTAATCCGCCCAGATGCCTCTCCGCTTGGTGCGCTATATAAGTAAATAAATAAATAAAGTAACACTCTGCTCTGCTGCTGCTGGGTACTCAAACATCAATAATAAAAACTGACTCAGGAAGTTGGCAAAAGACTTTGGGGTCATTACGAGCGCGGCCATAAGGGGTTAATGGCGCCGGTAAGGATGCCGGTGCCGTTATCCCCTTACCGCCGCATTACGAGGTCCCTTAGCGAGTCCCACTAAGGCCGGCTGGTAGGACCAGCCACTAAGGGACCAGTGAGCTAATAACAGCCTTGTTATTAACAGGCCCATTATTAGCTCCCTCCCTATTCCCATTGAGTACTATGGGGTATCGAATGGGAATGGGGATGGGTATTTTGAATGGGGACTTACTGGGTCCTCCAAGGGTGGAATGATCCGGTAAGTCCCCATTCAGGGAACCGGGACACGAGTTTGGAGGCAGACATGGCGCTAATAGCACCATGACTGCCTCCAAACTCGTAATGACCCCCTTTGTCTTTTTTAATAACAATTATCTAAAACAGGGAGTACAACAGACATCAACTGATGTCAGGCAGTAAGGTCTCAACATATTTAATAAAAAAACATGCTTATATACTAAAAAACTTGTCATCATTAAAGTCATACAATGTGGCAAACTAAGAAAACGTATGTGGGACTGTGATTGGGTAACAGGGAACACCTAGATATACTTTCTATTGGGGTTGGTGTTGTGATTTGGTCTCTAGTGTCAGGTGGGCCAGAAGTGCAAGTCATTGTGAGCATCATCAAATACACAGCGTCTTATTGGGTCTCTAAACTATAGGGCTCTTTGGTGCATGGCCTGTTATAATTGGTTGCCACGCTTGTACCCTTCTGGAATATTCCACTTGTTAGCAGCATGCCAGCTGGTACCCCAGGTGCTGGTGGTTTTGTCCTGGTCATGCCTCCCCACCCAATTAGCCCATCATCCATCATCACTCAAGCTGTTTGCCATGAGAATAGACTTTTGAACTTGGCCTTCAAAGTATCACTGATCCTGGGAATAAAAGGAAGTGCAAGCATGGCTTTATCTTCTGGTCTCGCTGTAGCTTGCTGAAAAAGTCTATTTTCATCTGACCCTGTGACTGGAGACCACATTTTGAGCTCCTTCGTTGTGTTTAATACCATTTAATGAATACAACTTGCACTCATTGTCCTTCCGCCGCATTTTAACAGGAGCTTGACTATCACCTCTCGTTCATTGTATCTTTCCATGATAATTAACTAGTTTCTTGGGTGCCTCACCCCTTGACAATGGGCCAGGTAGACCACCTTGATTCTTCTTCCATTTCCTGCCAGGCTTATTCTGCTGCATCATACTTTTCAGCCCTTCTATTCACGGGGCCCAGTGTGCTCAAATATGATGTGGAACTTCCATATTCCTATATATACATATATATAGAAAAACGCATGCATCCATAGGGTTGTAACACTGCAAAAACCCTGCTGGACGTGTGTAAGGACACCCAAGCACTCACGACTCTGCTTACTTCCAGAAAAATATACCTTCATTCACTTAAAAATATACAGCACATTGAAATATAAATAAATATTTCATCACAGGCATGGGCAACATGCCTGTACAAATGGCAACCTAGTGCTCTAACAGCATGCACACTCACCCATCCGGGTGGAGAGAGCCACGTGTTCTGCCTATATTCCGCAATATTTTTGCCCTTCAGGGACTGGAGTAAATTCATTGCCTTTTCCAGAAAAGCCTCAAGGGTATATATTATAACTGTTAACACTGTAATCTTGTAGGATCACCTTAATTGAGCCTCCACCAAGCCTGTTAATGACTTTTTCTCAGGACCAGCCATTTCCTACAAGCTTTGGATTTAATGCTGTCAGAGAGAGGCTTAAAGGAATGATCGTTAGATAACAGCATACCGAGATACTTGTATGAAGTCACCTGCTCAATCCGCCAAGCAAAGCCTTTAAACTCTGCTGCCTGCTTGCCAAAAATAAGAATCTTGGTCTTATCCATATTGATAATCAAACCATTATCTGTTGCATATTGGTGAAGCCTATTCATGGTACGCTGGAGGCCAATTGGTGTTCTAAAGATCAGGACTGTATCATCTGCATAAGTAAGACAGCACAGTGGCTTAGTACCATACGACGGTGTATGACAATTCAATTCCTTTTCCAAAACACTAGGAAAATCTGAAACATACAAGTTGTAAAGCAAGGGCGCAAGAGGGCAACCCTGTTTCAGCCCTTTGTTAGTGGGGAAAGATTCCGATGCATCACCCCTTTGGGAAAGGCAGATTCTTATCGTCGTGTCGGAATACAGCTTCTTAAGGAAGTACAGGAGTGACAGGTCAATACCCCAGTCACTCAACTTCCTCCAGAGCATGCTCCGACTAACTGAATCAAAAGCACTGGTATAGTGAACAAAACACACATATAAAAAGGGCTCCTTATGCTGCCAAACGTCAGACATTAAGGTCTGCAAGACCCAGATGGGATGGGAACTAATGTAGCTCTTCCTAAATCCTGTTTGGGAGTAAGTCCCCTCCCTGTGACCCAACTAGTGAGCATCCACAAAAGAATGTTAGAGAAGATTTTAGAGGAGCTGTCCAACATTTCCAGCAATAGAAAATTAGATGCAATATCCTGAGGGCCTGACTTTTGAACGGGCACCAGTACTGATTGTCTCCATCAGCCCGGAATAATATCAGTTTCACCAATGTGAAAAAAGAGCAGAGACAAAACCTCTGCCCACAACATGGGGTCCTATTTAAGTACCACATTGCTCAATCCATCAGGTCCTGTGGCCGCAGAATATTTCAAAGAGCTAATTGTTGCCAGATCTGTTTCTTTGAGGCATTGTCATACCCATGTATCTTTCATTGGTAGTGTTTCTGCCGACCCCAACATCTCTCCATCTTGCCAATAAAAGCTCTTTATTTGGGACGCCCAAGACTTCTCCGAGACTGCAATGCCCTAATTTGTTACAGAACCGGCCGTCACGGTGCGCAGAATGTGCCAACATTTCTTGGCATCATTGGTGAGAATGAGTCTATTGATATATTACCAGCTGGCACTAGCTGTATTCAATCGATGGATTGATATTGTTTTAAAATGCGTTGATGTTCCAGTTTCCTTCCACCCCAGTCCAATACAACTTGTTTATGGAGCAAACAACACTCTCTGTTTCGCTCCCTTTGCTTGTTTGCAAACACAGTGTTGAAGGGTCTTAAATTGGCATCGCTAGCTTTAAAACTTATGAGGAGTCTGTGAGTTGAGGGACCCAATTATCTAATTAGGCTTGATAATTTCCACTCCTTAGAGGCTAGCATCTGAGATCGCAAATCATCAGAGGAAGCAATTAAGTAATTGAATTTCCTAATCTTCGTAGTAGACCAACAAAGGTGGTTGCCCTGTGTATTTACCTCTGGGTTATTCTTGAGTATGACCTCCCTAGTCGAACCCACTAATAGTGTCATAGTAAAATTAGCGTGATCGCTAAGGTGAGTAGGCAGGATTTCACCCACTGGATTGTGCTGTAGAATGGCACTGTTTATGAAGATTAATTTGTTTCTGCTCAAATACATGCCATTTGACCGCGTGGGTATAAAGCCCCCACCAAGCGGTATAAGAGGATTGACGTCAAATTCTGAAAGTAAGCCACACCAGTCGTCCCCCACCTCGAGAGGAATAAGATCAATCCTCCCTCCCTTGGCAACCAGACAGTCAACGTTAAAATCCCCGGCCATGATTATTTTGCTCTTAGGGAATCGAACCAACCATTCTCTGAAGCAGTTCTTCACCACCCTCTTAAATTTCGCTGTGCAGCTGCCACTGGGAGGGTCAAAAAGAGCAATTAAAAGTGAGGGGTCAGTATCAAAGTATTAAATGGTTTGAAAGTCGCCACTTCAAAGCCCAGCCAAACCAACTCAACCACATGACTGCAGATCTATTCAGCTGTCTGTGAGGTGGCCATTGTTGCTAGCACCCAATTAGTAGCGCTTCCAACCCGTGGTAGCGTCAGAGAAGCTATATCGGAAAATGTTAGCTTTGCTAATTCTGGAAGAAGGCCAAATAGCTGGAGAATCCAAGTGCGATTAAGGAAGGGGCTTGAGTCAGTAGGTTGTTTCTCCACTATTTTCACAAACCTCGAGCCAGACACAGGCTTATCAGGAGCATTGGCTTTCACTGTGGCCTCCTTGTGCTGTTGGTGATGTTCGACATAAGGTGGCCAACGCTGTGAGCTATTATCAATGTTGTTAGATTGCACCCTGCCGAAGCCTATATCAGCGGTTTATATTGAGGCGGGTGAATTTGCTGATCAGTGCTCCTCACCCTCCTTTTCTCTTGCATACAGCCCACCTCAGAAGAGTTACTTTGTTTATCCTGACAAACCTAAACATGGCTGAGCTCTTTGGGTGTGGCCGATGCTCTGCCCTCATTTTTACATTTATTTGATGTTATCAATCAGGTAGCGGGGATCTCTGTGTACGTGGTTTTGCCACAATTGTCCATTTTTGCCTTATTGTGAAAGACATTCTCTGTCGACTTTTGCAGCATATTTCCTTTCTTATCGTCCTTTTTTGTTACCGTGGCCCATCTATCAAGGGGCCATGTAACGGAACCTGCCTTGGTAGACCGACTCCCGTAACCCTTATGATGGTATAGAAGCCTGTAACTGATGGCTGGATAGATGGATGATTTGGGCTATTAAAGGGAGCCGAAACTTGCGGGCTAGGCAACGGACGTCCCACACATGTACAGGAGGTTGGAGATGACTATTATGATAATTAATGTGGATCAGGGCTGGTGGACTATCTAGCATGGGCATTCCAGTGCAGAGTGCGTCAAGAACGTAGTCCTCAGATCCAGCCACAATGTTCACTGTGTCAATGCCACAATTTGCCATTGCCGGAGGATGACGCGGTTTAGGCGCCCTAGGTTTCGGTACCAGACCGCTAGCTTTGGGAGGTGGTTTACCCAAGAGTTTATGTCTAACAGGGGCTGGGCTGCCCATTTTAGAATAAGCTTGGCTCTGCTTCCGTGATGATTTTTCTCGGGCAATAATCCGCTGCATGAGAATTTCAAGAAGCGAGGTAGTATTTGATTATCAGCCAACTTAGTGACTAAAAACAATAGAGATTCGAATTTATCTTCCATAGACTGCATGGTCAGAAGGACATCATCCTCGTCTTTGCCCAAGTCCCCCCTCACTGACTGATATAAACAAGTCAAATTCTCTGGTTTCATTCAGACTACTGAGAGTAGTTACTAACGTATCCCGGTCTGGAGTTACAGACGAGTTAGTAGCTTGGGTGAGCACGTGTGATCGGGGCTTCCAAGCCCAATGATTTCCTTTGAATATTTTCTTAGAGATTTAAATGGGAACCATCGTTGTCTATTGTAAAGCAAAGTTACCAAGGATGACTACTGGTTCAGCACATCAATAGGAACTCTTTGTGGGGCAGGAGCTGGTGACGGGACAGTGAACATGTCTTTAGACACTGCAGAAATAACCTGTGCACTGGAAAAATAGCCTTTGATTTTAGATTGTTTTCCTGTATCCATTACGTCCTTTTTCCTTTCTTTGCACGTGGGGTCCACGTTTGCCTGGGGCCTGTGCAGCTGGACAGTGTCCCCTCTTCCCTCTGTTGGCCAGTGTACTTCTCAGGCAATATCTAGTTTTCCTTAAAGCCATCCAAGTCATTAAGGAGGGTGAGGAACGACAACACAAAAGGAAGTAGAACGTGTTGAGAAGTAGGCCGTAAAATGCAGAAGAGTGAAATGTAAAACACGGGAGAATCTCCCGTGTGAAGCTGTAGCTTAAATAGTCAAAATGCCCATGTGTACACCCTCTTTCAGGGGAGCAAGGCACAATCCACACTTTCAGTGCTCCGACCCCTTGAGACAATTCCACTGCTCACATGCGCAGAGACTTCAGTAAGATCTCCGGTGAAGGATATTTTGTGGGGTGCCCATCTCTGCCTCTAACTACTCCAACTGGAGTGACTCTGCAGACACTGCTACACTCCATGCAGGGTTACAGCTTTTGTCTGCTCCTCCTCTTTCTTGCCACAGGCAGCAAGGAAAGACTTGCAGACATGCCACAAAACAATCCACTGCTCCAACTGCAGTGATTCTCCAGACTCTGCTGTGTTCCACGCAGGGTCAGAGTTGTTGTATTCTCCTCCTCTTTCTTGCCTCAGGCAGCAAGGAAAGACTTGCCAACATGCTACCAAATGATCCACTGCTCCAACTGCAGTGACACTGCAGATTCTGCTGTGCTCTGCGCAGGGTCAGAGCTTTTTTCTGCTCCTCTTTCTTGCCACCACAGGCAGCAAGGAAAGACTTGCCAACCCACAACAAAACGATCTACTGCTCCAACTGCAGTGACTCCGCAGACTCTGCAGACATTTGTCATAAGCATTTTGAATGTGAGCATGAAGTGTGTGGCATCTATTTAAATGTACTGTGTATTTATATGTTATACATGATGCATGCATTTAATACACATATAAAGGGCTACTAGAAGGTATAACATATATATATATATATATATATATAGTGACATTAGTAAGTATCCCCTGTGCTGAGATTACTCTTTTTTGCTAATGTACATTGACATGTATATGCTTTTCCCAACTTCTATTCCTGCTACAGCCCCTGCTGCTCTGTCTTGGACACTTCGCTGGGGGTGAAAGGAGGTCTCTGGTTGTGGGGTGATAAGACGCATGTTTCTTTGGTGACCACTGCAGGACACCCTAAAATATCCTCCCTACTTAGTTACTGAAGAGGGGCTAAGGAGGTTGCAACAAGACTGGAGATACAAGGGATAATATACACTCTAGTGAAGAGCAGTGTGCAGACAAAATAGCTTAAAGCAATCTCTTGTGAAGAGTAAGGTTTATTTTCAAGCAAGAATTCTTAAATGATATGTAGTGAAGAGATATTCGAATGGCTAACCCACATGTGGATGTGCTTATATCTGTACACTAGGTGTTTACAAGAAGGAGATGTTAGAGATGTTAACACCAACTTTACAGTAGCATTGGCTGTGCCTGGAGGATTGCCAGGAGAAACCATGTTAACATATATGAAGATACCTGGTGTCAAGCCAGGGGACGTGTTTGAAACTCTACACATTAGGTGGAATCTAGACCAAATACAGTACACACCCTATAGGTATCATGAGTTAGCCTTGCAGCAGGTAGACCACCAGAACTGGTTTCAAGGGGGCTTGAGATATCCCACTACAAGGGCTAGATATGGCCCTTTTGCTATGGAAGGGTTAACCTTAGAACACATAGGGGCAAATGGCCCATATACCTGGGATCACAATGACATTCTGGTGAGACATTTTGGGCCTCATTACAACCCTGGCGTTAAGGGGTTAACGGCGCCGTAAAAGGCTGCAGCGCCGTTAAACCCTTAACCGTAATTTACGGTGCAGTAATTAGCACCTTCCCCATTCCCCATGAGCCCTATGGGCCAAAAATGGGAATGGGGAAGGGGCCATGGTGAATGGTGATTTACCGCCCCGCCAACCTTGGAATGGGGCAGTAAAGCCGCCATCCACCATGGCGGAATCCGGCATGGACCATGGTGCTAATAGCACCATGGTCCAATGCCAGGGTTGTAATGAGGCCCTTTGACACTGTAATTGCTCAAGCTGTAAAATATAGAGCCTTGGGAGCTGCAGCAGAGGCACCCCTACCAGTAATAGCAGGGGAGGAAGGAGCATTTCCATTTCAGACCCTCAAAGCCATACTGGTCCCTAGATGGCATTCCACTAAAATGAGCCATGTAGAGGTGGCCCACCCTCAAGTCACTCCTCAGCAGAGGCAGAGTGCTTTAGCAAGTATAATGCCAATAGGTTATAATCCACTTATGGAACACTGTGAGGGATTCTGAGTATAGTTGGTCCTACCTTCATTTATTTGGGACTCCTTCAATTACAGCACTAGCCTCCATTATTGAAGAGATAATGAACTCCCTGGGAGAAGGAGCAGCAATGGGTTTAGGACTGGCAATATCTGGAGGCAATTATTCCAACATAGAGGGAGTACTCATGCCCTTCATAAAAGGTGAATCAGTGAGGCTACAAGTCTTCAGATGCCTAGCAGGAAAGGTGAGTGAGGACAGGATGTTCTATGTTTTGGATGAGAAGTTGGAGGCCAGTACAGTACAGATGGCATGGGATTGCAGAGGAGAAGTGGAGACTGCAGTAAGATTGGCAAGTTCTTAGCTGATTATGAACAGTTCAGCCATGTCGTTGGTGTTGCCAGAGATGTGAGCTTCGATATGGGCCTTCTTCTTCAAACAGATGGAGAGTCTGTATTGTCTTTGGAGCAGGTGACAGGCCAGTCTGTCAGTGGATGTGCTTGATGCCAGCCCCTTCCGTTCAGCAACTCTGCACTTGTGTTTACGAGAGGAAAAGTCAGAGTCATACCAGGTGTTGTGCTTCGATGCCGGCTTCATGCAGATCCTCATGACAGGGGCAAGGATGTCCAGGGTGTTGGAGATAGAGAGGTGAAGTTTAGCAAAGGCTGTGTCATTGTAGGAGTCTTTTGCAGGCGTGGGAGGGAGAATGAAAGTGGCTGCAAAAGTAACAAATGACACTCGCTTCATTGGTCAAATGAGGGAGAAGGAGACTGGCAGTGCAGGCAGAGGGTTAGCCGGGGGACCCAAGAGATTCAGGTAAGAGGACAGCAGAGCATGATTAGACCAAGAGAGAGGTGTAGTGAGAGGGTTAAAGATGGGGTGTCTGCTGAGATGAGAGCATCCAAGGGGTGTCCTGCTGAGTGCATCAGACTGGAGGGAAGAATAGTGAGGGAAAGAAAGTCACATAGGCTGTGGAAGAGTTCACTGGCCGCATCAGTAGAGTGAAGGTGAATATTGAAGTCTCTGAAGAGGAGAAGCTTGGAAATGGAGGCCAGAAGAGAAGAGGAGCGATCAGACCTCTCTAACAGGAAGAGGGAGACCAGACCAGGGGTCCTGTAGATGGTGGCAAAAGTCAATGAGAGGATTGGAGAGACCCCAAGCCTGCAGATGAGGTATTCAAAGGAAGAGTAGGTGTGGGTAGGAATGATAGTAGCAGGGACCCATTCAGGGAAGATCAAGGCCACTCTCCCTCCAGTCTGGTTAGGCCTGGACTTAGAGAGGATATTGTAGCCCTCAGGGAGGAGTGTGTCAAAAGCAGTGGCAGAGCAGGCAGTGAACCACGTCTCAGTGAGAGCGAGAACATCAAGTTCAAAGTATTCAAGGAGGACAAAGATGTCAGAGGAGTGTTTAACAGCAGGCTGAGAGCTGAGGGTAACTAGATGAAGCTGGTTGCCATCTTTGAAGGTCTTCCGAGGAGGGGTACATGGATGTGGTACACCCATCAGTCATGGAAAAGGGGAAAAGGGGAAAAGGGGAAAAGGGGGTGGCAGAAGAAGGAGTGGCAGGAGAAGGGATGAATTTGATGAGAGATGAAAGACACCTATCAAGAAGGAGTAGGTTAGGCTGAGAGCCCTTGGTCATGACAGTGGCATTCTGATAGACATTTATGATGCACTTAGAGGGTGGGAAGAATGCCAAGAGTACTTCCCATCTGGTTCCTCCAATAATGGGTGAAAAAGAGAAAGAGGAGAGGACTGAGACCATGTGGGGAGTACCTAGGTCCAGACAGGGAGCAACAAAGAGGATGTCAGTGACAGTCTGCCTGGAAGAATCGTTGATGTAGTTGTCAGAGATGGGCCGGCCTGGATTGGAGACCAGGAGATTATTTTTGAAATGTTTACATCCAGCCTTCGAAAGAGCGGTAGGTTAGGTAATAGAGTAGCAGTTAGAGTAAATAGAGGAGATGGAGAGAACCATGGAGGGAGAACACAGAGAGATGGAAAGGGGGAAAGAGAGAGAGACAGAGCAAGTGCACAATGCACAATGAACTCACCAGGCGGCCTAGCACCAAGTCAGGCACAGATGATTCAGGTGCACAAGACATCCCAGAACGGTGAACAATGGGATGTTGCGCTGCTCCAGCAGTGAGAGGGGAAATGCCCAAAGGGACAATCATGAGGGTGGAGTGATCTGCTGGTAAGCGAGGCAAGAGGTGCTTGGAGTCAGAGGCAGCAAGGACCTCAGGCTGTTTCAGGGGGCCCTACACTTTCTTCCAGGTCATCCCAGTTTTTGGCAGCTCCTATGTCTGTCCCCCAAATGCTATGTGGGCTTACTCCCCCTTATCTGGCAAAAGAACTGACCGGCTGCCCTTGCTCCCTTTAGATGCCTTTCCCGCCATGCCATTAGTCGCTGGATCACCCTTAAGAATCCCACACATGACTCTATCAATATGGTCCCAAAGCAGCTCCACCGCTCACCTCAAGGTGTGTGAGTTGGTATAGGTGCCAAAATCCAGCTACCCTGCTGGAAGTACCAAAAAACAGCCCCCAGGAGTCAGAGTCCAGGAGCCAGGATATTTGCTTTGCTTGTTTCTGAGTGGGCAAATACATGGTGATCTTAATAGTAGCACCCCAGGGTGCAGGGCCTTCACATCATCCCTTTCAATGGCCCATCCGTATCCTTAGTAGAAGGGATGGTCAAGGGCCCCCCTCCATTGATCCACCCAAAAGGTGCTCCGCTGAGCAGGTTTGTCGGCTTCACAGTGCACCACCACTGGGGATATAGCACACTCCCATGATGTCTGCTTGAACCACCTGTGTACATAACACCATAGTGTACACAATGATGAGGTTGCCTAGGGATACCTGGTGAGAACGGTTTTTTTTTTATCAGGTTGTTATGATATATCTGAGAGGCTGATTAGTTTTGGTCTTGAGTAGCTTTAGAGGCAATGGCAATGACTGCTGATTATGACTTTATTATTTTTTTGCATTGTAAGTATGATGTGTGTAGTGACCATAATGATTGGACTGTGTATTACTCATTTCTCATAATTAAAAGACTTACATTATACATGAGAGTGTAAGAAACATTCATTGAGTGTTCATTACTGATTCAATTGTCAGAAGCTTTTTGAATATGAGCATGAATTGTGGGGCATCGATTTAAGTGTACTGTGCATTGATATGTCATAAATGGTGCATGTCTTTAATACACATATAAATGGTTACTGGAAGGTATAAGCAGTGGACTATAAATAAAATATTACGTGACATTAGTTAGCCTCTCGCGCTGATGAATGGGAGTAGTTGCTTACTGCAGGGGTTTTGGTGCTTACTCTTTTTGCTGAACAGTGGCAGCTATATGCGTTTCCCTACCTCTATTCCTAACTCATCCACTACTAGGGGTAGAGGAGGTTCAGTCACTCCCCTGGTGTTGGCGAGAAAGCTCTGGAGGTAGGGCTGACAAGAATCGCATCACTTGTATGCATCAGTATTATGCTAAGTATAGCATAATCTCCTGGCACAGTATTCCTTTTGAAATTTATTTTAACATAACACAATATCTCCCCTGCCAATTATGTCACATGGTACATTATTTGTGATGGGCAACAGGTCAAGGACATCTTTGTTGTTGGTCAACATTTCATATGCACGTAATTACTGCTAAAATACAAAAATGATCCTGTCATACCCCCAGAGTTATAACTGCGAGAAAAAAAAATCTGATGGTAATTGCATCCATTTTCAAGCTGCAGGAGAACAATGCAACCAATCACTGTAAGATATGCTGCACATTAATTCATGGGAAACTTTTAGATCTGCCTCTGAAACCGATCATTATCAGTTGTGCAAAGTGATTAAGAGCTTGATCAGACTGAATTAGCACTGCAGTTATTGATTGCAGAATATACTTTCTATGAATGACAATATGCTCTTCTGCTGTACTTTTCTCATATACTTTGGAAATGTGCAATAAAATGCACTGATTGATGTGATTTCAAAAACATAAACAGTGCTGTGGGATAGTGAAAGAGGCTTCTGCTGAAAGAGGCACGCTCACTTGCTCCACTACACTGTCTGATTCAGTAGCACCCTCCTTGTTCAAAACCTTAATCAATTTGGGGAAGTGGTTAAACCCCTATGAATCGTGTTCCAGCATGAATGCCCCCAACCAGCCTCACACAACCCTTCCCTTTCCCATAATCTTTCTCTCCCTTCTCGAAGTATTTTAAGTTAGTTGGTGTATGTTTTCCCAGCAAAGCAAACAGAATCTGTCTGCACCTCTCCTGAACTTACCTGAAGATTTATGGTTCTTAAAGAATATCTGGGCAGATTCAGACTGGAAGAAACATCTGTAACAATCAATCCGAATTGGGGGGAGCCTGCAGATCACTTTTCATAGGTCCTCCCAGGCCTAACCTAGACTGCCTACATAGCCACCCCCTGCAGCCCCAACACTCCCTAACATCCCCCAGCCCCTAAGACTGGGTAAACTCGCGTTGTCTATAAGTTAAGCATTCCTCACAGGGGTCGGACATGTCCAAGTATGGGATAGCAGCATCTTATTGTGCCCTCGGAGGGATAACAGTAGCCTGCCCTTCCTATCAGGGCCATAATGTCCTAACCTGAGTGAACATGAACTACCCTGGATGAACCTCATGGGAAGTGCATAAAGACATTGTGGGACTCAAAGCACCCAGTTCGGGTGGACCACATTTTGTGCGACGCGTGTTCCTCTCTCCCTGCTTGTCTCACCCCCACACACTCTGTCCTTTCCTTTCTCCACCTCTTCTTATTCTGTATATGAGAGCGCTTCCCTGCAATGCGCTTGCCCTTTTTTGAAGAGGTTTGGAGCGAAGCATGGAAAACATCTGGAGAAGAAGAATATCTGATTACAAATCCGTGGTGCAGCTCATTAGTTAGAGAATGTTGGAAGCCACTTGTTGCAATCTGTTGCTCATTGCTCCATCTACCTAATGGAGATGCTTCAATATGCTGAGCTAACACTGCCCGGGCTCACAGGGGAGGGAGCAAGGGTGTGAAATCATGACTCTACCAGAGGGTGGAGTGGGGAGAGCGCTAAATTCAAAATAGAGAGAGGAAGAGAGAAAGAACTAGTAGAGTGAGAACCTAGAGAGGCACAAAAATTATCATACAGCGTGTGGGGTTTATAGAATGAGACACATAAAGAAGGAGACAGAGAGGAGCACAGATAGAAAGCAAGACAAATAAAGTGTCCTGTAAAATACGTCACGCTAAGTAGAAAGTGGTATAAATCAAGAAGGACATTCGAGAGGTCATGCATTTATTGTTTTACTCTATTAAGCCCACCTCTGTTTATCTGGACTTCTGAAAGCTCATATTGGCATTGGCACTTTGTGTGTGCTTTGAAAAACTGTGAGACAAGTATTTGTGGTATGAATTTATGATAGGTTATTTATAAAGTGCTTAGTACACAGAGGTTTCTAAGGGGACACGAGGATCGAACCTGTGTTGCTCCATGTCCTCTTGCTTCCAAGGTAAGCACTTTACCGCTGAGCTATCCTCCTGAGACAATGGCCCTCATTCCGACGTTGGTGGTAGTCATGGCGCAATTTGCGCCGTGACTGCCACCAATAACGGGTCCGGCAGCGGTATAGTTCAATGGGGACTTGACCTTTGTGGGACCAGTAAGTCCCCTTTGAAAATGCCATTCCCCATTCCCATTTGAGCCCCCATAGGGCTCAATGGGAATGGGGAGGGCGCTAATAACGAGCTCGCGACTTGCGAGCCCGTTATTTGCGCCCTGGTCCCTTAACGGGTCCCGTATACAACGGCTGGTCAGACCAGCCGTTAATGGTGGAACCCGCTACGGGACCTTGTAGTAGGGCGGTAAGGGATTACCGGCACCGGTCTCCTTACTGGTGCCCGGTATCCCTTACCGCCCACCTTGGAATGAGGGCCAATGTGTGATCCCCACATCCCAGTGCACAAAGTAAACTGCGTTTCTCCTTTCACACTGACATCCCTGCATTCGAGATAGGGGGGGTGGGGCAATGAGATATGATGTATACAGGTCGAGCACACTTATAGGATGTTGCACAATGACACTGAGTGCAGAACCTCTCCACCTGAAATCGTGCATTGGCCGAGAAGCTAGTTCCCTGCCATGCACACGCCCAGCCTGTGTGCACACCTCAAGCATCACAAGATAAAGCCTCCCACCAGCGCTCCACTGAAGGAATGCAATTGGGGCAGTCTTGTCAAATACCTTTCTGTGATTGAAAATGTGCGAAACAGTAATATTCTCTGCTCCATGTCTCATTCACCTGACTGCATTGCAATTTTCCAGTTATCCTGTCTCAGGGTGGTGCTGTCTCGGTCAAAAAAGGGGGAACAACGGCAACGAATGCTAGAGGGGTAGAATGGGATCGGGGGCAGTTGGGAGATAGTGAGGATAGAGATAGAGAAAAAAGTGACTGGGAAGTGGAGGAGTAGACAGAAAAAGCGAGAGAGAGACAAAGCCCTGCACACATAAAGATACAATAACACATTTAGACAAATAGAGAATGACTCAAATAGAAAATGCTATTCATGGGGAGTGAGAGAAATAACGAGTCAGGCAGAGGAATATTTTGTCTTATGTTCAGGGTAACTTGTAGAGTGAACAGTTACCACAAGTGACCCTGTTGATAAAGATAGTGCTGATAAACAGCAGGTGTGGTGACACTCCATTTTAAGAAACAGCTCTTGAGCGATTTCCTGCACCTTAGGTGGCCCTCCTATTCAACAGCATGGGGCAAGACATGGAAAAACTCATGTCCTGAAGCAGACAACACTAGGCATTGTTAGCAATGTGAAGCTGCATGATCACATATCTATTTTTGTGGATACTTATTAAATTGGTTTGCTAGAAAGCTGGGACCCTGGTCGAAAATAGCTTGTTCGGTCTAACAAAGACATTTTAATGAGATTTGTTTTTCCGCCAGGACCCAGCAGGGACAGCAAAGGACCAGTCCGTAGCCGTGCTGACATCTATGGAATCTCTGAAAAGAGCGAATGTGAAACACACTAATTGAGGCAAAGAAATATAGAGTGAGGCAAATGGAAAGTTAGGCTAATGGAGAGTGGGATGGAGAGTAGGAACATCTAAACGAAGGCCAAGGGAGAGTGAGAAATATAGAGAGTGAGACGAATGAAAAGGGATTCAAATGGAGGGAGAGCAAAGGAAGAGGGGGCCAAAGGGAGACTGCGACAAATGGTGATCAGGAAAATAGAGAAGGTCACAAATGGCAAGTGGGACAAATGGGAAGTGAAACATAAAGAGAACTAGGCACATGCATCACAAACAGAAAGTGAGACAATTATAAAGCAGAGGAATTATTATATTTATAAATCCAATACAATTATAAAGGTAGAGGAATGCAAATGAAATCGGAGGCAAATGGAGATGGCACACATAGAGAACGATTGAAAAGGAAAGGTGGACGAATCACAGGGAAAATAAGTGGCAAGTGAGGCAAATAAAGATGGCACAATTGAAACAGTTTACAAATAGATATCACGCTAATGGAGAAATGGGTGACTAGAGAGGGAGGAAAATAGAAAGTGACCCACATAGAAAGGCACACAAGTATAGAGCAAGATAACGATTGGAAGGGAGACAAGTGGGTAATGTGTGAGGGTTAGCTTTTGAGAGAGGGTGACATATAAAAGGGAGAAAGGGGAGAGTGAGAGTGTGTGAAGGTGAGAAAAGATATCATGTGAGAGTGACAAGATGGGGGCTAGAAGAAGACTTTGTGAGAGGAGATGAGATATAATAAAACGGAGGTAGGGCTAGAGAGAGGACATTTAGAGAGCATGAGTGAATGACTAAGCCTGGCCACATTAAAACATTAGTACACATTATGATGACTAAATATAAACAAAGTTGCCACCAAAGCTCTTCCAGAGAAACCCCAGAACAAGAAGCATCCGAAACTAGTCCAGGGCAGACAAAGACATTAAAAACACATTTAAATACACATCCTTAAGAATAATGTTCAAGGTCTCTGAAGATTACCTCAAAGCCACAGAGAACCATTGTGAAAAGGCCATGTTGTTCTTTTCCATAGAATTCAGACTCATGGCATGAACTCTCTCGGTGAAACTCTAGATGAAGTTATTATAATGTGTAATCATACCCATACTTCTCTATGACAGAGGGGTACAGACCTGGCCTCAGCAAATGTATGTACCTGTTGTTATGCAATCAAGTACTCTGTATTCACAGAAATACAAACCTACTTGCCAAGTAGAACCAAGGATGCACCTGTTATTGATAGAGACAGTGACACAAACAACAAAGTTTGAGGAACATCTACAAAAAGTCCAACATTCTCAAAACCGAAATGGAAAAGTCTATAAAATCCCCAAAATAAAAAAAATGTTCCATGCATTAAACTATCATAGAGCCATTTCCCCAGTTAAACCTGGATTGACTCCAACTACACCAGTGTGCAGAAGAAGCAAAACAAATATACTGTACCCAATGGAAAGCCTAGAATTTCACTCAGACACACACAATAATGAAATTCCGCAAGATGATAAAGAAAAGACACATCACAGCAAGCTATCTTGTAAGAGTAAATCCCAAAGTGAGATCAGGTGGACGTGCGGCAGGGAAAGTGTAGTACACTGTGTGGGACCCATATCTCAAGGAGTATTTGTTTCAGGCTAAACCCTTTTCTGAACCACACCACCTGCCTACCTAGAAAATTCACTTCAAGGGGAGCGCTGTGGAGATGTGTGGTACAGTAAGTGTGGTCTGCTGTGTGAGACTGCTACCTCAAGGAGTAATTGTTGCAGAAGGAATCCTTTTCTGGGCCACGCCGCCTGCCTACAGAATACAATTCCTGCACAGAGCGCTGCGTTAAAGTGCATCAGAGTAAGTGTGGTCTGCTGTGTAGGACTGCTATCTCAAGGTGACATTGTTGCAGGAGGAACCCTTTTCTGAGAAATGCCGCCTGCCTGCCTACAAAATCCAGTTTCAGTGTGGAGTGCTGCCTGAAAGAGTGGCGGAATTAGTGTGGTCTCTCGCTGATCCTACTGAAAAGTTTATCACTGGAGACACTGCTTGATCTATCTCTTTTCCACCCACTTGTGCTACTCCTCTGGTCCCAGTGCCTGTCATGCCCACCAATCCTGCAAACCTTTACAAACCACGATTAAAAACGCCAAAATGATGCAGTTTCTTCAGGCAGAGGATCGTCTACCTGTTCTCCTCAAACCTTTTCCCACTTATTCAACTCCTCTGAAGACTGATATCTTGATGGAAAATCCCAGAGATGTTAATATCCTCTGTTCTTCACACCAGGTCCAACATGGTTGTGGAGGTTCTATTGCTTCACAATCGCTGCCTCCCAACCAGTTTGTTGTGCTCAAAGAGGATTCTGTTCAACTGCCCTGCAGAGCTATTAAACTGATGAGACAGGAGAGTGGATCTATCAATATACAGCATAATTCTCTGGCAGCTAAAGTGAAACTGAATGTTACTTGCGCCTGTGAAACAATCCAAGCTGCCATCGACCATGTCTTCGACCCCTCGTCCATTAAGTCAGTAAAGTCACTGCATTCAAGTTCACTTCACATGAATCAACATTCCTCCTTCTCAAATTGGACTTCATATCAATTCTTTCTTATTCTAAAAGAGTGACATTGAATGGAGCAAGGATTCTGGCCCTTTACATTGAAATTCCGAGTCTCTGCAACCTAGCATCTCAGGACATTGACTGGACATAGTACAACTGCTTTTGGAAGAATCCAAAACACTCCTTTCTTTGAGCTATGGTCTTTTTTTCTTTTTTCTTCTTGTTTCCTTCACCCGCTGTTAACAACGAGGTTCTGAATTCAACTCAGAATGCTATTTGTGATCTTAAAATATCTCGTCCTTCCTCTGTATCTGGGAGGAGAACAGTTCACTTTGCACAGAATTCCTCTATGACATTGCCAAGGAGTCATGACTGCTCGTGGCTATCGTCAGCGTTAAATTCTGACTACCAGTCCACTCGACCTACTATGTGATCTTTTTAACCATGGTCAATTGAATATTATTTTCTAGAACACTTGCGGTCATAAAAGTATATTTACTACATCTCTCTTAAACCCGATTTGACCTTACTCAATCGTGTACATTTTACAAGAAGTATAGCAGCTGCACCAACGGCTGCCAAATGGATACACCACTTCTTGCAACCAGGAACTTGCGGTACTAGGGGCAGACCAACCTAGGGTCTTTTAATAGCCCTTGAAAATATTTTTTTTATTGAATCAATAAACTTTAATGATTCAAAAGTTCAGACCTTTTAACAGATCTGTTAATCATCAACATATATTGGAACCCCGTGGAAGGTAATCTTGATTCCTTTCTTGACTGTGAGACTGAGATCTTGTCAGATTGGCCTGAGCAAGGATATGAGTACTTTTTCATTATTAATAGAGACTTGAACTCCTTTTACTCAAATTTAGATGATAAGCAGGGGATTGCCGGACCAATCTTTTTCTCTTTTGGGTATTATTTAAACTTAACATCAACATTGAAGGTGACTGTCCCTCAGTTCCAACCTGGCAGAATATTCCAGCTCATCATACATTGTTTACATTTGGACATCCACATCGTTATTTGGACAGTGTAAGCATGTCTCTGTCCTAATGATATCCCAGAGTGACCTTAACATTCTTCAGCCTGCCTTTGATTTAGGTATAGGGATACCAAATGTGTCTGCAATGTCAGTTTTCTTTTTTTTTTTTTAAAGTTTCTGCAAAAGGTAATAGAATTATTTCGAACATGAGAAATACCCTGCATTTCAACTAGAAAATTACAAATTATATTGCACAATGTGATGAGTCTGAGTTGCATTGTCTCTTTAACCACATTACATCTCATAGATGCATTGATGAAGCTAAGTCCTTAGTCCCTGGCTCGAGATTCAGTCCAGCATTAAGCACACTCATCAATATGATAAGGAAAAAGCCAAATCAGGTGGCTGGAACAAAGCAATTTAACAGATAGTAAATGCATTTTTAATATGAAGTCCCTAGGATAACAATACAAAAACGGGCTCAAGAGACACCCTGCCTCATCGTTACATAATGATAGTCAAGGGATGCCACCAATCCTAACTACAAAATCATCAGGTACCTAACAAGCACAACTTTGAAAAATGATCACTGGACATAGATCTTATTTAATCTTTCTTTAATTCTACAGTTGAAACTTGTATCTTTCACCAGACTTGGTTTGAGGATTACATCATACCAATGTTCCAATAAAGAAATAGACAATGGCAACTTAATTATTGCCCCATTGCCCTGTTATACGCTAGTAGCATGAATTGTGCCTCCAGTATCTTGAATGAACTAAAACAAAATGGGTGGATTTACCTGACCGCCCTTCAAACTGGTTTCAGGCAGCTGGTAGGAACCCAAATCAGTGGATGCATTCTGTACTGCTTCCAACAACATGCCTTGGCTGAACCCTCACCTGGAATTTTCGTAGCCAGTGTTGACCTCTCTGCTGCTTTCATTTTAGTAAATTCATCTCTCCTTTGGAAATAAAAAGTGGCCTTATGCTGTCTTACCAAAACCCTGTTGAATAACATTGTTCACCTTCATTCACATACAACAATAAAAACATGTAAGTACTTTGGTTAAACTACGCCAATGTCATCCTGGAGATGAACTACACCATGATTGATTCACAAACAGTCTTGTCTACACTAAAAACGTAGCTGAGCAATAACAAACTTGTGTTAAACATCTCCAAAACCAATATCATTCAATGTTCTAACAAGATGAATCCTTCATTGATCACTTGGAACTTAGAAGGGCAGAGACACGATCATGCTACCTAAGGGTTCAAATATAAGCAATTTTCCTCAGCTACTATTTGTCCATCTGAAGAACAACGGGTTCATGTGTGTAGCACAAATTAAAAGTATTCATCATAAATATTGCCTATTCTCGTTTATCCCACTAATAACATTTTAGACAGTCAAGGTGATCCCAAGCCCAATCTACAGAATTGTGGCATGGATCAGGTTTGCCATTTTTGAGGAAACTTGAAGGCTTCTTATGGAGTGTGGTTATTCAATTTCCTTACAAGTGTTCCCGTCCCAGCAATATGTCATGAATCAGGCATCAGTTCCCTAAAATCTTGTATATAATGGAATATGTTGATACTCTATGCTAAGCTTTTGTCTCCGCCATAGAACACACTTTTTTATGATTTACATTGCTGTATGAGGTCTGGAAAATGTTTTTGGTTGAATCCCCTTACAGTTTCCTGTGACACTTTGTTAGCTGTCTTAAATACTAATACATAACCTCAATGAACGTCCTAACGAAGTGAAACGAAAACTTTGGGACCATGAATGGATAAATACACACATTGCCCTTGCTTTATACAAGCTCTACATACTACTTTATTAAGTAGCGTGAAAACTGGGATCTCTTCCTGCATATTTACGTCAATTTCCCAGTTGTTATTACTGTGAAATTGTCTTAAGATTCCGAATGAATATTTGTATCTGTAGGGAAATAATCTCTAGCATAGATGGTTTAGATAATTGTGAGGTACCATGCGCATTTTGCAATAAACTAGATCAGGGAGACATCTTTTAGGTCATTGCACACGCACTTTCCAACACTGTTTACTCTCATTTCGTCCTTTTATCAATTCTGTGGATTTCCTGACCTCTGATTTATTCTGGTACAGAATGGCTTCGGGGAACACCATTTCATTGACTTTGGCCTCCTCGAAACTGATCAAAATTATATTGGATAATGAAGTTTAATGTGGCTGAATGTTAATGTTCTTAATTGTGTTATGAAATATTGGTATGTAATCTGTATTTAAAGGTTATTCTCTATTTTAGGTAATGTTAATGCATGGTTTATATTTAAAATCTGAACTGAAAAAAAAGAACGCAATAAATAAATAATCATTTTAAAAAAAGGGAGATCAGGCAAAGACCAAAGTCAATCCCAATGATCGCCATATAGAAATTGAGAAGGACTTGCAGAGATAGCATTGTTGCCAACAACCTAATCTAAGGCTGGCGGTAAACAAGGCCCACTTCACCTTTCACTGGAAAAAATATATGAAGACAACTCCAGAAAGTTCAACTACTTTAGAAATCTCAAAAAATGAGCCACAAATTCAAATCTTGCTAGGAGAAAATCATGAAAAATACCTGGGAGCATGCAACACTATCAGATACTCGATACTCTGTGCATAGTGTTTGTTTATGCATTTATATAGCGCTATGAACTCTCAGGTTCTCTGAGCGCTGCTTATTTCCCACGGTGTGTGGTGCTCATTTATCAACCTTGGAAGGATGAAAGGCTGAGTTTGGCCCTGCCGGGATTCGAACCTGCATCAGTAGGCTCTGCACAGATGTCAAAGCGAGCACTCTACTCGCTGTGCTATCTGACCGGCTTAGTGAATTTTATAGTGCAATAGGGTGCAAGCATTGACAAAACGTATAGCTCAATCTGCTAAGCAAATAAAGCATTATTCAATTGGATTTAAATGACAGCAGACATTGGGCCTCATTACGAGTTTGGAAGTAGCCATGGTGCTATTAGCGCCATGGCTGCCTCCAAAATCGGTCCGGGTCCCTTGAATGAGGAATTACCAGGCCATTCCAACCTTGGAGGACCAGCCACCCTTAGTGGGACCCGCTAAGGGACCTCGGAATGCGGCAGTAAGGGGTTAACAGCACGGGCATCCTTACCGGCGCCGTTCACCCCTTACAACCGCACTTGGAATGAGGCCCATTGTGTGTGCATGTTTGCATGTGTGTGTGTCTTTGTGTGAGTGTGAGTGTGTGCATGTGTGCATGAGAGATAGGCATGGGGAAGAAGTGGAAAAGAGACGGAAAAAAATGAAGGTTAGGAGGATGGAGGAAAAACTGAGTGAATGGAAGGAAACATTAGAGACTCATACTTATAGATGATCTATAGATAGTACGTGAGAGAGAGGGAGCGAAAGAGCGTGTGAGAGAGACAGACAATTAGAGCTTGAGCGGGATAGAGAGAACAAGAACACATTCAGAAGTAGAGGCATAGACAAAAAAAGGAATAAAGTTGAGCATCAGCCTAAAAGTATTATAACAAAATTGGTGTTTGGAGGAAAAGTGAGAAAATAATTAAGAAAATATTGAAATATTACTTCAGAGACTTCAGTAAGAAACTTCACATGATATCCTCAGGAGAAGAATGGTAATGTAGATACCCCAATACAGAGATGTGTGTAAAAAGACCCAGAGACTACAAGAGAATGTGTTTACACCCTCTGTCGCCTCAGGCCATCCCCACCCTCTCTGGTCCCCGCCTTGTTGTTCCCTTTTGCCCCCACCCTTCCTGCACACAGGAGTCTGTCCTGATACATTCTGGTTTCACCATCACTGTCTTGTGGCCAATGCTGGATTTTACTTTTATGGACTTCATTGATTCACGGTGCGTCACCCTTCCTCAACTCTCATGCTGGACTTCCTTTGCATCTTGTACTCATGGTGGCCCTGAATCATGCTGTTCCATCTTCATCTTGTATCCTGGCTTGCAACATTATATGTTACTACTGACTTCTGCAATTGTATTCGCTCTTCTCTCTTGCTTCTGCACTCTTTTTGACTGCTTAGTCTCTGTTCTATCCTCCCCTCTCCCTTTTCCTATCTCCTCCCCTCCTCCCCTTACTTTCATCTATGCACTTACTCTATCAGAATTGTCCCTGGACCTCCTATGATAGCAACCTTGTCTGTCGCTCCCCTATCCTCTTACTGTTCCCCCTCCCTCCAGCACTATCTGAAACGTTGTCAGGCCTAGTACGATTGTCACTTTTTTTGTTCCTCCCCTTCCTTTCTGCACCCCTCTCCATCACCTTTTGTTTTCCTTCGTCTCTACCAGAAATGTTGTCAGGCCTAGTACGGTAGAAGCCTGTCTGTTTCCATTTGCTTCCCACTCTCCCCCTCCCTTCCTTATCTATGTCTTAGCACTTGTACTATCTGAAATGTTGTCAGGCCGAGTACGATAGTTAAGTTCACATCCTTACTGTTCATGGCCTGTAAGAATGTCGTTGTATTTTCCCTTGTTCCCTCCTTGCCTTGAAGCTCTTTGAAACACATTGTGTATATGCGCTATGTAAATAAACTATCATATCATATCAATCCCAGAATGAGAACATGAAAAAGAAAGATTAAAACAGAATGCATGCAAGGGAAGCATAGAAAAACAGAAAGAGTGAAACAGAGAGGGAATACGACTAAGGGCCTCATTACGAGTTTGGAGGCAGCCATGCCCTTAATAAGGGCATGGCTGCCTCCAAACTCGAGTCCAGGTCCGTGGTCCCTGAATGGGGAAATACCGGGCCATTCCAACATTGGAGGACCCGGTATTTCCGTATTCAGGGGACACATCCCCATTCCCATTTGAGCCCCCATAGGGCTCAATGGGAATGGGGAGGGAGCTAACAATGGGCCCGTTAATAACGGGCTCGTTGTTAGCTCCCTGGTCTGACCAGATGTCCAGAGCGGGTCCCGCAAGGGAACCTCGTAATAGGGCAGAATGGGTTTAACGGCACCGTCACCTTTACCAGTGCCATTAAACCCATTCCGCCTGGGTCGTAATGAGGCCCTAAGAGTAAAAGAAACTTGGTGAAAGGGAGTTGATGACGCACTCAATGGAAAAAGCAATAGTAAAGGAGAGACCCAGCAGTAGAGAGGAAGTGTTGTATTTGAAATTCGTATTATCTTCATATATATTCTTCATCGCTTTCCTAACACAAGGAAACTTGCCTCTTCAGACATCCCTTTTAAGCAGATAGCTATCAATTATGATTTCTTGTTTTTGGAGGAGAGCCACAAATACCACTAATGCTACTCACATAACCTCCTGTACATGTACCAATCTCCCAAGCATGAATGGCAACAAGGGTGGGAGTACCAGAAGAGGATTAGGATGAGGAAGACTCGGATACATTGTATCTAATCAGGGCCATTCCTTGTTGTTCTACCTTTCCGAGACAGTTTTGACACTGTGAAGATTTACCAATCATATAGCAAATGTATTCACATCCACCACATTGGCCAGTCCCATCTCTGGGTCCTACTAACAAATTCTAGGGTGATGAAACTCAGTAAGACACCCCTCTTTGGCAGAGCTGATAATCACCCAGCATGCAGCAATAGACACTATGCCAAAGTGATGGTTTCAGGGTCTGTGGGCTCCATAATGCCATGCAAGAGTTCCCAGAAGGCAGGGTGCTCAGAGTGTGAAATTGGTACCACTGAACTGCATATTACAGATGGAAAGAAAAAGAGTGACACTTTGTTAAGTATAGAAACACAGAACGTGTTTGCATTTCTTCTGTGAGTTTTATTCTTGGCCAAACATAGATGGAAGAAAGGGAACAGGGAAGCATCACACGTGATTGGCCTTCGCTCACCCGCAAGGAGATTCCACAGGCATCAAAAATGCCACAAGAAGAAAAGAGGACATCATTGTCTGATTCACATATGCCATCTAGCCTCTTCCTAAATCCCCAATTTATCCCATACAACATGATGCTCCATCACTTCTGGCAGTGATTTCCTCACCAATGATTCCTGTGCAGGGCTGTGAACTCCCACAGGCTCCTGAACATCCCGCTATTCTGTCTGTCCAAGTTCTATTGGTTCCAACAGATTGTTTCCTCTTAGCTCTTTTGGATTCTTCCCCTCTGCCACCATACCCTATTTCGATTCCTTTGAGATTCTGTCATCATGCAATATATTGAACAGTTGATTAAATGAACAGTAGCAACATCTGTAGCATCTGCTTTGGCTAGGGAAGGAGAGTGACAACCTAAAAGGACTAGACTGTCTCTAACTCCCAATGCTGATCCTGATGCAAATCTGCCATTCTTCTCTGAGCCCACGGGTTGCTGTGCCATGAAACTGTACTTGAAAGAGATCCTGACCCATGTAGGATCTGGCATTGGTTACTCATATGACATTACTCTATGATCAATCTCATACATGGTTAACTTGAGAGAGTGTATTACTTGATCACTGCCTGGGCTTCCAGTAATGGAGCAGATACAAATTGTTCTTTCCCATGAATGCAAGGAAATGGATAGAATAAGGAATAAAGGCAGAGTCAACAGCTACCCCACGTCAACCGTGTGGAGGAGGTGGGTTTAGATGATGCAGGGAGCTGTTAGGGAGAATTGTCTTATAAGCATAATTTCCCAAACCTAGTGAGTCCCCAGCAGCTTTGCTGGATTTTTGGGGTTTGTTTTTTTCTCCTGCTAAGAGTGAGACTCTTTTCCTCCCACTCGTAGGCATGATTTGAGGTATGTCTTTTGACTTATTGTGTGCTTATGGGCTATGGGGTCTTTTACTCCATAGGGAATCATCTGTTTTAGTGTATGTGTTACACAGCATCCTCAGTGCAGTAACACAGGGGTGTCATAGTGACCCCCAAACATAGACTCCATACCCTAGGAATGACTTCTGTCTCCCAGGGCAAGTAAAGTCACCATTAGCTTTACTAGTCCACAATTGTGAACAGAACCAGTGCAAACCATCATATTGTGGAAGTACTGGAAGGGGTTAATTAGATTGCAACTGGGTCTGTTTCCAAGGGGGCGCTGTCCAGGCCCCCCTTGTTGAGTTTCTGGCTGGTGGCAGTCAGTGGTTACCACGTGAAATATTCCACCAGTCCGTCTCTGTAACTCCAACCAAGGTCGGGCCCTTTGTTCCACTTTTTGGCGGGCTTCTCCACAGAAGCCTTCCAACTGGTGCCATTCTGTCTGGGTTCCACAGGATGTGTGGGTGGGGGAATTGACACCCTGGACTGCATTGCCTTAGCAACCTAAGTCGCACTCTGTTCTGTTTGGCCCAGTGGTGAGCCGCCCGGCTCACCACTTAGCATGTATGAGTGACAGCTGGGCTGTTGAATGGGGGTTTTTCTGCATAAAAGCAAGGCTTTTGGGACTGGAACTTGAGAAGTCACCACAGGACCTAAGAAATCCAAAGAGGGGAGAAGCTGAGCCATCTGCAACGACGACACCACCGGTGGAGCCCTGCTGCAACGAACTCACCACTTTCCCGACGACAAGAGAAGTTCTTTGCTGTAAGAGTCTTCTCCCTTTGAGCTGGTGGGAACAACCAGTTCGCCATTCGCCTTCCAGGACGTCCCTTGGTCGAATTGCCAGTGCCAAGCACCCCGGCAGCTGGATAGTCAAGCTTCACCACTGTGACGCGAATAAAAGGAACGCACCTTTTAACCAAACGAACTCCGCGACTGGTCTCTTCCCTGGGCAGTGCAACGACTCCAAGTTTCCTCCTTGACGAGATCTTCTCTTCCCCTGGTCAAAACCATGAACAACTGCCACCGCTGGAGCTTCCTCACTTTTAAAGGTACTGTGTTCCACCTGGCCTCCCTCTCCACGGTTTGCTAAAGGTGACCCTTAAATCCTTGGCTTTCCAACTGGGATGGCCCCAGACCTTCTAAATTTACCTTTCACATCAAACCAACATCTTTTGAACATTTTTGCAAAGACTTTAGTGCATTTTAAACTGAGTGATCTTGGGCACATTTTGCCGTGCTCCATTTAAAGTGGCCTGGCCTATGAACTTTGGCTCTACGGTAGACTCTGCCTTCACTAGCTTGCTGTGGTCTTAGAAAAGTGTTGGGAAGTGTTTTATTTTCATGACCTGCCTTTTTCTCTCCCTTTAACTTAATTATTGGAGTGCCCTCTAAGTTACACGCTCACATCTGTTTTTACAAATAGTGGTGTTTGACCTAGACTTGTCTAATAATTATTAAGGGAGGTGTGTATACTTTTCTGATTGTGTTTGAACTTGCTTTGATCTATAGTGCTTAGTGTATTTCCTAAAGTGTGTTTTAAATAAATGATCATATACTTTTGATACCAGGCTCTGGACAGTGTTTGCTTGCTCTACTGTGTTTTTAGCCCTATTGTGTATCCTTTGTATACTACCCTACTCATCTTGAGAGAAGTCTGACTGCTCAGCCACAGCTACCAGGTAAATCTGGGTGGTGCAGACTGCTACCAATTGGGTTTATTGCTTACCCCTGTAGTCTTAATCTTCTTGCAGTGTTCCCCCAAAGGAACTGCACATGATTCTGCCTAATAGGAGCTAGTTTCCAAAACTAGCCATTAAGGGTCACAGATAGTTTAGAAATTAGAAACAGATTCAATGTATTCGTAGATTTAGACACATATATAAAAATAGTACGTTTACAAAAGAAAAAACACAAGAAAAGACTTTAAAGTGTCACAGAAGAGCCTCAATTGGCTTACAACGGAAGGTAAAACAAGTGACAAACTGTTGTTGCATCACAGTTAGTTAGGTGAGGGTTAGCAGCATACGTGTATCGTGTTGATTTCAAATACTACTGTTACTGCAACACTAACCCCCCATGCTGACTACTCATCCATCAATATTGATGGCACCATGATACCGGTGCTCAAACAAGTAAAAACATTAGCAGGGTAATTCATGGAATAAATGTGCGCCGAAAAGGGGAGCGCAAGCATGAAAATCGCAGCACACGCGTGCTAAAGCCGTGCACGCAGCCGATCATCGATTCATGGAATGTGCTGCGCTTGTAAAACCTGGGATGTGCGCCAAATCTGTGGGTGGCACACGCGGACGCACACGTCACTAAACGGCGTGCGTGACGCGCACAGGGAAAGTGCACATTGTGTAGCGCACACAAGAAAAGTGGGCGGAACACAGGGCGTAACACGCGGAATGAGGAACAACGCGTGAAAATGTGGGCGTTACGGGGAAAGTACAGGAGGAAAATGCTTGCAACGCCCACACGCGCGCTAACAGCACGTATTCATGGAATCGAACAGAGGAAATCCATGCGCCAAAAAAGACGCGCTAATCTGGAAACACGTACACCAGCAGGAAGCAGGCGTAAGTGGCCCTGCGCAGCATAAAAGTGTGCGCAAACAACAAACAGGCTCATACGCTAAGATGAATATACCGTTCCAAGCAGCAGTGGTCATGGAACACCGCAGGAGGAGGAGGATAGCCAGGCCCCACATTTTCTTGCCCAGGACCAGCCTTTTTGGGATGCCTGATAACCAGGTGTATGGGAGGTACAGGTTTCCATCACACATAATATTCGACCTGGTGAGTGAGTGGGAGGATGACCTCACATCACCCACCCTGTGCTCCCAAGCACTGAGCCCCTTGGAAAAGGTGCTCAATGTACTGCACTTCTTGGCCACTGATTCATTTCAGCGGACAAGTGCCATAGTCGGGGGTGTCTCACAGGCCACACAGTCACGCTGCCTACACCAGGTGTTGGCCGTCATGACTGCACGCCCCTCAGTCTGCAGGCACATATACATGCCCAGAACACCTGCAGAAAGGCAGGCTGTCGTCCAGGACTTTTATGGGGTGGCACACTTCCCCAAAGTGCTAGGTGCCATTGATTGCACCCATGTGGCTCTACGTCCTCCCAGGGCCACTGAGCACATCTATTGAAACCGCAAGCACTGGCATTCCATCAACGTGCAGGTTGTATGTGATGCCAAGGGAATCATCACCTCAGTATATGCCAACTATCCAGGGTCCAGCCATGATAGTTTCATATTCAGAATGTCACCCCTAAACCGGGACCTAAAAGCTGGGCGGCATGGTGACACATGGCTAATTTGTGAGTATAAATGCCTCTGCACATGCATGCATGTCAGAGACTGAGAAATGTGAAAACATCCCCTAAAGACAACCATTATCCCCTCCCCAGGGGACAGTGCCTACCCTCTGGCCACCTACATGATGACGCCAGTTCAGAACCCCACCACACCACCCGAGGTAAGATACAACACAGCCCATATTGCAACCCGGGGCATAGTGGAGCGCACATTCGGAGTGCTCAAGTCACGCTTTCGCTCCCTTAACCGCTCTGGTGGGCAGCTGCTATATGCGCCCGCAGTAGTGTGCAGGATCATAGTAGCAGCATATGTCCTGCACAATGTTGCAACCCGGCAGGACGTGCCGGTGGACATGGTGGTGCCCCCACATACCCAACCACATGCACGGCCGCTGCACATGGGAGGTGAAAGGGCACGTGGCGAGGCAACCCGTACACAGCTTGTGGCAAATTACTTCACCTAAAATCCCACCACTGCGGAGTGCACACAGGCCTAGAACATACTAGCTGACAATCAATGATGATGACAAAAGGGACAGTCAACTGTCACAACCATACCAGCCTGAGATTGTTCAACTGGAAGTGCTACATTGTGTGCATCCCCAGCTACTTAAAGACACCCAATGCTGTGTCAGAAAAAGCCATACATTGATGCAGCATGAAGGACTACCCCCTTGCAAAATACCACATCAAAATAGTGGCATGTCACCCAACCCCTCCCCATCTCAGCTACCCAACACACCATGGCATGGAATGCAATGTGAAAGCAACCAAATGAATGCACAACACATGACACAAGTGTCACAAAGTGCACTGTCCCAAATGGAAACAGGCCACAGGCAATTTGCTCTCAGTAATGAATACAAAACAACACACATGAACAAATACTTACCAGCAAGACAAAACATCAGTACAGGATCAAACAGTGGCAATACATGACAGTAAAACATTAAAGTAGTGCAAGTGTCACAACCTGGCTAAGGCAGCACATGGACCCCTTCCAACTGCAGGGTGTTGCTTGTAGGCAAATGTGTCAGTGTACTGCATACAACATGAACTGCATCTGCAAAGGAGACGGGCTTGTTAAAACATGAAGAAGGTACATGTATATAAGGAAAAAGTCATGGGTGTAGAACCATATATAAATCCACCATGCAGTGGAGAATTGAACAACAATCCCCACTAGGGATGTATACATAGCTTTGACTACAGACTACCCGCACAACTTATGGGAGCCCAATGTGTCACTGTGTAAGTTACTGTCACTTGGTCACACCCTTTGCAAGCCCATGGAAAGGGAAAGCAGGAGGGGTGTGTGTGTCAGTAACCCAAGTTTCTAACCCAAAGACAGGACAAGCCTGCATGTGCTCAGCTGGAGTACACAGTGGATGCCTACGGGACCCACACAAAGTAACACACTGTAAAATAAAAATAAAAAAAATAAATAAATGGCCATGTGTGGACCGGGGGGGGAGGCCACCCAGGAGGGACGAGGTACAGGGTGCACCCCAATACCCACATGCGTGGATGTTGAGAAAAAAAAAACCTCCATGGGCTCATGGCCTGCACGGCTATGCTACAGTGGGAGAACTGCCGTCGCTGTCATCACCCTCTTGGGCTACATCAGAAGGTGGGCCTGGTATGGGAGGCAGACCACACAAAGCCCTGGAATGCTCCTCCATGGCAGCAAGCATGCAGGTGTGAAAGGTTTAGTTCTGCAGGATGATGGTACGGAGATCCCCATGCAGCACCTCACGGGTAGCACGCATTTCTGCCTGCATGGCCTCACGTCATGCCCGGATCTCCTGACGGGTTGCCTGGAGCTCAGCTGAAAGTGTGCGTGTCAGCTGCTCCAGCTGCTGTTCTGACCTTGTAGTCCGGGACACCTCAAGTTCACACAGAGTATCTCTGAGGAAGCTGTGTTCTAACATCAGGGCTTCCCTGTGGGCCTGTGACTCTGCAGATATGGCTGTGCGCAGAGTCTCAAGTCCAGCCCATCGGTCACTATCGGATGCCAACATGTCCTCCCTGTGTGAGTGGCAAATGGACTCTGTTGCCTGCTGCTGGAGCTCCACCTGCCTTTCAGGGGTATAATGGAAGTGGCCACCCTGTCCATGGCCTGAGCCATCATTTCACACGATGCCCCTGGTGTGCTGCTATAGTGTAGATGGAGTTCTCCCACACAGTATTGCCTGGTGGTGCACGGCCACCGCCTTGGCGGGCACCACACCTGTTTGGGGCAAGGCGATGTGCACCTTGCTGTGCTGGCACTGCCTGAGGCTGCAGGACTGCATTCCTCCTTTGATCTGCTGGCCCAGGAACAGGAGCAAATATTGTGGAGTGTGACCCTGCATCCGTAACCGCCACAGGCGGACTTTCCAACACTGAATGCCCATAGAGGGGTCTACCCCCAGTGCAGGTGGGTTGGACAGAACAGCACCCCTGCCAGAAACACTCACCTGCGATGGGACATATTTCTCAATGTCTGATTCAGCACCTGATTCATATAGGCCTCCGGAGGTGTACCCAGAGATACCCGTGGACAGTATGGTCTGTATGAGTAATGGGTTTTCACCCACCACAACCCAACATCCTCCACAGGTGCCTGGTTGTGGCTGTGAGTACTCCTGGCTCTGCGCCATCTCCTCCTCCTCAACAGCATCAAGTGCCTCATTACCTGCAAAAACATGAAAGAAAAGTAATGAAAACAGGCATGAGCACCATAGCACACACGCATAGGCATGACGAGGCAGACATCCAGTACATTAATGTCACACATTAATTGTCACACATGACAATAACTCTGGCATGCATGCACTGTCAAGGAGTTGGAATGGCGGGCAAAAAGCAGACACTGAGGACTCCAAGATGGAAAACCAACACATGTGCTGCATGCTGGATAGCACTGGCATCACACATTAGCCTGTGCGTGGCATGGACAATCCACATACATGACACATGCCAGCACACAGATGGCACTTAGCATAGCCATGGCATATTTGACATGGACACCCAGACGGTTGCAAATCAGTACTGTCACCCATCCATGTGAGATGGACATCATGAAATAAAACATGCAAAATAGTGTGACAAAACACACATGAGCCACACGCTGCAACAAAGCCAGTGTTGACTGATGCAGTGATGGCAGGCACATGGATACATCAATGGTTGGTCACTTTGACATGACAGAAGACAATTGTCATGTTCAACATTCAAACAGGGCCCTAAAATGATTGTGTGCAGGCCATGTGTAGGTGCACATTACTCAATCAGCCTGATTGGTCAAATCATTCCCATAATAATGTAAGACATGTGGGCCATTGGGGGGTGTAATCTATGACTGAAGTATGTCACATTTGGGGCAGTACGGCACAAAAATGTGTGGTAAAAATGCTAATGATTTCATCAATGAGGCATAATGAACAGGAAACAGTATGAACAATGTTGTGGCAAGATGACAGTTGAAGGGCAAGTGCAGTAATCAGGTGCAAATTGTCAACTGCGGTCAGAAGGGATACTGTGAAACTGAAACCCAAGGCTGGGGAATGGTTTGGAGGGACCACATGGGTGACCCATAGCAGTCATGACTACACAGCCTCACCTGGCAGTCAATCAGAACACATCACCAAGCAACATACACGTGGATTGCACACGCATGCATGGGCACTCACCGGACATTGCTTCAAGATCTAGTAGATCTCCCACGCTTGGATCTGATCCTCTGTGATGAAGGCTCCAACGATAGACTCATGTTCAGTGAGTTTTTCCTCCTCTGGTGGAGACCCACCACCAGTCACCAGAGTAGAGGCATGATTGGAAGCCATCTTGTTCTTTGCTCTGCGTTTCAGGCTATTCCACCGCTTAGAGCAATCATCAGCTGTGCGCCTCACAAATCCAAGGGAACTAATGTGGTCCGCGATGGTCTGCCAGTGGGCCCTACGTTGAGCAGACATAGTCTTGCACCCTGCAGTCACCACCATTTTGCGGCCATGGGCCGACACGTAGCACACACGTGCGTCTAGTTCTGCATCATTGAAACTAGGCTTCCTTGACGTGCTGGAGTGGGTAGCCATGTCTTGGGTCCCAGCCTGTACTGCAAGAACACCCTTCTTCCTCTTGGAAGGTGGTGCAGACCCTGAGTGGCTTACGCCGCTCTGGTTGGTAGGGGCTGAAGCGTAGGTGGACTGGGCACTGGAAGTAGCCAAAGGCACGAGGACCAAAGGTCTCACTGCAGGCATTGGCTGCTAGGTGATGTTGGCAGGACCAACCTCTGTGTGATGGACTTGGACGAACACTTCCCCAGCTGGGAGACTCGGAGCTGGGGTGGATTGAGCTGAAACTGCCCCTGCAGCCTCCTCACCCTGGCTACTTGGGGCAGCAGATGACATTGCTGGCTCAGATCCACATGGCCTGGTGACAGCAACTTTCACCGCCACACGTGGCTTTGACTTGGTGACACGGAAGTCAGCCTGGGAGTCATCCTGTGCCGGTTCGGTTTATAATATGGGCCTGATTAACAAGGCCTGAGCTGGGATGGTGTCAGCTACATCTCCCTGACCCATGGGGGGCATAGGTGTCCCTGATTGGTCCTCCACACACTTGGCTCTTGGCCCACCCTGCACATCCTGGCCACATCCCCTACCGTGCCCACCTCTTTGAGGTTGGCCACCTTTGCCTCCCTTACTGCTTGGTCGCCTCCCAACCATGGCACTGATGTTGTTGTGCGAATAGGAGGTGCAGTAAACAATTGTCCTGGGCAATTGGGGTGAAAGGGGTAGGGTACTAGATGGAATACGTACCCTAGTGCTCTAGCAAGGCTGTCTGTGACCCCTGGGGGAAGATGACGGGTCACGCAATGATCAGGCACCCCGAAAACAAAATGTAAGGTGCACACGACCCCTGGTAGACCATGTGCATGGAATAAAGAACCCACACTATGCTGTGGCACCCAGAAACACAAAAATAAGCGTGCGCATGGTACACAAAGGCTACAATGACCTCTGAATGGGTACGTGACACACGGGGGCAACCACAGTTGAAAAATACATGCGCGACTCACCGTCTGCCTGGAAAAAGAACATGAAAAAGACGCGCGTGTATGCGTTGGCAACACCCCCTCCAAAAGAAGAATTGAACGCTGTCTGAGTATACAGGGAGTATGAACTAGAACCGTTGTGAAGTAATCGCGTGTAAACCGACAAGAAGTACAAGAATCACCCACTCGTTCTCCACGAAAAAGCACGTACAAGAAAATGGCGTGCTACACGTACCTTTTAACCCAGCCCACACGTGCAACATCACTTACGCTCGTATGCGCTAAGGGCCTTTCCTTGAATTACACGCTGACGTGCAGTTTTTTCACGTGCCAAATCACTCCGTATCAAGCTGGCCACACAACATCACACGGAATACCATGCTCCTGCCCAGAAGGCCATTTTCCTGCCCCCCAGAGCCCTGAGCACGCTCCCACCTGCCATCTGTTGCTGCCTGCTGGCCACGTGCCCTGCTGTTTGGTGCCTGCACGTCAGCCATCTGCAGGGGTCCAGTTGCTGTGACCACCCCTGCTGGAACAGAAGACTCCTGACTGGGATTCCAACATTCCACAGCCCAGCCCCAGGACCCAGTTGCCCACCCACACCTGCCTCTGGGGTTGCCATGTCGGACACAACACCATCTGGCACCAGTGGCAACCCCCCAGCAGAGAGGCAGAGGGCTACCAGCTTCAGTGCCAATGAAGTTGGTATCCTGGTGGAGCGAGTCCTGGGGCAGTATGATGCCCTCTTTGGAAGTGTGCGCGCCGACAATGAAGGACAGAAGAGGATCTGGATGGACATTGTGGCTGCCATCAACGTGGATGGGGTGGCAGTCCACGACATTCAACATGTCCGGAAGCGCTGGGAGGACTTCAGGTCCAGGACCCTCAACAAGGCCCGGTGCCTCTTGAAGGCAGTGGATGCTGAGGGGTGCCGGGTCTGCCTAACCAACAACCAGATGAGGGTCCTGGAACGTATACACCCAGCGCTCCACCTCCAGGTCCTTGAGAGGCAGACCCGTCCGGAGTCGAGCGGTAAGTGTACATGCGTACCTATTGGACGCTGTGCATGTTTAGGTGTCCCAGGAGTATGCAGGTTGCACATATGTCTTTGTAGACCCATCTATGGATCTGTATTTGCAGGGACATGAGCCTGCCGCATAAGAGTCCTGTCATGTGTGAGACACATCAATGGTGTATGTGTTGGAATGCATGCTGGCTGAATGCATGTGCTGGTACACACATGTTTAAATGTGTGTGTATGTACTGTGGCATGGTTGTGGTGTCACACATGGATGCTGGTTCCACCTGCATTTATCTGCACTATGTACATGTGCATGTGTGTGTATTTGACAAGTGTGCAACTGTGATACACCATGGATGCATGTGACACTGACATGTAGGAGACTGATTGGCAGATGTGACATGGATTGCGATGATGTCACTGCTACATGTGGTGGAGATGTACAGATGAATGTATGTCTGGTGGTGTGTGTGCATGTGTTCTGCACTCCCCGTGTTGCATGTGATGTCAGGCTAACCTTTGGCTGCTCATGCTGTTGTTTGTGTATGGATGGTGCTGCCTGGTGCAACATTCCTGTTGATTTGCTCATGTGTGTGAGTTGAAATGATATGTGTGTTGGGGAGTGTGATGCCATGTGTGAAGTTTGACACTGCCACTCATGTGCAACTGTCATGTGTGTATCAGACCATTGTACAGTGCCCTGATGCCTGTGTTCTATCTATCCCTCTCTGCAGCATCAACTGATGAAGAGGGCAGAAATGGTGCTGTGGAGCAAAGCGGCAGGGATCGCACCGCCAGCCAGAGACCCAAGGCCCGGCTCCCCTCCCATGTTGTCATCTTGTTGAGGAGTGAGGAGTCTTGTGCTGCTTCCGTGGCCGCAGTTGCCGAGGGTAGGTTCAAGAGGCGGAGGTCGGAGATGGACTCTTCGGCAGCAGAAGGCGCAGCTGATACCCCACAGGGTCAGATGGAGGAAGATGGCACAGAGTCATCCAGGAGGGTGGGGGGTTTGGTTGAGGGGGAGGTGGTGGAAGGGACACACACGGGGTCTGGAGGGGGGATTCCACTGGTGCTAGTGGTGCAGTCCAGGGGCTTGGACAGGAGGCAGCACAGGCCGCCGCAGAGGTGCCTGTGTGTAATCCTGTCCCCGATCCTGTGACTGCATCATCCCGCACCAGCAGAGATGACTTCGTCCAGACCTGTTTTCAGGGAGGGGATGAGCGCACAACAACTGGCCTTCCTCTCCCTGCGGACGTGGCAATCCGGGACCATGTTGAGCCTGTCCTGGCTGGGATGGCGTTGCATCAACGGGGCATGCGAGATGACCTTCAGGGTTTTTGTGAAGACTCTGCACGTTATCTCGGATGCCTCTTTGACCGCGTCGACCTACTAGAATGGGTCACCAGTGCTGGATTCCTAATGTGCTGGAACTTGTGCCGACCCCCTCCTCAACTGAACCCCCTATGCGCCAGTCATCCTATGTGCCATCTTCTGGCCCAAGTATCACCTGGGTACCCTGTGGAGCTGCCTCTGACCCAGTGGCCAGGCTAGTGGAAGACACATCCCTGCCACAGTCGGGAGTCGGAGGTCCAGCAGGGGTGGGCACCCCAACAACTGGACCCCAGCAGGAGGAGGACGTGTAGGCATTAAGAGGCAAGGCACAGGCACGGCAGCAGAAGGTTCTAGGTGGGAGCGATGATGGCTCGGGGTCATCAACCTCAGAGGGACAGGCATCGACCGGAGGTCAGGAGGACCCTGGATTCGGAGTGTCTTCCGTGTGGCAGCAGTTTGGCCAGCAAATAGATGCGGAGCGGCGGCGGGCGGAAGAGGCATGACTCACTATGGTCAGGGCGGAGAACTCCATGCACAGGGTGCTGAGGCGGGCTGAGTGCCTCGAGGCAATTCGCAGGGAGTTGGAGGTGGACATGGCTTTATCCCTGCGAAACCTCGGAGCCATGGAGCAGGCCCGCCTCCAGGACGTAGAACGGGAGTTCGATGATGCCCTGGCCCGGGAAATCAACAAGTGAGCAGTAGGACTTGCCCGCCGCCATTGTATATAGTTAATTAGTGTTAGATTTCCTTTCTGGTTTTCTTTCATTTGGGGCGCTTGGACAATGCCTCACCTTTTTGTATATAGTTGTTCATTAGGTAGGGTTTTTTGTAGGATTCCTTTCAATAGTTGGGCTCATGGACACTGGATTTGTACTTTGTATATAGTTGAACACTGGATTTCACTTCATAATTTTTTTATTTTACCATGGATCAATGGATTTGTCTTATTTTTTACCTTTGAATTTGGTTTTAGGGACGGACACTTTGGACCCATGTTCATTCTGATTAATTTGGATTCTGCTATCACACATTCTTTTTCTATTATTTTGGACATGCAGCATTTTGTTTATTATTTCCATTAATGTGTGATTTCATTTCATTCCCTTGCTTTTATGTTTAATACATTTTTATTTCATTCTTCAATGTGTGGTATTCTCTCATTGGTTTCATGCCACAATGTGGGTTTTCTCATTCACTTGCACCCATTGTGTGTGTGTGTGTGTGACGGACATGTATTGATGTGCATACTTGCCATTTGGGATGTATCATGTGATGGGGATTTCAATGTGGGGCGGATGTAATACTTGGTTGTGTGTTTGTACTGGGGTGGAGTGGGGTGGGATTTGGGTGGCCATAAGGGCCATATTTGTGGATCATGATGATGTGTTGGGGGGACATGAGTCGGGCCTTGCTGGCTGGTGCCTGTCACTGCTGGGTGGGTGGGGGTTCAGGGGGACATGATTTGGGTCCTGCTGGCAGGTGCCTGTCACTGCTGGATGGGTGGGGGTTCAGGGGGACATGATTCGGGGCCTGATGGCAGGTGCCTGTCACTGCTGGGTGGGTGGGGGTGCAGGGGGACATGATTTGGGACCTGTTGGCATGTGCCTGTCACTGCTGGGTGGGTGTGGGTGCAGGGGGACATGATTCGGGACCTGTTGGCAGGTGCCTGTCACTGCTGGGTGGGTGAGTGGGTGGGGGGACATGAGTTTGGGCCTGCTGGCAGGTGCCTGTCACTGCTGGGTGGGTGGAGGTGCAGGGGGACATGTGTCGGTGTAACGCTCACCTGATTCTCGCAGAGGCGCCGGTCTTGACTGGGCGACTACCGTATCTTCAAAGGTGATGTGCAGCACCCGGTTGGCTCTTTGGGCTGGACCTCTGTGCCCTGTATGCCTGACGTGCAGAGTAAGATGTCTGCAGATAGAAAATACGGGGTTAATGAACTGGGGTTATTGGGGTGTCCCTATCTCTTTCCTCTTCTCCTCTCCTGTAGACCCCCACAGGTTAACGCTCTCACCTTAGGTAAGTGAATGCCGAGCTCTCCATCTGCCTCGGGGCAGGGTGCTGTAACCAGTTTCTTCACTGGATAGGTAGCGCAGGCCTCTTGACTCCAGAGGACTGCTGTCCGTCGTTTACTGCACGAACGGTAAGTTTCGAGTAACTCAAATGTCTTTAAAGTCTTTAATAATGATGTCTCTTGTTTTGCAGGGTTCCGGCGATGGCGGATGACGGGCTGAAGTGAGTTGAAGATGGAGCCCGTGTGATGAATAGAAGCGCCTGGAAGCACGTAAGTAAGCGCTTGTTGCCAGCTTCACGATGCGCTCTAACTGTCTTTTTATTTTGCAGGTACAAGTTCGGAGCGGCTGCAGGGTGCCGGGATACCCACTGGGTTAGATGTGGAAAGGAGTAATGGCACGTGAGTATTAAAGTTCCCCAATGTCTTTAAACGCACCTTGTTTTGTCTTTCAGATGCGGGATGCAGCGCTGACGGCCTCCGGAGCGTGCGAAGAGTTGGTAAGCTTTTGTCTTTCAGATGCCGGAATGCAGTGTGAAGACCTCCGGAGCGCACGAAGAGTAGGTAAGCCTTTGCCTTTCAGATGCCGGAATGCTAACCTGTTCTTTCTTGTCTTTATAGGTGTTGCTGAAGACTGGATTCAGGATGGTAAGCCTTTTTCCTTAGGCCCAGGACCGGATGCAGAAGACACGATGAGCGTTCTGCTGCAGAGGGTGCAGAATAACGCAAAGCAAGATTCATCCACCGGGTGTGGTTTAAATAGCCTCCTGTAGTGCTTAGGTGTCTCCTTCCACAGCCACGCCTAAGTAAGAAAAGAGTTCCTGGTAAGAAAAGAGTTCCTGCCTTCCAGAAGAGTTCCAGTGTTCTGAATCTAGGGAGTGGCTCCAGCCCCACCCAACAGGAAAAGTAGTTCCAAACAGAAGAGGATCAGAGGCTCAACTGGCAGGCAAGTAAGCAGCATGGTCTGCTGCAGGTAAGTCCATCCAAGCATTATGAGCCCGGCGCTTCCAGCGCTGGGACTGGGCATATTTATGAGCCTGGTGCCACTGGCGCCAGGACTGGGTCCAAAAGGTCCCAATTGGGACTGGTTGGCACTCGGAACCTGGGTTATGGATCTGCTTCCAAGGGAGTTGGGAAAACCCTGACCTTTTGGAAGCAGAGATCATGACAGTACCCCCCCACAAGGCCCCTCCCAAACCGGGCTTCTCCGGGGGTTTTGGCTTGTCATGAAATGTTCGGTGAAATCTTTTGATTAGGCGAGGAGCGTGGACATATTCAGCAGGTTCCCAGGATCTCTCTTGAGGGCCATAGCCTTTCCAGTCAATTAGGTAGAATAGTTTAGATTTGGAGATCTTGGAGTCCAGAATGCTTTTGACTTCAAACTCGAGTTCTCCATCAACTAGGATAGGTTTTGGAGATTTGGTTAGTCGGGTTTGAGGTTGCACGGGTTTTAATAGAGAGACGTGGAAGACCGGATGTATCTTCATGTGCGGGGGCAAGTCCAACTTGACCGCTACTGGGTTTACTATGGTAGTGATGGAATAGGGACCAAGGTATCTTGGGTTGAATGTGCGTGGCCCTTTTAGAGATAGATATTTGGTGGATAACCAGACTTGAACCCCTACTTGATAGTGAGGGGCTTCCTTCCGATGTTGATCTGCTCCTTTCTTGTATTGTTCTTTAGCCCTTTGAAGGTGAGAAACAGCTTCCTTAAAGGCTTGGGTGATTGTAGAATGCAGGTAGTCTACTGCTGGTGTTTCAAGATCTTGGAGGGGATCCAACTCCGAGGTTCGAGGGTGACTGCCGTACAAAAGAAAAAACGGGGTTTTCCCAGTTCCCGAATGGACAGAGTTATTGTAGGCATACTCGGCTATCCAAAGGATATCTTTCCAAGTTTTTTCAGTTTGTTGCAGCATGCAGCGTAAATACTGTTCCAGAGTTTGATTGGTCCTCTCGGTTTGTCCGTCGGTCTGAGGGTGGTGACTGGTCGATAGCCTCACATCAATTTGAGCCGACCGACAGCAACTTTGCCAAAAATGAGAAATAAATTGACTACCTCGATCTGAAATTAGAACCGAAGGAAAACCGTGCAGTCGGACGATGTTTTCGAGAAATTCTCGGGCCAGAGTTGCTGCTGTTGGCAAGCCTTTGAGCGGAATGAAATGCGCCATCTTGGAGCATAAGTCCACGATTACTAGAATCGTATTGTATCCGGAGCATGGAGGTAGATCGGTGATGAAGTCCATAGAAAGCGTATGCCAAGGGCGAGGTGGGATGTCAATAGGGCGTAGGAGGCCTGCTGGTCTTTCCTTTTGACTCTTGTTTTGGGCGCATACTCCACAGGACATTATAAAGTCTCTGATATCTTTTTTCCAAGACGGCCACCAGAAGTAGCGCTTGATCTTTTCTGAGGTCTTGGCTATACCGGGATGACCTTCCATTAAAGAGTCGTGATAACAAGAGATTACTTTTTTCTGTAAATCTGTGCTGGGTAGGTATAATCGTTCTTGGAAATACAATAAGTTGTCCTTTACTGCAAAGTCCTTTCCCTGCAGATGCCAATTCTGTATGTCTGCTGGAGTTACAAGTTGCCTGGCTTTATCCTTAACTTCCTCTATGGATTCTGTGGCGATTACACCCAGAATTCTTTGTTCGGGAATGATTGGTACAGGTTTAGGGTTGATCAAGTGTTCTTCCACTCCCATCCGAGAAAGGGCATCGGCTTTACCGTTCTTTGTACCAGGTCGATAGGTAATTATGAAGTCAAACTCGGCAAAGAATAATGCCCAACGGAGTTGTCTAGAGGATTGGGCTTTTGCGGTTTTCAAATATTGCAGGTTTCGGTGATCCGTAATCACAGTAACGGTGTGTCGGGCCCCCAGCAGATAATGCCGCCAAGCCTTAAAGGCAGACTTGATAGCCAGAAGTTCCTTCTCAGTAATCGTGTAATTGACTTCAGGAGGCGAGAATTTGCGGGACCAAAATGCCACGGGATGCAACTGATTGGTTACCGGGTCCTTTTGTGATAGAACTGCCCCCATGGCAAGGCTTGAAGCATCAGTTTCCACGATGTAGGGGAGTTCGGGGCGAGGGTGTTTTAAGATTGGTGCAGAGATAAATTTAGTCTTCAAATCGTGGAAAGCTTGTTCCGCCTCGGTAGACCATTCAAAACGTTTGTTTTTCTTTAACAAGGCAGTGATGGGCTGGACTATTCGAGAGAACTCGGGGATAAACCTGCGGTAAAAGTTAGCGAAGCCTAAAATGCTTTGCACACCTTTTACGGAGGATGGTGATGGCCATTTGAGAACTGCATCGACCTTCTTTGAATCCATACGCACTCCGCCAGGTGATAATATGAATCCCAAGAATTCAACTTCAGTCACGTTGAAAACACATTTTTCCAACTTAGCGAAAAGTTTGTGTTGACGCAATCTTTCGGGGACCATTTTCACGTGTTTCCGATGTTCAGATTCCGATGAAGAATAAACGAGAATGTTGTCGATGTAAACAACAACACACACATCTATGAGCTCTCTGAGGACATCGTTCATAAAATATTGAAAGGCGGCCGGGGCATTGCAAAGTCCGAAGGGCATGACCTGATATTCAAATAGCCCATACTTGGTGCGGAAGGCCGTCTTCCATTCATTGCCCTCTTTTACTCGTACCAAGTGGTAAGCTCCTCTAAGATCCAGCTTTGTGTATATGCATGCTTTTCTGACTTGGTCCAGGAGTTCAGGGATCAAAGGTAACGGATATCTATTCTTAACAGTGATCTGGTTCAGGGAGCGATAATCGATACAAGTCCTAAGGTCTCCTTCCTTTTTTGGAACGAAGAACAAAGCTGAAGAGGCAGGGGACTTGGAAGGACGAATAAACCCATTTGCCAGGTATTGATCCAGGTATTGTCGAAGGTGAAGGTTCTCAGGCTCGGTGAGGGCATAAATTCTACTACAAGGAGGAGTAGATCCAGGTATCAGGTCTATCTGGGAGTCATAAGACCTATGAGGAGGTAGAGAGTTAGCCTGCTCCTTCCGGAAACCATCTTGGTATTCTAGGTATTCGGGAGGTAACTGGGGAGTCTCTGAAGAAATTGCTGCCAGTGCAACACCAGGTGGAGGGTGACAAGTAGAGACACATTCTGGAAACTGGACCGTTCTTGCTCGCCAATCGATCAGAGGATTGTGTTTCTCTAACCAAGGTATTCCTAGAATAATCTGGAACTGAGGGGCCTTGATCACATCGAACACGATCTTCTCATGGTGTCCATCTTGACTTACTAGCGTCACCTCTTGAGTGGTATGCGTTACTGGCCCGGAGGCTATCTCCGTACCATCCACCGTAGTAATGACGTCCTTTACAGCCTTGGGACAGAGAGTTAGATTCATCCTCAAAACCATTTCATGATCCACATAATTGCCGATGGCACCGCTGTCGACGTAAGCTTCAATTGCATGTAATCGATCCGGATTATCAGGGCTAATGAGGACCATAGGTATCACGAAATGCGAGGTCACGGAACTGGTTTTCACGCTCGGCAAGAGGACCTCTATTCTTGTCGGGCGAGGTCGTTTCCCTGCTCAGAGTTTGTAACTGTGGTAACTGCAGCTCCTACTGCCTTCTTGGCAGGTTTCACCGGACAGTCTCGAAGAAAGTGCCCTGAGTTTCCGCAATATAGGCATAATTGCAACTGTTTTCTCCTTTCCCGCTCCCTTTGTGTTAGAGGACCTTTCAGACCCCCTATTTGCATGGGTTCCCCGGAGTCTACTCCTTTGGAAGGAGTTGGCGGTTTGGAAAATACTCGGGCATCAAACTTGGAACGATCGGCCTTCCTGTTCTGCAGTCTGTGATCTATTTGAACGACCAAGTCTATATAATCGGAACAGTCTTGTGGACGATTCACTACTTGGCCTAAAACGTCTTTGAGCTCTCCACGTAGACCTCTATAAAACAGCGTAATCCTTTTGTTCTCAAACCATTGAGTTTCCACTATTAGTCTATTGAAAGATGCAATATAAGCCAAAAGGTCTTGATTACCCTGTCGCAACGAAAGAAGCTCATTGTCCAAGGCCTGCCCCTGTGCATGTCTTGCGAACAGTTTTTCCATACTAAGCTGAAAGGCTTGAAAATCATGGAGAACCGGATCATCTTGATTAACTAGAGGGATCGACCAGTCTGCCGCATTGCCACTAAGGTACAAAAGTACAAAAGCTAGTTTAGCTTGACCAGTTGGAAAGGCTGCTGGCCGGCATAAGAAGTGCAACCGGCACTGATTGATAAATATCGCAAACTTCTTTGGGTCACCAGAAAATCGTTCGGGCGGAGCCAGAGGTACATTCCCAGGTAGGTTGATCTGCACTGGATTCATAGAGGATGTTGAAGGAAGATTTGCCCCTGATGCGGGTAGCGGGGTCTGTCCGGCTTGTGACTGTAGCACTTGTCTAGCAAGATCATCTGTTCTCTCCTTGGAAATAATTAGTTCCCTTCTTAGAGCGTTCGTTTCCTGACGAGCTGCATGCACTTCTGCCCTTAGTTCCCCAAGTAACCGGGCTAGGTGGTCAGTATCCGAGGTTTCCATAGCGCCTGGGCGAGAGTTTTGCGGTAGGCTTTGCATTCTGTAACGCTCACCTGATTCTCGCAGAGGCGCCGGTCTTGACTGGGCGACTACCGTATCTTCAAAGGTGATGTGCAGCACCCGGTTGGCTCTTTGGGCTGGACCTCTGTGCCCTGTATGCCTGACGTGCAGAGTAAGATGTCTGCAGATAGAAAATACGGGGTTAATGAACTGGGGTTATTGGGGTGTCCCTATCTCTTTCCTCTTCTCCTCTCCTGTAGACCCCCACAGGTTAACGCTCTCACCTTAGGTAAGTGAATGCCGAGCTCTCCATCTGCCTCGGGGCAGGGTGCTGTAACCAGTTTCTTCACTGGATAGGTAGCGCAGGCCTCTTGACTCCAGAGGACTGCTGTCCGTCGTTTACTGCACGAACGGTAAGTTTCGAGTAACTCAAATGTCTTTAAAGTCTTTAATAATGATGTCTCTTGTTTTGCAGGGTTCCGGCGATGGCGGATGACGGGCTGAAGTGAGTTGAAGATGGAGCCCGTGTGATGAATAGAAGCGCCTGGAAGCACGTAAGTAGGCGCTTGTTGCCAGCTTCACGATGCGCTCTAACTGTCTTTTTATTTTGCAGGTACAAGTTCGGAGCGGCTGCAGGGTGCCGGGATACCCACTGGGTTAGATGTGGAAAGGAGTAATGGCACGTGAGTATTAAAGTTTCCCAATGTCTTTAAACGCACCTTGTTTTGTCTTTCAGATGCGGGATGCAGCGCTGACGGCCTCCGGAGCGTGCGAAGAGTTGGTAAGCTTTTGTCTTTCAGATGCCGGAATGCAGTGTGAAGACCTCCGGAGCGCACGAAGAGTAGGTAAGCCTTTGCCTTTCAGATGCCGGAATGCTAACCTGTTCTTTCTTGTCTTTATAGGTGTTCCTGAAGACTGGATTCAGGATGGTAAGCCTTTTTCCTTAGGCCCAGGACCGGATGCAGAAGACACGATGAGCGTTTTGCTGCAGAGGGTGCAGAATAACGCAAAGCAAGATTCATCCACCGGGTGTGGTTTAAATAGCCTCCTGTAGTGCTTAGGTGTCTCCTTCCACAGCCACGCCTAAGTAAGAAAAGAGTTCCTGGTAAGAAAAGAGTTCCTGCCTTCCAGAAGAGTTCCAGTGTTCTGAATCTAGGGAGTGGCTCCAGCCCCACCCAACAGGAAAAGTAGTTCCAAACAGAAGAGGATCAGAGGCTCAACTGGCAGGCAAGTAAGCAGCATGGTCTGCTGCAGGTAAGTCCACCCAAGCATTATGAGCCCGGCGCTTCCAGCGCTGGGACTGGGCATATTTATGAGCCTGGTGCCACTGGCGCCAGGACTGGGTCCAAAAGGTCCCAATTGGGACTGGTTGGCACTCGGAACCTGGGTTATGGATCTGCTTCCAAGGGAGTTGGGAAAACCCTGACCTTTTGGAAGCAGAGATCATGACAGTCGGGGCCTGCCGGCAGGTGCTCGTCAATGGTGGGTGGGTGGGGGACATGTGTGAAGTCTCCCAGGTGCATGTTGCCATGTGGCCTGCCTGCGGGGTATGCCCTGGGGTGATGGGCTGCCTGCGGGGCATGGGGAGGGGGTAGGGACACACCAGGGAGGGACCACACTGCCAATTGCGTGTGTAACTCCCTGCGCACCCCTCAGAATACACGTACCCCTCTCGTGCTAGCGAAAACGCATGTAAACCTTCTCGTGCACCCCCAAAATATATGTACCCCGCTCGCACAAGGTCTATCACGTGCGAAAATTCCCATGCACCCCTGAAATACACATACCCTGCTCGCACAAGGCCTATCACATGTGAAACTTCCCACGCAACCCCAGAATACACGTACCCCGCTCGCACAAGCCCTATCGCGTGTGAAACTTCCCGCGCACCCCCAGAATACACGTACCCAACTCGCACAAGCCCTATCACGTGTGATACTTCCCGCGCACCCCCGAAATACACTGTAACGGCCCTGTGAACTGGTGCAGGGTTAGCACGGCCCTTTGCACTGCATTGGGGATTTCTATGCCTTTTCCTTGCGCAAGGGGCATTCTTGGGGGTGTAACTGCTGCTGCGGGATGTTCTCTGCGCCAGCACTCAAAATGGCTTTGAGATTCCATGAATACGTGGTGCGCCAGAATGCTGTTTAGCGCACACGGCTGGTGCACGCTGGCGCACGCTGGCGCACGCTCCCTCTATTCGCTGCTCGCATTCCCTGCCTCTGCGCTGAAATCTATGAATTACCCCGTAGGTGTCTACCTAAACCCCAATTTTACCATGACTAAGCACATTAACGCCCTCTCTTCTTCCACATCCTAAACCACTACACTTATTGCCCTCAGTCGCCAATTCTTGACCCCCACCAACTGCATCACGCTGGCAAGAGCGTTGATTCTATCCAGACTTGACTACTGCAATATACTCTTTCTGGGCACCTCAAAAGCCAACCTAAATAAACTCCAGCTCAATCAAAACAAAGCCCTTCACACGGCCCTTGCATTAAGAAAGTCTGACCACATTTCTAATATCAGAAGAGACCACCATTGGCTCCCCATCAAAGCTAGAGTCACTTTCAAAACCCTTTGTTTCACGTTCAAATGCCTCCACTCAAGTGCCCCTATTTACCTCAACCACGCCATCACCAGAAAAGCATCAAAGAGACCCCTTACATCCAACAGCCAAACACTTCTAACAATCCCTTGCTATAAGACTACCAAGGCAGGAGGCAGCAGCTTCCAATACCTAGCCCCCACACATTGGAACACTCTTCCCCTCCTCATCAAAAATGAGGAAACATTCACAGTATTTAAGAAATCGCTGAAAACGTGGCTATTCAACCAAGTCTAACATTCCATACCATGCCTAAGGGGAAATGTCTCCGTCTATCTCTCTCTGACGCCCTGTATATAGATTGTTCATGTATGTTTTGTCCTCAATATTTCTGTATAGCGCCCAAGTGGCACTCCCTAATAACTGTTTTAACTAAGCCGTCTGTAACCTCGCCGTGATACCCAAGGGTCTGGCAGTGTAATAAATGCAATAAGATAAACAATAAATAAAAATAAATGTACCCCCTAGAATAAGCTCTGCAATGCCAGTAGATAGTCGATTATCGACTAATTCGAGAAGAATGTGTAGTCCCTTATTTTCGGGTGAGTGGGCTTCCGGGAGTTCATCAAGTCCACCTCACAGACCAGCCTCCTAAATTCTTTAACATATCTCAGTTCAGTACATCCTTTGATTGCCGATCTATCGAATTGAACAGGTTCAATTGTAATGGCAATTTCACGTCTTGTTATGTCTCTGGTACTGGATTCGGAGAAGTAGTTACGCCTATCGCTAGGAGCATACACATTTGTTACTGTATGTATCTTCCTTTCTGTCTAAACCTTAAGTAGACTATATATCTCCCTGCCCTATATTTTAGTACTCAATGAATTTCGCACTTAAAGCCTTTTCACAGCAGAACAGGCTTTGAGTTATAAGTGCTGGAAAATGGTTGATCAAACCGTCCCTTTTTAATTAAACCCTGATCCTCCTCCAGTAAGCAAGTTTCCCTAAGTAGTACTATTCCTATGTTACTTTTTATAGTGCTTCTTTATCTTCACAGATGAGTTGAGGCCTGTCATAATCCATTTACTACTTTCACCAACTTGTTTTTTTATTCTGAACTACCCACATCCAGATACTCAATGTTCATTTTTTCAGTTACACTCATCTTCAAGAACCCCGATCGCAACCTCTCGTACTGCACTATAATGACGATGTGAAACAAAAGGCCAGAGAGACAAGACTCCAAGGCAAACATAAATGGTGAGCCATTCTGACCCCAAACAGTTTCGCCTATACTCAGCATTAAAAAACAAAAACAAAGTAAGAATAACAAATCCAGTACTTTCTTCAAATCAAACTTTTACCCCTTGGAGCTCAACACGCCACCCCAACTCAATATTCTAAAGACCATCAAGTAGCATGGTCCTATTCATGCCCCTCCCACTTCCTCAGCTCAGGGTTTGTCTTGAGGTGTGTTGTGTTGCCTCATCTCTGCTGACCGCAACAGTAGAGTAAGCCAGTCTCTCCAACTGCACGCAGATAAGAGAAGCAGACCCACACATGAATAATCGGTATGGTAATGGTTATTTGTAAAGTGCCTATATACAAGGCAAGTGTTTCAATGCACTCACAGAGGGAGGGAACAAGGGGAAAAAACAAGTCATTCAGAGTACTTGAATTTCGGAATGATACAAATCAGTGCAGACAGCATAAGTGCAAATAATACAATTGACAGTGTAGATAACAGCAAATAGGTCTGACAAACAAATCTGCAGCTTTTCCAAGTGCATTGAGCCGCCACCATGCAAGGAGAGGAGACAGGGAGATAGACGATCTTCAAGGCATGGTATGTTCAGATTGTGCAAGTGTGCAGACGGTACAAGAAGGGGTGGGGGGACAAGTGCAGAGGGGTGGGGGAAATCCAAGTGCACCCCGTTAGTCATATAATGGAGTAGGTGCTGACAGATGCCATTCTCATGGGTCAGTGACCAAGTTCAGTAGCCATGAGGCAAGTGTGAGTGGACTGGCGAGGCTGCCCAGGACCTGTGAGGCTCTGAGAAGCACCCATTGGCCAATCTGACAAACTGTGTGGAAAAGGAGGGAGAAAGGGATAGAGAGGAGAGAGAGGTTAGAGGAGAAGAGGAATGTCTTGAGGAGTTTCTGGAATTTAAGGAGATCAGACTCAAGACAGAGGATTACAGGGAGGCTATTCAAGAGTGGGGCCCAAGGTAAGGATAAAGTGCTCCCTCCAAATCTCTGCTTGGAGAACCACAGAAGGTTCGATGTATATGAGAGGAGGGTGCCGCAGGGACAGTATTTGGGTAGGTATTATTGAAGATTGGTGGGCCCCAGACAGCCGTGTGGACAATGCAGAGGGTCTTGAACTTGATCCTTACAGCCTCTGAGAGCCAATCGAGAAATTTCAGCCCCAGAGAAATGCGTTCCTGGGCATGAGGCCTAGGATAATTCTTGCGGTTCTTTTCTGGATCAGTTGCAGAGGGCACAAAGCAGAGGCAGGGAGGTTGAGAAAGAGGATGTTGCAATAGTCCAGCCTAGAAAGAACCAGGGCTCTGGAGACAGTGAGCCGCTGGGGGAAGGTGAGAAAAGGAAGAGTACCTTGAGGAGGTGCAATTGGTTAGCTACGTGCATGCAGAGAAGTCTCCCAGGGCCCGGAGAAGAGGAACCAAGCAGCCTGGATTGGGGAGGGGGGCATAGAGGAGGGCTCCCACTTATGTGGCAGGTGCAGGTTTGGATTCCCACAGCGGAGGGTGCTGCTGCCCGGCTGGACCCATGTATACGACAGCAGCAGTAGAAGAACCCAGAAGCCAGGCTCCAAATAGTAAGATCATGAGCGGGTCCGAAGTGACTTCGAAAATAGTGTTCTTATCTCACACAGTTAATATATGGCTTGTGTAGCGGGAGAAATAAACAAAGCAAACGTCAAGGCCCTTAAGTTCATCTGTGTCCATTTGAACATGTTGGCTCTGCGTACAAGCATTCATTTTTCTACATTTAATCCCCTCATACCCTGCTATTGTGGTCAGCCAAGAGCACATCCTGCCAAATGGTTGGAGCGTTCAATCCGAGGGGATCCATGTAGCAATGTACCCTCCCTCACACTTGGAGAGAATGCTGCATTCAGTGATCCATGGAATTCGGTCCTCGTGGCAGCTGGTGACTTTGAAGGTAGTGGAGTTGCGTGGACATTTTGCATGACGAATTTGTAAGCGAGGGAGTGCAGCGAGCGAGCTCGACCCATGTCAATGGCGGTGCCTTGGGGGTTTTCCACCCCACGAACATTTTGGAAAATGGCTTATAAAATGTGCAGTTCACTGCTAAACCCACACAAACATGACCTAAAAAGCATTAGGTTTTAGGTATTAATGATGCAACTTATTTATCCATTGGCGACAAAGATAAGGTTAGCAGCTGTCAATTATCACAAGACGGCCACCAAGCAGGGAGCTTAAACACTGAATGTCCACTGGAGAGCTCCAACTTCTCTTTGTCAGCAAGGGGCTGATGTGGAGGAACCAGTGTTAGAAGGCAATGAGGTGATAACTCTTCTGTATATCCTGTGGGAAGAGAAAACACAGCTAGCAATGCAGTCCCTGCAATGCACACATTTTAAGACCCAGAACGAAAATTGAGAAATGTATACATTTCGGAGTTACAGGACTGGCAACACAGGGGCAGTGTATGGGCCCCCTGTGAGGCTCTAGACCCCTTTCATTTGAAAAGGTTGGAAGACACTGATGCTGACCCTGGGTGCACCAAGACTAAACTCATGGTTGGGGGCTAATCCTTCACATGTTGGCAGAGGGTCTACCTTCAAAGACTGTAGGGAGGGGAAACATTACTTGTGTGGGGGCATATAGCTATTGCTTTTCTGCTCTAGCTTCAATGTTACAAGTAGTTAACTCTCTCCTTCACATCGGAAACCACACACTTAAGAAATGCTGTGAGAATGAGTTTTCTCCTGTCCCCCGACCCTACCAATAGTGCTAACACTCATTCAAGATTTATATTGACTACAAAGAAATATGCATAAGAATGCACTTGCTAACAATGAAATGCTTTACATTAGCAGTTGCCTGGCTTTTGTTAGCTATGCAGTCCCATCCCCATTTGTTGTCTTTGTCCTGTCCTGTAACTGCTAGGTCAGTCAGGTTAAGGAAACATACTTAAACCAAAAATATGGGAGGAGGGGCTAACGCCCAATCTGCCCAATGGTCGCTGCGCCACTGATGCGTGCTGATTGAATCTTCCTACATCTTTCAGTCCAGAAAAATTCAATCAATGGGCCTCATTACAACCCTGCCGGTCCGGAAATAATGGTGGTGGTAAAACCACTGCCACCGTTCTTTCTGGACCGGATGATCAAGAGTCCTGCAGGCGGGGGTGTCACTGGCTCTGTCATAGACGGAACTGGTGTTTCCATTGCCCCAATCCCCATGGAGTCCTATGGGGCTCCATGGGAATGGGGACTTACAAAATTCTGCCTCCGGAATTCCCGTGTCAACGGGGTCATAATGCCCCAAAGATTCCGGAATCAAAAAGGTGTAATGGTAATACGGGTCCAGCGGTAACCTGCCCATTTTTCCAGCTCGGTTACCGCCAGACTGGTAATGAGGCCCAATGTATCGTAACAATATTATTACATTCTTCTGGGCTGGTGGACGCATGTAGAAATGTACTGATGTTGAATGCCCTGTGACCAACCCATCAAGTCCTGGCCTGCGTTCAGAGTGAGGAACTGCAGGATACCTAATGTTTTCCTGCGGTTGTATTCTGTACAGCCTGCTGATCCCAGTCTACACAGAGGTCTGAAGACCCCATAGTTGCAAAGGGAGCACCACTCCGGGTGAATGAGTTCCAGTGCCGCATCTGCAGCACTATCAAGCATATTTATTTATTTATTTGTTTCTTTTTGCATTTATTAGAGCGCACAAAACCCTTGGGTATCTAGGTGTTAGTTACATTAGGTAAAAAGAGAAGAAGGGAGGGGGTAGGGAAATGCAGTAGTGGGATGGAAGAGTATTAGGAGGAGCAAAGTTAGTTGAACAGCAAATTCTTCAAGTTTCTGCCGAAGGTCTGGTAGGCCTGTTCTTTTCTCAGTGCTGGCGGCACAATATTCAGAGTTGGCGAGAGGCGATAGAAGTTGGGGATCTTCAAGAAGTGAGAGTTCGCCGATCTAAGATTTTGAGCGGGGGAGTATTTTTCCACACAGTGTGAGAGGTAGGTCAGGGCAGTGTTGGAGAGACATCGGTGGACCAGGGACTACGTTTTGAACTTAATCCTTTCACAGATGGGCAACCAGTGTGCATCTATTCTGGCTTTGGAAATATGGTCAGATTTGGAGAGACCAATGGCCGCTCAGAGAGCATTCTTCTGAATCGTCAGGAGTTTGTTCAGGTTGCATTCAGAAGTGCTGGTAAATATGGTGTTATAGTAGTCGATCTGTGATAGCTATTGCAACTGTTAGGTGTTTGGGAGTGGAACGGAAGGGCCTTCTGGCATGGAGCAGTTTGGCTGTGTAGCCACCACTGAGGAATCGAGTTCACTTGACGTGAGAGGTTGAGGTTGGCATCGGGGTAGACGGCAAGAATTTTGGTAGCAGCAGATTTGGTGATACGGATACCATTGATGATAATCTCCTTGTATGCTGGGTCACTGCTGCAAAGTGTGAAGTTGTGTTCTCATTGAGGCAGAGTAGGTGAGTAGCTATCCAATTTTGTATGACCTCATATGCAGAGTTTATGGTGGCTGAGTCCTGGGCATAAGAGCCGGGAAGGGGGATAAGGAGCTGCGTGTCAACAGAGTAGTGTCAGCTAGGAAAGACCTAATCAGATTGGTGGCTGATGGAGAGAAGTTTGCTGTTGAGGCAAGTTGAGAGCAGAGCATTTGGTGGTCTACCAAATCCAATGCTCAGGAGAGGTCTAGCATCATAAGGAGGGCAGGTTTACACATGTCTTTGATGGCATCAGTTTAGATTTTCAAAGCAAGTAGGGCAGTTTTGGTTCCGTGTTTGGGGCGGAAACTTAATTGGTGTGTGCCCTGATATTGTTTTCCTTGAGATACTTTTGAACCTGGATATAAGCAACACGATCCAGGAACTTCAAGAGGTACGCTACCGTAGTAATGGGGCAGTAGTTTGTCTGTAATGACGAGTCGAGAGAGAGTTTCTTGAGGAGCAGTAGGACTCATGATTCCTTCAAGGATGTTGTCACCGAGTTGGTGGAGAAAGAGGCGTTGATTATGGCAGTGAAGAAAGGAATAAGTGACTTGGCACAGTCTTTGATGATTGGAACTGGGCAAGTGTCACCTTTGCAGTATGATGTTTTGAGGCTCTTGATGATCTTGGTGACGTCTATTTCTGAGACAGGTTGGAAGTTGAAAGGGGTGCAGGTGTGGGTCGATATGGGTCTGGGTGCTGTGGGTGATTGTGCTTTGGTTAGCATAGCAAGTTATTTGGAGAGGATTTTTCCTTTGAGGGAGTTGACCTTTCCAGTGAGGGTGTCTTGGATTTTTTCACACCAGGTACTGTCAGATCTGGCTGGGGTGAGAGGGTCTCAAGCTCCCGGAGAATCATGAAAAGTTCCCATTGGATTAGGTGTTACTGATTCTGGAGTTGTAGCTGTTAGCCTTTGCAGCATTTATTTCCCTTATATAGTTTTTGGCAAGGGAGGAGAAGAGGGATTTAGAAGCATGGGAGTTTTTTTCCAAGCTAGCTCACAGGTGCGCTTATTGGCACAGGCTTCAAGGTGTTCAGGAGTAAACCATGTTTTTTTATTGTGATGTTTTGGTTTTCCTGAGTTTGAGAGGAGCAAGCATGTTGACTTCTTGTGCAATAGTTTGCTTGTAGAGGTCTACCAGTGCTGCTGGGTCTTTTTTACTAAGGATGGGTGTGAGTAAAGGTAGTAGCAGGGCAATGTTGGTAGATTTTTTGTGCACCGGGCCATGCATTCAGGTTTGGTAGAGTGAGCTGGCCTGGGGCGTTCTGAATGGGGGATTTTGAAGGCAATGGGATGATGGGGCGACCATGGGCAGGGGGAGTTGACAGTGGTGGGAATGTTACAATTGAGGTCGCTTAACCAGTCTAGTGTGCGGACTTGGTCATAGGTGGCCTCGAGAGAGCATTGTGTAAAGCCGGCATGGTTAAGTAGTGTGGCTATACTGGTGGCCAGTGAGTCTGCTGCGTCGCTGAGTCCTAGGTTGAGGTCCCTGAGAATTACAACTTTCGAGTTGGGCTTGATGGACGAGAAGATGATTTGCTTTAAGTTATCTTGGAAGGAATGGGTGGGGCCAGGTGGGCAGTAGATAAGGAAGATGTTGATAGAATCAGTTGGAGACATGGAGATCTTGACGAGTAAGGGTTTGCAGTTGGGGATGACATTGGTTTGCTTGACTCTAATAGTGAGGTTGTTTTTAAAGATGCGGGCAATGCTGCCTCCTGTTCTAGAGGATCTGTCACAGTTTAGGATGGCAAAGCCTGAGGGGATGGGAATCGAGAGGGCTGGGCCTGCAGCGGGATGGAGCCAGGTTTCAGTGATGGGGAGCAAGTCAAGGTCATTGGAGGTTATATGATGAAGGATTTCAGCTGCGTGTGAAACAGGGTGCATGTGTGGGTCGGTAAGGGTCTGGATGCTGTGGGCGATGGTGGTTTGGTTAGCATAGCAAGTTGCTTGGAGGATTTTTCCTTTGAGGGAGTTGACCTTTCCAGTGAGGGCGTCTTGTATTTTTTTCACACCAGGTACTGTCTACTGTCAGGTCTGGCTGGGGTGAGGGGGTCTAAAGCTTCCAGAGAACTGTGAAAGGTTCCCTTTGGATGAGGCTTTACTGATTCTTGAGTTGTAGCTGTTGGATTGAGCAGTGTGGATTTCCCTTCTATAGTTTTTGGCAAGGGAGGAGAAGAGAGTTTGGAGGCAGGGGAGTTTTTTTTTCCAAGCTATCTCAGAGGTGCGCTTATTAGCAATGGTTTCAAGGAGTTCAGCAGTAAACCAAGCATTTTGTTTAGTGAGGGTGTGGCATTCCTGAGTTTGAGAGAAGTGTGCTTGTCGACTGCTTGTGCAATAGTTTGCTTGTAGAGGTCGACCAGTGCTGCAGGGTCTGTTACTGAGGATGGGTGTGTGCAAGAGTAGCAAGTAGCACTGCCACGGTGGTAGGGTTGATGTTTTTTGTGCCCCGGGTCATGCATTCATGTTTGGCAGGGTGAGCCGGTCTGGGGTGTTCTGAATTGGCGATTTTGAAGGCAATGATGTCATGGTCCTACCATGGGCAGGGGGAGGTGACATGGGTGGGAATGTTACAATTGAGGTCACTTAACCAGTCTAGGGTGCAGACTTGGTCATGGGTGGGCTCGAGAGAGCATTGCGTAAAGCTGGCATGATTAAGTGGTCTGGCTACACTGGTGGCCAGTGAGTCTGCTGCGTCATTGAGGCTTAGGTTGAGGTCCCCAAGGATTACATTTTTGAGTTGGGCTTGAAGGACGAGAAGGTGCTTTGCATTAAGTTATCTTCGAAGGTATGGCTGGGGCCAGGTGGGTGGTAGATAAGAAGAACAGTGATAGAATCGTTTGGAGACATGGAGATGTTGGCGAGCAGGGATTCGCAGTTGGGTATGACATTGGTTTGCGTAATTCTAATAGTGAGATTGATTTTAAAGATGAGGGCGACGCCGCCTCCTGGTTTAGAGGATCTGTCACATCTTAGGATGGCAAAGCCTGTGGGGATGGCAATGGAGAGGGAGCAGCAGGATGGAGCCAGGTTTCAGTGACGGAAAGTGTTATAGTTGCACGGGGGTCGCGCTGAACCGCAGTGTTAATCGGCAGGCAGGTGTAGGGAATAATAAATCTCAATGAGGCAATAAATCAAGGAGTCGAATAGGTGTGTCTGACAGTTACTTTAATCAGATGCAAACTGCCGAGCCGGCGTTAAGCCCGCCCCTTCAACCACGTGGGTCGCAGCCCACGACTACTGTAATAAAGAGAGGACTCATCCTTTAACAGGAAACACATAACAATAAAGGTAGGACATTACAGCAAGCAAGTCAATGTCATTGGAGGTTGTAAGATCAAGGATTTCAGCTGCGTGTGAAACGGGGTGCAGGTGTGGGTCGGTAAGGGTATGGGTGCTTTGGGTGATGGTGGTTTGGTTAGCATAGCAAGTTCCTTGGAGAGGATTTTTCCTTTGAGGGAGTTGACTTTTCCATTGAGGGCATCTTGGATTTTTTCACACCAGGTACTGTCTACTGTCATATCTGGCTGGGGGAAGGGGGTCTCAAGCTCCCAGGGAATTGTGAAAAGTACCTGTTGGATGAGGCTTTACTGATACTAGAGTTGTAGCTGTTGGCTTTGGCAGCATGGATTTCCCTTCTATAGTTTTTGGCGAGGGAGGAGAAGGCAGGGGAGTTTTTTCTTCTCCAAACTAGCTCAGAGGCGTGCTTATTGGTGCGAACTTCAAGGATTTCAGGGATTAACCACGCATTTTCTTTTTGTGAGGGTTTGGCTTTCCTGAGTTTGAGAGGGGTGAGCTTGTAAACTGCTTGTGCAATAGTTTGCTTGTAGGGGTTGACCAGTGCTGCTGGGTCAGTTACTGTGGATGGAGAGTGCACAAGGGTAGCAAGTAGTGGTGCAACGTTGTCAGGGTTGAGGTTTTTTGTGCACCAGGCCATGCATTCAGGTTTGGCAGGGTGAGGTGGTCTGGGGCGTTCTGAATGGGGGATTTTGAAGTCTTTGGTGTAATGGTTCGACCATGGGCCGGGGGAGGTTACGGGGTGGGAATGTTACAATTGAGGTTGCTTACCTAGTCTAGTGTGCAGACTTGGTCATGGGTGGGCTCGAGAGAGAGCATTGCGTAAAGATGGCATGGTTAAGTGCTGTGGCTGCACTGGTGACCAGTGAGTCTGCTGGGTCATTGAGGCCTAGGTTGACATCCCCGAAAATTATAACTTTTGAGTTGGGCTTGATGGAAGAGAAGATGCTTTGTATTAAGTGATCTTCAAAGGTATGGCTGGGGCCGGGTGGGTGGTAGATAAGGAGGGTGGTGAGAGAATAGGTTGTAGACATGGAGATCTTGGCGAGTAGGGATTTGCAGTTGGGGATGACGTTAAAGTGAGGTTGTTTTTAATGATGAGGCTGACGCTGCCTTCTGTTTTAGAGGATCTGTCACATCTTAGGATGGCAAAGCCTGGGGGGATGGCAATGGAGAGGGCTGGGCCTGCAGAGGGATGGAGCCAGGTTTCAGTGATGACAAGAAAGTCAAGGTAGTTGGAGGTTATAATATCAAGTTAACAAGGGGGGTCCTGGGAGTCCCTCTGCCAGACATTAGTCCTGGTTACGAGAGACTTACCCAGAGTCTTTAGCTCACTATCTTTCACAGAGAAGAAATATCCCAAACATATCAGTCTTTGTCTTTGTCCTTCCCTGGGGCAGTCCAGCACCGAAATGCTAGGCAATTCTCCTCTGAACAAGAGTACCAACAGAAAAAGTGTTGGTGTTTGGAAGCCATGTGAGGGTGATAAAGTGTGCCATATTACATAATAGGTCCTCTACTCCCAGTATGGAATTAAAACCACTACACAGAGGTAGATCGGTGATGCAGTCCAAAGACACTGTGTGCCAAGGTTCTGGCGGAGGTTGCAGGAGACCTGAAGGTTTCTGTTTCTGGGACTTGTTCTTTGCACACATGCTACACCTTTGAACATACTTCGCGGTATCCCTGCGCCAGGTCCACCACCAGTAATGTTGTTGAACTTTGGCCATGGTCTGTGTGCTAACCCGGATGTCCCTCTACCAGTGTGTTGTGATAGCTGGATAACACATGAGCCTGTAGTGCTGAGTCTGGGAGGTATAGTCAACCATGATAGTAGGGGAGGCCTTCTCGGAGATTGCATTGGGCGTACTTTCCTGCCCAGACATCTTGCTCATCTGCTGTCATTGCTTGTCTCACTGCTGTTTGTAACTCATCTAATGGTGCGGGTGCAGAGTTGGTGAAGCATAGCAATTTGTCCGCTGGGATGATGGCCACCAGTTCAGGGGTAGCATAAGCATAGTCTTCCTTTTCCCCCAAATGTGATAAGGTGTCAGCCTTACAATTGCGTACCCCGGGCCTGTATGTTACTACAAAATCGTACTTGGAAAATAATAGGGCCCATCTTAGTTGATGCGAGGATTGTGATTTTGTGGAGTGCAGATACTTTAGATTTCAATGGTCTGTGGTTACGGTTATGGGATGTCTTGCGCTCAACAGATGGTGTCTCCATTTCTTAAAGGCTGCTTTGATCGCAAAAAGTTCCTTGTCTGTGATGGCATAATTCAAATCTGCGGGTGAAAATGTCTTTGACCAGAAGTCCACCGGGTGTAGTTGGTCAGACGTTGGATTCCTCTGAGATAGGATGGCTCCCATGGCCACATTGGAAACGTCAGTTTCAACATAAGGGAGATCCGGCTTTGGGTGTTGCAAGATGGGTGTTGTGGTGAACTTGTGCTTTAATTCTTGAAACGCCTGCTCCGCTTCCATGGTCCAATCAAATCGTTGGATGGACCAGATGAGAAAAACTAGGAACGAAGTGGCAGTAAAAGTTTGCGAACCCGAATCTCTGAACTCCTTTTATTGACATGGGTGATGGCCAATTGAGGATTGTATCGACCTTCCGGCTGTCCATTCGATGCCTCGTGGAGTAAAAATGAAACCCAGGAATCCAATGTACGAGACGTGGAAGGAGCACATCTCCAGCTTTGTGTACAATTTATGCTGTTGTAGTTTTTAAAGCACGGTCCGTATGTGGGATACATGGTCCTGGGGCGTGGCAGAGTAGATTAAGATGTCGTCTATATAGACGATGGCACACACATCCTAAAGTTTGCGCAGAACGTCGTTCATAAAATACTGGAACGCGGCTGAAGCATTGCACAGCCCAAAGGACATCACCTTGTTTTCATAGAGGTCGAACAGGGTATGGCAAGCAGTCTTCCACTCGTCCACGTTTTTGACCCGCACCAGGTGGTATGCTCCCCTAAGGTCCAGTTTAGTGTAAATGCAGGTATCCTTGACCTGGTCCAGAAGCACATATATGAGTGGCAATGGGTACCTGTTTTTATAGTGATGTATTCAAAACCCTATAGGCGATTCAAGTCCTTAGGCCCCCTTCTTTCTTTGTCACGACGAAGAGGGGAGACGCTGCAGGTGATTTGGATGGTCGGATGAATCTGTTGGCTAGGTACTGGTCAATGTAGGTTTTGAGGTGGCCATTTTCCTGTTCTATCAATGCGTAAACTCGACTGCAGTGTATTTGGGAACCAGGCACCAGGTCTATCTGTCAGTCGTAAGGACAGTGTGGTGGAAGACAATTTGACTGTTCCTTGTGAAACACATCTTGATAATCCAAATGCTTAGGCGGCAACACACCTACCTTACCATACCCAAAGTGGAGCCTGTCTTGTTTCTTGCGGGCACAACCAGGGGGCCTTTAGCGGCAGGTCCTTCTTTGTATCATGTAAGCCTGCATCTCTCATAAAAGGTCAATATTTTTGCGCACCAATCAATGCATGAGTTGTGGGACTCCAGCCAGTGTATCCCTAGGAAAATCTGGAACTGTGGAATGCCAATCAAGTCAAAGGAGATACTCTCACGATGTCCGTCCTGACAAAGTAGAACAACTTTCTCTGTGCATTGCATCACTGGACTTGATAACAATGGGGCTCCGTCCGCAGGGGCGCATTGGTTTGCCTGTCCATCTGCAGTGGCCCGGTTGCATCTTTGCTGGAAAACAGCATTAGAGTCACTGAGATTATTTAGTTTCCTTGTTTACCCAAATTCCATCAAGGCACTGCTTAGCCCTGATTGAGCTTGTGCCTGAAGTTCAACAACTTTCTAGTTTGCCTTGGTTTGCTTGTTTGTTCCTTGCAGCTCCTGCCTGTGCTGCGCGTGCTGTATGGTTGCATGTGGGTGATTTTGTGCAGTGCGTGAGTTTGAATGAGCCGCGAGAGTGTTTCAAATGCTGCCGGATGTTTACTGTATTATGCTGCTTTGCTTGCAGATGTCGGGAGCAGCAGAGGCATGCCGCAGAGTGGAACCTGAGGGAGCCACATTGGAGTGCGGTGCCACAGTGAGCAGATGAGCTGGGAGGTCAGAGAAGCGACAAGGTGGAGGGACCCAGCGGCTAACAATTAAATGATGAGCCTGCAACCTGAGCTGGTTTGACCTTCTAATGTGTCCTTTTCCTTTTGAGTTCCACAGAGCGCCGGAGTAAGCGTCACGCTGCTATTGCAGAGTGACATGAAGTGAGGAACCTTGCGTGGGTGTGGTTAATATACCCACCCACGCGCTCTAGTCTACACCTCCAGAAGGTGTCTGATGGCTCCATTGTCAGCCATCTTGGTGGAAATAAGAGGAAGTTCATGGCAGCAATCTTGGAAAGTTCTTTAAATCAGTGGAAACAATGCACCAACATGTTCAATGCCCAGATAAGCATCAGGAGCGCCATGAGGCAGAATGTTTAGAGACAAATATTTAGAAACCCTCCTGGCTCCTTCAATCAACCAAAGTATTGCACAAGTGAATAAAAAAAAGTAAGGAGCTTACTATCTCTAAATTGGCTAATGGTGGAGGAGGGTAATGACTGCATTTCTTCATAGTCACTAATGAACTATGATGAACTTGGGTCCATAGTGCTGTGACCAACACCATCCAGGTTAATGTATCTTAAGTGTAGCATGCTAGAACACAATGCAAATGGAGGATAGCACAGGGGCAAAGTACTGGTCTTGGAAGCAAAACCATGCAGAGCAACAGAGGTTGGAATCCTTGATTAGTGCTTAGAAATCGAACTTGGGTATTAAGAGCATGATAAAATTAAAATAAACTAAGTATTCTAGCCACTGCTTTCTTTGAAGGGATTATTATATTCCTCTTCTCCACTAGGTCCTTGTAAACTATGTTAAAACATAATCTCATTGCTGCCCTTCCAAATTACTTTTTTCATATCAATTGATGTTTTCCCTATCATCTCCTTCACCAGGATGTAAATGAATCTCACAATGGTCTATGCCTATTTAAGGGTTTTGGTGCTGGGTTCTTGTGAGCCTTCTCTCTAACAATAAGGTTTTCCCACTAACAGAGTTTCAGAAAACTAGTGAGCATATGCCCCGGTATCGTGCATGTAATGGATGGGGATGCAGAATAACTCTGACACCAAGTAACTGAACAAAATCACGAAGATGGCAAATGTGCTATTTTATTAACAATTATCTAAAACAGGGAGTTACAACGGACATCAACAGACGTTTCACTCGAGCTCTCAGCTCATTTCTGCTAAAAGCCTCGTCATATGCAAAAATACATCAGACGTGACGTCATAGTGCGTGGCATTTTAGAAAAACCTACAGGGCATTGTGATAGGTTCAAGGGGAACATCTAAGTATACTTTCTATAGGGACAAGGATTGTGATTGGCCATCTACTGTCAGGCAGACAACTTATGGCTACCTCTAAAACATGTAATCTTCAACACTATTAAATACGCAGTATATCATTGGTCTCCTTTGGTAACCCAACTCCCCTTGGCGCAGAGGGGCACATGGAGTGCCAATCTGGTCCCAGGGTGTCCAAACCTTACTGCCCCACCCACTGGGGGGCCTGTCCCAAAGTTTTTGGTGGCCCTCTCCCCCCTCACCCCAAATGGGTGGTGGGGGAACCTCATGCAGGCCTCCCGGGGCCTCCTACAAATGGCTGCGTGAGGTACACCCCCTCCATTTGGGGTGGGGGGAGAGTGCCACCAAAAATTGTGGAACAGGCCCCTCAGTGGGAGGGGCAGTAAGGTTTGGGCACCCTGGAGCGCCAGATTGACACACCAATGTGCCCATCTGCGCCAAGGCAAGTTTGGTAAAAAAGAATAAAATTGAAAATGGCAGGCAGCACTTTAGGGGGTGCTGAGGGGCACCCTACACCACCAGGGAATTTTGTAATGTGAAGGGGGGTGCACCTCTCCACCCCTGTTGGAGGGGTGGCACATCTCATGTAGCCCTACCTGGGGGTCATAACTGTCCTGCAATCTTCCCTGGGCTCAGGTGTCCCTTCCTAGGAACATGTATCTGGCCCTAGGGAGGGCTGCATGACATGACCCCCACTCCATTGTGGGTGGGTGGGTCACCACCCCATCCCATTTGAAAATTCCCTGTCGGTTTGGGGTGCCCCACAGCCCCCCCTAAAATGTGGTCCACCATTTTCACTTTTTTCCTTTGGTAACCCAACTCCCCTTGGTGCAGATGGGCACATTGGTGTGCCAATCTGGTCCCAGGATGCCCAAACCTTACTGCCCCAACCACTGGGGGCACTGTCCCACAATGTTTGGTGGCCCTCTCCCCCCACACTCCAAATGGGTGGCGGGGGCACCTCATGCAGGCCTCCCTGGGCCTCCTACAAACGGCTGTGTGAGGTACACCCCCCTCCATTTCAGGTGGGGGAGGAGAAGGCCACCCAAAATTATGGGACATGCCCCCCAGTGGTGGGGCAGTAAGGTTTGGACTCCCTGGGGCCAGATTGGCACACCAGTGTGCCCCTCTGTGCCAAGGCAAGTTTGGTAAACAAAGTAAAACATTGAAAATGGCAGGCTGCACTTTCAGGGGGCTGAGGGGCACCCTACACAACCAGGGAATTTTGTAATGTGAAGGGGGGTGCACCTCTCCACCCCCAGCCCAATTGGAGGGGTGGCACATCTCATGAAGACCTCCCTTGGTACAGATACGGGGGGGCTGTCCTGCACTCCTCCCTGGTCTCAGGTGTACCTTCCTAGGAGCAGATATCTGGCCCCAGGGAGGGGTGCATGACATGGCCCCAGCTCCATTGTGGGTGGGGGGAGGGGGTCACCACCCCGTCCCATTAGAAAATTCCCTGTTGGTTTGGAGGGGCCCCACATCCCCCCCTAAACTGCGTTCCACCATTTTTACTTTTTTACTTTGGTAACCCAACTCCCCTTGGCGCAGAGGGGCACATTGGTGTGCCAATCTGGCCTCAGGGTGCCCAATCCTTACTGTCCCACCCACTGGGGGATGTGTCCCACAATTTTTGGTAGCCCTGTCCTCCCTCACCACAAATGGGTGGCGGGGGCACCTCATGCAAGTCTCTCTGGGCCTCCTACAAACAGCTGCGCAAGGTGCACCCCCCATCCATTTGGGGTGGGAGGAGAGGGCCACCAAAAAGTTGTGGGACAGGCCGCCCAGTGGGTGGGGCAGTAAGGTTTGGGCACCATGGGGCCAGATTGGCACACCAATGCGCCCCTCTGCACATAGGCAAGTTTGGTAAACAAAGAAAAAAATTGAAAATGGCAGGCTGCACTTTAGGTTGGAGGGGAACCCTACACTGCTGGGAAATTTGGTAATGTGAAGGGGGGGGGTGCACCTCTCCACCCCCACCCCTATTGTAGGGGTGGCACATCTCATGAAGACCTCCCTTGGTACAGATACGGGGGGGCTGTCGTGCACTCCTCCCTGGTCTCAGGTGTACCTTCCTAGGAGCAGATATCTGGCCCCAGGGAGGGGTGCATGACATGGCCCCAGCTCCATTGTGACCACCCCGTCCCATTAGAAAATTCCCTGTTGGTTTGGAGGGGCCCCACATCCCCCCCTAAACTGCGTTCCACCATTTTTACTTTTTTACTTTGGTAATCCAACTCCCCTTGGCGCAGAGGGTCCCATTGGTGTGCCAATCTGGCCGCCCAGTGGGTGGGGCAGTAAGGTTTGGGCACCATGGGGCCAGATTGGCACACCAATGCGCCCCTCTGCACATAGGCAAGTTTGGTAAACAAAGAAAAAAATTGAAAATGGCAGGCTGCACATTAGGGGGAGGGGAACCCTACACTGCCAGGAAATTTGGTAATGTGAAGGGGGGTGCACCTCTCCACCCCCACCAGATATCTGATATCTGCCCCTAGGGAGGGCTACAAAGGGTGCTCCCATTTCCTCTTGGGGTGAGGGGGAGAAGGCCACCCCCCTTTTTCATAAAATAAATCCCTGGTGGCTAGTGGCCCCCACTCCTACCCAAATCTCCCTTTTGTTTTTTGTTTTTTGTTTTCATTTTGCCCCCTTCCCTGGGGGCAAATGATCAGCCATCTGCCCCCAGGGGGGCCCTAACCTGCAGGACCCATCCTTTTTGGGGGCCTGCACTCTTAATCCTGGTGGCCCTCCCCCCTCCAATTGGATGGGGAGGCCACCTCATGCACTCCTGCCTGGGGGCAGAAATCTGCCCCCAGGGAGGGATACAAGTGGTGTCCCCCCTTTCCACTTCTTGTGGGAGGGGAAGGGCCACCACCCTTTCATGGGTAAACAAATCCCTGGTGCATAATGCCCCCCCAGCCCCACCCCCAGCCCCATTGCATTTTCCTTTTCATTTTGTTTCTCTTCAATTTGTCCCCCTTCCTGGGGGCAGATGATCAGCCATCTGCCCCCAGGGTTCTGCACATATGTGCCCCCATGCTTTGGGGGTGGGGAGGAGAGGCCTGCTTACTGTAAGCAGCCCCCACTTCCCCCCGCCTCTCAGACAGATCCCTGGTGACTAGTTGGCATTGCTGGGCGTGGATCGAGCGCTCTGCGCCCTATCCACGCCCAGCAATGCTTTTACAAAAGGTGTTGTTGGAAAGGGGAGAAGCTCCCCTTTCCAGCGACACCTCCCTCAAATTCCGGCTTGAAATACAGCCGGAGATCGAGGGGGAGAAAGGTGCAGACTCACCTTTCGTTTACACTGCAGCAGCCCGAAATGTCTGCTACAGTGAAAATTAATTTCACTTTGAAGCCAGCATTCATTACGCATGCCGATGTGAAGTTGAAGGTAATCCAGCCCCCTGGCATCCAACCCTCACATAGCCCGTGGGTTGGATTACTGTTTTTAGCGATCCCTGCAAAGCAGGGATCGCTCAAAAAAATGTGCCAAAAAGGACAAGCTATCTTGCCCTTGCCACTACCGAGGTAATATCAAGGATGAGATATCCTTGCACTTAAGGAGTTAAATTAATAAAACTTGGCACGCTTAGTGTTCTTTCTCTGCACCTTAACAAGGAATGATTCAGCTTCACACGTTCACTGCCTTCAAGAATAGATAACCGAACTTGGCTGCCTCAGCTCTGACACCAGGCGAGATAGCCTCACCATTTGACGATCTCAGCTTATTCTTGCTTCTACACAGTTCTCTGCCTTTCCTCTTCATGGGTCTGAGCGCACTAAATTCATGACACTGAAGTCCTGTTTCTATACAATGGTGGCTTCACGTGCAGTTTATTCACTACATATAGCCAGCTTCTAATATTACTTAATCTTCAGCATTTGTACATGTATTGAACGGCTTGCATTTTCTGCAGTGCTTCACACACGTGCAATCTTCTTTTTTCATATAAAAGTTCACTTGATCCTTAACTTCATCATCAGTTTCTGTAAGATACAAGCATTCTTCGTCAGTCAGTAATCTCAGGGAGTCATGCTCTTCATTTGTGATGTCACCAGCTCCTCTTTTTGTCTTTTTGCTCCTTTCATATTACTTCAGGGAGTTTCTCTCTCAGATTATCGTCTCTTCGGGGGTTTACTTTGATAAGGTTTTCGCCATGGTATGGTCACAACTGCTTGTGCTAAGCATAGCACAATCATAGGCTTCCAACATATAGAGGTAGGGGGCCGGGTTTTCCTGCACAGGCATGTAACTATGTAACTGCTGCTCTACATTACCCCCTCTGGTTGAGTCATCGGCCACCTCTTCAATGGTCTCCACATCTTGATATCTTCTCTTGAAAAAGTGCTTCTTTGGAGTCCAGATCTTCAACATCCCCTCAGGGTGCTGGCTGATTTGACATGCTCATCTACACACCAGGTCATGTAGTTGTACTGTTACAATAGATCCATCATCCACGTACTTCTTATGATTCTTTGGATACATGAACTTCATTCCTTCAGGTGTATTTTCTGCCATCTTCATCAGTCAATAGCTAAGCCAGATTCGACATTGATCATGATCTTCATTCCTACTGCTTTCTTTGCCATCTTCTTGCATTGGGCGATCATTATCCTGATTGCACAGAATCCAAACATTACCATCACCAATATTGTTCCAAGAAACTTGAAGATGTTTGCCATCCACTGCGAAATCCATGAGAATATGGAAGCAAACCAACTGTCATCCGTAATGTCCTCCTGTCATCTTCCATCTTGTTATGCAGGTCCTTTAACAATGTTATGGCCTCTGTCAAGGTCCCATTCTCATCATTGTGAGAAGGTCTGAATGTGCAACATGATGGCCCAATTTTGGTGCAAACTCCTCCTTCCATCACTGTGATCATATCAAGGACATATCTGTTCTGCAGGGTCATTAGTCGTATGCACCTCAGCTCTTCCTTGATAGCATTGAATCCCTTTATGGTGGTGTTCCGTGTCTGCAGAAGCTCCCATCTCATAATCTGCAACCACTTGGCATTGGCCATCTTCTGGATCACAGGCATGAATATTGTCGTAAATATTGAAGCAGTCTTTAAGAACAAACTGTGTTCATAAGGAATAGAGTCAAATGCTTCTATTGACTTGGCTGAGAAGTAATTCCCTCTTCTGGTTTGATTGAGAAATTCAAGCGATCTTCTTTTTCTCAAACGGGCATCTACTTTTGGAAACTCTCCAATGTTTAGGTCACTGTGAGGAATCACTAATTCCGGACCATGAATAAGCACCAAGGGTCATGTTCCTCCCCAATCCTTGGGCAGCTTCATGTAGGCCCTAGGCCCACAAGCCCAATAATGATCCATCAAAATGGCTGTCCCTGCTCCCATCCTAGAAACATCTACTGTAGTTTTGCAGCCTTTGTTATCTCCCACTTACTTCTTTCCATCTCTTCAGAAGCACAACACTGCATTCACCAATGGGATCACAACCATTGGACCTGATTTATCTTCTACCCAAGCCAGTAGTTTGGCATTTTTAGCCCATGAATTTGAACATTCATTGTTCACTCTCTCCACCTTTTGCACATATTCTGGCTTCAATAGATGAGCTGCACATGGCATCACTTCTCTTTCACATCGCTTCTTGGGCTTCGCTCGTCCATTGACCAAAACTTGAGTGTGGTCCCAACATCCAGGTGATCTAGCTATTTCTGTCACATCAGGGCAATGCATTCTCTTCATGTCTTCAATGACTACCTCTTCCTGTCCTGCTGCAGGACACACAAGCATCTTGCTCTCCCATCCAGGTTCCTTTTCCTTCTCTGTAGGCTTGACATAATCATCCTGGAATGGAAAAGACCATTTCGATCCCTGAAATTATCCTTTGGTCATACAAGCTTCGAGATGAATGAGGCACCTGGCATTGTGTTCTGGGACTCCTCTGGAGATGAAAGTTCACACTATATTCATGTAGCAACTTTCCTTAGATGTTTTTCCCCTACTTCCCTCATGTGCTGGTAACACATGTTATTACCCAAGTGTGCTGCATTATCTAGATAGGTATTTCTTCCCTCATTATCTTCCTCTGCATCTCTCCTGTGTCTTTTAGAAGCCTTATACCATTCATGAAGTATATCAAAGGAAGTTCCTATAGTAAGAAGAACCATAGGGACCTCTACCTCAGTGGAAGTACTAACATGATAGAGACTGTGAACAATGAGGAACAGAAAGACAAAGAGAGTAATCGTACAAGCATATATTATGCACAAAAAAATAGGCATCCGTTGTTCATACCATCCTGGTACATGTTGCACTTGTTCATTCTCTAGAATCATGCTGGCTTCTACATTTCTCATCTTTAATACAATCATCAAATTTCTTTACACTTGCAATTGTAAAATCTGCTCAATTATTGTGATGAGAAGCCTTCTTATCACTGGGCCATTTTTAGGATCCTGTGAAAAAGTGTGAATATCAAAGTCTCTTCTACCAAGAGCAGGGTGAGCTTGAAGTATAAACACAAAAACAGCGAGCACAAGCTGATGAACATCACTGTTGGTAAGTACCATATGTTTAACTGCTTAGATCAGGCATTCACCACAAAATGAATCCAGATACAGATCTCGTTTCCAATTTCTGATCAAGAACTTACATTTAGGCATAATTTTGATGCTTCAATGTGTTTCTAAAATTTCATTTTCAAAATTCCTGAAATTCTCTGCAAATCTTTGTACTCTTGCTAAAATATTGATAAGGAGTGTCCACTGAATCTTAGTTCAATACAAAATCTGTATTATCATCTGGTTGCTTCATCATCCTTCTTCTTCGTCATCGATCAAGTCTACACATGCCAAAATTCTTCTTCTTGTCTTGCTTCTTGATCAGCAATTGTCGGAGGGTGGCTCTCACCTTTATAGGCTTTTACACCACTCAAGTGAAGCCAAGCTCGCCTTTCTTGGACCTTTACAGCTGAAGGGGTTATATTCTCAATGCAAAAGGGACCATTGATTTGTGGCTCATGCCACTTTCTGGTAAAGCTTTTAATGAGAACTAGGTCTTCAACATATAACTTAGGTGCCGACATTAGTTGACTTGGGTTGGTGTTTGAATTGTCTTCTTCTGTGTTCTGAGACCAACCCCCCTTGCGCTTGACTTGATCTGAAATGAGAGAGATCCTAGAGGTTATACATGTCAAATAGTCATGAAATTAATGATCTAAAGTTTTAGCTACACTGTGGGCATCACTTCTACTCCTAGATGGAGATGTAAGGGGCGTTCTCATATGCCACCCTGTCACAAGTTCATGTGGGGTGAGGTGATGGTCTGATCCTGGCTGATTCTAAAGGGCATATAAAGATAGGGGTAGGTAATATGGCCATCCCTTCTTCAAAACCAATTTAATCTTGTCAATCCTTTCTTTAAGGAGGCCGTTGAGTCTCTCACATAACCCGTTCCCTTGCGGGTTATAAGTGGAAGAAAGTGTATGCTTTATATTCAATAGAAACCCTATTTGTTCAAATAGCTCATTAACGAAATGTGGCCCATTATCAGATCTCTCAGTTCACACCCACCCCATCTTGGGAAGACGTCATGCACTGAAAACATTGCTGCGCAAGTGGCATCAGGTTGTGTACACGTACCTGCCTTGATCCACCTAGAAAAATGACACACCACCACTAATAAATACGTATATCCATTACATACTTGTATCATATTGACATAGTGCTGAAACAGACCATCTGGTTGAGGTATTACTCTTCTAATTGTTGTCAGTGTATACCCAGCAGTAAACATTTTACACACGATAGCCTTGAGATCAGATCCCTCCCTTTGGTCCTTCCACAAAGGCCTCAAACCTGACTCTTTTCCCAAGATATCTAGAAGAACTACAACCCTACAACTTCTCTCATAACGATTAACTAGAAATCGACATTACCTGCAATGAAATATACCTACAACGCCCTAATGTCAATGTTATTTGTTCTATCAATGTACTTTACATAACCTATGTAACACAATGCAATGTGTACATCATTTGTTTTCAAGCAAAGTAATGTAACCACTTGTTTTGTCTCATTTTCCCTCCCTGCCTCTGTAACCGTTTCCTTGCACTTGCACTATCTGAAATGTCACCAGGCTGATTTAGATAGTTATTTCTCACATTCTGAATTGTTTCAAGGACGTGTAAGAATGTAACTGTATTTTCCCATGTTCCCTCCCTCCCTGAAGCTCTTTCAAAAACATTGTGTATAGGCGCTATACAAATAAGCAATTAATTCAATTCAATTCAACTAACATAAACAACCTTCTTATATGACCAGCACCTAGATGTCTCTGGGTTGGGTGCGCTATACAAATGTCACAATAAATAAATACATAAATAAAAAGATGCAGTTTACCATAAATAGTGCAACATGCTCCAACAAATTTGGAATTAACCTGTTTTCGCAATTGTAACAGCAAGACTCTCCCTAGTTACATGTGTGGGGTAATACAACTGTTCAAGCACAACATTTAATAATGCTACTGGCATCACCGGCTTTCCAGTGCTGTCTTGTCGCTATAATGCTTCTGTGGGGATAAATAACACCTCTTCCTTTCCACAATTCCTGCTCTTCCTGTGGTGCACTCCCTTGAATTTCCATTAGTTTGGTTATGGACTATTTATTAAACCCGTCTTACACTATCATGGTTGTAACTACTTTTTCTTTAATACTCTCAGTACCAAAACACAAAATATCTGGAGAATATGCAACCCTTTTGGCTTCTTCATCTGTGGCTTCGTTCCTGCAAGAGAAAAAATCTGTTAGCTTAGCATGCACTGTGCATTTAACGACTGCTATGACCACTGGGAGTTGTAGTGCCTTAATAAGCCTGTCCAATGAGGATGCATGCTGCACTGGAGTGCCATCCACACGGTGGTAGCCTTTTCCAACGTGCTAATCCTGCGTGTACAGTTGACGTCACATAGGCAGAGTCACTGTACACCGTCACTTCCTGCCCTTTGTATTTCTCAAGCGTGACAATAAATGCTACTAATTCTGCTGCTTGCGCTGCAATGTGAGACAGTAGCCTTGCACTTGCTACAACTTCAAATTCTCCATTTCATCTGTGTCTTACCACTGCAGTGACTGAATGCCTTTCCCCACTAGTCTGATCAATTTTTGAAGAACCACCAATAAAGAGAATTTCCCCTCCTGCCAAAGCATTCTCCTTCACTCGGGGTATATCATCATAAAATTCAACATAATTAGCACAGTCATGCACATGATCACTTTCTTCTATTGGTTCACCTATAAACATGTCAGTATTCACTATTGTACATCTTACAATTTTAATTGTCAGATTAGAAATCATTACCTCATAAGCTGAAGCTTTTTGGGATGTCAATGTGCCTTTGGGCTTCTCTAAAATGGCAAATAGAGCATGTTCCATGAAGAGAATCATTACTTGTAGACTTCTTAATTGCGAACATGGCAGCTGCCAATGATTGTTCGCAATGAAAGTGCCCTCTCATAACTGGGTCTAAAATCTCACTGTAATACCCTAAAGGCTCATACCCCACTGTAGTTCTCTGCGTAAGCACTGTTGTCATGACTGTTCCATTTGTGTGCAAAAAATTAAAAAAAATCCTCAGCATAATGGGAAATTCTTAAAACAGGGGCTGTGTACAAATTGCTTTTTTCAGCTCCTCAAAACATTCCTCCATTTCTTCAGTCCATTCTAGTTTAACTTTATCCACTTGTGCTTTCTTTAAAGCTTGCAAAAGGGGTCTTGTGTATGTACTGTACACAAACACCAATGCTCTAACATAGTTGCATAACCCCAAAAACTGTTGAATCTGTTTCACTGTATTTGGCTTTGAGGTTTTCATAATCGCCGAAGCTCTTTCCGGTATCTCCTTCTTTCCTTCATGTGAAATCAGCTGCCCTATGCATAACACCTCTTCTTGGCAGTATTGCAACTTCTCCTTGTCAACCTTATATCCCGTGTCTGCTACAATAGTCATCAGCTGAAAAGAATCTTGTCTGCACTCATCTTCCATGGTACTACAAATTAAAATCTCATTGACGTATTGTATCACTGCACTCTTAAGATCAAGATAGCCTAAATCCATCTATAGAACTCTGTTAAAGATCGATTGGGCAGGCAGTACTCCTGAGGCAAACAAGTATGTTTCAGTCGAGTTTGGCAGAACTTAAAGGAAGTCAAGTTGTGTGAGTCTTTGAGAAACGGAATCAAGAAAAAATCATTTTTCAAATCAATCAGCATGAAATATCGAGCTCCACCAGGATACTGCATAGTATCATCGCCAGATTAGGAACTAGAGGAAACTCTGCATCCACAATCTGGTCAATTGGTCTCATATCTTGTATAAATCTCCATGACCCTCCTTTAGATTTTTTGATCGCATACACCGCTGTATTACTCGATGATTCCGATGGCCTAGAATCCCTTTTTTCCTTAATGCTGAAATGTTCTGAAATATACCTTCATCAGCCTCTCGAGACATGGGGTACTGTTTTGCTTGAGGTAAAATCACTCCTGGCTTAAGCTTTATTTTAACTTCCCCTATTCCCTTGAATAAACCTACATCATAAGCAATGTTCATTTTAATTATTTTTCCCTAAGTGCAGAAATGATTAGCCTTTGTGTGCACATTTTTTTCCATGTGCGCAACTGAATAACGAGGTAAGCAACTTTGTGATCATGAGCAGTATGTGGGATACCATCTCAGAGAGTTTGGAAGGCAATTTCCCCTTCCCAACCACCTCAATTATTTACAGATCAGTGTAAAAGGAGCATCTTACAACTCTTTTTACAAACATATAGGTGAAAAAAACAAATATTTTATATGTGAGTAAAGGAGCGATCATCAACCTGTCCAACACCTTAAGATATACCATAGTACCTACTAAAAGTACTTCTGCGCAGAGAGAAAAACGTGCATTCACAAAAAAGCTTTGCATGCACAGGATAAACAATAGGTCTAATTGTGACTATTCATTTATCAACACTGCTCAGAAACAATTCAGAAAGTGTTTAATGCCTCTGGAAAAAAAACTCACATTTATTACAAAAAACAAGTGCACTAATCACTGATGTCGTGGTCAAAAACCTCCAACATTATGCGATTGTTGCAAATGGAATAATTGCAACTGAAAGGAATGTGTCAGAAAACATGCCAATAGGAGTTGATGTGCCATTTTAATGGCGTAATGTAAGGGCCAGGTGAACATGCCTCTCATAGTTTGCGTTAGACCAGCTGCACCACAGAATATGATGATCAGAATACCTGGGCCTCTGCTTAATATCCACATTATGTTGTTCTGTGAATTGTGACATTTAATCAAATCTAGTCTTTCAGCAAAGAGGCAAATACACCAAGAACTGTACTCCCTAAAAACAGGGAAATGTGCCCAACAAAAACAGGAAACCACAAACACATACAAATCTATCCCATGCTTCTACAGACAAAGTTATTTTCAAATTAGGGACCAGCAGAGCAGTGACATTGGTAGGAACTCGATTAATATTACTGCCCAATCTCAAGAGGACTTTTAAGGGGAAAGAATATATTTTAATAAGCATGAAATATATCTACTGGCAAAGCAAATTACTTTTTTCCTCCCTGAAAAATCTTTTGATTCCAAGTATGGAGTCAAATCAGAGCCCTGCTTGTAACCCTGATATAGGAAGTGAATTTACAGGGCACATAATACAGCTTATAGTTGTGCCCTCACTTGCTCACCATAGCCTAGACACAAATCAACCAGAGCCTTACCAAGGTTTCTTCTGATGCCCCATTGAAGTAAATCACATGCATTTGTCTTTGAAGCCAATAGCAGCAATGCTCACAGGTTCCAGTGTATTGAGTACCTTTGTCTTTAAGTAGGGACTCCTTTTCTGTAATTCACTGTTATCAGTTCAACAAGATGCATGGGGATGCTAGAAGCAATACATGCAAACCCATGAGTATATTGAAACACCCTCAGCAGCTGAACATAGAAAGAAACAGAAGGTGCCATTTCCTTGACTATTACTATAGGTTCGTATCCTTTTGCAGTCAAAGAACACATTTCCTTCACTGCACTGCACTGCCAAAACATCTGGTTTCAGTTTTTGAAAGTTGCTGAATTGTTCTTCACCCCAAATAAATGTTCTCCTGTGCCCTTCCACCCGCACCACTCATCAGCTCCTGTGCTAGCCTCCAATATAAGTAGAGAGGGTTCTGTAAAAAGTGAGGGAGTGTAGCACTAAAACACTAACTGGGAAATGTGCATCCCCCAAATACTTTGCATGCAAATCCTATTTAATATATGATAATATCATGTGCAGTTTAAGAACATTTCATGAATCTGCATATGAGCAATTACTAAGAAGTGCATTCAAGATTGTTTGCAACATACCCCACTTTCAATTGTTGGGTAGGATTATACAATTGCTCAGCAAACCATTTTTGTAAACTAGTGAGTTACCATATCACTTGCTACGTCTATGCCCCATATAACCCTGAAAATTAAGAAAAGTTACAGATTTTGTGGAAAGCATTCCAGTTGTCTGAATGTTGTTGCCCTAATTTTATATACGAATAATGCCAGGCAGAGTCCATACCAATTATCCCTTGCAGGCCAAATAAACGAAATTGCAATGTTGCTCTCCACTAATGAAAGTGTTCAAGCAAGCTTTATTTGGCATTATTAACCATGAAAGCAGTGATACAGTTGAAACAATTGATTAAAAAGGGTTTTAAAATTCATATAAAGCCATACAAAACATAACATTCTTCTGCAATGTAAAACCATTCAGAGTTGACAATATTTAGGAAAGAGAACAAGCTCCTTATTATATATATATAGTTTAAAATCTACAGCACCAATTTTGCTTTTCTTAACCATGCTCTGTGTGTACACTTTGCTAATAAAGTGCATTGTGTTCATGTTGGTTGTGCTTTTACAGAATGTTACAGCTGTTTCAATATGTTTTACACCCTTTAGCTTCAAAGAGGCACAAGGTGGTGTTTCCTGAGGTCCAGGTACCCAGGGCACAGAAAGAGAAAGTGCTTTATTGTTTCCTCAGGATCACCACAGGTTTTACAATGGGTGCCTGATGTGCAGATCCACCTGGCTGTATAAAGGGCAACTTTTAGTGTATCGGTACACAGTTGGAAGTACAGGGATCAGGCAAACCCAGGTGTTATCCAATCTAAATAGGGCTCAAATCCCACATTTTCTTTCACCAATAGGTATGGTACTCCAGTTTTTAGTGCGGCACATGCCCTGTAAATATTCCTGTTCAAATCATTGTTACACATAATTTGGACCACCTTCTTCAAGCGCGTTGTTAGTTCAGCAGCCTCAGTCAAAAAAGTTGGTAAATTGAGGGCTTCAAAACCTTTACAAATGCTTGTCAACCAAGGGTGCGAGCCTGACCCAGGAACATTTTGCAGGCTCACGATTGCTTCCCAATGTTTAGAAAGCTCTGTGGTGCTTCACCGTCTGACTCAGTATTTTAGCGGTCTACTTGCTGCAATGTCACACAAGGGCTTTATGTCATATTCCAATCTCAAACTAGCCATTGGGGCACCCTTCGGTTGCATGAATAGGGACCTTAAAAAGTGGTTGTCCACCACACTAATTTGTGCACTAACACAGTTGCCCCATAATTCTGCCCCACAAAGGGTTGCCGCCCAACCCTCTCCTTTCCACTAATAGATTAATGTTAGCCATACTAAAGTAGGAAACGTTGAGCATGACATTTGCCAACTCAAAATCCTTTGAGGGCAAATAATTTGAGTCTTCTAATTTGTTAACTTGCATGGGGGGCTTTGTGTGACATACAAAGAATAGGAAGCATGGGATACGGTTACAAATACTAGTAGCCTGCTTACGCACAGACAGTATACAATATTTGAGCTGACACTGGGGTTACACAGTTTGAGTAATGTTTTGGAAAGGCACCATGAGTAACAGAACTTGTGCTTGAACACTGCTCATATTATAACAAACATAGAACAACACTTGTACCTAAGTCTGGTAACCATTTGCAGAGCTAAGGTAGGCAGAGTCAAGGTTGTCTGGTAATGTCTGAATGTGGCTGGGGTGGAATTCGAATCAAACAATTATGGCATGCAGCTGGCCTTCACCAAATATTGTGTGTCTTTACGCGCTCAAAGTACAGTGGTATAAAATAGAGGTTTTATTTTTAGGAAATCATTCTGGGACTTGTAGTTTTCCATTAAGGAGGGGAAAAAACAAAGTCACAATGATAATACTTTGTCTTAACATGTTTTATTTATTTATTTTATATTTTATATGATACAGTTATAATTAACTTTTCACATGACAACAACTTTACAAATACATAAATGATTAAGAACATGCTAGCACAATGTACATTGCTTAAAATCCATGAAATGCATCAGACCAATAGTTGTGTTCATTGTAACAGGAGTGCCAACAAACTGGTTGTTTGATGAAATCTAGATTGTGAACAAAGTAGAACCGAGTCGGCTACACTTTGTTATCATGTGCTTCACTGTCTCAGGTTTATTATTCATCTTACAAATACGGCAGTGTCTCTTATCTAATGGTAAAGTAAGTGCAGGACCAGTTATAGATAACACCGGGAGATGATCTATGTGCATTAAAAGTAGAAATTGTTGCACACATGGCAAAGGGCATAATAAAAGACTGGGTTGTGCCTTTTTATAATTGTATAGCATACCAGAGACGTTGGCATATTGTTTCGATTTAGCTAAATGGGCAATATTTTGACACTGTTAGAATGGATTTCTAAACTCTTCTCTGGTGAACAGATGTTTATGAGGCCACCCTTGTAAGTGAAATAGTGAAGCCTTATGGGAAAAAGCCAGACCAGTTCATGGTAGCTTAGAGAAAAGTCAAGGCTATGTCACAGGAAGAGTGAGGGTGATCTGAGGTCTTTGATGAGCACACACAGCTAGACACCAAGAATAACCTTTAGACAGTAGTATATGAAAATATACAATGTATTAGGACCAAGAACAAACACAAATGAATAATGGAAAATACAGCAATATCACCACTCAAAAACACACTATGTAAAATATATATACAGACAGTTAGGTTGATGCAGTAAAGTGCAGAATCCAGACAAAAACTGAAAGGGAAAAGGGCAGGCAAACTATATCACATTGGCAAACATCAGAAATGGATACCACTAACTTTAGAAGTCCAGCCCTACGAAGATTGGAGCCTTATGCGCAATGTTAGATGGGTGCGTAAAAGTGCACGGTCGTGCATAAAGACACAAAGTACAATATTCAAGGGGATGGCAAAGTTAGAGAGAGGATTCTGCAGTGTAGAAAAGACATTCTGAGAGTCAGGGGAGGATCTGCTGTGGATAACAAAGCTAATTCCAACTTTCAGAGATCTTTAGGAAGCAGAGGCTACCCAAGCCAAGGCAAGGACCACAAGGGATCTTTTGTGCATAAAAATGTAATGGATGAACAAGGGACACCCGCAAGTTGTATGACTACTCAACATCCTTAGCTCACTCTGGGTCCAAACTTGGCAGGTCTGGAGAGAGTTGCCTGGGGTACAAATTCCCACCATTCGTTTAGCTTTAAAGTGTAGTGGCGATGCGGGTGCATATACAGGTTCGGTTTCCAACAGGAGCTGTATCTCTCATCTCAATTGCAGGACAAAGAAAGCACTGATGCAGTTGGTCTAAGAACACTTAAAGAAAGGTGGGAAAGTTGCCAGCAGCGACTGACAATGTCGCACAGTGACCCAGGGCACCCATCTCTCACAGTCTGACAAATGCTTTTCTCTCACAGCCCAAAGCAGCTGGGACAATGAAATTAGGCAAGAAGGTTCTTTGCAGCGCAAGCTATGATTTTCCCCAGGCTCGTGGTAAAACTCAATGAGACAAAGCTCCTGCATAGGTGCCAAGGTTCAAGCTGCTCAGTTCCACGGAGGGCCTCGGAATACTGCTGAGAAGGCTCTCTTGCAGGGAAGCAAGGGGACGTTGAGAGTGATTGGTCCCACCCCTCCAAGGGGATGAATCACCCTCATAGGTCTTCAGAGATTGAGCGCAAAGCAGGGTTCTACAGGGATAGAAGTGGGCTCAGGGTGCCAACCTTCTTTTGCATGGTTCCGGATAGTCCTTGGATCTGCTCGGCCCTTTTGGATACTTGGCTCCATGTACAGGTGAATTCAGACCTGTTGCTGATCTTTGGGTTTGCATTCAGGACCCCTCCTCCTTTACACAAGACCAGTGAGTGCTCACACACAGCTGGCCAATGAGGAGATCTGCCCCACTCATGCACTCCAGCAGTGGTCCGATCAGGGACCACTGTGGCTCTTATGTTCTCGTGCACACCAGAAATCCTGGCACCAGTAGTGTGGATTGGGACCAGACAGTCTAAGGGCACTTCCTGGGTACCTACACACGTAACATGCATTAGCCTGTGAAAAACGGCAGCTTTCGCGGGTGAATGCATGTGCAAATAAGGACTCCCTGGGTCAAAAAGACAAGGAGAAAGGTCAACGGGCAAAACGGCCAAAGGAGAGAACAAAATATTTTGTGGCATGGACATGACCGACACTAGCCACAGTCAGGAGCCAAACGTCTTGAACGCTGTGTGGTTTGCTAAAAGTTCAAAAAAATACAAGAAAACGTTCTGCTGCCACCAGTCTACTCCTAGGCACATTATCCAGCTACCAAAATATCCTTAGTGGCTGACTGGGACCCAGAAACGCAAGCACCCCTCTGCACAATACACTAATGTACTTTGGGCAATGCAATACAGTTGCCAAAAGTGTTAACCAAGTCATAAGACTAAGAGAAACAAAGTGTCTCAGTACTGACAGTCTGAAGGGCATGTCAGTTCCCCATAATGATGTGCAAAAGCTCAGTCGATTACAGCTGACCGCTGTGCTCCACTGGCAAAAGTCAGGACAGGAGGCAGAAAAAAAAGCAAAAGGTTTGGAGGATCCTCCATTGTAGAGGTAATACAGAAGTAAGTGAAATTGTCCTTAACAGACACCAACCTGATTTTTCGGTTTTCATTACAAATGCTTATTTTAAATAACACAATTTGGTATCCCAATTGGGACGACAGTCAGTCATCAGAAATTATTTTGTAATTAACTCAGCATAGACCTCACTCTAATTTTCGATCCTAACGATGACAGCAAAGGGCATCTCAGGGTAGTCATTGCCTTAATGTAAAATAGCCCTCTATTCAGGATTCTGTTAGACTCCAAGGAGATCAGACCAAGTTGTAGTCTTAATATTTTCATATCACACACTGAGGCAAGCCCAAAATGATCTTTCAACAGCGACCCTCAATTTCCCATAACCAGGTGAGAACACAAAAAGTCAAACATCCCAGGCCGTAGAGGATTTCTGAACAAAAACACAGTATAACCAAATGGCACCCTCCAGTCTAAAGCCCCCCATTCCTTTGTGTGAATTTGGCTATCAACAAAGTTAGTTGAGCAGATTTTCTTTTCCGTGAAGCAATACAATCGGCGTAGCCCTGTTGAACACTAACTTCAAAACCAAGATATTTATAGCTGCTAGTGTATTGAATGGATCCCTCAGGTAGTAAAGTTTGGGCTTTGAAATCCTCCTGCTTGTGAAAAGCATAATTTGTGTTTAATCCATGTGTATAACCATGGGGATGTTTAGAGCTGCAAAGCTTCAATGTAGACAGGCTGAGAGAAAATGGTGGGTTGACTACTCTGCGGAAGCCAAGCCTGCATTTCGCCTCCTGCTTACTGCTTACCATAAGTCAGTGGTTGATGTTGAGAAAGCTTTTTTTGCCCTTAAGGTTGAAGGAGCTCTTAATCAACCGAGGCCAATTTTTCAACTTGTTCAATCGCTGTCTACCCCTGTGATGGCCAGCACATGGACTACACCATCACAAGCTCTCTGTGACCCTCTCTTGTTCTTCTTTCTGTCAAAGATTTCCTCTATCCGTGCTAATGAAGTCGCACACCCGCCAGTCGTAAAAAGTACTGACTGAGGCTTCTCGGGTAGAAGGGACATGGTCCTCATTTCCTGCCTTCTTAGAATCTGATATCTTGTCTGCCATTCAACGTCTGAAATCAGCCTCCCCAGCTGATCCCATCCCTCTGGCGCTGCTGAAGGAAAATTAGAGGGCTATCATTTCACACACTGTGGCAGTTAATGCTTCCTTTATGGAGGGTGCGATTCCTTCCACACTTAAAAATGCCTTTGTGATTCCGTTATTAAAGAAACCTTTGCTAGATCCAGAAGTGTTGGGTATCTATCGTCCCATTTCTCTTCTCCCGTTCCTCATAACATTATTGGAAGCCCTGCTTTCTACTTTTCTTGAATCTACATCTTATTTTGACTCTTTTTATTCTGGTTTTCGGCCCGGAAGGGGAACTGAATCAGTCTTGAATTCTGTGCTCGACGCCCTGGCCTGCCTGGTGGATCAGGGGGGTGTCGGCGCAGTTGTTTTATTAGATCTGTCAGCTGTGTTCGACACTGTCGACCATCCCATCCTTATCTCCTGGCTGTCTACCGCCAAGCTGTCTGGTAGAGTTATTGACTCGTTCGTCTCCTTTCTTGCCGATCACTCTCAATCGGTCTCCCTTCCTCCATTTCACTCTAGTCCAGTCTCACTATCCTGTGGTGTCCCGCAGGGATCTGCCCTTTCCCCTATTTTGTTTAATTTTGTTTAATCTGTATATTAGGTATCTTCTGGCCCTTATCCAGTCCCATGGCTTCCGCTAGTATTCCTATGCCGACGACACCCAAATTTTGGTTCACCTCGATTTAAATCAGGCCACTACGGCCAGACGGTTTAGGATTTGTCTCCAGGAGGTAGGGAAATGGATGTCATCAAACTGGCTGGAACTAAATGGCAGTAAGACTGAGGTGCTGGTGGTTGGCACTACCTCACCTCTTCTTTTCTGGACCAATGACTGCTGGCCTGCATACCTTGGTCCTCTCCCAGTCCTGTGGCGTCAGTGAAGAACTAGGGGGTTGTTATTTCCTCATCCTTGGCCATGAATGCCCAGGTGGCAGCAGTATGTAAGAACGGTCATTTCAAACTTTGCATACTTAGGAAAGTTCCCAATTTGTGCCTGAAAAATTCCAGGCTCCGGTGGTAGCCACACTCGTTTTGAGTGGTCTAGATTACTGCAATTCATTGTATCTAGCCCAACCTACCTATGTGATTAATTGACTTCAGCTGTTGCAGAACGTTGCTGCCAGAGCTATCATTCACCCTCCGGTTGGTGCGCACATTACTCCACTGTTAAGGCAGCTCCATTCCGGTGGAAAAGCAGATTTTGTTTAGATCCGTGTCTATGTTGCTGCGGGCTTTAATGGCCGGGGGCCTGAATATATTCAGGATCAATTTCCACACTATGTTCCAACTCGGTGTCTCTGCACCCATTCTGCATTTCTTGTTAAGTTCCCCCATTTCAGACTGCCACGTACTGGAGGAGTGCCTTTTCTGTTGCAGCCGCCAAGGCATGGAACGGCCTTCCGTGGGCCTTGCATATGACAGTTGACCATCTAGACTTTCGGCGCCCGCTAAAAACATTTTTTTTTTAATTCTGGTTATTAAGCTGCTCTCTTCACATTCTAGCACCAGGGTGCCGTCAGGCGTTTGTGCGCTCTAAAAATTCATATAACATAACATAACAGGATGTCCCGAGCATACCGCCACAATTCTATCACTGTTCTCGCTATGCCATAAACAGTGTGATCAAAAATCACCAAGTCGTCACCGAATGATAAGCATACAACTAACAATTAATCAACCTTAGTAGGGCAGTTTGAGACACCACCTAAACAGGAAGGTAAATCGGCCAGATACAAGTTGAAAGTGGAAAAGCAGGGGGACCATGACCCTCTCTTGCTTCACACCCCTGATATTAGGGCCAAGGTGCGTTCTTTGGCCTCCCACCCCGCTGTCAAACCTGTCCTGAACACATGTGTCCTATGAAGCAGCATCAGAAATTGTAAAATGTACCCAACAGCAGCCATATGCCTCAAGGTTTTGCCAGAGTTTGTCTCTGCAGACAGATTCAAATGCTGTGCAAAGGTCAACAAAAAGGGCATAAAGCACAGGGGCATTTTTAAACTTTCCGACAACATGCCCCCCAGTCTTAGATTGTGCATAGTAGCGTAACCTGCTCTGAAGCCAAATCCAGTTTGATATCTGTCCACAGGCTGAGCAGATTCCAACAACTTATATAGTTTGTCTAGTAAGAACATAGCAAAAACCTGTCCCTTAATGTCCAGCATCGACTAAAGGCTGTATTTACTTGGCTCACTGCGCTCACCCTATTAAAAATGGGAATAGGGATTTCTCTGCTCCGTGACTCAGGGATGTCCCCAGCTTTCAGAACCTTCCTGAACAACATTTCTAAAATACTTGCCCATGACTCAGGGTCTCTTTTTTTAATACAACACTCGCCAGGCCATTTGGCCCAGGTACTTTTGATGGCTTCAATTTTCCAATGTTCCAATTTGAGCTATTATGCGATCCCTAACTATCATCAGTTCAGGTTTACAAATTCAAACCTCATGATGACTAGGGCTCAAGCATTTATTATGCTGACAATTCGTCTCAATATACTTGCACCATTCCGCCTCAAAATGGCGTTGATCACCAACCTGTTCTTATTCCCCTTGGACTCACCAAGAAGTTGCCATATACCTCTGGTGTCACGAGCATTCAGCATAGCCAACATTTTTTGCCATGCTGCATTTCGACTTGAAAAGCACCACAACTTGACTCAATTTCTATATTTATTTTGAATGTTCTAAATAATATTTAAAAGAGTAGAAGGGTCAAAAGTGCAATTCTTAGCATGGTGGATGTCTTTTCCCATGCGTCTCTTAATATCCCTGATTTCTCTATTGAACACTGCACCCTTCCTTGCCTCGTGCACCATATACTTCCCCTTGCGTAAAGCAACATTCTTAAAACAATGTAACACCCAACTGTTGGTACACCTCTGCACCAAAGTCGCCAGTTAGTGTACAAGCTCTCTCGACATTCCTACTAGACAAAGAGATACAGATCCCTGCATGACTAACTTCCACATCACCAAATCTTTCCAGGCCTTGCCTTACTAGACTAAAAGTCATGTGCATAGTAAGTGAAGCATGGTCACTAAAGCTGTTTGGGCATTTAGACAAACCTTCAACCAAAGGGATAAGATCCTGGCTAGTAAGGAAATAATCTAAATTGACCTTCGTGTTGCTCAACACCCAGGTATACTGTCCAGGGCAGTCACCGACAATGCAGCCATTTAGCATTACTAGGCCCCAGCCATTAAGGAAAACTCGACCATAACTGTCCATTCCTGTTTACGACATTCTGTATCATAACACTTATAGAAAAATAATTCAATATGGATATACGTTTTGTCAGGTTGCTTTGTTCTATGTGATGCATGTGATGTAGTTTCCCTAAGAATATATTATTGCAGTTATTCAAAGGAAACATGTAAACATTTGAACCAACATGAGCTCGGAAGGTATGTGCTCAAACGCCTAAATTACAAGGGGCCTCATTACGACCCTGGCGGAGTGGGTTTACGCCAGCGGTATTCGCGGCGGACCCGTCCGCCCTACTACGAGTTCCCGTAGCGCCATGGAGCGGTTTCCGCCTGGTTTTTCCGGGCGGAGAAATCCATGGCGCTACGGGACCTTGTTGTTAATTACGCCACCGTATTTTACGGTGGCGTAATTAGCGCCTTCCCCACTCCCATTATACCCTATGGGGCAAAAATGGGAATGGGGAAGGGTAAAATGGGGAATGGGGATTTACCGCCCCACCAAGGTCGGAATGGGGCGGTAAATCCGCCAACCCCCATGGCGCTATTGGCAGCTTTCCGCCGTGCTCCATGGTGCATATTGCACCGCGATTTCCGCCAGGGTCGTAATGAGGCCCAAGGTAATTTATAAATCTGGTTTTATTGCTTAACCGAAGCATATGATCCTGGACAAGCAACATCACTGTGACTAATCTGCAAAAAAAGGGAGTCCCTACCAGTTATTCAGTTCATGCTATTTGTAAAATATTCCTTTACAATGGGGCAGATTACATTTTTTAGCAACAAATGGTGTCACCTCATGCTATGTTGCTAGTCGAACCTGACACAATCACCTAAAATTGCATTATTTAATCACATACCCTGCACTGATTTGAAAGGAGTATATACAGTCTCATTATCCAGGTATGGCACCAGTGATTCCAAAAAAACATTTACTGACTGCAGCAGACCCAGCATTCACTTCCTCCCTGTCTGCCTGGCAGAGCCCTGCCACACAGCAGTATGTTATTTTTTTTTAAATGTGTTTTATTGTTTAAATGTAACATTATAACACAAATACGTAAAATATACAGATATATAATCAATACATAAATATGAACATATTATTCAGGTATATGATCCAACATTATACTATAAAATGCAAACTTGAAATGCCATCTTTTTAAGGATTTCTTGGCAAAAATAATAAATAGTAAAGTCCATCACTAAGGACCTCATTCTGAGTTGGGCGGTAAGGGATACTGGACACAGGTAAGGAGACCGGTGCCTGTAAACCCTTCCCTCCCAATTCCGAGGTCCCTTAGCGGGAACCGTAAAGGACGTGTGGCCTGAACACACGTTCTTTATGGGTCCCGCTAAGGGACCAGGGCGCTAATAAAGGGCCTGCTATTAGCTGGCCCGTAATTAGCGCCTTCCCCATTCCCATTGAGCCCTATAGGGGCTAAAATGGGAATGGGGAATGGTTGGGTGAATGGGGAGTTACCGTGTCCTCCAAGGTCGGAATGACCCGGTAAGTCCCCATTCAGCCACACTGGAACCGGACCTGCTAGTGGAGGCAGCCACGGCGCTAATAGCGCCATGGCTACCTCCAAACTCAGAATGAGGCCCTAAGTGTTCTCCCGCATACATTTAAACCCAGAATAGGTCACTGTGCAAATACCGCAAATCATATGACAACTTAACATATCCTTTCTCGTAGCTATCAGTTAGAAAATTACAATCTGTAATAATCGTTCCGTCATTGGAATACATTGCCACACACCTGTCCGCGATAGGGTAGGAAGCTGTCCTAATCTAAGGCACATTATACAACGCCTGGCCTTCCTATTTTGTATATTTTCTATATACTACAAGGTGCATCCACAGGAAAACTTGGTAAAATATGATTAGAAAAGGATGATTTTTCTGAAAGTTTGGCACATCTAAAACTTTGAACACATACAGCAGCTTTTTTCTTCATCTCTTTGCATTTAACTTCAAGGTTATCGTCCACAGTAAAAAAAAAAAAACAACTATTTCATCCAGAAATATCTGAGTTTCCTTCATCCATGGATTTAATGCTAAAAGAGAAGGATTAAAACCAATTTGATTTACAAAATAAGAATATATAGAATTACAATTATTGTAGTCTTCTAAAAAGTTAAAATACAAAATACACATAAAGATCTTTTTTTTTTTCTTGTAACCAAAGTAGTATGTCCTAATTAATTGCAAATGGCCTCTACAGCAATTGAACTAGAGGGGCAAAATGCCTTCTTCTAGAGTTTCCCCTCTAAAATACTTAATATAAGTCTTAATGGCCTGAAACCTACAATGGTCTTTTTTATTATGAAACGAGTTAGTGCCTCTTTATATAATGTATGTATTATTAGGATTCCAAGATGCATATGAGAAGACACTTCTTGCAATGGCACTTATCGAACTGTCCAATTGAATCTCTTTATTCTCTTCCTATTAGTCTTGAAGGTCATAATTGTAGTTTTACTTAAATTAATCAAAAGACCATGGTTAAATAGAAAACTGATCCAATGTGGTTAAGCTATGTTGTAGGCATATAGCAATTTGGTCCAGAATTACAATATTGTCTGCATAATAAAACTAGATGATTGGGCATTAACCAACTCGAAGAGGACTATTTTGGTAATTTTTTAAAATGTTAACCAACTCAGTAATGTAAATTAAATACAATCGTAGATAAAGTACCACCCTTTTTAAATCCATGGTAAATCTGGTTGTTCTTACTCATCATACCATCTTGATTGATTCTAATTTGTGACCTAGTGTCTGTGTGTAATATTTTCAGAAAATATCAAATCTTTAAATGCAGACCTCAGTTTTCCTTTTTTTACCACAATACTTGATTATTTACAGTATCAAATGCTTTAGTAAAATCTATAAAGCATACATACAGAGTTTTAAATTTAGAAATCTATGTCGACCGTGTAAAATACAATAAGGTCCAGTGATTTGAAAGCGTACTAAATCCTTTTCTAAAACCATTTTGGTGACACTTTAAAATATTGTCCTTTAACAACCATTCATTAACATAACATGAAAGCAACTGTGGAAAATTGTTTGTGCTAGAGTCAATCAATGGCATTAAGCCTTAGTTTGATCGCAGTTCACGTAGTCCCTTCTTATGAATTGGTATAAGCATGTGGGGGTTTTCTTAAACAATTCATGAGGCAAACAATCTGGGCCAGGTGCCCTTGAGGGTTCCAACCCCAAAAATTAAAAATGTGATATCCTTCTCCGATAAAACAAAGAATTCCTTTTCTGGTAAATCCCAATAATTCGATATAAGAGCAGATTCATTTTCTCGATACTTGAGAATGTAATTTTTCCATGTATCATTTGGAATAGGATTAAGTTTATATTTGCCTAAAATAACATTATTATGTTTATTATAGATTTGGCAGAATTTAAGCATATCTTTGCCTCTGAAAGCCCCCTATATAATTTGCCACTGCACATAAGCGACAGAGCCTTTATGCAATTTTAACCAATTTTTGAATCTCATCTTTAGTTTTATTTATAGCGTCAACTTTCTCACACAGCTCTATGACATTGTTTTTGTTTGTTTGATGGCAAAATGCAATTGTATTTTCTTGTTAGCTACAATATAATCATAATCATTAGTCCATTCTCTTACTTTAGAGAAGGACTTCTTTTGATATTTTTCAAAATCTTTATGGAGAGATTCACACAGATCTATGACATTGTTTTTGTTTGTTTGATGGCAAAATGTAATTGTATTTTCTTGTTAGCTACAATGTAATCATAATCATTATTCCATTCTCTCACTTTAGAGAAGGACTTCTTTTGATATTTTTCAAAATCTTTATAGAGAGAATGCATTTTACTATAAAGGTTCTCGACATTGAGTACTTTAAATTGGTCATTACATCGGATGGTTTCTCTTATAAGCTCATTGAGCCCTAAAAGGGTTTTCCCTGTCCACATTATTCTATTTCCTGAATTGTTAAAACAATGGTACCCTATAAATTGTTCAAGCCTTTTATGGTGAAGTTTAACTAAGGGCATTTCTACTACTACATGGTCACTCAGGTTGTTTGGAATCAACTGAAAATTGTGTACCTTGTTAAGCCATCTTCATCATGTTAGGACAAAATCTATCCAAGAGTAACTTTTCCCATTTGTCCATGTATGAGATAGGCTGTCTTTGACTACATTAATTAGTTGAACCAACTGAGTTGAGCAGAAAAGATAGATCATTTATAAATTCCAATTTCCATCTCTTCAGTCTCAAAACCTATAGCTTGTGTACCATAATAATTCTCCTTGATGGGACCATCGTATGAAGTAAAATATTTCTTGTTCAGAAAAATTGGTCTCTGAAAATGTAACTCTCCTATAATAAAAAATCGCCAGTTCACATGCTCAATGAACCATTCTTCTAATAATAGTTCAATGTGAGTTATGATCATTTCAGATTGCCCACTACCAGATGGGTTTTAAACATTCATGAACATGAACAGTGCATAGTATTTCACTTCATTCACGTATGAGGGTATCCTTCTCGCTATTAGAGATTCATTTTGGATCATGGCTGAAGATTCCAAGACATATATGTGTGAGGCTACACCAATTATTAGCCCACCATATGGTCTTCCTGAGAGTTCACTATCTAAGACATTGTAGTTTGCCCCAGAGGTGACCTTAGAAAGTAATGCATTACATATTTCAGTAACTATATTATTTATGTTATCACTCATAATAGGAACATTAGAGCACCCCACTTCCAATTTTTCAGCTAAGTTGTCTTTATGAATTGGCTGAACCCATTTCACAAAGTTATATCCCATATCCTGAAAATACAAAGTTTGGGACATGATTAACTCAGTTACAATAGGATAGACGAAGGGGATTACTAACCAGTATTCCTCCCAAGACAAACTGGGTATTTCTACCTAGGTAAAGTCCTGGATAGTTATTACCTTTAAGTTAGGGGCTTGGTGTACTAGCTTAAAGACTTCGACTCTATTAAGATATGGGCTTGCAGTAGTGGGATATATATCCACAATCTTTATCTTTTTGACAGTGTTTTTCATCAGTGCCAGTAAAGCTTGATTGAAAATCCATAAAAGATTCTCTCCCTACAGCCTCGGATCCATCCTGCTTAACATTTTGTACACTGGAATTCATCCTCCAAGGTACATTCTCAATATTACTTAAAGGGTTTGAATTCTAATCAGATTTATTAAGGTTATTTAAGTTCGGCTCATTCTACCTTTCCCCCAACATGACTGTTTAAACATTAGAACATCGCCAATTCCGGAGATATGCTTAGGGGAGCAGAGAACTCAACTTTGTTATTTTTTTCCCACATGGGATAGCACTTCGTAATTTTTCTGGTCTCTGTTTCTGTGCATCATTCGATACAATTTCAAAACACTTTTCTTTTTCAACACACATCATATTTTTCGGGAATGAAGAACCTAACGCTTGTAATTCTACAGAAGAAACCCCACAAACCCCCACAAAGAATGCTAACCAACTTACCCTTTCTTTTTTGAGTTTTCTTCTTTTTACGGCAGGTATTTGTTTACTTTAGGCCTCATGTGGTAGCCTCTTGGCTAGTTTTTATCACAGATGTAATATAAGCATTTTTAACATTTTTATTAAAACCCCCATTAAGTTGATTCATAATTAATTTGGTAGTTTGTTGAGGTCGATCAGAATCCAGAACAAAAATAGTTCTCTATGTTCTCATGTATCATCACCTCCTCTATCAAAGTTTCCTAGGCTATTCACTTCACAAATGGTGTCCAGTATGCCTGTTGCAATAGCCTTGCAAGGATTATTAACTTTCTTACACTTTTACTTTTTTAAATCATGAGTCATTGACAATGTGTGGGTGCATGCCGTACGGTATTTACTGCGCAGAAAATATTTTTGGCTTGCCACTTGCATATTTGGAAAAGTGATTTGCGCAGATGGCAAGTGATTGTGTGCCACAAAGGGAGCAATGGAAGTGAAAGTCAAAAAATGGCGGTTGGATGAGTCAATTGTTTATCAATATTTAAGGTAAACGAGCTTCCAACATACAACGACAGCTGTAACACAAAGCCTTACCCAACATACGCGATTACGGAAAACCACAGGAAACCACTCAACTCACCACTCACTGCGCTACACAGGCTATGGCAATTTAAAATAATGCACGGGTACCTGGGTCCCACTGCTCCACCTCTATTCCAAAGGCACCAAAGAAAGACTTCACATAGGTTTTCTCCTCAAGGAAACCACTCATCTTGCCACTCACAGTGCGGTTCTCCGTGCAGGCTATGGCAGTTTAAAAGAATGCACAGGTAACTGGGTCATGGCGCTCTGTCTCTATTCCAAAAGCACCAAAGAAAGACCACATGTAGATTTCCTCCTGCAGAAAACTATTTGTCTCGCCACTCACCACGCCAGAATGTTATTGACTCTTGTATTACTCATCTTCTTCCATTTTTATGGTCTCTTAGTGCTTCAGGAGCTTCAAGAACTGGGGTAGGAAATTAATGTTGGAGTAGATAGAGCAGGGCGAGGCTCCTTTGTTGCAATTTTGTTTGCAGATCTGAATGTAAATGTGCACTCCTTGTTGTGATGTCTGGCAGAGTAGTGAATAAGAATAGCATAAAGATGCGGGTATATCAGGAGTGGCAGAAATACAAAAGACCCATTGGTTTGATGTATGCTCCATTTTGTTTTCCTGCTTTGTCAAAGTGTCGGAGTTATGTGCCGATATGTGTTATTGGTTGAGGTGAGAGTGATTTAAAGCAATAGCATGCCCAGCAAAGCAACCACTGACCACTCCAGACAAACATTTAGACTTTGAAAACATCAAAGTAATCACTTTTATTTCTTTACATCCATGCAAAACAATATTTCCTAGCTTGTATGTCGCAGCCTTGTTATGCTACATTGTGTTGATATGGATATTCATGCTATGTTATGTTAAGCTATGCCAGGGTATACATTCAGGACCCTACTTTTTTGTCAATTGCCTATGTCCTCCCTTCTGATAGTCCACTGACACCTCAAAGGCACACCATCTGTAGCACCAATCAGGCTTGGATGGGGTTAAATTACAATGCAGCTGGATATGCACCATGGTCTAGCAACTGACAAAGTCAATCTCACACAACATCCCAACCACAACATTACCTTGTTGGCAGGTACCAATACGAATGTGTATTTTGCCTTTAAATTCTATCCTGTATTGAGCAATATCACTGGCCCAGTGCCCTTTAAATTGCACCTTTTCCAGCTAATATGACACTACTTCCCACACACATTGCTTGCGAATGAATGTGAAGGAGTCCCCATGCAAGTACTTTTGGCAGGGCCCATGAAGTCTCTGAAGGTGGCCCAGCCCCCTACCCCCACTGTTTAAGTAGTAGCCAACCCCCAGAAAAGTGGGTCTAGTTGTGCCTCTGATTGGAGCACACACACTCACTCACACAGCCCTCCCTCCCTCCCTCCCTCCCTCCCTCCCTCCCTCCCTCCCTCCCTCCCTCCCTCCCTCCCTCCCTCCCTTCCTTCCTTCCTTCCTTCCTTCCTTCCTTCCTTCCTTCCTTCCTTCCTTCCTTCCTTCCTTCCTTCCTTCCTTCCTTCCTTCCTTCCTTCCTTCCTTCCTTCCTTCCTTCCTTCCTTCCTTCCTTCCTTCCTTCCTTCCTTCCTTCCTTCCTTCCTTCCTTCCTTCCTTCCTTTCCCCCCCCCCCCCACCTCCCACCCTTCCCTTTGACTCCTGCTTTGCCCTCTCCTTCCCCGTATCCCGTACTCCCCCTCCTCTCAGATCCCTTCGGACACATCAGAGAGATGAAGGATGCTCAGCCGGATGGAGCTGTAAAGGGCAGAAAGGTCCCGCAGGTGCAAGGAAAATGGGGAGCTAATTACTGCGCCAATTTTAATGAGCTCAGCCTTGTTTATTGCACCTCTCCCCTCTCATCCCTCATACCACCCCCACGCCTTTGACGATCCGGGCCGCATTGCCTTTCGTTAGAGCATTTGTACGTGTCTAAAGCGAGTAGTTTATGTTAGAGCCTTGCTTTAAGCGGGATGAATAACGATGCCAGCGGTGTCGGGTGGGGGGACAGGGAGAGATGGTGTGTCAGGAAATGGGTGTGGCCTACAAAGTGCGGGTTCATGATCTAATAATTATTCATCAGCATTTTTGTCAGCTTCATTATATCAGCGGCTCCAACCTTGCAGACTCCATAGATGTCGTGACCCGTACCTATGCACAGTGTCCCCAGTGATCATATTTGAATCTTCATTTTTAATTTGGACTATTAGGTGTAGCTAGCGACACCTATAAGCCAAAACTATTGCATTAGAGTTTGGATGGCGAGACATTGCGTGTGAGGAGGAACACACATCTTGTAGGTGTTGTTTGGTTGTTTGCCCACCCATTGACTTCCCATGTTCATGCTAAACCCTATGGTCATTCCCACCTACTTACTCCCCCTCCTCGACCAAAACACCTCCTTACTTAAAATCATCAAACTGTATGCTCAAGTGCCGCCAGTGTTCTATCAAACAGTCTTCTGAAAGGAAATGGCTTATTTGGAGTTGCAAACCCGCTGCAGGTCTTAACCAGGTCTACATTCAGCCACTCGATTTCTAATTTCTAAGCACTATGCGTGTCCTTCACTGACGTCCCGTTAAAAACAAGCACTAACAAAGCCAACAGTTTTGACTTGTGTGCAAATCGCACCATTATGCACCTGCTACCATCAAATGCCATTTGATACCGCTATGGTAGTGCCTGGTAAGTGTCTTTCCCATGCCTGCACAAAAGCCAAAATTGGTGGCTTTGGCCTGAAAGACAGCCTCCAGCAGTTGACGTGATGTACAAGGAACCAACACACTCTTACTTAAGTGTAGCTCAATGCTGCATGCTGAACTGCCCTGATAAACTTCCAGCTCAACTGAATGGCAAGAGTGGTAGAAGGTGATTTGTCAAGGATCACGCTGTTTGTCATGATGCAAGTAACCTGGGATTGGAAACCAGGTGTCGTGCTTCTACATTCTAGATCTCTTCTTACAACAGTGTGGCACTGTCATAACTAGCAAACAACACTAGCTTCCCCACCCAAAGATATCTATTATGTATTAATACAAATGATTGACATTACTTTCCATGTTTGACATGAATCATTGACGGATCAAGCTCCAAACTGTTTGGGGTGACTCATAGGATAACTTAAAATGGGGTTCTGAATGATCACATTAAGACCCTTCACCGTGGCCACAAACATTGCCAGAAGTTGGCGATTAATACCAAACCTTCCAGCCATCACCAGTGTGTTTTTGTTTTCACATTATATTGAAATTATCATTAATTATGAAAATTTACCAATGTCAGAAAACCCTTTTTATGCCTATGTCCAGTATTACATGCTCAGTCAACATTATGCCCAAGTTCAGCCAATAGATAATAATCATATGTCAGAAACAACATTCTACACTTAGGCTCAGCATTACATTCACTTCGCATACTTTTGTATGCCATGGGCCCTTTATTTGACTGAATTCAGCGTCTTTAAGCCTTTTTTAGCCACATTAATAAGATTCTGCTCATCACCATAAGCCCAGGTATAACCACCAATGTAATTCCTCATATGTCCTTCTACCCTGTCATATGCCAGATCTGCTCTATTTGCCCTGGTTCCACTTCATATGTGCAGCCTTGCATGATATGATATGATATGGCATTTGTTACACGCCTATACAAAGGGTTTCAAGGCACAATGAGGCAAGGGTGTGTAAGCGGATTCAATTCAACACTACAGCTAAGTCAATGCCTAGTCTGGGATGCTGAGGGAAACCCTTATTGCTATATTTTTATGTCCAGTTTGTTTACTCTGGATGACAACCCTTATATAACACCCCTCTCTTAGAATCCCCCTGACCCCACTGAGCCAAGAAGTAGGTTTGTTTTGCAAATTAAAAGGTTTATTTGAAAATTAACCAATATATATCTATCACACTTTTATAGTAAATGAATATTTGATAGCACACTTGTGAAGATGATAGTGATCAACAATGGATAATGTTACAGTGGTACACTCTTTTTGATGGCTTAGAAGTGATATTGGGCCTCATTACGACCCAGGCGGTAAGTTACCGCCTGGGCCGTGACTTTACCACCATGGCGTAAACTACGTTTACGCCATGGTGGTTGGCGGACTTACCGCCCCATTCCGACCTAGGCGGGGCGGTAAGTCCCCAATCCCCATTTACCCTTCCCCATTCCCATTTTTGCCCCATAGGGCATAATGGGAGTGGGGAAGGCGTTAATTACGCCACCGTAAATTACGGTGGCGTAATTAACTCCATGGTCCCTTAGCGCCATGGATTTTAACACCTGCTAAAAGCAGGTGTTAAAAGCACCATGGCGCTAGGGGACCTCGTAATCAGGCGGTAAGGGTCGGCACTGTTAACGCTGCCGTAAACCCCTTACCGCCTGAGTTGTAATGAGGCCCATAGAGAGGATAAAGTAGCTGAGAATGCTTTTATGGCTTCAAGGACAATGCAATGATGAATGAAAAGGCAGTACAGAAAATAAACTTGATATGACTTCAACAAAAGACAATGTAATCACTTTTCTTTGACAATTGACCCCCCCCCTTTATGCAAGGCAAAGAGATGGAAGGGAAGCACACAGTTCTCAGGAATGCAATCAAATATAATTCAGTTCCCCCCTAGCAAGCTTAGAGGAAACAGGTAGGAGTTTTAAACACAGGCAAGATACTTTGATGTGGTTGCAATTAAGTGAAAAATATGCTAAAAAGGCTTTTAATTCCCTATAGGGGGTTCAGGGTAGTTGATAGATACTTAAATTAATTCAGGATCACTTTAGCAATGCTCTGTGAATGATTGTCAGGTTGCACACGAATTTCAGCAAGGAAAGCAAGGACAAATATTTTTACACATGGCTGAAATTAAGCAAAATGTAAAATCGCGGCAAATTTAGTTGCGTGTGTCGAGCGCAATTACGGATGCACTATAAGGAGTTTAGGTTTGTTGGAAAGCCTAGAATCTTAGCTTTAAAATTCCGTTCCTAGCACAAACGGTTCCGGAGATACGGCCGATATAGTAAAGGTAGTTTTTCGGATTTGAAATTTTAAAGCTCAGAATGACAGATGACAGTTTTCAGTGTTAAAGATGACAGAATGACACGATTATAGGGGCAGTTCTAATAGGCTAAAATAGTTTGGATTAGATTATTTTAAACTAAGAGATTGGTTTTGGCACAGTGCTAGCTGGGTACTCACACTAGATTTTGGACAGGAATGCGACTTCGTCACCGATCGGGTCAGGATTGGCTGGACTTCTGCTAGCAGTTCTTCACAGCGATCTGGTCTCTGGTTCACTCTGGTTCCGGATACAGCACTGCTTTCTGGATACTGCTACGGGTTCTTGCAAAAGTTCTTGGCAAACAATTCAAACAGGCCTGCTGAAGAGGATTCAGCTTGTGGATTCAGGTCTCTCTGCTACAAATTCTGGAGTTAATTTCTTGCCTCTGGAGATTGATGGATTTGAAGTCTGGATCTCTGGATGTGAAGTCTGAAGTCTCCCGGCAAAGCGTCCTGCAAGAAAGTGGAAAGTGAATGTCTCTACCTCGGTTTCAATGTTCCTTTTATGTGTTTTGAAAATGGGTGTGTGCCTGGGCCTAGCTAAGCCTGCCCCTCTCACTTATCATTGGCCAAGCTTTCCTCTCTCCCTTGATTGGGGGAAAGTAATGGAGTGTCAGAGTGATGCTGTAGGTTTTATGGTCAGAGGAACCTCCCCTTGTCAAATTGCACACAAATCTATTTCTGACCCAAATACATATTTATCTATGTACCATTTTTCTCATATTATAGGTCCAGTTAACATATTTTCTGTAGCACCAAACCATCCGATCCCTGTCTTTGTACGATGTCGTGTCCACTTATGACAGAATTCTCCCCTTTTCATCCAGATAACAACCTCTAAACCTTTCCAGATTTTACACACATGTGCACCAGGGATATGGGTTTCAGATGATAAGTGTCAGATTTTTAACATGCATACATTTGGAGTAACAACCTTTTTTTCCACTACTATCCCCAAGAACATACCACAGGGTCCTAACACCTCTTAAAATGTGCACAGAAAAATCACAAGAATGATGATGTTATTTATATAATTTTGACAAGTCCGCACTGTGAATTATCCATCTTTTTAAAATCATGCTCTGGCCCCAAAGGGGTGTGGTTTTCCAAAGCACATGGTGGAATTTCTGGTTTATCCACTTCCCCCAAGCTCAGCTTGCTCACACAGGCACTGCCCCTCCCAGTTTCTCCCAAGAGGAAGCCATTTTACGACCCCCACAATATAACATTTGCCTGAGCCAGGGACAGTGCTTTGTTTAGTTTCCTGTAGTCCCCAGGTGCTCCTCCCTTAATCCAATCAGAGAGGTGTCATCTCCTTTTGGCAGGGGCAGCAGAATGCAGCCCGGCCTGGGAAGAGTTGTTGAGCCAGTTCAACTCCTGTCTGGGGTAGTTGTCAGGCAGAATTCAGCTAAATGTCACTTTAGTTCCCAGTTTTCTACATTCAAATCCAACTTACAATTTTTGCACATGCAGCTAGAATGCTGATTCTAAGTTCAAAACTATGACATTTAAACAATTGCAACCTATGTGACACCCACAAGTAGGTCACTCATTTATTCTAAACATTTCGATTTTAGTGGCTTTAAACCCAAATTCACTTAAGCTGCTGACGTCCCCAGCTATTTTTTATATATACATTAAATAATTACTTCCTTCAAGTCATTTCAGAATATAGTTTTACATTGTATCCACCTCTTAGCAAGTCTTTCCTTTGCCTGGTTTGGGTTCATTTGTTCAGTTTTACACAAAAGTCTGGTGGTTTTAAAACGTGGGCTTTCTGATAGTGGTGAGCACCAGTATCGCATCCATTTTTGACATTAAGAAAGTGAATTCCCCACAGTTCTGGGTTGCTCTTGGCAATCAGCATTGCCATTGCCAACGGTTTCAGGCTACTGTGTGTGTAGCCCAATGGTGGTTTTAGGCAGTGCCCTCCTGTGCTCAAAACATAGGCAAAATTGGGTGGCAGCCTATTCTTCATGTTTTCCCTGTGCACTCTCTGGCCATCATGATGTTTTCAATGCCAGTAATGCACAGTTTTATGGTAGGGCTTGGATGCATGGGTAAAAACATCCCACAGGTGGGGGAACAGAGGGAAGACAGAGAGAATGATCTTACTAGGCCAGGTGACATTGAGATCAAGCAAGTGCAGGGGAGGAGGAGAGGAAAAGTGGCAGGGGAAAGGGGAGGGGACACTGCCTATACATGGCATCAAAACAATAACAAAAATTGCGGCCAGCAGGTGGCAGGTGCCAGGCTAAGTGCAGACAGCAGGTGTCCAAAAGTGCAGGTAGAGGGACTGTAGGGTTACAAATACAGATCCAAGTGCAAGGATTGCCTGGAGGCAGTGCAGGTGTGCAACTGGGTGGGTAGGGATCTGGGCCTGAAATCAGACATAGCCAGGTAACCAGTGCAGTATCACACAGGAAATCAGCAGGGTAGAGGAAGAGAGAAGGCAGAAGCAAAGAGGAAGGTTTTGAGGTGCTTCCGAAACTGGAGATGGTTCTCCTCGAGTTTCAGAGAGGCAGGGAGGCTGTTCCAGAGGGAGGCCCCAGCCGCAGAAAGAGATCTACCACCAACTTGTTGCTTGGAGAATCGACTGACTCTGAGGGAGTTGGAAGTGGAGGAGTGAAGAGCTTGAGTTGGAAGGTATTTACGAAGAGAGAGATGGAGGTATTGAGGACACAGGCCCGCGAAGGCCTTGTGGACAATGCAGATGGTCTTGAACTTAATACTTGTAGCCACTAGTAGCGAATGCAGAGATTTCAGTGCTGGAGAGATACGATCCCTGGGCTTGAGGCCAAAGGACAAGTCTTGCAGTCCTGTTCTGGATGAGCTGCAGAGGGCGGAGAGTAGAAGCAGATAGATTTAGAAAGAGTCTGTTTCAGTAGTCCAACCTTGAGAGAACCAGAGCACTAGAGACAGTGAGCTTCTTAGAGACGTCAGAGATGTGAGGAGAAAAGGAGAGTGTAGAGTCGAAGATGATCACAAGGTTCTTAGCCTTACAGGTGGGAGCAGGAAGAGGGCCAAGGGAGGCCAACCAGAGAGTGACAGGAAATGAGGGTGCAGGTGTGCCGATGGCGAGAATCTCTGTTTTACTGTCATTAAGACAGAGACCATGCCATGCTACCTCACGTTGGAGGAGCAGTGCCGTGGTTCAACTTCACATGCTGAGCTCCAATCTCACATGCATAGCTTCAGCTTCACCTTTCCATGTAAATATTCTAGGCATGAAATAGCGTCATATCTCACTTGACCACATACTACATTTACCATTTAAGTACAGCGTACTAATAACAGTCAGACAGGAGCAGTTTAAGCTTCACTTATATGTTGTGAATAGGTACAACACACGCAGTGTCAGTACACACTTAGTTACACACAGACACACACGCATTAGTTAGTATTAGCACAAGCTGATACAGTAGTACACACTTTAAGGAAGATAATAATAAACAAGCACAGATAATGACAATGCAAGCATCCCTCACAAAAAGGTCCAAGACAAACAGCAGTGCTAGCTTTCCCTCCTCAGCACAGACAGTGACTGCTTCCCAACAACAGCATGCCTGACACATGCATCAGCGGCACAAGCTTGCCGCCCACAAAATAGGCCCAGCACAGACAGCAGAAGAGCTGTCTTCACTCACACCCAACAGGTATATCACAGGCAGCAGTAGTTCAACAATGTTTATTGTCATCTGCATTTTACATTTGTTTGTCTCTGTACCAAGCTGAATATTCTGTAACAGTGCCACAATGCCTCCGGGCCGCTGGGCGCTTGATAAATCCAAATAAATAAAATAAATAGTGGAAGCTACCCTTTTCAAAGTGCAAGGGCCCTAACACAGCACAGGCAGAATTTCAAACCTACCTCTCACGTAACCCACAGAGCAGGCAAGCACTCCTCAGAGAAGAGGTCCAGCACAGTTAACAGAAGTTCCGAATTCCCTCCCTCAATATATGCAACACAGGCAACCACAGTGCCAGCTTCAGCCAACTGTGGTGTATGAGTGTGAGCTTTAACACAACACAGGTAGAGTAGAGCACATGAAGCAGCAGTAGAAGTATTCATCCCACAACCTGTCCAATGTAACTACCAGCAGTGCAAGCTTCTCTTAAACAGCATTGTGCTGTTCCATCCCAGAGGGAAAACATGTGCAGCAGCAATTCAAGTAGCCAGCACTCACCACAAGACACGTGTGCTGGATTTTAATTACCATGGGCAGGGCCGGGCTTAGCGACCACAGTTCCCTGGGTGCATTGGCGCCACCTCAACATGTGCCCTGGTCAACAGGGGACGGGGGGCAGAATGCGCCACATTTTTTGTATACCTCCCCGCTCCAGTGCTTCGCAGGGAACTAATCACTGGAAAAGGACACTCATGCTAATGCATGAGCTTCCTTTTCCAATGTAAACCGCCACGCTCCTGCATCAGAGCTGGGAGGTAATCATGTGAATAGGGTGCTGATGCAAAGCATAAGCATCCTATTGATATTAAAAAGGGGTTGATTCATGGAGCAAACGTGCGCCGAAAATCCCAGCGCAAGCAGGCGCAAGGTGGCGCAAGCGTGAGAAACCCAGCGCACGTGCACGCGTGCGATTCAAGGAAGACACTGCGCGTGTTTCCCGCTGTCCGTGCGCCAAATCCTGCCATGGCACACGCGGGCTCACACGGCGTGCGCTACGCGCACAGCAAAAGCGCACATGGCACGGCGCACACAACCAAAGTGTGCGGAACAGTGGGCGTAACATGCGGAATGGGGAATAACGCGTGAAAAAGAAGGCGTAACTGGGGAAGTACTGCAGGGAACTACACGGAACGCCCACACGCACGCGAACAACCCTTATTCATGGATTCGAATACGGGAAACCCGTGCACGGCAAAAGACGCACACAGGCGTCAACGCGTCCGCCACACGAAGGCAGGCGGAAGCGTCCCCGCGCACAGTATAAAAGTGCGCGCAAACAACAAACATGTATATACAGCTACGGTGAATGCCCCATTTGTCGCAGCACTGATCGTGGGACACCACAGGAGGAGGAGAATAGCCAGGGCATGCATTTTCGAACAACGGACAAGCCTTTTTGGGATGCCTGACGACCAGGTCTACGGCAGGTGTAGGTTTCCACCCCATATCATCCTAGACCTGGTCAGGGAGTGGGAAGATGACCTTACATCCCCCACCCTTTGCTCCCAAGCATTGAGCCCCTTGGAGAAGGTGCTCAATGTCCTGCATTTTTTGGCCACTGAGTCATTTCAGCGGACTACTGCCATAGTGGGGGGGGTCTCACAGGCCACGCGGTCACGCTGCCTACACCAGGTTCTGGCAATCATGACAGCGCGCCCCTCAGTCCGCAGGCACATATACATGCCCAGAACACCCGCAGAAAGGCAGGCCGTTGTCCTGGATTTTTTCAGGGTGGCACCTAGGGCCACTGAGCACATCTACCGAAACCGCAAGCACTTGCATTCCATCAATGTACAGGTGGTATGCGATGCAAAGGGAATCATCACCTCTGTCTATGCAAACTACCCTGGCTCCACCCATGACAGTTTCATATACAGAATGTCTGCCCTGAGCTGGGCCCTGGAAGCTGGGCAGCATGGCGACACATGGCTCCTAGGTGAGTACAAATGCCCTTGCACATGCATGCATGTCACACACACACACAAAATACACAAACTCTGATAATCACAACCATTTACACCTCCCCAGGGGACAGTGCCTACCCTCTGAGCAACCACATGATGACGCCAATTCGGAACCCCACCACACCACCCCAGGTAAGATACAACGCCGCCCATATTGCAACCAGGGCCATAGTGGGGCACACATTCGGAGTGCTCAAGTCACGTTTCCGCTCCCTTGACCGCTCTGGCGGGCAGCTACTCCATGCACCCCCAGTAGTGTGCATGATCATTGTGGCAGCATGTGTCCTGCACAATGTTGCAACATGGCAGGGCGTACCGGTGGACATGGTGGTGCCCCCACATCCCCAACCACAGGCACAGGCGCTGCCCATGGGAGGGGACAGGGCACGTGGCGAGGAAGCCCGGACCCAGCTTGTGGCCACATTTTTCACCTAAACTCCCACCCCTGCGGAGTGCACACAGGCCTGGCACATACCAGGTGACAATCGATGATGACAAAGAGACAGTCAACTGTCACAACCCTACCACCCTGAGATAGTTGCCATGGAAGTGCCACATTGTCTGCATCCCTAGCTACTTAAACACAAGCTATCCTGTGTGACCAAAAGGCACACATATGACATGACATGATATGGCATTTGTAACGTGCCTATACACAAGTATTTCAAGGTGCGATGAGGCAGGGAGGGGGGAACAAGGGAAGACAGATAACGATACTACTAGGCCAGGTGTCATTTAGATTGTGCAAGTGCAGGGGTAGGGGGAAGGGAAAAGTGCAAGGGGAAGGGGAGTGGGGGGAGTACAGTACAGGGTAAGTAGACTAAAAAACAAATAAATAGGCCAGCTGGTGGCAAGTGCAAAGGTAAGTGCAGACAAGTGCTGGGAAAGGGGGGCTGTAGGGATAGAGAGACAGTCCCGCAGTGCAGGGGTTGCCAGGGAGGCAGTGCAAGTGGAGAGTGGCTGGGCCAGGGACCGAGGTCGGTGAGAGTGGCCCAGTTGCAGATCCAGTGCAGTTCCAGTGAAGAATTTTGCAAGGAAGAGGCAGAGAGAAAGCAGAAACAAAGAGGAAGGTCTTGAGGTGCTTCCGGAACCGAGATGGTTCTCCTCAAGTCCCAGTGAGGCAGGAAGGCTGTTCCAGAGGGAGGCCCCTGCCGTGTAGAGAGATCTACCCCCAGCTAGTTGCTTTGAGAATCACACACACCTGCAAAACAGGCCATGGCCATCACTGTTATGTCACTCAAACCCTCCCAAACCACAACATGATATGGCAAGCAATACCCATACACCAACACAGTACCAATAAGGTACACATTGCCATGTCAAAAATGTACAGTGGCATCAGACAATGAGGCCTGACATGGAATCAGATGAAATGACTGACCAACAACCTCCCACCCAAAATAAGTCATTTCCAAATGCATTACAAGAGTTGTAGACATAACATAACAAAGAATGCCTGTCTACATGCACATTGTGCATTGCACAATCAACACTGCAGCTTCTGTGTGCTGTGTCCTACTCCTGCAACACACTGCTCAGCGCACAGCACAGTGAACAGCCATTGTGTGTGATGCACACCCTGAGCATCACATCTAAGCCACAGACCACATCAAAAAGCAAATTAGGAATATACAGGATCCATAATTGGTCACAGAACATGTGCTGCAGGGACACAGTGGGCACCAGAAGGCAAACAGTGTACACGTGGATATGCAAGGGCGGTTGTACATGTAGTGCATCATAGTGCAAGTGTGTGGGTCAGTAAGGACATGCACTCAACATATGCATGTGCAATCAAGTGACCATCAGTGTCCTCTACACATCACATGTGAACATTCACCATGTGTACACCCCAGCATGTCAAACCACAACTATCCCCTCACACCTGAAAGGTAAACACAACACATGAACAGGCATTGATCAGCAGAACACAACATGTACATAGGATACCACCATTACAATGTCAGGGTTCCCATCAAACTGCAGGGCAAGGCAACTATCAACAACAACCCCCCCCCTCCCTCACAAATGACCATGACCCACTGAACTGCACCTGGGTCATGGAGCCTTCAACCCTCAATTTCACCTGGCCACAGGATCACCCTTCCCCTTCGTCACCATCTCCCACCTTGTGTGTAAAAAGGTGCCTGCACCCTCAGAGTCCACCCTCATTTGCAAAATCACAAAATCCAAGCCAGAAAAACGAACCAGAACACCCTCCAGTAGATGACTTGACGTAGCAGTACCTCACAAAGGCCAAGTACTACCACAATGATGTAACAACCAAGGTAGCACAGTAAAACAATGTCACAACAGGATGTGAACCATGTGTGGTACATAAAATAGAATGATGCACCATGAACGGATGTGTACTGTCACAGGTCCCGTGTACAGGCGCGGGAGTGTCACGAAACAACCACCCCCACCCTGTCCCGGGTGCCTGCAAGGTCAAACTCACACAGGCCTCTGAGACCCTGGTGGGGAAGGAGGGTCAGGGATATGCAGTCGGGACAGGTGTTGGCACACTGGATAACTGAAATGAGTGGCAGGAGAGGGGAGGAGGAATGACACATGAAAGTAGGGAATGCACGAAAATGTACTACCTGCATGAAAACATACACAATCCGAACAAACGTGGACATCATTGTCATGGCCTTCTGTAGTCCAGGCTTAGGAGTGGCACAAACCAACCACCCCCTCTAGGGTTTTGGCGCCTGCAAGTTGGGGCTTACACAGGCATCCGCAACCCCAGCGGGGAAAGAGGGTTAGGGAACGTTGCTTGGATAGGTACGGGAAGCAGGAACACCGGGTAGAGGGTACAGGGTTTAAAATTGGATAGGACTCCGGGTGATTAGGGGAACAAAAACATACCAAATTGAATTACACATTCAGCCATGCATTAGTGCACCCCCCAGCAAGCCTATGCAGAACAGTTTGAAACAGACAATCTGGTGTAGGTGCTTCGTACCCATATATAACATTACCCCTGTGATGGGTCATACACAGTCAATGCAGTAAGTCAGCCGCTGGTGGGTGCGTGGTAAATGGAACACCAATGTGTCACAATTCACACAACATGCAGTGTTCCCTGGGTAAGCAGACAGACCCATATAGCAAGGCATGGCTTCAGAACAAGTCGTGTTCCACCATGACCGAAACAAAGTTGGCAGTGCATGTATCAAAATGTACATGGAAATGAAATGCACTGCACCCGAGTATGTCCCTTGCTGTATGTTCCTGTGAGCTGCCCCTTTCCATGTCTCTGAAGGCTACATGGTTGATACAAGTGCCTCAATGGACCTTTGTGTACCGGAGGGTATGTGCCACTGCCCGTGCAGGTGTCCCAGACAACCTTACAATCAACAGCCATCAGTCCACCAACACATCTGAGCTGCATTGTGTGCTTCAACACCAATATTCGTCCAAGCTTACCCTCAGTGCTGTGACTAAGCCTGCATGTGCAACTCGCCTGGTGCAAGCTTTGCTGTGTTGTGGCCCCCCTGTGCTGCTCACCTTGCCTGGAGTTCCTTGGAACACGTCAGCAGTTCTAGGATGTAGGTCTGCAATCCCTGTGCCTCTGCTTGTGCACACATGTGCATGTGGGCACCAACAAACGTGTCCAGAATTCAGACGTCCAATGGGCCATGTCTGCTGGCAAAGGTGCTCTGGAGGCACATCCCCCTGCAGAAAGGGCATGAAACACATGATTAATGCTTTAAAGTCATCTGTGTGTGTCTCTTCAGGCATCTCATTACTGGACCATGTCAGAGACTTACATCAGAAATCACACCATCAGTCCGTCTTTCACATCCAAAGTGTGGAACACACTATCTACGGCATGAATTGCAACAAGCATGTGTACAGTAAAGATAAGAGACATACTACACAATGCATAGCAATGAATGTACACATTAATCATGAAACACCCCATCTAGCAAAAGCTGAACAGTGGACAATAACACTGCAATCATACCCACTAGGGGTGTCAACACAAGTCACACAGCACCACACATGCCACAGATATGACAGTCCAAAGCCCTTGTGTAATAGGTTGTCACACCGAACCATTCTTGCGAGCCCTAGGATAAGGGAGGCAGGAGTGGCATTTGTGAGTCAAGGACCCCAAGCAGCAAACACATACACAAGACAAGCCTGAAGGGCCCAGCTGGAACAGACAGTGGATGCCTTCAAAAGCCACAAAGCACCGCACCATCTCATGAAAGCACAATAGACAAGCAATTTTAAACTATATTAACTAATTACACTAACTATGGAAAACCTACATTACCTAATTAAACTAACTATCAAACAGAAACTTAACTAACTAAACTAAAGGAAAAATCAAAAATGGCCACATACGACCCGGGGGTGGAGGGGAGGCACCCAGGAGGGGGGAGGTACAGGGTGCTGCTCAACATCCACATGCGATGATGCTGAGCCAAAAAAAAAACCTCCATGGGCTCAACGCCTGCACAGCCTGACTGTGGGAGATAGATGGTCGTCCGAGTCTGGCTCATCCTGGAAAGGAGGACGTGGCACAGTAGCCTGGCCATGCCTAGCCACAGCTTGCCCCTCGTCGGCAGCAAGTCTGCCGGACGGGTGAGCCTGGTTCTGTGTGGCGATGTGACGTAGGTCTGCATTGCAGAACCTCACGTGATACACGTGCTTCCTCTTGCAAGGTAGCACGTGTAACACGGAGTTCCTCCTGCAAGGCCTGGCTGGACAACCGCTGCACCTCCCGGCAAGCCTGTAGCTCAGCCGAGATGGTATGCTCAAGCTGTGCAAACCTCTCCTCTGCCCGCTGCCTCTGGGACATCATAAGGACACCCAGAGTGGATTTGAGGGAAGCATACTCCTCCCTCAGGGCATCCATGTGCGCCTCTGCGTGAGAAACAATTGCTTGACGCAGAGACGACATTTCAGCCTGGCGTGCCCTGTCTGAGGCCACCATGCCCAGCCTGAGCGAGCGGGCCGTGGACAATGCCGCCTGCTGCTGGAGAAGCACCTGCCTAGCAAGGGGGAGCACAGATTGGGCCACACGCTCCATGCTCTCAGCGATGTTCTCCATTGCTGCCCCCTGCCGTTCTGAATTGGCAGTCATGTCTTGCTCCCACTCAGTATACTGCGGTTGCGCGCGGTTACCGCGTTGCCGGGCTTGACCCCTGCGGGACCCAAGGACCGGGGGTCCTCGCTGTGTTGGCACCGCCCGCGGCTGCACGACTACATGCCCCCGTCGACGTGATGTCCCAGGCACATCAGTGACTGGTGTGGAGGGTGACCCTGCGTCCCGATCCACCATGGGCGGAGGAACCAAGACTGTCTGATCCCTCAGTGCAGGTGTCGCAGACAGAGGAGTGTCCACATCAGAATCACTCACCCCTGACACATGGACTTGATGCTCATCCAACTCAACATGGACGTCAGAGTCGTCATCAAGACTGGACTCATAGGCAGCCAGAGACAAGATGGACTGTAGCACTTGGGGGTTTTCGTGGCCTACCACCCCACGACCTCCACTTGTGCCGGGTTGATGTAATGGTACTAACCCTGTGTCTGGCATGACAACACCATCCTCCGCCTCCATTGCGTCATCACCTGAAAAATAGAGAGAAAAAAGGTCACTACACATGTCAGAAGCACACAACACACACACACACCGACAACAAACGCATCAGGCAGACATTTGATACACAACATATAACCTGGCATGCATGCTGGGTCAACTATGAATTGCTTCTGTGATCAGACCTGTTGAAAGGTGGCAGTTTCCATGGAAGTGGGTCTATGCAGTGCAGAAAATGTGTACGCCACTCACTACCTACAAGGACAAGGACTCCATGGTGTGTGCCAGGAAATGTGAAGACAGTGCAAGGTCAAATTCAGGCATCACGTGCATTGTGCATTCAATGTGTACCATATCTAGAAGCCAAGCACCCCTCCACCCCAGTACAAAAGCAGGGATGCCTAGCATGGTATCAAAAGGCTGACCATACACCTGTGTATTGACAGGCAGTGTTGACTGGCATCAACAGCTTAATATGATTCAAGTGACAACACTGCAAATGATGATGGGACAGTAAGCAGGACACATGATGAAAACTCTGGAGGCCGCCCACGTGTGAAGAAGACACAACAACAGTTGGACAGAGTCATTGGCCATTGAACAGGCTGAGGCCTGTGAGCCACACAGATTGTCAGACCCTAAACATGTGTGCAACGAAGTACTGAGCCACAGTTGACATGGTAAGGCTGATGAGATGCCATGCAATGTATGTCACCCAGGACTTGTATTACAGTGATCATCCAGTCAAGGACACATAGGGGCATGCGTGCAATGCACATGGAGCATGAATGGGCACTCATGTCCCTGCGAGACATCTGACCTATGCACAGTACAAGTGAGATACCCTGCATCAAGTACTAAGGCTGTACCACACGGCATATGTCTGGCAGATTCTACGCTGGAAGTTAGCATCTACACAGGACGCATGAACAGGAAAGTACACATTGGCAAGATTGAAGCAGACCAGTGCAAAGGTGGAACTGGGGTGCAGAGTGGCGGAGGAGGGGCAAGGGAGCATGCCTACATGGAGTCCCCGCATGCAGGCAGAGGAGACATGCATCATGGAAGCATTGCATTACTTACACATCAGAACCATGTATACGTCACATGTAGTGGCAATCATGCACATCCCACAAGTGAAACACACACGTCCTCAACAAACACACATCAACACTCACTGGACTGGGCATCAAAGTCCAGCATCTCTCCCACTCCTTCGACCAATTCAGGTGGTATGAACTCTGCAACGAGTGCCTCATGCGGAGTGAGCTCTTCCTCCTCTGGTGCAGGCCCACCGCCAGTCACCAGAGTGAAGTTGTAATTAGAGGCACGCTTAGCCTTAGTGCTGCGTTTGATGTCATTCCAACGCTTTTTGCACTCTTGCGCCGTGCGCACCTCATGGCCGAATGAACTGACATGTTCCGCAACATGCTTCCAGTGGGTGTCACGTTGGGCAGCCGTAGTCTGACTATTGGCACCCACTAGTATGTCACGGCTGTGGCCCCGCACGTAGCCCACGAGGAAGTCCAGTTCCTGCTTGCAGAAAGGCTTCTTCCTCGACGTGCAGGAGGTCGTGGCTGTGTGTGGGGTCCCAGCCTGTGCTGCAGGTGCAACCTTCCTCCTCTTGGACTGTGGCGCAGAACCTGGCTGGCTAATGCCGCCCTGACCCTGTGGCCAGTGGGTTCGGTGGATTGAGCCAAGGGAGTGGCAGGTGGAGGGACGACCAAAGGCCTGACTGGTGTCACTGGCATCTGGGTGCCCTCTAATGGACCCTGCGCAGCAACATCAGCTGTGGCAGGGTCATTGACCGCAACGGTCCTGGTTGGCAGACTCACAACCGGGGTGTTGTTGGGTGCATCTGCCCCTGCACTTGCCAACACCCGGCTGTTCGGGGCAGCAGATGACATAACTGCCCCAGGGACACGTGTCTTGGTCTGAGCAGCCCGGCCTGCCCCTATGGTTTCCCTCCTGGCCTGTTGGAAATCTACCAAGGGCTCCTCAAGTGCCAACGCAGCCTGCGCTGGCAGACCCTGAGCCTGGGTGGCGGTGTCCACAGCTGCACCTGCAGCTACCACTACCCTTGGGCCCGTGGCAGTCGATGGAACGGACTGCCGGGTCACACGGGCGCCAGTGCCAGATGCAGAAGCTGCATCCCCCGGAACCACAGGGGGTGGTGGCATGACTGCACCGACACATGGCACAATATTGTGCTAAAGTGGCGCACCCCTGCCTCTTCCCCCTCTGTGGCTGCCCTGGACACCCTGGAGTCCCCCTACTCCCTGGTCACCATGGCCACGTCCCCGACCACGCCCACCACAAGGAGTACGCCCAGCTGAGGCGCCCCTCACCTTTGGTGTCCTCCCAACCATGGCACAGATGTAGTAGTGCCGGCAAAGATGGACTGGTGCCAATGGGAGGTGTACACCTCAATTGACCTGGGCAATTGGGGTGAAGGGGGTGGGAAGCAAGATGTTAACAGCCCCCCTGCACCTGCAAGGCTGTATGTGACCCCGGTGATGTAGTGACGGGTCACGCAACGCTCAGGCACCCCAAAACTGCAGTAAAACCGTGCACGCAACCCTGCAGCCTACGTGCATGGATTCAACCTCCTGCAGTACGCGGTGGCACCCAGTGACACGAATAAGGCGTACGCATGGGACACGCAGGCTACTATGACATCGAAAATGGGTGCGATACACAGGGGCACCCGCAGTGGGAAAAATAGCGTGTGCGACTCACCGTCTGACTAGCGCGATGCAGAAAAACACGCGTAGCCAATACCCCCGCCAAAAGAAGAGATACGTACTTGATAGCTGTGAAGTTGTGATGGCGCGCGAAACAACAGGAAGCAGCAACACACGTCGGTCTCCACGAAAGGCACATAGAGCGAATTGCTGGCCCCGCTCACCTTTAACCCGTGCTGAGGGAAACGCCTGCGCGCATCACGTCAATTACGCGCATGGGCCCTTTCCTCAGATTACACGCGGACGTGCAGTTTTTCACGCGCGCTGAAACGCCCATGCACGCCTGCACGCGTCATGCCACAGAGGCGCTTGCGCTTGAAGGGCCTTCTGTCCAATGAAATTGCGTATGCGTGCAGACGCGCTTACGCGCTAAGGGCCTTTCCTCGAATTACACGCTGATGTGCAGAATTTTCACGTGCCAAATCACTCCGTATCAAGCTGGCCACACGTAAGCACACGGAAGACCACGCTCCTGCCCAGAAGGCCGAATTACTGCCCCCCAGAGCCCCGAGCACGCTCCCACCTGCCATCTGCTGCTGCCTGACTGCCTGCTGCCCACGTGCCCTGCCATTTGCTGCCTGCACATCAGCCAGGGGTGCTGTTGCTGTGACCACCCCTGCTGGAACCGAAGACTCCCGACTGGGATTCCATCGCTCCACAGCCCAGCCCCAGGACCCAGTTGCCCACCCACTCCTGCCTCTGGGGTTGTCATGTCGGGCACTGCAACATCTGGCACCACTGACAAGCCCCGGCCAGAGAGGCAGAGGGGCACCAGCTTCAGTGCCAGGGAAGTTGGTGTCCTGGTGGAGCAAGTCCTGGGGCAGTATGATGCCCTCTTCGGAAGTTCCCGCGCCGACAAGGAAGGACGGACTCGGATCTGGACGGACATCGTGACTGCCATCAACGCGGAGGGGGTGGCAGTCCGCGACTTCCAACATGTCAAGAAGCGCTGGGAGGACTTCAGGTCCAGGACCCTCAACAAGGCCTGGCGCCTCTTGAAGGCAGCGGATGCTAAGGGGCGCCGGGGCCACTTGTCGGAAGATCAGATGAGGCTCCTGGAACGCATATCCCCAGCGCTCCACGTCCAGGTCCTTGAGAGGCAGACCCGTCTGGAGTCGAGCGGTAAGTGTACATGCATCCTGATTGTAAGCTGTGCATGTGGTGATGTGCCAGTACTGTGCAGGTTGCACATCTGTTTGTATGGGGCCGAGTATGGGTGGGGGTGTACAGGGCCATGAGGCTAACACATGCGAGGGCTGTCATGTGTGAGACATGGATGGTGCTTGTGTGTGTAGGCTTGCATGCCAAATGCAGTTGTGTGGGCACACATGTTTGGATGAATGTGTATGTAAGTAGGCATGTTCGTGATGTCACGCATGTATGTTGTTTTCAGCTGCATGTACCAGCACTGTGTACATGTGCATGTGTGTGTATTTGACAAGGGTGCAACAGTGATGCAACATGGATGCATGTGACAGCGGGATGTGGAAGCCTGATTGGCAGATGTGACATGGATGCCCATCTGAACACTGCGACAGTTGGCAGAGGTGTACACATGCATGCAAGTGTGGTGGTGTGTGTACATGTGTAGTGCACTCCCTGTGTTGCATGTGATGTCTGGCTCACCTTTGCCTGCTCATGCTGTTGTATGTGTATGGATGGTGCTGGCAGTTGCAATATGGCTGTGGTATGGCTCATGTGTGCAAGTTGAAATGACATGTGTGTTGGGGATTGTGATGGCATGTCTGAGGTTTGCCAATGCCACTCATGTACAACTGTCATGTGTGTATGTGTCCATTGTACAGTGCCCTGATGCCTGTGTTTTATTTCTCCCTGTCTGCAGCGTCAACTGATGAAGAGGGCGGAGAAGGTGCTGTGGAGCACAGCGGCGGGGATTGCACCGCCAGCCGGAGACGCAAGGCCCGGCTCCCCTCCCAGGTTGTGATCTTGTCGGGGAGTGAGGAGTCCGGTGCCGTGTCCCAGGCCGCAGCTGCCGGGGGGAGGTCCAAGAGGCGGAGGTTGGAGTTGGACTCCTCGGCAGCAGAATGGGGCAGCTGGGACCCCACAGGGTCCAACGGGCGAAGATGGCACGGAGTCATCCAGGTTGGTGGGGGGTTTGGTGGAGGAGGAGGCCGTGCAAGCAACAGAGACGGGGTCTGGAGGTGGGGATTCCACTGGTGCTAGTGGTGCAGTGCAGGACCAGGGACAGTAGGCAGCACAGGCCGCCGCGGAGGTGCCTGTGTGCAATCCTGTCCCTGATCCTGTCACTGCATCATCTTGCACCAGCAGGGATGCCTATGTCCAGACCCGTTTTCAGGCAGGGGATGAGCTCACGACACTGGCCTTCCTCTGCCTGCGGACGTGGCTATCCGGGTCCGGGTTGAGCCTGTCCTGACTGGTGTGGCGTTGCGTCAACGGGCCATGCGAGGTGACCTGCAGTCTTTTCATGAGGAGACTGCACGTCATCTCGAATGGCTCGTTGACCGCGTTGGCCTACTGGGAAAGGTCACCCAGGCCGGATTCCTCCGTTTGATGGGGCTTGCTATGACCCCCTCCTCAACTGAAACCCCTATGCGCCAGTTGTCCTCCGTGCCATCTTCCCACCTATCAGTCACCTGGGTGCCCTGTGGAGCTGCCTCTGACGGTGCGGCCAGGCTGGTGGAGGAGGCATCCCTGCCACAGTCGGGAGTCGGACGTCCAGCAGGGGTGGCCACATCAACGACTGCACCCCAGCCAGCGGAGGATGTGCAGGCAGCAGGAGGCAGTGCACGCGCAGAGGCACAGCAGCAGCAGCAACGTGGTGGGAGCCATGATGGCTCGGGGCCTTCGACATCAGAGGGGCAGGCATCGGCCGGAGGGCAGGAGGACCCAGGACGGGAAGTGTCTTCCGTGTGGCAGCGGTTGTGCCACGCCATAGATACGGAGCGGCAGTGGGCGGAAGAGGCACGGCTCACGATGGTCAGGGCGGAGAACTCCATGCGGAGGGCCCTGAGGCGGGCCGAGTGCCTCGAGGCAATCCGAAGGGGGTTGGAGGTGGACACGTCGACGGCCCTGCGGACCCTCAGTCCATGGAGGAGGACCGCCTCCGGGACATTGAGCAGGAGTTCGATGATGCCCTGGCCCGGGACATCCAAAAGTGAGCCGTCGGACTAGCCCGCTGCCCTTGTAAATAGTTCTGTAGTTAGTGTTAGGTTTCCTTTGGTTTTGCATTTTTTTTGGACCTTTTGGACAATGGGCCACATTTTGTATTTTGCCACTTGTGCGCTGAATTCTATGAATTACCCCCTCAATGCGCCCCGCCACCTCAGGCACATTTTATAACAAAAGGGCACATGCCAGGCCTTCTTCCACTACGCCGGTTCGGGGCAGCCCTTGAAAGACTCCCTCGAGCTGTCATATCGGGGGCCTAATGGCGCCCTGGGCAGTTGTCCGGCCTGCCCTGGGCATGAGCTACTGTTGGCTCACACTGCTGCTACATCATGTTGCGCATTCGTGTGTGTAAGACTTTATACTGTGTCTGTAAACACAATGATAATTATTATTGTTCTTTTACAAAGCTACCAGAGATTGCTTTCTAAGCGCTGGGTCTGGATTCGAACCAGTGTTGCACTGCTTTGTCTTACTTCCAAGACAAAAGCATTGCCCCTGAGCTACCCCTCACCATAGAAAAGGGACTGATCATACCCAGTATAGAAATAAAGAAAGAAACATAAATACCCCCCAAAAAATAACAGGTCTTGCCAGCAGATGATTGTGCTTAAGCGAGGAACCACATATCCTCAATGTCTTTGTTTAAATATAGTGTACACCCTGGCTCACCCTGGAGACTCTCAAGCCCATCTTGCCCCTTCCCCAGTATCCTCTGGGGAATCATCACTGGCATCTCTTGCTCTACAACTTCTTATAAAAAGTATACAACTGTTTATACCTGGGGCTCAGAGACATCTGCAAATCCACAGGTAATTCATGATAACCCCCTTCAAGCGAATACACCCCAATTAATTCATTTATGTATTGATTTATTTATTTAAATGTATAAAGCAATATCGATTGAGCACTGTAGCGATGTACAAAACTTTCATAAACTTTACAAAACATAATACGAGTATTTACAAAGTAATCAAGCATGAAGTACCATTCTACCAAGAGAACGCGAAACATGCAATGCATGGGGGAAGCTCATGCAGACATATGTAGCACACCACAGAATATAGGTGTTACGTGAACAGAAGAATGGACATCTGACTACACCCAAGGAGGGTGAGGAACACTCGGGAGAAATAAAGAAGTGAAAAGTGTCTAAGAAGGAACATAGGCATCACCACACAAGATAAATAAGGCTGAGGCAAGACCTAGATACATTTATAAGCGATGGAAAGAAAGCACAAGGGAAGAAGAGCTGGGAAGGAAAATCAGTGGGATGCAGCTAAAGAATGGGCAATCTGTGAGCAGGGAGCAAGTGCATGTCAAACTCATGCATTTCATGGACACTTGACTGTATTTGCTATTGTTATTGGAGTGTTGGGAAACTGTTAGGAAGACAATATGGGCCTAATTACAAGTTTGGTGATGCAGGAAAAAAGTGGAGGTAATTCAGTTACCTCCATTTCTGGTATTACCACTGATGGAATTAACAGGTGGTAGATTGTTGGAGGTAAAGTGGAGGATCTACCTCCAGTCTGAGCCCCACTTTACCTAAATAAATTGGCGGTTTTACCACCAGGTAAGTCTGCCAGTGGTAATACTGCCAAAAATATGGCAACCAATATCACAGAATGCATACACCAGCAATCAGATGCATGTGACTAACACTATTCAATGTACAATCTTAATGACGCATGTGATGCACCCATCTGCCACCACAACAACACTAATTGCATGCCCTTTGTGTCCCCACAGCCGTTTCAAGTGACAGTGATACTGCACAACAGGCCAGCCAATCTGCACCGGCAAGTACACAAGCCACCGCCACCACACAGGAGGATGCTGCCGGCAGTTCTGCACCTCTGGCCACATTACCAGCCACTACAGATGTGCGGCCCACCACCACCACCGACATCCCCACCGTCTCCACACTGCCTGAGTCTAGACAGGTGCCACGGGAACCTATCATGGCCACCCAACACAACACCGAAAGCAGCAGCACTGCAGAGGGGGCGGCCTGCAGTGATAACAGTGCCCCGCAAGAGCACTCGGAAACGGGGCCACAGGGGGAGATGCCCACATTGGAAGACCTGGGCTCCTTCCATGAGCTGGAGTTCAGCCCCACATCACTGGGGAGTCCCATGAGGTCGCCAACCCCACCCATGGCCGAACTGAATGCCCGCATGCATCGGATGGAGGACCAGCAGGCTACCCTGACCCAGCTGGTGGAGAGGCAGCTAGAGGAATCCAGGCTGCAGAGGGAGAGCTACAGCGCCTCAGTGCGTTGCCTGTCGAGGTCCATCGGACGCTTTGCGAGCACTATAGTGACCCTTGCACGCCATGTGCGGGAGGGCAACGACCACACCTCCAGGCTTGTAGAGGCCATGTTGGTTGGCCATCAGGCAAATCTGGCACGGATGCCCTCAATCCCAGATTCTGCCCAATCAAACACAACCACCCCATCCAGCTCCACTACTGCCAGTCCAAGGAGGCGCTCGAGTAGGCTAACGGGTCCCTCGGGCAAGGTTGCACAGGCACAGAAGCGCACACGGAAGTGATGGCATGTGTGTGGGGCAGTGCAGGACACATATGGACTACAAGTGTGTGGGTGGGGGTGGGCACGTTTGGGTGGTGGGGTAGGTAGTTTTGGGGGTTTGAACAATGGGGCCTGGGTGGGGGTGGGCACATTTGGGTTGTGGGGTAGGTAGTTTCGGGGGTTTGAACAATGGGACCTGGGTGGGGGTGGGCACGTTTGGGTGGTGGGTGGCCCCGGGTGTACAGCTTCCCTAACCAATGCACCTCCTTACCTGTTGTTATTACATCAATACTTCACCATTTCGAATCAAGCCATACATGTGTGGACATTGATCATTTATTTTGCAGTGCAACTATTAATTCATTGTCGTCACCATGTTCGTGCATTTCTGTGAGTGTGCTGTGACTTAAAAGTAAATGCGAATCAGGGCATCCCGTGCTCTCTGGCCATCATGTGGACCCCCAGGTGGAGGCGGTGCCATCCCATCCCCATCCCCATCCCCATCTCCATCCCCATCTTCCTCATCTGCGTCTGGTGGCATTGGGATGTTCCTGCGCAGGCATATATTGTGCAGCATGGCACATACGAGCGTGATTTTACCCGTCTTCACTGGGCTGTACAGCAGTGATCCGCCAGATCTGCTCAGACAGCGGAAACGGGCCTTCAGCAGTCCAAATGTCCTCTCAATCATTCCACGTGTGCGGATATGTGCCCTATTGTATGCCTCTTCATGCCTGTTCCTTGGTCTCTGTACAGGTGTCATCATCCATGGCGTGAGTGCATATCCCGCATCACCTACATGGGATGTAGATGGGGGAACATGTCAGTGTTTGTGGCATCATGTCCTCAACTGCTGCTGTGCATTCTTGTATCATCATTCATTCATGCATATGTACTATGCAGTGTATGGAGGTATGTTCTGGGCATCACGATGTATGTCGCTAACTGGATATGGGCCTACACATTAACTAGCATGTTTACTGTGCCCTGCGGGTGACATTTGATTGTGTGCATGTCACGGTGCAGTGCTGTCCACACATGGCAGAGTGACTCCACTGTACGGAAGTAGTAAATACACGTCGTCTCATTTACACGCCTCTCGTGCCTTTTGAGGCAGTGTTTCAATTGAGGGTGGGTGTCTGCAGTGGCACAAGGTTCATGGGACAGACGGGATTGGCTGTGCCAGCGTGTGCACGGGCACATTGTGGTGCCCTGTCATGTCTTCCTTCATGATGTTTGGCATCTGCTGTGTATTTGGTAGATGGAAGGGGGGTGATGCATGTGCGGTCACAGCGGCACACTCACAATGCTCATTGGCCTGGACACACACACACCACTTCGACAGGGTTGTAGCATCGTCAGCTGTACTCACCCAATAGCCATGTGCTTTGCCCGGCATAGCGTTCCATGTACCGTGGCAACGTGGAATCCCGCAGTACAATTGAGTTATGTGATGAGCCTGGGAAACGTGCGCAGCAGTGTGTAATCAGTTGCATGGCATCAAAAACCATCTGGACATTCAAAGAGTGATACTGTTTCCTATTGCCGAACACCGCCTCAATTGCACGTGGTACTGTCAGCTCAACGTGGGTGCAGTCAACTGCGCCTATGCAATTTGGCATGCCTGCTATGGCATGGAAGGCCAACTTGGTGGCAATGACCTCGGGGAGGGTGCGGGGTAGGGCTATGTGTTCCGACACATGGCGCAACAGGGCATCCAGTACCTGTACCAGGATTTTTGAGAAACAGGGTTGTGATATGCCGTGCAGCTCACCAACCGTGTGTTGATAGGTGCCAGTGCCAAGGAAATGCAGTACTGAGACAACCTTCAGAAGGGGGGGGTGGCGGTGGGGGTGTCAATTTGGCTGCTGATGTTGTCCTCAATCATGGCGGTGATGTGCAGGATTGTTGCACGGTCCAGCCGGTATAGTGTGTGGATCTGTCCTGGGGTGAGGTTCCAGGGTGAGGCCCTGATGCGTGGTATTGCTGGCTGGCGGCGGGGTCGGGCTGGCTGAGCAATAGGGTTTGCCATAGCTGCAGGGTTGGCTGGTTGCCGCCTGCGCCTCCTCCGCCTACGCCTCCTCCTCTGCGCCATTACTGCCACCATGTGCAGTGCTGCCTGTTGGTTGAGTAGGCCCAGTCCCAGTGCTACTAGACCTGCTGCCTGCATGGTTCTGTGTTGTGTTGGGCTGGGTGTGGCCCTTTTGTAGGCTCCCAGTGGCCTGCTAGGTCCAGCTGGGCTGATTTTGTACACCTGTGCCCTGATTCAGTTCAGCAGGCAGTGTATATCGCCATGTTCGCGGTGGCGGCGGTTCCGCCACCGTGATCACGGTATTTATGCCATTTTTTTGCCGGTATATCCGTGTCCGCGCTAGTTGTGATGCACACAGTGTTTCGTGTTGACGGTAACGGAGGGGTTTCCGTGCAGACGGACTTAACGGGCCCCCTATTTCCGCGGTGGCGGTTGAGGGTGGTGCTATTACCGGGGCCGCGGGTCATGATTGGGCGGACATGGAAACGGTGCCGGTATGGTTTTACCGGCAGTGTTAATTCCGGACCGGAGTACTTGTAATGAGGCCCATTGTTTAGTTGTATGTATGTGGTATTACCACCGAGATACCACCAACCTTTTAATGAACATTGCACTTACACATCTACTCTTACTACAGTGCAACGGGCGAAATATTTGAAAAGGCTGAGAAAAATATGTTTTTGTGTAAGAGCATACATGTTCATTCTGCAGAGGAATTTTCTATTGTGAATGGCGCACACTTATTTCTTTTTTACACAATTGTCCTTTAATTTACACTTGACTGCTTTTCATTCACTGTGCACGTACAATGCATGTAGGACTGTCCCCATGGCATACAGCAGAGTCTCAGGACACATTTGGTTCTGCTGTCACAAACTATCTATTGTATACATCTACATATAAAGTACTGCAGAGCCCTCAACTGTAAACATTTGGCGTGGGTTCTTTTATACCTTTCATCCCCACGACATCCCTCCTATGGCACTGTGCCCCATTGCATACAGCTGAGTCCTACAAAAACATTTGGTCCAGCTGTCACACATTGTCTACCAGCTTCAATACACTCTGCTTCTTTTCAATCCTCTCTTCAGATTCCAACGTCTCCTCTATGACATCTCTTCTTTTCCTTCCAGTTCCAAATGTGCAGCATGTGCTGCATGCATTGCAATGTTCGTCTCTCTCTCGTCTCTTCAGAACATGGTGTGCTGAAAGGCCATGCTCACTACAGCATTTTGATGATACTTATTGCAGGAGGCGCTATACAAATAAAACATAACATAAAATAAAATAACAAAACAGAGGTGGCAAAGGAAAATAGGATAGGTTGGTTATTTTTAAATAATCTCTGAGGCTTGTGGAGGCAAGCAGGGGATTATCATTCAATGGCTTTAACTAAGTGTATCATATTTTGGTGGATCCTAGTGACCACGTTGCATGGATTCAAAACCCCTGAATCAATGAGGATTTTCCACAGATTCTCTTCTATGTAGGCTGGGCCTGCACTGCTCCCAAACTTTTAAACATTGGCCAATGAAGTACTCCCTGGTGATGCTACTATCCTTCGTTAGCTTTAAATACCTGGTTAACTTATCACAATTGGACAGGGTGATGTTCTTCCTGATGTCTGTGTTATTTCACCAATTGATGCTGTAAGCACTACAGCAAAGCATCCATACTCATTTGCAGAGGTCCTCCACCTCGCAATGCTTGATGTAAGTCCTCCCCTGAGACATTGGCCACTTTTTCTTTGAAAAGTGTGCACATAAAGGAAGCGAGCAGGTAATCAATGTTTTCTTGAAACTGACCTACACAGGTATCAAGTTTAAAAGCTGTTCCCTCATCAGCCATCACTCATCCACATCGCCTATCATGGCACAGTCCCTTGCCATGTTGGTCCGGTTGAGCTCATGGAGAGACGCCAGAGAGGATCTTACTGAAGGATGTGGTGTGATGGCTAACCTGCTTTGTATAACACATTGTGTAGCACACATCAGACATTAAACAATAGCTACTACTGTTGCAGTGTTAAACATGCCCCAGCTATAGTTCTGCTGTGAGTGTTGGCATTTCACTATTCACATAGCCTGTCCAGCCTTATGCAAAATAGAATTCCAATGGGCGGCCACTGAGGTGTTCAGGCTGTGAAATGCCAACTTGTGGCACATTTGCAGTTTGTGCAGTGCATCCTTTGCCCTGTGACCCCATCTGAAAAAGGAGCTTTGGACCACAACAACCATTTCTTTCAAAGGCTCACATTTGCTGACTATGGGTGACCATGAAGTGAAAAACATGTGCAAAGTAGGGAAAGTGCATTTCCCTACCAATTTGTAAGACAACAGGGATATTTGATCAATTAGCTGCTGCTGCAAAAAACAAACTTCATACTATGAGGCCTTATTCACTGTGCTCTCACCTCCTTGACCTTTTCTCAGGTGCAAGCTCCACTATGACACCTGTCCTAAAACCCTTGCATGCAATAGGTTGCCTCGTGCAGGATTACTCAAACCTGTTGCCCTCTTCAATTACTTCTTGACCCATCTTGACATTTGAAGCCGAATAGCCAATGGTCTGACCACTATTGCACATGTCCATGATGAAGGGGACTTTTTGTTGCACTGACTGCTGTACCCAGCTCACTGTAGCCATAAACGTGTTCAACAATGTAGGCACCGCTATGCAAGAGATGCAAAACGTCTTTGAAAACTTACCTGTGGTGGTTGACTTTTCTCTTAAGGCAACAGAATGCAGGGTTTTCAACAAATGATTAGGGCAAGAGATTGTTTGCCAACATTATGCCCTGGTTACCAGTGAACAAGAGATGTCTGATAATGTTTGCCCACAATCTAATGCCTCCATAAAACTGCCCTGAAACAAAGGGAGATCACTGCTATATATCAATGACATACAGGGGCCAGAGCTAAGTAGCCACTGATGCTGCTGAAGTATCTTCAGGAGGTGGTTGTGTGGGCTGGTGGATGCATGCTGCTTATCTGATGGTATGGCCTCGCTGCCTATGGGACTGCAAGTGTGGTCTACAAGTAGGTCCCATATTTTCCAGAAGAGCGTTCAAATCACCAGTTTTGGTTGCGGCAAAATACTACCACACATTGTGCTTACATAGTGAGTTAACAGGACACAGTCTGGGTTCATGTGGGCATTATGGTGTTGTTGCTGGTGGTGTTCTGGATGCCACTTAATGATCAACATCAGGAAGTCTCTCTCAAAGTGACTTTATTCAGGTGTGCTTCCATTAATACTACAGCGTCTGCATGTATGGTGTCATTTACTCTTCCTCCTCAGTGTTAGGGAGAATTCTCTGTAAAGGCTAATTTCCCAAACCTAGTGAGTCCCCCAGCAGCTTTGCTGGATTTTTTGGGGTTTATTTTTTTCTCCTGCTAAGAGTGAGACTCTTTTCCTCCGACTGTTAGACATGATTTGAGGTGTTCCTTTGACTTTGTATGTTTTTTATGGGCTATGGGGTCCTTTACTCACCACTTAGCATGTTTGAGTGACAGCTAGGCTGAATGAATGGGGGTTTTCTGCATAAAAGCAGGGCTTTGGGGACTGGAACTTCAGAAGTCGCCACAGGACCTAAAGAATCTGAGTAGGGAGAAGCCGAGCCGACCTGCAACGACGACACCACCGGTGGAGCCCTGCGGAACCGTCTCACCACTTTTCCCGACGACAGAGGAGATCTCCAGTCTCCGGAGAGTCTTTTTCCTTTGACTGGTGGGGATAACCAGTTTGCCCGTCTTTTTGCCTTCCTGGACCATCTTGTGGCCGCCTTGCCTGTGCCAAGCACCCCGGCAACTGGAATACCACGGTTTACCACTACCGCGAAGAAAAGGGTGGTACCTTGTAACAAGGAAACTCCACGGAGCCTGCTTCCCTGGCAGTGCAACAACCTTCAGCTTTCCTCCACGTCGAGACCTCCTCTTCCTCTGGACGAAACACTGACTTGCACCCGCTGAAAGGAACAACTGCCCCCGCTGGAGCGTTCTTCACACTTTCAGGTTCTGTGTCCCACCTGGCTTCCCTTGCGACAGATTGTTCGGGGTGAAGTAAATCCTCGACTTTCTAACCTGGGTTAGCCTGGGACCTGTTAACTAACTTTTCCTGACTTGATCTCAATCTTTTGTGAACTTTCTACAAAGGCTCTTTGGGCATAACCCCACTGTGTGATCCTGAACACATTTCGCTTGCTCTCTCTAAGAGTGGGCCTGGCATTTGAACTTCCTTGCTCTCCAGTAGACTTTGCCTAACCTGCCTCACTGTGGTTCTTTGAAAAGTATTGAAATTTGTGTGCTTTCATAACTCTGCCTTTTTCCCTCCCTTTTTAATAACTTATTAGATTGCCATCTTATGTTAATCGCTCACCTCTGTCTGAAAATAAGTGGTGTTTCTCATTAAGACTTGTCTAATAAGTAATTAGGCTTGTATATATATAATAGTGACTGTGTGTTGAATTTACTTACCTCTTTGTGCTAGTTTAATTTACAAGTTTGTCTTTAAATAAATAATTATATACTTTTACACCAAAGCTCTGGTCAGTGTTTGCTTGTGCTACTGTATCTCTGTACCTATTGTGTATGCTCTATATACTGTCTAACTCATTTTGAGAGAAGTCTGACTGCTCAGCCACAGCTACCAGGTAAATCTGGGTCATACAGACTGCTACCAATTGGGTTTACTGCCAACCACCTGTAGTCCTAAATCTTTTGCAGTGGTCTCTAGGGAACTGCACAGGTTTCTGCCTAACACTCAATATCACTGTTTTCCAGCAGCAATGTTTGCTCTTATCTGGGTTGACTCAGTTGGAGCATACTCTGTGCCTTGATCATCATCCATCGCACCATCATTATTGTGTGACTCATTTATTACTGTCTGACGCTGTGGATGAGGCCGTAGTGAAAGAGACCTGTGATTTTCATTCTCCTCTCACTATTCATGTAGTCCATTTGCTGATCGTCCCTGTTTTTTGGAACTTTCCACTCCTGTCTCTGAGATAGATGGCAGAACTTAAGGTGCAACATCCGCAAACTGTCTCAGTGGATTTTCATTGTCGTTGTGCGATTCCCAGGCATTTTCTTGTACTTGTGCATGTATCCCAGAGTGACTTGTGACAAGGGCATGTAACGCGAGTTGGATTATACCTTCAATTGATCATGTGGTCTCCCCATTGCTTAAAGGAAGTTTAGCTGCAGGCATCAAAAGACCATGAATGGCATATTTACCCCACCTCTGGCTCCTTACATGTTATTCCAAATGTGTACAAATGTGGGTTACCTGCCTCTATGCATCTCTTGTGCAACCTACCGCAAAATCAGACAAGTGTGGCTCTCCAAAAAGTTGCTATCAGAGATCCCCACTACTCATTATAATCCTCACAGATATCACCTAGTGGTATGTATCGGTGGTCAGTCATAATATCGAAAAAAAATTGTCGAATTACAATAAATTCAAAAACATAATGTCGAAAAAAAAAATCAAATTCTTTCTTTTTTTATTTATATATTTTTTTGGGGGTTCCGCATGTAAAAAAGAAGGTAAAAAAAGGGGGTTGGGGGGAACCCCCCATTTCGAATAAAAAACGTATGAAAAAAGTCATTAGAATTTTTTTTTCGACATTATTTTTTCGATTTTTTCACTTTCGACATTTTTGCATTCGATTTTATGACTATATACCATATCTAGTCCACTCATTTCAAGACACAGCCACTGACTGCTCTGTGCCCCGCCTCCCAGAATCTCTGCTGATCCCACCCGGGAAGCAGCAGGTGAGCATGTCTCTACCACAAGCACCATCAGGGTTTCGTGGCCTCTCCTACACCTCCAACCAAGTAATTACCAATGGCAGATGTTTCTTCCACTCACGTCAAGAGACATGCACTGACTGGTGTGTCACCCGCATCACTTCTTTTCTAAAAGTCTGCCTGAGGTTTGTTCTTGATGAATCATCCAATAGTAAGGTGACTCAAGCTTTTTTGAGTATGTTCGTCATTGTCTGACATTTTGCTATCAGCTTGAAAGGCACATAATGCACTATGCAGAAGATAGAGGGGCAGTCTCAGATTTGATTTTTTTTATTTGATTTTGATTTGGGAATTTATAACATGCAAGATCCCAGTAGACCTTACTGCATCTGGGTGCCATAAGGCAGGCAGAACAAAGACACAAGGAGAATTAATCAGCAGAACAGATAGGATTTTAGGGCTTTTCCGATAGAGGAGATTAATTCCTAATTTGCCAATGGTCAGAGGTAAACTGCTCCAAAGTCTCGGTGCATAAAAAGGAAAATCCACATTTGCCTTTAGACTTACATCTTGGGATGTTAGACTTACATCTTGGGATGAAAAGGGAGGAAGTGACAAAGCAATTAGAGGTTACAGTAGCTGGCTTTACCTCATCTGCAATTTGGGATGATGGGTGGTATCTGCTTGCAAGGGAACTCCCAAATGTGTTATGCTATTGGCAAAAATGGCAGGAAGATCAAATAACGTTGACAAGGCAGGAAGGATAATCAAATCCTTAAGACAATGCTTCAGGCCAAAAAGAATGACCTGTGTTGTTTTTTTCTTTTCTTTTTATTGGGTTTGAGCACCCCTAGGGATCATCCAAAGTTCAATCTCATCTGAGAAACTACAATGATTTGTGAAATTGTCACTTTGTTCCTTGGGCTCTGATTTACATTTTGGTGTCGCAGGCATATGAATGAGAAAATAGATCAATTGGACACAAATCTGCAAAAAAGGGGTAGGTGTATATATTAAATAAAAAGAGGAGACATGGGGCAGCCGAGAGGAACTCCACAATTTACAGGCACTGCAAGTGACTGGAATAGGTCCAGTCTGACTCTCTGAAACTGCTTATCCAGGAAAGACTGAAACCAGTCAATTGTTCTGTCATTGATATCAGTGACTTGGGGCTAGCATGAGAAGGGGATGTTGTGATCTACCATGTAAAAGGCTTCTAAGGGATTGTGCAGAACTAACAAAGTGAGATGCCCTCACTGTCATATGGCACATTGTCATCCTGTCATCTTATCTCCATTATTAATGTGGAAACCTGATTGATTAATATTGTGACACGCATTTGATTCCAGATGTTGTTGTCGTTGACAGGTAAAGAAATGGTCCAAGATTTTAGATGACCAGGGAAAACTAACAGTCAGCCGAAAATTATTGAGGAAAGCATAATCCGTTGAAGGTTTCTATAACAGGGTTGCAACCACAGATAACCTAAACAGTTCAAGTGATAAATCCTACAGATATAAATGTTTGAATTAATTTTGACACGGGTCTTGCCATAAAATGAGATTGATGCTTAGCCATGGAGGCTGGAAGATCATCTTCCGAACAACAGGCAAGTTGGAAGGTCTTGCGAAAAGGAAAAATATCAGAAAATATCACAGGGGTAAACTGAAACAATGGTTCAGCATTTGGATAAGAGCATTGAGGCTGTGGGCATTTAGAATCATTATGCACATAAAATTTGAATCTTGACTATTAGTACCCGGCGATGGGGGTGTGGCGGCCTCGCAGCCAATGGGGAGGCTCAGAATGCGGGCATTACCAGATGGTAATCCCACCGCCCTGAGCCTCCTCAGGGCTGGCGGATGCCATCTCCCCTGACCCTGGAATCAGGTAAGTCTTCTAATGCCTGTCCTCCCTCCCCCATCCCTGCATTTCCCTTGTCTCCCTCCCCCCACACTTACCTGCTTTTCAGGAGCGAACGCACTGGAAACACTTCTGTCATCAGCTCATCTGCTCCCAATCTGCGACAGGCCGTCATGGAGAGGAAGAATGGACTACATGCAGTTTCTTTTCCCTTTCCATGGTGGCCATTTTCTTTGTTGACCTTTTTTGAATGGCCGCCATGGAAAGGGAAAACAGACTTTGTTATGCCTTCCCCGGCGGCAATCTTTTTACTTTTTCTGTTCCGAAACGCTGGTCTTTAATTTTTACGACCTATTAATTGTTTTTGTCATCAGAGAGATTTTCCAGTAAAAGTAACTTCCTTTAATGTCATCATTAATTTCATTAAATTAGTTCACAATTCCTATTTTCATGCAATGAATGCTCTAGTGAGCCAAAGGAGAGGCAAGATCAAATACTGTCGGGAAACATGGCTTTTTTTAAACATGTGGTCACTGAGGTAAAAGCTGCAATTTCTTTTGAATTGACCTCTTGCAGCAATCACATTTTTTTTAATGCCACCAGTAGCATATTGCTGAGATTTTGACATGCAGACAATTTACACCATCAAATGAAATATTTGTATACCTACAACCTGTAGTACAAAAGTCGAAAAGTGACAAAAGCAGCAATTCACATCGTACTGACTCAGAACAATAACTGGCAATGCCTACATGTTTGCCTTTTCTGTAGGCATGTGATATGCATTTGGCAGGCCCTGCCACACTGGGAAACCTGGGCATAAAATGGCAACAGCTGAACAGTGGTGAGTAGGATAGCAGTGCATGGAACATGCTTATCTAATACTATACACAAGTCAACAATGTTGGCTTCACCAATTCCTATTTGTAACAGGATGTCAGTGGACGGAATGGATGTGAGGACAATATACTGCTTATACATCAAGTGGCTGAAGGCACACCTGTTTAAGACACAATTATGTCAGTACCACATGTGTATGTTTCAATTGAGCATTTAACTCTCCTAAGGCTGCTTAGAAATAATAATTCCAGGCACTATCCATCAAAATGGCTGTCGTTACTACTTAATAGAGCTAGATCGTAGAAGGATATGTTTTTGGCGGGTAGTGGCAGGTAGTCGCTGGGAACAGGGAATAGCATGCCAAAGGGACTCAGGTGGTGGTTAAAAACCAACAGCACACATGAACATTTTCCCCCCTCTCACATCCCATCTCCCTCCTAACTATACTCCATTGCTGTGATTTCGACTTATTAGTGGTGCTTATGCCACCTAATAACAAAATGCAAAAAATGTTTAGGCCTTGTGCACAGCGCTAGAATTTAGTCAATATCAGAGAAAGACAGATGTAATGTGGATCATAGCTGAGGCATAATCTAGCATCACACATGAACAAATATTGTATTAGCTGTGCATACCAAACCAGTGAGTTAAAAGTCACTACATCAGAAACTGGATACTCGCCTGACACATTCTCAATCTGGGTGTAAAAATAGCTCTCTAACAAAGGTCAGTACTGCAGGAAAAGGCACATTGTTGGTGGAGCTGATGAATGATTTTATTGTTCACACGTAATACAATGGCCTCAAATAGTGGCAAAGTAGTGTTTTCTATACCATGGACATTGCAAAGATGGTGTGCCTCATTATGGTAAGGTGCAGTGGTAAAAGACGGCAGAAAAACTTCAGTAATGAAGGTTTGAGGTAAAGGAAAGGCAAGACCTCCAGCACTTGGCTGGAGGTGTTTCTTCCATTTAATCTAAGTGAAATGCGGATTTACAGCAAATCCCCCATAATGTCCAAAAGACTCCCTTAATGGACATTGACAATGCCAATCCGTCATTTGTAATCTGTCAGATTTACCACCAGATTGAGTGGCAGTATTGGAAACAAGGTTTGGTGGTATTTACTCATGAAATGCTGCCTTGCTCATACTGAAACCTTTGTCTATTGTGTATCGTACCTTGTTAAAATAACGAACAGGTCATATTAAGCAATAAGCCCCGAGCCACAGGGGCATTACCGAGTCAGTAATGCCCCGGGGCCCATAGTTAAGGCCCAAGCGAAGCGAGGGCCTTAATGAAGGCCGCGGGGGATTACCTTTCTCTGTAATACCCCCGAGGCGAGGGGCTTATTGCTATTAGTACCCCGGCCCACAAGACCAGGGTACGAATAGCATTTTTTCTGTTCCGGAACGCTGCAGCGTTTCGGAACAGAAAAAAAAAAGTCAAATGAAATGGCCGACAGTGAAGGGAAAACGGTGTCCATTTTACCTTTCTATGGCACCCATCAGGAGCGGGCGCGCTGGGGACAGAAGTGTTCCCAGCGCGTTTGCTCCAGAAAAAGGAGAAATAAGAAGGTAAGTGGGGTTGGGAGGCCAGGGAAGGGATTGTTTGCTGGGGAGGGAGGAGTTAGAAGGAAAAAATGTACCTGAATCCCCGGCGGGCGAGGATGGCAATAACTAACTCTTACGGTACAAGTATGTCTTTTATGTAAACAACTTCGAAATAGCCATTCCTACTATTGCATAAAACATTCTAGTAGAAGAAAAGCACTGCCTCTATCATTTCTGGACACTATAAAGAATGTGACATTAATTACTTCATTGGTGGTTGCAGAAAAAAGAGGCAGTTTTTTGCCATACTACCTGTTTTTTTATTACCCACCAAATTATAATTTATGAGGTATTTACCAAATAATTATTGCAACAGGAGTGCTATTGGACTAACAACGACACAGTTACCAGACTCCATTTTCACCTAAGCAGACATGCTTACATTTGCTGCAGAGCGACCTTAAGAGAAAGCATTGCATCATATAAGCAGAAAACTGAACTACAGTCACGCCCCCATCTCACTAAAGCAGTCATAGGATCCCAATGTGTAAATAGATCCTGAGTCCTTTAAAGGGAGTCTCCATGAGCACAGCTGTCAAGAAAGGTCACACAAGGGGGGAAAGTGACGTTCTGACTGCAGTGATGAAGTCTCCCATTCTTTTGGATTTATTGGAGTTTCTACTGGGTTTCTCTTACATTTGAGGCATAATCCCACTGTAACACTATCAATTAGGGTCTCACTCATGCTTTCTCTTCACAAATTGTAGGGGAGCAGGTGGACACACTTTCCCTAACGCCCGCCCTCTCACATCCATCACATTAGAACAGCAAGAGATGGCCCTTTGTGAGACTCCATGGGTTATGGCTGTACCTCATCGCGAGTATGAGAGACAATATGTACTCAATCAAATTGAATGTACCTTCGTACTAACAGTGTGGAAGGATGCCGTATAGAAGGATGTCAGCATGCACCATTGCAGGGCTGAGTGAAATCTGTTGAGGGCAGAGTGATGTCATGGAGAAGATATACTAAGCCATGTTGAAACAATATGAAAATAGTGAAGCGTGACGATGTAAGTGAAGCAATAAGAGAAACATGTATGAAAAATGTACGAAAGGATAAAGTAATCATGAATGCAAAAGAAAGCAACGTAACTTGCTGACAAATAAGTGTAGATATGCAGTAATGCTAGATAGAAAAGATGCATAGATGCTTGCTATAGAGTAATATATAACGTGGCAAGGATTTCCATAGTTGGAAAATGGACGCCGGCTCATGTAAATATTCAATTCAACAACCTCAGAAGCTGATCAGGGTTGCAGAGTCAGGAGACGGTGGAAGAATAGCTTTGTGTGCAAAACAAAGAGGAATCAATGTTGGCTTTGGATGAAGGATGCTATTTGTAAGGAATAGCTGCAAAGTACAAAGGGAGGCAGATGGATACACCATGGATGGGACATATTTCTCCTAGATTAAAGAAGAAGAAAAACATCTGTAACAGCCAAGTATTGGACAATTAAAAGTGTATTTAGTTTATACAGGGTACAGTGAGCACGTCTCTAGAGGCTAATACGAGCAACAACACCAAGTATAAGTAAATCAAATAGCAGTAAATAAGAGGCTGAAATTGACACATTTGTGGTCTCTTCATAAGTGACTCAGACGTCGAAAACAAGGGAAATTCATTAAGTTTCCAATGAAGATAGTAAAGTGATTTCACTCCCTTGAATGTCCTAGAAGAGAGAACAGGCTACAAGGTCCACTACAGATGGTACACTTTGGCTCATGGCTGGTCTAATGAGTGATGATGGCCTAATTGAGAAAGTAGGGAGTAATCTGACGTAGGGAGTAATCTGACGTGATCCAAGCACATGGGTTTCAGTTTCCTTAGGTGCTGCTAGCCGAGTAGAAAGTCCAAGGTTGGGTAAAAATGCCAACTAATCAGTGGGTCTAGGGGGCAACCTGCTATACAATCTGCTGTCACTTGGTTTGCTATAATCAGTATTATATGTACTTAGAGGTAGTTTGAGTATTTTCGTACAGATAAGAGATAGCCAGTTAATTATTAACCCATATATGTTCTATAAGTAGATATATTCCCTTAACCAATCCTTCCTGCTAGTACGTTTTCTGGTTTGCCTCGTAGGATGACATCATAGATGACACATGTTGGGGTATAAAACCTCTGTATAATTACGTTTGTGTGTGAGTGTGCAAGCATCCATCTGATATTTGCCAGTTGACCCTATTTTTTCCATATTCCTTGAGTCTGTCCAGTTATTTGGTCTGAGCTCTTTATTCTTTATTGGTAATCCCATCTAGCACAAGAGACGCTACAAGGTGCTAGAGCACAAACTCATCAGGACAACAGTATGCCTATGAGATAGGAATGCTGATAGATACATGCGTCCTCTGTGAGTTTCTTCCAGGGAAAGTAAAGACCTGTCGTCACTGGCGTAACAGGTGTCCCCGCAGCCCCCGCAGTGCAGGGGGCCCCGCCAGCACATATCCTGGCAGGGGCCCCCACTTGTAGAAAAAACATTTTTTTTTTCTTTTTGCATTCCCTCTGCATTCATAGAGAAATTATTTCTGTAATAGAAATTATTTCTTTATGAAGTCAGAGTGACTTCAAAAAGAAACGATGGGCCGCATTACGGGTTTGGCGGCAACCGTGCCATTGCTACCAGCAGGTTGCCGCCAGACCCGTAATGATTTACCGGCACCCGACTTCCCGGTAACACCGGGGGATTACAACCCCAGTGGTCTGGTAAATCAGGCGCCGGCAAATGTTAAGTCCCCATTTCCATAAAGTCCTATCGGACTCTATGGGAATGGGGACCATAGAAGCATCGGCACCGTTAATAACGGTGCCAGTGCTTCCGTGAAAACTATGCGGGTGGGTGCGGTTCTGCCCGGCAGGGTGGCAACCGCCCGCAGAGCTGTAATATGCCGGCCCGGAAACAACAGTGCCAGTGAGCTTACCAGCACCGTTGTTTACAGTCCGGCTGTGGCATAGTTGTAATGAGGCCCAATTTCTTTTTTAAGTGTTAGGGCACCCTTTAACCCCATGATGTTTGCGTGTGTGAGTGTATGTTGAAAGGGTTCACACTTAAATGTATATGTGGCTGCCTGTGCAAGTGTATGGTGAAAGGGTGCACACTTAAATGTATAGGTGGCTGCCTGTGTGAGTGTATGGTGAAAGGGTGCACACTTAAATGTATGGGTGGGTGCCTGGGTGTGTGTGCCTGTATGGTGAAACGGTGCACACGTAATTTTATGGGTGGCTGCCTGGGTGTGCCTGTATGGTGAAAGGGTGCACACTTTAATGTATGGATGGCTGCCTGGGTGTGCCAGTATGGTGAAAGAATGCACACTTAAATGTGTGGATGGCTGGGTGTGCGTGTGTGTATATGGTGAATGGTGTGTGTGCTTGCATTCAGGGGTTCAACAAAATCTACATTTTGGGGGCGAACCCTTCAAATGTTGGGAGGGGTGCCAACTTCATGGGCGGTGGGGGAGGGCAAACTTATTTGTTTGGGTCATCTAATTTCTTTATGCATTTTTATGAGACTATTCTAGTGCAGCTTCAATGTTGCAAGCAGTTAACTCTCTCCTTTAAGGTTTAAAGCACCCACTTATGGACTGCTGTGAGAATGAGTGGTCTCCTGTTCCCTCTCTACACTTCCAATCACTCCCCTGGCATGCAAGTATTAAACCCACATCACAATTTCAATTGCCTAAATAATTTGGTATTTGAATGCAGGTACTAACAGTGAATTGCTTTATGTTAGTAATTGGTGGGTTCTTGTTAACAGAGAAACCCAGGTGGCGTTTAACATCTGTGTCCTTTTCTGTCTGGCAACTGCTCTGAAGGTCAGCCAGGTCTGGGCAACATAGCCCAACATTTCGGGGGGGCGGGGTGGGTGGGGGTGGAGTGCTGAATCCCAGTCAATTCAATGGTGTTGCACCAATACTTGTGTTTAATGCCTGGATTACTTATTGGTAATCTTCATTACTCCTAGCCCTATTCTTCCTCGTCCCAGTGGGTATGAGACAGTACTTGTGTATAAGGCACTCTGCCTCATACACAAGTACTGGGATGAGGTAGAGGTACATGGAAGTAATGCTTGATTTAGCTACCTGTAATCTTCATTACACCTAGTCCCACTCTTCCTCATCCCAGTACTTACCTATGAGGCAAGGAGCCTCAACAGTAAGCTCTGGGGCAAGGAAGAGGGACGTGGAGGTAATTCTGGGCCAAGGAGATGATTTTGGAGGTTGGGTGGGTGGGAGAGGGGATGTGTGTGGGGGCAGGATTATACGACAAATTATAATGGCTGTCCATGTCCAGGCTAAACAGGCATGATATGTGGTATTAGTGGCTAGAGAGGCATTTTGGTGCAGCCAGTCTAGTCATTCCTCAGTTTGGTATGACTTTTTTTTTAATGGGGCATTTATGATAAAGCAGTCCTGCTAAGTAAATTACCTGGCTGGACTGCCATTTGGGTGCTGCCAGTCAGCCGTTTCTTACTGCAGCATTGTATATTTTTCTGGCCATCTGTGATCAAATGATATGATATAAGTCATTTATAACGCTCCTGCACACAAGTGTTTCTAGGCGCGACAAGACAAGGGATGGAAGATAGAGGGAGGACAAGACAAACAATCTTACTAGGCCTTGTGTCATTCAGATCGTGCAAGTGCGATAACGAGAAGTGCAAGGGGAAAGGGACGGGGAAGTGCAAGGGAGAGGGGAGGGGAAAAACAGGGCAGCAAGGCTCTGAGTAAGTGCTGTCAGGGCAGCACCGCTCTGGGTAGTGCAAGGAGAACAAGGGACTGTAGGGTTACAATTACAGCCCCTAAGTGCATGGTAGGACCAGAGGCAGTGCAAGGGTGACTGATCAAGAAAGAGTCTCGTCTCAGTGAGACTCTGAAAGTAGCCACGCAACCAGTCGGTACAGCAGACAGGTAGGTCAGGTAGGCCAGCAGGGGAGGAAGAGAGAGAAAGCAGAGGAGAAGATGAACGTTTTGAGCTGCTTCCAGAACTTCAGGTGGTCTGCTAAAGCTTGACAGGAGCAGGGAGGCTATTACAGAGGGAGGCACCTGTAGAGGAGAGAGATCTACCCCCCACTCTATTCCTGGAGAAGCGTCTAACCCTTAGAAAGTTGTAGGTAGCTGAGCAAAGGGCTTGAGAAGGAAGATATTTTGGAAGAGAGCGTTGGATGTAATGTGGGCCCCGGGCACAGAAAGCCTTGTGGACAGTGCAAGGGTCTTGAACTTGATACTTGCAGCAACTGGGAGCCAGTGGAGCGATTTCAGGGCTGGAGAGATATGATCCCTGTGTTTGAGGCCAATGATAAGTCTTGCAGTCCTTTTCTGGATTAGTTGCAGGTGCTGGATAGTAGAGGAAGGCAGAATAAGAAAGAGGCTGTTGCAGTAGTCCAGCCTAGAGAGAACCAGGGCTCTGCAGACAGGGAAAGTGAGAAAGGGAAGAGTCCCTTTCAGGAGGAGCAGCGAGTATTGGGACTTCTTGGCAACGTCTGAGATGTGAGGAGAGAAAGAGAGTGGAGTCAAAGATTACACCAGTGTTGTTTGCCTCACAGGAAGGCGAAGGAAGAGGGCCCAAGGCGGGCAGCCAGAGTGAGAGAGGAAAAGCAGGGGCAGGAGTCCAAATGAGAAGGATCTCCATCTTACTGACATTAAGGCAGAGATAGTTGGAGGCCCACCAATCCTGAATCGCGGATAGACAGTCGGGAATGAGCAGGAGATGAGAGGACTCTGAGGGGAGCCTGAAGGAAAGCGGAGTGTCATCCACATAACACTGAAAGTTAGAGGAGAATGTAGAGATCAGGTGGGTCAAAGGGGCCACATAGAGGTTGAAAAACCAGAGTGAGAGGATGGAGCGGGGAGAAAGGGACCAAGTTGGACCTGGGAGGGGCAGTCCAAGAGGAAGGAGGTCAGCCACTCAAGGGCCTGATCTGTGATGCCCAGGTTCTCATGGAGTCGATTGATCAGGATTGATCAGGGTGACATGGTTGACCATGTTGAAAGCACAGGAAAGATCAAGGAGGATGAGGACAGAAGGAATGCTGGAATCAAGGTTAGAGAGCAGAACTTCACAGGTGTTCAGGACAGCTGTTTCCGTGTTTCTGGCACTGAAGCCAGACTGGTGGTCATGGAGACAACCAACTGATTCCGTGTGGAGAGTAAGCTGGGAGATGGCCAGCTTTTTCAACAGTTTTCCCAGGAAAGGGGTGATGGAGGTTGGGCGATAGTTTGCCGGGCAGGCAGGATCGGCAGAAAGCTTCTTGAGGAGTGGGTGCATAAGGGAGTGCTTAACGGGAGAGGGGAAAGAGTGATTACAGAAATCGGTCAAGGCTGGAGCGAGGGTGTCAATATGGTTCTTGATGGTTCTGGTGGAGCAGGAGAGCTCCTGTTTGGATGACACTTTCATAGGTCGGACTTGTCTAGAAACCCTGTCAGGTGTTGTCGGAGAGAAAGAGGAGAAAGGAGGAAGAGAGGTAGAGATGGCCAAAGGGGGGCCGAGAGAGGAAGAGGAGATGGAGGACAGGATGTCCTGAGTTTTGCATAGAAGCGAGATGACAGAGCCATACAGAGGGCCTGGGAGGGAACAGGAGATGTAAAGACCTCAACAGGATTGACCAGTTCTTTTCAGATTTTAAAGAGTTTGGCCGTGTTGTTAGAGGCCACACAGACACAGGCTTGAATGTGTGTTCTATTCTTGATGAGTGTTATTGCTTCAACTGCCATTTTGGTGCAACCAGTCTAGATATGTCTAAATATGGCCTGGCAAGCTTTACTATATTGTTATTACATGTTGACACTGCTCTACCTTGTGCAGCCAGTTGGACATGTTTTCATTGTGGCATAGCATTTTTAATAGCAAAGCTTTAATGTTCCTGTGCTCTGTTGGTGACTTGCATCTATTGGATTGGTGTCACCTTACAAAACAATTGCAAACACTCTGGCTTTTTAGCCAATTTTTCTCAGACAGTGTGCTTATGTTATATTAAAACACATATGTATGATCTTTCTCCTAGTGCAGTGTGCGGCATATCCGTTCAGCAGCACGTTTGTGCATATTGCGCAAGTGTGATAATCTAGGCTGGCCCAGAGTGTGGCGCGACACTTGATTTGCTGCTGAGTTGGGGGGCCCCCTCAGCATGGCTCGCAGGGGGGCCCAAACATCTTGTGTTACGCCACTGCCTGTCGTGCAAACATTTTTGTACTGAATTTAGTTCACAATGCTTCTCTTCTTTCATGCTAAGACTGCTCAATTCGGCTTTCTTAGCGAAGGGTAAGCAAAATCAAAAACCTTCTTTTAATGAGAACAAAGAGGTCAAACGATGTGACCTCTCTTTGATAAAGGTAGACATAATTTAATCACCTTTTCATTATGTGGTGAAGGTAAAAACATAAGGAATGTGTTTTACTTCGTGAAACAAAAGTGTGTGTTTGTGTGTATGTGTGTGGGTGTGTGTGTCGAGTGAGGCTGTGCACGTGCTGTAGTCCACGTGCCACGATGTAGTTGCCTGTCTTTTACCTGCACAAAGGAAAACGATGTAAGAAGCCTTGCTTTTGTACCTCAGCTCGGAGCCTGCTCTTGCAGTAACCCACCTAATTTGTAAGACCTTCCGATCCACTTTACAATTTAACACAGAGAAGTGTCAATAGTCAACATTCCCTGTATTATTTAAAATGTAACACGACTACTTTGCAGAATCAATTTATAACCTCAATATAAAGGGTGAAAATTGATTTAAATTATTAAATGAAGATTATGGAGTTTCGAGAAGCAACGCATGCCGTATTTCTGAAAATCGGCCTTAGTTACAGCTGGCCTGGAGGTAACCCCATAATTAGGTGGAGCGCTGACATCACCGCATGTGGTAACATTGATTACTCCACGCGGCAATGGTGTTAACAACATCTATCAATCCTATGATTGAGGCTCCCTCTGTTTTGTGGCATAGCTTGTGACAGATGGCTGCAAGGACACCTGATTGCAATGGCTACATGTTAAGGAACTTGGTTTCCACTGGAGCAAGTTAGTAATAGCCATTCTTAAATCACACAAAACCTGTATGTAGAAGAAAGAACAGGTTCCATCACTACTGCACTGACTATAAACAGCTGCCTCTATGTGTGCACAACAGTAATTAAACCGTGGTTGTGTGTTGAAATCTTATGTTTAATGTAATTTGTTATTTTAGTTCTGCAAAACGGGTGACTGTTCCAGACCTCATTGAAATTCATCGGCTGCGCAGGGTTTATGTTGATTAGTGTTTATTGTAAATGGGTCAGAGTCGCATGAACACTGGATTACACAGACGATCATTTGTGCTATATATGTCTGTAATGTGCTTGTAATTTTCTTGATAATTGTGCTGGATAATTCTGCTTCATTATGCTCTTGTTATCTTGGATGTGCTTGCTGTTGCTAATGCCCGCATTACACCATAATGTGTAGCTCGACGTCTTAAATTGATTTGCTGATCAATCAGGATTAAGACGCTTTGGCAAGAATGCACGCGACTTTCCGCATTGGAAACATAGGAGTTAACTCTCGTCTGCCCACGGCGTCTGGGCGTCTGGCTTGGGGTGACTTTGTAAGCAGGTGATCATCGTCAGATTCCCCACAGTTGGACCCCATTCTGTTCAGCCACGTGCGTGCACTGGATTCCAAAGGGCATTGCACTGATCTGTGTGGCATGCAACAACCTGTTGTCAATTTCAAGCAGGAGAAGCAAGCACCAGAAGAGTATAAGCTTTTGAGAGGAGATTGGGCTGTGAAGAACTGTACGGAAGCCTTTTTGTAGTGAAGGATCACCCCAAGGATCTCAGATGCATGTGATCCCATTGGGATTCTGAAACTAAGGGAAATGGACCTTCCTTCCTGATCGTTCCGACCACCATGTGATAATGGTGGACAGTTCAGCCCTGCAAAAGGTTGATGGCTATCGCAGACTTCATCAGCTCCCTTCCCAAAGAAGATGATCACTGAGTGGTAGGGTGACTGAGTACGAAAATGCATTATATCCCAGGCTTCCAGCATGACAGCTTCTGCTGTTGCAAGGAGCCCAGAATGTTGGGGTCCAAATGTTTTTGGGCTAGCAAAGTGAGAACCAGTATTGTCTTTTCAGTGCTCCTTTGGATCCCTGTTTGTGCTAGAGTGGTGTTTAAGATTTTGCTTCACACCAACAAGGCCCCAAACGGTATTGAGGACATGTTCCTCATTATCCTATCTCTGGTCATCTAAACAACATCTTTTGAAAATCCCACAGTCTAAATATTAATATAGAGTGGCCCGCATATTCTCAATGCCTGTGCCTCTCCTTGGGAACTCCTTGCACACTGAGATCTGCGAATTGCACCTCTTTCAATTGTTGGGCTTTCGGAAGACACTTAAGCCTTCCCTTTCTGTTAATTACTCACTTCAAATATCAGTATTTCATTATTTCCTTCCTGTCTCATGTTTAGAATGCAATTTAGTTAAAAATGTACTTGTTTGCCCCGGTCATCCCTTCCTCCATATTCTTGGGCGTTCCGTCTGCAGGAGATGTAACTGAATCCCCTCTTGTTGTTTGACTTCTGTTGAGCATGTGCATACTTGCCAACATGACCCATTCCAACTGTAGCTGCTTAACCAGTCCAGGTTTTTTATTTGCATTCTCAGACTTGTAGTTCTACTTTTTAAATTATAAAATTCGGACTACAAGTCGCAGAATGCAAATCAAAAAAACAGTGTTTTCCTGGTTTTATTCTATTTTATTCGTATCGCTCATTAGTGCACCAGCTGGTTCCCCTTCACTTGTTCTGGCTAAAGCCAGTTTCACTGTGGTACTAATTGCAGGCATCAGATCCCAGTCTCAAATACAAACTCTTTGTGCTTGGAGTGTTTGGTTCCAGAACACGTCCACACCCAGTGCATTAAGTGACAAGGGAAAATGAGCAGGGCCTCATCAATGGAGCATGACGTAACACCGAGACATGGCGGGGGTGGGGTCGGGGGGTTGCCTGCTTGCTCATTAGTGCATGCTCCCTTGACAATCTCTGACTTAATGGGCTACAGTCACCCCCGCCAGGCAGCACTTTGCAGAGATCAGCACCCTCTACCCCCTGGGCGAGAGAGTGCTGACTGCTACATCTGTTAACCAAAGTAATGCCTGGCAGGGGACAGCAGCCACATGTTCTCAGCCTTAATAGTGAAGCTGTCCCTTGCCAGTTATTCGTTTAGCTAACAGATGCAGCGATCACCCTCGGGTGTTTGCTGCATCTCTCAGCTAAAGGTTATGCCTGGTGATGGGCAGCATCACCGTTAAGGCATGAAAAGTTGAGGCCTCTGGAAGCCGATGCATTTTTTCTTAAAGCCTGAAGCTCCCATCAATGAGTGGGAGATTCAGGCTTTAGAAAAAAAATGCCTCTGCTTCCTGTGGCCTCACATTTTCTTCCATAATGGTGGTACCAGCCAACGGGCATCTCTTGATTAAAGGGACACCTTGCAGGTGCTGACACCACCATCATAGAGAAAGGCCTTTGATTCTAAAGCCTGAAGGTCTTGCACATGAGCAGGAACTTCAGGCTTTAGAGAAGAGTGTTTTTGAAATTGGCCACCATGCCAGGGGACATTAGGGAGCCCCTACAGGCCCCCACCTCAGAACCATATTTCGCAGACTGGCGGGGCTGTGCCCCGGCTAGCCATGGCCCATTTAAAGTCCTGTCAAAACCACTGCTGTTCGGTTCCTAAGTCAGTGCCTTAAATTGTGGGATGGCCTGTTTTCAAGACATCCCACTTATCACCTGAATGATTTTCTTTCTCGAAAAGACAGAGACAGGTAAATGAGATTTTACATTTCAAGGCACCTCCACCTGAGAACTCATTCCTGGGGATTTCCTGCTCTGGGTGGAACCCACATATTGCTTGATCAGGGAAAACGCTGAGGTTTTCTGAAGTGGGGCAAAGTCAAGAACGCATCCTGAATACATAATGCATAATACACAGGATATATCCATGGGCAAACCCAAGGATCCCTGGGCATGAGCCACATCCGGGGATGAACCTGTGGATCCCAGCTCATATGCTAAGCCTGGTAGGGTCTGAGGATCCATGAGCAGGGTTCGTGTCCATGCATTTGCCTGATGATCCACAAAAAGGATCTGAATAACAGCTACATCTGAGGCTACAGTGGTTTTGTCTGTTGCTCATGGTCCCCAAATTCACTCGTTCATAGTATTACACTCACTTGCAAAGCCTAGGTTTTTAACAAGTGAGGATCATTGAGATGGTGGACTATATTGGGAAAGAGCAGGAAAGCAATGGTATTTCAGATGCAGCACTGGTGATGTAGCAACTCCTGGGTTCTCGTGAGTAGTAGAAGATTTCCATGTGCCCCAATACTTCTCTAGGCAGGGAACCCTTCACACCCAGAATGGAGCGGTCCACACCCATGCGGATGTCAATGCCTGCCACTGCAAACCTACTGGTGCCTTCACCTGCCCTGGTTTATTGTGAACTCTGCTTTTCTGATGCCAACCTTTTTAAGCCCTTTTGCATTATATGTCAATGACGGGATAATTCAGTGACATAATAAAGGAAATGCTCTCTCATCCTCCTTTTTCCAGTGCCCCACTCTGACCTTGGTGGCATACACCACTGGGAGCATTACACTTCTCCTTGAGTGGCGGTTCCTTGTGGTGCCCTGCCTGCTTCAGGGACTCCGGTCCCATCTTCGGCTCCTCCAGCTCCTTTGTCTGCCCTCCACTGTTGGACTGGTGTTGCCTCTTCAGTCCATGCCCACTCCGATGAATCTGCCACTGTCCTCACACCCTCCTCCTGTGGATAAGGATAACACAGACTTGGCCGATAGAGAGAGTGAGGCAGTGGAGGACCTTCCTTCAGCTACATGGGTCTTTATTGAGAGTATAACTGGGTTGCTGCACTTCCTAGGCAATATGGCAGCAGGGATTCCTCAGTATATTCCTGAGTTCTCTCTGCTGCAATACAAAGAATAATCTTGTAACTTCCTGACACATTTGCAAATCGGCTTTTAATTGCACAGGATGGGCCATTTTGTAAAGGTTTGGGCTACTGTATATGCTTGGAGCTGGAGTTGCGGAATGGTGCCTGTAGGCGATGCTTTAATCTACTCTATCTAGTGCATTGATATTTATTATTTTTATAATTATTATTAGTATTTTTATGATTACAATTATTATTATCATTAATGTAGCACCACTCACTAAAGTGTGCTACAGTTTATTTTCCCAAGCCCTCGCAAAAGGGCAAGGCCAGTACCAGAAGCCATTCCATCCTGCTACCTTACTGCACCTGCGCCCAAAGTCTCCTCCAGCCTCCCTCCCGCCAGCTCGACTAGCATCACTGCACCCAACCTACCAAGCCCTCCGCTGAACTGCACCCTATTCAATGCTGGATCTCTTTCCAAGCCCACCCCCTAGACATCCACCCTGGAGCACGATCCGAACAGCTGAGGAAAACTGAACACTTGTTCCAGAATGCCTTCACAGATAATCACTGAGGAGAATTTCTGTTGAGAGAATCACAATGAACACCATTCACTGAACATTGCCTTTTTTTAATTCTCTTCTCAGATCCCACCCCAAATGAACTCTGTTGTGATCAGGTGAATTCCCTTGACTACCCCTGGGTCTAGTCTGCAATGACATAGAGTCCTGGGCAAGGGCGCTCCGGAGTTCAAGCATGCGCAAGAGTGTGGCTCATACAGAGACAGATTGAGCGTTGGGCATGGAACGAGACAACTGCTCCATAGCCTCTCGGCTGCTTATCATCTGCACAGGCTGTTGCTCTTAAGCCCCGATTCATTATACAGTGCCTATGCAAATAAAAGGCACTCTTCAGTAAGCTCGCTCTCATATGCTTTATTTGCCTGACAGCTTCTGCTCCTGTCGACTGCAAGGACTATCAGAACCTACCATACACTTTTAATCGTCTGCATTTTACGTCACTTATTTTTTCTGTTCGATCTGTTCCAACCTTTTTATGTATTCATGTAATGCTCTATTTTCTATGCAGAGGCCTTCTTCTGGCCATATGCAAAGTAAACTGGTGAAGTGGGGAAGTCTGAGGAGGCGGTGGGAGAGGCAGATGAGATTAAAGTATGATAATATATTCTGGGATACGTGGGATGATGGGAAGAAAGAGCCGCGCATGTAACCGGGAATTTATTTACAGGGAGAAAAAGGGAGAGACGCGAGCAGAAAATAATAGTTAATGGGTAGACTGAATGAGAGGTCACGAAATGGTAATGTTAATGTTAAAGGACATTTATACCGCGCACCATCACCACCGAAGTGATCTGATAAGGAAAGTGAGTGGGGTGAGTTAGTAGGACGAGCGGGGAAAGAGCAAGAGAGCAGTGATTTGTTGTTGGCAGCTTCATTTCGGTTAACACCATTCGCTGAGCTTCGGTGTGGTGTGTGGTTTTTGGTTGGTAGCTGTTGTGTTCTGTTGAGGCAGAACAAAAGAGCCCAGAAGATAAAAGCGAGAGGAAGAGCCTGTGAAGATATGGAAGGGAAAAAAAATGAAACAAAAGGAAATTACTTTGGGGAGGTATGGGTACAAATGAAGTGTGCTTCTATTATATGGAAAACCTGTGTGAGCAATCCAGACCACATTGGCTTTCTCTGGTTGTGTGAGCCAAGGCAGGGGAGAGTGCTGGGTAAGACAGTTAGGGGCAAGACAGATAAATCAGATATGTATTTATTTATTCATGTACCTATTTATTTATTTATTTATAGGCGGAATATTTTAATCAGAAAAGAACGCACACTTGATAAGAAATCAGATTTGACAGGAAGCAGGGAGCTTCAAACAATGGGGAGAGGCATTCTGACCGGGTTGTTGAGGGGAGTAAAAGGAACAGTCACCGGGGACAAGAAATAGGTGGACATTCATACATTAGGGACAACCAACATTGGACATTTTTAAGTGAAGATAGGTGGTACGGTACTGTGTATTCTGAGGCAGTTAGACATAGGGTGATCAACCGTCCCATATTTTGCAGGTCTGACCTGTTTTGGAGGATTTGTCCCTTTCTGGGCGAGGAAAAGTTCCAACTTTGTTGACTCGAACAAGGCCACATTTCTGTGCCTGTAGTTTGAGTGTGCTACTGCTGGCGTTTTTCCAGTCGTGCTGACTGGTAACACTCTAACACCACTCATAGTTCCATTGCTAATGCCTAGTTTGTGGGGTTGTTTGTGATGGTTATGTTTACAGTTAAAAAAAAAAATGACCATCACCTGCCAAGGATAAAGCTGGGTGTTAGAGCGTTAACAGTCATTCTCCAGATACTTACATAACAATTGAGAACGGGCCAAAGGTAATCAATGCTGTGATATTATCACCGTGTGTACAAGTGTCCCACAAAATGATGTTACAAAGTTGGCTATCCTAGTTAGAGGAGCACCTCTGGAGGAATAGGAGTTATGCACCGGAAGGATCGTGGGTGGGAAACCAGGGTCGTAGAAGATGGGGTCAGAAAAGGAAGGAGGAGACAAAACACAGTAGCACTTATGAATCCAAGAGGAGCAGCAGCCAGCAAGATGCGAAGAGTAAAAACTCCAAAAGGGTTTCAAAAATACCAGCAGGGAGTGCGATCACACTAAACCCTGCAATACGGAGCAGTGAGTGAGATGTTAATAGTAAACCTTGTAAAAGTGTCTCAGCAATACCAGAAGCGAGTGAGATGGGAAAGGTAAACCAGGCGAAAGTCTCTCTACAATGCAGCCTCCCTGATTGCTCTGCATGTTCTCAATTCAATGGCCATTCACTCGCTGCTGTCCATGCTAACAAGCAAAGCAACAACTCCTTATTGAATTGAGTTCAAGTCTAATCATGAAATTAAGCACACCCTAAAATCAATTTGAAATAACATTTGCTATCTGCAAAACATCTGATCAATGTAAAGGATGCATGATCCTCTTGGAGATAAGTAGAACATTCAAGCAGTATTTCCTAATTCTCCTGCTTTGAAGCGCGAGGCATCGCAAGTAGACTGAAGATATCTATAATGGCAAGCGGCAGAGGCTATCACATTCCATACTCCAAACAATCAGTGAGCTAAGCCCTGGCTCCAAATTTGGGAACACAGCCATCCGCCTGCCTTTAACAACACCCTACATTTGGCTCATACATTTGTTTTGTACACATCCTTGGGAAGGAGCCAGCTGAATAGCTCAGATTTCAGAGCACTGCTCGTCCTGTTTAAGTGATTATATTATGTTATGAGCACACAGCAGGGTTGGCAACCTCACTGCACTGATGGTGTGGCGAGAGGGCAGGTGCAACTGCTGCAGACATACAACAACCTCAGTGATATACAGAATATTAAGCAACAGGAGAGGAGGCAGCTTTGCCTGAGACCTCTCTGATGAAGAAATGAACACAAGATCTGTTCCTGAGGAACAAACCTGCCCATTCAAATGTTATGGAGTAGAGAGTCATAACAGCACAGTAGAACTCTGACGAGGCAGAGGTGTTCAGATTTTACAAGGGTGAAACTCTACTATACAGGTCCATAGTGCTTGTTGTCCACAGGTAGATGGTTTTACGCCAAAACATTTCACAGGACTTCTCATGTTGATGGGCGTAGGCAGATGTCTTTGGAGGAGATGCAGGCTGCAGTTTACCCTAAACCATCAAGGATGTTTTGGAAAAGGTATTCAAGGATTGCACACTGTGAATGGATGAGGGTAGTTCTGTTTTTCATTGCTGTAGGGCTTTTCACTGAACTACCTCTGGATAAGGAAGCATGTTCACTGTCTTATTCATCCTTGATGTGGCAGTAGAAACATTAAAGGGGATGTGGTTTAGTGCACTCTGCTACCCAAGACTGACATTGAATCCACATTCAACTATTACCAGTGCATCCATAAGGTCACCTGATCTTTGGTTTAACCATTAACATCAAGTACTACGTTGACTGTTGTTCATCTTAAGGGCAGAAGAGAAGACATACACAAAAATTATATTTGCATGAGTATTTATCTGTGTTTTATAAAGCGCCTTAAGTCAAGGCGCTGTGCAGAGAACAAGGAATAGTACAGAAAACGGACAAGTAAAACATACAGAAAAGCAAACAATCAATGCTGTTGCAAAGAAAGAGGGTCTAAAAGCGTGAAAGTATGAAAACGAGATTGAGCACAAGGGGGATGAGGTGCCACCGATAGAAACTGAGAACAGGAGAGGACAGAGCGAGAAGGGGTAAAGAAAAGAGCTGATAGGTAGTTGGGAGCAAGACCACAGCAGCATTTAAAGACAAGGCTGAGAAAATAAAATGTAAGTTGAGTGTGACAGGATAATTAGCCAAGAGTGGTAAGAGAAAAGGAGATGGAATCTCGGAAAGGGAGGAGACAGAGAAGACGGATAGACGAGTTGAATACAGATTTGAGAGGGGCACAACTGGAAATAGGACGCCCAAAAAGAGGAACAATAAAAGAGTCCGGAAAAGATCAAAGTGCAAATCAGCAGTTTAGAAGCTTAAAAAGTGAGAAATGGACAAGCTTTGCAAATATTGTGTAATTTAAAGCAGCAGGTGCACGAAGTTAGAGAAATGTGATGAGAGAAGGAAAGACTACAGTCGAAGTGTAGGCAAATACTTCGGGCCTTGGTTGAAATGGGAAGCTGGGAAGGGGGCAGCAGATGAAGGACATAGAAGGGAGAGTGGGGAGGGTATTAGCTGGGGGAAAAGAGGACTTCAGTTATCCCAGCATTGAGAGTAAGATATAGAGAGGGCATCCAAGATTTGATAGCCAAGAGATAGGCTGAATGAGTGTGGTGAATTTCAGAAGAGAAACTGGGAAAAGAGAGAAAAAGTTGAGAATCATCAGCATCAAAGTGGTGTGATAAACCAAAGGAAGAAATAACAGCAGCAAGAGGGGAAGTGTAAAGAGAGAATGGAAAATGGCCCAAAACAGACCCTTGCGGAACACCATGGGCAAGCAAGAACGATTTAGATGACTTGCCAGCCTGAGAAACAGAAAACATTATTTGAGATAAGATTGAAACCAGGAAAGAACAGAGCATGTGAAACCAAAAGAAGAAAGTGACACCAGTAGAAGAGAGTGGTCGACAGTGTCAAATGCAGCAGATAAATCCAAAATATCAGTGTTTGAAATCACATGCAGAAATAAGTGAGTCCAAAACATAGAGGAGGGCTGTTTCAGTGGAGTGGAGAGGGCAAACGCCAGATTGGAATTGTGGGAGAATAGAACATTTGGAGACGAAAGTAGAGACTTGGGAGTAGACTAATCATTCCAGTAATTTAGAAAGATAGGGTAATAAGTAAATAGGATGAACATTTGAGACAATTAGTGGGTCAGCAGTGGCTTTCTTAAATATTGGGTTAATGGAAGCATGTTTGAAGGACGAGGGAAAAATAGAGGTTGCGAGACAGATGAAGAAGGAGGTACGGTAAGACGCTAATGGAGGGTAAACTTTAAGAATACGTGCAGAAGGAATTTGGTCAGTAGGAGAGGCAGTAGGCTGGGCTTTGGCCAATAGAAGTATCAGTATTAGAGATAGGTTGAAAACAAGAAATAGAGGTGGGGGAATGAGGGGCAATAGAAGTCACGACTTCAGATGAAATGAAAGCTTCAATGTCATTACAAAGAGAAATTACCCTAGAGTAGATACATTGGACAAAGTCAAAGGCAGAGAAAGTAGAATTAGTAGACCTTGGACAAAGTCAAAGGCAGACAAAGTAGAATTAGTAGAATAATCGACAGTAGGAGGAGACAGAAGCTGAGAAAGAATTTGAAAAAGACACCTAGAGTGGGCAGACTGAGTGTGTAAAAGATCAGCCAAATTGCTTTTTCACAAATGGTCTACCTCTATTTTCTGTTGCTGGGGGTCCTACCCCTCAATGGGCAGTCAGCACAAATAGAAATACACTAAGGATTAGGCTACCGCTCCCTCTTTTTCAATTATTTCACGCCCCAAGAGAAAGGCATGTGTATATTACTAACGCATGTTGTATTCACCACACATAAATTACATAATACATACTGCTTAAACAATGATATTTTATTCATAAAACACATTTTAAAGATCTTCAATTGGTCATTGTATACATTTAACAAGCATAAGAAATTATGCGATATTGGCAAAACAAAAAAGTGTAAAAAATTCAGAAAAAGTGCAGAAAATGCATGAAGTGCAACAGGTTAGTAATAAAATGCAAATTACTAGTGATGCAGAAAATCCTAAACTGATCTTTCCTTTATGAAGGGGGGACATTAAAGCACTCCAATCTGTCACTCTTTATATACAAAAATCAATATTATGTTCAATGATACTTTATAGTTGCATATTTCATGGTCTTAAACCAAACCCAATCACTACAAAGTGTGATTTGAAAAGTTCTCTCTATGGGTGAAACAAGGATGCATGCAAAGGATGTTGATGCGCCCTCCTCAGTATCAAAGGGCCTTCATCAGGACAAACAACTTGCTTTAACAAGTATTATACTTCACCGAATTACCTCTAAACATTCCAATAAACTTCCACTTTGTGAAAAAATAGTCTTTATAAGGTGTAATGGATTGATCAAACTACTAAGCTTTACCGCCTGCTCCTTTCAGTCACCCGAGGCCCCTCCCCGGGTAACACTATGTTGATTATGGTGAGGCAACAGGCCTGCCTTGGCTCAGGCTGGTGGGCCGTTATTGGCCATGTATTCCCCCTGACTCATGTCAGATTGCTATATTCAACAAGGTATCCACACATTCTAAGGCTATTGCATGCATTAGTGCTTCGCTGTGGACACTTTATATCTGCTTTCCGGGCAAGTTTAATGTAGGCAGTGAAAAGGAGCCATTCCTTTGTCTCACATGAAGTGGGACATACTTCAAATACTTGCATCAGAAGTAGTAGAAATTACTTAGTTCGCACCCCTCCCCCAACATCTGCAACTGTAAGAACTATGATTGACATCACTGGTTTTAAGGTTACTGTCAATGCCCAATCTGAGTAAGTGTCTGATAAGTGTTGAGTTCAGGCAATAATGCAAACACATGTATGGCTGACTGGCAGTGCAAGCATTTGGGACTAAAGAATAAAAATGTATGTCCTGGTGGTTGGGATGATGTTGTGGAAAAGCTTAGGGGAAGGACGACATAAATGATGCTAGCAAGAGGGACCCTTGGCAAGAAATAGCAGGACAAAAGAGAAGGTAATATCATGCTACCTTACAAAGACCCTGTTTGGCTCGTAGGTGGGGCTAAACGGATATATTAAAGCATTGCTTTCTCAGGTGGGGTTTTCTGACAGAGTTTTCTCGTACAACAAAAGTAAGAACATTGGAGATGACCCAAAGGAATGAGGGGGACAACAGTGAAGTGGCTAAAGTGAAGACTGGTGGGTGTAATCTTTATCATTTTAGAGACCAGTGTTAGATGCCGGTCAATGTGGGCGGAGAGCATCAAGGCAAGACGACACTAGGTGATTGGACAGTCAGGCCCTGCTGCACCATCGTTTGTTAGTTCATTAAATAGAAAACCATTGTTGATTGGCCAGTTTAGCAGTGTCTTAAATTGATAGGTTTGAACTATGAGTAGTTTTGCACTTACTAATTTCTGATTTTAATATTATTCAGATAAGCGGTTGAGTCAATAAAGAAGGTGGGACCCTGAAGGCCCAACAATTTTGAAAGCTACCACAGGAAAACCTGTGGATCGAAGTGAATTGCATTGGGCAGCTTCATTGGGGCCACTCGTTGTTCTTACGAAATCCCCCTGCACACTGTTGTGGTGCACTGACAGCTATGTGTATGGGCCTAGCACCGAAATAGCGGAACGCTGCAAGCAGGTTTCGTGTCAGGTTACCTTCTCGTTTTCAGTGTTCTTGCTGTATAATGAAATTTGATTTGCTGCCTGTCTGTGGGGGCAGAAATAGTACTTCCTCAGTTTAAAATGTCAACGAACATATGAGAAACCTCTGTAGTTTATTTTCTTCATTTTCGTCTATTATGTAAACGTAAAATATAGTTATTTTTTTCTGAGCACTTAGATACTACATCACAGATAACTAGGGTTTCTGCGGGTTCATCAATGTTGTTGGCTTCAGGCAACTATGGCAAACGTGTGGCTCCACTTTCCCTTAGGCCCTCACTGTTCCACATCAGGGATAAAGGTCTCTGTAAATTGGGGTTTGAAGCAGACAGGCAGACAGTTGAAAGGCAGGCCCAAAACCCGAAACAAGCAAAATCAATCCAAGGAGCAAAAATGAGTGCATACATTTCAAGAAAAAAAGTGTATTACTTGCAATCTCGACCGGGTTATAAGACAAGCGTCATTCAATGCATCATTATTATATGGCTGTATATGTAGGCTGACAGTGTTGGGACTCCATCCTGCTACTGAAATTGATAATTCACCATCTAACATCTCCCATGCCTCACACAACTCGACTAGTACTAACCTGGCCCCCCTGTTACAAACCCTTTAACTCCAGCTGATCTGACCCTCACAGAGAGAGACCCAACTCCTGTATCTCCTGCCCTCTCAAAAAAGAAGGACAAAACCCAGCTACCATCCCTGCCTAACAAGTTCAGTATGAATGCCACCTCCCTTCTGGGAAAAAATACTCAAGCTGATCTAGCAACTTCTCGAGCAAATCCCTCGATGTCAATGCAACAACCAAAAATAACCCAAAGAAAACCCATATCAACAACTCATTCACCATAGCTCTGCTGAATACCTGGTCTTTATGTCAAGATGGGTCAGAAGTTGCTGACTTGATCTCCATACATAAACATTACATGATCGCAATTACAGAGACATGGTTGCACAATGCCGCCCAAATAGCTGCTGATGAGACCACCCCACCAAGATATACAATCTACACAACTGACAGAATTGGGCAAAGAGGAGGGGGAGAGGCACTTATCGCAAAATAACATTTTAACTGTCACTCCACAAACCTCCCGCATCTCGAAGGATGTGAAAGCTTAGTCATAAAAATTAAAGTTAACCACAATGTCTCTTTAACTATGCTCACCTTGTATAAACCCCCAAAGAAAATTCCTTTGTTAGAGGACCAACTCCTGGCATTACTAAACAACACCACAAAACCCAACTCCCCCAAAATTGTACTCAGAGACTTCAACTTATGAACCAAAGATCCAAACAACCTTAAGGCGTCCTCCTTACTATCCTCCCTCGAAACCAATGGCTTTTCCCAAATGGTAAAACACCAAACCCACCAAAGTGACCACACCTTGGACTGGATCTTGACCCATTACCCACCCAACACTCTAACTGATACCCATGCATGCCCCTGGTCTGACCACTTCTAGTCAACATGACCACACTGCTACCTGCTGCCCCACTCAGGCTAGATAGCAACATAAGGGCCGAGAAAAAGTACAGGAACCTGAAAAAACATGTTGTCCATCGACTTCTCCACCCTCCTATCCTCCAAATTGAACACTGGCGAAATATTAGACAATACCTACGACCTGGTGTGTCACCTCTCCTATGCTATCAAGACCACCATCAATACCTTGGCCCCTGTAAAAACAAAGAAAATGAAAACAGAAACCGAAAATAATTCTGGTTTAATGATAGCATTCTGGAGGCAAGAAAAATAAAAAGAGCACTAGAGCATGAATAATAACCCTTGCCCCTTCACCCTAGGTAAATACAAAGAATCAGCCTACAAAAATATCATAATTGAAGCTAAAACAAAAAACAGTAATTCACGCATCAATAAAGCCAAATCCTCGTCTAATGTACTTTTCAAGATCCTAAAAGAATTTGAAAACCATAACTCCCCATTCCCTTCAATCACTAAAGATTCCACTTGGTGCCAGACAATTCAATATTAATTATCGAATAAAACCACTGGTCAACAATTGAACATTGCAAACCAACTGGCCCACCTGACACTTGACAATCATCAGACTAGCTCCAACATCACTACGAAAGAGAACCCCACCCCTTCAAACCCAAAATTCGAATTCCAAAACTGCACTGAACCACAATTTCACAACATCATCAACAATCTCAGACTCACATCTTACCTTGGGGACCGATGTCCAACCATCATCCTGAAATACTCATTGGATGTTCTTACTCCTTGGATCAAAAGGATGTTAAACATCTCCTTCAGGGAGAGCATTGTACCACCCTCCCTGAAAGACGCCTGGATTATACCCCTACTATGGAAGAACTCACTAGACCCAACAATAGCCAAACACTACGAGCCAATAAACAACATACCATACCTACTAAAAATAATAGGTAGAGTAGAATACCTGCTGCTATAAAGATTACACTAATTAATTCACGCTTGGACTACTGCAACAGCCTACCTACTGGCACATCAAAAACAAACCTATCCCACCTACAGACCACTTAGAATGGTGCTGACAGAGCAAGTTATGGACTGGCCAAGCTTGACCACATTGTTTACGAGTCCAGAAAGAGCCTACACTGGCTACCAATCAAACAGAGAATCAGGCATGAGATTATATCCCTCACTTACAAATGCCAACATTTCACAGCCCCACAATACCTTACAAAAAGACTCTCCATCAGACATCCCACACACGGCATTGCACTCCAAAAACTACCCCACAACCTCGCTTCTGCCTGAAAAAATTCTGAGGAACAAGATTTGAAACCTATAGACCACAATAATGGAATACCCTCCCACCCTAAATAAAGTCTCTGCCATCCTTGGCAGCCTTCAAGAAGTCTATCAAATATCTTCTCTTTAACTCACCATACTAACTACCCTCTCCCTTTCCAGCCTTCCCACTGTTGTACCCACAAGCACTGTTTAGACCGGCTGATCCTTTGTATTATTACTAATGCAACGTGAGGCCCTTTGGCATGTAGTGCTTTATAAAAAGAAAAAAAGAAATACATATGAAAAAACATTACAACTTTATTGGTTGATGCTCGTAATCCTCTACAGAAAACCATACATTTGTTACCCTGTTGGCTCAAACCTTCCCTCGTCACCAGACCAGTATCAACTCTCTAACAATGACCAAATCTCCTGATCACCTTTAATTCTTCATTCCCGTTGGACCATGGCCTTTGGTTCACTTATTTGCTTTTGGACCCCTTTCCCATTGTTCAACATACCCTCAAGTGTTCCATGGTGTCCCTCACCCGTCAGATTTAACCTATCTCCTTGTGAGGTATAGAGCGTGTGGCAACAAATTCAAATACCTCATCGTATTCCCATGCAAATGAAATGCTTGGCGCTCACTGATGGTTCTCACCCATGTAGCTGCACAACTGACTTCAGTTTGGAAACATGTTGCATTTTGAGTTCTTCTTAGCATGGGAACAAACAACCTTATAAAAAAAACACTACAACACCTACACTAGGACACCACTTAAATTTGCATATTCTCCAGTATGTATGAGCTTTGTATTCCTTGGTTTCTGCAGTACCAATTGAGTGGCTATTACTTCAGCATCCTGTCTTGCTTTTCCTGGCTACACTTCAACAATGCCGCATTCTCATCATCCTGTGTCCTTTGCCTTCTAAAATGCTAGCTATGGGTCTGAAACATTACTTGTTATATTAGCCATTGCTTGAGCCTTGGGATCCTACTTCGTCCTGCATCCTCAACCAATCACTGTGCAGCATTTCGTACCACCTCCCAGCTAATGCAAACAAACAAGCATGCAACCTAATCCACTGCAGAAAACTCTGAATACTTTCCGTGGCCAATCTCTCCAACACAACCTTTTCATATTAGCAAGACTCGCTGATTAACATTAACACACATCTCTATAGGTTTCCTTATACCTTCTTTAAGCAAGGACATACATGCCTTTTAACTACCTGGGGTGCCCTGGGCACTTCTCTCTACCTGCAAAATCTACATTAGTTCTATTTTGCTGCTACTTTGCCTCAAAACTGTCCCATGATCTCGCCTGGCTTGCCCTATATGTGTAGTGCACACTCATACTGCATGTCAGTGCTCTGCATTTCTTCATAGAATTGTTCTAAAAAATACATGCACACCTGAAACAGCTGATGCATAGCAAAGTATCAATGCACAAAGACAGATTTGCTGACTCTTTAAATAGCCTACCCTCTTTACTATAGAAACTTCCTTAACCAGTACTTTTGCTCACGTTTGAGGCATTGGACCCGGATCCCAACATCCCCCTCTTTCGTTTCCCCATTAAGATCCTTCTAGCTGTCTCTTCTTTTCCCTTTCCTGTTCTCTTGCCCAGTCGTATTCATCTTTAGGTACCCACATTTTGCTAATATTTCTCAGGTCTCTGGCATATTCCCATGGAGTGCACACTAAGAAACAACAACGTCCATCTGCTGTAGGGTCTACATAACACACCAGATAATGATCTGGGTGTGAGGGCGGGGTCAAACAATTGGTTGGGTGTTCGATCACTACTATGTTATGCTCATCCTCTTTGTTCCATTTATTGGTCTGTGTGTGCACATGTCCGCAAAGAGAAGTGGCATTACCTGTTCTTACCACAAGTACTCATGTAGGTACTGAAAAGTAATATTAGAAAAACAGCTATAGGAAACATTGCTCTGCATTTGATAGTCAACCAATTGGAAATCAATGCAAACATTGTTGTTAACAAGTCTTGCTCATCAGCGACTGCTTCTTCTCGTTCCATGTCAGTTAATAAGTTATGGAGAGCATTTAATGCGACAGTGAGTGAGCCATTATTGGAGTCATTGAATGGTGTGTAGGTGCAACAGATGGCCCCAATCTTCTTTCAATCACCATCTTGCATGGTTGGTAGGAGGTCCAAAATGAGTCTGTTTTGGAGTGTCATTACTCTAAGTGCTCTTGGGTCATCTCATACAGCATTGAGCCCATTTTCAGTCAAATTTGTCAGCTACACCAAGTCCCAGTGCACAAATTGGATCCATTTCACAGTTGTAGCTGTCTGAAATCCATGGGCTAACTATGAGGCGAAGAAACTCTCTGTCTTGTTGAAGAATTGGTGCTTGGTCGGTATTCTGTTAAGATCATCTGTAGACTCCTGCGAGTAGTGGTTGTTCATTCATGTGCGGGTCAGGGTTTCTGGTCGTACTGTCCGTTCATTATTGGGGGGCTCTGTTGGGGAATGGGCTTTCTGAGTGGATCCTGAAAGGCAGCTTTGGTGGACAATCAAGACAGGTGAGTGTAATGTTACTAGTGAGCATAGACCATTCCATGAGGGTGGGAGGTGAATGTAGGACATGCTTCCAACGAGCCAAAATAATCCATGATTGTAGCATTTCCATCATGAAGTGCTGGCATGAAGAATGTTTGTGTGCAGTTCAAGTTCAATCCCACTGGCAAGTTTCCTTTTTCTATGAAACAGAAGGAAGTTCTCGTGAGTCTGCGCCATAACAAGTTGCTCATGATGTTGCAAACGTGTTAATCTTTTTACATTGTTATCCCATATTTGTTTGCAGTTTGTACTTCAAGCCTCTACTACATCTTCTGTAAAGCTTTCAGGTCCTTCAGCTTTGAACACTGCTCGCCCCTTTATTTATCATGCCTGAAATGTGCTCCTTTTATGTGGTTCTGTGGTCTCACTGTGCTCTGCATGTACTCTGGCCCCTTCTTTTCCGCACACTTACTTCTATCTATTTCTTCCATCACTAGCTTTGCTGTGTGCACCTGAAACATCCCATGTAGTTTGTGTAGAAACAGGTGCGCCAAGCACTGTGCCTCGCAGGGTGACATCAGAACAATTGTTTGGTGCCAACCACATGTGGTGTGGGTTGCATGTCATTTCATCGCGGGATGTTTTTTCGCAAGGTTTTTTACCGCAAATCTTTTAACAAAAAAAACCATCACATTTTTTTTTTAATTATGTTTGGGGGGTTCCCACCCAAAACCCCCCATTCCCTTTCATTTTTTATATCTATTCCCAAACACCCACATCCCATATATATAATTTTCTAACCCCCCAAAAAATTCTATGGGTTTTTTTCATTAAAAAATTATCAGTAAAAAAAAACCTGTGAAAAAATGTCCCACGATGAAAGGACGTTGTACCGTACCGTGGTATGAGGGCACATTTATAGCATGAATCGTTATTCTGAGCCCTACACAGCTCCTTCATGCTGTTATACCAGACATTGTTAGCTTCTGTGTGATGCTCCTCTATAATGCGTTTGACTATGCTTCTCCAATTTTCAACATCCCTTTTTTGTCTGGTCACAAGGTCTCTAACAGATGTTTATTCATGTGCTGTATTAGTTGCATTCCCTTTTTCTACTGCTATGCTCATAAGTTTCATCAATGAGAAAGAATGTGAGAAAGAAATAAACAAAACATCCCTAAAAACAGTTTCTCAATCCGTTTGCAGTTCTGATTCGCTGATACTGCTAGTTGTAACAATACATTTATTTTTCTGTGTCCAAATGGGCGCACTGATTTGGCAAGAGTTCCCATGTCTTGGGCTAAACTCAGGTTAAGGGCGTGTATGTTCTCCTACTGCTGTGGATGGGGGTTTTGCTGGTGTCTCTTTATACCTCTGCATCCACCATGCATGGCTTCTGTGTACCTTAACTGCGCTAGGGGTACTGTATATCACTTTGATTGATTGATTGATTGATTGATTGATATTTTATTTCTATCGCGCTCGTACACAAGTGTTTCAGAGAACATGGGTTCATTCCACATCTTTTTGAATGTTCTTATGAAAACCCGTTCTCCAGTTTAGAGCAGTGGCTTTGGTAGTGATGTGGGTTCTCTTGTGTATGGTGTGACTTGTTGGTGCACCTGTATTGTGACCTGATGAGATGTAAGTCTTGTGAATGTTGTTAAATCCCTCAGGTAACCCCCACACTCCTCCCCTGCCACTTATGCACTCTCTTGGGATTCTGTGATTGTTCGAGCAGGGACAACTGGCATGTGCATCTGTCAATCTGTAACTGTAATCTCTGTGCTGTTAGGTGGTGGTATTTGCAGGCTGGTTGCACAAACTGAAGGATGTCAGAGGCAAACAGTGAAGCAAACTCTTCTTGAAAATGTGGCAGATTTTGGCTAGTTTGTTTTTCAATTAACCCTTCTATGTTTTATGGCCAGTAACTTGGTGATTTCACAAAACAGCTCATTTGCAAAATGAGGCCCATTGTCAGACCTTAGTACATCACAAATGTCCCACCTGGGAATACCTCTCGAACCAGGAATCCTGCCACAGATTTTTCATTCACTTGGTCACATGGACCAACACCAAGTCATCGGGAGAATGGGCAGAAAACAACAATCATATAATGGAAAGTACTACATCTGTTAACTAGATAAATTAAATCGATATGGAGCACTGTGAAAGCCCCTGTGGGTCGAGGCCCCATTCTTGCACCCTGCTCCCCCTCACTCCCCTCCAGCCTACTTCTGCAGGAGTCTGTCCTGTTACATTCTGGTTTCACCATCACCGTCTTGTGGCCAATGCTGGATTTGACTTGTATGGACTTCATTGATTCACTGTGTGTCAACCTTTCTCATGGTGGCCCTGAATCACGCTGTTCCCATTTTCATCTTGTATCCAGGCTTGCAACATTATGGCCCTCATTACAACTCTTGCGGTATCCGTGCCATTAAAAATGGCACAGCTGCCGCCAAAGTTGCATTTTTCCTGGCACCCGTGAATGGGCAGGAACCGGGTCATGCCGAGTTAGGCGGGCCCGGTAATTGCCCATTTTCGGGTGCCATAATCAAGGGCCTCCCCATTCTGCTCCATAGGGCTGAATGGGGATGGGGACGTCCGATGAACCGGCACATTCAGAGTTGTGCTGGTGCATCCGACGTGCTCTGCTCGTGAGTGCCGTTACATCTGTCAGGAAAAACCTGGGTGGGTGAAACAGTTCCCGAGAGCAGAGCCTGTAGTATGGCAGTCCGGGAAGTACGGTACCAGCATGCTTACCGGTACCGTACGTCCCAGACCGCCATGCTCGTAATGAGGGCATATGTGTTACTACTGACTTCTGCAATTGTATTCGCTCTCCCCTCTTGCTTCTCCACTCCTTTTGACTGCTTACTCTCTGTTCTCTCCTCTTCTCCCTTTCTCCCTTTTCCTACCTCCTCTCCTCCTCCACTTACTGTCTTCCATGCACTTACTCTATCAGATTTGTCCCTGGACCTAGTATGAAAGCAACCCCATCTGTCTCCTCCCCTCTACTATTACTTGTCGCCCCCCCTCCCTCAGCACTATCTAAAATGCTGACAGGCCTAGTATGATAGTCACTTGTTTTGTTCCTCCCCTCCCTTTCTGCACCCCTCTCCCTCACCTTTTGTTTTCTCTGGCTCTACCAGAAATGTTGTCAGGCCTAGTAGGGTAGTCAAGATATTCTGAAAATATGTCCAGAGGTTGTTTTTTTAATTTATAAAAGGTATCAAAATTTATTTACCAATATACATTATTTTTCACAATGAATTTATCACCAATTAATGTACACATTAAATTACATGGATATTGCAGGAGAGCATAATACACCAGATTATAAAACCTAACACGACCATCATTCTTCAACAATCAAACCATCCTTTGCAACTCAAATCAATCAACCTCATTCATTCACAGTAAAAATTGAACCAAACTATTGGTGCAATATATATGTAGTATCACTTCATTAGTTAGCCCCACATAGTCTTTGTCATTTCATTTCATCCACATTGGGTATGTATTAATACAATAATTGTCCAAGATGTGCTCTATTCCACCGAGTGGGCGCATTCAACAAAAAATGACAGGTCCCATCCCCGGATATTCTTCTCTACCGGTTTCGACGTTTGAAAACAATTGGAACAACGTCTTCATCAGGAGAAACAAATATTACAATATTACAACTGAAAAAAACATAAATACAACAATTATATACAGTGGTGCACTTGCCCAAACTAGCTAGCTCAAACTAACAACATACAATTCTTTATACCATAAATTACAAAAACACACTGGCCAAAGCAGCCATGCAAACCTGACTTCCAGTGTAATGCGCTCTCAATATTCTGACCCACAAGTAAGGCTCGAGATGAGTTCAAGAAGATTCCAAATCTAAAAAAATATATTTTTGACATCATAAGCTAAAGGGTATTTAGTTGAAATGCATATCTGTTTCATTTAGCCAGGGCACCATTAATAGGCCAACCACTCACCTCGAACAAGGTGCCGGAATTATTCCAGTGCTCAATCAGCCATATATGCCACCGAAACTCAGCTTGAACGAGTCGAATTTCAAATTTGTCTATGCAAAAAAGGGGGGGAGGAGGGAGAGGAAATAAATTAAAATTAATTACCCAAGTGTTTTGTGCTATTGCCTCAAAACAGGTCGCATGATAATAGTCATAATAGCTATGTTTTAAATGACTATGTTTAAATAATGACACATATGAAGTTTTGCAAAGGTTGGCAATTGTTATCAAACTTTTCGTTTTGCAGCCTTTAATTAATAATGTCTGTTAAGTTTTAAAGCAATAAGTAGCTGGAAGAAATAATGCTAGTATGGTAGTCGCCTGTCTGTTTCGATTTCCTTCACACTCTCCCCCTCCCTTCCTTATCTATGCCTTAGCTCTTGCACTATCTGAAATGTGGCCAGGCCAAGTACAATAGTTAATTTCACATCCTTACTGTTCATGACCTGTAAGAATGTCTTTATGATTTCCCTTTCCTTGAAGTGCTTTGAAACACATTGGGGGTCATTACGAGTGAGGCGGTAAGGGATTAACAGTGCCGGTAAAGGTGCCGGAGCCGTGAACCCCTTACCGGCTCATTACGAGTCTGCTCGCGGGAACCCGCTAAGGATGTCTGGTTTTACCAGGCGCCCTTAGCTGGTCTCGTGAGCAGGCCAGGGTGCTAACAATGGGCCCGTTATTAACAGACCCGTTGTTAGCACCCTCCCCATTCCCATTGAGCCTTATGGGGCTTGAATGGGAATGGGGATGGGTTCCTTGAATGAGGAATTACCAGGGAATCCAAGGTCGGAATGGCCCGGTAATTCCTCATTCAAGAAACCCGGACGCGGTACCCAGTAAGGGGGTAGCCATGCCGCTAACAGCGGCTTGGCTACCTCCTAACTTGTAATGACCCCCATTGTGTGTAGGCGCTATATAAATAAAATGTCATATCATATCTTGACACTATTGCTGTATAGTGGGTTACTGTACCATTTGGTAATGCATTTTGTTGCCTTGTGGGTGTGCTTCTTGAGCTGGTGACTGCTGCTTGGGGGTCTGCACTGTGTTCGGTGTTTGGTATTGCACTGTTGTGTGGGCACCAAGGATTGTGATTGTGCAGGGCCATGGGCATATGTTGGAGTGATTGCTTGTACTGTGTCTTGGGCATAGGGTGAATCCTGGAGTTGGCATCTTTATCCTGTACTGTGGCTGATATGTGTGCTATGTGAGAAACATGAAGGTGTCTCACCTGCTAGTCCCAGGGGAACTGTCATCCAGGTGGCCATGATACGTTCATCGCTATTGGATCTAGTTCCTGGGGGTGGGCCACTGCGGGAGGATCACCTGGATAAGGTGTCCTCTGAGAGTGGAAGTGGGACACCGACGGGTGAGACGCTGTACCTCCTTCCCTATAACACCTTTTCCCCATCCGACCCTGTAGGGTATTCAGAAGTTCTACCCCCGCTCCCTCTTTTCCAACAAGAACACTTTCCTACACCATGACAGACAATGGACTAACACCAGAGTCGTTTACCTGACATGTCCCAACACTAGGGTCAGGCAGAGTCAGGCAATTGACAATAACTACATACACCAGATGGCCCTTTCTCTTCCCCACAGGGATAAAAGGCGGAGAGCGAAAGCACTCTTTGAGCAAGGTTGAACGCACAAGGAAACATCTACACCGAACCAGCAGTTCAAACAAAGGATAAAGGCGGCAAGACCTGGAGGGACAACAAAGGGGAACTGCCCTTTTCAATTCAGATCTGCTAAGCCTCTGAAAGGTAAATCATAAGACCAGGAAGTCCAGCTGGCGTGAGGTGTGCCAGGTGTCAACGGCACACAGGACTCCCCACAATGTCTGTCAAAACGGGAGGACTCCAGAGACAAGAAACTCTGACACTTCAGCACAGCCGATGAGTCAAAGAAGACAGATAGTAAAACCAAACTGTACTGGGCGGCAACCTTGATGAACAAATACCTTGTGTATCTGACCTTTAAAGAAACTGTAGTAGAAGGTTGAGAAGCAGAGTGGTCAGACGTTGCAGGGCACTCATTCAAAATACTCTTACTGAAGCCTTTTTGGGTTATGTTGTTTTGGTGAAACTGCGAGAACCAAGAGGCCTTAGGAGAGGCCAGTGTGAAGTGTCAAAGTAGTCCTACAAGGGTCAAGCAAAACACCTCATATACTCGAAGGGCTTTGACATATTGGAGAAAACTGATCAAACTGTGAATATGTTAAGCCTGACTGGGGGCTAAGAGAAAGCCTGACTGAGGGCTTGAAAACCAAGGGAACTAGGGCTTGAAAACCAAGGGAACTGAATCCTGCTTACTGTTAAAACACCTATGAAAATTGTGGCGACAAATGTGAACCCGACAGAGTGATGCCTGCTAATTGAGGTTAAACTGTGATATACACAGGAGCATTGTGGCGACAAGTGTGAACATGGCTGAAGGATGTCCACAATGAATAATTGTTTAAAAAGACATTGAAACTTTTGGATGACATGATTTTGAATGAAAGATTGTAGTGAACCCGATTGAGGGAGGCTACGTTGCAAGAAGGATCAGAGCCCGGTGAGAGGGATCGAAGGGGTGAACAGTAATTGCCCAATGTGAAAGATTGCAAAGGAACTTTTTTTGTTTATTGTTTATGGTTCAGCAAGCGTTCTAAGCAAAAACACTTTGCAGGAAAGAGACTTAGCCCCAGAAGGTCCTGACATTATTGAAAGGAACTGTAACCTCGTGCTGAAAAGGCCCAGCACTGTGCTGTGCTCAAAGGTCCTGCCTTGTCCCATGCTAAACACATGGGGAAGGGATACCATACCATCCTGACTTATCATTTGGTGAACACTTCTTTCATTTCTTGAGAACATTATTCCACACTTGTTTGTAACTTAGTTGTAAGGATTAGCAATCGTTTTTTTTAGTATAGGCCCTTTTTATTTGACAAGACACCACTAGGACTGACTTATTGTTATTTGATGTTTGTAAATTGCTCACATCTTAGACTTACGTTTAGATTAGCCATTTTTCTCATCCATTAAACAGTTTAATAAACACCCTTGAACTGTGATCACTTATTTCTGTCTTTACTGTTGCCACTATGAGTTCCTTACAGGTATTGATCAGATGATGCGCTAGGTGATACTGCATGTGAGGCCTACTTTGACAATCTGGTGCAAAATGCCCCATTCTTCCACATATCCAACAGGGTTCTCAACACCTGGACCTTAACTCTTCTGAACCTACCTGCTTCCCCTTTGGGATCCACTTCTCCATTCTTGAGAACCTCCTGCATCCCTTCTTATGTCTCCTTGCCCCTCTCTGCATCTCTGCAGTTGCTCCAGCTCCTGTTGCCATTCTTCTGTATTAGTGAGCACTGCTCCATCCATGCTTACTTTTGCAAGTTTTTTCCATATCAGTTTTGCCTCTGCTCTCTGCGCTTGCACCTTTGTATCTTTTTGCTCATCACTTCAACTTTCACAGAAATGCATTGTGTATGCCTGTCTGTCAGCCCATTCCTTTGCCTCCATGCCCGCTACTTTATCCAAATCTGTTTGTACTTTTGTGAGGAGCCCCCTGCACAACATGTGGCAAAATACTGGTATGATTGTATCCCATAAATCCCCTGTGTCCTGGCACCACATCTCCTGAATTGAATAAATATAAAGTTCTGGTTCCTCATCTGGTTTCTTCGTACATGCTAGGATTGATCATATATCTGGTTTTTAGAGGTAGGCATCTCTGAGACACTTCACACATGAGCTCAACAATTATTGAATTGAGCACCATCATGTGCATTACTTTTTAATCATACCCCTGGATATCCCACCTTTTCTCAACTTGTATTGGTCTGTTCCCTTAATATTGAAGCAAGCAAACTCTTCATATCAACCACTGCTATTGTACCTCCTGCCATTTGCTTCTCCAGGGCATGTTTCCATTCACCTGCTTCTGCTGTAAATTAGGGCAATACCTTCATTAAGTTGTTCCTATCCATATGGGGCCAGGGCACATAATGTTCCCTCCCTATTCCATTATGTAACAGAGGAACCGGCCTCCCTTTCTTCTTCTGAGGTGGCCTCCTACTGTTCTTCCCCTTTGTTACCGACATACGCTTGGGTCGTTGTTTAAGCCACACGTATGTATTTTCCACAACTCTAATATACATTGTCTGTTCATTAGCTGCTTGCCTTTGTAAGTTTACACCAAATGCATGTACATGATGTGCTTATTGTACATGCCATCCATGGGTCATGCAGTAAACAGCTTGCCTTCTGTTCCCTGTATCCATTCATTGTGGTACTTCAAGATCTTTTCTCTGTAATGTGGGAGCACCTTGCACATGCGCTCAATTGGCTTGCTCATTTTCTTGACACTAACAATAACACAATGACCAAAACAAACTTGTCACAACAAAGATTACCACTGACAACAACTTCCGGGGACTCCCCTTCAGGCACCACTGCTCTTATGCTACAACAAAACCTCAGTGCGTCTTCGCACAGCCCCAGACTGGCCCCCCTCCCACAATTGCTTTCCCCAACATACATTTTCCCTTACCAAAATCCCTTGCCCCACACTCCACACTCACACACACACCGGGCTACCCTTCCACATTCAAAACATCTATATTTATAATCTATACACCAAAGCCAAAAGAACACTTATTTAAACAGTGGTTTATTTTTCTTCCTCTCTCTCCCCCTCTCCTCGGGCGGGGGGATTTCAGTTCTCTCCACTACAGGGCACTCACTGTATAACTACGCAAGATTGCCTTCCCTCTTCTTAGAGGAGACCTATAGTATTCTTTGCCTCTATATTACTCTATATTACTACTATTGTGATGGTGCTACTCGCCTGAGTGGGAGCCATCCTTTATCTATGCTACTCAAAAAGAAGAAAATACACAGCACAGGGTTCAATTCACCCCACTCTTCTCATTCATATCTAAGCAAACAGACCCTCATTTGTTGTTCCCACAAAGCAGCAATCATGTTCTTGGTGTTCTTCCACAGTCCTTCAATGCAGTGTCCCCCACAAAGGCCAGCATAGCTCAGTGTAGTACCCAACTCCTGGTGATCCTTCAGTCAACCCAGGTGACTGCTCGAATCTTCGTTGTGTGCACAGGTACTGGTCTCTGCAGGTAGACGCTGCAGCTAAGCTATGGGGCAGAGGATCTCCCCACTCCTCGGGAAGGGATAAGGGGGGGCTGGATTCACATCTAGGTCACCAAAATGTAAGCTAGGCCGAAAACCTGAAACGAGCAAGGAGCAAAATTCAAGGAGCAAAATTGGGTGCAGAAATTGATTGCAAGAAAAACAAAGTTTATTATATGCAATCTCAGCTGGGAAAAATAACAAGCTTCATTCAATGCATCATTATTAAATGGTGGAATATATAGGCTGAAAAATTAGGAAAGAGTTGACAATGTTTCACAACATATGAAAAACATCACAAGTGTATTGGTTGATGCTAATAGTCCCCTGCATAAAGCCATATATGTGTTAGCCCTATCAGCTCAAACCTTCCCTCGTGACCAGACCACTATCATCCTTCTAACAATGACCTAATGTCCAGATCACCTTGAATTCTTCATGCCCATTTGTCCATAGACTTAGGTTCACTTTGTTGCTTTTGGATGCGTCTCCCATTGGTCAGTCCACCCTCAAGTGTTCCATGGTGCGCTTTCGTCTTTCAGATTTAACCAATCCCTTTTGTGAGGTGTAGACAGTATAGCAACAAAATCAAATACCTCATCCTATTCTCATGTGACCAGAAAGCTTGGCAGTCCCTGCTGGTTCTCACCCTTGTAGCTGTACAACTGAGAGCTTATATAACAACTTCTGTTTGGAAACATGTCCCATTTCAGGCTTTTCTTACCATATAAAAAACAACCTGGTAAAAAAAAGCACACTACTAGGACACCACTTAAATGAGAATATTGTCCTGAATGTTTGAGCTTCGTGTTCCTTATTTTCTGCTGTACCAATTGAGTGGCCATTCCTTCAGTGGGGCAGCAGAGTCACATGCTGCCCAGATTCCCCTGGCTACACTTCAATACTACCACGTTCTCATCAACCTGTGTCTTTCGCCTTCTGAAAGGCTAGCTATGGTTTTGAAACATTACTTGTTACATCACCCTGAAACCTCAACCAATCACTGTGCTGCATTTCACACAACCTCCAAGGTTGCTTCTTGTCTGCGCACCAGCTAAGGAAAACAAGAATGAAGCCTAATCCATTGCAGAAAACTTTCTCTGGCCTACTAATCTGCAGTACCAACATGTCCTATTCCATATTAGCAAGACTTTCTCATTGCTGTTAACAAACATCTCTATAGATTTCCTACTACCTTCTTTAAGCAATCTAACCCTATTTGTCCGTCACACTACATAAAAGACTTTTAACTACCGTGGGTGTCTTGTGTACTTCTCTCTACCTGAAATATAGTGCATACTGCATAACTCTGCCCTACATTTCTTCATAGAATTGTTCTAAAAAATGCAGGAGCACCTGATACAGCTGATATGTAGCAGAGTAGCCATGCACAAAGACAGATTAGCAGACTCTTCAAATGGTCTACTCTCTTTACTATAAGAACTTCCATAACCAGTACTTTCTATCACGTTTTGGGCATTGGCCCTGCATCCCAACAAAGTACATCAAAGCAGTCAAGATATCCCACTGGGGGTTTCAGAGTTCGGATCTCTCGATTTCTGATTTAAGAAACGCTTGGCATTTGTTACAACTGATAGCATTAATATATATCAATACAATATTTTGTTGCACAATATTACAAAAATACCATACCCATTAAAATTTCATATAACTTCCATATACACTTAAGAGATTAATTTGTCATATAGAATGCAATCTTTATTAGACAGAGTATTATAACATTATTTCACTTCAGAACAATTCGGCCAAGACGTAATTCCACATGATGGGTAGATACATTATTAATCCCGTTGTACAACCAGACATTAAAAGGGACATTGCCTTATGATTATTGATATTATATTCATCAAATAAATGCAAGAAATACAGGGTGTGTGTGGCGGTCAGATGCAGGAAAATATCAACGAGCGCTATATGGTCTCTTGGCCATGCATCCTCCAAATTCTCTCCAAGACCGGCCTGTTTTCCCAAACATCCATCGAGTCTCCGATGTGTAGTTGATCATAACAAAAACACATTGGGATCTGGCATTTCGGAGAGATAAATCTGAGGATTTTGAGAATCCACATAGTCGTCCACATTTTCTTTTACGTAAAGGTCACATCACACTCTACATTTCCATCTTGCAGTAACATTTTGACCTGCTCCTTAAAATGTTTGATAAAGTGCATTTCTGAATAGTTTTTTGCTGCCCCTGAAACAGTTCCGGGCTGCACTAGTAAATTTATTTTAAGATATATAAAACAATCATTATAGCGGCCCGTTAACGTTTTTATGCCCTTGAGCTAATTAATTGTTTACACACTTCTAGCCTCAACTGTGGTAGCTTCTTGGTGGAACCCTAAAGCACATTTTACTTGCAGATTCAAGCCGACTGGAATGCAGGACACCACGATAGATCAGAGACTTTGCTGTTTAGAGTAAGTCAGAAATCCGCATGGTCCATTGCTAGAAGCAGGTCCATGCTAGAGAGGGGCTCAACATGAGGAAGAAGAGCAACCTCAGGTAGTCAGGAATCTTCTTTTTACAGCGTGTGTAGAACGATTTAGTGAGTACAAATTGACAATATGTACTAGAAAGTGTTAATGTTACTGCTGCAAATGTCAACCTCTAAATGAACCACCTGGTCTATTCCACCTTTTACTAAAATGTGACATCAGCAGATCTTGAAATTGGCCTTGGGGCTGACAAAAAGCCAAATTCCTTGTTCTGTGACAAGAGCATTGTTGCCCTTTACTCCTCCTTCTTTTTTCTAAATACGGATACCTGATGGTAAATCAATGCAGTGGGAGGGCCCCACAGGATTGGGTTAGAGTCAGGAGTAGCATGATGGGAGCAGCACTCAGTCTTATTTGCAAATTGAGACCCAGTTCACATATAAAGGGCTTTTTCTGGGTTCTCTTGAGACACTCCTGACACAGTTTTCCCAAAAATGTGTATTTGCTTAGGAATGACTGTATACAGCTCAGGGATAACTAAGTAAAAACTGAGAAAAATATTTCTAATAGGATTGCAAACACGAGTTCTATAAAAAATATCCATATGTTCAATTTTTGGCAAATTATAAAACAGCCAGCAGGAAGATCTTAAAAAGTGGCTTAAAATATATTACAAGAGGTTTGTATGTTTCTTAGGTTTATTGAAGGTACCCGATAAGTAAGAACCATGCACAGAGGTGCTCATGGAGTACTGTGCAATGGACATATATCAGGGTTATACATCATTATTAGAAACAGAACAAAACAGATACAGTAATACAGTTGACAATGGGCCTCATTACGACCCAGGCGGTAAGTTACCGCCTGGGCCGTGACTTTACCACCATGGCGTAAACTATGTTTACGCCATGGTGGTTGGCGGACTTACCGTCCCATTCCGACCTTGGCGGGGCGGTAAGTCCCCAATCCCCATTTACCCTTCCCCATTCCCATTTTTGCCCCATAGGGCATAATGGGAGTGGGGAAGGCGTTCATTATGCCACCGTAAATTACGGTGGCGTAATTAACTCCATGGTCCCTTAGCGCCATGGATTTTAACACCTGCTAAAAGCAGGTGTTAGAAGCACCATGGCGCTAGGGGACCTCGTAATTGGCGGTAAGGGGTCGGCGCAGCTAACGCTGGCGTTAACCCCTTACCGCCAGGGTCGTAATGAGGCCCACTGTCTTCAAATGGTCCAGAAAATACCAGATCTGGAATTTTCTGAAAATCACAAACACAATAAAACTGCAGGAAAATCTATAACTTACACATGGAGAACATGTCCCACTCAACAGCTTTGAGGTTAAATAAATGGGCTGATGCAGAATCAGGGCCTTGCATTTGAAGAGACCCCGTTTAAAAGAACTGGAACTTGCAGTTTCCACCTGGCAAGGGATGCAACAGATGATACTTACGGGCCCAGGATATCAGACAGGTAGTTGAATGCAATGCGCAAAGAAGTGAATGTAAAACTTCTTATGAATACCTATTCAACACTGCATTCCCCGCGAATATGGGAAAGTAAAAGTTCTTGTAGGGCAGAACGAAACATATCACGTAAAAACGCTTGAAGTTTCTGAAGCAATTGTGGCTGAAATTGAACTGATTGGACTTTGTTGTACAAATGACAAACCCATTTTAGCGCACATCATATTCATGGATACTTACATCCATAACCACCCATGGCGTAGAGTGGCGCAGCGACCCTGCAGCAGTGCCAGTTACGCCACCAACCACGCCCCGTGCGCCAAAAACATTGCCCAAATCCAGTACATTGCGCAAAGGCCAGTGGACCAGCATACAGCCCCCCAACCACAAACACGCGTGGAAACCTCCCTGTGCACCCCTCAGAATATGAGTATGCTGCTCGCGCTAGCAAAATCACATGTAAAACTCCCTACGCACCCCTCGGAATACATGTATCCCACTTGCGCTATCGAAATCGCATGTAAAACTCCCTGCGCACCCCTCCGAATACGTGTACCCCGCTCGCGTGAGCAAAATTGCATTTAAAACTCCCTGCGCACCCCTCGGAATATGCATACCCCGCTCGCACCAGGGAAATCACATGTAAAACTCCCCGCGCACCCCTTGGAATACGCATACCTAGCTCACGCCAGTGAAATCACATGTAAAACTCCCCGCGCACCCCTCGGAATGCGTGTATCCCACTCGCACTAGCAAAATTGCGTATAAAACTCCCCACACACCCCTCGGAATATGCGTACCCTGCTCGCGCCAGCAAAATCGCGTGTAAAACTCCCTGTGCACCCCTCGAAATATGCGTACCCCTCTCGTGCCAGCAAAATCACGTGTAAAACTCCCCGCGCACCCCTCCAAATACGTGTACCCCGATGCGTCAGGTAAAATGTGTGGAAAAAGTCCCCCCTGTGATGTGGGCAGCCTGTGGAGAATGGGGAGGGTGGATGGGCTCCCTGCGGGTCATGGACTGGAGTGATGGGCTGCCTGCAGGGCATGCCCAGGGGTGATGGGCTGCCTGCAGGGCATGGACTGGGTTAATGGGCTGCCTGCGGGCCATGGACTGGGGTGATGGGCTGCCTGCGGGGCATGCCGGGGTGATGGGCTGCCTGCGGGTCATGGACTGGGGTGATGGGCTGCCTGCGGGGCACGGACTGGGGTGATGGGCTGCCTGTGGGGCATATGAAAGGTGGATGGGTTGCCTGCACATATTCTGGGGGTGCGCGTGGACTTTCACATGCGATTGGCCTGGCGCAAGCGTGGTACTTTATTCCGGGTGTGCGCAGGGAGTTTTACGCGCGATATGCCTGGCGCGAGCGGGGTACGTCTATTCCAGGGGTGCAGTGAGTCTCACACGCAATTTCACTAGCGCGAGCGGGGTACGTGCATTCCGGGGGTGCACAGGGAGTTTCACATGCCATTTCGCTAGCGCGAGCGGGGTACACGTATTCGGAGGGGTGCGCAGGGAGTTTCATATGCGATTGGTCTGGCACGAGCAGGGTACGTGTATTACGGTGGTGCGCGGGGAGTTTCGCACACGATTTGGCAGGTGGTGTGCCCTCCTGGGTGTGCACCCAGCCCCTCCCCATGCCCCGCAGGCAACCCACACCACAGGGGACCACCCCACACCCCTGGCCATACCCCGCAGGCATCCCATCACCCCAGACCATGCCCCGCAGGAAGCCCACACCACAGGGGACAACCCCACCCCCCTGGCAAGGCCCCACAGGCAGCCCATCACCCCATACCATGCCCCTCAGGCAGCCCATCACCCCTGGGCATGCCCCGCAGGTAGCACACACCACAGGGGACCACCCCACACCCCTGGCCATGCCCCGCAGGCAGCTCATCCCCCTATACCATGCCCCGCAGGCAGGCCACATGGCACCATGCACTTGAGAGCCCCGACACATGTCCCCCACCCCATCCACCCGCCCACCATTGACGGGCACCTGCCAGCAGGCCCGACTCATGTCCCCCACCACAACCACACACCCCCCAGTGACGGGCACCTGCCAGCAGGCCCCGACTCATGTCCCCCACAACACCCACCCACCCCCCAGTGACAGGCATCTGCCCACCATTGACGGGCACCTGCCAGCAGGCCCGACTCATGTCCCCAACTACACCCACACACCCCCCAGTGATGGGCACCTGCCAGCAGGCCCCGACTCATGTCCCCCACCACACCCACCCACCCCCCAGTGACGGGCACCTGCCAGCAGGCCCCGACTCATATCCCACACCCCACCCACCAACCCACCATTGATGGGCACCTGCCAGCATGCCCCAACTCATGTCCACCAGCCCACCCACCATTGACGTGCACCTGCCAGCAGGCCCCGACTCATTTTCCCCAACCAACCACCCACCCACCATTGACGGGCACCTGCTGGCCGGCCCCAACTCATGTCCACCACCTCACCCCACCACCAGTGACGGGCTCCTGGCAGCAGGCCCCCGACTCATGTGCCCAACCCAACTAATGATGGGCACCTGCTAGCAGGCCCCGAGACATGGCCCACCAAACAACATGTTCTAACAAAACAGACCCATGACACTAATGCCAACCCAAATCACCCCTGCCCCCCAGTACAAGCATGCAACCATCCACAACACCCACTCCCAAATTACCCATGGCATGAGAGCATAAATGTACAACAGAACCACATGGCTGAGGCAATGCTCATAGAGACATGCACCGCACCAATGAGAGTACACAACACCAATAATGAAGATATATGAAATGTATTCAAAAACATAATGAAATAACATAATGAAAAATCAAACTTTCAAATTAAGAAATAATGAAAGCAAAAAAAATAAAAATTGAAAAATCCAATGTAAAACAAAAATCCAAAACAGGAAAAAAGAGAAGTGGTCCATTGCCAATGTCCATATAAAGACTGAAAGTATGTTCAAGTCCGGAACTATATACAATGGAAAACCAAAGGGTCCATGATCCCCAAACAAAAGGAAACCTACAAAAAAGTCCTATGAATAAAAAACTATATACATGAAGTGGAGTAACGTCCATGAACTCCAAAAACAAATATAAAATAATGGAAACCTAAGCTTAAAGAACTATGTACAAAGGCGGCTGGCAAGTCCTACGGCTCACTTTTTGATGTTCCATGCCAGGGCATCATCGAACTCCACGTCGATGTTCCAGAGGCAGGCCTCTTCCTTGGCCTTGAGGTCTTGCAGGGATGCTGCCATGGCCTCCTCCAACTCCCTGCGAGTTGCCTTGAGGCACTCAGCCCGCCACAATGCCCTGCACATGGATATCTCCGCCCTGACCATAGTGAGCCATTCCTCCTCTGCCCGCTGCCGCTCCGCATCTATCTGCTGGCCCAACCGCTGCCACACGGAAGGCACTCCCAATCCAGGGTCCTACTGCCCTCTGTGTGATGTTGATGGCCCTGAGCCATCATCGCTCCCACCCTGAGCCTGCTGCTGCCGTGTATGTGCCGTGTATGTGCCGTGTATGTGCCCAGCCTGTCAATGCCTGCACGTCCTCCTCTTGCTGGGGTCCAGTTGGTGGGGTGGCCACCCCTGCTGGTCCTCCGACTCCTGACTGTGGCAGGGATGTGTCCTCCAAAAGCCTGGCCACTGGCTCAGGGGCAGCTCCACAGGGTGCCCAGGTGTTACTTGGGCAGGAAGATGGCACGGAGGACAACTGACGCATAGGGGGTTCAGTTGAGGAGGGGGTCGCAAGAAGATCCAGCACACGGAGGAACCCAGCGCCGGGGATCTGTCCTAGTTGGCTGACGCGGTCAGTGAGGTATTCGAAATGACGTGCATTGTCCTCACGAGAAACCTGCACGTAAACCCGAATACCACGTTGGTGCAACGCCATCCCAGCTAGGACAGGCTCAACCCGGTCACGGGATTCCACATCCACAGGGAGAGGAAGGCCCGTTGTTGTTTGCACATCCCCTCCCTGATAACGGGTTTGGACAAAGGCATCCCTGCTGGTGCTGGATGATGCAGTCACAGGGACAGGATTACACACAGACACCTCCGCGGTGGCATGTGCTGCCTCCTGTTCCTGGACTGCACCACTAGCACCAGTGGAATCTCCCCTCCAGGCCCTGTGTGTGGGCCTTCCATGGCCTCCTCCTCAACCGAACCCCCCACCAACCTGGATGACTCCATCCCATCTTCCTCCGTAGGCCCCTGTGGGAGCTCAGCTGCCCCTACTGCTGCCAAGGAGTCCACCTCCAACCTCCGCCTTTTGGACCTTCCCTCGGCAGCTGCGGCCATGGATGCGGCACCAGACTCCTCACTCCCGGAAGAGATGACTATGTGGGAGGAGAGCTGGGCCTTGCGTATCCGGCTGGCGGTGGGATCCCTGCCGCTGTGCTCCACAGCACCGTCTCCACCCTCTTCATCAGTCAACGCTGCAGATAGGGAGAGACAGAACACAGGCATCAGGGCACTGTACAATGGTTGGATACACACATGACAGTTGCACATGAGTGGCAGTGTCAAACTTCACAGATGGCATCACACTCCCCAACACTCATATCATTTAACCCACACAAATGCACAAATTGACAGGAATCATGCAGCAGGCAGCAGCATCCCTACACACACACACCAGCATGAACATCCGAAGGTTGGCATGACGTCACAAGCAACATGGTGAGTGCCGAACACATACACACACGCCAAAAGACAGACATGCATCTGTACATCTCCACCACCTGTCACAGTGCAATCATCAGCAACTATGTCACATCTGCCAATCAGGTTCCTACATGTCTGTGTCACATGCATCCATGGTGTATCACTGTTGCACACATGTCAAACACACACACGCACATGTGTGCACGTACATGAAGGTGGAACCAGCATCCATGTGTCAAACTCCAACCATGCCATAGTACATACAGAGAAATACTAACATGTGTGCATCTCCACATGCAGTTGTGCATCATGCTTTGGAACACATACACCATTGATGTGCATCACACATGACAGGACTCACATGCAGCACGGTCATGTCCCTGCACATACAGATCCATACATGGTCCTTTTGAGACATATGTTCAAGCTGCACACTCCTGGCACACCTCAACATGCACTGCGTCCAGTAAGTATGCATGGACACTTACCGCTCGACTCCGGACTAGTCTCCCTGCTGAGGACCTGGCAGTGACACTCAGGTCATCAGTGGTAAGGTGGACCCGGCGCCTCACTGCATCCGCTGCTTCCAAGAGGCGCCGGGCGTCCCTGAGGGTCCTGGACCTGAAGTCCTCCGAGCGCTTACGGACATGTTGTAGGTCGCGGGTTGCCACCCCCTCTACGTTGATGGCAACCACGATGTCAAGCCAGATCCTCTCCCGTCCATCCTTGTCGGCGTGTCTTCTTCTGTAGAGGGCATCATAATGCACCAGGACTTGCTTCACCAGGATGCCAACCTCTCCTGCTGTGAAGCTGGCAGCCCTCTGCCTCACTGGCTGGGGTTTGCCAGTGTTGTCTGATGGTGTTTCCCCTCGACATGGCAACCCCCGAGGCAGGTGTGGGTGGGCAACTGGGTCCTGGTTCTGGGCTGTGGAGCGATGGAACTTCAGTCGGGTGTCTTCTGTTCTTACAGGGGTGGTCACAGCAACTGGACCCCTGCAGATGGCTGACGTGCAGGCACCAAATAGCAGGGCACGTGGCCAGCAGGCAGACAGGCAGCAGCAGATGGCTGGTGGGAGTTGGCTCGGGAGCTCTGGGGGGGCAGGAAATGGACTTCTGGGCAGGAGCGTGGTCTTCCGTGTGTTGTCGCGTGGCCAGCTGGATACGGAGTGATTTGGCACGTGAAAAAACAGCACGTCAGCATGTAATTTGAAGAAATGGTCTTACAGCGTAAATGACATGACGCGCATGGGCGTTTCCCTCGGCACGGGTAAAAGATGAGCTGGGCCAGCAGTTAACTGTACGTGCGTTTCATGGAGACCAATGCTTGTGTTGCTACTTCTGGTTGTTTCACGCGCCATCACTACTTCACAGTGGATCAAGGACGTATCTCTTCTTTTGGCGGGGGTATTGGCTACGTGTGTTTTTCATTACCATGTTAGTGAGACGGTGAGTCACGCATGCTATTTTTCCCACTGCAGGTCCCCCTGTGTATCGCTTACCCGTTTTCGAGGTCATAGTAGCCTGCGTGTCCCTCGCGTATGTGTTTTTTGTGTCCCTGGGTTCCACCACGTACTGCGGGAGGTTAATTCCACACACGTGGGCTACTGAGGGGTTCCATGCAGTTTTGGGGTGCCTGAGCATTGCGTGAACCATCACTTCATCACCAGGGTCACATACAGCATTGCAGGCACACAGGGGTGCTGTTAACATCTAGTATCCCACCCCCTTCACCCCAATCGCCCAGGACAATTGTCGTGTACACCTCCCATTGGCACTACTACATCTGTGCCGGCACTACTACATCTGTGCCATGGTTGGGAGGCCACGAAAGGTGAGGGGCGCCTCAGCAGGGCATACTCCACGTGGCAGGCATGGTCAGGGACGTGGCCGGGGTGACCAGGCAGTAGGGGGACTCCAGGGTGTCCAGGGTGGCTGCAGAGGGGGAAGAGGCAGGGGTGCGCCACTTCGGCAGGATGTTCTGCCTTGTGTTGGTGCAGTCATGCCACCACCCCCTGTGGTTCCGGGAGATGCAGCTCTTGCATCTGGCACCCATGTGAACCAGCAGTCCATTTTATCGACTGCCACGGACCCAAGGGTAGTGATAGCTGCAGGTGCAGCTGTGGACACCACCACCCAGGCTCAGGTTCGGCCAGCACATGCTGCATTGGCACCTGAAGAGTCCCAGGATGATTTCCAGGAGGTCAGGAGGCACACGGTAAGTGCATGCAAGACTGCCCTGACTGACGCACATATCCCTGGGGCAGTATTGTCAGCTGCTGCCCCGAGCAGCCGGGTGTTGGCAAGTGCATGGGCAGATGCAGCCGACACCAATCTGTGAGTCTACCATCCAGGAAAATCCCGGCCAATGACCTTGGCACAGCAGATGTTCTGCACATGGTCCAGTCAAGGGCACCCAGCAGCCACTGATGCAAGTCAGGGCTTCCGTCCTTGTTCCACCTGCCACTCCCTCGGTTCAATCCACCAGCGCCACTGCCCCTACTGATATCAGCGGCATTTGCTAGTCAGGGTCCAGATCACTGCCCAAGAGGAGGAAGGTTGTACCTGCACAAGAGGCTGGGACCCCACGCACGGCTCTAGCCTCCGGCGCATTGAGGAAGAGGCCTTTCTACGAGCAAGAACTGGACTTCCTTGTGAGCTACGTGTTGGAACATGACCGTGATATGCTATTGGGTCCAAATTGTCACTCTACAGCTGCCCAGCTTTGGGAACACTGAAAGCGTGTTGCGGAGGGTGTTAGTGCATTCGGACATGAGGTGCGCACAGCTCAGGAGTGCAAAAGGTGTTGGGATGACCTCCGACTCTGTGCTAAGCTAAAGCGTGCCTCCAATTATGCCATGACTAGGGTGACTGGTGGTGGGCCACCACCTCAGGAGGAAGAACTCACTCTGCACGAGTTGAATGCTGCAGACTTCATACCAGTAGAATTGCACAAAGGAGTGGGAGAGATGCTGGATTTTGATTCCCCGCCCAGTGAGTGTTTCTGCGTGCTTGTCCAGGCCATGTGTGGTTGCTTGTGTGATGTGTTTTGCTTGACTGGCAATACATGCTATGTGTACATGGTTCTCATGTGCGAGTCATGCAATGCTTCACTAATGTGTGCCTGCTGTGCAGCATGCTGGACATGTAGTGCAGACAGGGACTGTCCTCATCACCACACTTGCACCCTATTCACATGCTAGTTGCCCGGCTGCCCCTCTGGTCCATGTTCCAGCTCACTGGCCCTTCTGCATGTAGCCTGGGGTGTCTTTCCACTCAGCACTCAGACTATGTCATCGCATGACTGACATGCATGTGTCTTCTGCCTGCATGCTGATACTCCACATAGGCATTCTCCCTTGCCCCTCCACCCCCCTGTACCACTATTACACCATTGCGCTGGTGGATAACATGTTGGACTAAAGCAATGGCCTGTTCAACACTCCTGTGTGCATGCACACTTCACCCTGCCAACCTGCCAGACACATACTGTGGGGTGCATCCTATGTCCTTGATGCAGGGTGTCTCACTCGGACTGTGCAGATGGCAGATGCTCCGCAGGGACATGAGTACCCATTCATGCTCCATGTGCATTAAATGGAAGGCCTTATGTGTCCTCTGCAGGATGATCATTGTAGTACGTGTCCCGGATGACATGCATTTAATGGCATTTCATCATCCATTCCATGCTCACTGTGGCTCAGTCCGGCATCACGCACATGTTTAGGGTGTCATAGTCTGTGTGGGGCATAGGCCTCGCCCTGTCTCAGGCCCCCCGACTCTGTCAAACTGGTGTAGTGCCTTCTCCACAAATGTGTGTACTACAGAGGGTTCATCATGTGTCCTGTTCACTGTCCCATTCTCATTGGCTGTGTTGTCAGTTGATTCAGATGATGCAATTGATGGTACTCAACACTGTCTGCCAATACACAGTTCTCTGGTCAACCTTTTACTTTCATGCAATGCCTCCCTGCATTTTCATTAAGGGGGTGGGGGGGTGCCTGTATCCATGCAACCCATTGCATGCACATTGCGCGTGATGCCTGACCTTGCACTTACACTGCCTTCTTGTTTATTGTTTACATGCTCTGCACTGCACCAACCCACTTATGAGCAATGACACTCCGTTCTACATGCCTACTCACTGATGCAATGTCAAAGTGACTTGGCATGTATGGTCAGATTGTCATCCCTTCACTGTCATGAAAGGCACAGGCACAGGTGCATCCTGTGGCACATGTACTCAGCATTGAAACACCCTAGTGGGTGTTTAGCAAAGTTGATAGGACAATCTGCAGCCTATACTAACCGGTATAAGCCGCAGATTGACTGTAGCTTGCCAATCGGGTTGTAATGACTGTGAAGCTGCTTGCACGTGTGTATGTGTACACTTTCACATACATCAAAGCAAGCAGCGTTATAGCTGCTTGCTTTGCTGTATTGGTTGCTGTTCATGTTCACAATACAGGTGTATAGTGAAACGGGCGTTTTTGAACACTTTCAAATATGCATATGCAAGCAGTTTCAACGTTGTGAAGTGCAACATTGTGGCTACTCACTTATGTGTATGTGAAAGTGTTCATTTACACATGTGTCTTCTGCAGCTTTTTTATTGTATGACTAAAATGTACTTGATTAACGTTAATGCTGCTGCGATTTCAGCATTGCGCCTGTTATGTTCAACTGGCACAATCCTGAAAGTGCACTGTGGTGCGGTATGTGTAAGCCCAGGCCCACTTAGCTAATCTGGTGGGGCCTGGCTGTGATGATTTGATTTGATGATTTGATTTGATTAGACACACTGAATAATGTTTTAGGGCACAATCAATGCACAATGTGCTCAATCAGGCCCTGAGGGGTGTTCTGGAGGCTTCATGGCCGGCAGCTCAGACAGTACTGGGAGTTATGGTCCCTCATGCCAGGTTGCAGGCCATTGCTTTTCTCGGGACATTCACTATGTCTACATGGCCCATGACGCCCGGAAGATGGATGAAGCTATATTAGTGATGATGATTTAGTGATGCATGTGTCCATGCATATTACGTGTGTCATGGTGTGTTTAGATTGACTTGCATCTGTGGCCATTTTGCAGTTCAGACATGCTTATGGTATGTGCCATCTCTGTGTTGCCATCTGTCATTTCTGCCTGTGACATGTGCCTGACTGAGGTGGTGTGTGATGGAAGTGATGTACTACATTCTGTACAGGTGTAGGCTTTGCTATTTACACACATCCATTTCTGCTTTTGGGATGTGTTTGCATATCAATGCCACTGGATGCATGCCAGAATTTAATTTGTGTGTGCCATGTCTGCTTCATGCGTTGGCTGTCGATGTGATGTCTATGTGTGTGTGGGTTATGTGCTTCTGACATGTGTACCCATGCTTGTTTTTTCCACATTACAGATGATAACGCAATGGAGCCAGAGGATGGTGATGTCAATCCTGACACAGGGTTGCTATCACATCAGCAACCCGGCACAAGTGGGGGTCATGGGGTGGTAGGCCACAAGAACCCACTTGTGCTGCAGGCCATCGTGTCCAGGGCTGGCAATGGGTCTAGCTTGGATGATCACTCTGACAACAATGTTGCATTGGATGTGCCTCATCGTCATTTGTCTATGGAGAGTGATTCTGATGTGGACGATCCTCTGTCCGCGACACCTGCACTGAGCGGCCAGACGGTGTTGGAACCTCCGACTGTGGTGAATCGGGTTGCACGGTCACACTCCACACCGGTTTCTAATGTGCCTGGGGCATCACGTCAACAGAGAGATGTAGTCCTGCAGCCACAGGCATTGCCAACTCAGCAATGACCGCGGCTCCTTGGGTCCTGCGGGTGTCAAGCCCAGCAACGCGGTGGCCATGCGAAACCGGGGTATATTGATTGGGAGCAAGCCATGGTTGCCAATTCCGAACAACAGGGGGCAGCAATTGATAAGATCGCTCAGATCATGGAACGTGTGGCCCAATCTGTGCTCCACCCTGCTAGGCAGGTGGATCTCCAGCAGCGGGCAGCACAGTCCATGGCCCGCTCACTCACACTGGGCATGGCGGCCTCAGACAGAGCACGCCGGGCTGAAATGGTGTCTCTGTGTCAAGCACTTGCTGCTCACGCAGAGGCACACAGGGAGGCCCTGAGAGATGACCATCAATCCCTCAGATCTAATCTGGGTGTGCTCAACATGACCCAGAGGCAGCGAACAGAGAAGAGGTTGGAGCAGCTTAAGAATACCATCTCGGCTGAGCTACATGCTTGCCGGAGGTGCTCCAGATGTCATGCCAGGCCATGCAGGAAGAACTCTGTGTTACACATGCTACCTTGCAAGTGGAAGCACGCGTATCACGTGAGGTGCTGCATGCTGACCTACATGTCGTTGCCACACAGGACCAGGCTTACCAGTCCCACAGACTTGCTGCCGATGAGGGGCAAGCTGTGCATAAGCGTGGTCAGGGTAATTTGCCACGTCCACCTTTTGAGTCAGAGGATGAGCAGGACGATTAGTTATTTCCCACACAAGGTCGGCCATCCAGGCGTTGAGCCATGGAGGTTTTTTTTTATCTCAACATCATTGCATGTGGATGTTGAGGTGCACCCTGTACCTCCCCCCTCCTGGGTGTCTCTCTCCCCCTCGGGTCATATGTGGCCTTTTTTTATTTTTATAGTTAGTTTAATTAGTTAATATAGTTTAAAATTGTTTTTCTATTGTGCATTCATGTGACGGTGTGGTGCTTTGTAGCTTTGAAAGCATCTACTGTCTGTTCCAGCTGGGCCCATTCAAGCTTGTCTCGTGTATGTGTTTGCAGCTTGTGGTCTTGACTCACATATGCAACTCCGACTTCTGCCAGTCCATGGGCTCGCAAGGATGGTTCAGTGTTACAACCATTTACACAAGGGCATTGGACTTTAGTCATATCTGTGGCCTGTCTGCTGCGGTACCACTTGTGTTAACACCCCTAGTGGGGATTATGGATGTTTTCTCCACGGCATGTCCACAATCCATTTTGGTGAGTACATTATTCAACTGTCCATTTATTGATGTTGATTGGGATGTATGTTCATTTCTTGCCTGTATATGTGCTTGATGCACTTCATGCTGTAGACGGTAGCCTGCACACTTTAGCTGTCAAAATCACACTGATGGTGGGAGGGGCCCAGGTGGTGACAATGTCAAGTTGGTACGTGTTGATTACAGCCCCTGGGGATTGTGGCAAAGGAGGATGCATTAGGGATGTGACCAAAGAGGCACAACTCACGGCCAGTCCTCACCTGAGATGTCTGCATATACTATTACTACGCTCCATTCTGTTTGGACAGCACGTTGCGTCTGTCTTCCCTCTACGACTTTGATGCTGCATGACGGCACAGTTTTCCTACTGGACTACGGCTCTTTTACTTGTTGTTCACACTCTGGAGACTTTAGTCTATGTTCTTCTTCCTGCTACTGTCTTTGTTGCAGATCTGTCTGCCCATCTCTCGGGCAGTTATTTCCACATACTCTTACAATGCCTTGGTTTGCCTCAGTACACTTCTGTTCAAATGCATCTCTCTGTCGCTCCTCCTGTCTTTCATATATTCCATCTATGCTTTTATGTTGAGTCTTGCCTTTTGCCAATGCTATTCAACTCTTTGTGGCTCTTAACTTGCTGTCAGCTGTTTCCGGCTATCTTGCTTTCTCTGTGCCTTTCCAGACTTGTGCTGTCTCTGCCTTTCTTAGTTCACGCTATCAAGGATTTATTGTGTTTCAGCTCAACCATCCAGCTCTACCTGTCAGGGTACAGAACCTGGGGTTGTGTGGGAGGAGGTCCGATGTAGGTCTGAGAAAAGGGCCAGTAACAAGCAGCATGAAGACACACTCATAAAACTTTCCAGCCTTATTAAAGTCTTTTATACCCTTTCTGCAGGATAAGGAGCCTCCAGATTACCTTTCCCAGCCGACACCGGGCCAAGAACTACTAAACCCTTGCCACGTTGGGTGGGGCACACGTGCGCATGCACACGCAAGCAGAAGCATGGGGCTTGTGATCAGACGTCCAACAGAAGCAGATGTATTTCCACGAGCTCCTAGCAAGGTGAGCAGCATGAGGGGCCATGCCCCAGCCAACCTTCCTCCAAGCCCCACACACATGCAAGCTAAGTAGCGCCAGGCGTTGGGAAAGATGCACACAGTACAGCTAAGCCGTGCTGAGGACCAAATGCCAAGAAGCTTTCCAAGTTGTCAGGGGTAAACGCAGGGGGCGTCACCCATATCCTCGAGTCCACCCTGCTGCATAGAAGCTAAGTTATTAGCGCAGTAGCGCTCTTAGCCACAAACTAATACAGCGCAAGGGGTGGCCCAAACTCGAGTGCAGTGCATATCATTAGCATATGCAATTTGCCATGTATGCTACCTATAGAAATCTGCGGCTGAGAGAACGTGACTTGTACTGAAGTTGCACCTCACCAAACGTACCGTTCAGCTCACCCAAGGACCATTCTATCATGTGTGATTCTTAACACATGGTCTTCCATTTAGCGCTGGGCAACGTGCGGCTGCCTTACCGCATTAGTAGTGTATGAACCATCACGGGGGCAAGCAAAAGTATACGAACGAAGCAGCAGACAAGAGTGCTTGTTTGGGGAGGAGTCACTAAGTTTGAGGCATGAATGGTCTTATGTGGGTGTGGGGAAAACACACACAGAATAGTAACTCACGGTCTCTTTGCAGCATTGAACTGCTCCTGTTACCAGACCTGAGAGTGCATAGGCAGGAGGCCAGCAGTCACCCCAGATATAAGTCTCTCTTTGGCTCGCCTTTGAGCCATTTTTTACAATGTGCATGAAGAACATGGTTCTCTGATTGAGTATGTGTAATTGTCAATAGTTGTATTTTGTCTTTTGCCTACTTTCCCTTGCCCATCCACCTCCCCTCTCCTGACCCTCTTTCTGGTTATACTGAATACTGATGTTTATCCAAACAACGGATCCCTAACCATCTTTCCCCGCGGGGGGTCTCAGAGGCTTGTGTAAGTTTTACCTTGCAGGCGCTCAGACCGCGGAGGGGGTGGTTGGTTTGTGCCACTCCTGCGCCTGGAGACCGGAGCTGTGACACTACCCATCAGTTGTTGCATCCTCATTCGTCATTGTGTGCTGAAAATGCTACCCATCCTATTCAACCATTGTTCAACTGTGCTACCTTGGTATTTCTTCTATCATTCTGCTTGGAAATGTGCTTGGCCATATTCAGTGACTTCAAGTCATTTACTGGAGACTCTTCCAGGGTTTTTTGGTGGCTACAGGCTTTTACCCTGGTTTCGAGGTTTGGCTCCTTGGAGTTCTCTGCGATTTGGTAGTTTTACCAGTCAAGGTGGCCTCTGAGGAGGCTGGAACCTATTTGCACACAAGGTAGAACATGGAAACCATGGGGTAGGGGGAACCTGAAGCCAGGTAGACTAGAAGGAAGAAGGCAACAGACCCAAGACACACTTCTTCTGAAGGTCATGGTGATGAGTAAATGAGGGAGGGCCTTTTGTTGTCGGACAGTACACTTGGGCTACATTTTTTGGGCACTCTATGACATTTCCATTGTGGGGTACTATGTACATGACGTGTTCTGCTGGTCAATGGCTGTTCCTGTGTTGAGTTTACTTTTCAGTTGTCAGGGTATTGTTGTGGTTTGACACACTGGGGTGTACACAGGGGCACTGTTCACATGTGATGTGTACAGGAGACTGAGGTTCACTTGATTTCACATGCATGCATTGAGTGCATATCCCTACTGACACACACTCTTACACAATGCTCCACCACACATACAACCACCCTTCCATGCCCAAACGTGCACACAGATTGCCTTCTCTGGCATGCTTTGTCCCTGCATCGCATGATCACTTATCATTTGGGGATCGTGTACACAAGTCAATAGGTAATTATTGTTGCTTGACCTTTTTATATGATGCTCAAGGTGTATGCTCAACACAATGGATGCTTACTGTGCTGTGTGCTGTGGAGTGTGTTGCAAGGGACACACACAGAACACGGGTTAGGGATTTGCAGATTTGGCTTGGCCAATGTGCATGCCAACAGGCATTCTGTCTTTTGTTGATGGTACCACTGGTGGCATGCATTTGTGTATGACTTTGTATGTGTAGGAGGTTGTTGGTCAGTCCTTTCATCTGATTCCATGTCAGGTGTGATTGTCTCAGGCCTCTTTCCATTTATCATGTGTCACTTAGTATCTAATTGGCCATGTGTTGGGCTTTTGGTTTGCTCTTTTGCTGTTGCATGTCATGTCATACTGTGGCAGACAAGGGTGATGTAGGTTGGGAGGGTTTGCGTGACATACCAGTGATTGTCAGGGCCGGTTTTGCAGGGGGGTGTTGTGATATACACCTTGCATATGTTCCTTTTGGTCACACAGGATTAGTTATGTTTAAGTAGCTAGGGATTCACACAATGTAGCACTTCCTTGGCAACATTCTCAGGGTGGTAAGGTTGTGACAGTTGACTGTCTCTTTGTCATCATTGATTGTCACCTGGTATGTGCCAGGCCTGTGTGCACTCTGCAGGGGTGGGAGTTTGGTGAAAAATGTGGCCACAAGCTGGGTCTGGGCTGCCTCGCCACATGCCCTGTCCCCTCCCATGGGCAGGGCCTGTGCCTGTGGTTGGGGATGTGGAGGCACCACCATGTCCACCGGTACACCCTGCCATGTTGCAACATTGTGCAGGACACATGCTGCCACAATGATCTTGCACACTACTGGGGGTGCATAGAGTAGCTGCCCACCAGAGTGGTGGTGAATGTGTGCTCCACTATGCCCTGGGTTGCAATATGGGCTGTGTTGTATCTTACCTGGGGTGGTGTGGTGGGGTTCCGTATTGCCGTCATCATGTGATTGCTCAGAGGGTAGGCACTGTCCCCTGGGGAGGTGAGGATGGTTGTCATTAGTTGGGTTTGTGTATTTGTCTGTGTGTGAAATGCATGCATGTGCACAGACATTTGGATTTACCAATGAGTCATGTGTCGCCATGCTTCCCAGCTTCCAGGTCCCGGCTCAGGCCGGACATTCTGTATATGAAACTGTCATGGGTAGACCCAGGATAGTTTGCACAGACAGAGGTGGTGATTCTATGGGCATCGCATACAACCTGTACGTTGATGGAATGCCAGTGCTTGCGGTTTTGATAGATGTGCTCACTAGCCCTAGGTGGACGTAGGGCCACATTGGTGCAATCTATGGCACCGAGCACTTGGGGGAAGTGTGTCACCCTGTAAACGTCCTGGACCACGGCCTGACTTTCTGCAGGTGTTCTGGGCATGTATATGTGCCTGCGGACTGAGGGGCGCACAGTCATGATTTCCAACACCTGGTGTAGGCAGCTTTACTGTGTGGCCTCTGAGACGCCCCCAACTATGGCAGTTGTCCGCTGAAAAGACCCAGTGGCCAAAAAATGCAGGACATTGAGCACCTTTTGCAAGGGGCTCAGTGCTTGGGAGCACAAGGTGGGTGATGTGAGGTCATCCTCCCACTCAGTGACCAGGTCTAGGATGATACGAGGTGGAAACCTATACCTGCCATAAACCTGGTCATCAGGCATCCCAAAAAGGCTGGTCCTGGGCAAAAAAAAACAGGGCCTGGCTATTCTCCTCCTCCTACGGTGTCCCACGATCAGTGCTGCGAGAAATGGGACATTCATCGTAGCTGTATATACGTGTTTGTTGTTTGCGCGCACTTTTATACTGCACGGGGATGCTTCTGCCTGCCTTCTTGTGGCGGACGTGTTTGCGCCTGTGCGTGTCTTTTGGCGTGCATGGTTTTCCCATATCTGATTAAATGAATATGTGTTATTTGCGCGCGTATGGGCGTTCTGTGCATTTCCCAGCAGTACTTCCCCATTTACGCCTTCATTTTCACGTGTTGTTCCCCATTCCACATGTTCTGCCCCCTTTTTGGTGTGTGCGCTACACGATGTGCACTTTTGCTGTGCGCGTTGCGCACAGCGTTCGGGATGTTGAAGTGACGTGTGCGCCCGTGTGCGCCACCCACGGATTTGGCGCCCATCCCGGGTAAAACACGCGCAGGGCATTCCATGAATCGCACGCGTGCACGTGCGCTTGCTTTTTCACTCTTGCACCAGCTTGCGCCACACATTTCGGCGCACATTTGTTCCCTGAATCGGCCCCCGAGTGTTTTTAAATCGACTGGCTGAAGGCAGACTTGGTTGACATTTTTATTAAGCAGTAGCGGGTTTACAACTCCAAATAAGCCGTTATCTCTCAGAAGAACTCCTTTGAAAAAACACTGGTAGGCAGTTCGAGCACAAAGGCTGATGGTTATGCTTGATTTAAGCAAGATCAAAGAGTTTCCATGAGGAGGTGTTTTTTTTTTTTGTTGTCTGGGGAGGGGCAGGAACTGGGTAGGAATGGTAAATAGGGGTTAGTATGGGGATAGGCAGTCAATGGGTGGGCAAATAACCAACCACCTACCAGCTGCGTGTCCCTCTCATAATGCCATGTCTCCCTATCTCTACTCTATTGAACTACTTTCAGCTTATCATCTAATAGCCCAAACGTCACTACCTCCTCCATGCCGTCCCTGTAATTAGGCCTCGTCCCCTTGTCTGAGCCCGCCTCCTCAGTTTCTCATTTCCCTTAGAGCACCGTGCAGGGTATAGTCTTAGATGTCAGGCCGGGATGTGGCATACACGCGGAGTTGCAGAACTGTTTTTGAGTGCTGGCAGAGCTGTGCGTGATGTCTCAGTACTGAAATAGCAGACGGAAGCCGAGCAGCATGCAGGGCCACTGGCCCGCTGTGTGCGAGGAAATTGGAGATGAAGGGTCAAGATGGGTTTGAGAGCACAGGGATATCTGCGCGTGAGGTCTGAGTACTGGAGCAGCAGGCAATGCTGCAACTCTGGCGCCTTGTCGGAAGCTTCTCTCTCCATTGAAATCATTTGCACTCCTCGCTCTCTCTGTGGCGCAGCCTCCAGGACTCTGCTCACGAATGCCCTTGTCGTATCTATGGCAACACGTTGTTTGTCTGTAACTGGAAAATATTGACATCTGAATGTCAGTGTGTCTGGCAGGGATCAAGTGCTTATTTCTCTAAACCCATCACTGCCAGCCCCCTCCGCCCCACCTCCCCCTGGAAGCAGCCTCTACATTGTCTCTATTGTCAGCAGGCATGCTTTATTAAAACTCTGCCCACGACCTCCATCCGCTCCTCACCCAAGTCGGTCTATTGCAGCAATGATGATGTACCCCCGTCCCCACCCTATAACTCTCCCCTCTCAGAAATTGAAAATCTTGTCCATTTGAAGAGATACATGTTTAGTTTTTTTTTTCTGTTTGATTTGCATAGTAAAATGGATGCCATTAATATTGCACTCCGTTGTGGTCTCCGTTAATTATAGAACACGATTCCCAGAGCAATGCACGGACTATTAATCAGATGTTTTCCAGATAACTCTCATATTCTCTTCTAGTCATTGTGTAACTAAGCATGTGCTAATGAATGTTTGTAATTAAGGCCGTGCCGGAGATTTGCCAAATGAGGAGGAATGAGGGATGGGGGAGCAAAGGGAGGGAGAGAGGGGGGCGAGGGATGTAGGAATTCCATGATGAGGTTGTGGGAAGCAGTGAAAAAGATGGATGATGGAAAGGGTAACAATGCAAGAGATAAGTGGGCTTGCGCAAGGGAAAGCAAGACTAGAAAGGGCAACATAATGCAGGGATGTGTGAAGCAGCTTTTTTTTAGCTTTTGCTATAAGGTGGCACTTCTGCACCACCCATCAACCAAAAGTATTGCATTGGGGATGGCATGTGAGGAGGGAGCCACAACTTGTGGACTTGTTTGGTTATTTATTTGTCCAATCACTGTCCATGCCATGCTAATAGTACCTGTTGCTCCCTGCTCAAAACTCATCAACAGGGATCTCTGTGTGCTAGCTTTATCAAACAGTAACATGAAATATTGGACCAGCAGTGTTACTTTTAAGCAATCTGCCAACAGTTAAAATTGCCTCTTTAACAGCCTAACTGGTACCATAAAAATGTCTTAGCTATGCCTTCAGGCACTGGATTTTTATTTGTTTGTGAATTCCTATTACAAGCAAGCACTGACAAAGCCAACATGTTTTCCCTATTAGATGACAAGTTAGGCGCACTGCAAGCTTTCGTTTTGCAGCTAGACAAAAATGATCAATTAGACTTAAATAGTTTATTCACTTGGCCTTTCAGCTTTACATGTTTCAGAAATGTGCAGTCACTTAAAAATGTAGGGGTCAAAATGAGTATCATAATGAGTTAGCCACATAAGGTTGACCATGTGCAGTAGTAATTAGATGTGATCTTGCAGCTAAATGTGCCAGGACCAACTCTGGCCCCTCCCCCTCTTTATTACTCTAAAGATGAGATAGAGTATGAACAGGCCTTGCAGCCCCGCGAGCCTAGGGTGAGAAACGATACAAGAGTCAGAGTATATACAAGTTAAACCATTAAATGCCCATACATCTGTCATAAAGTACAACGGTTGAACAAATCAAGTAGGGAATTAACATAGGCTGAAGAATGTACAAGTAGTATATTGAAAATTACATAGGCTCCTTTGTACCAAGAGAGGGACTCTCTACATTGGTAGAGCAGATAAAACTATTGGTAGATAAGGGTGCAGCATACACAGGCAGGGAAAGGTGAATGTGAAGCAAACTAACGTTGTGATAAGTTACCAACAAGGAGACGAAGGTGCAGAAGTACAGCCATTTTCTTAACATGGAGACCGCAGCAGGCCCTGGTCCAAGAATTGGCAAAAGTATTAAAATCCAAGATGCTGAAACTCGCGACAATACATCTATTTCAGTAGCTTTTGAAGCTGAACAGATAGCAGTACTCAGAGAACACCATGGTTAGAACGGCAGGAAGGTAGGAGTGGATGAGCAGAATCAAGAAGGAAGATAACATATCTCAGACTGCAATACAGCATCATCCCAAGTTAATTAAATTAATAGGAGCGCAGACATCCATTGATGTCCAGGTGCATGAGAATAGTATGCCAAAAGACATTATAGGGAGTAGATGAAGGGTGCCCCAATTGGTGACAAGAAATATAACATACACCAGGATTAGCTGAAAAGTTCAATACACGGAGAGAAATTCATTTTTCAACATGGTCCTTTAACATGTGACCAAGGTTCTGAGAACATTGGCTAATTATTACGATACACGCACAGATCAGACACCTGCCGAATTCAGTAGCACACAGACACAAGATGATACACAAGGCCATGTACATAGAGAAGGGAAAACCTCATCACCTGGGAATGACAAAGAGGTGTTTTAATTGGAATTATGGCAGCACATACACTTCTCTCTGCCACCGTATGTCTCTCTATTCTTTCTTGATGGCTGTCAGGATATCCAAGGTTGGTGAACAAATTGCCAACCAATGGAAATCCCTTGTGTTGTACCGCCTATGATAAACCATGCCAACCAATTAGTATCAATAGGATGATGTTATTGTAAGCATTATCTGAAGTAGGGTGGGCCTACCAGGAGTCATCAGATATGTCTAACCAATTCATAGAATGAACACCTATATACTTATGTTAGTTTAAGAAGTTAGCCAATCAAATGTATTCAAATGTTGTGCAACTGGTATTGTGTTATGACAACACAGATGACGTGTCTTTTGTTTAAATAAACACTCTCATCAATTGTAATAATGAGAACCGATTGTATGCTGTCCCGGCTGTGTTTGATGCTTTGAATAAAGCTGTTTTTTCCTGTGCACTTTGAGTACTCCAATATTGAGTATTGTTTTTACTAATGCAGTTAATTGGGCCCTCCTTCACATTTGGTAGAAGAGGATTGTTCCCTAACAGTTTAGCAGACTGTCGAGGATTCCTTGCCACGCCCCTCTTGCACGACGAGGGTGGCATGGGAAGATGTAATAATGTGCATTTGAGGAGGGAGGTCGGCAGGACCCCCTGTTGGTGCAAAGTCCTGCTCGGTCTTGCAGGCCCTCCGCAGGCTACAGAGATCAGAGCAGACATATAGAAGGGTCTCGATGCCAAACACCCTCAGAGGATCCTTGGATGTGAGCATACACAGTGCATTGCAAAACTGGGGTTGTGGGATTTTGTACATTATTGATATGGGAGATATTTTAGATATTGAGAGATTGGAAACTTCTGATAAGGGTCAAGAAATACTGCACAGTAAGCACCCTTTTAGGGGCAGAGAGATAGAGCGAAAGATCCCGATATAACAATGTATTTTGAATTGAGTTAATGAGTGGTGACTTCTTATATATATATATATATATACTTCAAAGTCCAGTGTTATACCACAATAATATATATATTATTGTGGTATAACACTGGACTTTGAAGGTGTTATTGTGTTGGTAGAAAGGGAATTGGTGTTGTTGATAGTGCACTGTGGTTTAGATTGTGAGCTGTGTTTTTTCTTATTGTTAGGAGAGAGATTTTGTGAGACATGTGACATGGGTATGGAAAAAAGGAGTGAGTGGGTTAACATTGGGGAGGGATGTGAAAAGGAGAGAAAATATGAGCGAATGTCAAAGCAGTGTTTATCGGCTATTGGTAAATTGTGTTTCATATTACCATGTCGGACACCCCCATTTTTCATTTGTGTAAGTCACTACCTAGGTATGAGTGCAAGAAAATGAAGTATCGCATTCAGTGAGTCCAAGAAACGGCCGGCAAAATGTTTATTGCGTGGCCTCAAGATGGCAATCATTCAAATGAGGTGCTGCAACACATGTGCACATATTTACATGCCACACACAAGGGAAAACAATTGTTAACAGAGTAAGTATTGTCAAGCTGTGGAAAATGTTCGAGGAGTAAATAGTGGAGCCAAGAAAGAAGTAATGGATGCTTAACCAGCATGACGAAGGGCACACATCGCCTACGGCTCCTCCTCCTACCCCAACTAGCGTCCGGTCCTCGGCTGTTCATGGAATATACCCATTGAAGGATGCTGCAGGGCATGCTAACCCCAGATATTTGTGCCCAGCATATAGTGATAACTACAACATAAGGGGAGAAAAGGTGAACAAACATAATTGTCATTACAGGTAGAATATGATAAACAGCATAGTTTGCAAGCAAAGCTATCAGAAGCAGAGGAAGAAAGTCAAATAATGAGAGGTGTGCAGGGAGAGAGGGATGAGATGACGTTTTCAGATAAATGGATAGGAGGGTAAATAATACTCAAACTTGATGAAAAGGTCATAGAGAATCCCAAAGAGGAGCTAACAGAAGATTGAAACAAACAGGAGGCAGAGAAGGAGAAGAGGTTGGAGGAAGAGAGAGAAATAGAAAGTAAAAAAGAATAAGAGCAAGGGAGAGATGTCAAAAATAAACTGAGGACAAATTTAGCAGACATACATTAGCAGACAGAGAAAGGAAATACTTCACATTGAGAAACTAGGCTAGCTCAAACAGGTGCAGGAAAGACAGCATGAGTAGACAAAAGAGTTGGGGGAGGTTTCCTCAAGGTATGGGTAGGGGCATATTGGAGGAGATGACTGGCACATATGCGAGAGAACCCCTCAGAAGACAAAAGTTTGATGTAATGGATGAGGATGAAGAGGAAGAGGAAGGACGGTTGGAACTGGAAGATTATGAGGAGAGCAGGAAGGGGGAAGCAGCATAAGAGCCTCTTACTGACACACCTGCAGGGAGAGAGATACATTTGATAGACTTGGAGGAAAGAGTTTTAGAGCCCATTAGTTATTCATTGCTCCCAGAGAGACATCCAATGAGTCCAGAAAGGAACACACTATTTATACATAGATGAAGAGATCTACCAGGCCATAAAAAGGTTAGTATGACAGTAACACCAAAGAGGACAAAGAAGTGAATTGATACAATTCCCCTTATTACAGAAAGGTTGGGGACTGGCACAATGTATACCTTAGCCACAAACAGGCAAAGATAATCTAATATAAAAACTGCCTTCACTTACAGCAGGTGCAGGGATATGAATCTATGAGTTGGAAAGAGAAACATTGGGCATGACATTGGCAGTAGGGGATATAAAGAGTTTGTTTGCTGCAATATTGGGAGAACAATCAGAAGACATTTTGAAAAGGGCAGGGTAACCTACAGTGATAGCACACAATCTGAAGAAACATACTAAAGAAAAAACGTACATGTCACTAGGGGCATTCAAACACGACTTCCTCTGGGTGCACTGGCTAGTTCAAAGCAGGACAATACATTGTAAAGTAGGTTGTCATTACAGGTGATGAAAGCAATATATGGTACTATTTCCCCTAGGTCACTGGCCATCCCCTATGTACATAACACCTCTCCATATGGGTTGTCGGATGATTATAGTTTATTTGTGCCCATCCCCTTCCATGTGGTATTTGGCCTTGCCACTTCTTGTTTTTAGGGACATGATTGGCGGCCTGCTTGAGAATGTCCCTCTCTTACAAACACCTCACATGATGTGCACCTGCCAATTAGACATGAGTTCAGTGGATACTCTTAATGTCAAATTGACCCTCTCAAAGGAGAGGCACTTCTTTGAATCCCAGACATGAAGGCGCCCATCCCATGCCTCTCTGGCACTGACCTAAATGTGTTAGCCTCACCCCATACACCTCATTGTAGAAGTCGCAGAACATCCTGCTCCATGCCTCCAGGTTCCCCCTTCAAGGATCTTATGGATTGGCACCTGGCAGTTCAAATGTAATGACCATTATCTTGGGTGTACTAGTGCCGTAAATCTAGGCTGGCCTGTTTTGGCACCTCAGGACATCTGACCCGACTTCCATGGGATCCTCCTACAGGAACAGGTGCAGGCCAGGTGCATCCCTTCCTGTGCTCAGCTATTCACATTCATTTCTAGTTGCATCTGCCTGAAATGTGAGTCAATGGATAGGTGTATCTGTTCATCCTGAAGGACTTCTTGTCTAATGCCTGGGCTGGGACTGGGGATGGAAATGTGTATTACAGCTGCATGCCACACTCTACTATTGCTGGAACCGGGGGCCTGGCCTTTCTAGGCTGCAGTTTCAATATGGCAGTGTTTCAGTTTCTTCTGCCGTAGGATGGAAATGAGTGTGCCTGGTTTATTTGTGTTGCTTACTGCAGTATTACCTAACCCCACAGGTACACCCCACTTTCCCTGGACCCTCTAAGGAAACATAGCTCACTACTCCCTTGTCCCCATACCCTACCCATATTTTGCCTATTGCTCACCCCCTCACCACTGTCGACACGTTTCTTGGTTTCATTTTGCTTTTAATATATCTTCCTCAACCAGAATCGTTTTGGGGGGGGGGGGCACAGGGCTCGGACATACATCCCAACAGCAGCAACATCCTCTGCAGTAGAAGTTAGCGGAAAACGTGCATGGGCAAACCTTAGGGATGTGAAACAATATCATAGGGAGGACCCATGTCAGAAGACACAGCGCCACAGAAAGAAATATTGGGCAATGCCAACCAATGGCAAACACATGTTTTTAACAAAAACAAGAAAAATAGAACCAGGTTTTTAGTTTGTATTTTTTCTTACAATTTAGATAGATTTGTTCTTTGCTCCAAAAAAGTCACTGAAGGGAAAAACAACAAGGTAGTGTCTACAATTTGTCAATATTTATTGATAAGGCAAACAAGTATATACCAAATAAGTATTTCAACAAACAATTGAATGATAAATTAATAGTGAATGAAAGTGTATGCAAATAACAGGAAAATGTTATTTAGGAATTTAGTAAAACAAACAATAAAAAATGATAGAGCATAAACATTCAAAGGTAGTATTAACCAACATAGGAACACAATAATTCAAATCAATTCATAATGTGTATACCCCAATAGTAGTGTGTGGCAGTGGCAGGGCCATTCGGCCCCCCCCTCACCCATTGGAGGACGCTCCCTATTTTTGCCCCTGTGTACATAACCGGCCCCCGCGCTGATGACGGAGCAGGTGTGGCTGTTGGAGAGACACTTGGCATCCATCTTGGACACCTGCGACTCCGTCTTTGGATTAGGCCTCACTGCAATACTACGAGATGGCTTCTCTCCCCTCTGCAAATGACGGAGCAGGTTTGGCTGTTGGATAGACACCTGGCATCCATCTTGGACACCTGCGACTCCATCTTTGGATTAGGCCTCACCGTGATACTACGAGATGGCTTCTCTCCCCTCTGCAGCACCACACACAGCGCTTGCAAAATTCCCCACCTTTTTCCCCGTCTCTGAAAGCCCTGCAGCTCCAATCTCATGCCTGAGCCGGAGGTAATTGCAACAATATAAATGTAACGCCTCACCCTCACCCTGAGATCACTGTCCTGTGTGTGAACCGCCTCAAACCATGTCTTGCAAACACATCTATCTCCACAAAACCTGCCTATGCTCCCCCTCACCCCCGGTACTGGAAAATTACTGCCAATACAACCCCATGGCCCGGATAGGTATTCTTTTGATGTGCCAGACATGCAACCCCAGTGCGATGCCCACCCCAGTGTGCCACGACTGATAAAAGTCAACCTCTGTCACAGTTTATTGCACCTCAGAACTAACAAATGTCAGCATGCCCCCTCGTCTCTTTGATGCAACTAGACCCACTCCATGATCAACGACCCCACCTGGATCGAGCCCTCCTGAGTTGTGATAAACCCTCAAAGACCCCAGTGAATAATGATGTGGTTGTAAGCTTAGAATTTATAGAGGATAACGACTTGCTCAAAAGAGCCACAGTGACTGTTATTTAGTGCATGCTTAAAGCATTATGTTATGTTAGATTAGCTAGGGCCTGCCCGGCTTCATCGTGACCTGACCCTCACCCCACCCGGACACAGGCAGCTGGACCTCGTGGTATGAGCCCTCCTGCCAACTGAACAACCAATCCAGCGGGAGAAACATCACGTATTACATATGTATCAACTGTTTTATCCAATCCTATGTCTATGTAGTCCCATATGCAATGATTTCATGTATGACACGATATTCTTACTTAAGCTGCCACCTTTGTAATGTTTGCCAGAGCGCTCTCAGGCAGCAGAGTTCACTGGATGCCAAATTTTATATAAACGACTAACTCTTGCAGCCTGTCCTCCTGGTCTCATTCCACGCTGGGGTGTGTTATATTCTTTTGTATCTTGAGCATGCAAGTCGGGAGTGGATCTACATTTTGGTGACGCCGACATGATTGGGACAGGTGCCCTGAGGCCCCCGTGCAGTGCGGCGAAATCCTGGACGCCCCCCATCACAACCATCGCCTCAGCTGTCGATCAGTTTGTGCGCACAAAAGAGCGGGTACAAGGGTTCCCACTTGCCAAATACCCAACTAAAAACTGCTCGCCAGGCCGGGCCATGGCTTGGTTGGCGTGCGGACCAGATTGTGGATAGACCGCGAACGGTGGCTCTCAGACCACCCAACTGAACACGTGAGTACTAGCTGCAATACTTTGCAAGGGGAAGAAAGGGATTGGGGTAGAAAGGGACAAGGGAACAGCTTTGGTAAAAGTACAAAACAGTGGGGGACAAGATACAGGGTCTGTGTGAATGTTACTGAGGATTTTTCTCATCTATCCTTTATATGGCAATTAGGTTTTTAGTAAAAAGAAGTAAATAGGGAGTAGGGAAGCCTAGCCCGAACGGGGTAGAAGGCGGCGCCGCATAGCATTGTCTCGTCCAGTGCAGGGAACAAGTGAAGATAAAGAGAAAAAGTAGGTGAGTAAAGAACCAATAATAAAAGAGGAAGAAAAACAGGAGGGAGGAGACGGGTGCACAGGGGGGGGGGTGTTCAACACCAGCAAAAGAGAGCGAGTCGACAGAAATGTACCCATTGCTGACAAGGCCTGCAGTGGGGTACAGTGACCCCCTGTATGTTCCAGCGTGCACCACAGCAACCCCAAGAACAGCAGCATCTCCTACCACCCCGCCCCCCTATGAGACAGAAGGGCTTTATGGACCAGCTATCGTGCCCCCGGTGAACATAACATGACCAACTGGAGACTTAGATAGACAGCTAGCACATGCACAGATGGAGATAACGAGGTTAAGAGCATTGTGTGACAGGAGCCAAATGTTGCAAAGGGGAGGGGAAATGCCACCATTGACGACTGGTGAACTCACACCACCTTCGAGTGTTGCAGGATAAAGTATCGCTGGAGAAAGTGTTGTAGGGGGACACCACCACCACAAGCACCTTTGCAGGTACCAAGGGGTCAAGGGCAAGAGGGGCATTCTGGAGAGTTCCTGTTTCATCTAAATGGCAAACTGGTTAGGATAATATGACCAGCAACACCAGACAGCCAACACAGAGAAGGACAAGGGGAAAGGGAGTCAGAAGAAGAGGCAGAGGAGGTGTGCAGTGACTTAGATGAATGCGAAGAAGGAGCAGCAGCAGCAGCGGGAATACATTACCATTCCACTTTGATCAAGGAGATGTTAGATCGCCACCAAGGTGGCAAGGGAGGTTGAGACGGATAGTAGGAAACATGCTGGTAAGTAAAACAAAAAAGGGAATGGTAATTAAAAGAGGTAAAAAGACAAAGCTACAGATGCCTCTAATACACAAGGGGGCAGGGAGGCCCAATTACAAACCATGGGCACAAATGGACAAGAATAACTTGTTGAAGCTCCTCCCCCCACTCTCGGGTGGGGCGGGGAAGTGGATACATGCGTTCGAAAAACATACGGCAGGGGTCCCTCTAGCGATAGGGGATGTAAAGAGCTTGTTGGTATCAGCGGCGGGCAATCAATGAAATGCAGTGTGGGTAAAGTGGGGTTCCCAGGAGTGACAATGAGCTGTGACCACCATGATGGGTCAGCATTTAATAATGTCAGAGCCATGGTGTGGGATGCATTACGATGGACGTTTCCTGATACTCCAGATTTACACTTAGTGATGCAATGCACTATGGAAGAGGAGGAGGAGCCTACGCAATTCATCCTCCGGGTGCAAGAACTGTGGAGAAGTGAAACTGGCACGCCCTGGGACCAATCAACAGCCTTATTTTATTTTATAATAAAGAAAGGGCTCCCGAAGGAGGTTCAGAAGGCCTTGGATAAAATAGCTGGGATAGAAACCAAAGGTTGGCCAGAGATTCAAAGCATAATTTGACACCACTGTAGCAGGATCAAAGAAAGGGAAAAAGAGATAGTGCAGCGAAGGTTGGCAGACGAAGCAAAATTGGTACAGAATAAATTACTGAAGGTTGCGGTTATGAATGCTACAACATGAACAGCCAGATAGGAGGAAGGCGAAGAAGAGGGAGGAAGCGGTCCAATAAAAATGGCAGCTACATGGACAGGAAACGGGCAGGAACAGTGGGATGGAGAGGAGCAATACGGAAGGCAAACGTGGCAAGGAAGAACACCAAGAGGATGAATTGGGTACGGAGGGCCGAGAGGAGGGTTCGGAGGAATGGGAAATAGAGGATTTGGAAGACCTGGGTCCAGGGGAGGGCCACAAGTATCTTGTTGGAACTGTGGAAGTTGGGGGCATTACTCACGAGAATACAGGATGAGACCTATGGGATACTACCAAGGGCAGCACCCCCATGGGAAATCAGCAGCAATATGGCCACCCCCACCCAGGCAGTCTGTACGGGTTACCTGTGGGTGGAAATGGAAAAAAAGGACAAGGGTATAATGAACAACAAATGCAACAGACACAGCCACCACAGAAGCATGTGCAGCAAAGAGGTATGCCACAGCAGATGGCAAGACAAAACACTATGATGAACGCAAACAACAATATTTTTGCAACATCTGCAAACGGTGCACCAGCACTTTTCCGAGGTGTAACAGTGGTAGGGGATAATGTATTCTCCATTCCAGGAACTGAGACATATGCAGATTAGGACAGCCCACAGAAAGCACTTGCGTGTCCAGTCCTATCCACCATCCTACGTGCAGAAGAGGAACCACTAGTGCGGGTGGAGATAGGCAACAAACAGTTCATCCTTGTTCCATAGTACTGTGATACCTATTGTGTAAACCCTGAATACTGCTCATCTCCCTCTTGAGATGAGTCTGACTTCTTAGCCACAGCTACCAACTAAATCTTTGTGGTAGGGACTGATACCAAAGGGGATTTATTGCTCTCACCTGTAGTCCTAATCCTGAGTAGTGTTCGCTGAGGGCCCTGCATGGGATTCTGCCTAACAATGGTGTACAGTGGTGAGGATAAAAGTATTGGATTTACATTTTAGTGTGCTACTAGTATCTTGGTTCAATTAACCACAAGGTTAACAATCACAAAAAGTTATTTTAACAAAGTCAAGCATGGAAAGTTATAGTCAGGAGACCTTCCTTGCAAAAACTGCTGATTATCTTAAAGATTTGTGCAGACAGAAAGGTTTTCCTGTCAAAGGCAAGAAAACAGAAATAATTGAAAGACTGTTAGAGAAACAAAGTCTGGATAGTGGTGCTGTAGGCCCTACTACTCCAGCAAATGTGGCATACAGTAATGAGGATAATGTTGAAAATGTTATTGTTGAGTCAGATGAGGAAGAGGAGGATAATAATGTTACCCCCTCTGGTCCTCTGCCTGCTCAAGGGCCTCAACTTGTAGCTACTGGACCCTTACCAGGTCCCACTTAAGTCCTGAATTTATATCTCTAGAAAAAATGAGACTTGAACTTGAATTCAAATGAATTAGTGCCCAAACTGAACAGAGGCATCAGGAACTAAAGCTCAAAGAAATGGAGCTCAACCATGAGCTTGAGATGAAGAAATTGTATTTGGAAAATGCTACTCTCCCAGAATCTTCTAGATCTTCCAGTCCAAAAAGACCCCGGATGCCTAAAGAGATGGTGGGTATGTCTGAACCTAAGGTGGATGTATTAGATTGGCTTGCTATGTTTGAATATATTCATGGGCTCCAGGATATCACAGGGAATCAGTTGAACCCCTGGTTATACTCTAGGCTCCCCCATTGTTGCATCTGATGTGGTAATGGAGTTGGGGGAGGTGGATAGGATGGACTATGAATGTGTAAAGCTAGCTTTGATAGCTAGATTTGGGATGACTCCTTCCCGGTACTTGAGAGGTTTAGGACCCTCAAAAAGAATGATAGTACCCATTGGGCTACTTGGGTGAATGAATGTTTGAAGAACTTAGAGGGATGGATTAAGGGTTATAGAGTTAACACTTATGAAGCAATGAGAAATCTTGTTATGATACCTGCTCTCCTGGGCTCAGACAACACTTGGCTGATTCAAAAGAATTAGATTCTAAGAAACTAGCTAAGGCTGCTGACTCGTGGGTTGCTAACAGGGCCACTCACAAGGATTCAGGGGTAACTCAGAAAAAGGATGAGGGAAAGCAGCCTAAGAAAGACAACAAAGAGCATTCAAATAATTCCAATTCCAAAGAGGGCCCCAAACAAAATTCTAAGGGTAAGCCACAAGGGAAATCAAATCAGGCTAGTGTACCTTTCGGTCCCAGACCAGAAGGAGGTCAGAACAAGTCACCATTCATAAAAACATTTGGGAAATGTTATGTTTGTGGCTCTACTGATCATGTGAAAGGGGATCCCCGATGTAAGGGTAAATATTCAGGGGTCCAAATTGTCTACTTAGCCTTCACTCCAGAGGAGGGAGTACATATGGTCAGTGGAAACTTTCAACTACTGGCTGAAGATCCCATTGGAGTCTCAGCCAGAGTATCTTTAGAATCTCTTGGGTTGTGGGAACAACAGAATTTAGATGTATATAATTCTATCCCTCCTAATACTAAAGAGTATTATAAAGACAGTTCCCTAGTCAATGGTCAGGAGACCCCTGCCATTAGAGACACTGGGGCCAGCATAACTGTGGTGGACAAATCTTTTTAGAAGGTAGAGGATGTTGCTAAGGCACCCAAATGCCTCACCAAGTTAGCTGGAGGGCCTGTGCAGATGCTTCCCCAATTACCAGCTCTCATCCAGTGCAATGAAATGACTGCCAGGATACCTGTAAGTGTACAATTCGAAGTACAAGGAAGAGTGCTGTTGGGCAAAGATTTGAAAGACCTGGGAGTAGTGTCAAGTACTCCCAGACCTCCTAGTAAAAGATTACAGGAGCTTATCAGACCTGCAAGGGAGAAGACCTTAAGAAGCTCCCCTGAGGAGATGATAGAAAAATAAATCACTTCTACCCCACTGGAGTTACTAACTGCTATTTCTAAGCAACCAGATGCAAAGGGGAAACCCAAGACTTCAAGAAAGAAGACAGCAGAAAGCACTCCAGTGCTGCCAACCAGGAAATCTCCTAGGTTAGTCACGCCTGAGATTCCTCCTAAAGCTGAGACTGAGAGTGAGGTACCACCCTGTGTGGTTGAACTAGAGCCTGAGGACTCAGATCTAGAAGGAGGCCAGGAACTCATTGGAGATCTTGACCCTGTGGACCATCCTGAGCTGCAGTCTTTACTGGCAGAAGGTGGACCCCAAAGGGCAGACTTCAGTAAGGGACAAAGAGAATGTCCAACTCTGGAAGGTCTTCACCACCAGGCAGCTTCTCAGTTTGAAGGGCAAGATCCTGGGAAGTATAGGTTACACTGGGAAGATGGTCTCTTCTATAGTGAACCGACAGAGTCAACCCCTGGAGATTACAAGAGACTTGTAGTGCCCCAAGTGAACAGACTCCAATTCTTGCAACTAGCCCATGAGATACCTTTGGATGGTCAGTTGAGCTTCAAGAAGACCAAGGAAAGGCTCTCTCTCTACTTTTATTGGCCTAAAATGGGGGCTGAGGTAGAAAAGTATTGCAAGGGTTGCACACTTGCCAAACTTCTGGTAAAAGTGTCTCCAAGAACGTGGCACCCTTCGTGCCTCTCCCTGTGGTGGGAGTACCATTTGAGAGGGTAGGAATCGACATTGTTGGTCCCCTTGATCCTCCAACTTCTTCATGCAACAGGTTTATACTTGTTGTAGTAGACCATGCTACTAGGTTCCCTGAAGCAATTCATATGAGGACTGTTACAGCTCTGGCTGTGGCTAAGGCCCTCCTTGGTATTTATACCAGGGTTGGGTTTCCTAAGCAGGTAATATCCGACAGGGGTTCAGATTTTATGTCCTACTACATGAAGGCCATGTGGAAAAACTGTAGAGTTACCTACAAGTTCTCAACAGCATACCACCCTCAGACAAATGGGTTGGTCGAAAGGTTCAACAGAACCATGAAGAGCATGATAGGTGCCTTAGAAGACCCCATTAAGAAAAAGTGGGATCTTCTACTGCCATGCCTTCGCTTTGCATATAGAGAGGTCCCTCAGGAGGGACTGGGTTACAGTCCCTTTGAACTTCTCTATGGCCATCCGGTTAGAGGTCCATTGGCCCTGATCGAGGAGGGGTTGGAGAGTGCTCCTTCCCGCACACCAGTCAGAGTCACTGACTATGTGATAGGACTCCGGAGGAGAATGTCACACATGATGGCTGAGGCAAGTGATAACTAGAAAGCAGGTCAGGCTCTGGTCAGGCATTGGCATGTCTAGAAGGCCAACATGGTTGAGTTTGCTCAAGACCAGCTAGTTCTTGTTATGGCCCCACAAGGCAGAGGGCCTTGCAGGACAAATGGATGGGACCCTTCAAGGTTGTGGCAAAACTTAGAGAGGTGAACTATCTGGTGGACTTAGGCAATCCTAAGGAGGCTCCTAGAGTCTTTCACATCAGCCATCTAAAAGCTTATGTCTCGAGACCGGAACTGGGAGCTTTGCTTCTAGCTTCAGCTCAAGAGGAGGAGGAGAGCGAACCTCTACCTGACCTCCTCAGAGGCAAACCTTTAGATGAGAAAATAGAAGGAGTCAATCTCTCTTCTAATCTGACACCTCAGCAACAGTAGGAGTGCAAAGTTTTGTTAAATCAATTTGCCCCTCTGTTCTCTCTGACACCAGGATTGACCCCTTGGGGCCAACATGATATCCAAACTGGTGAAAGTCTACCTGTCAAAAGCAGGGGTTACAAGATGTCAGAAAATGTAAGAACCCACATCAAAGGAGAGGTCAACAAGATGCTTAATCTCGGGGTAATAGAGCCCTCTACTAGTCCATGGTCTAGCCCAGTTGTGTTAGTGCCAAAGGCAGAATCCAACGAGTTGAGATTCTGTGTGGACTATAAAGCTCTAAATGCAGTCACCAAGACTGATGCCCATTCTTTGCCAAGGACCGATGAGCTGGTGGATAGACTTGGTTCAGCCAAGTTCCTCAGCACATTTGATCTCACGTCAGGCTATTGGCAAATAGCCCTGACTGACCATGCCAAGGAGAAAACTGCATTCTCCACCCCAGCTGGCTTATAGCAATTTAAGGTGATGCCTTTAGGACTAAAGAATGCACCTGCTACATTCCAAAGGATGGTTAATCAGGTTCTGAATGGGATGGAGGACTTCTGCATGGCATACTTGGATGACATTGCAGTGTTCAACCCTACTTGGAAAGAACATGTTGACCACCTAGGATATGTTTTGCAGGTTCTTGAGCAGGCCCACCTGACCATAAAGGCAAGCAAATGTCAAATTGGTCAGAGTAAAGTGGTCTACCTTGGGCATGAGGTAGGAGGTGGTGAAATAAGGCCTTTGCTCAGCAAGATTGAAGCTGTGCAAAATTGGACAACCCCTTCTACTCAAACCTAGGTGAGAGCCTTCCCAGGCCTCACTGGATATTACAGGAATTTCACTGAGAACTATGGGTCCATAGCTTCTCCACTCAATGTAATCTCCTCTCCTAAGTTCCCTAAAAAGTTCAAATGGAATGAGGAGTGCAATCAGGTCTTTGAAAGCCTGAAGAAAGCCCTTTGTCAAGCTCCAGTTCTCAGAGCTCCTGACTACCACCAACCCTTCATTGTACAAACAGATGCTTCCAATATAGGTATAGGTGCAGTACTCAGTCAACTGGATGAGAAAGGTAGGGAGCACCCCATTTGCTTCATCAGTAGGAAACTGAAGAAACCTGAGACAAGGTGGGAAACTATTGAGAGAGAATGTTTTGCCATTGTGTGGGCTTTGAAGAAGTTCAGACCATACTTGTATGGATCTACTTTCACCATTCAAACAGACCACCAACCCTTGAGATGGTTGATGAAAATGAAAGGGGAAAACCCAAAACTACTAACATGGTCAATCTGCCTCCAAGGGTTTGATTTTACCATTGAGCACAGGTCAGGATGTCACCACCAAAATGCAGATGGTCTCTCTAGGATGTTTATAACCGACTAGAGGTATGAGACTCACCCAAGAGTGGATTAGATCCTCCTGTCCCTTAGTCTGGGGCGAGTGTTATGGAGAATTCTCATTTTATGGCTAATTTCCCTTACCTATAGAGGCCCCCAGCAGCTTTGCTGGATTTGAAGGGTTTGTTTTGTTTTACCTACTAAGAGTGAGAATCTTTTCCCACTCTTAGGCATTTTTGCTATGTGTGTTCTAGGCTATTTTTGTGTTTAATGCCTATTGTATTTTCTCTCACCCATAGGAACCATCTTTACTCACATGTGTTACACAGCACCCTCAGTGCAGTGACACAGGGGTGCCGTAGAGACCCCCAAACATAGACTCCTTGCCCTGGGACTGACTACTGCCTCCCAGAGTATGTAAAGTCCCCATTGACTTTACTAGTCAAATCTTATGAACTTAACCAGTCCAACCCATCTTACTATGGAGGTACTGAAAAGGGTTAATAGTTTTTGCCTTGGGTTCATTTTCGAGGGGGTACCTGATAGTCCCGCTCTCTAAAGTTTCTGGCTGGTGGCAGTGGTTACTACCATAAATATTCAACCGCAAATATTTTCCTATGGAATTTTCCCATTGTTCGAGGCTAACACTTTTACTGACAGCCTCTAACATACCGCCGGTTTATTTTATTATTAACTTTACTCCGGTAGGTTTTATTTGCCAGAACTTTAATATAAATTCTTTCTCGTGTCTTACTCTAAACTCCTAACCCAGGTCGGGGATCCTTTGTTCGCTCTTTTGGTGGGCTTCTGCCAAGAAGCCCTCCTTTCGGCGCCTCTGAGTCTGGGGTGGGTCTGTTGTTTGGGAGGGGGAGTAGAACCCCTGGACAGAGTTGCCGCAGCAACTCAGGTCGTACTCTAACCTGATAGGCTGGAGGGTCTCCCACCAAGAAGACCACTCCACTGTGTGAGTGACAGCTAGGCTGTATGAATGGGTCTCTTTCTGCATAAAAGCAGGGTCCTGAGGACTGGAAGAGCAAGATGTCACCACTGGAACTACAGAACTGAAGGGGAGAGAAGCCACAGACATCTTCAGCATCTACACCACCGGTGAAGCCCTGCCGGATCGTCTCACCACTTTTCTTCCACAGGACGAGAGGAGATCTTCATCGAAAGTGCCTTCTTCCCTTGAGCTGGTGGGAACAACCAGTTCACCCATCTCTTCCCCGGACCTGCCTTGGTGTAATCGACAGTGCCCAACACTTGGAGACCGGATAGCCAGGCAGCTGTCGACCCGAACCGCGATTAAAAGGAGCGTACCTTTTAAACACCGTTTGGCAGCACCGCAGCTGGTTTCATCCCTGGGTAGTGCAGTGTCTCGAACCTTCCTCCACGATGAGAGCCTCTCTTCCTCTGCTGGACCCCTCGACCTGTAGGAACTACCAGGAACAACCGCCACCGCAGGAGCAACTTCTTCACGTTTAAGGTACATTGTTCCGGCAGGGCTCCTTTTCCCCGTGGTAGCCCTAAAGGTGTTTTAAATCCTTTATCTACTTGTTGGGTTGGCCACCCTCTCTCTTAACATTGTCTTTAGCCTCACATCTACCTTTTCAGTATTCGTTTACCAAAGACTTGACTGCAGCTACAAGAACATGTTTTGCTCCTAAACTCTTGGCCCTGTACCACTGACCCTGGCTCAGGCCTATTGACTCTGGCTGATTTGTTAGATCTGCTCTCATTTTTCAAGATTGATTTTCAATGAGAAATGTGTTGATGCACCTGAATTTATAAACCCCTCTTCCTTCCTACTGTTTTAACTTGTGGAGTGCCATTTTGCTCAGTTTTCAATCACTTATCTTTCGGCTAAAGTGCTACTGTGCATTACTTGTTCACAAAACTTCAGGGAAGTGTTGCTGGGGGGTTTCTGAAGATATTTCGGTTTAACTTGTGCTTTCCCTCCCTTTCGTTAAATTGATAGAGTGCCATTTGTAGTTGGTTTTCACTGTGCCGTTTTGCTCAGTTTTCACTGTACCGTAAACCTGTCTACAATTGAATAGGGAGTTGTATATAATTTTCCTTGACTAAACTTAACTTACTTTATTAACTGTGATTCATGTGTTGAACTAGATGTGGATAAAATAAATATATATTCTCTTTTTGAAACAAAGCTTTGGTCAGTGTTTCCTTGTTCCATAGTACTGTGATACCTATTGTGTAAACCCTGAATACTGCTCATCTCCCTCTTGAGATAAGTCTGACTGCTTAGCCACAGCTACCAACTAAATCTTTGTGGTAAGGACTGATACCAAAGGGGATTTATTGCTCTCACCTGTAGTCCTAATCATGGGTAGTGTTCCCTGAGGGAACTGCACAGGATTCTGCCTAACAGTGATATAGAGATAATAATGGAAATTAGTGTGCCCTGTGATATTATGATCCAGCACAGAGAGGTACACAACCCCATCATGGCCAGTGTCAATATGCCACCCATGGAAAAGGTATCGCCAGAGATTTGGACAAAAGGCCCACACGACATAGGATTACTACAAGAAGTGACACCAATCAGGATTAAATTAAAACCAGGTGCCCTCCCACCTAGAGTAAAACAGTATGCTCTATCAAGAGAGGCAGAGGAAGAGAGAAGAGAAACTATAAACGCATTGCTTGAGCAAGGAATAATAGTGCCATCGAACTCGCCATGTAACAGAGTGATTTTCCCGATCAAGAAAGCAAAGGGAGGGGCTTGGAGGATGATCCAAGACCTGTGCCCACTCAATGACGTCATACAGAAAGAGTTGCCACTAGTTCCCAATCCGGCATCAATATTATGCAGCATACCAAAAGACGCTTCCTGTTTCACAGTAGTAGACTTGAAAAATGATTTTTTCTCAATACCGCTTGATGCAAACTCCAGGTACCTCACAGCATTTACACTGGGGGGTAAAAGGTACGAGCACTGCAGATTAACACAGGGGTATTGTGTGAGTCCTAGTATTTTTAATAGGATATTACATGAAGATCTTGGCAACATTGATGTGGAGAGCACCAAAATACAATACGTAGACAATCTACTCGTCTGCAGTGACAGCGAGGAAAAGTGCAGGGCCGACTCAATAGCACTACTAAATTTGTTGGCCAGAAAAGGGTACAAAGTAGACAAAGAAAAATTGCAATATTGCTTAGCAGAGGTGCTTTATCTAGGGCAATTAATTTCAAAAGACGGCTAAAGAATCTTACCAGATAGGGCGGCAGAAATACATCACATGATCATACCCAAAACTGTAAAAGACATGTAAACATTTCTCTGCATATGTAATTACTGCCGTGCATGGATTTTGGATTACGCAGCTTACACACGCCCACTGTTGCAGGCCCTGAAAGACGCACAAAAGAATTATGTCCCAATAAAGTGGTTGCATGAAATGATAACACAATTTTTTAAATTACAAGAGCTCATCACACACGCTCCAGTGCTAGAGAACCCTGATTAGGATCGGGAATTTTATCTCTTTTCACACAGCAATGGTATACTCATGACTGCAGTGCTCACACAAAAAACATCATTGGGCCACAAGCCATTGGCATATTACAGCAGCACACTAGATTCTGTAATGCAGGGCAACTTCGCATGCGAACAAGGTCTTGCATCAGCGACCTTCGCAATAGAAAAAAGCGCCACAATTGTCATGGGATGCTCAGTAGCACTATACGCTGAGCACTCGCTGTTTGCAATACTAGAGAGATCCAAGTCGACATTGACAACTCGAAGAGCAACAGCGTATGAAATAATCATCTCCAGTCCCAATGTCCATGTGGTCAGGTGCAAATCAGTAAACCCTGCCACGTTCATCACAGAGCCATGCACAGTGGAAGACATTAAAACACACGATTGTGCCATGTATGAAGGAGAAGGGGATGACATACCGAAGGCCAGTGAAAATGCACTACAGGAAGGGGAAATATACTTTGTTGATGGGTCTGCATCAATAGACAGTGAAACAGGGGAAAAACATGTTGGGGCAGCAGTGGTACGATTGGAAGAGGAAGAATATGAAATAATAGTACAGACATTTCTACCGTATCATTACTCAGCACAGAGGTGTCAGAATCCTAACGTTACGAGTCCCTACTAGTTGGTTGATGGGAATATGATGGTCTCATTTGGTTTCATGATCAGAACCTGATCATTTCTAAAATAGTCTGCCAATCTGCCAACGTGTGTGCCTGCATGTCTCAATATAGATGGGACAGTGCTTCAAAAATGATTTGAAAAGCAAGTTATTCATGAAGACGGGTCTATAAGATTAGCACTGTAGCACGTTTCGGCTTGCCCGAATTGGCAGTGTCAAAATTCAGCCTTCCTCGGGGCAGAAGAACCACGAGGTCCTAAAGTGGAAGGGAGGCAGAAAGAAGATACAAATGTGTATCAGTGATATGTGGAAGACACAGAAAATGCATTTCCCTAGATCAACAAACTAAAAATGGTTGCAAATAATTACTAAATGGGCCACTCAATACTAACGCTGTAGGTCAGACAGGGGTACTGGAAGCATGTGACCTTGTTTCCGAAGGCACAGAGTTCTCATGGTTGGTTGGGTTGACTCACATGGGTGCCTGTCGTTATTTCCTAGGAGATTGGGTTCCTGGAGTAATGGAAATGTGAATGTAAGTTGTCTCCATGCATGTGTGGATGAGTCATTAGCAAAATAAAATGTGGGTAAGGGATTGGAAAAAACAATAGAGTAAGGAAAGGGATAGGTGAGTCGCCTATGTTACCTTGTAGCTAATTCCAAGGGTATCTTGCAGGGACCCTTCAGTTATTCGTGTAGGGGTTTCAATCAAAAGGCCAGATGCACAAATCTGGAAAAGTAAAATACAGAAATAAGTTTTGAAGTTTGCTTGACTCATGGGGATACATGGTCCAATGAAAGTAATAACATTTTTCATTAATGGGTAGAGAAAGATGCTTCCTATAGCAAGAAAACTCATTAAAAAAACAACTTTAAAAATAATATAAGGTGCATATAACATTAGTAATGGGGCTGTAATGCATGGAGTGCATACCTGTGGGTTTTGAGCGGTGCCTATTTCAGGAGAGATGTGGAAGGATGTACTCCCATCTGGGAAGGAAATGAATCCAATGAGCTTGTGTGTCCATTTGGATGTTAGCGTACAGTTACGCTCTTCAAAGACATAGTTGATGTGGTCACCGGAGGCTTCAAAAAGTGGGAAGATAAAGCGCCTATTTAGAAAAACAGACAGATCAAAGATTGGATTTGATGTAAATATCCTCCCATCCAGGGGGATAAAAGTTACTTACTGCAAAGGTTTAGCTTTGTGAGCTTCAGAGAATATTTGCTCGTGGTGCAGGGAAGTTTCTCTGCTTACAAATGTTTTTAACAGATCAACACATGATGTAATTATGGGGAGTTTTGGGGAGGTTTGTGATGTTACCGGGAGTGTTAATATGATTTTGACCAAGAAGTGTTTTTATCTAGGGTCACTTATGGTACATAATCCTACAGGGTTCTGATGTAGTTCCACCAATCAGCTTTCGTGACCTGCCCTAAAAATGTAACAAAAATCTTGTATGGTAATTCTTTAATTTGTGTATTAAATGTTCAGTTGCAGTGGGCGTGTCGAGAGCTCACTTCCTTGTAGTTCAATTCCACAGTGCTGTATGAACCTTGCTCCCCAGCTGCTTGGGTCCAATACATTTGCATTACTTATTGCTTGGTGTACGCTCCTATTTTAATTACAATTTCTTTACTGCAATTACATTTTGACAGTGGTCTCCTGGTACATTGTGGAGTCCCGAGAGTGCTGAGGGTATTCTTACTGCACTCCTGGGAGAATGGGGCAGACGGGCTGTGAACAGTTCAAAGTGCATTAACGAGGAGGCCCTGCAGACACTGAGTTTGCGAATGCCTGTCTGGTCCCGGGCACCAACGGTGCTTAGGGGGAGATGCAGGATGTGGGGGAAGTTTCAGCGCTGAGAGGCCTCAAGGATCTCTAGAGCATGTGAGTGTACCCTCGCAGGAACATGCAGCGCTGTGCATGGGTGCACGTGGCAGGGGTTTTTATGGTGTATAGGATGCATCCTAGAGGGGGGAAGATGATCAGCCATAGTAGTCGTAGAGATTAGATCCACCCTTCAAATGGGAAGAGGATGTATGCCAGGCACTTATGTGGTAGAACAGATTAGTGCATAGACGGAAGACTTCCTTTAGATCAAATTGTGCGTAGTCTAAGTGATTGTATAATTGCACAATGTTTCCTTTTATGGGGATTGGGAAAAGAGATTATTTAGGTAATCGCTGATTATTCTTAAGATTGTTGCTATAAACAATATTGTTTCAGTATTGTTAAAGTGGTATTGTGGCTGATGAGGAGGAGCCAGGTATTTGTATAGTAACATAGTTTATTTGGTATAATCGTGTGGGCTTTGGAGAGGGCCATTGTGTTTTATGTCTGTGAGAGTTTTGTTGATTGAAAGGGTGTCGTGTGGGAGGAGTGGAGTGTTGAGTGAGGGTATGTGGGTGTGAGTAATGGTTGTGTTTTGTTAAAATATTTTTGAGACTTAGACAAGTGAAGCAATTGTGATTGGCTTTTTTTAATAAAATGGTAGGGAAGTTAAATTCTATAAGGATAGTATGGAGGAACTCTCGACTGTGTTAAATTAATTGGAGTGAAAAAGCAGGGGAAAAGGGGGTTTAGTGGCATTACGAACTTGCCGCTGGAACACTTGTGTAATAAATTTCCCCAATAATAAAACAAAATATTATTATATCACTTTCATTGAGTGCAGGACACCGCAGGGCAGTTCCTCCGAGAATGCCCAGGAGAACGAATGTTCAGTAGTGACACAATAGAGAACATGTTTTCTTATTTATTGGCAACATATTAAGGCACCAAATTGAAGAGTAGGCCAAACATTCAGGGACTGTGGAAGTTATAAGAGAGGAAAAGGAGGAAGCCACCAAAGAGTTGTGGTAGGCTAGTGGCACTGCAGTGCTGGCCACCACACAACCCCATCCATATGGGATGTACGCGAGGCTTAAGCCTGCAGTGAGTTACGCAAACCCATGACCGGTGTCCCCAAGCAGAAACAAGACAGAAATATGGAGGGGAAAGGCATAGGCTAGAACCACTACTACCGAGCGAGCATCTGCAACTTACAAGGAGTACTTATCCAAAATAGAAAAAACTGCATGGCAGCAGTTAGAAACTGTGTTCAAAGCAGCAGAGAATGAGATAAGGAAAGACGATCTAGAAAAAGGAGGAGGAACAAGGGGCGGCAGGAACGGCAGGTGGCTGGACATCTGGAAGAAATATGTTTAAATTAGATAAAAGGACTTCGAAGGAGGAGGAAGAGGGCTCCTTCAGGTTTGAAGTGGACACCAAGGAAACTAATCAGGACAGAGGACCCGTCCTGCAAAGGGGGGATGTGGGATGAAGGGGAATTGGATGAAGAAAGAGAAAAGGGAAGGGAGGAAGACAGAAGGCAGAAGAGAGAAACAGAAAGAGAAAAGAAGAAAGTAAGTGAAACAGATTGGTGAAGCAGTAGAGACTGGTCCCAGACCCTCTGAAGCAGGAGAGGAAGGATGGCAGTAGCCAGCACTGCAAAGGACGGGGTGGCCCTGATGCTGCAAGCACAGTTGCCCCTTTTACGGAAAGGCAGGGGAGGAGTTCAGTAAGTACCTTGACAGAGCATGGACAGGGCCAACCTGGTGGATAGTTTGCCATCCCTCGCAGCAGGGTACAGCAAATATACTCTCTCAAGAAAGAAACAGAAGGAATGACCCTAGTGATTGGTAATATGAAGAGGCTATTTGCAGCTATTAGGTGAAAGAGGAGACAACATATGGGAACAGGCAGGATATGACTGAGTTAAATTAAGTAGCAACATTCATGACAGTGTGCTGTTACTTATCTGCAGCACACACGTGTGGAAAATATTGAGGACTATGTACCAAGATACATCAGAAATACAGGACATTTTGGAAAGCAAAATGAAACCAGACAAATACCCAGCATAATATATGCAACAGATACAGGAGGTGTGGACTTTAGAGACACGACAATCATGGGATGTGAATATACCAATATTCTATCACATATTTCTTAGGGGGCTCCCACGTGTGTGCAGAAAGCCCTAAATAACGCTTTTTGCAGGCGTTAAAATCCATGGCGCTAAGGGGCCTTGGAAATAATTACGGCGCCGTAATTTATGGTGGCGTAATTTTCTCCTTCCCCACTCCCATTATGCCCTATGGGGCAAAAATGGGAATGGGGAAGGGTAAATGGGAAATGGGGATTTACCGCCCCACTCACCTTGGAATGGGGCGGTAAATCCGCCAACCACCATGGCGTAAACGTAGTTTACGCCATGGCGGTAAAGGTACGACCCAGGCGGTAACTTACCGCCTGGGTCGTAATGAGGCACCATATATCCCACGCCAGACGTGAAGCCCGGTGGCTCCAGGTCAAAGACCGTATTACTCTGAAAATCCTCACCATCACTCACAGATGCATCAACAAAACCGCTCCAGCATACCTATCTGAAGCAATATCAAGGACCACATGCACTTGCCCCACCAGAGCCCAGTACACCAACCAGCTACACATACCATGCATAAAGAGAGCCACAGCGGGAGGTCTAGGCTTCTCCTATATTGCACCAAAACTCTGGAACTCACTCCCTGCCACCCTTAGAGCTGGAACATCCATCTCTGTCTTCCGCAACAACCTCAAGGCCACTCTCCTCAACTAGCAAGTGGAGTACTGCCTCCTCCACTTCTGCCATGTATATTGTAATATAACAGAAATGTAATATATATATTGTAACCTGTATATATACTGCTAATGACTATGTAACTATATTGCAACCTGTATATATATTGCTAATCACCATGTAACTAAGTAACTAAGCTTTGTACTGTACAGGTGCCACGATGTCCTCGGGCTGCTGTGCGCTATATAAATACAAATAAAACAAACAAATAAAACAAAAGGTCAAAGAGAAGAGGCAGGATGATTTAGAAAGAGGCTGTTGCAGTAGTGCATCATAGAGAGGACCAGAGCTCTGACGACAGTGAGCTTCTGGGGGGAAAGTGAGAAAAGGAAGAATACCTCTGAGGAGGTGCAGTTGATAGTTTGACTTCTTAGAGATGTCAGAGATGTGAGGAGAGAAATAGAGTCGAAGATGACACCAAGGGTTTTTAGCCTCACAGAAAGGAGCAGGAAGAGGAGCCAGAGTGTTCGACCAGAGAGACAGAGTGAAAAGGAGGGAGCAGGTGTTGCAGTGAGGAGGATCTGTGTCTTACTGGAATTAAGGCAGAAAGTGCACATATGTAAGAGGTATAATATGCTTGTATAAAGGATAATGTATTTAATAAATTGAATTAAATAAATAAATACACAATGTTTCCTTACATTTTATGGACAAAAGGTTGACGTCAATCAAATAGACAGAATTAGACAAAACCAAACTATGTATAAAGAAGACCGCTTAAAGATACTGAACAAAAAGCACAATATTAAAATAACTAACCAAAATTGTAAAATAAAATAAACAAAGATAAGAAAAAAAATATTCTGATTTTCTGGAATACAAGCAATGATTGATGGTGCCTGCTAAAATATATTAAAACAATATATTTAATAACTTGGAAGGAAAAGGAACACATTGGGAGTATTGATAGTCTAAACTGAATTGTCATCATGGAAGAAACACCTCTCACACATTTATGCAGAACATTACCAAGATATACAGCCACAATTAGGCAGTACCATTCCAAATGGATTAAGGGCACAACCAACAAGACATTTATGCTTTGGCTCCGAGGATGTTTTTTGTCAAATACAGTATTACGTTATCTCGTGACATGTTTACATGTCACATATAAGGGAAAGAAGCTAGAGAAAATATTGCCAGTACTAGAGCTTTGGAAAATGTACCAGGATGATCAAGAAGACTTATAGGGGACAAATGATTAATCAGCATAAAGGGGAACACGTAATGCTTTCAGCTCCTCTTTTCACTCCCGAGAAACAGGACATTGAGGATAAAAATAAGGGATTTTACCCTCTAAAGAAATTGAAAGCAGTAGCAGAGTATGTTAATTCACCCATCCATGTGAGCTTCACCCTTGTGGGATGTAGGACACCACAAGTAATTAAGGGTGCATGGACAAATGCTCCTGCGGGGCCAGGTCGTTTGGTATTTAGTGCCAACCTGCGAGTCTGCAATGGTCGGTTTGGTGCAGATCAGCCTGCTAATCTTACTTTTGAAGGCCCGATGGGGAGCTCTAGGATCGACTATATCTTTGTCAGTGCGGGGGACTGGGATCGAATCGCTGGTGTGACCATTCAGGTGCAGCAAGAATTGATCATAGCCCACTCTGCTGTGAAACAAGGGGCTTGTGCACTAGGGGGTATTCTCACTGGTTAAGGGCAGAGAGTTCATTGGTTACCATTGAGGATAAAATGGTCTGTGGATGATTTTGACATGGTTAAACCTGGGCTCTACACGCTATTGCACCCCACCTGTTCAAAATATGTGGGGATTAAATCCTCTGTTGGAGTATTTTAGAGACCTACGCCAATCTGGTTCATATTATTTATCCTTATGTAACCAAACCTGCTAAAAAAGGTACACCAAGAGGCCATAAAGTCTAAATGTTGGTTTGACGCCAACTGTAAGGTGGCAAGGGCTGGACTATTTCAATACTTGAACACAGTGAATCCAATAGATAAACTGCCGCTGCGATCCCTGAGGGCAGACTATAAAATAATAATGCAAAGGAAGAAGTCTGCATTTAATCAGGATCTTTGGGAAGATTTAAACGCAACATGTAGAAGGGGAGGCAACATTGGGTTTTGGAGGTTTATTAATGGGAAGGGTTTCAACCCGCCAGAGCTCTTAGGTAACAGATTACCCCTGAAGCCTGGCATGATCACTTTAGGGCTTTGTATCATTATGATCTACCAGTTAAAGAGAATTGACAGCTCTCATTGGGCTGTTAAGTTTGGGATAGGGCTGATGTACCAGTTCTCCCTGAGGAAGCGGAAGTGGCCATTATGACTTTGGGGGGCAAGGAAGGCCCCAGGGCCTGATAAGGTGGCAATTGATCCCTTCCAGGATGGGGTATGTGTTTGGGCCCCTGTCTTATGTCAGGTGTTCAATGCTATGGCTGATACTTGCAGAGTTCTGAGGTCTTGGTGTGATGCAGAAATTGTGCCTATTTACAAGAAAGGGGATAGGCATGTCCTTGGGAACTATAAACCCATTTCACTATTGGACAGTGCAGGAAAGACATGTGCAAAGGTTTTGTTGGGATGGTTTCAGAAATGGGCAGAGGAAGGTATGAGCGATCTTCAGGCAGGCTTTTGTCAAGATATTATCATGATAGACCAGGGATTTAGATTGGGTCTGATTTTGTCTAAATACACTTACTCAATAAGACCCAAATCTATGCAATCTTTATAGCTATCCCTACAGCTTTTGATTGCACCCCATGAGAACTGCTGTGGGAATCCCTGAACAGGAAAGGTGTACCAGTGGTTCTTATTAATAACCTTTGCACACTCTATACATGCAATACTGTGGCAGTGAGATGGGGCATGGGGTGAAATTAACTGAGTAGTTGCAGGTTCAGAAGAGTGTGTGTCTGCTCCCCTGCTCTTTAGCCTATATGTTGAAGATATTTTTAGGAATCTTGTGAATTGCTGCCTTGATTCCCCTAGGTTTGGCGAGGACAGGGTATCCGCTCTGTTCTTTGCGGACTACCCGGTTATCCTGTCAACCTCACTGATGGGTCTCACACACAACTTTGACATCTATATGCAGAACGGCAAGAGTCTTGAACTGGTGATTAATGGCAATAAGACCAAGGCAATGATATGTAGGCATAAGTTGACTAAGAAGACCACCGTGAGAATTGAATGCGAGTGTCAGGTCTTGGAACAAGTGGCCATGTATGACTATTTGGGAATTCGGTTTTCAGAGAACTTACATTGGTCAAATCATATATACAAGGTAACAGTGTCAATCCATAAATATTGTGTGGGAATTTTGAGGCTTTTTAATGCCCACGGCAGGGAAGTTATATCCCCTTTCAGAGGAACTTTATAGATCTCAGGCACTGCAGCGGCTATATATGGAGCTGAGCTTTGGGGGCCACCAAAGGGTTCCTGCCCTTATTGTCACACAGAATGACTTTCTGTGGGCACTATTGATGCAGGCAAAGGGGGCTCCAATTGCTAGCCTTCGGTGAGAGTGCAATTGGCCTCCAATTGCTTGAGTCCTGTCTCTGAGACCTTTGCTGTATTGGGTCAGGATCTGGTCCAATGAGCGTTTAGCTCCATATCGACAGGTGCTAATTAACTTTATAACCCATACTGGGGTACTTCCTTGGTTTAAATTTATACAAGCAGAGTTTACCGGACTTGACTTGGTTTCACTTTGGGAAAACATGCACAGTATAACCCCAGGTACTAAACTGATAGTTAGGAAAGCTTTGTGGGAAATGGCAACAGACCGTATGAAGCTGGAATGTTTGGCTCTAAGCATAGGGCGTATCTATTTGATCTGCAAATCGACATATGGATTTGAGGATTAACTCGATAATGTTATCCCTGGGTATGCGCGTTCCTTGTATATATAGCTGCGTACTTACACACTGAAGGTAGATTCTTTCAAGGCTAAATGGATGGTTAGCAATAGCTCTTCTTGTGCTGCCTGTGGTAGAGTGGTTGAATCCGTTGTGCACTTCATGTTCTCTTCTGCCTGGTATAATGATTTGAAAACATGGAATTTGCTACACCTATTTTAGGTAAGGGATGTGAGATCAGTGTTCGTTGCATTAAAGCTCTGTTCTAAAGTCACTGATCCGGCTGCTGTCTTTTCTGTGTCAAAATGTTTGCATAGGGCCTGGCTGAGAAGATCTAAGCTGTAGTAGGGTCGCGTCTAGTCTACTTTCATGCTGTAGCCCACGTCTCTTGCGGGTAGGCTGCCCAACTCTTGTTTTTGCTGCTTATATCTGTCTATTAATGTCTTTTTAATTATGATTGATTGGTTTTAGTGTTATGATGACTCTTAGTGTGTTTTTTTCCCTTTCCTGTCATTTTTGTATTTTGTATTTTAATTGGATGGATGGGTTTTAATGACATGATGATTTTAACTGTTTATTATGAATGGTATTCTGTTGTATACTTTTATGGCTCTAACTGCCGAATAAAGTTGTTTCTCATCATCATCATTATTATTTGAAAACTTGATAGTATTTATTTTATTTCTCAACAGATCAAAAATCAACAGGAGGGGTCAAAAGTGAACAAAACAGACAATTTGCCTAACAGTTTGGAAGACTCATTAAAACCTCCACTAATTTACACAGGGGACCAGGTGTTAGTGAGAAAATGTGTTCATACCTGGAATACCCCTTGATTCAATGGACCTTATGAGGTAGAGGAAGTAATCTCTACGGCAGTGAAGCTCAAAGACTGATGGGCTTGGATCCCTCTGCATGATATCAAGCCCTATAAGGGTGAAACATTGACCCCAAGCATCTACCCCAAGTGAAACAAGTATGCAGAGTGAAGCAAGTGACCCAGTGAAGCAAGAGAAAAGCAGAAATGAATAACAATGCAATCTATGACCAAGAACACAGATAAATAAGGTGAAATATTTTTAGATTAGGGTTGTCTTATGAACTGATTGATCAACAGTAATCTTGGAACACTCTCCATAGACAGGCTAGACGAAACAATGTGAGAAGAGATTGAGCTTTAAAAACAAATGAAAGAATAAAAAATGATTGATCTTTGCTCATGATACCCATCATTAGATTGGTAAATACATTCCTAGTTTTTCTTTTTTCCTACGTTTCTCAAACACGTCCAACTTTGATTCGAAGAGGAATAAACATTGTTGCATTCCTGGAGAACCCAAAAAACAGTTGTATTGTTTGCAGAGTGATAATTGAAACAATACTTCAATTTCTGATATAGAATTGATTAAAAAAGAGGTAATACATTTGCATATTCATACAACAGAGATGGTTCAACATTTCAGAGATTCATTACCATCTAAAAAATCGATAGGGGTTCATGTGATATTTATGGTGGTATCAGCTGGTATTATTATTTGTGTTTTTCTCATTATTATGTCATTGCGAAGTGTTGCAGAAAATGACACTAACATGGGGGGTATTAATGGCACTGATATGAAGTGTATTAATGAAACACTTATTATTGTCCCCACTATAAGCACGGATAGTGTGCTACGTAATATAGCTAGAAGGATATTTGGATTTAAAAGAAATACTGAAGAAAACCCTGAATGTATAAATACATATCTTGAACATTTGGCTCATTTAAAGATTAACCTATGATACCAGCACATGAAAGAGGTGGGTGAAAGTCAGACAAAGTTATTATGTTTGTTCCTTAATACCGTACGCCATGGATGTGGCAAGAACCTTCAGTGCAAAAGAAATGCCTCCATATGATGCCAAATGCCTCAGTCATTTAGCAGCATGCACAACCAGAGGACAATTTGAAGGAAAATGGGCTATGTTATGATGGGGAACAAAAGTGGCATTCCCATATGAAGATACCTATGTGAAAACAGTAAGGATGGACAATGGATTAGGATGGACAAGCAAGAAACTCATGTATCCATCCCAGGTAGGAGAATGAATAAAGGTTGTCCAGATGAAGAAAATGAATTGCTCAGACATCATTGAAAAACCAGGAGAGTCAAGGTGTGGAGAAAGACCTCAGTTGGTGATATATGGATGTGTTTTCACTAGTACTGGATGGGAAGAAGGACTATTGGCCTGCCCTGCACATCTATTAAAGAAGGAATCAGCAAGTTTTATGCAGATAGTGAGTGACAAATGTCTAGAATCATGGGCCAAGTATTCAAATTTACTCATATGGGTAGACAATGAAGCAGGACCAGTTTCTATAATACCACTAACAAATGCAACAATGTGCTTCAGGAAAAATAAAGTATATGGACAGATAATTGAAGTTCTGGGAATGAATGGAGGAACTCCAGTGCTAATGGGTTGATTTTGGGATTTTAGATCCAGAGCCTACATGCCATTGTCTAAAAATCAGGGAGGAATATGCTCTGTGGTAATGCTTCATGTACCATCATTGGTGATTCCCCAAAGTGAACACCATATTGATGAACATTTTGGGGAAGAAGAGATCATCCGAACGCTGCCAACTGAAGAGAAGCAATTACTTTTCAGAAAAATCAATGCAGTCTTATGACAATATCCCCGATGATCATACATTGTTCAGAAAGACAGCAATGATAAAGACAGCTATATTCTTGCCAAGACTTAAAGCTGCAGCAAATGCCAAGTAGCTGCAGATTACCTGAGGGGATCTGCTGCTGACAAGCAATGCAACAATAAAAGGATTCAATGCAATTAGAGAAGAAATAAGAGCCACCAGGCTGATGACTCTCCAAAATTGATATGTCCTGGACTTAATGACAGAAATGGAACGAGGTATGTACGGCAAGGTCAGGGCTTCTTGCTGTTCATTTACACCTTCTCATGATGGAGAAAATGGAACCCTGACAGAAGCAATAGCCATGCTGTCAACTTTTCACTCAAAGATGGTGGAGGAAGTAGATGAAATTGAAGATGATGATTGCTTTACATCTCTGTTCTCATGGATCCCAGCTTGCCTGGCAAATGCTTTCAAGATGCTTGGCGCAATACTAGTGTTTGTATTGCTAGGATTCTGTCTCAAAAGGATAATTGTCAGACAATGTAAGAGAAAAGCCATGAAAGCTGTTGGAATGAAGATAATGATGGACATGGATACTATAACCGGTGAACAAAGTGAAGACTGTATTTATGAGAGCATAAAGAAAAGTACAATTTCACCTTTTATGTTATGTTATGTTACTTGGCATTTATATAGTACTCTATATATCATTGGTATGACCTCAAAGCGCTGGTTGGTTGAACTCCCTCGGGAAGCGTAGTTCTGGTCAGTAAACAGATAGTGTCATAGGCTGTGTGGGTGCACCAGATATTTGTGCAGCTGATGTAATTGCCTGGTGGTAGCTGCATCCTAACGTTAGTTGTGGTGCTGGAGATATCAGTTGGATGTGTACAATCTGGTGGGTGGACAACCAGACTGGGCTCTGGCTGTGTTAGGCCTTAGGGACGCATATGTGAGAAACTAGGCCGGAATGTGCTCGGCTAGTAGCGTTTTATTAGGGTGATGGTTCATGGGGTAGTATTCGTATGTGAACAGCAAGACTGAATTAATCGGGGTATAGCTGTGTTCTAGTTGAATTATGGTGTATAGTAGAGAGTAAGCGTAGTGATGTCATATGATGGTTATCTTTAAAGCGCCCAAGACCAGGCACATGAACAGGATGGCAGGGAACATAGCGACAGACAGACACATAAAGACAGGGGACTGGGCTTACAGTGAAGGTGAGGGGGAATACGGATATATAGCAACAGCATGGGGAACAGGAAGGCTCGTACACAGTGATACATGTGTTGACATTTACATTTGTATTTTTATCTATATACGATTCAGGCTTATGTTCACAGCTCCACCCAAGTGTGGAATATGACAACATTTGTATTTCTATCTAGAAGTGACGTTCATAATCCTGTCAGGGCCTGGCGCAGGCTAATGTTCACAGTTCTAACTGAGTACTCCATTAATTCCAACCATTTCGATCCATTTTATCCACTCAGTCATTTTCTTCCATTCCATCCATTCCACTCACTCATCCATTCCATCCATTTCATCCACTCCACCCATTCCACCCATTCCATCGTTTCCATCCATTCCATCCACTCCACCCATTCCATCCATTCCATCCACTCGGTCCATTCCATCCCTCCAAACCATCCATCGAAGGAACTAAAGAACTATGTTCTGTTATCCTAAAGATCAGAAGGAATATGTGGGACAATGGATATTCTGTGCACCAGCGGGAGATTGTTGTCTGATCACCTGGAGTGTGAATGAACATATCACAATGCTGGTCACCTGAGGGGGGTGACAAAGATCTGGGTTCTAAAGGAAAGAAAATATGATGAAATGATAGAAGAAGATGAAGCAGAATTGCAGAAAAGGAGGCAAAGAGTTTTGTCGACCACTCAACCAGGTGGGGAAATGTAGAGGAGCAGGTGGACAGTTTCACCCTGATCTCCACCCCTTAGCACCATTCCAGTTGAATGACAGACAAAGAGCAACAATTGGGTACCATGCATGAATCCTTGCAACATGTTTGTACCACGTTGAGTATATGAGATACGATAGGCACTCAGACAACCATTTAGAGTGTACCCGCAAGCTGACATAGTGGAGGAAACCTGCTAAGAAGGATGCCCTTTGTCGAGTTGTTGAAATACAGCCATGAACAGAATGGATGTACGTTAAGACAAAGTCTGTTGACAGCAAAAGAATGTATTTATTTATTTGTTTATAACGCGCTGAAAGCCTGCGGGCATCAGAGCGCTAAAAAAGAGACAGGACAACAAGTAGTGAGAACAGGACACAAGTGAATTGACCGATTTCCTCAGGAAAGACTAACCTGTTTCGCGAATTTAGTTGAAAAGAAATGTTTTCAATTTTTTTCGGAAGGAAATGTAGTTGGACTCGAGCTTCAGTGTGATGGGTAGTTCGTTCCATTTTTTTAAACTTAGAGTTGGAAAGGCTTTTCCAAGTCCGTGCTGTTTTTTAGTTGTGGAGGTTTGTAGTTGTCCTGTATTAGAGGATCTGAATCGCCTAGTAGGGGTATACTAATTGAAATGTTTTTTGAGGTAAGCTGGTGCATTGCCGTATAAGCAGCGGTGAACGATAGTAAGATATTTAAACATGATTCTTTCTTTCATGGCCAACCAATGGAGGGCCTTTCTTTCGCCAGTGATGTGATCCCTCCAAGTGTTTCCCGTGATGGTGCTGATGGTGTTATTTTGAATCACCTGACATTTCTTCACGCAGTTGCTATTTGCTCCTAATAGTAGGGCATTACCATAATCCAATCTGGAAAGTATTGTAGCCTTAATGTCAGAAATAATACAATAGAACCTATGCTGAAACAATATGAAAATACTTAAGGAAGACGATGTAACTGGATCACTAAGAGAAACATTCTTTCAATGATACAGTAATCATGAACATGAAGAAGAATGAAGTGACTCACTGGTTAATAACTGTTAATATGCCGTCACACACACTAGAAAGAACAGGTAGAAGCTTGCTTATAAGTGGTATATATGAAACATTTAGAATGACCATTAGAACAAGATGGATGAGGGATTATGTCAATCAACTCAGCTACCTCAAAATACGAACCCATGATCCTGAAGTGAAAAGATGATGAAGAAACTGTTTTTCCCTTGCAAAATAAAGGAGTACATTGGCCTGAGACCAATGATGCTATTTCGAGAAATGAAGGCAAAGTATGAAGGGTTGTCTAAAGAGCAGACCAAGAGTGAAGGAAATATTTCTCAAGATCAGGAAGAACAAGAACATGTACAAATGCCAAGTATTGGACAATTAAAAGCGTATAAAGTTTCTATTGGATAGAGTGAGCAAGTCTCTAAAGGCCAAGAGAAGCAACTGCACCCAGCATAATTGAATCAAATAGTGTTAAATGCACTGTCAAAATTGAAGAATTTGTGGTCTCTTAACACATGATGAAGCGCTCGCAAAGAAGGGCTATTCATTAGGCTTGACACTAAGATAATGGTGTGCCTATACTCCCTTAAATGTTCCGTGATAGTGCAGACTGACAAGGTCAATCTTCAAACAGAGGACACTGGCATGAGGCCTACCAATGAGAGAGGGTAGACTAATTGGGAAAAGAAGGGAAAAGCTGATGTATCTCCATTCACCTGGGTTTCGTTTCTATGTCTAGGGTTGGATTTGGGTTGCCAACCAATCAAAAAAGCCTGCTGTGCACTTTTACATCCAATGTTGCAAGTATTATTCTGCTTCCATATTCTTTGCTGTAATCAGTATTATACGTATTTAGAAGTGGCGCAGGGTGTGTCCTACAGACAAGGGGCCGCCAATGAGAGACTAATACTTATGTATTCTATATGTAGACACGTTCCCCAATCCAATCCCACCCCTCAATAGGTTTTTTATAATATGCCACGTAGGATGAGGTCATTAATGACGCATCTAGCATTATATAAGCTAAGTCTAATCAAGAAGACATTATGATCCTGCATGAATCAATTTGATGAATGATGATTAACCCTGTTTTCCTTCATTGAGATAAAAGCAGTATTTTACCATCTTGTGTCTGTCGGTTGTTTGGTCTGAGACATTTTATTGGTAATTCCATCTAGCACTAAGATGCTTCAAGGTGCTAGAGTACACAGCTATGCCTTTTCACGGAATTCAAACTCCTCCCCAACTCCCCACCTCCAGTCTGTCTTCAGACCCCTGCTAGGAACTGAATACTCCCTAGTCATCTGGGATGATCTTAAAAGAACCGCAGAATTGGAGGATTGTGCCGCACTTATCCTCCCTGACCTCTCAGCAGCCTTTGACACCATTGAGCATAGCACCCTCTCGTACAGACTCCTTTCACTCGGCATAAGGGATGCAGCATGGAAGTGGATTTCCTTCTTCCTCAGCAACCAGATGCCAAATCACTCATCACTCAAGTGCCACCCTTCTACTCGACCCTGCACCCTTTACTGATGGTGTACAACAGGGTGCCTCCCTATCACCTCTGCTCTTTAATCTCTACCTGAGCCTCTTCCCTGCTCTTATCCCCGCACATGGCCGGAATTGCAACTCCTATGCAGCTTACAGCCAGATTATCTTGATTATCTCAAAGGACACCTCCTAACCTCATGCCTCACAGAAATCAACCAGTGGATGATGGATAATCAACTCATCAACCCTGGGAAACTGAAATCATGATCTGCAGGGAAGACTGCCCTCTGACCCCCACCACACCTTGGCCACCACCCCAGGCTCCCCAGCTCCAACAAAGTAAAAAAGCTGTGATGCACCATGGAAGCCGATCTGACACTTTCACATCACATCAACTCTGTGTCTAAATCATGATACCTACACCTATGCATTCTCTGACACATCTACCCCTTCTTCTCTTGCCTTCACAGAGTTGCCACTATCATGACTATGGTCTCCCACCTAAACTACGTCAACTCCCTATAGCTGGATACCCCTGCATCTCAAACTCCAATGGATCCCAAACACTACAGACAAGCTCCTCATAGCCCTACGCCCTAGAGAACACTTCACACCCACCTTCTGTGTTCTTCACTGGCTCTCTTTCAAGCAACAGTCCACCTTCAAATCAGTGTGCATCACCCACTGCACTCTGCACCAGACAGGACCAGAAAATCTACAACACAAGCTTTCCCCCAACAGACCAAACAGAATCCTGAGATCAGGCACCGCTCTCCTCCTTCTCATCACATCCACCAAATCAACCAGAATAGAAGATCCTCCTTTTCCGTCCAGGCACCTACAATATGGATCTCCTTCCATTTTAGCATTCCCCGATTAAAGGCTCATCTCGCCCTCTGGAAGGCACTGAAGTCCTGGCTCTTCCCCCCTGCACCTGGACAGACCAAACCTCTCTCTTGGGTGAATCTCACCCCCTGACGGATAGGCTGAGCCATCAATGAGACCCTCTAAGAAAGTAGTGAGCATGCACAGAAAGGACTCCTGTTGACCCACAGGACATGACCTGTGCCCCTGCAACGAAACAAGAAATCAGCTATGACTCACAGATACGTATCACACTCCATCTCAATGGAAGATAGACGTATACCTCCGAAGGCACGGCCACCAACCCTTACGCATCTGAATTCATCCAATACTTGAAGACACATCACACAACACCTCTGCCACTAGAATGCAGATAAGTCCCTCGATAAAATTCAGTCTAGCTGGACACTTAATCAGGCCCCTTGACTCACATACTCTCCCAATAACCTACACAGCACACATACACAAGCCAGCTCTACATGGGTCACTTGCAGGGACATAGTCACCTACATTTTAAATTCTTTTGACCAATCCCTGTGGACTTTGATCCGTACCAATGGGAATATGTGCTATACACATGCCTTAATAATAACATTGTATTACAGTACATAGAACATCAGCTGGTTGGTTAATGGGTTGGTTTAATTGGATGTGTTAGAGAAGCAATTCATAACGTATCATATTAAACTACAGGGAATAGAAACTGACTTGCTAATAGAAGGGGGCTAGATAGAAGGCTATGATACTCCATTGATTCACTTTAATTGTTTACATAATAAGCCCATTGTGCGTGCAGGGACTAGCAGCTGGGAGCACAATAGGCATAATACACTATGACACCGAAGACAAAGTTTAGTCGTTAAGAATCCTGTGATAGTAGATAAGGACTGATATAGCCTTCTATAATACGCTTGAAAATGGGAGTGGTTATAGAGACAATCCTGAACTTCTGACAAGCAGATTTCATGTTCAGGAAGTGCAGATAGCATTTTTGGATAGGCAGCTGGTGCGGCAGGACACTTTGCTGATAGTTGTTTTATCTGCACGTTTGTTTGGTTCCAAATTATTGACACTGCAATTTTTCCAAATTTTAACGGCATTCTTTTTTTCTCATTTTTGTACTTCTTCATGTTTTTGAAATTAAAAGTGGGCATGCTGTTTTTTTCATGTTAGCTTCCTAACTGCTCACTGATGTTTGATAACTCATTGGACCTCATTAAACGTTTGGTGGTATTAACTTTAGTCATACTGCTAAACTCATTAACCATTACAGCATGCAGTAAGCATGCAACAATTTGAAGGGGTCCACATGATTCTGAGTCATGCAGACGTTCAGTTCTTCCCCATTTCGGAGTCTCATAGGATTCCATGGGGAAATGCCATATTACCTCATGCCGTGATGTTGCATCCGGTACTGTCTTTGTGTGGAGGATATTTACACAAAAGCTGGTCGTTTTTTTGAGTTTCAGCTATGAATTTTGCCGATTAGTAAAGTATCAAGAATTCCTAAATAATAGTATGTTTTACCACTACCACAAAATACATATTAAGGTCCACCGAGTTAAGGTGTGGTACAAGTTTGGATATTTCAAAAAGTGCCTACATTTCTACATCTTCTGGCCAGTATAAGTTAACTAATGTATACTTTGATGGACGAAGGGAGGAACCCAACAGGTGGACTCCAACAGTTGTATCCATGGATTCAGATTGATTTGAGTACATGCTCTTAGCAGCCGTATGCTTTTTGATTAGTTTTATTATCCCTTCCATTTAATGGGTTTACTGTAGCTGAAATAACTACTGGCTCCCCTATCCTGATAGCATTAATGGGAGAATGGCCTTAGTTCAACAGTGCAATAATTCAGATGGCCATACACATTGTTGATTGGCTGTAGGCCTTAGATTCCTAAAACAGGATTGGTGAATAGCAGGATGCTATAACTATGTTCAAGAACACCATTGCTAATATTGGGAATTGCTTGTTTGACTATACTGTTATAATGCCCATATATATTGTCTGTATGAAATAATAAATATACATAAAGGCTAAACAGATGTGTGAGAACATTTGTAATGTGTTCCTATTTATTTTGCAAGAGGAAATACTTGCTGCTTCAGTGATAAAATCTGTATGTAAGTTTGATGCCACTTAATGTTGATCCTTTACACAAGGTTGACAGCAATTGGTTGCTAGATGTTCTGAGTGTAGGCCCACAACAATGGTGTGGCTAATAATAAACCTGCCAGGTGCTCAGGAGTATTCCCTTGACATAAAGCTCAGAGATCCAACTCTCCGTAGCCGTGCCTCAAGTGTAGCATTATTCTTTGTTGTATAACCGGACACAGCCCCAGGAGGGCATTCTGACTGCCTCTGGGGCATAGGTTAGGCTCTGGCAAGTGAGTCAGCTCTGAGCTGGGGGTAATTCTGCTGCAAATTTGCCAATTTTTGGTACAATTTCCCCACAGTAATACCGCCGACAGTAGTTGCACTGAAAATTCCCCATTGGGCCCAATGGGGAATGGGGAATTCCAGAATGGGCCCAATGGGGAATGGGGAATTACTTTTCCGCCAAATCCGTGATCCAGCGGTAATAGGACTGGGAGGTTTAGGGGTAACGCTATTAGCCCCAGCTGTAACCCCACAGTAATATCACAGGGATACTGCCCAACTCGTGATGAGGCCCTATCACAGATGCAGTTCTGTTTACACCGCTGTTATAGTACACACTTTACATTACACACACTCGGCCTCATCACGAGTGGGGCTGTATGCTGGCTGTAATACCACCCGACTGTAATAGCCTTAGCACCCACAGGTCTGTCAGTATTACCGCCGGATCATAGGTTGGGCATTAATGGTAAATCCCCATTTTTCGGCGTTAATACTGTGGGCTAATTCAGCCGGCGATAAAACCACTGAAAACTGGGCACTAAAGGGGATTTTCACCTCTAGTAAAAAGCTGCAGGTAAAACATCCCATTTAGTGCCCAACTCGTAATAGGGCCAGACCTTAAATGCTCGTGCTAATACTGTTACCGCTTCATTTAAGGGCTAAAGCCCAACTCACGATGAGGCCCACTGAGTGTATACTGAATTCTGTGATGGAGAGTGTGTAGTTGTTATAGTAAATACTGAATATAAAATGATTCAAATGCCAAGGCTCATCACCCCACTCCATTGAATTATCTGTATAGGGAAGACTGGAATGGAGAGTGGTGAGAAAAAAGTGCAATTTTGAATCAACGTGTTGTGGGTGTTGTGGTTTTAACACCTACAGTATATTCGACCAACAGTGTATTGAACACATATGTGTCTCATTAACCAAGGCTGCTGGTCGCGGGAATGCTCATTTCAGCCTCCCCATCTCATTGCGTCTGTCACAACCAAAGGGTTTTCCACAAGCATTTGATATTCTTGCTGATGGAAAACTATTGAAATACTATTGAATCCATCTTTTAGCATCTATAGATTTTGGGTGGATTACATATGAATCTATGTTACATGCCTTCCTCCACGTGTACATGAAGAGAGGCACTTAAACTACTGTATAATTCAATGTGAAAAACGAAATACATGTGTTGCACTTTGTACTGCAACCCATGCATATTGCATGCAAGGGACTGGAGTGAAGCTAAGTGCACACGTTACCAGTCCGATCAGTTCATTTTTGACATTAAAGGAAATGTTCCCCACTTTTATTATTTGTATTACACTTGCCTGTGCAGTGTGTGCGGCCATTTTTATACGTCTTTGCATGTGCACTGTGTGTACATGGTTCGCATGGGAATGCTTTGTGGCGTGTTTGTGCATCTGTAGCTTGTAGATGAGGGTATTGGCTTGGAGGGGCTAATTCCAACTAAACGCTGCTTTTACCCTCTTCTGCCTGCTTCTTCTTGTATATATCAGTCTGTTTACCTTTTCCTGTCCAACAATGACTCACCACCTGTTTACTGTTTTTACCAGACTCTCTATCCCAAATATACACACCCCCTGCCTTACATACGCTGAATGACACACCATACAGTCAACCACTAGAATTCCTAGAACATTTTAAGGACACAATCCAGCTGGGGGAAGAAGAGAAGACGTTTTCTAACAGAAAACAAACAGTATTTTAACCTAACACAAATGGATGCAGACACAAAGCTGAAAACAAGAATGAATGCATGTTTTCACTTCATGGCTTATAATATGCATATTCACATTTTGGCAATTGAAGTACTTCGATGATTCAGCTGCGCTCCCTAACCAAACCGTTGTCTGCACAGATAATTAATCATCTAATCCTTCTGCTTTTCTTGGCTCGTTAGAATTCCTGGAAGCCAACAGGGTGCTGAGAGCACCACTGCAGGGCATAGAGGGGAACTGGCGGGCGGGTGAAGTTAGAAGGGGGAAGGGAATGGATTAAACAAAATATATATAAATATATAAATATATATATATATAGTAAAAAACGTTGTTAAAGGGACGTTATGGTTAAGTTGCGCTACTAAAAACCTATGAAATTCAGTAAAAAAAACTTTGTTAATGGGACCTTATGGTTCCAAGTAAAACCGAAAAAAACCTGAAATTCGCCAGTTATGGTAAGCTAAGCAACCATAACTCGCGCCATCACCATGCACTGCTAGGACTAATACCCAGAACATCAAAGATGACACGGGTTTGGCGGTAATGGAATTCCCCATTCCCCACTGAGCCCATTCGGGAATGCCCCATTTCCCGCCGGCTGTAATAGCGCGAATTTTCGGCTGATTTCCCCCCAGCTCAGAGCTGGGGAGAAATCCGCCGAAGCCCTGATTTGGCAGACCCTTAAATCCGGCGGTAATAGCGCGACCGCCGGATTTAAGGGTTACCGCCAAACTTGTGATGAGGCCCATTATATGGAATAATAAATAAGCAGTGGAACCTACATATCTAACACATCAACCATCCATTTAAATAACATATGTAATAAAATGGATTATACCATAACAAAAAAGATATGCCTCCAACATATTTACCTCACAGAAACTGCAGAGCTAGAAGCAACAGGAGACCTACACAACACTACGAATACAACTTACCAGAAACTAGTAAGTAAACTTCATTTTTCTTATTTATTTCTAAACTTTTTGTATAAGGTACAGTATAATTAATATATTTTTGTTTTTCACACAGAAATGTGCAGTACTTTGGAGTGGCATGAAGAAAGTTTTCCAAGTGACGAAATGTCTGAAGAAAGTGATAATAATGGTAAACACTTCTCAATGTAAATAAATTAATAATCATTACTTTATGTGTACTTAACATATATATATATATATATATATATATATATATATATATATATATATATATATATATATTATTTTTTTTTAACAGACCATAGAAAAATTGAAAATATAACATCAAAAGACACATTGGAAAAGACTCTGCAACGAAAATAGACATGCTCAAGGAAAATGTCAATGGTTTGAAACAGTTAGTGGAGGACCACATAAAAGAAAAAGATAAATACCATTGTCCCACCTTTACCTGTGCCCCCTCTATATGTCCCAGTGAACTATCCTCAAACCCTCAACACCAAGATAAACGTTTTGATGAGACTTCCTTCCCTTCATCCCCTCCCATCCATCCTCTCCAAACCCCGAATTCCCCTGTATTTGTATCTGTTTCTGCTTCCCCGTCTCTTTCATAAATTGTGTACATGTATATAATAAAAAAAAATGTTGTTTCTTTTAATGAAATTCGTTGTGTCTTATTTTATTTTTTTAAAGCAGTTAAAATGTCCGCGGAAAATGCTGTAACGCTCACCTGACTCCCACGGAGGCGCTGGCCTGGTTCGAGCTGTTGTGACCTCGTCTAAGGTGATGCACAGGGGTCGGGAGACGGACTGGACCGGGCCACAAAGCTGGCTTGTCTGACTCGCAGAAGTATCCTTCTGTAGGTGAAAATAGGGGGTTAACAGTCTGCGGGGTAATGCAATCGGCCTCCCACTTACCCCTCTCACCCTCCTCAAAACCCTTCTGTGCTTCCCCGTAGCATCTCACCTTAGGGTCTGGAAGGACAAGCTCTCCATCCTGTTTCTGATGCAGGGGCGCGTTGGTATCCAGTTACTTCACTGGATTTTCGGATTGGTAAAAACCAAACTTGCTTGGCTTCCAGGTAAGTTTTTGATAAGTGGTTCCCCTTGTGTCCATGCATTAATGTTCTAATGCTAGTGTCTTTTTCCCCATAGGGGCCGGGGTACGGAATGCCGGGGAACAGGCACCGACCCGAGATGAGAGGTGAAATCCTTGTGGAAATCAGGCAAGTCTTTAATGAGCGTCTTGGTAATGTCTTTTCATTCGCTCATTAACGCTGATGTCTTTTTCCCCTTAGGGGCCGGGGTCCGAAAATGCCTCGATGCGGCGCGGACCCGAAATGAAAAGGGAATGACCCAGCAGGTAAGTCTTAACATGGAGATTTAGCTTCCCTTTTCCCTTCTTTCTCTCACCTTCGTTATTGTCTTTTTCTCCCTAGGCGCTGGGGCCCGACTGTGAATCCGGATGGTTGCTGCAGAACATGGAAGCGCCCTGTAAGATGAGTAGAATGAGGCGCTGCAGCGATCGATGTGATGTGCTTTTAAAAATAAATGTCTTCCTTTTCAGGATCGTCGGCGAAATGTCTCCGGGATGCAGATTTAGCAGGTAAGGCCTTTTCCTTCTTCTGTTCTCTTGTTCCCTTCCTTTGCAGGTGATTCAGGATGCTGGCAGGCGTGGCAGAAGTCAGGATGCAGAAGCAGACACGGTGAGCGTCCAGCTGCTAGATGCAGAACAACGCGAAGCACGTGTGGCTGATCGGGTGTGGTTTAAATAGCCTTGGAAGAGGTTCCTAGAATGTGTCCTTCCTCCAATCAGGTATGTATCCTTCCCTGACCACGCCCGGGTGGTAAATGAGTCCCACAGGTAAAGTAGTTCCGTTCAGGCCTCAAGGAGGCCGGGGTTCTGCAGCATGGTCTGCATCAGGTAAGTGCACCCAAACACTTTCATAATGAGCCTGGCACCTATGGCGCCAGGACTGACGTTTTCTATGAGCCGGGTGCCATAGGCGCCAGGACACTGTCCAAAGGGCCCCTATAAGGGGTTGCTGGGACCTTCGCCGGGGACTTGATGTCCGCTTTCGGGGACGCAGGGCCTGAGCCGGCTCCCCGGGAGCGGGCATCGTGACAGCACTCCCCCCCCAAGGCCCCTCCCAAGGTTGTTCCCTCTGGGGGTTTTGGTTTGTCTGGGAAGAGTCGGTGGAATTTCCTGACTAATCGAGGTGCATGCACATGGTCACTGGGTTCCCACAACCTCTCCTGAGGTCCATACCCCTTCCAATCAATTAGGTAGAAAAGCTTTGACCTAAACATTTTTGAATCTAAAATGTTCCTCACTTCGAATTCGGATTCCCCATCTATTTGAATAGGTTCTGGAGGTTTGAGTAGTCGGGTTCCGGGTACCACTGGTTTCAGAAGTGACACATGAAAAACAGGGTGAATTTGCATATTAGCTGGTAAATCAAGTTTAACCGCTACTGGGTTAATTATTGCCGTAATAGAATAAGGTCCCAGATATTTTGGGTTAAAAGTTCAGGGCCCTTTGAGCGGTAAATGTCTGGTAGCTAACCACACTTGATCCCCAATCTGATACGGAAGTGCTTCACTCCGATGTAGGTCAGCATTCTCCTTGTATTTTCTCTTGGCTTGTTGTAAATGCGTGGTTGCCTCTTTGAAGGCTCGGGTAATGGTAGAATGCAGATGTTCTACTGCGGGCACTCCGAGGTTCTGAGGTGAGTCGAGGTTTGAGGTTCAAGGGTGATGTCCAAACAAGGTATATAAAGGACTATGGCCAGTTCCAGAGTGTACCAAAGTATTATATTCGTATTCGGCTATCCAAAGAATGTCTTTCCAGTTGCTTTCAGATTTCTGTAACATACACCGTAAGTACTGCTCAAGGGTCTGATTTGTCCTCTCAGTCTGACCATCGGTCTGAGGGTGGTGACTGGTCGATAATCTTACGTCGATTTGTGCCATTTGACAACATTTGCGCCAGAAGTGGGAAATGAATTGGCTTCCCCAGTCAGAGATTAGTATAGATGGGAATCCATGTAGCCGAACAATATTTTCGAGGAATTCTTTGGCTAGGACAGAAGCTGAAGGTAAACCTTTCAAAGGAATGAAGTGGGCCATTTTGGAAAACAAATCCACAATTACCAGAATGGTATTGTATCCCGAACAAGGAGGCAGGTCCGTAATAAAATCCATTGATAGGGTGTGCCAGGGTGTTGGCGGTACGTCTAGAGGTTGGAGGAGACCGGCTGGTCTTTTCTTGGCAATACCGGGGTGTCCCTCTATTAATGTATCATGATAACCGGAAATAACTAGTTCGTGTAAATCCTTGTGTGGCAGGAATAAGCGTCCTTGGTAATAAGGTAAACCATTATCTATGGTAAAGTCTGATCCCTTTTGTATCCAATCTTGTAGGACTGTAGGATCCAGGAGTTGTTTCACTCTGACTTGAATGTCTTCAAGCGTCTGTAACAAAGTCATGCCTAGAATTCTCTGTTCGGGAATTATTGGTACTGGTTCTGAGTTTGTATCAGGTTCTCCCATTCCAATTCGGGATAAGGCATCTGCTTTGCCGTTCTTGCAGCCAGGTCGATAGGTAATCACAAAATCAAATTCAGCAAAAAACAAAGCCCATCGGAGCTGCCGTGATGACTGAGCCTTGGCGGTTTTCAAATACTGTAAATTCCGGTGATCAGTGATCACTGTGATGGTATGTCGAGCACCAAGCAGGTAATGCCGCCAGGCTTTAAAAGCGGACTTTATGGATAACAGTTCTTTGTCAGTGATTGCATAATTAATCTCTGGTGCCGAGAATTTTCTGGACCAAAATGCTACGGGATGCAGTTGGTTGGTTTCGGGATCTCTTTGAGATAGAACTGCTCCCCTGGCTAGGCTCGATGCGTCAGTTTCGACGACATACGGGAGATCTGGACATGGGTGTTTCATTATAGGTGCAGAGGTAAACTTAGCTTTTAAATCCTGGAAGGCGTGCTCGGCTTCTTCAGACCATTCAAAACGTTTATTTTTCCTCAAGAGTGCAGTAATGGGTTGTACTATGCCTGAAAATTCCGGGATAAACCTGCGATAGAAATTGGCAAAGCCGAGCATGCTATGCACCCCTTTTACAGAGCTAGGTGATGGCCATTTGAGGATGGCATCCACTTTTCTTGAGTCCATTCGGACTCCTTTGGGTGTCAGGATGAAACCGAGAAACTCAACTTCTGTGGTATGGAAAACACATTTCTCCAGTTTAGCAAATAGTTTGTGTTGGCACAGTTTTTCCAGAACTGCCCTAACGTGTTTTCTGTGATCAGATTCCGAAGAAGAGTACACTAGAATGTCATTGATATAGACGACAACACAAACATCAATGAGTTCCCGAAGGACATCATTCATGAAGAATTGGAAGGCAGCAGACACATTGCACAACCCGAAGGGCATTACCTGGTATTCGAATAATCCATACTTAGTACGGAAGGCCGTTTTCCATTCGTCGCCTTCTTTTACTCGCACCAGATGATATGCCCCCCGGAGGTCTAACTTGGTGTATATGCAAGCGTCCTTTACCTGGTCAAGGAGTTCAGGGATCAGAGGCAGAGGATAACGGTTTTTAACCGCTATCTGATTCAATGCGCGGTAATCAATACAAGTTCTGAGGTCCCCTTCCTTTTTAGGCACGAAGAACAAAGCCGAGGCCGCCGGGGACTTTGACGGGCGAATAAAACCATTGGCGAGGTATTGATCCAAATATTGTCTCAGATGCAGGTTCTCAGGTTCGGTAAGGGCATAAATCCTGCTACAAGGGGGTTGTGCACCGGGCACCAGATCGATTTGGCAATCGTATGATCGATGAGGAGGTAACGTGTTGGCCTGTTCCTTTTGGAAGACGTCCTGAAAGTCTTGGTATTCCGGAGGCAATTGCATGGAGGCAGAGGTTACAGATGCTAGATTAATCTTCAGGTTTTCTGGATAACAGGTTTGTGCACAATCCGGGAAGGTTATTCTCTTAGCTCGCCAATCAATTTGAGGATTATGTGTCTCTAACCAAGGGATTCCAAGAATAACCTGAAACTGTGGGGCCTTGATTACATCAAACACAACTGCCTCCCGATGGCCGTCGGGACCAATAAGAGTCACCTCAGTAGTGGAATGCGTTACCGGTCCAGAGGCAATTTCAGTTCCATCTACTGTGGTGATGACGTCTTTGCTGGTTTTAGGACGGAGAGGGAGGTTAATCCTGGAGACCATCTCACGGTCCACATAATTTCCAATAGCCCCGCTATCGATGTATGCCTTTATTGCATGCAACTGCTTAGGCTGTTGTGGATCCATTGGCACTATGAAATGCGAGGTCTGAGAGATAGTTTACAAGCTCGGCAAGCGGACTCCTACGCTTGTCGGGCTGAGTCGTTTCCCGAAACAGAATCTTCAAGGTTTTTATCAGCGGCCCCTACCGCCTTTCGGGGCGGTTTTGCCGGGCAATCTCGTAGAAAGTGTCCAGAGTTCCCACAATAAAGACATAACTTTAATTGCCGCCTCCTTTCACGTTCCTTTTGAGTTAAAGGTCCTTTAACCCCACCAATTTGCATAGGCTCTGAGACATCAACTCCCTAGGGGTTAGCGTGGGTCTTGACCAACACCCGGGTCTCAAACCTGGACCGATCTGCTTTTCTGTTCTGGAGTCTGTGATCCAATTGGACAAATAAGTCTATATATTCTGTGCATTCTTGGGGCAGATTTACAACTTGGGCCAGGACATATTTAAGTTCTCCACGTAAACCTCGATAAAATAACGTGATTCTCTTATCCTCTGGCCACCCAGTTTCTACAATTAGTCTATTAAAGGTTGCAATGTAGGATAGGAGATCCTGATTGCCCTGTTGCAGGGATAGAAGTTCATCATCCAGAGCCTGCCCCTGAGAGTGTCGAGCAAATAACCTTTCCATGCTTGCTTGAAATCCTTGAAAATCATGGAGAATCGGATCATCCTGAGTAACCAGTGGAACTGACCAATCGGCAGCGCAGCCGCTGAGATATGACAATACAAAGGCTACTTTGGTCTGAACATTAGGGAAGGCCCCAGGCCTGCATAGGAAGTGCAAACGACACTGATTCATGAATACGGGGAATCGTTTGGGGTCCCCAGCAAAGCGTTCGGGTGGGGCCAGCGGCATGTTTCCAGGTAGATTAATATGCACAGGGTTACTGGGAACCACAGGAGAGGGGTTCCCTCCGGAACAGGGTAGAGGAGTTTGTCCAGCTTGACTTTGCAAAAGCTGTCTGGCCAGGTCATCCGTTCTTTCCTTTGATATTATTAATTCCCTCTTGAGGGCATTAATCTCTTGACGAGCGGCATGTACTTCGGCCCGTAATTCCCCCAGTAACTGGGCCAACTGATCAGTCTCAGAAGTTTCCATAGCGCCTGGGTGGGAATTTGTAGGAAGGCTTCGCGTTCTGTAATGCTCACCTGACTCCCACGGAGGCGCTGGCCTGGTTCGCGCTGTTGTGACCTCGTCTAAGGTGATGCGCAGGGGTCGGGAGACGGACTGGACCGGGCCCCAAATCTGGCTTGTCTGACTCGCAGAAGTATCCTTCTGTAGGTGAAAATAGGGGGTTAACTGTCTGCGGGGTAATGCAATCGGCCTCCCACTTACCCCTCTCACCCTCCTCAAAACCCTTCTGTGCTTCCCCGTAGCGTCTCACCTTAGGGTCTGGAAGGACGAGCTCTCCATCCTGCTTCTGATGCAGGGGCGCGTTGGTATCCAGTTACTTCACTGGATTTTCGGATTGGTGAGAACCAAACTTGCTTGGCTTCCAGGTAAGTTTTTGATAAGTGGTTCCCCTTGTGTCCATGCATTAATGTTCTAATGCTAGTGTCTTTTTCCCCTTAGGGGCCGGGTCCGAAAAGGCCTGGATGCGGCGCGGACCCGAAACGAAAAGGGAACGACCCAGCAGGTAAGTCTTAACATGGAGATTTAGCTTCCCTTTTCCCTTCTTTCTCTCACCTTCGTTATTTTCGTTTTCTCCCTTGGCGCTGGGGCGCGACTGTGAATCCGGATGGTGGCTGCAGAACATGGAAGCGCCCTGTAAGATGAGTAGAATGAGGCGCTGCAGCGATCGATGTGATGTGCTTTTAAAAATAAATGTCTTCCTTTTCAGGATCGTCGGCGAAATGTCTCCGGGATGCAGATTTAGCAGGTAAGGCCTTTTTCTTCTTCTGTTCTCTTGTTCCCTTCCTTTGCAGGTGATTCAGGATGCTGGCAGGCGTGGCAGATGTCAGGATGCAGAAGCAGACACGGTGAGCGTCCAGCTGCTAGATGCAGAACAACGCGAAGCACGTGTGGCTGATCGGGTGTGGTTTAAATAGCCTTGGAAGAAGTTCCTAGAATGTGTCCTTCCTCCAATCAGGTATGTATCCTTCCCCGACCACGCCCGGGTGGTAAATGAGTCCCACAGGTAAAGTAGTTCCTTTCAGGCCTCAAGGAGGCCGGGGTTCTGCAGCATGGTCTGCATCAGGTAAGTGCACCCAAACACTTTCATAATGAGCCTGGCGCCTATGGCGCCAGGACTGACGTTTTCTATCAGCCTGGCGCCATAGGCGCCAGGACACTGTCCAAAGGGCCCCTATAAGGGGTTGCTGGGACCTTCCCCGGGGACTTGATGTCCGCTTTCGGGGACGCAGGGCCTGAGCCGGCTCCCCAGGAGCGGGCATCATGACAAATGCGCCTGTCTGGCCTGTCCGTAATTAACAAAATGTGGATGTCCTAAGGACACTATACTTGTCCGTACCATTCGCAACCAAGATGGAACAGTTCTTAGAACAAACCAGGTGTCAGGGATTTCCCTAAATGAACAAAATGGGGGTGTCCTAAAGACACTATGACTAAACGTACCATTCGCAACCAAGATGGAACTGTTCGTAGAACACACCTGCTGTCCGAGATATCCGTAAGTGAACAAAATGGGCAAATCCTAAGGACACTATACCTGTCCGTTCCATCTGCAGCCAAGTTGAAACTGTCCTAGGAACATGCGCGGTGTCCGGGATGTCTGTAGTCAAACAAAATGGAGGTGTCCTAAGGACAGTATACCTGGCCGTACAGTCTGCAGAACATCTACGTTCATGCGCACCACACCCGTAAGTCCTGCGAACATCATGCCTATCCATAACTGTCTGTCTCACTTGTGTCGCACTTTTAATTAGCTTCAGGACCCGCACACTGTCCGTAGAACACCCGCGCGCATGCGCATGACCGTTCCTGTGCATTTGGTGTCCTGCGGACACCTGTTCCCTTCGCGGACATGTTCCCGACATCATCATGTGACCGCACCCACGCTGAGCGTGTGTCCTAATTTGCGGACTCTGTCCGGTTCCCCAACATTTTAAAAGAACTTATTCAGACAATCCAAATTATTTTACAGTAAAAATTCATCATTTCACATGTCCGAGACAATGGCCCTGGCTTTCCACATACTTTTTGTAACTTTTTGAACCTTTTTGGGAGTTCGATATGTTCGCGAGATGCACCCCCTCACCCCTATAAAAGGCCACACCCAGAGATGATCTTCATTGTACTTCTGGCTATTGAAGGTTGACTTTTACTGCCTTTGCTGCTCATGCTGAGATTATCTCATCAACCCTAATGGCATCCATGGCTGCTGTTGCTACATCTGCCTCAGTACCACCCCCAAACCCTCCACCACCACCACCTCCACAAGGGCCTGCAGAGGGGAACACGCGTGAGGATGTAGAGAACGAGGAGGAAGAGGATGAAGAGAATGAGGTCGAGGAACTCCCAACTACCAGCACTCGCCGGGAGTCTTGTGTGTGGCGGTTGTTTACCGTTTATGGTAACGTACCAAAACCATGTGCGAACAAGGTCACCTGTAACCGGTGCAAATTAGTGCTGAGTTGTGTGAGACATGGTTCGTACAGCTTTAGTACGACATCCATGAAGTGACACCTAACTTCTTTCCACAGTGCGGACATTCGCAAGGTTGTACCTTGTTATAAACGTAGTAGGTTGAGTTCCTCTACAGCATACTCCATTTCCGCTCCTCTCACCAAAAGAGACACTCCTGTGGGAGAGCGCATACCTCCAGCTGCTACACAGGCCATTCGCGATACTGTTGACCCTTACCTTTCGAGGGTCACAATATTGTTTAAGTACTGCGATGCTGTACTCTGCAGGGCGGAGAGACTTCGAAGTGCTTTCGAGACTAAGGTCACAGACCACCAGAAGACCTGCTACCTACCTAAGTAAGACCAACCCTACATCCTCCTCTCTCCACCTGCCCTCTCTTATCCCAGTGGTTGGTGTCCCTTCCTTACCCTCCTCTCCTTGTGTTTCGTTTTTAAAAAAACAAAACAAAAATCAAACAAAAAACAAAATAAAAGTCTCTTTTCAGAGCCGCCTTTCACAGTTTAAAAATAGAAGTGGCAAATAAACAGTGCAGGGCCCTGTGCATTTTTTGTAAGTCTGTGAACAGTCCTAGGACATATAACATTTTAGGGCACTGCCCTAGCAAAACCAATGCACCTTTCTCTGGGAAGAAGTGGTGGCTCTGAAAAGAACCTTTCGGTGGTGTTTTTGTGTGCTTGAAAAACTTGAAATCGTCAACATCTACTGCAAAATAGGTCACTCTAATTCCAAAAAGGGTTGCAATGCATTTTGTACATTTCTCAGAAAAATCTGATTGCCAGCATAAGTAAGATGGACTCCATCTCTGCAAAAAATGTATGTGCTACGAAACATAGTATTTTCAGTGAAAAGAGGTCATGCCAACATCTCTTAGAATGGCTCAAATAGCCTTATTGACATTGCACCTTGCTTTCTCCATTTGTGGACCAAATAAAGAACAACGCAGCCACATTTGTCTTAGCACAATACGAGAAAAAATTACTTGGGAATTTGGAAACATGTCCATGACCTTCTTAAGTCCTTCTTTCATTGCAAATTGCAAACAAATTCCAGACACATGTCCTAAACTTTTCCCTCCACAATGAATTATAATTATGTCCGGATGATGCTCTGTCTCTAAAGTAGCACAGAGAGGTACCAAGTCCAGCCACTTCATTCCACGCACTCCATGGCAGTGCACTTCCACATGAGGGAATCCAAGATTTGCAGCTACTCCACAACGTTCTGCATGCACCTCCAACCAATGTATCCATGAGTCTCCCAAAATCCATATAATCTGTTTTCGAAAACACACAACCATAGCTATCTGTTCTTCTCTCTGGAAAAAGACGTTCTCACAAAAATCTCTCCTTACACAACACACCTACTAAACTTTACTGACCAATCCCTAGCTCTGTTCATTCTCATTTGCATGCCTCTCCACCCCAGAATCCCTGTATGTAATACGCGATGTCCACAGACTACCTCCATGTCCGCAGACATATCGAAGATCTGAGCATGATGAATGTACATTTAAATAGTGGGCCCCATTTCCCCTTTGAGGTGGGCTCTGAAAAGAGCTGCTTTTTTTTGCAGATGCCTGACAGACACCTGTAATTTTGTATTATTTTTTTTCTTCATACTTTACAACTAAAATCTTCACATAACCTTCTTCAAAGCAACCCTTATATTCAAAAACAACATGGCATTTCCCAAAAAAGATAAAGAAATACCATCTTCTTCAAAATAAACAGCATTACTCGAATCAATATTCTTATTATTACAGAAAAATATACCAGCTCTAAGCATGAAAGCACACATGCCTCAATTGATTGCACACCTAGCAATGTTTTGCTGAGGACAAAAAACAGAACTATTGTCCCATAGTGCCCTAGGTACCAATCCAGAAAAATGACTTTCGCATTTGGAACGATGTTCATTACTGCTTGAACCAACTGTTCCAAATCTGCCAACAAAGAAGGGGCACTCACGTAGCCCAAATGGAAAGCACCATAGTGCAAAACTATCAGATGGGGACTGTTCATCCTACGCATATCTTCACAAACTTGTAGAATTCCCTCTACATTGCAATCAGGCACAGCACTCCACACCACCTCCACTCCTTTAACATCAAAATTGTTTGCCACATGCCTGCATTGAGCATACTGCTGTAAACCATGGACAAACATATCTCTGAGCACCAACACCCTGACTTTCTCCACCTCGGGCATCTTCACTACACTCAGTCTCTTTCTACACACATCCACAACATCAACATGTGATTGGCTGATTCCTATAGTCCCCTTTCCATACTGGATTTGCTAAAAACCTTGGTTGAGGCACGCCCTACCCGCGGACAGCCGCGGTGTCCACGCGGCACGCAACTCTTAGCCAGCCCTTCTACCCTTTCTACATCACTCTCGGTGCCATTCTCTCATTGGATACAGCTAAGCATTCACATAACCATCCACCAATCACACCTACAACCTATATATCTAACTCCATCATCAGAGTTTCACACTTCAAATGTACTGTTGATCACTCTGAGTACATATCTCATATCATTGGAAAGCACCTACTACAAAAACTACTCTACAAGTCTCCAAGATTTCTACTTACAGCAGCATTCATATCCACATGCATGAATACAAACTACATGTATGCATCTTTTATTCACAGTACATGTACAAGTGATATGAATCCATATAAACAGAGTAATGCCACTAAACCTGCATAGCCTATACATACATTCCAACCCTCCTGATTTAAGCGCAAGACTCCCGATTTTTCATTGAAAAATCGCACCATTTTTTACTGTCTCCCGCATAACCTATACATACATGCCAACCCTCCCGATTTAGGCACAAGACTCCTGATTTTTCATAGAAAAATTGCACTATTTTTTACTGTCTCCCATCTAAATTAATGATAATCCCAATGCAATCCTATGAGAAAAATAAATGTTACCGATTGCTGTGGTGAAATCTCCCTCTCAGGTGCTCCCGATTGTTGGCATGTCTACCTATTAAATGAACTTATTGAAATGTTTCCCATCTACTATAATCAACTGTCACATCCAAACCTGTCTGCTATCTACAACACACCTTTAAAAAACTAGTGATTTTCATGCACTTAAAATTCTACTCATTTGCAAAGCATGTTGCACTAACATATTGTAAATAAAATATAATTGCTGCACATAGTCAAATGAAATGCATCCATACACTATGTTCAGATATCAAACAAGAATACTACCACAAAAACATAAAAATCAACGTCTACATTAACATCAGTGCTATAAACACACAAAATGAATAACTTCTTTCTTTTACAAATGCAGTGAGGACCACTCTACTGAAAATCAGCAGCATCTGAACTACAAACTAAATATCCAAAGAGACCTGCTCATTGCACATAAAAGAGTAAGTACAATAATACCTTAATATTCTTAGTGTTCCTCAAACACACTGTGTGGTTCATTCATGTAATTTGCGCACCAAAACAAAACAGCGATTTCTGAACCATTCTGCCCACAAATCCCCATTTATTAAACAAAGATTACCAGGCAGAATGGCACACAAATTCCCGTTTTTTTGGAACACAAATAACATACTCAATGCTTAGAATGTAAGTACTACAAAACAAAGAACTGTTTTAATTTTATACCATTAGATTTACTATTAATGCTTCTCCTCACCACTAGCTCACTTTCTACTCTCATCTGAACCACAGTTTACTAACACATAAATAGACGAATAGCCTTCCAAACTAATTGTAACTGCCCAATGCACAATCGCACACCACCATATACATCTTTCCCATCATACTCAGACACTCATGCACACAGCACACATACATTGCAGAACGGCCCAACCCATACCTTCTTTTTTTTTTCAACAGACCCCAAAGAATGCCTACCAAAAAGCAACTCTGTAGAAAGCAACACAGAAATAGAGCAAATGAAAATACAAGTGTCCACTTTTTAGCATCCATCTCTACCAGAGTTTGTACAAAACGTTCAAACAAAACAGCTAATACAGTCATTTAGCGAAACAAAACAAGCTTCCAGTACAGAAACTTTGTCTCCTCTATCAAAACGTAAAATGAAACAAAAAATGCTTAACAAGAATTCGGCTACCACTACTGCTAAAACTTCTCCTATAAATGTTGATATACTAGCAAGTAACCATACCAAAAAAAGTATTTTAGCAAAAATGTTCTGCCACAGAGTCCTTCAGAATCTTATAAAAACAGGAGACAAATCATGCACATCCCTTCACACCTACCATAGAAAATTAATCTTAGAAGCTTTAATAGACAGTGCAATCCTTCTCAAAAGAAAGTTATTAATTTTAGTGTTAAACAGAATGAAAGCACTAACAAAACTATCTACTAAATTACAAAAACAACTTCTCAATAAATGAAATGTCAACAAAAATAACTTCTTACATATCTGTGGAGGTGAATGGAGTCACACCACAAGCACAGAACCATATTTTAATAAAGAAGCACACAAACAAAACTAAACAAACACAATTGCCATCCATAGCAGTGGAGGAGGTTATGAAAACATTAATAATACGATAATGGAACAAGAAATACTGGTTACAAAAATATCCCCATAAAACTCAGAATTACCTCTCCATTTGACTGAACCAGAACGTCCAGTACACTAATGGCCATGTATGTCAATGTGTAACATTCCCAAAAAATCTTTCAAATCTTTATGCCATTTCCTCAATCAGTATGTGAAAGGCAAAGACAAAATCAAAATGAAAGTGCTGCAAAATATGGATACCTGTTAGGGAGAATTCTCTGTTTAGGCTGAATTTCCTAACCTAGTGAGTCCCCCAGCGGCTTTGCTGGATTTCTGGAGTTTGTTTTTTTCCATCCTGCCAAGAGTGAGACTCTTTTTCTCCCACTCTTGGACATGAATGTGTGTAATTCCTTTGAAAGTCAATGTGTTCTATGGGCTATGGGGTCTTTTACTCCATAGGGTCTCATATGTTTTGCTATGTGTGTTACACTGCACCATATGTGCCGTAACACTGGGGCGTCCTAGCGGACCTCCACCATAGACTCCATACCCGGGGACTGACTACTGTCTCCCCGGGCATGTAAAGTCACCATTGGCTTTACTAGACCTAAATTTACTAACAAAACTAGTACACACCATCTTATTGTGGACGTGCTAGTAGGGGTAATTCGATTACTCCAAGGTCTGTTACTCGAGGGCACACTGTCCCGTCCCCCCTCGTTGAGTTTTGACTGGTGGCAGTGGAAACTACTTGTTATGTTCGACCCCGAATATAACCCTATGGGATTCTTCCCATTGTTGGAGATTTATACTTTTCCTCGTTAATCTCTAACATACCATCAGTTTACTTGTCTTAAATAAGTTTACCGGATGGTATTTTCTGCCAGAACTCGGTTTTTAAAATGGCGTCTGTGTTCGTCTCTGTGACTCCTAAACCAAAGTTTGAGCCCTTTGTTCCACTTTTGGCGGGCTTCTGTACAGAGACCCTCCAAAGTGGTGCCATTCTGTCTGGGTTACCACAGGGGTGTGGGAGGGGGTTTAGGCACCCTGGACCGAGTTGCTGTCATGATGCCCGCTCCCGGGGAGCCGGTTCAAGCCCTGCGTCCCCGGAAGCGGACATCCAGTCCCCAAGGAAGGACCCAGCAACCCCATATAGGGGCCCTTTGGACAGTGTCCTCCTGGCGCCTATGGCACCAGGCTCATAAAAGACATCAGTCCTGGCGCCATAGGCGCCAGGCTCATTATGGAAGTGCTTGGGTGCACTTACCTGATGCAGATCATGCTGCAGGATCCCGGCCTCCTTGAGGCCTGAAAGGAACTACTTTACCTGTGGGACTAATTTACCATCCGGGCGTGGTCGGGGAAGGATACATACCTGATTGGAGGAAGGATACATACCTGGAATTCTTCCAAGGCTATTTAAACCCCACCAGAACAGCCACACGTGCTTCGCGTTGTTCTGCATCTAGCAGCTGGACGCTCACCGTGTCTGCTTCTGCATCCTGACTTCTGCCACGCCTGCCAGCATCCTGGATCACCTGCAAAGGAAGAGAAGAAGACAACAGAAGAAGGAAAAGTCCTTACCTGCTAAATCCGCATCCCGGAGACATCTCGCCGACAATCCTGAAAAGGAAGACTTTTATTAAAAAGCTCATCGCGTCGATCGCTGCAGCGCCGCATTCCACTCACATTTACAGGGCGCCTCCATGTTCAGCAGCGATCATCCGGATTCGCAGTCACGCCCCAGCGCCTAGGGAGAAAAAGACCAGAACAAAAGGTGAGAGAGAGAAGGGAATAAGGAAAGCTAAATCTCCATGTTAAGACTTACCTGTTGATTCATTCCCTCTTCATTTCGGGTCCGCGCCGCATCCTGGCATTTCCGGACCCCGGCCCCTAAGGGGAAAAAGAGACATCAGCGTTAATGAGCGAATGAAAAGACATTACCAAAAAACGCTCTTTAAAGACTTACCTGATTTCTACAAGGATTTCACCTCTCATCTCGGGTCGGTGCCTGTTCCCCGGCATTCCGTACTCCGGCCCCTATGGGGAAAAAGACACTAGCATTAGTACATTATTGTATGGACACAAGGGGAACCTCTTATCAAAAAACTTACCTGGAAGCCAAGCGAGTTTGGTTCTCACCAATCCGAAAATCCAGTGAAGTAACTGGATACCAACGCGCCCCTGCATCAGAAGCAGGATGGAGAGCTTGTCCTTCCAGACCCTAAGGTGAGACGCTACGAGGAATCACAGAAGGGTTTCGAGGAGGGTGAAAGGGGAAAGTGGGAGGCTGTTTGCATTACCCCGCAGACAGTTAATCCCCTATTTTCGCCTACAGAAGGATAGTTCTGCGAGCCAGACTAGCCAGATTTGGGGGCCCGGTCCAGTCTGTCTTCCGAACCCTGCGCATCACCTTAGAAGAGGTCACAGCAGCGCGAACCAGGCCAGCGCCTTCGTGGGAGTCAGGTGAGCATAACAGTTGCCTTGCCAACTCCGGTCGCACTCTGGTGTGATTGGCCCAAGTGGTGAGCCTCCCCGCTCACCACTTAGCGTGTGTTGATTGACAGCTAGGCTGAATGAATGGGGGTTTTCTGCATAAAAGCAGGGCTTTTGGGACTGGATCTTCAGAAGTCGCCACAGGACCTAAGAATCCCACGAGGGTAACACTGAGCCGACCTGCACAACGACACCTCCGGTGGAGCCCTGCGGAACCGACTCACCACTTCCCGACGACAGAGGAGATCTCCCTGCCGGAGAGTCTCTTCCCCTGACTGGTGGGAACAACCAGTCCCCTTTGCTTTTTCTTCGCTCCAGGACGCAGTGGTCGAATTGCCCATGCAGAGCACCTCAGCAACCGGATAGCCACTACCCCTGTAACGCGACCAAAAGGTGGTGCCTTGTGATGGAGCACTCCGCGGCTGGTCTCTTCCCTGGTGGTGCACCGGACTTCACTTTTCTTCGACGACGAGATAATCTCTACTCTAGGCAAAGACCCGACGTGCATCCACCACCAGGAACAACTGCCCCCGCAGGGGTTGTCTCTCCACAAACAAGGTACCATGTCTGCCTGGCTTCCCTTTCTGCCAGATCGAGTGAGGTGTCTTAATCCTCGCCGCTCCATAGGGTCGCATCCAAGCTTTCTCTAGCATGTTGTTCTGAACTGGTCCAATCTTCCGATAACAATTTGCTACAAAGACTCGAACGAATTTCCACTAAGAGACTTTTTGGGACATATCGCCTTGCCTCTCTCCGAGTGGGCCTGGCCTCTGAACTTTATGATCTATCGTGGTTCTTGTCTTCTTGCCTTGCATTTTTCCTTGAAGTATTGAACTGTGTTGATTTCCTAACCTGCTTATTTTTCTCTCCCGTCCTAACGAATACTAGAGTGCCATCTAGGTTGAAGCATACACCTCTGTCTGCAAATAAGTGATGCTGGTAGAACCTAGACTTGTCGAACTATTATTAGGGGGATTGAACTGTTTCCTTCGTAGAGTAATTGTAATTGAAGTGTTTGCCGTGATAGTGCCAGAGTGTTTTCTATAGATGTGTCGTTATAAATAAATACCTTTATATCTTTACACCGAAGCCTTGTTGCGTGTTTGCTTGTCTTACTGTGTAGAATTGCCCTATGTTGTATACTCCACATACTGCCTAACTCTTCTTGAGGGAAGTCTGACTGCTCAGCCACAGCTACCAAGTAAATCTGTGTGGTACAGACTGCTACCAAGTGGGTTTACTGCCAAACACCTGTAGACCTAAATATTTTGCAGTGGTCCCAGAGGGAACTGCACAGGTTTCCGCCTAACAATACCTGTCCAGTGCGCAAATACACAGGACTACAAGAACATTCATTAGCCTGCATTTCAGGACCTATTTGCAAAAGCACCTTCCATCATATCAAAATGATATCAACACATCATCCAACTATAAGAAATCTAGTCTATAAAAGGTACAATGCTAAACGTCCTGCTTTAGCACTAGCCAATTTAAATAACACTCTTCTACATGGTACACCCAAAGAACTACTCGAAGAAATTGACCATATCCAGAGAAAATATTTTGGAAGTGAAAGCCACTTACAAAATGCAATAGCTTTACAACTGACTAGCAACAATTCTGCACATAGCAACCTTCTACTACACACATACAAAAAAGATAGATTGTAAGACAAAAAACATCCTAACTGGATGTTGTCTCTCCACAAACAGGGTACCATGTCCGCCTGGCTTCCCTTTCTGCCAGATCGAGTGAGGTGTCTTAATCCTCGCCGCTCCATAGGGTCGCATCCAAGCTTTCTCTAGCATGTTGTTCTGAACTGGTCCAATCTTCCGATAACAATTTGCTACAAAGACTCGAACGAATTTCTACTAAGAGACTTTTTGGGACATATCGCCTTGCCTCTCTCCGAGTGGGCCTGGCCTCTGAACTTTATGATCTATCGTGGTTCTTAAGAAATCTAGTCTATAAACTGTACAATGCTAAACGTCCTGCTTTAGCACAAGCCAATTTAAATAACACTCTTCTACATGGTACACCCAAAGAACTACTCGAAGAAATTGACCATATCCAGAGAAAATATTTTGGAAGTGAAAGCCACTTACAAAATGCAATAGCTTTACAACTGACTAGCAACAATTCTGCACATAGCAACCTTCTACTACACACATACAAAAAAGATAGATTGTAAGACAAAAAACATCCTAACTGGATGTTGTCTCTCCACAAACAGGGTACCATGTCCGCCTGGCTTCCCTTTCTGCCAGATCGAGTGAGGTGTCTTAATCCTCGCCGCTCCATAGGGTCGCATCCAAGCTTTCTCTAGCATGTTGTTCTGAACTGGTCCAATCTTCCGATAACAATTTGCTACAAAGACTCGAACGAATTTCTACTAAGAGACTTTTTGGGACATATCGCCTTGCCTCTCTCCGAGTGGGCCTGGCCTCTGAACTTTATGATCTATCGTGGTTCTTAAGAAATCTAGTCTATAAACTGTACAATGCTAAACGTCCTGCTTTAGCACAAGCCAATTTAAATAACACTCTTCTACATGGTACACCCAAAGAACTACTCGAAGAAATTGACCATATCCAGAGAAAATATTTTGGAAGTGAAAGCCACTTACAAAATGCAATAGCTTTACAACTGACTAGCAACAATTCTGCACATAGCAACCTTCTACTACACACATACAAAAAAGATAGATTGTAAGACAAAAAACATCCTAACTGTTCGCACTTTCGTGACAAAAAACACCAGTTTTTTCTTCTTGCAGCCATATCCCATCCCATCGTCATCACCCCTCAACTCCCCAGAGATTATTTGATAAGTTTGACAAGTGCAATGTTGTGTTTTTTAATATGTTTTTGTCATGATCTCTGCTTCCAAAAGGTCAGGGTTTTCCCAACTCCCTTGGAAGCAGATCCATAACCCAGGTTCCGAGTGCCAACCAGTCCCGATTGGGACCTTTTGGACCCAGTCCTGGCGCCAGTGGCACCAGGCTCATAAATATGCCTAGTCCCAGCGCTGGAAGCGCCGGGCTCATAATGCTTGGGTGGATTTACCTGCAGCAGACCATGCTGCTTACTTGCCTGCCAGTTGAGCCTCTGATCCTCTTCTGTTTGGAACTACTTTTCCTGTTGGGTGGGGCAGGAGCCACTCCCTAGGTTCAGAACACTGGAACTCTTCTGGAAAGCGGGAACTCTTTTCTTACCTAGGCGTGGCTGTGGAAGGAGACACCTAAGCACTACAGGAGGCTATTTAAACCACACCCGATGGATGAATCTTGCTTTGCGTTATTCTGCATCCTCTGCAGCAGAACGCTCATCGTGTCTTCTGCATCTGATGCTGGGCCTAAGGAAAAAGGCTTACCATCCTGAATCCAGTCTTCAGCAACACCTATAAAGACAAGAAAGAACAGGTTAGCATTACGGTCTTCAGTGACAGCGCTTCACTTACCTGGTCCATCGGCTGTCACCAACGCCTCGCGCTGCATTCCGGCATCTGAAAGACAAAGGCTTACCTACTCTTCGTGCGCTCCGGAGGTCTTCGCACTGCTTTCCGGCATCTGAAAGACAAAAGCTTACCAGCTCTTCGCACGCTCCGGAGGCCTTCGGCGCTGCATCCCGCATCTGAAAGACAAAACAAAGGTGCGTTTAAAGACATTGGAGAACTTTAATACTCACGTGCCATTACTCCTTTCCACATCTAACCCAGTGGTTATTCCGGCACCCTGCAGCCGCTCCGAACTTGTACCTGCAAAATAAAAAGACAGTTAGAGCGCATCGTGAAGCAGGCAACAAGCGCTTACTTACGTGCTTCCAGGCGCTTCCATTCATCACACGGGCTCCATCTTCAACTCACTTCAGCCCGTCATCCGCCATCGCCGGAACCCTGCAAAAACAAGAGACATCATTACTAAAGACTTTTAAAGACATTAGAATTACTCGAAACTTACCGTTCGTGCAGTAAACGACGGACAGCAGTCCTCTGAAGTCAAGAGGCCTGCTCCCCTTATCCAGTGAAGAAACTGGTTACAGCACCCTGCCCCGAGGCAGATGGAGAGCACGGCGTTCACTTACCTAAGGTGAGAGCGTTAACCTTTGGGGTTCTACAGGAGAAGAGAAAGAGAAGAAGAGAGAGACATTCAATAACCCAGTTCATTAATCCCATATTTTCTATCTGCAGACATCTTACCCTTCGAGTCAGACATACTGTGCACAGAGGTCCAGCCCAAAGAGCCAGCCGTGTGTTACACATCACCTTTGAAGATACGGTATACGCCCAGTCAAGACCGGCGCCTCTACAGGAATCAGGTGAGCATTACAGAACGCAAAGCCTACCGCAAAACTCCCGTCCAGGCGCTATGGAAACCTCGGATACCGACCAGCTAGCCCAGTTACATGGGGAACTAAGGGCAGAAGTGCATGCAGCCCGTCAGGAAACGAACGCTCTAAGAAGGGAACTGATTATTTCCAAGGAGCGAACAGATGATCTCGCTAGACAATTGCTACAGTCACAAGCCGGACAGACCCCGTTACCCGCATCTGGGGGAAATCTTCCTTCTACATCCTCTATGAATCCAGTGCAGATCAACCTACCTGGGAATGTACCTCTGGCTCCGCCCGAACGATTTTCTGGTGACCCAAAGAGGTTTGCAGTATTTATCAATCAGTGCCGGTTGCATTTCTTATGCCGGCCAGCAGCCTTTCCAACTGATCAAGCTAAAGTAGCTTTCGTGCTTTCGTACCTTAGTGGCAATGCGGCAGACTGGTCAATCCCTCTAGTAAATCAAGATGATCCGGTCCTCCATGATTTTCAAGCTTTTCAGCTCAGTATGGAAAAACTGTTCGCAAGACATTCACAGGGGCAGGCCTTGGACAATGAGCTTCTTTCGTTGCGACAAGGTAATCAAGACCTTTTGGCTTATATTGCGTCTTTCAACAGACTGATAGTGGAAACTCAATGGCCTGAGGACAAAAGGATAACGCTGTTTTATAGAGGTCTACGTGGAGAGCTCAAAGATGTGTTAGCCCAAGTAGTGAATCCCCCGCAAGATTGTTTGGACTATATAGACTTAGTCGTTCAAATAGATCACAGACTGCAGAACAGGAAGGCCGATCGTTCCAAGTTTGATGCTCGAGTATTTTCCAAACCACCAACTCCTTCCAAAGGAGTAGACTCCGGGGAACCCATGCAAATAGGGGGCCTGAAAGGTCCTCTAACACAAAAGGAGCGGGAAAGGAGAAAACAGTTGCAACTATGCCTCTATTGCGGAAACTCAGGGCACTTTCTTCGAGACTGTCTGGTGAAACCTGCCAAGAAGGCAGTAGGAGCTGCAGTTACCAAAGTTACAAACTCTGAGCAGGGAAACGACCTCGCCCGACAAGAATAGAGGTCCTCTTGCCGAGCGTGAAAACCAGTTCCGTGACCTCGCATTTCGTGATACCTATGGTCCTCATTAGCCCTGATAATCCGGATCGATTACATGCAATTGAAGCTTACGTCGACAGCGGTGCCATCGGCAATTATGTGGATCATGAAATGGTTTTGAGGATGAATCTAACTCTTTGTCCCAAGGCTGTAAAGGACGTCATTACTACGGTGGATGGAACGGAGATAGCCTCCGGACCAGTAACGCATACCACTCAAGAAGTGACGCTAGTAAGTCAAGATGGACACCATGAGAAGATTGTGTTCGATGTGATCAAGGCTCCTCAGTTTCAGATTATTCTAGGAATACCTTGGTTAGAGAAACACAATCCTCTGATCGATTGGCGAGCAAGAACGGTCCAGTTTCCAGAATGTGTCTCTATTTGTCACCCTCCACCTGGTGTTGCACTGGCAGCAATTTCTTCAGAGACTCCCCAGTTACCTCCCGAATACCTAGAATACCAAGATGTTTTCCGGAAGGACCAGGCTAACTCTCTACCTCCTCATAGGTCTTATGACTGCCAGATAGACCTGATACCTGGATCTACTCCTCCTTGTAGTAGAATTTATGCCCTCACCGAGCCTGAGAACCTTCACCTTCGACAATACCTGGATCAATACCTGGCAAATGGGTTTATTCGTCCTTCCAAGTCCCCTGCTTCTTCAGCTTTGTTCTTCGTTCCAAAAAAGGAAGGAGACCTTAGAACTTGTATAGATTATCGCTCCCTGAACCAGATCACCGTCAAGAATAGATATCCGTTACCTTTGATCCCTGAACTCCTGGACCAAGTCAGAAAAGCATGCATATATACAAAGCTGGATCTTAGAGGAGCCTACCACTTGGTACGAGTAAAAGAGGGCGATGAATGGAAGACGGCCTTCCGCACCAAATATGGGCTATTTGAATATCAGGTCATGCCCTTCGGACTTTGCAATGCCCCGGCCGCCTTTCAATATTTTATGAACGATGTCCTCAGAGAGCTCATAGATGTGTGTGTTGTTGTTTACATTGACGACATCCTCGTTTATACTTCATCGGAATCTGAACATCGGAAACATGTGGAAATGGTCCTCGAAAGATTGCGTCAACACAAACTTTTCGCTAAGTTGGAAAAATGTGTTTTCAACGTGTCTGAAGTTGAATTCTTGGGATTCATATTATCACCTGGCGGAGTGCGTATGGATTCAAAGAAGGTCGACGCAGTTCTCAAATGGCCATCACCATCCTCCGTAAAAGGTGTGCAAAGCATGTTAGGCTTCGCTAACTTTTACCGCAGGTTTATCCCCGAATTTTCTCGAATAGTCCAGCCCATCACTGCCTTGTTAAAGAAAAACAAACGTTTTGAATGGTCTACCGAGGCGGAACAAGATTTCCAGGATTTGAAGACTAAATTTATCTCTGCACCAATCTTAAAACACCCTCGCCCCGAACTCCCCTACATCGTGGAAACTGATGCTTCAAGCCTTGCCATGGGGGCAGTTCTATCACAAAAGGACCCGGTAACCAATCAGTTGCATCCCGTGGCATTTTGGTCCCGCAAACTCTCGCCTCCTGAAATCAATTACACGATTACTGACAAGGAACTTCTGGCTATCAAGTCTGCCTTTAAGGCTTGGCGGCATTATCTGCTGGGGGCCCGACACACCGTTACTGTGATTACGGATCACCGAAACCTGCAATATTTGAAAACCGCAAAAGCCCAATCCTCTAGACAACTCCGTTGGGCATTATTCTTTGCCGAGTTTGACTTCATAATTACCTATCGACCTGGTACAAAAAACGGTAAAGCTGATGCCCTTTCTCAGATGGGTGTGGAATAACACTTGATCAACCCTAAACCTGTACCAATCATTCCCGAACAAAGAATTCTGGGTGTAATCGCCACACAATCCATAGAGGAAGTTAAGGATAAAGCCAGGCAACTTGTAACTCCAGCAGACATACAGAATTGGCATCTGCAGGGAAAGGACTTTGCAGTAAAGTACAACTTATTGTATTTCCAAGAACGATTATACCAGCCCAGCACAGATTTACAGAAAAAAGTAATCTTTTGTTATCACGATTCTTTAATGGAAGGACATCCCGGTATGGCCAAGACCTCAGAAAAGATCAAGCGCTACTTCTGGTGGCCATCTTGGAAAAAAGATATCAGAGACTTTATAATGTCCTGTGGAGTATGCGCCCAAAACAAGAGTCAAAAGGAAAGACCAGCAGGCCTCTTACGCCCTATTGACAACCCACCTCGCCCTTGCCATACGCTTTCTATGGACTTCATCACCGATCTACCTCCATGCTCCGGATATAATACGATTCTAGTAATCGTGGACTTATTCTCCAAGATGGCGCATTTCATTCCGCTCAAAGGCTTGCCAACAGCAGCAACTCTGGCCCGAGAATTTCTCGAAAACATCGTCGGACTGCGCGGTTTTCCTTCGGTTCTAATTTCGGATCGAGGTAGTCAATTTATTTCTTATTTTTGGCGAAGTTGCTGTCGGTCGGCTCAAATTGATGTGAGACTATCGACCAGTCACCACCCTCAAACCGACGGACAAACCGAGAGGACCAATCAAACTCTGGAACAGTATTTACGCTGCATGCTGCAACAAACTGAAAAAACTTGGAAAGACATGCTTTGGATAGCCGAATATGCCTACAATAACTCTGTCCATTCGGGAACTGGGAAAACCCCGTTTTTTTTTTTATACGGCAGTCACCCTCGAACCTCGGAGTTGGATCCCCTCCAAGATCTTGAAACACCAGCAGTAGACTACCTGCATTCTACAATCACCCAAGCCTTTAAGGAAGCTGTTTCTCACCTTCAAAGGGCTAAGGAACAATACAAGAAAGGAGCAGATCAACATCGGAAGGAAGCCCCTCAATAACAAGTAGGGGATCAAGTCTGGTTATCCACCAAATATCTACCTCTAAAAGGGCCACGCACATTCAACCCAAGATACCTTGGTCCCTATTCCATCACTACCATAGTAAACCCAGTAGCGGTCAAGTTGGACTTGCCCCCGCACATGAAGATACATCCAGTCTTCCACGTCTCTCTATTAAAACCCGTGCAACCTCAAACCCGACTAACTAAATCTCCAAAACCCATCCTAGTTGATGGAGAACTCGAGTTTGAAGTCAAAAGCATTCTGGACTCCAAGATCTCCAAATCTAAACTATTTTACCTAATTGACTGGAAAGGCTACGGCCCCCCAAGAGAGATCCTGAGAACCTGCTGAATATGTCCACGCTCCTCGCCTAATCAAAAGATTTCACCGAACATTTCCTGACAAGCCAAAACCCCCGGAGAAGCCCGGTTTGGGAGGGGCTTCCCTTTCTGCCAGATCGAGTGAGGTGTCTTAATCCTCGCCGCTCCATAGGGTCGCATCCAAGCTTTCTCTAGCATGTTGTTCTGAACTGGTCCAATCTTCCGATAACAATTTGCTACAAAGACTCGAACGAATTTCTACTAAGAGACTTTTTGGGACATATCGCCTTGCCTCTCTCCGAGTGGGCCTGGCCTCTGAACTTTATGATCTATCGTGGTTCTTAAGAAATCTAGTCTATAAACTGTACAATGCTAAACGTCCTGCTTTAGCACAAGCCAATTTAAATAACACTCTTCTACATGGTACACCCAAAGAACTACTCGAAGAAATTGACCATATCCAGAGAAAATATTTTGGAAGTGAAAGCCACTTACAAAATGCAATAGCTTTACAACTGACTAGCAACAATTCTGCACATAGCAACCTTCTACTACACACATACAAAAAAGATAGATTGTAAGACAAAAAACATCCTAACTGTTCGCACTTTCGTGACAAAAAACACCAGTTTTTTCTTCTTGCAGCCATATCCCATCCCATCCTCATCACCCCTCAACTCCCCAGAGATTATTTGATAAGTTTGACAAGTGCAATGTTGTGTTTTTTAATATGTTTTTGTCATGATCTCTGCTTCCAAAAGGTCAGGGTTTTCCCAACTCCCTTGGAAGCAGATCCATAACCCAGGTTCCGAGTGCCAACCAGTCCCGATTGGGACCTTTTGGACCCAGTCCTGGCGCCAGTGGCACCAGGCTCATAAATATGCCTAGTCCCAGCGCTGGAAGCGCCGGGCTCATAATGCTTGGGTGGACTTACCTGCAGCAGACCATGCTGCTTACTTGCCTGCCAGTTGAGCCTCTGATCCTCTTCTGTTTGGAACTACTTTTCCTGTTGGGTGGGGCAGGAGCCACTCCCTAGGTTCAGAACACTGGAACTCTTCTGGAAAGCGGGAACTCTTTTCTTACCTAGGCGTGGCTGTGGAAGGAGACACCTAAGCACTACAGGAGGCTATTTAAACCACACCCGATGGATGAATCTTGCTTTGCGTTATTCTGCATCCTCTGCAGCAGAACGCTCATCGTGTCTTCTGCATCTGATGCTGGGCCTAAGGAAAAAGGCTTACCATCCTGAATCCAGTCTTCAGCAACACCTATAAAGACAAGAAAGAACAGGTTAGCATTACGGTCTTCAGTGACAGCGCTTCACTTACCTGGTCCATCGGCTGTCACCAACGCCTCGCGCTGCATTCCGGCATCTGAAAGACAAAGGCTTACCTACTCTTCGTGCGCTCCGGAGGTCTTCGCACTGCTTTCCGGCATCTGAAAGACAAAAGCTTACCAGCTCTTCGCACGCTCCGGAGGCCTTCGGCGCTGCATCCCGCATCTGAAAGACAAAACAAAGGTGCGTTTAAAGACATTGGAGAACTTTAATACTCACGTGCCATTACTCCTTTCCACATCTAACCCAGTGGTTATTCCGGCACCCTGCAGCCGCTCCGAACTTGTACCTGCAAAATAAAAAGACAGTTAGAGCGCATCGTGAAGCAGGCAACAAGCGCTTACTTACGTGCTTCCAGGCGCTTCCATTCATCACACGGGCTCCATCTTCAACTCACTTCAGCCCGTCATCCGCCATCGCCGGAACCCTGCAAAAACAAGAGACATCATTACTAAAGACTTTTAAAGACATTAGAATTACTCGAAACTTACCGTTCGTGCAGTAAACAACGGACAGCAGTCCTCTGAAGTCAAGAGGCCTGCTCCCCTTATCCAGTGAAGAAACTGGTTACAGCACCCTGCCCCGAGGCAGATGGAGAGCACGGCGTTCACTTACCTAAGGTGAGAGCGTTAACCTTTGGGGTTCTACAGGAGAAGAGAAAGAGAAGAAGAGAGAGACATTCAATAACCCAGTTCATTAATCCCATATTTTCTATCTGCAGACATCTTACCCTTCGAGTCAGACATACTGTGCACAGAGGTCCAGCCCAAAGAGCCAGCCGTGTGTTACACATCACCTTTGAAGATACGGTATACGCCCAGTCAAGACCGGCGCCTCTACAGGAATCAGGTGAGCATTACAGAACGCAAAGCCTACCGCAAAACTCCCGTCCAGGCGCTATGGAAACCTCGGATACCGACCAGCTAGCCCAGTTACTTGGGGAACTAAGGGCAGAAGTGCATGCAGCCCGTCAGGAAACGAACGCTCTAAGAAGGGAACTGATTATTTCCAAGGAGCGAACAGATGATCTCGCTAGACAATTGCTACAGTCACAAGCCGGACAGACCCCGTTACCCGCATCTGGGGGAAATCTTCCTTCTACATCCTCTATGAATCCAGTGCAGATCAACCTACCTGGGAATGTACCTCTGGCTCCGCCCGAACGATTTTCTGGTGACCCAAAGAGGTTTGCAGTATTTATCAATCAGTGCCGGTTGCATTTCTTATGCCGGCCAGCAGCCTTTCCAACTGATCAAGCTAAAGTAGCTTTCGTGCTTTCGTACCTTAGTGGCAATGCGGCAGACTGGTCAATCCCTCTAGTAAATCAAGATGATCCGGTCCTCCATGATTTTCAAGCTTTTCAGCTCAGTATGGAAAAACTGTTCGCAAGACATTCACAGGGGCAGGCCTTGGACAATGAGCTTCTTTCGTTGCGACAAGGTAATCAAGACCTTTTGGCTTATATTGCGTCTTTCAACAGACTGATAGTGGAAACTCAATGGCCTGAGGACAAAAGGATAACGCTGTTTTATAGAGGTCTACGTGGAGAGCTCAAAGATGTGTTAGCCCAAGTAGTGAATCCCCCGCAAGATTGTTTGGACTATATAGACTTAGTCGTTCAAATAGATCACAGACTGCAGAACAGGAAGGCCGATCGTTCCAAGTTTGATGCTCGAGTATTTTCCAAACCACCAACTCCTTCCAAAGGAGTAGACTCCGGGGAACCCATGCAAATAGGGGGCCTGAAAGGTCCTCTAACACAAAAGGAGCGGGAAAGGAGAAAACAGTTGCAACTATGCCTCTATTGCGGAAACTCAGGGCACTTTCTTCGAGACTGTCTGGTGAAACCTGCCAAGAAGGCAGTAGGAGCTGCAGTTACCAAAGTTACAAACTCTGAGCAGGGAAACGACCTCGCCCGACAAGAATAGAGGTCCTCTTGCCGAGCGTGAAAACCAGTTCCGTGACCTCGCATTTCGTGATACCTATGGTCCTCATTAGCCCTGATAATCCGGATCGATTACATGCAATTGAAGCTTACGTCGACAGCGGTGCCATCGGCAATTATGTGGATCATGAAATGGTTTTGAGGATGAATCTAACTCTTTGTCCCAAGGCTGTAAAGGACGTCATTACTACGGTGGATGGAACGGAGATAGCCTCCGGACCAGTAACGCATACCACTCAAGAAGTGACGCTAGTAAGTCAAGATGGACACCATGAGAAGATTGTGTTCGATGTGATCAAGGCTCCTCAGTTTCAGATTATTCTAGGAATACCTTGGTTAGAGAAACACAATCCTCTGATCGATTGGCGAGCAAGAACGGTCCAGTTTCCAGAATGTGTCTCTATTTGTCACCCTCCACCTGGTGTTGCACTGGCAGCAATTTCTTCAGAGACTCCCCAGTTACCTCCCGAATACCTAGAATACCAAGATGTTTTCCGGAAGGACCAGGCTAACTCTCTACCTCCTCATAGGTCTTATGACTGCCAGATAGACCTGATACCTGGATCTACTCCTCCTTGTAGTAGAATTTATGCCCTCACCGAGCCTGAGAACCTTCACCTTCGACAATACCTGGATCAATACCTGGCAAATGGGTTTATTCGTCCTTCCAAGTCCCCTGCTTCTTCAGCTTTGTTCTTCGTTCCAAAAAAGGAAGGAGACCTTAGAACTTGTATAGATTATCGCTCCCTGAACCAGATCACCGTCAAGAATAGATATCCGTTACCTTTGATCCCTGAACTCCTGGACCAAGTCAGAAAAGCATGCATATATACAAAGCTGGATCTTAGAGGAGCCTACCACTTGGTACGAGTAAAAGAGGGCGATGAATGGAAGACGGCCTTCCGCACCAAATATGGGCTATTTGAATATCAGGTCATGCCCTTCGGACTTTGCAATGCCCCGGCCGCCTTTCAATATTTTATGAACGATGTCCTCAGAGAGCTCATAGATGTGTGTGTTGTTGTTTACATTGACGACATCCTCGTTTATACTTCATCGGAATCTGAACATCGGAAACATGTGGAAATGGTCCTCGAAAGATTGCGTCAACACAAACTTTTCGCTAAGTTGGAAAAATGTGTTTTCAACGTGTCTGAAGTTGAATTCTTGGGATTCATATTATCACCTGGCGGAGTGCGTATGGATTCAAAGAAGGTCGACGCAGTTCTCAAATGGCCATCACCATCCTCCGTAAAAGGTGTGCAAAGCATGTTAGGCTTCGCTAACTTTTACCGCAGGTTTATCCCCGAATTTTCTCGAATAGTCCAGCCCATCACTGCCTTGTTAAAGAAAAACAAACGTTTTGAATGGTCTACCGAGGCGGAACAAGATTTCCAGGATTTGAAGACTAAATTTATCTCTGCACCAATCTTAAAACACCCTCGCCCCGAACTCCCCTACATCGTGGAAACTGATGCTTCAAGCCTTGCCATGGGGGCAGTTCTATCACAAAAGGACCCGGTAACCAATCAGTTGCATCCCGTGGCATTTTGGTCCCGCAAACTCTCGCCTCCTGAAATCAATTACACGATTACTGACAAGGAACTTCTGGCTATCAAGTCTGCCTTTAAGGCTTGGCGGCATTATCTGCTGGGGGCCCGACACACCGTTACTGTGATTACGGATCACCGAAACCTGCAATATTTGAAAACCGCAAAAGCCCAATCCTCTAGACAACTCCGTTGGGCATTATTCTTTGCCGAGTTTGACTTCATAATTACCTATCGACCTGGTACAAAAAACGGTAAAGCTGATGCCCTTTCTCAGATGGGTGTGGAATAACACTTGATCAACCCTAAACCTGTACCAATCATTCCCGAACAAAGAATTCTGGGTGTAATCGCCACACAATCCATAGAGGAAGTTAAGGATAAAGCCAGGCAACTTGTAACTCCAGCAGACATACAGAATTGGCATCTGCAGGGAAAGGACTTTGCAGTAAAGGACAACTTATTGTATTTCCAAGAACGATTATACCAGCCCAGCACAGATTTACAGAAAAAAGTAATCTTTTGTTATCACGATTCTTTAATGGAAGGACATCCCGGTATGGCCAAGACCTCAGAAAAGATCAAGCGCTACTTCTGGTGGCCATCTTGGAAAAAAGATATCAGAGACTTTATAATGTCCTGTGGAGTATGCGCCCAAAACAAGAGTCAAAAGGAAAGACCAGCAGGCCTCTTACGCCCTATTGACAACCCACCTCGCCCTTGCCATACGCTTTCTATGGACTTCATCACCGATCTACCTCCATGCTCCGGATATAATACGATTCTAGTAATCGTGGACTTATTCTCCAAGATGGCGCATTTCATTCCGCTCAAAGGCTTGCCAACAGCAGCAACTCTGGCCCGAGAATTTCTCGAAAACATCGTCGGACTGCGCGGTTTTCCTTCGGTTCTAATTTCGGATCGAGGTAGTCAATTTATTTCTTATTTTTGGCGAAGTTGCTGTCGGTCGGCTCAAATTGATGTGAGACTATCGACCAGTCACCACCCTCAAACCGACGGACAAACCGAGAGGACCAATCAAACTCTGGAACAGTATTTACGCTGCATGCTGCAACAAACTGAAAAAACTTGGAAAGACATGCTTTGGATAGCCGAATATGCCTACAATAACTCTGTCCATTCGGGAACTGGGAAAACCCCGTTTTTTTTTTAATACGGCAGTCACCCTCGAACCTCGGAGTTGGATCCCCTCCAAGATCTTGAAACACCAGCAGTAGACTACCTGCATTCTACAATCACCCAAGCCTTTAAGGAAGCTGTTTCTCACCTTCAAAGGGCTAAGGAACAATACAAGAAAGGAGCAGATCAACATCGGAAGGAAGCCCCTCAATATCAAGTAGGGGATCAAGTCTGGTTATCCACCAAATATCTACCTCTAAAAGGGCCACGCACATTCAACCCAAGATACCTTGGTCCCTATTCCATCACTACCATAGTAAACCCAGTAGCGGTCAAGTTGGACTTGCCCCCGCACATGAAGATACATCCAGTCTTCCACGTCTCTCTATTAAAACCCGTGCAACCTCAAACCCGACTAACTAAATCTCCAAAACCCATCCTAGTTGATGGAGAACTCGAGTTTGAAGTCAAAAGCATTCTGGACTCCAAGATCTCCAAATCTAAACTATTTTACCTAATTGACTGGAAAGGCTACGGCCCCCCAAGAGAGATCCTGAGAACCTGCTGAATATGTCCACGCTCCTCGCCTAATCAAAAGATTTCACCGAACATTTCCTGACAAGCCAAAACCCCCGGAGAAGCCCGGTTTGGGAGGGGCCTTGAGGGGGGGTACTGTCATGATCTCTGCTTCCAAAAGGTCAGGGTTTTCCCAACTCCCTTGGAAGCAGATCCATAACCCAGGTTCCGAGTGCCAACCAGTCCCAATTGGGACCTTTTGGACCCAGTCCTGGCGCCAGTGGCACCAGGCTCATAAATATGCCCAGTCCCAGCGCTGGAAGCGCCGGGCTCATAATGCTTGGGTGGACTTACCTGCAGCAGACAATGCTGCTTACTTGCCTGCCAGTTGAGCCTCTGATCCTCTTCTGTTTGGAACTACTTTTCCTGTTGGGTGGGGCAGGAGCCACGCCCTAGGTTCAGAACACTGGAACTCTTCTGGAAAGCAGAAACTCTTTTCTTACCTAGGCGTGGCTGTGGAAGGAGACACCTAAGCACTACAGGAGGCTATTTAAACCACACCCGATGGATGAATCTTGCTTTGCGTTATTCTGCATCCTCTGCAGCAGAACGCTCATCGTGTCTTCTGCATCTGATGCTGGGCCTAAGGAAAAAGGCTTACCATCCTGAATCCAGTCTTCAGCAACACCTATAAAGACAAGAAAGAACAGGTTAGCATTACGGTCTTCAGTGACAGCGCTTCACTTACCTGGTCCATCGGCTGTCACCAACGCCTCGCGCTGCATTCCGGCATCTGAAAGACAAAGGCTTACCTACTCTTCGTGCGCTCCGGAGGTCTTCGCACTGCATTCCGGCATCTGAAAGACAAAAGCTTACCAGCTCTTCGCACGCTCCGGAGGCCTTCGGCGCTGCATCCCGCATCTGAAAGACAAAACAAAGGTGCGTTTAAAGACATTGGAGAACTTTAATACTCACGTGCCATTACTCCTTTCCACATCTAACCCAGTGGGTATTCCGGCACCCTGCAGCCGCTCCGAACTTGTACCTGCAAAATAAAAAGACAGTTAGAGCGCATCGTGAAGCAGGCAACAAGCGCTTACTTACGTGCTTCCAGGCGCTTCCATTCATCACACGGGCTCCATCTTCAACTCACTTCAGCCCGTCATCCGCCATCGCCGGAACCCTGCAAAAACAAGAGACATCATTACTAAAGACTTTTAAAGACATTAGAATTACTCGAAACTTACCGTTCGTGCAGTAAACGACGGACAGCAGTCCTCTGAAGTCAAGAGGCCTGCTCCCCTTATCCAGTGAAGAAACTGGTTACAGCACCCTGCCCCGAGGCAGATGGAGAGCACGGCGTTCACTTACCTAAGGTGAGAGCGTTAACCTTTGGGGTTCTACAGGAGAAGAGAAAGGGAAGAAGAGAGAGACATTCAATAACCCAGTTCATTAATCCCATATTTTCTATCTGCAGACATCTTACCCTTCGAGTCAGACATACAGTGCACAGAGGTCCAGCCCAAAGAGCCAGCCGTGTGTTACACATCACCTTTGAAGATACGGTATACGCCCAGTCAAGACCGGCGCCTCTACGGGAATCAGGTGAGCGTTACAGTTTTACTGGGATGTCCGCGGACACCAAGCACGGATACAAGATGGCAGGCATTTCCAAAAATCTGACACACTTCATGCTCTTCACCATCCAATCAGGGTACATGACTCAAGCTGATTAGCCAATCGGTGTCCTGCCTGCAGAGCCAACAGGGAAGTGTTAGATATCACTAATTTTTTGTGACCTACTTTTTGGTCATTTAAAAAAAAATCTACCAGACGGATGTTCATCAAATTTACAAAAGCACGTTTTCTGGTCCAAGCCTTGCTCCCGCTGAAAATTTGGTGAAAATCCGTCCAACGGTTTGGGCTGTAGACATGAGCAAAGTTTTTTCCCCATTCAGTCTATGGGAAAAAAAGAAATTTTGGGAACCACCCACCCACCCTTGGGACAGGACAGTGATTGGGCAAGCAGCTTGCGTGATGTCCGCGGACATCTGACGTGCTCTCTCATTGGATGCGGTGAAAGTGTGCAGTGCGTCTGGCTTCAGAGACGCCCGCCATCTTTGTTCCTCGCCGCCTGCACAGTAAGTCTTGTGTCTGTCTCCTGTTCCTCCCACCCCCGCTCATGCCCCCTGTGTCCTTCTTGTCCCCCCCATCCCCACTCATGCTCCATGTCTCCCCTGTTCCTCCAGCCCCCACTCATGCCCCGTGTATCTCTCTCCCTCCCCCCGTTCATGCCCAGTATGTCTCTCTCCCCTTCCCCCACCCCCTGCTCATGCCCCGTGTGTCTCTCTCCCTCCCCCCACCCATGCTCATGCCCTGTGTGTCTCTCCCCCTCCCGCCCACCCCCTGCTCATGCCCCGTGTCTCTCTCCCCTTCCCCCCACCCCCCCGCTCATGCCCCGTGTGTCTCTCTCCTCCCCCCACCCCTGCTCATGCCCCGTGTGTCTCTAGATCTCCTCCCCACCCCCGCTCATGCCCTGAGTGTCTCTCTCCCTCCCCTCCACCCCCGCTCATGCCCCGTGTCTCTCTCCCCTTCCCCCCTCCCCCCGCTCATGCCCTGCGTGTCTCTCTCCTTCCCCCCACCTCCGCTCATGCCCTGTGTGTCTCTCTCCCTCCCCCCCACCCCCGCTCATGCCCCGTGTGTCTCTCCCCCTCCCGCCCACCCCCGCTCATGCCCCGTGTGTCTGACTCCCTCCCCCCACCCCCTGCTCATGCCCTGTGTGTCTCTCCCCATCCCCCCACCCCCTGCTCATGCCCCGTGTCTCTCTCCCCTTCCCTCCACCCCCCGCTCATGCCACATGTGTCTCTCTCCCTCCCCTCCACCCCCGCTCATGCCCCGTGTCTCTCTCCCCTTCCCCCCACCCCCGCTCATGCCCCGTGTGTCTCTCTCCCCCCCACGCCTGCTCATGCCCCGTGTGTCTCTCTCCCTCACCCCCGCTCATGCCCCGAGAGTCTCTCCCCCTCCCGCCAACCCCCCGCTCATGCCCCGTGTGCCTCTCACCCTCCCGCCCAACCCCCGCTCATGCCCGTGTCTCTCTCCCCTTCCGCCCACCCCGACTCATGCCCCATGTGTCTCTCCCCCTCCCGCCCACCCCCCGCTCATGCCCCGTGTGTCTCATCCCCTCCCGCCCACCCCCCGCTCATGCCCTGTGTGTCTCTCCCCTTCCCCCCACCGCCGCTTATGCCCCGTGTATCTCTCTCTCCCTCCCCCCCAACCCCGCTCATGCCCCATGTCTCTCCCCTTCCCCCCACCCCCCGCTCATGCCCCGTGTGTCTCTCCCCCTCCTGCCCACCCCCTGCTCATGCCCCGTGTGTCTCTCCCCCTCCCGCCCACCCCCAGCTCATGACCCATGTGTCTCTCCCCTCCCATCCACCCCCCACTCACACCCCGTGTGTCTCTCCCCCTCCCGCCCACCCCACGCTCATGCCCCGTGTGTCTCTCTCCCTCCCCCCACCCCCCCTGCTCATGCCCCGTGTGTCTCTCTCCCTCCCACCACCCCTCGCTCATGCCCGGTGTGTATCTCTCCCTCCCCCCCACCCCCGCTCATGCCCGTGTGTCTCTCTCCCCTTCCCCCCACCCCCGCTCATGCCCCGTATCTGTCTTCTGTTCCCCCTGCTCATGCCCCGTGTCTGTCTCCTGTTCTCCCCACCCCCCGCTCATGCCCCGTATCTGTCTCCTGTTCCCCTCATGTGCCGTGTCTGTCTTCTGTTCCCCCTGCTCATGCCCCGTGTCTGTCTCCTGTTGCCCCCACATCCCCCGCTCATGCCCCGTGTCTGTCTCCTGTTCCCCCTACCCGCTCATGCCCCGTGTCTCTCTCTTGTTGCCCTCCAGCCCCCTGCTCATGCCCCGTGTCTGTCTCCTGTTCTCCCCACCCCCCGCTCATGCCCCGTGTCTGTCTCCTGTTCCTCCCACCCCCGTGTCTGTCTCCTGTTGCCCCCCACCCCCGCTCATGCCCGTGTCTGTTCTCCCCACCCCCCGCTCATGCCCCGTGTCTGTTGTTTCCCCCACCCCCCGCTCATGCCCCGTGTCTGTCTCCTGTTCCCCCCACCCCTCGCTCATGCCCCGTGTCTGTCTCCTGCTCCCCCACCCCGCACATGCCCCGTGTATCTCTCTCCCTCCCCTCCACCCCCGCTCATGCCCCGTGTCTCTCGCCCCTCCCGCCCACCCCCACTCACGCCCCGTGTGTCTCTCCCCCTCCCGCCCACCCCCCACTCATGCCCCGGGTGTCTCATCCCCTCCCGCCCACCCCCCGCTCATGCCCTGTGTGTCTCTCCCCTTCCCCCCACCGCCGCTCATGCCCCGTGTGTCTCTCTCTCTCCCTCCCCCCCACCCCCGCTCATGCCCCATGTCTCTCCCCTTCCCCCCACCCCCCGCTCATGCCTTGTGTGTCTCTCTCTCTTCCCCCACCCCCGCTCATGCCCCGTGTGTCTCTCCCCCTCCCGCCCACCCCCCGCTCATGCCCCGTGTGTCTCCCCCCCTCTCGCCCACCCCCCGCTCATGCCCCAGGTGTCTCTCCCCTCCCGTCCACCCCCCACTCACACTCCGTGTGTCTCTCCCTCTCCCGCCCACCCCCCGCTCCTGTCCCGTGTGTCTCTCTCCCTACCCCCACCCCCTGCTCATGCCCCGTGTGTCTCTCTCCCTCCTCCCACCCCCCGTTCATGCCCGGTGTGTCTCTCTATCTCCCCCCACCCTCGCTCATGCCCTGTGTGTCTCTCCCCCTCCCGCCCACCCCCTGAACATGCCCCGTGTGTCTCTCCCACTCACGCCCACCCCCCGCTCATGCCCTGTGTGTCTCTCTCCCTCCCGCCCAACCCCCGCTCATGCCCCATGTGTCTCTCTCCCTCTCCCCACCCCCGCTCATGCTCCGTGTGTCTCTCTCCCCTTCCCCCCACCTCCCGCTCATGCCCCGTGTCTGTCTTCTGTTCCCCCTGCTCATGCCCCGTGTCTGTCTCCTGTTCTCCCCACCCCCCGCTCATGCCCCGTATCTGTCTCCTGTTTCCCTCATGTGCCGTGTCTGTCTCCGGTTGCCCCCACACCCCCCGCTCATGCCCAGTGTCTGTCTCCTGTTCTCCCCACCCCCCGCTCATGCAGTGTGTCTGTGTCCTGTTCCCCCCACCCCCCGCTCATGCACCATGTCTTGTCCCTTGTTCCCCCCACCCGCTCATTCCCCGTGTCTGTCTCCTGTTCCCCCCACCCGCTCATGCCCCGTGTCTCTATCTTGTTGCCCCCCAGCCCCCTGCTCATGCCCATGTCTGTCTCCTGTTCTCCCCACCCCCGCTCATGCCACGCGTCTGTCTCCTGTTTCTCCCACCCCCCGCTCATGCCCCGTGTCTGTCTCCTGTTGCCCCCCACCCCCGCTCATGCCCGTGTCTGTTCTGCCCACCCCCTGCTCATGCCCCGTGTCTGTTGTTCCCCCACCCCCTGCTCATGCCCTGTGTCTGTCTCCTGTTCCCCCCACCCCTCGCTCATGCCCCGTGTCTATCTCCTGTTCCCCCACCCCCTGCTCATGCCCCGTGTCTCTCCTGTTGCCCCCCACCCCCCGCTCATGCCCCGTGGTCTGTCTCCTGTTGCCCCCCACACACTGATCATGGCCCGTGTCTGTCTCCTGTTCTCCCCACCCCCCGCTCATGCTCCGTGTCTGTCTCCTTTTCCCCCCACCCCCGCTCATGCCCCATGTCTGTCTCCTGTTGCCCCCCGCTCATGTCCCGTGTCTGTCTCCTGTTGCCCCCATCCCCCGCTCATGCCCCATGTCTGTCTCCTGTTGCCCCCCACCCCCCGCTGCTCATGCCCCGTGTCTGTCTCCTGTTGCCCCCCACCCCCCGCTCATGCCCTGTGTCTGTCTCTGTTGTTCCCCCCACCCCCCCGCTCATGCCCCGTGTCTGTCTCCTGTCCCCCCACGCCCCGCTCATGCCCCGTGCCTCTCTCCTGTTGCCCCCACTCCCCGATCATGCCTCGTATCTGACTCCTGTACCCCCAGGCCCCGCTCATGCCCCGTGTCTGTCTCCTGTTCCCCCCACCCGCTCATGCCCCGTGTCTCTTTCCTGTTTCCCCCCGCTCATGCCCCGTGTCTGTCTCCTGTTCCCCCCACCCGCTCATGACCCGTGTCTCTCTCCTGTTGCCCACCCCCCGCTCATGCCCCGTGTCTGTCTCCTGTACCCCCCCACCCTCCCGCTCATGCCCCGTGTCTCTCTCCTGTTGCCCCCACCCCCTGCTCATGCCCCGTGTCTGTCTCCTGTACCACCCCAACCCTCGCTCATGCCCCGTGTCTCTCTCCTGTTGCCCCCCACTCCCCCGCTCATGCCCCGTGTCTGTCTCCTGTTGCCCCATCCATGCCCTGTGTCTGTCTCCTGTACCCCCCCACTCCGCGCTCATGCCCCGTGTCTCTCTCCTGTTGCCCCCCACCTCCCCGCTCATGCCCCGTTTCTGTCTCCTGTTGCCCCCCACCCCCGCTCATGCCCCGTATCTGTCCCCTGTTCCCCCCCACCCCCCGCTCATGCCTCGTGTGTCTCTCTCCCTCCCCTCCATCCCCGCTCATGCCCCGTATCTCTCTCCCCTCCCTCCCACCCCCGCTCATGCCCCGTATGTCTCTCCCCTTCCCCCCACCCCCGCTCACGCCCCGTGTCTCTCTCCTGTTGCCCCCACCCCCCGATCATGCCTCGTATCTGACTCCTGTACCCCCACGCCCCGTTCATGCCCCGTGTCTGTCTCTTGTTCCCCCCACCCGCTCATGCCCCGTGTCTCTTTCCTGTTTCCCCCCGCTCATGCCCCGTGTCTGTCTCCTGTTCCCCCACCCGCTCATGACCCGTGTCTCTCTCCTGTTGCCCACCCCCCCGCTCATGCCCCGTGTCTGTCTCCTGTACCCCCCCACCCTCCCGCTCATGCCCCGTGTCTCTCTCCTGTTGCCCCCACCCCCTGCTCATGCCCCGTGTCTCTCTCCTGTTGCCCCCCGCTCCCCCGCTCATTCCCCGTGTCTGTCTCCTGTTGCCCCATCCATGCCCTGTGTCTGTCTCCTGTACCCCCCCACTCCGCGCTCATGCCCCGTGTCTCTCTCCTGTTGCCCCCCACCTCCCCGCTCATGCCCCGTGTCTGTCTCCTGTTCTCCCCACCCCCGCTCATGCCCCGTATCTGTCCCCTGTTCCCCCCCACCCCCCGCTCATGCCTCGTGTGTCTCTCCCCCTCCCGCCCACCACCCGTTCATGCCCCGTGTGTCTCTCCCCCTCCCACCCACCCCCCGCTCATGCCCTGTGTGTCTCTCCCCCTCCCGCCCACCACCCGTTCATGCCCCGTGGGTCTCTCCCCCTCCCGCCCACCCTCCGCTCATGCCCCGTGTGTCTCTCCCCCTCCCGCCCACCCCCCACTCATGCCCCGTGTGTCTCTCCCCCTCCTGCCCACCCCCCGCTCATGCCCCGTGTGTCTCTCTCCCTCCCTCCCACCCCCCGCTCATGCCCTGTGTGTCTCTCTTCTTCCCTCCACCCCCCGCTCATGCCCCGTGTGTCTCTCTCCCTCCCCCCACCCCCGCTCACGCCCCGTGTGTCTCTCTAACCCTCACGCCCACCCCCGCTCATGCCCCGTGTGTCTCTCCCCCTCCCGCCCACCACCCGTTCATGCCCCGTGGGTCTCTCCCCCTCCCGCCCACCCTCCGCTCATGCCCCGTGTGTCTCTCCCCCTCCCGCCCACCCCCCACTCATGCCCCGTGTGTCTCTCCCCCTCCTGCCCACCCCCCGCTCATGCCCCGTGTGTCTCTCTCCCTCCCTCCCACCCCCCGCTCATGCCCTGTGTGTCTCTCTTCTTCCCTCCACCCCCCGCTCATGCCCCGTGTGTCTCTCTCCCTCCCCCCACCCCCGCTCACGCCCCGTGTGTCTCTCTAACCCTCACGCCCACCCCCGCTCATGCCCCGTGTGTCTCTCTCCCTCCCGCCCACCCCCGCTCATGCCCCGTGTGTCTCTCTCCCTCCCCCCACCCCCTGCTCATGCCCCGTGTGTCTCTCTCCCTCCCCCCACCCCCGCTCATGCCCCGTGTGTCTCTCTCCCCTTCCCCCCACCCCCCGCTCATGCCCCGTGTCTGTCTTCTGTTCCCCCCACCTGCTCATGCCCCGTGTCTCTCTCTTGTTGCCCCCCACCCCCCTGCTCATACCCCGTGTCTGTCTCCTGTTCTACACACCCCCTGCTCATTCCTCGTGTCTATCTCCGGTTCCTCCCACCCCCCGCTCATGCCCCGTGTCTGTCTCCTGTTGCCCCCGACCCCCCGCTCATGCCCGTGTCTGTCTCCTGTTCCCCCACCCCTCGCTCTAGCCCCGTGTCTGTCTCCTGTTCCCCCCACCCCCGCTCATGCCCCGTGTCTCTCCTGTTGCCCCCCCTGCACATGCCCCGTGTCTGTCTCATGTTGCCCCCCACCCCCGCTCATGCCCCGTGTCTCCCTCGTGTTCCTCCTCACCCCCCGCTCATACCCCGTGTCTCCCTCATGTTCCTCCCCACCCGCTGCTCATGCCCTGTGTCTCTCTCGTGTTCCCCCACCACCGCTAATGCCCCGTGTTTCCTTCCTTTTCCCCCCACCCCCTGCTCATGCCCCGTTTGTACCCTGTTCCCTCTCACCCCCCGCTCATGCCCATGTGTCGCCCCTGTTCCCCCCCCACCCCGCGCTCATGCCCTGTTGTGTTCTTCATACACCCCGCCTTCCCTTTCCATGGTGGCCATCTTGGTAAAAGATTTTCCTTCCTACACCGGGACGCCACAGGCGTCCCGGTGTAGGAAGGAAAATCTTTTTGTTTTTTTTACCACCCGGCGTTCCCACTTTGAGGACATAAGATGTTAGTGGTCTTCATCTATTGAAAAGTATGTTATGGTGACGTTGCACTAATAAAAACCTTTAAAATTTAGTTTAAAATAAATGTTACAGGGACGTTATGGTTAAGTTGCACTAATATAAACCTATGAAATTCAATGAAAAAACTTTGTTAAAGGGATGTTATGGTTAAGTTGCGCTACTAAAAACCTATGAAATTCAGTGAAAAAACTTTGATAAAGTGACGTTATGGTTCCAAGTAAAACCGAAAAACCCTTGAAATTCGCCAGTTATGGTAAGCTAAGCAACCATAACTCGCGCCACCACCGTGCACTGCTAAGACTAACACCCAGGACATCAAAGATGTTTTGTGTTTTGTATGTAATAATGAAATTATATAGTAAGTGGGTTTTATTAGATACTTATTATTACATGTTGCACAGTACACAAAACTCTAATAAGAAAGCATTTATCATTTCACATTCAACATGGGAAGATTATGAATATTGCACCTCCATCATGTATGTTTCACACAATGCTTATGTTTATACATGAGTAGATTATTATACTGTAAAGAACTTCATAATACAATGCTATTTATACCCAGCATTGCTTAATGCACTACATAGCTCATGACATCTATTCCAATGATCCTTGACACTTTTTTCTCAACATTGTAATACGAATCCCTTGTACAGACTTTTCATGAAAAGTAAATACACATGTGATGTCATCAGAGATGTCATCAATGACATTTGTGATGTCATATTTGATGTCCTGGGTGTTAGTCTTAGCAATGCACGGTGGCACTGTCCGCAATCAAAATGAAACTGTTCTTAGAACACACTCAGTGTCCGTACTATCCACAAGTAACCAAAATAGAGGTGTCCTAAGGACAATATACCTGTCCGTACTGTCCGCAATCACGATGAAAGTGTTCTTAGAACACATTCAGTGTCCGGAATGTCTGCAACTAATCAAAATGGAGGTGTCCTAAGGACACTATACCTGTCCGTACTGTCCGCAAGCAAAATGGAACTGTTCTTAGAACACACTCGGTGTCCGGAATGTCCGCAATTAACCAAAATGGAGATGTCCTAAGGACAGTATATCTGGACTGTCCGCAATCAAAATAGAACTGTTCTTAGAACACACTCGATGTCCGGGATGTACGCAATTAGTCAAAATGGAGGTGGCCTAAAGACACTACACCTGTCTGTACTGTTGGCAATCAAGATGGAACTGTTCTTAGAACACACTTAGTGTCTGGGATGTCTGCAATTAACGAAAATGGAGGTGTCCTTAGGACACTATACCTGTCCGTACTGTCCACAATCAAGATGGAACTGTTCTTAGAACACACTCAATGTCAGTGATGTCCGTAATTAACCAAAATGGAGGTGTCCTAAGGACACAATACCTGTTCATACTGTTCATAATTAACATGGGAGCGTCTGTACTGTCCGTAGAACATCTACTCACATGCGCAAAACACCCGTGGGTCCTACGAACAACACGCCTGTCCGTAACTCTCTCTGCCAAGTGTGTTGCACTTTTAATTAGTTTGAGGACCCGAACACTGTCCGTAGAACACCCGCTCGCCTGCGCACAACCATCCCTGCACATTTGGTTTCCTGCAGACAGTCGTCCCATTCGCGAATATATCTGCAACGTCATCATATGATCGCACCCACACTGAGCGTGTGTCCTGATTTGCGGACACTGTCTGGGTCCCCAAACATTTTAAAAGTACTTTTTTGGACAATCCGAAGTACAAGAGTACAATTGTACAACAGTACAATTGCATCGCCAACATCAAATCCATCATCCAACAACCTTGGACTGACCATTTCCTTGTGTCCTTCAACCTATCCACCTCTAGACCATCCTCACCAGCTCCCATCATGGCCACACCATGTCTCAATAGAAATAAAAAGAACATCAGCAAGGAGAAAGTGATCCCCGCAATCCTACCTACACTTAACCAACTAGCGGATCAAATGGACCCTGAGACACTTGTTAATGAGTATAACAAAATTATGCTTACCACCCTTGACAGCATTGCCCCTTTAAAACTTAGATCAAGTAAACCTAAAGCTCATCTAAATAAATGGTTTTCTCCAGAACTAAAAGATCTACAACTTCTCAAAAGAAGCTGTGAAACAGCATGGAGAATAACCCCTTCGAAAGACCACAAAAACAAACTCATGGAGGTCTCCTCCCATTATAAAAAAGAAATCTACCTGGCTAAACAAAACTCTTACAACAAGCATATCTCAAATGCCAATTAAAATATGAGGGAACTGTTCACTATCCTCAAAGAACTAGACTCCCCCACCCCCACCCTGGACACATCCACCAAAGACAAAACCTGGTGCTCTGACATCCAACAAGCACTCTCAAACAAAATAACCATGCTCCCAAAAAAAAATCAAAGAAAAAAGCTTTACTTAGCCAACCACCCCAGACCATCAATGCAAACACAGCCTCACCTCCTAAGGATCAGGACCCAATTCCACGGTTCACATTCGCCAAAACGTCTCTCCTTGAGGTGGAGAAAGTTATCCTCACTCTTAAACCTTCCAACTGCCAGGGTGACACCTGTCCTGCCCAGCTCATAAAAGACACTGCTAGAGATCTCTCCCCTTTTATCTCAAAACTGGTCAATGCCTTCTTCGCATTCGGCATCGTACCAACCAATTTAAAACAATCTTGGGTATTACCTTTGCTTAAAAAGCCAACTTTAGACCCTCTCATCCCTACAAACTACTGTCCAATTACAACCGTACCTTTCCTCTTCAAAATCTTGGATATCTTGGATACCCAGATTCAAAAATTCCTGGAACAACATAAGCTTAAAGGAGCACAACAATCAGGATTCCGGCCCCAACATGGCACTGAGACTGCTCTCATTGACCTAAAGGCACAAATTGACGACCTACGTGATAAAGGCAAAATGGCACTGCTCCTGCTGTTGGATCTCTCAGCTGCATTCGACCTCGTGGACCACAAGGTCCTATGCAGCCATCTAGATTCAGCCGCACATTTCTCGATCGAGGCCAGAACATGGATTGAGTCTTTCCTCAGCGACAGGACGATGAGGGTGTTCTCCCCGTCAGCAGCTGCCGACCCTATCCCCATCCTATGCGGAGTCCCGCAGGGCTCCTGCGTCTCCCCTACTCTATACAACATATTTACCAAGCCCCTTTTTGATGATCTGGACCATCTTGCTATCACCTAAACTAATTACGCAGATGATACCCAGATTCTCCTCCCTCTTTCTGGGGATTATAATAAGGATTTGGCCTTGGTGAATAGGGTGTATATCATCATCCAGGCATGGATGGCTACCCACGGACTATGCCTGAATGATGATAAAACAGGACTCGTCATCCTGGAAACTCATTCCAACCTACAAAAACTAGGACAAGACTACTGCTCATTTGAGCTTGATGGTAACATCATCAAGGTGTCCAAAGAAGTGAAGACACTGGGCTTCTACTTGGACTCCACCCTTTCATTCGACAAACAGGTGAAGACCTTGGCATCTACCACTGCTTACACTTGTAAGCTTATCAGAGCAGGAAAACACTTTCTATCAGATAACAATTGTATTATATTAGCCAGAGCCTTGATTCTATCCCGGCTCGATTATTGTAATGCCCTTTACATAGGTTCTAATAAATCCATAATTCAGAAATTACAAATTCTTCAAAACAACGCCCTGCGAGCTGCTATGGGTGTGCCCAAAAGAGTGCATATATCCAATATCGGACGCCAAAATAACTGGCTGTCTACCCAAAATAAAATCCACCTAAAAACTGCATCACTTGTTCACAAAGCCTTGAACAATGCTGCAACCAGCTATTTTAGGAACACATTCCTTAAGAGAAGCTCCACTAGACCCACATGAACACTGAATGCCAACTGCCTTATCATACCTAGATTCAGGTTGGCTAAGGTTGGGGGAGGCAGCTTCCAGGTCCGAGCAGCCCAACTCTGGAACTCCTTACACCACACTCTACGAGTGGAGCAACCTTTTCAAAAATTCAGACTAGAATATATAAAGCTCTTGAAAGTCGCTGACATCTAGTCTACCAGCACATGTCCACTACAGTATCTCCCAAGTAGATATCTTAGATATTACCTAGTAGTCACCCATGGTCCTCTGAAGAGCCTCGGATACCAACTAGCACCTGTATATATGTAAATTAATTGGCATTTGATCTGCTGGAGCAATGTATATCTTGCCTGCATGTAACCTGTATATAATTGTACATTTATGTATGTATCGCACATTTCTGCAATATTGTAATTTAAGCCTCGCACTGTCTTTTCTGCTGCGCCTGGATACCCTCGGGTCTGGTGCGCATTATAAGCAAATAAACAAACAAACAAACAAACAAAGTAGTTTACAGTAAAAGTTCACCATTGCACATGTCCCAGACAATGTCCTTGGTGATCTACATAATTTTTGGAACATTTTGAGCCTTTTTTTGGTGTTCGATCTGTACGCGGACAGCGCGGCTGTCCACGGAGCGTGCACCTGCACCCCTATAAAAGGCCACACCCCAGAGCTCATCCTCATTAGGTCTTTCTACTATTGCAGATTGACTTGCTTTTTCTGCCTTTGCTGCTCGTGCTGATTTTTCATCATCTAACCTGATGGCATCCATGGTTGCTACTGCTCCAGCTGGTGCTACTTCTGCCCAGCACCACCCCCACCCCCTCCACCACCACCACGTCCCCAAGGGCCTGCAGAGGGGAGCAGGCATGAGGAGTAGAGGAGATGGATGAAGAGGATGAAGAGGATGAGGTAGTGGAAGTCCCTACTACCAGCACTCGCCGTGAGTCTCGGGTGTGGCAGTTGTTTACCACTCTTGGTGGAGTGTCAAAAGCACGTGCGAATAAGGTCACCTGCAATCAGTGCCACATGGTGCTGAGTCGTGGGAGGCCTGGTTTGTACAGCTTTGGTACTACATCAATGAAGCAACACCTAAGGTTGTTCCACGGTGGGGCTATTCGCAAGGTTGTACCTTGTGATACACGTAGTAGTTTGAGTTCCTCTACAATATCCTCCATTTCCGCTCCTGTCACCACAAGAGAAACTCCTGTGGGACAACGCATCCCTCCAACTGCCTCACAGGCCATTCATGATGCTGTTGACCATTACCTTTCGAGGGTCACAATATTGTGTATGTACTACAATGCAGTATTCTGCAGGGGGAGAATCTTCGGAGTGCTTTCAAGACTGCGGTCAAGGAACACGAGAAGATCTGCCCAATACCTGAATAAGGCCCACCCTACATCTTTCTCTCTCCACCTGCCCTTTCTTATCCCCATGGTTCGTGTCCCTTCCTTACCCTCCTTTCCCCTCCTTTCCTTGTGTTTCGTGTTTAAAAAAACAAAAGAAAATCAAACAAAAAACAAAATAAAAGTCTCTTTTCAGAGCCGCCTTTCACAGTTTAAAATAGAAGTGATAAATAAATAGTGCAGGGCCCTGTGCATTTTTTAGAAGTCCGCGGACAGTCCTGCAGACATTTATTTTTGGGGATGCTGCCCTATGAGAATCATTGCACTTTTCTATTGGAGGAAGTGGTGACTCTGAAAACAGCCTTTTGGTGGGTTTTTTTGTGTTGGAAAAAATTAAAATGGTCAACACCTACTGCAAAATGGATTGCTGTAATTCCAAAAAAGTTTGCAATGCATTTTGTACATTTAAAATCTGATTGCCAGCATAAGTAAGATGGACTCCATCTCTGCGAAAAACTATATGTGCTACGAAACATAATATGTTCATTGTGAAAAGAGGACATGCCAACATCTCTTAAAAAGGCACAAACAGCATTATTGACATTGTGCCTCGCTTTCTCCATTTGTGGACCAAATGAAGAAGAACGCAGCCACATTTGTCTTGGGAATTTGGAAAGATGTCCATGACCTTCCCAAGTCCTTCTTTCATTGCAAATTGCAAAGAAATTCCAGGCACATGTCCTAAACTGTTCCCTCCACAAAGAAGTATAATTATGTCTGGATGATGCTGTGTCCCCAAAGTAGCACGGAGAGGTACCAATTCCAGCCACTTCATTCCATGCACTCCATGCCAGTGCACTTCCACATGAGGGACTCCAAGATGTGCAGCTACTCCACAGTATTCTGCATACACCTCCAACCAATGTATCGATGAGTCTCCCAAAATCCAGATAATCTGTTTTCTGAAACATACAGCCAAAGCTATCTGTTCTTCTCTCAGGAAAAACACTTTCTGACAAACTCTCTCCTTACACAACACTCCCAGTAAACTTTATTACTTTATTGACCAATCCCTTGCTCTACTCTTTCTCATTTGCATGCCTCTCCACCCCAAAATCGCTGTATTTAATACACTTGTCCGCATACTACCGTCATGTCAAAAATCTGAGCATGATGAATTTAAATTTAAATAGTGTGCCCCATTTCCCCTTTGAGGTTGGCTCTGAAAAGAGCTGTTTTCTTTGGGTTTTTTGCAGATGCTTGACAGACACCTTTTATTTTGTATTATTTTTCTTACTTTACTCCTAAAATCTTCCTATAAGCTTCTCCAATGCAACCCTTACATTCCAAAACAGCATGGCATTTCCCATAAAAGATAAAGAAATGTCATCTTCTTTAAAATAAACAGCATTACTGGAATCAATATTCTCATTATAACAGAAGAAAATACCAGCTCTAAGCATGAAAACAAACATGCCTCGGTTGATTGCACACCTAGCATTGTTTTGCTGAGGACAAAAAAGAAAACTATTGTCCCATATTGCCCTAGGTACTAAACCAGAAAAAATAACTTTGGCTTTTGGAAGGACGTTCATTACTGCTTGAACCAAGTGTTCCAAATCTGCCAACAAAGTAGGGCACTGACATAGCCCAAATGCAATGCACCATAGTGCAAAACTACCAAATGGGGACTGTTCATCCTACCCATATCTTCACAAACTGGTACAAGTCCCTGTACATTGCAATCAGGCACAGTGCTCCACACCACCTCCACTCCTTTAACATCAACATTGTTTGCCACATTCATGCATTTAGCATACTGCTGTAAACCATGCAAAAACATATCTCCAACCACCAACACCCTGACTTTCTCCACCTCTACCATCTTCACTACACACAGCCTCTTTCAACATAAATCCACAACCTCAACACCTGATTGGCTAGTCCCCTTTCCATGCAGGATTTGCTGGAAAACCCTGGATGTTACACGGACAAGCGGACAAGCGGACAATCAGACAGCCGCGGTGTCTGCGCAGCGTGTAACTCTTAGACAGCCTTTCTACCATTTCCACTTCATTCTCTGTGCCATTCCCTCATTGGATACAGCTAAGCAGTCACACAACCACCACCAATCACAACTAAGACCTCTACATCTAACTCCATCATCATAGTTCAGCACTTCAAATGTACTGTTGATCACTCTGAGTACAAGTCTCATATCATTGGAAAGCACCTACTACACAAACTAATGTACAAGTCTCCAAGATTTCTACTTACAGCTGCATGCATATTCACATGGATGAATACAAACTACAGGTATGCATATTTTATGCACTGTACATGTACAACTCTTATAAATGCATATAAATAGACTAACTGCCACTTAACCTGTATAACCCATAAATTGAACTTACTGTTATTTTCACACAGCTATCTAAAAAAATATAATTTAATATTAAAAGATGGGAGAAATAACAGCATAATTTTAGAAAAACAGAAAAACACTTAGTAGTGTATTATAAAATTACACACAGCCAAGATAAGTTCATGCATCTTTATGCGCTCACACAGATAGACACTATCATTAAAAAGCTCTGAGCTGAAATAACACCACTGCCTGTACATCACATCCTTCTGCTTTATTACCCACACCTTCACAAATGCATACATTCAATGCTTTTCTATACAGTTTCTGCAATTTACCCTATAAAAATAGCAAAATGAGTGTATGATTATTTCTTCTATCTCCTAACATCCAATAACACAGCCTTAAGAAACCAAGTGAGTTTCATACGCTTAGTATTATACTCATTTGCAAAGCATGTTGAACTAACAGATTGTAAGTAAAATATAAAGGCTGCACATAGTCAAAGGAAACTGCATGCACACTCTATGTTCAGTTATCAAACAACAATACTACTACAAAAACATAAAATTCAACATCTAAATTAACAACAGTGCTATTAACATACAAAATTACTAACTTCTTTCTTTGACAATTGCAGTGAAGACTACTTTCCTGAAAAGCAGGCAGCAGCATCTGAAGTACAAACAACAACTCAGAATAAACCTGCTCATTCCAAACAAAAAAAGTAAGTATAATACTACCATAAAATTCTAACTGTTACTCAAACACACTGTAGGGTTGATTTGTGGAATTTGTGCATCAAATAACGGGGATTTGTGCACCATTCTGCCCACAAATCCCCATTTGTTAAACAGGGATTTGCGGGCAGAATGGCACATAAATCTCTGTTTTTTGGTGCACAAATTCCATAAATCAGCCCCTAGAATATTAGTATTGCAGAACAAAGAACTGTTTTAATTCTATACCATTAGATTTAGTATTAGTTCTTCTCCTCACCACTAGCTTACTTTTTATTGGCATCTGAACCCCAGTATAGTAATGCACAAACACACGAATGTCCGTCACAACTAGTTGTAGCTGCCCATTGCACAATCACACACCTCCACATACATCCTTACCGTCATACTCAGACACTCATGCATACAGCACACATACATTGCAGAACAGTCCAACCCATACTTTTTTGGAATGCCTACCAAAAAGCAAGTCTGTAGAAAGCAACAAAGAAGTAGTGCAAATGAAAATAAAAGTGTCCAAAATAAGCATCCATCTCTAGCAGAATTTGTACAAAAAGTTCATACAAAAGATCGAATAGAGTCATTAAGCGAAACAAAGCAAGCTTCCAGTACAAAAACGTTGCCTCCTCTTTCAAAATGTAAAATGAAACAGAAAGTGATTAACAAGAATTCATCTACCACTACTGCTAACACTACTCCTATAAATCTTGATGTAGTGGCAAGAAACCATAGCAAAAATGTATTTTACCAAAATTTTTCCATCACAAAGTCCTTCAGAATCTTATAAAAACAGGAGAGAAATCATGCACAACCCTTAAAACCTACCGTAGAACATTAATCTTAGAAGCTCTCATAGACAGAGCAATCCTTCTCAAAAGGAAGTTATTTATTTTAGTGTTAAACAGAATGAAACCACTAACAAAACTAACTACTAAACTACAAAAAAGACTTGTCAATAAATGAAATGTCAACAAAAATAACTTCTTAAATATCTGTGGAGGTGAATGGAGTCACACCACGAGCACAGAACCATATTTCAATGAAGAAGCATACAATCAAAAGCAAACAAACACAATTGCCATACATAGCAGTGGACAAGGGTATGAAAAACCTAATAATACCATAATGGAACAAGAAACACTGCTTACAAAAATATCCTCAGAAATCTCAGTATCACCTCTGCATCCGATTGAACCAAAACATTGAGTGTACAAATGGCTGTGCACGTCAATGCGTAACATTGACAAAAAATCTTTCAAATCTTTACGCCAGTTCCTCAATCAGTATGTAAAAGGCAAAGACAAATTACTACAAAATATGGACACTTGTCCAGTGTGCAAATACACAAGACTACAAGGACATTCATTAGATTGTATTTCAGGACCTAATTGCAAAAGCACCTTCCATCATATCAAAATGATATTAACACATCATTCAACTATAAGAAATCTAGTCCACAAACTGTACTATGCTAAAAGTCCAGCTTTAGCATTAGGCAATTTAAATTACAATATTCTACATGGTACAGACAAAGACCTACTCGAAGAAATAGAGCATATCCAGATAAAATATTTTAGAAGTGAAAGCCACTTACAAAATTCAATAGCTTTACAACAGACTAGGAACAATTCTACAAATGGCAACCTTCTACTACACACATACAAACAAGAAATACTAACATTTAAAAATACATCCGCTGAAGTACCAAACCATGTGTGTGTATGTTGCTGCAGAACTTTTCATAAAAGTAGCACAACAACTGTAGACATAACATACAAAATAGAAGACAATGAAGATTCCAAATGGTTTGAAATAGCTCTCTACCTTATAGCAGAAAACAAATACAAAATAAATGACCCCTTAACGCTTTGCAGTTACTGCACTGCAAAACTTGACAAGAACCAAACTCCTTCACGTGCTATCACACATAACTTGGAATTATTCCCACTACCAAAACCCTTGCAACAACTCAATTTATATGAGAGCATCATAATTCAAACAGTGCATCCATTTCAAGCAATAATACACCTTCAACCAAAAACAGCAAAATTACCTCCCTCAGAATTAGTGAAAGGCATTTGTGGTAAAGTAGTGTATTTAACATTAGAAATGAAAGAAAATGTACACACTCTGGGAGTGAAACATCTAATAGATCAATCTTTAATTGTCTTAGTAAATGCTGTACCTACAAAAGACAAAATAAATTGGCAACAACTCATAGACTTACATAAAGTTAGACAAGTCTTGCAATATCTAAAAATATCTAAAAGACAATATTGAATACTACAAATAAATGAATATTGAAGAAAACCTGAGGGAAACCACTGAAATAATTCAAAAGTCACCAGAAACTGGTCAATTTGAACTTCTAGAACCTGCTACAGTATCCAATATTTTAGACCATTATACAATTCACCCATTCCACTCTAAAGACACCATAGATGATGCACTAGAAACATACCAAATGCGACAAACCAAAGGATCACCAATCAGCACATGGGGAAAAAAGTATAGAAGCACATGCTTTTCCTCTACTCTTTCCTACTGGGAGAGGAGGAAGGTACAATGATAGACCCACTCAGATAACAGCATCAGAATACTGCTCATTACGAATGTATTCTGAAGATCCGAGATTTAGACAAAATGTGGAATACATATTCCACCTACTCTTTCAAAGTGAACTAGCAACTCTTTGCTACATAGTTGCATACACATTAAAATCAGGTACCTATTTTCAGAATATGTCAGCTACACTATTACTACAAAAAGTGCATGAAAAAGATGAGGTTCTACAAACAAGCATTACACATCTGTTAGCAAACATGCTCGGTACTAAAGAGTATTGGTTCCGACGTCATGGAGATGTATGTTGTATGATATGAAACCTTGGCCCACCCACTAGGATTGTTACATTAAGTTGTGCAGCATATGCATGAGAATATTTACATGATTTCCGACACATATCAAACAAAAACAAAACAAACATAGATATACTAACACCTGGAGAACATTGCTCTCTAGATCCTGTTAATGTTTCAAGATATTTCCATCATCGCTTCATTGCTATGCTACACTTTGTTTGTAATAAACCTGTTCTTCCCCTCGGAGAAGTGCAACACTTCTTTTGGAGAATTGAATACCAAGCCAGAGGAGCTCCACATATCCACATGCTTTTATGGATTAAAGATGTTCCTAAATTTGGTCAAGACAGTGATGACACTGTGCTACAGTTCATCAAAAAATATGTCACTTGTGAAATTCCTTCACAAAAAACAAATAGTGATCTTCATGCACACATTTTACAATTTCAAAGACACAAACGTGGGAAATATTGTTGTCGCAAATATAAAAACAAAAAGAAATACTACACGAAATGCTGCTTTGCTTTCCCTAGATCAGTTAGAGCAACAGGTCAAGTAAACAACTTCATGTCCTCATTTAGACATAGTGTTAAAGGTAAATCACCTAAGAACAAATATTACATAAAAAGAACAGAAGTAGCAAAATATATCAATGATTACAATGCAATAATTGCCCTCTTATGGAATGCAAACATAGATGTGAAGTACATTGCAGACAAATCCACTGTAGTTGTACGATATGTTACAGCCTACTTAACGAAAGCAGAAAAATCAGAGTTTCAAGACCTCTGGGATGATCTCTCATCGGACAAAACACTGTCTGAGAAATTGTACAGCTTAGGCATAACAATGCTCTCATAGAGAATGTGGCTGCTATGAAGCTGCAGACCATTTAACCGGTACTGCTTTGTATGGAAAATCTGAAAATATAGTATGGCTAAGTCTTGGTCCTGCTAAATCTAGAAAAATAATTCTCAAATCATTCGAGGACATAGAAACAATAGCCAAAAATGATCCCAACAGCCAAGACATTTTGAAAAACAAATTACTAGGCACATACTACCCAAACAGGAGTACCACTTGGGAAACCATGTGTCTATACCACATAGCCCAAAACTTCACATATAAAAATAATATAAAACCCGATGAAAACAAATTGTGAAGGCAGCTTAGTGAAACTTAATTAATCATATCAAATTGTTATTAAAAACTCCTCAACATAAAGAACTATATTACATGACCCTGCTACAACTTTTTAAACCATGGAGAAAAGAAGAAGAGTTACTAGATATTTATAACTCCTATGAAGACGCTTTCAAAGCAAATGAAAGCATTATAATAGATATAAACTTTACACAGTACAAAACAATGTTGCACAATGAACAGCAACACAAAGAAGAATTCCGGGCCCAACTAGATAAGGACAATCCCGACAGTAGTCAACCTTCTGTAACAGGAAGCAAAGAACCACTGGGACAGCCACTAATAGCAAATGAGGCAGAATTAGCTATGACAGAAGTAGAAAACACCATCTGTCACTATGAAGAAGATACAGACGACTTAAGTGTACTGAAATCAAAACTGAACAATGAGTAGCATAGCATTTTTGAAGAAGTAACAAAAGAAATTGCACATGGTGTACAACATGAAAATAACAAATGTACCTGCCAAAATTCCAAACCCATACTACTATACGTCAGTGGTAAAGCTGGTTGAGGCAAAACATTCTTAATAAAAATCATCAGCAAGTTTCTTCAACAATTGACAAACAACAAACTGTCCGCTGTTGTAACTGGCCCCAAAGGTTTAGTTGCCTACAACATAGGCGGTGCCACTTTACACTGATTACTTCTCCTTCCAGTAGAACACCAAAACAAATTAGAATATTACAAACTTTATTCAGAAGCAGAGAACTATGCAGAGTTTTAAAACACATGACAATTCTACTAATAGATGAAGTGCTCATGGTCTCCAACCTAATGTTGGCTTTGATTCACCTCAGATTAACCCTTTAACTTCCATGGGTTTTCCCCCCATTGCCAAGGCCTTTTTTGGTGATTTCGGTATGTGGCCATTCAAATCCTTGTAACTTTTTTGTTACATGATATATCTTTGCCAAATTTGACTCCTTTTTGTCCCACATGTTACTGGTCGTAACCTCACCCAGGAATCCTAGGTTGCTGTAGGGGGTTGAGAGAAGATAAGCAAAAAGTGCAAACATTTTGGGTTTTTTCAAAAAATGCCAATACAATGATGTACAAAGAAGCCTGTGGTTGTTTCCTTGTAAGAGCTAGGAACAAATGGTTTACTGTGCTGAATTTCCCAATTTCCTGGCTTTCAAGAACAGGTTGAGTGGAAACGAAAAGAAAATATTTTGATGTGGTTATCAACTGTTATGTGAGAGGTAGGCGATTTTGGCCATTTTTGCCAATTGGACATGCATGGACGGAATGGAAGAAAAGGGTAGGAAAGCCGAATTGGAGGACAGAAAGGCATATATTTCTGAAAAGTAGACAAAATTCCAAGTTTAAGAAGGTGTGATTTGCATAGGTCAGGCAACAACTAGATAGGGGAAAATGACATAGATTGGGGAAAAGCGGGAAAATGACCAAAAAAAAGGTATGTGTTGGGCATGGTTGGCTTGGTACGGCAATGGCTTCTATGAATTTTGAGAAAAGCAATAATCCGCTACATTCCCCGACTCTTGCAGTTAGGAAAGCACACATTTCTTGTAGTGTTTTACAAAACAAGCAATACCACAAGCTAAACACTGAGCCATAGTACACAGGAGTTTTATGCTCACAGCCTGAACAGACGCACTTAGCATGTGCAAATCGGGAAAACCAATGTGGGGAGGAACGGCAAGCATCCATTTTTTGAAAGAGCACAGGCAGACCTTTTCAAGGGGACATGACTTGTGTAGGTTACAAAAGTGTATGGTGCATAAAGCAGCGACTAAATGTAGGTCAAATTTGGGAAATGAAAGGGTTGTGTGACAAAGGCCACCAGCAAATGGGTCAAAACGTTATGAAAACCACACAAACACAACAAATGTTATACCTTCTTGCGTTCCCACAGGTGTCCCTATGAAAATGGTACCTCATATGTGTGGGTGCACCTTCCTGGGCGCCAAGGGGAACGCCTAAAACACAGGTAACCCCAAGTCTGTTTAGACACCTGAATTTGACAGTTTATCCAGACAAGCACAACATACAGATATGGGCCTCGGGTGTCCAAGCCGCCAAGGAAAACAGAGAAACCCATGCATTTCCGAAAAGAGGACACCCGTGGGATTCCGCAGAGGTATGATTTGTGCAAATCAGCCCAGAATGTATTACCCAGACACCCCGTTAAGTCTGAAATGTGGGAAGAAAAACACATTTTCCGCACATTTCACTCGGCTCACCTATCGATACGCGCCGCCAACAACACATGGCCTACCATCCTGCGTTCCCACATGTGTCCTGATGAAAATGGTACCTCACATGTGTGGGTGCACCTACCTGGGCGCCACGGGGAAAGCCTAAAACACAGGTAACCCCAAGTCTGTTTCGACACCTGAATTTGACACTTTCTCCAGACAAGCACAACATAAAGATATGGGCCTCGGGTGTCCAAGCCACCAAGGAAAACAGGGAACCCCATGCATTTCCGAAAAGAGGACACCCGTGGGAATCCGCAGAGGTATGATTTGTGTAAATTGTCCCAGGATGTATTACCAAGAAGCCCCGGCAAAGTCTTAAATGTGCAGAAAAAACCCACATTTTTCACTTTGTCAGGGGTTCTGAGTAAAACATTCTGGTCCGCTTCGCGCAAGTTGGACCTCTGTGGATTTCTACTGGTGCTCTCTTTTCAGAAATGCATGGGGATCCCAGTTTTCCTTGTTGGCTTGAACACCCTATGCCCGAATCTGTAGGTTATCGCTCCAAACCCTTTTGTGGTTTTCAGTGGGTTAGCCTTTTCCCTTTGCGGCTAGATTGGTAAACCCACACATATGAGGTACCGTTTTCATTGGGACACCTGTGGGAACGTGGGAAGGTATGACATCTGTTGTTGGCAGCATGTTTCGGTGGTTGAGCAGAGTTAAATGTCTGGAAATTGTGTTTTTTACCCCCAAATTTGGAATTTGCCGGGGGTTCTGGGTAGTAGATTCTGGGCTGCTTTGCGCAAGTCAGACCTCTGTGCATTCCCACGCGTGTCCTCTTTTGGGAAATGCATGGGGTCCCCTGCATTCCTTGCTGGCTTCGACACCCTATGCCCAATCTGTAGGTTGCCCACATGAACAAATTGTGCTGTGGTGAAATGTTTGGGTTTGGGGTTACCAGCGGGTTACCCTTTTCTTTTTGAGCCCCCAGTAGGTGCACCCACATGTGAGGTACCTTTTTCGTTGGGACACCTCTGGGAATGCAAGAAGGTATGACATCTGTTGTTGGCGATGTGTTTCGGTGAGGGACACAGGGAAATGTCTCTGAAATTGGCTGGAAATGAAGACATTTCTCAGACATTTCGCTCTGGCCACCCACCGAAACACACCGCCAACAACACATTGCCTACCTTCCCGTGTCCCCACACGTGTCCCAATGAAAACGGTACCTCACATGTTTGGGTGCACCTACCGGGGGCGCAAAAGGAAAAGGGTAACCCACTGGTAACCCCAAGCCTTTCGCCACTGACCATTTTCTTCATGTGGGCAACCTACAGATTTGGGCCTAGGGTATCGAAGCCAGCATGGAAAACAGGGAACCCCATGCATTTCCCAAAAGAGGACTCCCGTGGGAATCCACAGAGGTCTGCCTTGCGCAAATTGCCCCAGTTTTTATTAGCCAGAATCCCTGACAAAGTGTGATATTTGGTGGGGAAAAAACACAATGTTCACTTTGTTTGGGGTTCTGGGTAATAAATTCTGGGCCGCTTCGCGCAAATCAGGCCTCTGTGCATTCCCACTGGTGTCCTCTTTTGACATTTCGCTCTGGCCACCCACCGGGTGGCTGCGTTCTTCTTTATTTGGTCCACAAATGGAGAAAGTGAGGTGCAATGTCAATAAGGATGTTTGTGCCTTTTTAAGAGATGTTGGTATATCCTCTTTTCACAATGAAAATATTATGTTTCGTAGTACATACATTTTTCGCACAGATGGGAGTACATCTTACTTATGCTGGTAATCAGATTTTTCTGCAAAATATATAAAATGCATTGCCATCTTTTTTGGAATTACATTATAAATTGTTGTAGTAGGTGTTAATCATTTGAAGTTTTTGAAACACAAAAAAACACCACCAAAAGGCTTTCAGAGCCACCACTTCTTCCCATAGAAAAGTGCAATGGTTCTGATAGGGCAGCACCCTTAAAAAATAAATGTCCGTGGACTGTTCACAGTCTTCTAGAAAATGCACAGGGCCCTGCGTTATTTATTTGTCACTTCTATTTTTTTTAAACTGTGAAAGGCGGCTCTGAAGAGAGCCTTTTTTTGTTTATGTTGTTTTATATTTATTTTTATTTTTTAAACACGACACACAAGGAAAGGAGGGGAAAGGAGGTTAAGGAAGGGACACCAACCATGGGGATAAGAAAGGGCAGGTGGAGAGAGGAAGATGTAGGTTGGGCCTTATTCAGGTAGTGGGCAGACCTTCTCGTGCTCCTTGACCGCTGTCTCGAAAGCACTCTGAAGATTCTCCCCCTGCAGAGTACTGCTTTGCAGTACATACACAATATTGTGACCCTCGAAAGGGAAGGGTCAAAAGCATCATGTATGAACTGTGAGGCAGCTGGAGGAATGCACTGTCCCACAGGAGTGTCTCTTGTGGTGATAGGAGCGGAAATGGAGGATGCTGTAGAGGAACTCAACCTACTACATTTATCACAAGGAAGAACCTTGCAAATAGCCCCACCATGGAATGACCTTAGGTGTTGCTTCATTGATGTAGTACCAAAGCTGTACGAACCAGGCCTTCCACGACTCAGCACCATGTGGCACTGATTGCAGGTGACCTTATTCGCGCAAGCTTTTGGCACTGCCACACCCAAGACTCATGGCGAGTGCAGGTAGTAGGGACTTCCACTACCTCAACCTCTTCATCCTCTTCATCTGTCTCCTCTGCATCCTCACACCTGTTCCCCTCTGCACGCCCTTGGGGACGTGGTGGTGGTGGAGGGGGTGGGGGTGTTGCTGAGGCAGAAGTAACACCAGCTGGAGCAGCAGTAGCCATGGATGCCATCAGGTTAGATGAAGCAAAAGCAAAAGCAGAAAAAGCAAGTCAATCTGCAGTAGTAGAAAGACATAATGAGGATGAGCTCTGGGGTGTGGCCTTTTATAGGGGTGCAGGTGCATGCTCCGTTGAACAACGTGCTGTCCGCGGACAGATTAAACACCAAAAAAAGACTCAAAAAGTTACAAAAAGTATGTAGATCGCCAAGGACTTTGTCTGGAACATGTACCATGGTGAACTTTTAATGTAAAATACTTTGGATTGTCCAAAAAAGTACTTTTAAAGTGTTCATGGACCCGGACAGTGTCTGGAAATAAGGACACATGCTCAGCGTGGGTGCAGTCACATGATGACGGTACGGACACGTTCACGAATGGGATGGCTGTCTGCAGGACACCAAATGTTCAGGAACGGTTGTGCACATGCGCGTGGGTGTTCTATGGATAGTGTTTGGGTCCTCAAACTAATTAAAAGTTAGACACACATGCGACAGACAGTTACGGACAGGCGCAATGTTCGTAGGACCTATGGGTGTGGTGCGCATGTGCGTAGATGTTCTACGGACAGTGTGGACACACCTGTTTTAATTATGAACAGTACAACCAGGTATTTGTGTCCTTAGGACACCTCCATTTTGGTTAATTACGGACATCCGGGCATGGAGTGTGTTTTGAGAACAGTTTCATCTTGGTTGCAGACTGTACAGACAGGTATAGTGTCCTAGGACACCTTCATTGTAGTTAATTGCAGACATCCCAGACACCGGGTGTGTTCTAAGAACAGTTCCATTTTGATTGCGGACAGTACGGACAGGTATAGTGTTCTTGGGACACCTCCATTTTAGTTAATTGCGGACATCCCGGACATCGAGTGTGTTCTAAGAACAGTTCTATTTTGATTACGGACAGTACGGACAGAGATAGTGTTCTAAGGGCACCTCCATTTTAGTTAATTGCGGACATCCCGAACATTGAGTGTGTTCTAAGAACAGTTCCATCTTGATTGCGGACAGTACGGACAGGTATAGTGTTCTTAGGACACCCCATTTTGGTTAGTTTAGGACATCCCGGACACCAGGTGTGTTCTAAGAACAATTCCTTTTTGATTGCGGACAGCACCGACAGGAATAGTGTCCTTAGGACACCCCCATTTTGGTTATTTGCGGACATCCCAGACACCTGGTGTGTTCTAAGAACAGTTCCATTTTGATTGCAGACAGTAAGGATAGGTATAGTGTCCTTAGGACACCCCCATTTTGGTTAATTGCGGACATTCCGGACACCCACGCTGTCAGCGGACACCCTAACTGCCTTTTAAAAGAAAATAAGACACAAAGGAATGAAGTAACAACACATACAATATTTTGTTATTATCTACACATATAACATTTATGAAAGGGAGGGGGAAGCAGAAACTGACACAAGTACAGGGGAATTGGGGGTTTGGAGAGGATGGATGGGAGGGGATGAATGGATGGAAGTCTCATCATAACGTTTTTCTTGGTGGTGAGGGTTTGGGGATAGTTGACTGTAACACGGAGAAGGGGAACTCGTACATGTGGGACAATGATATTTAATCTTTTCTTGTATGTGGTCCTCCACAAAATGTTTTAAAAGATTGAAATGTCCCATTAGCATATCAATTTTTTGTTCCATTGGCTGTCAAGCATTTTCTAATGTCTCTTTTGTTACAATATTTTCACTGTTGGTATGGTCTGTTAAAAAAAAATGTGTTAAGTACACTTAAAGTAAAGGTTATTAATTGGTTTATATAGAAAAGTGTCTACCATTAGTATCACTGTCTTCACTCATTTCATCATGTGGGAAATGGTTCTTCAGCCATTCCAAAGTACTGAACATTTCTGTGTAAAAAAATAAATATATTACTTTTAGTGTATCTAATACAGAAAGTTTACAAATATATGAAGTTTACTTACTCGTTTCTGGTAGGTTTTGTTGTTACAGTTGTGTAGGTCTGCTGTTGCTTCTTGCTGTGCAGTTTCTGTGAGGTAATTAGGTTGGAGGAATATCTTTTTTGTTTTGGTATATTCCATTCTAGTACATATGCTATTTAAATGAATGGTTGTTGTCTTACATATATAGGTTCCACTTCTTATTTATTATTACATATAATGTGTTCATGTGCTGCTTTTTGATCTTGTTCAGTGTTTAGATGGCATGATAGAACAATACAAGATACCCCCTGAGTTTTTGGGTAGTGTTGATGTTGTCGGCTTCCGTCCACGGACATACGCACAGTCCGCGGACATCAAAATCACTAGCAGGGGATTCAGTATATTCTATGTTACATGTATATAAAGTAAGGGAATCCTAGTAAACACCTATGAAATTCACACTATGTATATCTATATTCAATTAAAAAAAAACTTTGGTAAAGGGAGATTATGGTTAAGTTGCACTAATAAAAACCTATGAAATTCAGTAAAAAAACTTTGTTAAAGGGACATTATGGTTAAGTTGAACTACTAAAAACCTATGAAATTCACTGAATAAAAACTATGTTAAAGGGATGTTATGGTTCAAAGTAAAAGCGAAACCCCCTGAAATTCACCAGTTATGGTAAGCTAAGCAACCATAACTCACGCCACCATTGTGCACTGCTAAGACTAACACCCAGGACTGTTAGGGAGAATTCTCTGTTTAGGCTGAATTTCCTAACCTAGTGAGTCCCCCAGCAGCTTTGCTGGATTTCTGGAGTTTGTTTTTTTCCATCCTGCCAAGAGTGAGACTCTTTTTCTCCCACTCTTGGACATGAATGTGTGTAATTCCTTTGAATGTCAATGTGTTCTATGGGCTATGGGGTCTTTTACTCCATAGGGTCTCATATGTTTTTCTATGTGTGTTACACCGCACCCTACGTGCCGTAACACTGGGGCGTCCTAGCGGACCTCCGTCATAGACTCCATACCTGGGGACTGACTACTGTCTCCCCGGGCATGTAAAGTCACCATTGGCTTTACTAGACCTAAATTTACTAACAGAACTAGTACAAACCATCCTATTGTGGACGTACTGGTAGGGGTAATTCGATTACTCCTGGGTCTGTTATTCGAGGGGGCACTGTCTCGTCCCCCCTCGTTGAGTTTTGGCTGGTGGCAGTGGAAACTACTTGTTATGTTCGACCCCGAATATAACCCTATGGGATTCTTCCCATTGTTGGAGATTGATAGTGTTTCTCGTTAATCTCTAACATACCTCCGGTCTACTTATCTTAAATAAGTCTATCGGATGGTATTTTCTGCCAGAACTCGGCTTTTTAAAATGGCGTTTGTGTTTATCTCTGTGACTCCTAAAACAAAGGTTGAGCCCTTTGTTCCACTTTTGGCGGGCCTCTGTACAGAGACCCTCCAAAGTGGTGCCATTCTGTCTGGGTTACCACAGGGGTGTGGGAGGGGGTTTAGGCACCCTGGACTGAGTTGCCTTGCCAACTCCGGTCGCACTCTGGTGTGATTGGCCCAAGTGGTGAGCCTCCCCGCTCACCACTTAGCATGTGTTGATTGACAGCTAGGCTGAATGAATGGGGGTTTTCTGCATAAAAGCAGGGCTTTTGGGACTGGATCTTCAGAAGTAGCCACAGGACCTAAGAATCCGACGAGGGTAAAGCTGAGCCGACCTGCAACGACGACACCTCCGGTGGAGCCTTGCTGAACCGACTCACCACTTCCCGACAACAGAGGAGATCTCCCTGCCGGAGAGTCTCTTCCCCTGACTAGTGGGAACAACCAGTCCCCTTTTGCTTTTTCTTCGCCTCAGGACGCAGTGGTCGAATTGCCCATGCAGAGCACCTCGGCAACTGGATAGCCACTACCCCTGTACCGCGACCAAAAGGTGGTGCCTTGTGACGGAGCCCTCCGCGGCTGGTCTCTTCCCTGGTGGTGCACCGGACTTCACTTTTCTTCGACGATGAGATCATCTCTACTCTTGGCAAAGACCCGACGTGCATCCACCACCAGGAACAACTGCCCCCGCCGGAGCTGTCTCTCCACAATCAAGGTACTGTGTCCACCTGGCTTCCCTTGTTGCCGGATAGAGTGAGGTGTCTTAATCCTCGCCTCTCCATAGGGTCGCCTCTAAGCTTTCTCTAGCACATTGTTCTGAACTGCTCCAATCTTCCAATAACAATTTGCTACACAGACTCGAACGCATTTCTACAAAAGAGACTTTTTGGACATATCGCCTTGCCTCTCTCCGAGTGGGCCTGGCCTCTGAACTTTATGATCTATTGTGGTTCTTGTCTTCTTGTCTTGCATTTTTCCATGAAGTATTGAACTGTGTTGATGTCGTAACCTACTTATTTTTCTCTCCCGTACGAACAAATACTAGAGTGCCATCTAGGTTGAAGCATTCACCTCTGTCTGCAAATAAGTGATGCTGGTAGAACCTAGACTTGTCGAACTATTGTTAGGGGGATTGAATTGTTTTCTTCGTAGAGTAATTGTAATTGAATTGTTTGCCGTGATAGTGTCAGAGTGTTCTCTATAGATGTTCCGTTATAAATAAATACCTTTATATCTTTACACTGAAGCCTTGTCGCGTGTTTGCTTGTCTTACTGCGAAGAATTGCCCTATATTGTATACTCCACATACTGCTTAACTCTTCTTGAGAGAAGTCTGACTGCTTAGCCACAGCTAAAAAGTGAATCTGTGTGGTACAGACGGCTAACAAGTGGGTTTACTGCCAAACACCTGTAGCCCTAAATCTTTTGCAGTGGTCCCAATGGGAACTGCACAGGTTTCCGCCTAACAAGGACATCAAAGATGACATCACAAATGTCATTAATGACATCACTGATGACATCACATGCCAGGCTCCCTCTTTTTTCCTTTACAGACATATCTAGGCCAGTAATAGTCAGGAACTAAACACTCAAAAAGTACTTTATTTGTAGATTTATACTTCAAATATGTTCTTACAGTAATTAACATAGGGTTCACTCACTGCATATGAAACATATACATAGGGGAAAACACAGATTTGTAAAACAGCAATGCTTTCTATGTATGAAGATAATCAGTAAGATTATCAACACTTTCTTATAGTTCTGCTTTTTTTTGTATTACTTTACTTTCCTGAATATGCTCATATTTGTATACATTGTATGCACACTACTTCCCTTAGGGTCCAGTTACATTATATGATAGTGATACATAGCGACGTAGTAGCTTTGAAACAGAGCAATCATTTCTGGGTATAAAGTTAATCAGTTAGGATATGAAGATTGGCTGGTAATACAGTTGTTTACTACATTTTCCCTATATGTGCTCATAATTGTTTGTGTTGTTGTCTATTAGTGTTTTGTTTTGAATAATGCAATTATGTAGTAAGTGGGTTTTATTAGCTAGTTATTAAATGGTGCACAGTAGGCAAAACTGTAATTAAAAAGCATGTATCATTTTACTATTCAACATGGTAAGATTAATATTATTGTACATCCATCATGTATGTTGCACACAATACCTATGTTTCTACATGAGTAGCTTAGCTTACTCGAAAGAACCTGATAATAGAATGGTATTCGTATCAATACATTACTTAATGCACTATGCACCTCATGATATTTATTCCAATAATCCTTTGCACTTTTTTATCAACATTACTATATGAATCCCTTTTACAAACTTTTCATGAAAAGTAAATGCACATGTGATGTCATCAGTGATGTCATCAATGACATTTATGATGTCATCTTTGATGTCCTGGGTGCTAGGCTTAGCAATGTACGGTGGTGGCACGCATTATGGTTGCTTAGCTTACCATAACTGGCGAATTTCAGGGGTTTTTCGGTTTTACGTGGAACCATAACGTCCCTTTAACAAAGTTTTTTCAGTGAATTTCAGAGGTTTTTAGTAAGTTAAGTTGCGCTATTAAAAACCTATGACATTAAATGAAATAACTTTGAAAAAAGGGATGCTATGGTTCCAAGTAAAACCGAAAACCCCCTGAAATTAGCCAGTTATGGTAAGCTAAGCAACCATAACTCGCGCCACCACCGTGCACTGCTAAGACTAACACCAACGACATAAAAAATGACATCACAAATGTCATTGATGACATCACTGATGACATAAAATATCTGTCTCCCTCTTTTTTCCTTTACTGACCCATCTAGGCCACATGGTTTTCTTCAGTAACAGTCAGTAACTAAAAATTGTAAATGTACTATATTTGTAGACTTATCCTTCAAGTATGTTCTTACAGTAATTCTCTTAGGGGCCACTCATATCATATGAAACATATACATAGGGGAAGATACAAGCTTGAAAGACAGCAATCCTTTCTGTGCATGAAAATAGTCAGTAGAGTTATCAGCACTTTCTGATAGTTCTGTTGTTGTTTTATTACTATACTATACTTTCCCTGTATATGTCCATATTTGTAGACATTGTACTCACACTACTTTCCTTAGGGTCCAGTCACATCATGTGATACATATGCATAGGGTAAATAGCAGCTTTGCAACAGAGCAATCATTTATTAGCATAAAGATAATTAGTTAGGTTATGAATTGTTTCTGCTACTACTTCTGCTTTTTTGCTTACTTCACTTTCCCTGTATATACACATATTTGTATGCGTTATTGTGTCTTTGTGTTTTGTCTTTAATAATGCAATCATGTAATACTTGGGTTTTATTAGCCACTTATTACATATTTCACAGTACACAAAACTCTAATAAGAAAACATTTATCAGTTCATTATTCAACATATCAACATTATGAATATTATATCTTCATCATGTATGCTGCACGCAATGCCTAGGTTTCTGCATGAGTAGCTTAGTATACTCAATAGAAATTCATAATAGAATGCTATTTATATCAATGCATTGCTTAATGCACTAATTAGCTCATGATATTTATTCCAATGATCCTTGACACTTTTTTCTCAACATTATAATAAGAATGCCTTATACAGACATTTCATGAAAAGTAAATTCATATGCGGTGTCATCAGTGATGTCATCAATGACATTTGTGATGTCATCTTTGATATCATGGGTGTTAGTCTTAGAAGTGCACGGTGGTGGCGCGAGTTATGGTTGCTTAGCTTACCATAACTGGCAAATTTCAAGGGTTTTTCGGTTTTACTTGGAACCATAACGTCCCTTTAACAAAGTTTTTTCATTGAATTTCATAGGTTTTTAGTTGCGCAACTTAACCATAATTTCCCTTTAACAAAGTTTCTTTACTGAATTTCATAGGTTTTTAGTAGCGCAACTTAACAATAATAACTCTGACTTTATGTACAAGTAACATAGAACATACTGAATCCACTCTACTGAATTTGATGTCCACAAACTCTTTTAATGTCCGCGGACAGATGTGGACAACAGCACTACTACCCAAAAAGTCTATGGGGGTATGTTTAATTGTTATATCATAACATATGAACATTTTACAAATTCACAAACCAGCCCACATACACATTATATGTAGTAATAAATAAGAATTGTAACACATATATGTAACACACTAACCATTCATTTAAATACAATATGTTCTAAAATGGAATATACCAAAAGAAGAAAGATAGTCTTCCAACATGATTACCTCACAGAAACTCCACAACTAAGATCAACAGCAGATCTACAGACCACTCAGAACACACCTTACCAGAAGCTAGTAAGTGTACTGCATTTTACTCATATATTTGTAAACTTTCTGTATTAGATACAAAAAAAATGATGATATGTTTTTTTCTCACAGAAATGTCTAGTACTCTGGAGTGGCTAGAGGAGCATTTCCCACGTGAGGAAATGTCAGAAGATAGTGAACCTAATGGTAGACACTTTACTATATAAACCAATTAATACATATTATTTTATATACATTCAACATATGTATTTTGTTTTGTACAGACCATACAAAAATTGAAAATACTAAAGAAAACGCAGTATTGGATAAGACTCTTCAGCACATAGAAGAAAAAATGGACCTACTCTTGTTTATAATGTTTATAATTTAAAAAACTTTGTGGAGGATCACTTGAAACAAACAACTACATACCATTGTCCCACATGTACCTGTCCCCCTCACCATATCCCACTCAATTATCCCCAAACCCTCTCCATGAACCAAAACGTTTTGATGAGACTTCCATCCCTTCTTCGCCTCATATAAATCCTATTGAAACCCCCAATTCTCCTGTTTTTGTTTCAGTTTCTGCCTCACCTTCTCTGTCATAAATTTAACATACATGTAAAATAAAGTAAAATTATTATATTGTGTCCTAATTCATTTCTTGTCTTTTTTTAAAAAGCAGTTCAGGTGTCTGCGGACAGCGCGGTTGTCCGGAATGTCCATGAAGAAACGAAAATGGAGGTGTCCTAAGGACACTATCAGGGTAATTCATAGAATTTCGCACAAAAGTGGCGCACGCGGCTGGCGCACAGTGTGCACGTGCGAATGTCTGCGCCAGCCGCGTGCGCTAAAATCGATATCTGCGCACAGCGTATTCATGGATTTCAGCCTCCAAAACCAGCCGTGGCGCCGAGTGGCGCAGCAACCCTGCAGCTGCGCCAGTTGCGCCCCCAAGAACGCCCTCGAGCAGGGAAAATCCATCAAAATTCCCATTTCATTGCAAAGGGCTGCGCTAACCCTGAACCAGTATACAGGGCTGCCAAACAGCAAACGCCGAGCGGGGAACGTGTATTACTGGGGTGCGCGGGAAGTTCCACACACGATTTCAGCAGGGTACATGTATTTCTGGGGTGTGGGGAAGTTCAACACGCGATTACAGCAGGGTACGTGTATTTCTGGGGTGCGGGGAATTTTTACACACAATTTCAGCAGGGTACCAGTATTACTGGGGTGTGCGGGAAGTTCCACATGCGATTTCAGCAGGGTACGTGTATTTCTGGGGTGCGGGGAAGTTCCACACGCGATTTCAGCAGGGTACGTGTATTTCTGGGGTGCGGGGAAGTTCAACACGCAATTACAGCAGGGTACGTGTATTACAGGGGTGCGCGGGAAGTTCCACACGCGATTCCAGCAGGGTACGTGTATTTCTGGGGTGCGGGGAATTTTTACACGCGATTTCAGCAGGTAACTGTATTACTGGGGTGCGCGGGAAGTTACACACGCAATTTCAGCAGGGTACGTGTATTTCTGGGGTGCGGTGAAGTTTAACACACGATTTCGGTAGTGTAGATGTCTTACTGGTGTGCGCGGGAAGTTACACATGCAATTTCAGCAGGGTACGTGCATTTCTGGGGTGCGGGGAAGTTTGACACGCGATAGGCCCTGTGCGAGTGGGGTACGTGTATTTCGGGGTGCAGGGGAGTCCTACATGTGAATTGGCAGTGTGGGTCCTCCCAGGTGTTCCGTCTACACCCTCCATGGCCCCTGCAGGCAGACCACACAACAGGGGACTACCCTGCAACCCTGGTAATGTCCCGCAGGCAGCCCATCCACCATGGGCATGCCCCCCCAGCCAAGCACATTGTCACCTTGCACTAGTGATCACCAACTCATTACCCCCTTGTACCACCACCCCACAGCAGTGCAGGGCACCTGCCAGCAGGCACACACTCATGTCCCCCAGCACCCCCACCCCCCAGCAGTGCAGGGCACCTGCCAGCAGGCCCCCACTCATGTCCCCTTGCACCCCACCCCCCAGCACTGAGGGTCACCTGCCAGCAGGCCCCCACCAATGTCCCCTTGCACACCCACCCCCCAGCAGTGCTTGGCACCTGCCAGCAGGCCCCCACTCATGTACCACTCATGTCTCCTTGCACCCACACCCCCCAGCAGTCAGGGGCACCTGGCAGCAGGCCCCCACTCATGTCCCCTTGCACCCCCACCCCCCGGAAGTGCAGGGCACCTGCCAGCAGGCCCCCACTCATGTCCCACTCATGTCCCCCAGCACCCCCACCCACCCAGCAGTGCAGGGCACCTGCCAGCAGGCCCCGACACATGTCCACCAGCCAACACGTCATCACAATCTAGATCCCTGGCCCTTATGGCCAGCCTCCACATGCCAAAGACCCACCCAAGTATTGCATCCACCCACATAGAAATGCCAATTTCATGATACAACCCCAATGGCAAGTATGTAAATGATCACATGTCCGTCACACACATACAATGGGTGCAAGTGAATGTCAAAACCCATATCATGACACGCATGAAACCAATGAGATAATACCACACATCGAAGTATGAAGAAAAAAATGTATTAAAAGCAACATGAATGGAATTAAAAACAAACAAACGACAATGGGAATTAAAAACGAAAAGCTGCATGTCCGTAAAATAATGAAAAACAACAAATCATAATCCAAAGGAAAGGTGTCCAAAGTCACAGTCCAAAAAATCAAATCCAAGGCAAAAACAAAAGTGAAAACCATTGCTCCATGGGTAAATAACATAATAAAAAAGATGAATCCAATAGTGAACTATATACAGAAGAACAATCCAGGGTCCATGATCCCAACTGAAGAAATGAAACCTATCAAAAATACTACCTAATGAAAACCTATATACAGAAAGGTGGTGCATTGTCCAAGCGCAACAAAAATAAAGAAAAAAGGAAAGGAAACCTAACATTATCTAACTATTTACAAGGGCAGCGGGCAAGTCCAACGGCTCACATGTTGATGTTCCGGGCCAGGGCATCATCGAACTCCTGCTCAATCTCCCGGAGGCGGTCCTCTTCCATGGCCTGAGGGTTTGCAGAGACGATGACATCTGGAACTCCTCTGGATGACATCTGGAACTCCAGGTCCCTGCGAATGGCCTCAAGGCACTCGGCCCGCCTCAGGGCCCTACGCATGGAGTTCTCCGCCCTGATCATCGTGAGCCGTGCCTCTTACGCCCGCTGCCGCTCCGCATCTATCGCATGGCCCAACCGCTGCCACACGGAAGACACTTCCCGTCCAGGGTCCTCCTGCCCTCCGGCCGATGCCTGCCCCTCTGATGATGAAGGCCCCGAGCCATCATGGCTCCCACCTTGCTGCTGCTGCTGTGCCACTGCCTGTGCCCTGGCTCCTGCTGCCTGCACATCCTCCTCCAGCTGGGGTGCAGTTGTTGAGGTGCCCACCCATGCTGAACATCCGACTCCCGACTGTGGCAGGGATGTGTCCTCCACCAGCCTGGCCGCAGGGTCAGAGGCAGCTCCACAGGGCACCCAGGTGACACATGGGTGGGAAGATGGCACGGAGGACGACTGGCGCATAGGGGGTTCAGTTGAGGAGGGGGTCGGAACAAGGTCCACAAAACGGAGGAATCCGGCCATGGTGAGCTGTCCCAGTGGTTCAACGCGGTCAACGAGCCATGCGAGAAGACGTGCAGTCTCCTCATGAAAAGACTGCAGGTCAGCTCGCATGGCACGTTGACGCAACGCCACCCCGCCCAGGACAGGCTCAACCCGGTGCTGGATAGCCACATCCGCAGGGAGAGGAAGGCCAGTTGGTGTAAGCCAATCCCCTTCCTGAAAACGGGTCTGGACGTAGGTATCCCTGCTGTTGCAAGATGATGCAGTCACAAGATCGCGGACAGGATTACACACAGGTACCTCTGCGGCGGCCTGTGCTGCCTCCTGTCCCTGCCCCTGCACTGCACCACTAGCACCAGTGGAATCCCCACCTCCAGACCCTGTCTCTGTCCCTTGCACGGCCTCCTCCTCCACCAAACCCCCCACCAACCTGGATAACTCGGTGCCATCTTCCTCCGTTGGGCCCTGTGGGGTCTCAGCTGCCCCTTCGGTTGCCGAGGAGTCCAACTCCAACCTCCGCCTCTTGGACCTCCCCTCGGCAGCTGCGACCTGGGACGCGGCACCAGACTCCTCACTCCCCAACGAGATGAAAACCTAGGAGGGGACCCGGGCCTTGCGTCTCCGGCTGGTGGTGCGATCCCTGCCGCTGTGCTCCACAGCACCTTCTCCGCCCTCTTCATCAGTTGACACTGCAGACAGGGAGAGATAGGAGACAGGCATCAGGGCACTGTACAATGGATTCATACACACATGACAGTTGTACATGAGTGGCATTGTCAAACTTCAGACATTACATCACAATCCCCAACACACATGTCATTGCAACTCACACACATGAGCTATTCCACAGCCATATTGCAACAGCCATCACCATCCATACACATACAAACAGCATGAGCAGCCAAAGGTGAGCCAGACATCACATGAAACTTAGGGAGTGCTCTAGACATGGACACACGCCACCACAATTACATGCATGTGTACACCTCCGGCAACTGTCGCAGTGATGAGATTGGCATCCATGTCACATCTGGCAATCAGTCTTCTACATATCAGTCTCACATGCATCCATGTTACATCACTGTTGCACCCATGTCAAATACACACACATGCACATATATGCAGCTGGAACCAACATCCATGTGTGACACCACAACCATGCCAATTTACATACACAGTAATCAAAACATGTGTGCTCACACATCTGCATTTGGCCTGCATGATTACCCACACATACACCATCCATGTGTCTCACACATGAAAGGACTTGCATGTGTCAGACTCACAGCCCTGTACATACACATCCATACATGGCCCTACAAAACCACATGTACAACCTGCACACTACTGGCACACCACCACACGCACAGCTTCCAATCAGTATGCATGTACACTTACCGCTTGACTCCAGACGGGTCTGCCTCTCAAGGACCTGGACGTGGAGCGCTGGGCGTATGCATTCCAGGACCCTCATCTGATGTTCCGACAGGTGGCCACGGCGCCCCTTAGCATCAGCTGCCTTCAAGAGGTGCAGGGCCTTGTTGAGGGTCCTGGACCAGAATTCCTCCCAGCGCTTCTTGACATGTTGGAAGTCGCGGACTGCCACCCCCTCCGCGTTGATGGCAGTCACGATGTCCGTCCAGATCCAAGTCCGTCCTTCCTTGTCGGCGGCCAACCTTCCGAAGAGGGCATCATACTGCCCCACGACTTGCTCCACCAGGGCACCAACTTCAGTGGCAGTAAAGCTGGTGGCCCTCTGCCTCTCTGGCTGGGGGTTGCCAGTGGTGCCAGATGGTGTAGTGCCCGACATGGCAACCCCAGAGGCAGGTGTGGGTGGGCCGGTTCAAAAGGTACATGTAGGAAGTCATTTCCTTGTACGCGCTTTTCGTGGAGAGCGAGTGGGTGAATTCTGTACTTTTTGTCGGTTCACACGCGATTTACTTCACAGCGCTTCTAGTTCGTACTCCCTGCGTATTTTTCACGTTTTTTTTTTCCAGGCAGACGGTGAGTCGCGCACGTATTTACCAACTGTGCTTGCCCCGTGTGTCGCTTACCCCTTCAGAGGTCATTGTAGGCTGTGTGTAACACGCGCACGTTCATTTTTGTGTTTCTGGGTGCCACAGCGTAGTGCGGGTTTATTTTTCCACGCACGTGGTCTACGAGGGGTTGCATACACGTTATTTTCTGTTTTTGGGGTGCCTGTGTGTTGCGTGACCCATCATCTTTCCCCAGGGGTCACATACAGCCTTGCTAGAGCACTAGGGTATGAATTCCATCTAGTACCCTACCCCTTTGACCCCAATTGCCCAGGACAATAGTTTACTGCAACTCCCATACGCACAACAACATCAATGCCATGGTTGGGAGGCGACCAAGCGGTAAGGGTGGCAAAGGTGGCCGAGCCTCAAAAGGGTGGCCGTGGTGGGCGCGGTAGGGGACTTGGCCGGAATTTGCAGGGTACCCCTAGCCCCCCATGTGTGGAGGACCAGTCAGGGACACCCATGCCCCCCCACCCCCATAGTTGAGGGAAACGTGGCTGACACCATCTATGCTCAGCCCTTGTTGGACAGGCCCATTGTGGCACCTGACCTGGCAGAGGGTGACTCCCAGGCTGACTTCCAGGTCGCCAAGTCTAGGCCACGTGTGGCGGTGCAAGTTGGTGTCACCAGGCCACGTAGATCAGGGGCAGCTATGTCATCTGCTGCCCCGAGTAGGCAGGGTGGGGAGGCTGCAGGGGCAGCTGCAGCTCCATCCACTGCAGCTCTGACTCTCCCAGCCAGGGCAGTGTTGGTCCCAGTCCATCTTGCTAACGTTCCCCCTGACTACGTAACACTTCAGCCAATGCCTGCACCAAGCCCCATGCTCAGTGTGCATTCCCACACTCCAACTACCCAGTCCACCGGTGCTCCTGCCCCTATTGGCCAGAGCAGCATAGGCCACTCAGGATCCCCACCACCTTCCAAAAAAAAGAGGAAGAGTGCTTGTCCACTACAGGCTGATATCCCAGACACGGCTACGCAGTCCGGCACGCAAAGGAAGCCTAGCTTCAATGATGCCGAACGTGATGCACTTGTGCAGTATGTGTCCGCACATGACAGCGAAATGTTGATCACTTCAGGGTGCAAGACCACACCTGCTCAACGTCAGGCACACTGGCAGACTGTCGCGGACATCATAAGTGCCCTTGGATTAGTGAGGCGCACAGCTGGTGAGTGCTACAAGCGCTGGAATGACCTTACGCGCAGGGCAAAGAAAAAGCTGGCCTCAAGTCGTGCCCACAGTAGACATTTTGTGCAACATCACCCCAGTTGCCCTTGAAGTGGCATCTTGCAACAACATTGTTGTGTATTTCTCATTGTTCATTTAGGCTGATTGTTTCGATCCCCCCACTTTCACTATGCATTTCTCAGCCCTATTGTCAAACGATATGTGACATGTCTATGGTACATGCCATCTGTGTGATGGCATGTGTCATGTATGTGGATTGGACATGCCACTCACATGCCAATGTGGGATGGCTCTGCTAGCCAGCATGCAGCTAATGTGTTGCTCTTCCATCTTGGTGTCATCAGTGTCTGACATTTTCCTCCCCTTCGAACTCAGTGACAGTGCATGCATGGGAGGGTTATAGTCATGTGGGACATGTGTCAATCAAGTACTGGTTCTGTAGCTTGTGAGGCCTAATTGTGTGCCATGGTGCTAATGCCTGTGTCCATTTTTTTGTCTTTCATGTTTCTGCAGGGGATGATGCACTTGATGCTGTTGAGGGTGAGGAGATGGTGCAGACCCAGGAGGGATCTCAGGCACGACCAGGCACCATGAGGGACGGGGTGTGGTGGTGGGTGAGAACCCACTCTTGCTGCAGACCGTTCTCTCCAGGGGTCTCTCTGGGTGCACCTCCCCAGACCTCTATTCAGGTGTTGATTCGGATGATGAGACCTATGTGGCTTCGCAGGTAGGTGTTTCTGGGAGGGATTCTGTTCTGTCCGACCCAACTGCACCAGGGGTACAGCCCACTATGGGGATGTCAGTGTTGGTAGGTCCGCCTTTGGTGGTTACAGATGCAGGGCCACACTCCGCAACATTTGATCCTGTTCCTGGGCCAGCAGATCAGAGGGGGAATGCAGTCCTGCAGCCTCAGGCAGTGCCGACACAGCAAGGCACAGTTCGCCTTGCCCCAGACAGGTGTGGTGCCCGCCAACGCAGTGGCTGTACGCCACCAGGCAATACCGCATGGGAGAAATCCATATACGGTATGGCAAACCAACAGGCAGCATCATCTGAGATGATGGCTCAAGCTATGGAGAGGGTGGCCACTTCCATTGTCCCCCCAGAAAGGCAGATGGAGCAACTACAGTAGTCAACAGACTCCATTTGCCGATCACTCAGGGAGGACATGTTGGCGTCCAACAGGGACAGACGGGCGGCCCTGGACACTCTGCGGAAAGCCATTTCTTTAGAGTTCCAGGGCCAGAGGGAAGCCCTGAGGGTAAAAGTCCATCACCTCAGGCAGACTCTTGTGGACCTTGAGGCTTCCACTGTCACGAGGACAGAACAGCTGCTGGAGCAGGTCACACGTACGCTCTCAGCAGAGATGCAGGCAACTCGGGAGGAGGTCCGGGCATCACGTCAGGTGGTGCATGGGAATCTCCGCAGCATATTCCTCCAGAACGAGACCTTCCACACCCGCATGCTTGCTGCCATGGAAGACCAGACTAGGGCTTTGCGTGGGCTGCCTCCCATAGCACCACCACCTCCTGTGGCGGCAGCAGCACAGAGTGATGAGAGCGACCACAGCGATTCTGAATCTCTCACGATAGCGTAGCCGTGCAGGCCATGAGCCCATGGAGGTTTTTTTTTTTCGCAACATCCACACAAGTGGCTGTTGGTGTGCACCCTGTCCTCGGACCTCCTGGGATGCCTCCCCCACCCCACCTGGCCCCTATATGGCCATTTTTGATTTTTGATTTTTGATTTTTGATTTTTGATTTTTGACTTTTGATTTTTGATTTTTGATTTTTGATTTTTGATTTTTGGTTTTTGGTTTTTGATTTTTGAGTTTTCCTTACTGTGTGTTGCCTTGTGTGGCTCCCGTGGGCATCCACTGTATTCCGGCTGGGCACATGCAGGCTTGTCCTGGGTTTGGGTTAGATGCTTGGGTTCGTGAGACACACACCCTTCCTGCTTCCTGTTTCCATGGGCTTGCAAAGGGTGTGCCCAAGTGACAGTGACTTACACAGTGTCGTTGGACTCCCATGACATGTGTGGGCAGTCTGTAGTCAATACTGTGTATACATTCCTAGTGCATATTGTTGTAGTATTGTACACTGCATGGTGTATTGATGTGTGCTTGTGCATCCATGTCTCCCTCCTAATTTGCAGGTTCATTCCTCATGTCTTCACAAGGCCGTCTACTTTGGAGATGGAGTTCATGTTATAAGCAGTGCACTTCCAGATTTTCGGGGCACCAACACTGTACAGTTGTAAGTGGTCGATGTGCTAGCATCACCAGGTTGAAAGACTACGTATCCTTTAACTTAGTACTGTCATGTGAATGCTATGTTTGGGGTTGGCTAGCTGTATTGTATTGTGGCAAGTCTTTGGTCATGTGTGTTATCAGTTCTACATTAATGGGAGAATATTGTGTGCGGCCATTTTCCATTCGGGACACTGTACTTTGTGACACTTGTGTCATGTTTTGGGGATTCCTTTGTTTGCTCTCACATAGCATGACATGCCATGGTGTGTTGGGTGGCGGTGCTGGGGAGGTATTGGGTGACATGGCACTGTTGTCATGTTGTATCTTGCAAGGGGGTAATTATTTTAGCAGCATAGAAGTGTGTCTTTTGATGACACAGCATTGGTGGTGTTTGTGTAGGTAGGGATGCACATAATGGAACACTTCAAGGTGAACAATCTCGGGCTGGTATGGTTGTGACAGTTGACGGTCACTTGACTCATCATCATTGATAGTCAGCTGGTATGTGCCAGGGCTGTGTGAACTCCACAGGGGTGTGATTTTAGGTGAAGTAATTAGCCACCAGCTGCGTACGGGCTGCCTCACCCCGTGCCCTTTCCCCTCCCATGCGCAGCGGGCATGCATGTGGTTGGGGATGTGGGGGCACCACCATGTCCACAGGCAGGCCCTGGCGTGTTGCAACGTTGTGCAGGACACATGCTCCCACTATGATCCTGCACACTACTGGGGGAGCGTATAACAGCTGCCCGCCAGAACGGTCAAGGGAGCGAAAGCGTGACTTGAGCACTCCGAATGTGAGCTCCACTATGGGTTGCAATATGGGCTGTGTTGTATCTTACCTCGGGTGGCGTGGTGGGGTTCTGAATTGGCGTCATCATGTGGGTGCTCAGAGGGTAGGCACTGTCCCCTGGGGAGGTGGTGATGCGAATCATTAGTGGGGTTGTGACATTACTCAGTATCTGACATGCATGCATGTGCTGTGGCATTTATACTCACCGATCAGCTATGTATCGCCATGCCACCCAGCTTCTAGGTTCCGGTTTAGGGTTGACATTATGTAAATGGAACTGTCGTTGGTGGACCCTGGATAGTTGGCATAAACTGAGGTGATGATTCCCTTCGCATCACATACTACCTGGACGTTGATGGAATGCCAGTGCTTGCGGTTTCTATAGATGTGCTCAGATGCCCATGGGTGCAGTCAATGGAACCTAGCACTTTGGGGAAGTGTGCCACCCAGTAAAAATCCTGGATGACAGCCTGCCTTTCTGCAGGTGTTCTGGGCAGGTATATGTGCCTGCGTACTGATGGGCGTGCTGTCATGATGGCCAAGACCTGGTGTAGGCAGTGTGACTGCATGGCCTGTGACACCCCCCCACTATGGCACTTGTCCGCTGAAATGATCCAGTGGCCAAGAAGTGCAGTACATTAAGGACCTTCTCCAGGGGCTGAGTGCTTGGGAGCAGAGGGTGGGTGATGTGAGGTCATCCTCCCACTCACTGACCAGCTCGAGTATTATGTGAGGTGGAAACCTGTACCTCCCATACACATGGCCATCAGGCATCCCAAAAAGGCTGGTTCTGGCTGTACAAATTCTGGCCCTGACTATCCTCCTCCTCCTCCTGTGGTATCCCACGGCCACTGCTGCTAGGAACGGTATATTCATCCTGGCGTCTCAGCTTGTTTGTTGTTTGCGCGTACTTTTATGCTGCGTGGGTCAACGTACGCCTGCTTCCTGCTGGCGTACGTGTTTCCGGATTAGCGCGTCTTTTTTGGCGTGTGCGTGTGGGCGTTCCGCGCATTTTCTTCCTGTACTTCCACGCCCACCACAGTAATACACGTACCCCGCTCGCCCAGGCCCAATCGCGTGTAAAACTTCCGTGAGCCCCTGAAGTACACGCACCCCGCTCGCCCAGGCCCAATCGCGTGTAAAACTTCCCGCGAGCCCCTGAAGTACACGTACCCGCTCGCCCAGGCCCAATCGCGTGTAAAACTTCCCGCGAGCCCCTGAAGTACACGTACCCCGCTCGCCCAGGCCCAATCGCGTGTAAAACTTCCTGCGAGCCCCTGAAGTACACGTTCTCCGCTCGCCCAGGCCCAATTGCGTGTAAAACTTCCCGCGAGCCCCTGAAGTACACGTACCCTGCTCGCCCAGGCCGAATCGCGTTTAAAACTTCCTGTGAGCCCTTGAAGTGCACGTACCCCGCTCGCCCAGGCACAATCGCGTGTAAAACTTCCCGCGAGCCCCTGAAGTACACGTACCCCGCTTGCCCAGGCACAATCACGTGTAAAACTTCCCGCGAGCCCCTGAAGTACGCGTACCCCGCTCGCCCAGGCACAATCGCATGTGAAACTTCACGCGCACCCCCGAAATACACACGTTTTTTTTGACACAACGGGTGTCCATGTTTGTCACGAACCCCTTTGCACGTCATTTGTCCTAGAGGGCCACAGTATGGGACACTCATCAGAGCTGTATATACAGCTTTTTGTTAGCGCACATTTTTTTAATGCGCAGGGACGCTACCGCCTGCCTTCGTGTGGCGGACATGTGTTGATGTACATAGTTGACTTTAGGTTTGTGTCATGGGATCGCCATCTCACTGCTGTGGGGTGGGGGTGCAAGGGGACATGAGTTGGGGCCTGCTGGCAGGTGCCCCACACTGCTGGGGGGTGGGGTTGCAAGGGGACATGAGTGGGGGCCTGCTGGCAGGTGCCCTGCACTGCTGGGGGGTGGGGGTGCAAGGGGACATGAGTGGGACATGAGTGGGGGCCTACTGGCAGGTGCCCTGCACTGCTGGGGGGTGGGGGTGCACAAGGGGACATGAGTGGGGGCCTGCTGGCAGGTGCCCTGCACTGCTGGGGGGTGGGGGTGCAAGGGGACATGAGTGGGATATGAGTGGGGGGCTGCTGGCAGGTGCCCCACACTGCTGGGGGGTGGAGGTGCAAGGGGACATGAGTGGGAGCCTGCTTGCAGGTGCCCTGCACTGCTGGGGGGTGGGGGTGCAAGGGGACATGAGTGGGACATGAGTGGGGGCCTGTTGGCAGGTGCCCTGCACTGCTGGGGGTGGGGGTGCAAGGGGACATGAGTGGGGGCCTGCTGGCAGGTGCACTGCACTGCTGGGGGGTGGGGGTGCAAGGGGACATGAGTGGGGACTTGCTGGCAGGTGCCCTGCACTGCTGGGGGGTGGGGGTGCAAGGGGACATGAGTGAGACATGAGTGGGGCCTGCTGGAAGGTGCCCCACACTGCTGGGGAGTGGGGTTGCAAGGGGACATGAGTGGGGGCCTGCTGGCAGGTGCCCTGCACTGCTGGGGGGTGGGGGTGCAAGGGGACATGAGTGGGACATGAGTGGGGGCCTGCTGGCAGGTGCCCTGCACTGCTGGGGGGTGGAGGTGCAAGGGGACATGAGTGGGACATGAGTGGGGGCCTGTTGGCAGGTGCCCTCCACTGCTGGGGGTGGGGGTGCAAGGGGACATGAGTGGGGGCCTGCTGGCAGGTGCACTGCACTGCTGGGGGGTGGGGGTGCAAGGGGACATGAGTGGGGACCTGCTGGCAGGTGCCCTGCACTGCTGGGGGGTGGGGATGCAAGGGGACATGAGTGGGACATGTGTGGGGCCTGCTGGAAGGTGCCCCACACCGCTGGGGATTGGGGTTGCAAGGGGACATGAGTGGGGGGCTGCTGGCAGGTGCCCTGCACTGCTGGGGGGTGGGGGTGCAAGGGGACATGAGTAGGACATGATTGGGGGCCTGCTGGCAGGTGCCCTGCACTGCTGGGGGGTGGGGGTGCACAAGAGGACATGAGTGGGGGCCTGCTGGCAGGTGCCCTCTACTGCTGGGGGGTGGGGGTGCAAGGGGACATGAGTGGGATATGAGTGGGGGCCTGCTGGCAGGTGCCCCACACTGCTGGGGGGTGGGGGTGCAAGGGGACATGAGTGGGGGCCTGCTGGCAGGTGCTCTGCACTGCTGGGGGGCGGGGGTGCAAGGGGACATGAGTGGGACATGAGTGGGGGCCTGCTGGCAGGTGCCCTGTACTGCTGGGGGTGGTGGTGCAAGGGGACATGAGTGGGGGCCTGCTGGCAGGTACACTGCACTGCTGGGGGTGGAGGTGCAAAGGGACATGAATGGGGACCTGCTGGCAGGTGCCCTGCACTGCTGTGGGGTGGGGGTGCAAGGGGACATGAGTGGGACATGAGTGGGGCCTGCTGGAAGGTGCCCCACACTGCTGGGGGTTGGGGTTGCAAGGGGACATGAGTGGGGGCCTGCTGGCAGGTGCCCTGCACTGCTGGGGGGTGGGAGTGCAAGGTGACATGAGTGGGACATGCGTGGGGGCCTGCTGGCAGGTACCCTGCACTACTGGGGTGTGGGGGTGCACAAGGGGACATGAGTGGGGGCCTGCTGGCAGGTGCCCTGCACTGCTGGGGGGTGGGGGTGCAAGGGGACATGAGTGGGACATGAATGGGGGCCTGCTGGCAGCTGTCCCACACTGCTGGGTGGGGGGTGCAAGGGGACATGAGTGGGGGCCTGCTGGCAGGTGCCCTGTACTGCTGGGGGTGGGTGTGCAAGGGGACATGAGTGGGACATGAGTGGGGGCCTTCTGGCAGGTGCCCTGCACTGCTGGGGGTGGGTGTGCAAGGGGACATGAGTGGGGGCCTGCTGGCAGGTTCACTGCACTGCTGGGGGGTGGGGGTGCAAGGGGACATGAGTGGGGGCCTGCTGGCAGGTGCCCCTCAGTACTGGGGGCTGGGGGTGCTGGAGGACATGAGTGGGGGCCTACTGGCAGGTGCCCCTCAGTGCTGGGGGGGTGTGCAAGGGGACATGAGTGGGGGCCTGCTGGCAGGCGCCCTGCACTGCTGGGGGGTGGGGGTGCAAGGGGACAAGAGTGGAACATGAGTGGGGGCCTTCAGGCAGGTGCCTTCACTGCTGGGGGTGGGGGTACAAGGGGACATGAGTGGGGGCCTGCATGCAGGTGCCCTGCACTGCTGGGGGGTGCGGGTGCAAGGGGACATGAGTGGGGGCCTGCTGGCAGGTGCCCTGCACTGCTGGGAGTGGGTGTGCAAGGGGACATGAGTGGGGGCCTGCTGGCTGGTGCCCCTCAGTGCTGGGGGGTGGGTGTGCATGGGGACACGAGTGGGGGCCTGCTGGCAGGTGCCTTCACTGCTGGGGGTGGGGGTACAAGGGGACATGAGTGGGACATGAGTGGGGGCCTGCTGGCAGGTGCCCTGCACTGCTGGAGGGTGCGGATGCAAGGGGACATGAGTGGGGGCCTTCTGGCAGGTGCCCTGCACTGCTGGGAATGGGTGTGCAAGGGGACATGAGTGGGGACCTGCTGGCAGGTGCCCTGCACTGCTGTGGGGTGGGGGTGCAAGGGGACATGAGTGGGACATGAGTGGGGCCTGCTGGAAGGTGCCCCACACTGCTGGGGGTTGGGGTTGCAAGGGGACATGAGTGGGGGCCTGCTGGCAGGTGCCCTGCACTGCTGGGGGGTGGGAGTGCAAGGTGACATGAGTGGGACATGCGTGGGGGCCTGCTGGCAGGTACCCTGCACTACTGGGGTGTGGGGGTGCACAAGGGGACATGAGTGGGGGCCTGCTGGCAGGTGCCCTGCACTGCTGGGGGGTGGGGGTGCAAGGGGACATGAGTGGGACATGAGTGGGGGCCTGCTGGCAGCTGTCCCACACTGCTGGGTGGGGGGTGCAAGGGGACATGAGTGGGGGCCTGCTGGCAGGTGCCCTGTACTGCTCGGGGTGGGTGTGCAAGGGGACATGAGTGGGACATGAGTGGGGGCCTGCTGGCAGGTGCCCTGCACTGCTGGGGGTGGGTGTGCAAGGGGACATGAGTGGGGGCCTGCTGGCAGGTTCACTGCACTGCTGGGGGGTGGGGGTGCAAGGGGACATGAGTGGGGGCCTGCTGGCAGGTGCCCCTCAGTACTGGGGGCTGGGGGTGCTGGAGGACATGAGTGGGGGCCTACTGGCAGGTGCCCCTCAGTGCTGGGGGGGGTGTGCAAGGGGACATGAGTGGGGGCCTGCTGGCAGGCGCCCTGCACTGCTGGGGGGTGGGGGTGCAAGGGGACAAGAGTGGAACATGAGTGGGGGCCTTCAGGCAGGTGCCTTCACTGCTGGGGGTGGGGGTACAAGGGGACATGAGTGGGACATGAGTGGGGGCCTGCATGCAGGTGCCCTGCACTGCTGGGGGGTGCGGGTGCAAGGGGACATGAGTGGGGGCCTGCTGGCAGGTGCCCTGCACTGCTGGGAGTGGGTGTGCAAGGGGACATGAGTGGGGGCCTGCTGGCTGGTGCCCCTCAGTGCTGGGGGGTGGGTGTGCATGAGGACACGAGTGGGGGCCTGCTGGCAGGTGCCTTCACTGCTGGGGGTGGGGGTACAAGGGGACATGAGTGGGACATGAGTGGGGGCCTGCTGGCAGGTGCCCTGCACTGCTGGGGGGTGCGGATGCAAGGGGACATGAGTGGGGGCCTTCTGGCAGGTGCCCTGCACTGCTGGGAGTGGGTGTGCAAGGGGACATGAGCGGGGACCTGCTGGCAGGTGCCCTGCACTGCTGTGGGGTGGGGGTGCAAGGGGACATGAGTGGGACATGAGTGGGGCCTGCTGGAAGGTGCCCCGCACTGCTGGGGGGTGGGGTTGCAAGGGGACATGAGTGGGGGCCTGCTGGCAGGTGCCCTGCACTGCTGGAGGGTGGGAGTGCAAGGTGACATGAGTGGGACATGCGTGGGGGCCTGCTGGCAGGTACCCTGCACTACTGGGGTGTGGGGGTGCACAAGGGGACATGAGTGGGGGCCTGCTGGCAGGTGCCCTGCACTGCTGGGGGATGGGGGTGCAAGGGGACATGAGTGGGACATGAGTGGGGGCCTGCTGGCAGCTGTCCCACACTGCTGGGTGGGGGGGTGCAAGGGGACATGAGTGGGGGCCTGCTGGCAGGTGCCATGTACTGCTGGGGGTGGGTGTGCAAGGGGACATGAGTGGGGGCATGCTGGCAGGTGCCCTGCACTGCTGGGGGTGGGCGTGCAAGGGGACATGAGTGGGGGCCTGCTGGCAGGAGCACTGCACTGCTGGGGGGTGGGGGTGCAAGGGACATGAGTGGGGGCCTGCTGGCAGGTGCCCCTCAGTACTGGGGGCTGGGGGTGCTGGAGGACATGAGTGGGGGCCTACTGGCAGGTGCCCCTCAGTGCTGGGGGGTTGTGCAAGGGGACATGAGTGGGGGCCTGTTGGCAGGGGCCCTGCACTGCTGGGGAGTGGGGGTGCAAGGGGACAAGAGTGGAACATGAGTGGGGCCTTCTGGCAGGTGCCTTCACTGCTGGGGGTGGGGGTACAAGGGGACATGAGTGGGACATGAGTGGGGGCCTGCTGGCAGGTGCCCTGCACTGCTGGGGGTTGCGGGTGCAAGGGGACATGAGTGGGGGCCTGCTGGCAGGTGCCCTGCACTGCTGGGAGTGGGTGTGCAAGGGGACATGTGTGGGGGCCTGCTGGCTGGTGCCCCTCAGTGCTGGGGGGTGGGGGTATGCATGGGGACACGAGTGGGGGCCTGCTGGCAGGTGCCTTCACTGCTGGGGGTGGGGGTACAAAGGGAAGTGAGTGGGACATGAGTGGGGGCCTGCTGGCAGGTGCCCTGCACTGCTGGGGGGTGCGGATGCAAGGGGACATGAGTGGGGGTCTGCTGGCAGGTTCCCTGCACTGCTGGGAGTGGGTGTGCAAGGGGACATGAGTGGGGGCCTGCTGGCTGGTGCCCCTCAGTGCTGGGGGGTGGGGGTGCAAGGGGACATGAGTGGGGGCCTGCTGGCAGGTACACTGCACTGCTGGGGGTGGGGGTGCAAAGGGACATGAGTGGGGACCTGCTGGCAGGTGCCCTGCACTGTTGTGGGGTATGGGTGCAAGGGGACATGAGTGGGACATGAGTGGGGCCTGCTGGAAGGTGCCCCACACTGTTGGGGGGTGGGGTTGCAAGGGGACATGAGTGGGGGCCTGCTGGCAGGTGCCCTGCACTGCTGGGGGGTGGGAGTGCAAGGTGACATGAGTGGGACATGCGTGGGGGCCTGCTGGCAGGTACCCTGCACTACTGGGGTGTGGGGGTGCACAAGGGGACATGAGTGGGGGCCTGCTGACAGGTGCCCTGCACTGCTGGGGGTTGGGGGTGCAAGGGGACATGAGTGGGGGCCTGCTGGCAGGTACCCTGCACTACTGGGGTGTGGGGGTGCACAAGGGGACATGAGTGGGGGCCTGCTGACAGGTGCCCTGCACTGCTGGGGGTGGGCGTGCAAGGGGACATGAGTGGGGGCCTGCTGGCAGGTGCACTGCACTGCTGCGGGGTGGGGGTGCAAGGGGACATGAGTGGGGGCCTGCTGGCAGGTGCCCCTCAGTGCTGGGGGCTGGGGGTGCTGGAGGACATGAGTGGGGACCTACTGGCAGGTGCCCCTCAGTGCTGGGGGGGGTGTGCAAGGGGACATGAGTGGGGGCCTGCTGGCAGGTGCCCTGCACTGCTGGGGGTGCGGGTGCAAGGGGACAAGAGTGGAACATGAGTGGGGGCCTTCTGGCAGGTGCCTTCACTGCTGGGGGTGGGGGTACAAGGGGACATGAGTGGGACATGAGTGGGGGCATGCTGGCAGGTGCCCTGCACTGCTGGGGGGTGCGGGTGCAAGGGGACATGAGTGGGGGCCTGCTGGCAGGTGCCCTGCACTGCTGGGAGTGGGTGTGCAAGGGGACATGAGTGGGGGCCTGCTGGCTGGTGCCCCTCATTGCTGGGGGGTGGGTGTGCATTGGGACACGAGTGGGGGCCTGCTGGCAGGTGCCTGCACTGCTGGGGGGTGTGGGTGCAAGGGGACATGAGTGGGGGCCTGCTGGCAGGTGCCTTCACGGCTGGGGGTGGGGGTACAAGGGGACATGAGTGGGACATGAGTGGGGGCCTGCTGGCAGGTGCCCTGCACTGCTGGGGGGTGCGGGTGCAAGGGGACATGAGTGGGGGCCTGCTGTCAGGTGCCCTGCACTGCTGGGGGTGGGTGTGCAAGGGGACATGAGTGGGGGCCTGCTGGCTGGTGCCCCTCAGTGCTGGGGGTTGGGTGTGCATGGGGACACGAGTGGAGGCCTGCTGGCAGGTGCCCTGCACTGCTGGGGTTGCAAGGGGACATGAGTGGGACATGAGTGGGGGCCTGCTGGCAGATGCCCTGTACTGCTGGGTGGTGGGGGTGCAAGGGGACATGAGTGTGACATGAGTGGGGGCCTGCTGGCAGCTGCCCTGCACTGCTGGGGGTGGGGGTGCAAGGGGTCATGAGTGGGGGCCTGCTGGCAGGTGCCCTGTCCTGCTGGGGGTGGGGGTGCAAGGGGACATGAGTGGGACATGAGTGGGGGCCTGCTGGCAGATGCCCTGCTCTGCTGGGGTGGGGGTGCAAGGGGATATGAGTGGGGGCCTTCTGGCAGGTGCCCTGCACTGCTGGGGGGTGGGGGTGTAAGGGGACATGAGTGGGACATGAGTGGGGTTCTGCTGGCAGGTGCCCCTCAGTGCTGGGGGGTGGGGGTGCAAGGGGACATGAGTGGGGGCCTGCTGGCAGGTGCCCCTCAGTGCTGGGGGGTGGGTGTGCAAGGGGACATGAGTGGGGGCCTGCTGGCAGGTGCCCTGTACTGCTGCTGGGTGGGGGTGCAAGGGGACATGAGTGGGACATGAGTGGGGCCTGCTGGCAGGTGCCCTGCACTGCTGAGGTGTGGGGGTGCAAGGGTACATGAGTGGGGGCCTGTTGGCAGGTGCCCTGCACTGCTGGGGGTGGGGGTGCAAGGGGACATGAGTGGGACATGAGTGGGGGCCTGTTGGCAGGTGCCCTGCACTGCTGGGGGTGGGGGTGCAAGGGGACATGAGTGGGGGCCTGCTGGCAGGTGCACTGCACTGCTGGGGGGTGGGGGTGCAAGGGGACATGAGTGGGGACTTGCTGGCAGGTGCCCTGCACTGCTGGGGGGTGGAGGTGCAAGGGGACATGAGTGAGACATGAGTGGGGCCTGCTGGAAGGTGCCCCACACTGCTGGGGAGTGGGGTTGCAAGGGGACATGAGGGGGGGCCTGCTGGCAGGTGCCCTGCACTGCTGGGGGGTGGGGGTGCAAGGGGACATGAGTGGGACATGAGTGGGGGCCTGCTGGCAGGTGCCCTGCACTGCTGGGGGGTGGGGGTGCAAGGGGACATGAGTGGGACATGAGTGGGGGCCTGTTGGCAGGTGCCCTCCACTGCTGGGGGTGGGGGTGCAAGGGGACATGAGTGGGGGCCTGCTGGCAGGTGCACTGCACTGCTGGGGGGTGGGGGTGCAAGGGGACATGAGTGGGGACCTGCTGGCAGGTGCCCTGCACTGCTGGGGGGTGGGGGTGCAAGGGGACATGAGTGGGACATGTGTGGGGCCTGCTGGAAGGTGCCCCACACCGCTGGGGATTGGGGTTGCAAGGGGACATGAGTGGGGGCCTGCTGGCAGGTGCCCTGCACTGCTGGGGGGTGGGGGTGCAAGGGGACATGAGTGGGACATGAGTGGGGTTCTGCTGGCAGGTGCCCCTCAGTGCTGGGGGGTGGGGGTGCAAGGGGACATGAGTGGGGGCCTGCTGGCAGGTGCCCCTCAGTGCTGGGGGGTGGGTGTGCAAGGGGACATGAGTGGGGGCCTGCTGGCAGGTGCCCTGTACTGCTGCTGGGTGGGGGTGCAAGGGGACATGAGTGGGATATGAGTGGGGCCTGCTGGCAGGTGCCCTGCACTGCTGAGGTGTGGGGGTGCAAGGGCACATGAGTGGGGGCCTGTTGGCAGGTGCCCTGCACTGCTGGGGGTGGGGGTGCAAGGGGACATGAGTGGGACATGAGTGTGGGCCTGTTGGCAGGTGCCCTGCACTGCTGGGGGTGGGGGTGCAAGGGGACATGAGTGGGGGCCTGCTGGCAGGTGCACTGCACTGCTGGGGGGTGGGGGTGCAAGGGGACATGAGTGGGGACTTGCTGGCAGGTGCCCTGCACTGCTGGGGGGTGGAGGTGCAAGGGGACATGAGTGAGACATGAGTGGGGCCTGCTGGAAGGTGCCCCACACTGCTGGGGAGTGGGGTTGCAAGGGGACATGAGGGGGGGCCTGCTGGCAGGTGCCCTGCACTGCTGGGGGGTGGGGGTGCAAGGGGACATGAGTGGGACATGAGTGGGGGCCTGCTGGCATTTGCCCTGCACTGCTGGGGGGTGGGGGTGCAAGGGGACATGAGTGGGACATGAGTGGGGGCCTGTTGGCAGGTGCCCTCCACTGCTGGGGGTGGGGGTGCAAGGGGACATGAGTGGGGGCCTGCTGGCAGGTGCACTGCACTGCTGGGGGGTGGGGGTGCAAGGGGACATGAGTGGGGACCTGCTGGCAGGTGCCCTGCACTGCTGGGGGGTGGGGGTGCAAGGGGACATGAGTGGGACATGTGTGGGGCCTGCTGGAAGGTGCCCCACACCGCTGGGGATTGGGGTTGCAAGGGGACATGAGTGGGGGCCTGCTGGCAGGTGCCCTGCACTACTGGGGGGTGGGGGTGCAAGGGGACATGAGTGGGACATGATTGGGGGCCTGCTGGCAGGTGCCCTGCACTGCTGGGGGGTGGGGGTGCACAAGAGGACATGAGTGGGGGCCTGCTGGCAGGTGCCCTGTACTGCTGGGGGGTGGGGGTGCAAGGGGACATGAGTGGGATATGAGTGGGGGCCTGCTGGCAGGTTCCCCACACTGCTGGGGGGTGGGGGTGCAAGGGGACATGAGTGGGGGCCTGCTGGCAGGTGCCCTGCACTGCTGGGGGGCGGGGGTGCAAGGGGACATGAGTGGGACATGAGTGGGGGCCTGCTGGCAGGTGCCCTGTACTGATGGGGGTGGGGGTGCAAGGGGACATGAGTGGGGGCCTGCTGGCAGGTACACTGCACTGCTGGGGGTGGGGGTGCAAAGGGACATGAGTGGGGACCTGCTGGCAGGTGCCCTGCACTGCTGTGGGGTGGGGGTGCAAGGGGACATGAGTGGGACATGAGTGGGGCCTGCTGGAAGGTGCCCCACACTGCTGGGGGGTGGGGTTGCAAGGGGACATGAGTGGGGGCCTGCTGGCAGGTGCCTCTGCACTGCTGGGGGGTGGGAGTGCAAGGTGACATGAGTGTGACATGCGTGGGGGCCTGCTGGCAGGTACCCTGCACTACTGGGGTGTGGGGGTGCACAAGGGGACGTGAGTGGGGGCCTGCTGGCAGGTGCCCTGCACTGCTGGGGGGTGGGGGTGCAAGGAGACATGAGTGGGGGCCTGCTGGCAGCTGTCCCACACTGCTGGGTGGGGGGGTGCAAGGGGACATGAGTGGGGGCCTGCTGGCAGGTGCCCTGTACTGCTGGGGGTGGGTGTGCAAGGGGACATGAGTGGGACATGAGTGGGGGCCTGCTGGCAGGTGCCCTGCACTGCTGGGGGTGGGCGTGCAAGGGGACATGAGTCGGGGCCTGCTGGCAGGTACACTGCACTGCTGGGGGGTGGGGGTGCAAGGGGACATGAGTGGGGGCCTGCTGGCAGGTGCCCCTCAGTACTGGGGCCTGGGGGTGCTGGAGGACATGAGTGGGGGCCTACTGGCAGGTGCCCCTCAGTGCTGGGGGGGTGTGCAAGGGGACATGAGTGGGGGCGGGCTGGCAGGCGCCCTGCACCTCTGGGGGGTGGGGGTGCAAGGGGACAAGAGTGGAACATGAGTGGGGGCCTTCTGGCAGGTGCCTTCACTGCTGGGGGTGGGGGTACAAGGGGACATGAGTGGGACATGAGTGGGGGCCTGCTGGCAGGTGCCCGGTACTGCTGGGGGTGGGGGTGCAAGGGGACATGAGTGGGGGCCTGCTGGCAGGTACACTGCACTGCTGCGGGTGGGGGTGCAAAGGGACATGAGTGGGGACCTGCTGGCAGGTGCCCTGCACTGCTGTGGGGTGGGGGTGCAAGGGGACATGAGTGGGACATGAGTGGGGCCTGCTGGAAGGTGCCCCACACTGCTGGGCGGTGGGGTTGCAAGGGGACATGAGTGGGGGCCTGCTGGCAGGTGCCCTGCACTGCTGGGGGGTGGGAGTGCAAGGTGACATGAGTGGGACATGCGTGGGGGCCTGCTGGCAGGTACCCTTCACTACTGGGGTGTGGGGGTGCACAAGGGGACATGAGTGGGGGCCTGCTGGCAGGTGCCCTGCACTGCTGGGGGGTGGGGGTGCAAGGGGACATGAGTGGGGGCCTGCTGGCAGCTGTCCCACACTGCTGGGTGGGGGGGTGCAAGGGGACATGAGTGGGGGCCTGCTGGCAGGTGCCCTGTACTGCTGGGGGTGGGTGTGCAAGGGGACATGAGTGGGACATGAGTGGGGGCCTGCTGGCAGGTGCCCTGCACTGCTGGGGGTGGGCGTGCAAGGGGACATGAGTGGGACATGAGTGGGGGCCTGCTGGCAGGTGCCCTGCACTGCTGGGGGGTGGGGGTGCAAGGGGACATGAGTGGGACATGAGTGGGGGCCTGCTGGCAGGTGCCCTGCACTGCTGGGGGGTGGGGGTGCAAGGGGACATGAGTGGGACATGAGTGGGGGCCTGTTGGCAGGTGCCCTCCACTGCTGGGGGTGGGGGTGCAAGGGGACATGAGTGGGGGCCTGCTGGCAGGTGCACTGCACTGCTGGGGGGTGGGGGTGCAAGGGGACATGAGTGGGGACCTGCTGGCAGGTGCCCTGCACTGCTGGGGGGTGGGGGTGCAAGGAGACATGAGTGGGACATGTGTGGGGCCTGCTGGAAGGTGCCCCACACCGCTGGGGATTGGGGTTGCAAGGGGACATGAGTGGGGGCCTGCTGGCAGGTGCCCTGCACTGCTGGGGGGTGGGGGTGCAAGGGGACATGAGTGGGACATGATTGGGGGCCTGCTGGCAGGTGCCCTGCACTGCTGGGGGGTGGGGGTGCACAAGAGGACATGAGTGGGGGCCTGCTGGCAGGTGCCCTGTACTGCTGGGGGGTGGGGGTGCAAGGGGACATGAGTGGGATATGAGTGGGGGCCTGCTGGCAGGTGCCCCACACTGCTGGGGGGTGGGGGTGCACGGGGACATGAGTGGGGGCCTGCTGGCAGGTGCCCTGCACTGCTGGGGGGTGGGGGTGCAAGGGGACATGAGTGGGACATGAGTGGGGGCCTGCTGGCATTTGCCCTGCACTGCTGGGGGGTGGGGGTGCAAGGGGACATGAGTGGGACATGAGTGGGGGCCTGTTGGCAGGTGCCCTCCACTGCTGGGGGTGGGGGTGCAAGGGGACATGAGTGGGGGCCTGCTGGCAGGTGCACTGCACTGCTGGGGGGTGGGGGTGCAAGGGGACATGAGTGGGGACCTGCTGGCAGGTGCCCTGCACTGCTGGGGGGTGGGGGTGCAAGGGGACATGAGTGGGACATGTGTGGGGCCTGCTGGAAGGTGCCCCACACCGCTGGGGATTGGGGTTGCAAGGGGACATGAGTGGGGGCCTGCTGGCAGGTGCCCTGCACTACTGGGGGGTGGGGGTGCAAGGGGACATGAGTGGGACATGATTGGGGGCCTGCTGGCAGGTGCCCTGCACTGCTGGGGGGTGGGGGTGCACAAGAGGACATGAGTGGGGGCCTGCTGGCAGGTGCCCTGTACTGCTGGGGGGTGGGGGTGCAAGGGGACATGAGTGGGATATGAGTGGGGGCCTGCTGGCAGGTTCCCCACACTGCTGGGGGGTGGGGGTGCAAGGGGACATGAGTGGGGGCCTGCTGGCAGGTGCCCTGCACTGCTGGGGGGCGGGGGTGCAAGGGGACATGAGTGGGACATGAGTGGGGGCCTGCTGGCAGGTGCCCTGTACTGATGGGGGTGGGGGTGCAAGGGGACATGAGTGGGGGCCTGCTGGCAGGTACACTGCACTGCTGGGGGTGGGGGTGCAAAGGGACATGAGTGGGGACCTGCTGGCAGGTGCCCTGCACTGCTGTGGGGTGGGGGTGCAAGGGGACATGAGTGGGACATGAGTGGGGCCTGCTGGAAGGTGCCCCACACTGCTGGGGGGTGGGGTTGCAAGGGGACATGAGTGGGGGCCTGCTGGCAGGTGCCTCTGCACTGCTGGGGGGTGGGAGTGCAAGGTGACATGAGTGTGACATGCGTGGGGGCCTGCTGGCAGGTACCCTGCACTACTGGGGTGTGGGGGTGCACAAGGGGACGTGAGTGGGGGCCTGCTGGCAGGTGCCCTGCACTGCTGGGGGGTGGGGGTGCAAGGAGACATGAGTGGGGGCCTGCTGGCAGCTGTCCCACACTGCTGGGTGGGGGGGTGCAAGGGGACATGAGTGGGGGCCTGCTGGCAGGTGCCCTGTACTGCTGGGGGTGGGTGTGCAAGGGGACATGAGTGGGACATGAGTGGGGGCCTGCTGGCAGGTGCCCTGCACTGCTGGGGGTGGGCGTGCAAGGGGACATGAGTCGGGGCCTGCTGGCAGGTACACTGCACTGCTGGGGGGTGGGGGTGCAAGGGGACATGAGTGGGGGCCTGCTGGCAGGTGCCCCTCAGTACTGGGGCCTGGGGGTGCTGGAGGACATGAGTGGGGGCCTACTGGCAGGTGCCCCTCAGTGCTGGGGGGGTGTGCAAGGGGACATGAGTGGGGGCGGGCTGGCAGGCGCCCTGCACCTCTGGGGGGTGGGGGTGCAAGGGGACAAGAGTGGAACATGAGTGGGGGCCTTCTGGCAGGTGCCTTCACTGCTGGGGGTGGGGGTACAAGGGGACATGAGTGGGACATGAGTGGGGGCCTGCTGGCAGGTGCCCGGTACTGCTGGGGGTGGGGGTGCAAGGGGACATGAGTGGGGGCCTGCTGGCAGGTACACTGCACTGCTGCGGGTGGGGGTGCAAAGGGACATGAGTGGGGACCTGCTGGCAGGTGCCCTGCACTGCTGTGGGGTGGGGGTGCAAGGGGACATGAGTGGGACATGAGTGGGGCCTGCTGGAAGGTGCCCCACACTGCTGGGCGGTGGGGTTGCAAGGGGACATGAGTGGGGGCCTGCTGGCAGGTGCCCTGCACTGCTGGGGGGTGGGAGTGCAAGGTGACATGAGTGGGACATGCGTGGGGGCCTGCTGGCAGGTACCCTTCACTACTGGGGTGTGGGGGTGCACAAGGGGACATGAGTGGGGGCCTGCTGGCAGGTGCCCTGCACTGCTGGGGGGTGGGGGTGCAAGGGGACATGAGTGGGGGCCTGCTGGCAGCTGTCCCACACTGCTGGGTGGGGGGGTGCAAGGGGACATGAGTGGGGGCCTGCTGGCAGGTGCCCTGTACTGCTGGGGGTGGGTGTGCAAGGGGACATGAGTGGGACATGAGTGGGGGCCTGCTGGCAGGTGCCCTGCACTGCTGGGGGTGGGCGTGCAAGGGGACATGAGTGGGACATGAGTGGGGGCCTGCTGGCAGGTGCCCTGCACTGCTGGGGGGTGGGGGTGCAAGGGGACATGAGTGGGACATGAGTGGGGGCCTGCTGGCAGGTGCCCTGCACTGCTGGGGGGTGGGGGTGCAAGGGGACATGAGTGGGACATGAGTGGGGGCCTGTTGGCAGGTGCCCTCCACTGCTGGGGGTGGGGGTGCAAGGGGACATGAGTGGGGGCCTGCTGGCAGGTGCACTGCACTGCTGGGGGGTGGGGGTGCAAGGGGACATGAGTGGGGACCTGCTGGCAGGTGCCCTGCACTGCTGGGGGGTGGGGGTGCAAGGAGACATGAGTGGGACATGTGTGGGGCCTGCTGGAAGGTGCCCCACACCGCTGGGGATTGGGGTTGCAAGGGGACATGAGTGGGGGCCTGCTGGCAGGTGCCCTGCACTGCTGGGGGGTGGGGGTGCAAGGGGACATGAGTGGGACATGATTGGGGGCCTGCTGGCAGGTGCCCTGCACTGCTGGGGGGTGGGGGTGCACAAGAGGACATGAGTGGGGGCCTGCTGGCAGGTGCCCTGTACTGCTGGGGGGTGGGGGTGCAAGGGGACATGAGTGGGATATGAGTGGGGGCCTGCTGGCAGGTGCCCCACACTGCTGGGGGGTGGGGGTGCACGGGGACATGAGTGGGGGCCTGCTGGCAGGTGCCCTGCACTGCTGGGGGGCGGGGGTGCAAGGGGACATGAGTGGGACATGAGTGGGGGCCTGCTGGCAGGTGCCCTGTACTGCTGGGGGTGGGGGTGCAAGGGGACATGAGTGGGGGCCTGCTGGCAGGTACACTGCAATGCTGGGGGTGGGGGTGCAAAGGGACATGAGTGGGGACCTGCTGGCAGGTGCCCTGCACTGCTGTGGGGTGGGGGTGCAAGGGGACATGAGTGGGACATGAGTGGGGCCTGCTGGAAGGTGCCCCACACTGCTGGGGGTGGGGTTGCAAGGGGACATGAGTGGGGGCCTGCTGGCAGGTGCCCTGCACTGCTGGGGGGTGGGAGTGCAAGGTGACATGAGTGGGACATGCGTGGGGGCCTGCTGGCAGGTATCCTGCACTACTGGGGTGTGAGGGTGCACAAGGGGACGTGAGTGGGGGCCTGCTGGCAGGTGCCCTGCACTGCTGGGGGGTGGGGGTGCAAGGGGACATGAGTGGGGGCCTGCTGGCAGCTGTCCCACACTGCTGGGTGGGGGGGTGCAAGGGGACATGAGTGGGGGCCTGCTGGCAGGTACCCTGTACTGCTGGGGGTGGGTGTGCAAGGGGACATGAGTGGGACATGAGTGGGGGCCTGCTGGCAGGTGCCCTGCACTGCTGGGGGTGGGCGTGCAAGGGGACATGAGTGGGGGCCTGCTGGCAGGTGCACTGCACTGCTGGGGGGTGGGGGTGCAAGGGGACATGAGTGGGGGCCTGCTGGCAGGTGCCCCTCAGTACTGGGGGCTGGGGGTGCTGGAGGACATGAGTGGGGGCCTACTGGCAGGTGCCCCTCAGTGCTGGGGGGGGTGTGCAAGGGGACATGAGTGGGGGCCTGCTGGCAGGTGCCCTGCACTGCTGGGGGGTGGGGGTGCAAGGGGACAAGAGTGGAACATGAGTGGGGGCCTTCTGGCAGGTGCCTTCACTGCTGGGGGTGGGGGTACAAGGGAACATGAGTGGGACATGAGTGGGGGCCTGCTGGCAGGTGCCCTGTACTGCTGGGGGTGGGGGTGCAAGGGGACATGAGTGGGGGCCTGCTGGCAGGTACACTGCACTGCTGGGGGTGGGGGTACAAAGGGACATGAGTGGGGACCTGCTGGCAGGTGCCCTTCACTGCTGTGGGGTGGGGGTGCAAGGGGACATGAGTGGGACATGAGTGGGGCCTGCTGGAAGGTGCCCCACACTGCTGGGGGGTGGGGTTGCAAGGGGACATGAGTGGGGGCCTGCTGGCAGGTGCCCTGCACTGCTGGGGGGTGGGAGTGCAAGGTGACATGAGTGGGACATGCGTGGGGGCCTGCTGGCAGGTACCCTGCACTACTGGGGTGTGGGGGTGCACAAGGGGACATGAGTGGGGGCCTGCTGGCAGGTGCCCTGCACTGCTGGGGGGTGGGGGTGCAAGGGGACATGAGTGGGGGCCTGCTGGCAGCTGTCCCACACTGCTGGGTGGGGGGGTGCAAGGGGACATGAGTGGGGGCCTGCTGGCAGGTGCCCTGTACTGCTGGGGGTGGGTGTGCAAGGGGACATGAGTGGGACATGAGTGGGGGCCTGCTGGCAGGTGCCCTGCACTGCTGGGGGTGGGCGTGCAAGGGGACATGAGTGGGGGCCTGCTGGCAGGTGCACTGCACTGCTGGGGGGTGGGGGTGCAAGGGGACAAGAGTGGGGGCCTGCTGGCAGGTGCCCCTCAGTACTGGGGGCTGGGGGTGCTGGAGGACATGAGTGGGGGCCTACTGGCAGCTGTCCCACACTGCTGGGTGGGGGGGTGCAAGGGGACATGAGTGGGGGCCTGCTGGCAGGTACCCTGTACTGCTGGGGGTGGGTGTGCAAGGGGACATGAGTGGGACATGAGTGGGGGCCTGCTGGCAGGTGCCCTGCACTGCTGGGGGTGGGCGTGCAAGGGGACATGAGTGGGGGCCTGCTGGCAGGTGCACTGCACTGCTGGGGGGTGGGGGTGCAAGGGGACATGAGTGGGGGCCTGCTGGCAGGTGCCCCTCAGTACTGGGGGCTGGGGGTGCTGGAGGACATGAGTGGGGGCCTACTGGCAGGTGCCCCTCAGTGCTGGGGGGGGTGTGCAAGGGGACATGAGTGGGGGCCTGCTGGCAGGTGCCCTGCACTGCTGGGGGGTGGGGGTGCAAGGGGACAAGAGTGGAACATGGGTGGGGGCCTTCTGGCAGGTGCCTTCACTGCTGGGGGTGGGGGTACAAGGGAACATGAGTGGGACATGAGTGGGGGCCTGCTGGCAGGTGCCCTGTACTGCTGGGGGTGGGGGTGCAAGGGGACATGAGTGGGGGCCTGCTGGCAGGTACACTGCACTGCTGGGGGTGGGGGTACAAAGGGACATGAGTGGGGACCTGCTGGCAGGTGCCCTTCACTGCTGTGGGGTGGGGGTGCAAGGGGACATGAGTGGGACATGAGTGGGGCCTGCTGGAAGGTGCCCCACACTGCTGGGGGGTGGGGTTGCAAGGGGACATGAGTGGGGGCCTGCTGGCAGGTGCCCTGCACTGCTGGGGGGTGGGAGTGCAAGGTGACATGAGTGGGACATGCGTGGGGGCCTGCTGGCAGGTACCCTGCACTACTGGGGTGTGGGGGTGCACAAGGGGACATGAGTGGGGGCCTGCTGGCAGGTGCCCTGCACTGCTGGGGGGTGGGGGTGCAAGGGGACATGAGTGGGGGCCTGCTGGCAGCTGTCCCACACTGCTGGGTGGGGGGGTGCAAGGGGACATGAGTGGGGGCCTGCTGGCAGGTGCCCTGTACTGCTGGGGGTGGGTGTGCAAGGGGACATGAGTGGGACATGAGTGGGGGCCTGCTGGCAGGTGCCCTGCACTGCTGGGGGTGGGCGTGCAAGGGGACATGAGTGGGGGCCTGCTGGCAGGTGCACTGCACTGCTGGGGGGTGGGGGTGCAAGGGGACAAGAGTGGGGGCCTGCTGGCAGGTGCCCCTCAGTACTGGGGGCTGGGGGTGCTGGAGGACATGAGTGGGGGCCTACTGGCAGGTGCCCCTCAGTGCTGGGGGGTGTGTGCAAGGGGACATGAGTGGGGGCCTGCTGGCAGGCGCCCTGCACTGCTGGGGGGTGGGGGTGCAAGGGAACAAGAGTGGAACATGAGTGGGGGCCTTCTGGCAGGTGCCTTCACTGCTGGGGGTGGGGGTACAAGGGGACATGAGTGGGACATGAGTGGGGGCCTGCTGGCAGGTGCCCTGCACTGCTGGGGGGTGCGGGTGCAAGGGGACATGAGTGGGGGCCTGCTGGCAGGTGCCCTGCACTGCTGGGAGTGGGTGTGCAAGGGGACATGAGTGGGGGCCTGCTGGCTGGTGCCCCTCAGTGCTGGGGGGTTTCTGTGCATGGGGACACGAGTGGGGGCCTGCTGGCAGGTGCCTTCACTGCTGGGGGTGGGGGTACAAGGGGACATGAGTGGGACATGAGTGGGGGCCTGCTGGCAGGTGCCCTGCACTGCTGGGGGGTGTGGATGCAAGGGGACATGAGTGGGGGCCTGCTGGCAGGTGCCTTGCACTGCTGGGAGTGGGTGTGCAAGGGGACATGAGTGGGGGCCTGCTGGCTGGTGCCCCTCAGTGCTGGTGGGTGGGTGTGCATGGGGACACGAGTGGGGGCCTGCTGGCAGGTGCCCTGCACTGCTGGGGTTGCAAGGGGACATGAGTGGGACATGAGTGGGGGCCTGCTGGCAGATGCCCTGCACTGCTGGGTGGTGGGGGTGCAAGGGGACATGAGTGGGACATGAGTGGGGGCCTGCTGGCAGCTGCCCTGCACTGCTGGGGGTGGGGGTGCAAGGGGACATGAGTGGGGGCCTGCTGGCAGGTGCCCCACACTGCTGGGGGGTGGGGGTGCAAGGGGACATGAGTAGGGGCCTGCTGGCAGGTGCCCTGCTCTGCTGGGGGGCGGGGGTGCAAGGGGACATGAGTGGGACATGAGTGGGGGCCTGCTGGCAGGTGCCCTGTACTGCTGGGGGTGGGGGTGCAAGGGGACATGAGTGGGGGCCTGCTGGCAGGTACACTGCACTGCTGGGGGTGGGGGTGCAAAGGGACATGAGTGGGGACCTGCTGGCAGGTGCCCTGCACTGTTGTGGGGTATGGGTGTAAGGGGACATGAGTGGGACATGAGTGGGGCCTGCTGGAAGGTGCCCCACACTGCTGGGGGGTGGGGTTGCAAGGGGACATGAGTGGGGGCCTGCTGGCAGGTGCCCTGCACTGCTGGGGGGTGGGAGTGCAAGGTGACATGAGTGGGACATGCGTGGGGGCCTGCTGGCAGGTACCCTGCACTACTGGGGTGTGGGGGTGCACAAGGGGACATGAGTGGGGGCCTGCTGACAGGTGCCCTGAACTGCTGGGGGGTGGGTGTGCAAGGGGACATGAGTGGGACATGAGTGGGGGCCTGCTGGCAGCTGTCCCACACTGCTGGGTGGGGGGTGCAAGGGGACATGAGTGGGGGCCTGCTGGCAGGTGCCCTGTACTGCTGGGGGGTGGGTGTGCAAGGGGACATGAGTGGGGGCCTGCTGGCAGGTGCCCTGCACTGCTGGGGGTGGGCGTGCAAGGGGACATGAGTGGGGGCCTGCTGGCAGGTGCACTGCACTGCTGCGGGGTGGGGGTGCAAAGGGACATGAGTGGGGGCCTGCTGGCAGGTGCCCCTCAGTGCTGGGGGCTGGGGGTGCTGGAGGACATGAGTGGGGGCCTACTGGCAGGTGCCCCTCAGTGCTGGGGGGGTGTGCAAGGGGACATGTGTGGGGGCCTGCTGGCAGGCGCCCTGCACTGCTGGGGGTGCGGGTACAAGGGGACAAGAGTGGAACATGAGTGGGGGCCTTCTGGCAGGTGCCCTGCACTGCTGGGGGGTGCGGGTGCAAGGGGACATGAGTGGGGGCCTGCTGGCAGGTGCCCTGCACTGCTGGGAGTGGGTGTGCAAGGGGACATGAGTGGGGGCCTGCTGGCTGGTGCCCCTCAGTGCTGGGGGGTGGGTGTGCATTGGGACACGAGTGGGGGCCTGCTGGCAGGTGCCTTCACTGCTGGGGGTGGGGGTACAAGGGGACATGAGTGGGACATGAGTGGGGGCCTGCTGGCAGGTGCCCTGCACTGCTGGGGGGTGCGGGTGCAAGGGGACATGAGTGGGGGCCTGCTGACAGGTGCCCTGCACTGCTGGGAGTGGGTGTGCAAGGGGACATGAGTGGGGGCCTGCTGGCTGGTGCCCCTCAGTGCTGGGGGGTGGGTTTGCATGGGGACACGAGTGGGGGCCTGCTGGCAGGTGCCCTGCACTGCTGATGTTGCAAGGGGACATGAGTGGGACATGAGTGGGGCCTGCTGGCAGATGCCCTGCACTGCTGGGTGGTGGGGGTGCAAGGGGACATGAGTGGGGGCCTGCTGGCAGGTGCCCTGTACTGCTGGGGGGTAGGGGTGCAAGGGGACATGAGTGGGACATGAGTGGGGGCCTGCTGGCAGCTGCCCTGCACTGCTGGGGTGGGGGTGCAAGGGGACATGAGTGGGGGCCTTCTGGCAGGTGTCCTGCACTGCTGGGGGGTGGGGGTGCAAGGGTACATGAGTGGGACATGAGTGGGGGTCTGCTGGCAGGTGCCCCTCAGTGCTGGGGGGTGGGTGTGCAAGGGGACATGAGTGGGGGCCTGCTGGCAGGTGCCCCTCAGTGCTGGGGGGTGGGTGTGCAAGGGGACACGAGTGGGGGCCTGCTGGCAGGTGCCCTGTACTGCTGGTGGGTGGGGGTGCAAGGGGACATGAGTGGGACATGAGTGGGGGCCTGCTGGCAGGTGCACTGCACTGCTGGGGGGTGGGGATGCAAGGGGACATGAGTGGGGGCCTGCTGGCAGGTGCCATGCACTTCTGGGGGGTGGGGTTGCAAGGGGACATGAGTGGGGGCCTGCTGGCAGGTGCCTGCACTTCTGGGGGCTGGGGGTGCAAGGGGACATGAGTGGGGGCCTGCTGGCAGGTGCCTTCACTGCTGGGGGTGGGGGTGCAAGGGGACATGAGTGGGGGCCTGCTGGCAGGTGCCTGCACTGTTGGGGGGTGGGGGTGCAAGGGGACATGAGTGGGGGCCTGCTGGCAGGTGCCTTCACTGCTGGGGGTGGGGGTGCAAGGGGACATGAGTGGGACATGAGTGGGGGCCTGCTGGCAGGTGCCCTGCACTGCTGGGGGGTGCGGGTGCAAGAGGACATGAGTGGGGGCCTGCTGGCAGGTGCCCTGCACTGCTGGGGGTGGGTGTGCAAGGGGACATGAGTGGGGTCCTGCTGGCTGGTGCCCCTCAGTGCTGGGGGTTGGGTGTGCATGGGGACACGAGTGGAGGCCTGCTGGCAGGTGCCCTGCACTGCTGGGGTTGCAAGGGGACATGAGTGGGACATGAGTGGGGGCCTGCTGGCAGATGCCCTGCACTGCTGGGTGGTGGGGGTGCACGGGGACATGAGTGGGACATGAGTGGGGGCCTGCTGGCAGCTGCCCTGCACTGCTGGGGGTGGGGGTGCAAGGGGACATGAGTGGGGGCCTGCTGGCAGGTGCCCTGTCCTGCTGGGGGTGGGGGTGCAAGGGGACATGAGTGGGACATGAGTGGGGGCCTGCTGGCAGCTGCCCTGCTCTGCTGGGGTGGGGGTGCAAGGGGACATGAGTGGGGGCCTTCTGGCAGGTGCCCTGCACTGCTGGGGGGTGGGGGTGCAAGGGGACATGAGTGGGGGTCTGCTGGCAGGTGCCCCTCAGTGCTGGGGGGTGGGGGTGCAAGGGGACATGAGTGGGGGCCTGCTGGCAGGTGCCCCTCAGTGCTGGGGGGTGGGTGTGCAAGGGGACATGAGTGGGGGCCTGCTGGCAGGTGCCCTGTACTGCTGCTGGGTGGGGGTGCAAGGGGACATGAGTGGGACATGAGTGGGGCCTGCTGGCAGGTGCCCTGCACTGCTGAGGGGTGGGGGTTCAAGGGCACATGAGTGGGACATGAGTGGGGGCCTGCTGGCAGGTGCCCTGCACTGCTGGGGGGTGGGGGTGCAAGGGGACATGTGTGGGACATAAGTGGGGGCCTGCTGGCAGGTGCCCTGCACTGCTGGGGGTGGGGGTGCAAGGGGACATGAGTGGGACATGAGTGGGGGCCTGCTGGCAGCTGCCCTGCACTGCTGGGGGTGGGGGTGCAATGGGACATGAGTGGGGGCCTGCTGGCCGGTGCCCTTTACTGCTGGGGGGTAGGGGTGCAAGGGGACATGAGTGGGACATGAGTGGGGGCCTGCTGGCAGCTGCCCTGCACTGCTGGGGTGGGGGTGCAAGGGGACATGAGTGGGGGCCTTCTGGCAGGTGCCCTGCACTGCTGGGGGGTGGGGGTGCAAGGGGACATGAGTGGGGCATGAGTGGGGGTCTGCTGGCAGGTGCCCCTCAGTGCTGGGGGGTGGGTGTGCAAGGGGACATGAGTGGGGGCCTGCTGGCAGGTGCCCCTCAGTGCTGGGGTGTGGGTGTGCAAGGGGACACGAGTGGGGGCCTGCTGGCAGGTGCCCTGTACTGCTGGTGGGTGGGGGTGCAAGGGGACATGAGTGGGACATGAGTGGGGGCCTGCTGGCAGGTGCACTGCACTGCTGGGGGGTGGGGATGCAAGGGGACATGAGTGGGGGCCTTCTGGCAGGTGCCCCTCAGTGCTGGGGGCTGGGGGTGCTGGAGGACATGAGTGGGGGCCTGCTGGCAGGTGCCCCTCAGTGCTGGGGGGTGTGCAAGGGGACATGAGTGGGGGCCTGCTGGCAGGTGCCCTGCACTGCTGGGGGGTGGGTGTGCAAGGGGACATGAGTGGAGGCCTTCTGGCAGGTGCCATGCACTGCTGGGGGGTGGGGGTGCAAGGGGACATGAGTGGGGGCCTGCTGGCAGGTGCCTGCACTGCTGGGGTGTGGGGGTGCAAGGGGACATGAGTGGGGGCCTGCTGTCAGGTGCCTTAACTGCTGGGGGTGGGGGTACAAGGGGACATGAGTGGGACATGAGTGGGGGCCTGCTGGCAGGTGCCCTGCACTGCTGGGGGGTGCGGGTGCAAGGGGACATGAGTGGGGGCCTGCTGGCAGGTGCCCTGCACTGCTGGGGGTGGGTGTGCAAGGGGACATGAGTGGGGGCCTGCTGGCTGGTGCCCCTCAGTGCTGGGGGTTGGGTGTGCATGGGGACACGAGTGGAGGCCTGCTGGCAGGTGCCCTGCACTGCTGGGGTTGCAAGGGGACATGAGTGGGACATGAGTGGGGGCCTGCTGGCAGATGCCCTGCACTGCTGGGTGGTGGGGGTGCAAGGGGACATGAGTGGGGGCCTGCTGGCAGCTGCCCTGCACTGCTGGGGGTGGGGTGCAAGGGGACATGAGTGGGGGCCTGCTGGCAGGTGCCCTGTCCTGCTGGGGGTGGGGGTGCAAGGGGACATGAGTGGGACATGAGTGGGGGCCTGCTGGCAGCTTTCCTGCACTGCTGGGGTGGGGGTGCAAGGGGACATGAGTGGGGGCCTTCTGGCAGGTGCCCTGCACTGCTGGGGGGTGGGGGTGCAAGGGGACATGAGTGGGACATGAGTGGGGGTCTGCTGGCAGGTGCCCCTCAGTGCTGGGGGGTGGGTGTGCAAGGGGACATGAGTGGGGCCTGCTGGCAGGTGCCCCTCAGTGCTGGGGGGTGGGTGTGCAAGGGGACATGAGTGGGGGCCTGCTGGCAGGTGCCCTGTACTGCTGCTGGGTGGGGGTGCAAGGGGACATGAGTGGGACATGAGTGGGGCCTGCTGGCAGGTGCCATTCACTGCTGAGGGGTGGGGGTGCAAGGGCACATGAGTGGGACATGAGTGGGTGCCTGCTGGCAGGTGCCCAGCACTGCTGGGGGGTGGGAGTGCAAGGGGCCACGAGTGGGACATGAGTGGGGGCCTGCTGGCAGGTGCCCTGCACTGCTGGGAAGTGGGGGTGCAAGGGGACACGAGTGGGGGCCTGCTGGCAGGTGCCCAGCACTGCTGGGGGGTGGGGGTGAAAGGGGCCACGAGTGGGACATGAGTGGGGGCCTGCTGGCAGCTGCCCTGCACTGCTGGGGGGTGGGGGTGCCAGGGGACATGAGTGGGACAGGAGTGGGGGCCTGCTGGCAGGTGCCCTGCACTGCTGCGGGGTGGGGGTGGAAAGGGACATGAGTGGGACATGAGTGGGGGCCTGCTGGCAGGTGCCCTGCACTGCTGGGGGGTGGGGGTGCAAGGGGACATGAGTGGGACATAAGTGGGGCCTGCTGGCAGGTGCCCTGCACTGCTGGGGGTGGGGGTGCATGGGGACATGAGTGGGACATGAGTGGGGGCCTGCTGGCAGGTGCCCTGCACTGCTGGGAGGTGGGGGTGCAAGGGGACACAAGTGGAGCCTGCTGGCAGGTGCCCTGCACTGCTGGGGGGGGTGGGGGTGCAAGGGGACATGAGTGGGACATGAGTGGGGGCCTGCTGGCAGCTGCCCTGCACTGCTGGGGGGTGGGGGTGCAAGGGGGCATGAGTGGGAAATGAGTGGGGGCCTGCTGGCAGGTGCCCTGCACTGCTGGCGGGTGGGTGTGCAAGGGGACATGAGTGGGGGCCTGCTGGCAGGTGCCCCTCAGTGCTGGGGGGTGGGTGTGCAAGGGGACACGAGTGGGGGCCTGCTGGAAGGTGCCCTGCACTGCTGGGGGGTGGGGGTGCAAGGGGACATGAGTGGGGGCCTGCTGGCAGGTGCCCTGCACTGCTGGGGGGTGGGGGTGAAAGGGGACATGAGTGTGGGCCTGCTGGCAGGTGCCCTGCACTGCTGAGGGGTTGGGGTGCAAGGGGACATGAGTGGGGGTCTGCTGGCAGGTGCCCTGCACTGCTGGGGGGTGGGGGTGGAGGGAGTCATGCGTTGGTGATCAGTAGTGCAAGCTGACATGTGGCTTGCCTGGGGGGCATGCCCATGGTGGATGGGCTGCCTGCGGGACATGACCAGGGGTGCAGGGTAGTCCCCTGTGGTGTGGGCTGCCTGCAGGGGCCGTGGAGGGTGTAGAGGGAACACCTTGGAGGACCCACACTGCCAATTCCGGGCGCTATGCCTGTCCGTATTGTTCGCAGGCATGTTGAAACTGTTCTAAGAACAAAGGCTGTGTACTGAAATGTTTGTAAATAAACAAAATGGGTGTGTCCTGAGGACACTTTACCTGCCCTTACTGTTCGTAGACAGGTTGAAACTGTTCTAAGAACACATCAAGTGTCCTGGGATGTTCTTAAATAAACAAAATGGGGGTGTCCTAAGGACGCTATGCCTGTCCGTATTGTTTGCAGGCAAGTTGAAACTGTTCTAAGAACACAGGCTGTGTCCTAAAATGTTCGTAAATGAACAAAATGGGGGTGTCCTGAGGACACTATACCTGTCCATACTGTTCGTAGGCAGGTTGAAACTGTTCTAAGAACACACGCACTGTCCTGAAATGTTCATAAAGAAACAAAATGCGGTTGTCCTCAGGACGCTATGCCTGTCCGTATTGTTCGCAGGCAAGTTGAAACTGTTCTAAGAACATAGGCTGTGTCCTGAAATGTTCGTAAATAAACAAAATGGGAGTGTCCTGAGGACACTTTGCCTGCCCTTACTGTTCGTAGACAGGTTGAAACTGTTCTAAGAACATATCAAGTGTCCTGCGATGTTCGTAAATAAACAAAATGGGGGTGTCCTGAGGACGCTATGCCTGTCCGTATTGTTCGCAGGCAAGTTGAAACTGTTCTAAGAACACAGGCTGTGTCCTAAAATGTTCGTAAATGAACAAAATGGGGGTGTCCTGAGGACACTATACCTGTCCATACTGTTCGTAGGCAGGTTGAAATTGTTCTAAGAACAAACGCCTGTCCGTAACTGTTCGTTTCACTTGTGACACACTTTTAATCACTTCAGGACCCGAACAGTGTCCGTAGAACACCAACGCGCATGCGCAAAACAGTTTCAGTGCATTTGGTGTCCTGTGGACACCCGCTCCCTTCACGAACATGTTCGCAAACCAATCATGTGACCGCGCCCACGATGAGCGTATGTTCTGATTGCGAACACTGTTCGTGTCCCCGAACAATTTAAAACTACATTTTCAAGTAATCTACAATATTTTTCAATAAAAACTCACCATAGAACAAGTCCCACATGGTAATCCTGAGTTTCTACATACTTTTTGTGACTTTTTGAACCCTTTTTTCTGTTTGATCTGTCCGCGGACAGCGCACGAGTTCATTCTCATTGTGTGTCTGGCTATCCTACAGAACACTGCAAATGTTGCTGCCAATTTGCAGATTTTCATCTCCAAGCTGATGGCTTCCATGGCTCCACTCATGCCACCTGGTGCTGCATCTGCCTCAGCACTACCCCCAGCCCCTCCACCACCACCACCTCCCCAAGGGCCTGAAAAGGGGAACAGGAGTGAGGACGCACAGGAGGATGAAGAGATGATGAGAATGACGTAGTGCAAGTCCCTACTACCTGCACTCGGCGTGAGTCTTGGGTGTGGCGGTTACTTACCATTCGTGGTAATGGTCCTAAGGCGCGTGCGAACCAAGTCACCTGCAACGAGTGCAAAATGGTACTCAGTCGCGGGAGGCATGGTTCATACAGCTTTGGGACAACTACCATGAAGTGACACCTAAAGTCATTCCACACTGGGTCCATTTGCAAGGTTGTACCTTGCGAGGAGCGCAGCAGGTTGACTTCCTCTACTTCATCCTCCGTTTCCGATCCTGTCACCACAAGGAACACTCCTGTGGGACAGCGTATTCCTCAAGCTGCCTAACAGGCCATACGCAATACTGATGACCCTTACCTTTCGAGGGTCACAGTTGTGTGTATGTACTGCGACGCAGTACTGTGCAGGGGGGAGAGACTTCGTAGTGCTTTTGAGGCTATCGTCTCAGAGCACGAGAAGATCTGCTCACTACCCAAATAAAACCCACTCTACATCTTCCTCTCTCAGCTCGCCCTTTCTTATCCCCATGGTTGGTGCCCCCCCTCACCATCCTTTCCCCTCCTCTTCTAGTGTGTCTTGTATAAAAAAACAAAAAAAATATAAAACAACTAAAATAAAAAAAGGCTCTTTTCAGAGCCGCCTTTCACAGTTAAAGGATAGTTCCGGGACTTTTTTTTTATTGTCCCTAGGGTTCGGCCATGTGTTTTTAAGCATAAATCGGTAGATCGTAGAAAACTTTCCTATGGACCTTACCCGACTTTTCGTCCATTAACGCACTCGAAATCAGCCGCCATTTTGTGATAATCCTATCATTTCCCCCCATCGACCTGGCTCACCTGCGTTTGCAGCACTAAATTAAATCCCCCGCCCCTGAGTCTGACATCAGCAGACGCGTACCACCCATTTCCCAACGCCAAAGCACGTTTCGTGTCAACAATCGCTGCGCCTCAGCTAATGAAGTGTCGCCATGGAAATGGCAGGACGCCTCTTTCCTCAATAAGTATAAACACACCGTTTCACAACACACAGCAGCAGATTTTCGATTCCATTCCTCTCTCTGTGTTACTTTGAGTATTCTGTGACTCGTTTCTGTGCTCTGGTCAGCTACCTTCGCCGCTTCTAGGCCTTGTGAACACCTGTACCATCTCTGTAAATTATTTTACTTTCTTTACCACACAATGGCTACAATAATGCCGTATATGTACGAGCCCGAGTACACCGAGGAGGAACTACTGGAAAGGCAAGCACGCAAAAACGATGGGGATTCGGACGGCAGTTGGGAGGACCAGTCAACGGATGAAGAGCCTGGACCATGTCGCATGGACGGCGTCTCCACCTGGTGCACGTGCAATCGGTGCGAGCTAATGCCAACTGAGGAGGAGAACTGCTGCTGCCGTGAAAATTCCGGGTGCTTGGCCTACATTTCGGAAGGCGAGCCAAGTCCGCAATGCATCTTCGAGCTGCCAGAGTTCAGGGAAGCCTGCCTCTCACGGACCGTGTTGAGGATGATGATGGTGCTTATGCACGAACTTCGCGGCACTGTTCGTCCGCGTAATCCCAGTAACAAGTAAGTATACTCTGGTTGTGATGTCAGTGATGCCACTACTATTTCATGGTCGTCTCCCACATATAAAATTACATCTACATATCATTCGAACGCATGTAAATTGGTTCCATATTGTGCATTTTCTAGATAGAATTTTTTTCAAAGCAGAATGACATTTTTTACCTGAATCGACATTGATAAGAATGTTTTGTCATTTTAATACAGTTTGCATCTTACTTTTTCACAGGTGGTACAGGCTGGTGGCCTATCGTTGCTTCACTTGGTGGCTTCACGGGAGGCTCGGACACCGCGTTCGTAGAGTAATACCTGCCTGTGCGGTACTTGCCATTAGACAATATTTCCCCAGCGACAGTGGACAATACCGCGGATTTTCCCTGGATGTGCTGCAACCGGAACTTTACAATGTGTAATGTTTATTATTTATGTTCAATTGAAATTAAGATCTAAAATAAAACCCAACATATATTTTAACAATGGTTGTTTTGATTTTTTAAATGAATCTAGTGTGTCTCCATTGAATAGTCTTCCTGTGCCTTGACTTGTCACACCACATGTCTCCGGCCAGCATCCTCCCTCACGCTGGCCGCCCACCTTCAATCCACATAGGTGTGTCTCCATTCACGAGTCTTCCTGTGTCTTGTCTGCACGACCACCGCCCCAATCCACCCCCGCCCTATCAAAGGCAGTTCGCACCGGGGTACTTGCGCTGGCAAGTGGAGCTGTCAGGGAGCGATAAAGGCCAAGAGGTGCCAAAGACCATGTACACTTCAAAGTGGTCTATAGAGCATGGGTTGTTGTTCCCATGTCTACCTCCAGACCCCGTGTCTCCTGCCAAGCATCCTCCCTCACGCTGGCCGCCCACCTTCAATCCACATAAGTGTGTGTCCATTCACGAGTCTTCCTGTGTCTTGTCTGCACGACCACCGCCCCAATCCACCCCCCGCCCTATCAAAGGCAGTTCGCACTGGGGTACTTGCGCTGGCAAGTGGAGCTGTCAGGGAGCGATAAAGGCCAAGAGGTGCCAAAGACCATGTACACTTAAAAGTGGTCTATAGAGCATGGGTTGTTGTTCCCATGTCTACCTCCAGACCCCGTGTCTCCTGCCAAGCATCCCCCCCTCGCGCTAGACGCCCCCCTGCAAACCGCATAATGCCACAACATATACACGTCATTCATTCACAAACACACCCCTGTTTCGAATTCTTTATAACCCACTTCATATTTCTAATGAGAACTTCTTTGCGCTTTGCTAGTCAACCCGTGAAGGTGCTGGTTATCTGCTCTTCGTTTCTGTGAACTTCCGTGACCACTTCGAGCAAACTCGTCAGTTTGCAACCTGTGAACTGCTCCCTGTTCTACGACAAGAAACTACTCTGATCCCTGCATCTGTTTGTTCGTCAAGGTAAGGCCATGTACCATAATCATTTTGCGTCCAATTTTTTAATTTATATCTATTTGCTAGTAGTCATCAAATTGCATCCATGTTTTCTTTTCGTTCAAGACAGTACATGCAAGGAACTAGTCACATGTTCTGAGTTTAGTCAAATTATTTTTCTATTTTTTTAAAGTTATTCAAATACTTATCCGCATGTGAATAACGTGTATAGTTCCAAGAACCAAAACGAACCTTGCATTGGACCTTTTATGTGTCATTTAATTTTTTAACACATTGGTATTCATTGAGAATTGTTGATCTTTACTTTTCAGAACTTTCCACAATGCCTGCCTGTTTCATTGGCGGTTGCCCTTCGAAGACCCATAATAAATCTGAAGGTACTATAATGCATGTTTTCCCTAAGACAATAGATCAGATAAGAGAATGGGTCCGATATTGCGGATATCCACCGTGTGAGCTTGAAAGTAGAGTCCTAGAAGTCTTTGCGGACAAGAGGGGTGATCGATACCGCATCTGCAGCAGGCACTTTAGCTCAGACATGTACTCCACATCATTGCTAATAAAGAAGAAAACACCGCGAGCGACGCGAAAATTGCTCTCAACCGCTATTCCCACTCTATTCGTCCACATCCCTCCACTGGTGAGTCAAGTTTACGGATTTAGCTCTCGGCCTTGCGGTAGTGTGTAGCATTAGCTAACAATAATTTCCCCATTTATGTATCCACTCAATATGAAGGCGGAAGATTCTCCATCCGTGTCGTTATTGCAGTCATCAGCCACTTCAAGCGCCTATCGGGTAATCTTACTTAGCTATTCTGCCACTGACTTGTTTTAGGAATGTAAATCAATAGTTTTAATTTATCGTGTAATTATTTTACCTAATGGTACACCCTAGTACTCGTCCTCTAGTCTTTGTTTTCAGTTATAATTATTGTTATCCAAAATAATGCAAGTACTGTCTTTCAGGGAGATGCTGAGGAGTCCAACGCATTGACGACAACCGTTGATGTCACTCAGATGCTCGAGGTACGTTTCCGGACAGTTCCATCGATGGAGATCATCAGATCTTGCATTCTTGTAGCGTGATTGTTACACACAATGTTTCTTTCGTTTTTAGCCATTGATATGTCCTTCTGTCGTCGCCCTCCTATGTGTCTTCTTTTTTCAATATTGTGTTCATTACTAATGAAAGTCCTATGTTTCAGGGAGTCGATGGAGCATTAGTCCAAGAAGAAGGGGGAGCATGCAGTTACGGGTCGGCGCAACAGCTTGCAGAAGTGTGCACCGCAGTTACAGCGTCCCTTGATGTTCTTATGCATTTCGAGGTATGGATACTGACAGTTCGATCAAGCGAGATCATATGACGTGATTACATCCTCTATACTTCCTTCTTTATTAACGCAAGTACTATGTTTCAGGGAGATGACGGAGCTTCTTCTACAAGAACATCACCCCTAGTAGTGGATGCAGATCTCTGAGTGGTGACACTTCCTACGATCGAGCAAATCGAATCATATTTAGATATCCATTATTTATTTTAGACAACTGATCATTTGTGCAGGTCTATTTAGATGAGCCGTTGACGCCTGCACAAAGTTTATGTTCTTTTTAACAAAATAGAAAACCATACTAATGCAATTACTGTGTTTCAGGGAGTTGCTGAAGCGTCATCTTCAATAATATCATCAATGGAAGTCTATGCGGAGCCCGAGGTATGGATCTTGACAGTTCCATCTAACTAGATCAACAATGCGTGAATAATTGTCGTTTGAATGTTCTACACAATGCGTTCATTCGTGTTTTGCTATTGAGATGTACGTGAGTATTGGTCCCCAAGTACATTTTGTGTTTTCAATATTATTATACATACTAATGAAAGTTCTATGTTTCAGGGAGTCGATGGAGCGTCAGTGCGTGATGGATGTGCTTATCATGAAAATATAGTCGTTGCAGCGCAAGAGGAAGTGGAGACATGCACACACGAGTCGGAGCAACAGCGTCCAGATGTTGAAGTTCGAGGCAAGAAAGTTTCAAAGAAAAGAAAGCAAAAGAAGGTTAGTGTCCTGGTCACTATATTATGTTGTTTTTCACTGTTAATAGTTCAATACTGTAAGTTGTGTTTAAATTGAACATCCCTTTTCCAATCTGTCCTCTAGTTGCGAGTGGGTGTACGAACTAGATCTACACAGACAGTGAAGCGAACGAGAGATGTTGATTGTCAAACCTTTTGGCAGGGACTTGAGACTGGAGATGCATTGCGCCAATGGGAAGAATATGAAGTGATTGACAACGGAGCTATACCACCACCAGCCATTGATAGTGAATGTCCTCCTGGTAGTTCGCATGCAGTCGGAGATCAATTCACAGAATCCACACCCGCAAAAACTAAGACCGCGAGAAAGTTGAAGAAATTGTTATATTCTCCCATCGCCGGAGAAGGAACAGATGTTGCAATGGAAGAGAATGAAATGGACGACAATGAAACACCATCAATATCACTGAACATAGCGGAAGACGATATCAGAGATTGTACCTTTAATGTGAGTGACATGTCCTCAACGTTACAGGCCGAACCAGCTGGGATGCAGAGTGACAGTATAAGGAAAGAGGCCAAATTCATTGTATTCGATAGTTGTTTGATTGATATGATTATTATGTTGAAATGTGGGCATTCGGTTGGTGGGGAAGTATGTGGGGAGCCATTGATTAATGTGACTCGTGCAATTCGAGGCACTAACCTTAAAATACATGCCACCTGTACACAATATCATCCGTTCTCATGGTCTGCACAACCCATGCTGGGGCAACTTTGTGCAGCGGCCGCACTTTTTAGTGGTTCAAGTTTTAAAAAGTTAGAGTATTTCTTTCAGTTTGTGGGAATCCATTTCATTGCGAAAACTCAGTTCTACAAATACCAAACCGATTATCTATTTCCAGCCATTAGCGAAGCTTGGAGAATGGAAAAAATGTCTATTGAAAGTACATTCGCGGGCAAACGGTTCAGGCTAGCCGGTGATGGACAGTGCGACAGCCCAGGATTTTCAGCCAAGTACTGCACCTACCACTTTCAGGACATGGAAAGTAAGAAAATTGTGAGTTCGGTAGTTGTGCAGGTGTCACAAAGTACATCCTCAGTGGCCATGGAGAAAGTTGGCTTTGTAGCATCATCGCAAGAACTACAATCGCGGGGAATGGTGATCGACCTGATAGCCACGGACAGACACGTTTCAATTGCCAAGACAATGAGAGAAGAGTACAAAAATATAAATCACCAATTTGACGTATGGTATCTTGCAAAAACAATCAATAAGAAAATGTCGGCTGCAGGTAAAAAAAAAGATATGCAAGGTATTTCACAGTGGTCCAAGTCAATCAGCAACCATCTTTGGTGGAGCTCAAAAACATGTGAAGGGTCGTTGGAAATTCTACTGGAAAAATGGCGGTCAGTAATGCTACACTGTAGCAACGTTCACCGCTGGACCACAAACCAACATTTCCACAATTGTGAACATGGCCATTTGTCCACAGAAGAGGCACGGAAGAAGAAGTGGTTGATTCCTTCATCACCCACTCACAAAGCCATTGAAAAGATTGTATTTGATAAAACTATAACAAGAGATTTGAGGGGACTCACGGAATTCTGCCACACAGGAGATTTGGAGGTGTTCCACAATATGTGCCTATAGTACAGGCCAAAACGATTGCATTTTGGCATGAAGGGCATGATAAATCGGACTCTTCTAGCGGTCTTGGCACATAACCATAATGTTGGCCGTCAACAAAGTAGGACGACCGGAACTTTAGGGACGCTTCGCTACAATAAGGCCTTCACTAAAAGAAGTAAACAATGGGTGATCAAACCAGTGTTTGAGGATATGCAATATGAGTTTATTGAGAGACTTATTGTTGATGTCCTAGATAGGCACATACATGGAGTTGTGAACGAACCTGTGCAGGGGACAACTGCATTGCCACCCAACATTGCCTCTGTTCCATGTCCACCTAAAGCAGAGCTCATTGAGAAATACACATCACGGTTTAAATGATTGTAATTTGATTGTCTGTTCTCTCGAGTCTCCTCATGTCGCAGGCCCATTGAATATGTGTATCTATGTAATGTGTAAATAAAAGTGATTGCTCAGTGTACATGCAATGTGTCTCTCCACCCTTGCCCCTCCCTTCACCGTGCAGTAGTGCGAACCACCCGGGTGTCACCTGTGACTTTGCTCTTGAGTCTCCTCATGTCGCAGGCCCATTGAATATGTGTAGCTATGTATTGTGTAAATAAAAATGATTGCTCAGTGTACATGCAATGTGTCTATCCAACCTTGTTCATTTGCGCATTAAATTAAACCAAACAGTAATATAAATAATTTTTCAAAAAATATAGAATGTCTCCGTATTTATGGTTCTCTGGGGCTGCAAAGCACGCAGACAAAATGCAAAGATGGAGTGTAAATTTCAAGTCCTGTGAGATGGCCTTACACTGAATGTAGCTAACTAGGAATGTGTGCTCGTTCAAAGTGAAGGTCAGCTGCTTTGATTTTTTTGCTCGGCTGCTGGAATGGCCCACGACTCAGTATAAGGTTCTATTGTTATTTGACCTTGACAGGCCGGGACCATCCCGAAAGACTTCTTTTTGGGGGTGTGGTGCAATAACGTAAGAAACGATAAAGAATACAATTTCAGAAACGATAGCCATTTAATGTTCGTTCATTAGAAGAAATAACGTCGGCATAGAAGGAGTGGTATTTCGGGGCTGCCCTACGCACAGACACAATGGAAAATGCAAATATAATGTAAGTAACTCTTTAGATGAGTTTATACTGCAATTTAATTACTATACAGTAGCTTTAAAGATGGGTTAAGTTGTACTTGTTCGTTCTATGTGGCATATTGTTTTGTACCGCGCACTATCTTGAGGAGAACCATCTCCATTTACGGAAGCACCTCAAAACCTTCCTCTTTGCTTCTGCTTTCTCTCTCCCTCTCCCCTGCTACAACTGGTCCACTGTCTGCGACCTCGGTCCTGGGCCCTTCCACTCTCCACCTGCACTGCCTCCCTGTCAACCCATGCACTGGGGGACTGTCTCAGTATCCTACAGCCCCCCCTTCCCAGCACTTGTGCGCCACCAGCTGGCCCTATGTATTTATTATTTTATGCTACTTACCTTGTACTCCACTTCCCCCCTCCCCTTCCCCTTGCACTTTTACCTTACCCCTACCCCTGCACTTGCGCGATCTGAATTACACCTGGCCTAGTAGGATCGTTGTCTGTCTTCTCCTTGTTCCCCCCCCCTGCCTCGCCACGCCTTGAAACACTTGTGTATAGGCGCGTTGCAAATGCCATATTATATCATATCAGTGACGAAGTGGTCCACTGGCGCTCAGGCGGCTCTGAAAAAGGCGGAGGAGAGGGGGTGGGTTACTGGAAATGACGTATAATACCCAGTTGCACTGTCCTAGCTATGAAATAATTTCCCGACCTAATATATAAAATGAATAATTTTAATAAAGATCTGATGGTGAGAATAATTTCATTTTTTATTTTTTTAAAACAGGTACATCCTTCATTATTGTCTGTGTCACGAGTACCAGACACCGGCGGATGGCTTTTACAACCGCCAGTTGCTTCTCCGCGTGAACAACGTTACCACCCTGACCATTTTATGGGACGATCGCCAAGTAGAAAATAGAAGTACAAAATAGAAGTGAAAATAAATGAAGCAGGGCCCTGTGTATTTTTTAGAAGTCAGCGGACAGTCCGTGGACATCTAACATTTTGGGGTGCTGCCCTATCATAACCATTGCAGTTTTATCTGGGAGGAAGTGGTGGCTCTGAAAAGAGCCTTTTGGTGGTGTTAGTTTGTGTTTGAAAAATTTGAAATGCTCAACACCTACTACAAAATGGATGCTGTAATTCCAAAAAAGGTTGCAATGCATTTTGTACATTTCTCAGAAAAATCTGATTGCTAGCATAAGTAAGATGGACTCCATCTCTGCGAAAAATGTATTTACTACGAAACATAATATTTACATTGTGAAAAGAGGACATGCCAAAATCTCTAAGAAAGGCACAAACAGCCTTATTGACATTGCGCCTTGCTTTCTCCATTTGTGGACCAAATGAAGAAGAACAAAGCCACATTTGTCTCTGCGCACTCCGTGAAAAAATTACTTCAGAATTTTGAAACATGTCCATGACCTTCCCAAGTCCTTCTTTCATTGCAAATTGCAAAGAAATTCCAGACGCATGCCCTAAACTGTTCCCTCCACAATGAATTATAATTATGTCTGGATGTTGCTCTGTCTCCAAAGTAGCACAGAGAGGTAGCAAGTCCAACCACTTCATTCCACATACTCCATGCCAGTGCACTTCCACATGTGGGAATCCAAGATCTACAGCTACTCCACAGCTTTCTGCATGCACCTTCAACCAATGTATCCACGAGTCTCCCAAAAACCAAACAATCTGTTTTCTGAACCACACAGCAATAGCTATCTGTTCTTCTCTCAGAAAAAATAGTATCTGAGAAACTCTTTCCTGGCACAACACACCCACTAAACTTTCCTGACCAATCCCTTTCTCTGCTCATTCTCATTTGCATGGCTACCCAACCCAAAATCCCCGGATGTAACACCCGATGTCTGCTGACTACCGCCTATTTCACTTTCTGTGCCATTCCCTCATTGGATATAGCTGAGAAGTCACATGAACATCCACCAATCACATCCAAGACCTCTACATCTAACTGCATCATCATAGATCAGCACTTCAAATGTACTGTTAATCTCTCTGAGTACAAGTGTCATGTCATTGGAAAGCACCTTCTACAAGAAATACTGTACAAATCTTCAAGATTTCTACTTGCAGCTGCATGCATATCCATATGCATGAACACAAACTACAGGTATGCATATTTTCTGTATAGTACATGTATGTACAATTCTTATAGATTCATATAAACATATTAACTGACTTTTAGATTGTATAATCTATAATATGAATTTCCTGTCATTTTTTCCATCTCCTAAAATCAACTGTCACTTCCAAACCTATCTGCTATTTAATTTCTTTTTACACACACATTTTCAAAGCAGGTTAAACTAACTTATTTAAAGTACAATATGAAGAGTTAACATACTCAAACAAAATTCATTCACACAGTATGTTCAAATATCAAACAACAATATTTGTACAAAAACATAAACATTTATTTACTTATATTTATATACAGCGCAAGCAGCCCATGGCATTGAGGCGCTTTTACTTACAAGAGCTTAGTTACAGAATTAGTGGTATTCAGTGGTACATTATGAATTCCACAAGGCATACAAATGATATTTTGGTTGGTACAGTAAGTCATTACAAAACATATGTATTCAACTGGTGCGACGCATTTTATGTGAATAAGATAGTTTTCATGATTTTGAGGAAGGCGCTGAGGGTCAATGTCAATTAAAAAAATCAATGTCTAAATTAAAAACAGTGCTATATACAAACAAAATTACTAATTTGTTTCCTTTACAATTGCAGTGAAGACCATTCTCCTGAAAAGAAGCAGCCGCATTTAGAAGTACAAAGAACAACTAAGATGAAACCTGCTCATTGCATAAAAAAAGTAAGTTGAATACCACCATATTAGTTGTACTATTACTCAAACACACTGTAAGGTTAATTCATGCTATTTCTGTGCCTAAAAATAGAGATTTTGCAGCATTCTGTCTGCAAATCCCCATTTCGTAAACAGAGATTTACAGGCAGAATGGCACAAAATGGCACAATTTCATATTTTTCGACACACAAATGACCCAACTCAGCCCCTAGAATTTTGATATTATAGAACAAACAACTGTTTTAATTGTATACCATTAGATTTACTATTTCTACTTCTCCACACCACCAGCTTCCTTTCTACTGTCATCTGAACCCCAGTTTAGTAGCACATTAATTCAAGAATACCCATCCCAACTAGTTGTAGTTGCCAAATACACATTCATACACCATTACATACATCTTTATCATCTTACTCAGATACTCATGCTCACAGCACACATACATTAAGAACACCCCGACCCATACCTTCTTTTTATTTTTCAACAGACCCTAAAGAATGCCTACCAAATATCAAGTCCGTAGAAAGCAACGGAGAAGCTGAAAATAGAAGTGTCCAAAACAAGCATCCATCTCTAGCAAAATGTGTAAAAAAAGTTAAAACAAAACAGCTAATATAGTCATTTAGCAAAACAAAACAAGCTTCAAATACAGAAACGTTGCCTCCTCTATCAAAATGTAAAACAAACCACAAAACAATTAACAAAAAATCAGCTACCACTACAGATAAAACTGCTCCTATAAATCTTGATATAATGCAAAGTAAGCATACCAAAAAAAAGTATTTTAGCAAACATGTTCCGACACAGAGTCCTTCAAAATCTTATAAAAACAGGAGAGAAATCAGGCTCAATCCTTAAAACCTATCTTAGGAAATTAATTTTAGAAGCGTTGATAGACAGTGCAATCCTTCTCAAAAGAAAATTATTTATTTTAGTGTTAAACAAAATGAAACCACTAACAAAACTAATGACTAAATTACAAAAAAGACTTCTCAATAAATGAAATGTCAACAGAAATAACTTCTTAAGTATCTGTGGAGGTGAAAGGAGTCACACTACGAGCACAGAACCATACTTTAATGAAGAAGCACACAAACAAAAGCAAACAAATACAATTGCCATACACAGCAGAGGACGAGGTTATGAAAACGTTAATAATACCATAATGGAACAAGAAATACTGCTTACAAAAATATCCCCAGAAAACTTAGAATTACCTCTCCATTCAACTGAATCAGAACGTCTAGTATACAAATGGCCATGCACGTCAATGTGTAACATTCCCAGAAAATCTTTCAAGTCTTTACACCAATTCCTCAATCAATATGTGAAAGGCAAAGACAAAATCAAAATTGAACTACTGCAAAATACGGATACCTGTCCAGTGTGCAAGTACACAGGACTACAAGGACATTCATTGGCCTGCATTTCAGGACCTACTTGCAAAACCACCTTCCATTATATCAAAATTATATCAACACCACATTCAACTATAAGAAATCTAGTCTATTAATTGTACTATGCTAAAAGTCCTGCTTTAGCACTATCCAATTTAAATAATATTCTTCTACATGGTACAGCAAAAACCTACTTGAAGAAATCGACTATATCCAGAAAAAATATTTTGGAAGTGAAAGCCACTTACAGAATGAAATAGCTTTAAAGCAAATTAGCAACAATTCTATGCATGGCAACCTTCTACTAGACAAATACAAAAAAGAAATACTGAAATGTAAAAGTACATCTGCTGAAATACCAAACCATGTGTGTGTATGTTGCCGTAGAACTTTTTATAATAGTAACACAAAAACTGTAGACCTAACATACAAAATAGAAGACAATGAAGACTCTAAATGGTTTGAATTAGCTCTCTACCTTATAGCAGAAAACAAATATGAACTAACTGACCCCTTAATACTTTGCAGTTACTGCACCACAAAACTTGACAACAACCTTCACGTGCTATCACAAATAATTTGGAATTATTTCCACTACCAAAAGCCCTACAACAACTCAATTTATATGAGAGCATCATAATTCAAACAGTGCACCCATTTCAAGCAATAATATGCCTTCAACCAAAAACAGCAAAATTACCTCACTCTGAATTAGTGAAAGGTGTTTGGGGTAAAAAAGTAGTGTATTTACCATTAGATCTAAAAGAAAATGTGAACACTCTAGGAGTGCAACGTCCAATGGAGCAATCTTTAATTATCTTAGTAAATGGTGTACCTACAAAAGACAAAAAAAATTGGCAACAACTGGTAGATTTACATAAAGTTAGACAAGCCTTGCAATATCCAAAAGACAATAATGAATACTACAAAGAAATTAATATTGAAGAAAACTTGAAGGATACATCTGAAATAATTCAAGAGACACAAGAAGCTGGTCAATTTGAGCTCCTAGATCCTGCTACAATATCCAATACTTTACAATTCACCCTTTGCACTCTAATGACACCGTAGAAGATGCACTAGAAATGTACCAAATGCGTCAAACAAAGGGATCACCAATCAGCATATGGGAAAAAAGTATAGAAGCATGTGCTTTTCCTCTACTCCTTTCTACTGGCAAAGGAGGAAGGTACGATGATAGACCTATTCAAATAACAGCATCAGAATACCTCTCATTACGGATGTATTCTGAAGATCCCAGATTTAGACAAATTGTGGAATACATATTCCACCTACTCTTTGAAAGTGAACTAGCAACTTTATGTTAGGGAGTTGCACACACATTAAAATCAGGATCCCACTTTCAAAATATGTCAGCTAAACAATTATTACAAAAAGTGCAACAAAAAGATGAGGTTTTACAATCAAATATTACAAATCTATTAGCAAATATGTGTGGTACTAAAGAGTACTGGTTTGAACGTCATGGAGATGTACGTTGTATGGTAAGAAACCTTGGCCCACAAACTTGGTTTGTTACATTAAGTTGTACAGAATATGCATGGGAAGATTTACATGATTTCCTATGCATATCAAACAAAAACAAAACAAACATAGATATACTAACACCTGGAGAACTTTGTTCTCTAGATCCTGTTAATGTTTCAAGATATTTTCACCATCGCTTCATTGCTATGCTACACTTTATTTGTAATAAAACTGCTACTCCCCTCGGAGAAGTGCAACACTTCTTTTGGAGAAAAGAATACCAAGCCAGAGGAGCACCACATATCCACATGCTTTTATGGATTAAAGATGCTCCTAAATTTGGTCAAGACAGTGATGCCACTGTTTAACAGTTTATTGCAAAATATGTTACTTGTGAAATTCCATCAGAAGCAACAAACAGTGATCTTCATGCACAAATTTTACAATTTCAAAGACAGAAATGTGGCAAATATTGTCGTCGCAAATACAAAAACAAAGGGAAATACTAGACCAAATGCCGCTTTGGTTTCCCTAGACCTGTTACAAAAACAGGTCAAGTGAACAACTTCATGTCTTCAGTTAGACATAGCGTTAAAGGTAAATCACCTAAAAATACATATTAGATAAAAAGAACAGAAGAAGAAAAATATATCAATGATTACAATGCAATCATTGCCCACTCATGGAATGCAAACATAGACGTGCAGTACATTGCAGACAATTCCACTGCAGTTGCAGAATATGTTACAGCATACTTAACAAAAGCAGATAAACAGAGATCCAAGACCTTTGGAATGACCTGTCCTCAGACAAAACACTGTCTCAGAAATTATACAGTTTGGGCATAAAAATGCTTTCCCATAGAGAATGTGGCTCCTATGAAGCAGCAGATCATTTAACTTGTACTGCTTTGTATGGAAAATCTGAAAATATAGTATGGCTAAGTCTTGGTCCTGCTAAATCTAGAAAAAGAGTTCTAAAATCATACAAAGATATAGAAACAATAGCCAAATATGATCCCAACAGCAAGACATTTTAAAAAACAATTTAAAGGACACATACTACCCAAACAGAAGTAACACTTTGGAATCCATGTGTCTATAACACGTAGCCCAAAACTTCACATACAAAAATAATATAAAACCCGATGAAAAAAAAGGTAAATACAGAGTGTGTGCTAACAAAAAGCACCTATGTACAGCTATGATGAATGATCCATACTGTGGCCCTCTAGGACAAATGAGGTGCAAAGGGGTACTGATAAACACGGACACCCGCTGTGTGAATAGCGTGTGCGTGTATTACGGGGTGCGCAGGAAGTTCCACATGCGATTGGCCTGGGAACGTGTATTCCAGGGTGCGTGGGAAGTTCCACACGCAATTTCAGCAGGGTACGTGTATTTCGGTGTGTGCGTGAATTTCTACATGCAATTTCAGCAGGGTACGTGTACTCCGGGTGTGCCGGATATTCCACACGCAAATCCAGCAGCCTACGTGTATTTCGGGAGTGCCGGGGAGTCCCACACGTGAATTGGCCATGTGGGTCCTCCCAGCTGTTCCCTCTACACCCTCCATGGCCCCTGCAGGCGGCCCACACCACAGCGGACTACCCTGAACCCCTGAATATGTCCCGCAGGCAGCCCATCCACCATGGCCATGCCCACCAGCCAACCCACATGTCACATTGCACTACTGCCTATGAACGCAAGTCTCTCAGTACCCCCACCCCCCAGCATCCAGGGGCACCCTCCACCAGGCCCCCACTCCTGTCTCCCTGCACCCCCACACCCCAGCACTGTAGGGCACTGATAGGCGGAAACCTGTGCAGTTCCCTCTGGGACCACTGCAAAAGATTTAGGACTACAGGTTTTTGGCAGTAAACCCACTTGGTAGCAGTCTGTACCACACAGATTCACTTGGTAGCTGTGGCTGAGCAGTCAGACTTCTCTCAAGAAGAGTTAAGCAGTATGTGGAGTATACAATATAGGACAATTCTTCACAGTAAGACAAGAAAACACACAACAAGGCTTCAGTGTAAAGATATAAAGGTATTTATTTATAACGGAACATCTATAGAAAACACTCTGGCACTATCACGGCAAACAATTCAATTACAATTACTCTACGAAGAAAACAATTCAACCCCCCTAACAATAGTTCGACAAGTCTAGGTTCTACCAGCATCACTTATTTGCAGACAGAGGTGTATGCTTCAACCGAGATGGCACTCTAGTATTCGTTAGGACGGGAGAGCAAAATAAGTAGGTTACAAAATCAACACAGTTCAATACTTCACGGAAAAAATGCAAGGCAAGAAGACAATAACCACAATAGGTCATAAAGTTCAGAGGCCAGGCCCACTCAGAGAGAGGCAAGGCGATATGTCCCAAAAAGTCTCTTTGTGGAAATGCGTTCGAGTCTGTGTAGCAAATAGTTATTGGAAGATTGGACCAGTTCAGAACAATACGCTAGAGAAAGCTTGGAGGCGACCCTATGGAGAGGCGAGGATTAAGACACCTCACTCTATCCGGCAACAAGGGAAGCCAGGCGGACACAGTACCTTGATTGTGGAGAGACAGCTCCGGCGGGGGCAGTTGTTCCTGGTGGTGGATGCACGTCGGGTCTTTGCCAAGAGTAGAGATGATCTCATCGTCGAAGAAAAGTGAAGTCCGGTGCACCAACAGGGAATAGACCAGCCACAGAGTGCTCCGTCACAAGGCACCACCTTTTGGTCACGGTACAGAGGTAGTGGCTATCCGGTTGCCGAGGTGCTCTGCACGGGCAATTCGACCACTGCGTCCTGAGGCGAAGAAAAAGCAAAAGGGGACTGGTTGTTCCCACCAGTCAGGGGAAGAGACTCTCCGGCAGGGAGATCTCCTCTGTCGTCGGGAAGTGGGGCTCCACCGGAGGTGTCTGCGTTGCAGGTCGGCTCAGCTTTACCCTTGTCGGATTCTTAGGTCCTATGGCGACTTCTGAAGATCCAGTCCCAAAAGCCCTGCTTTTATGCAGAAAAACCCCCATTCATTCAGCCTAGCTGTCAATCAACACATGCTAAGTGGTGAGCGGGGAGGCTCACCACTTGGGCCAATCACACCAGAGTGCGACCGGAGTTGGCAAGGCAACTCGGTCCAGGGTGCCTAAACCCCCTCCCACACCCCTGTGGTAACCCAGACAGAATGGCACCACTTTGGAGGGTCTCTGTACAGAGGCCCGCCAAAAGTGGAACAAAGGGCTCAACCTTTGGTTTAGGAGTCACAGAGACGAACACAAACACCATTTTAAAAAGCCGAGTTCTGGCAGAAAATACCATCCGATAGATTTATTTAAGATAAGTAAACTGGTGGTATGTTAGAGATTAACGAGGAAAAGTATCAATCTCCAACAATGGGAAGAATCCCATAGGGTTATATTCGGGGTCGAACATAACAAGTAGTTTCCACTGCCACCAGCCAAAACTCGACGAGGGGGGACGGGACAGTGCCCCTTCGAATAACAGACCCAGGAGTAATCGAATTACCCCTACCAGTACGTCCACAATAGGATGTTTTGTACTAGTTCTGTTAGTAAATTTAGGTCTAGTAAAGCCAATGGTGACTTTACTTGCCCGGGGAGACAGTAGTCAGTCCCCAGGTATGGAGTCTATGACGGAGGTCCGCTAGGACGCCCCAGTGTTACGGCACGTAGGGTGCGGTGTAACACACATAGAAAAACATATGAGACCCTATGGAGTAAAAGACCCCATAGCCCATAGAACACATTGACATTCAAAGGAATTACACACATTCATGTCCAAGAGTGGGAGAAAAAGAGTCTTACTCTTGGCAGGATGGAAAAAACAAATTCCAGAAATCCAGCAAAGCTGCTGGGAGACTCACTAGGTTACGAAATTCAGCCTAAACAGAGAATTCTCCCTAACATGCACCCTCCACCAGACCCCCACTCCTGTCTCCCTGCACCCCCACCCCCCAGCACTGTGGGGCACCCTCCACCAGTCCCTCACTTCATGTCCCCCTGCACCCCAACACCCCAGCACTGTAGGGCACCCTCCACCAGGCCCCCACTCCTCTTTCCCTGCACCCCCACCCCCTGCATCCAGGGGCACCCTCCACCAGGCCCCCACTCATGTCCCCCTGCACCCCCACCCCCTTGCATCCAGGGGCACCCTCCACCAGGCCCCCACTCCTGTCTCCCTGCACCCCCAACCCCCAGCACTGTAGGGTACCCTCCACCAGGCCCCCACTCATGTCTCCCTGCACCCCCACCCCCCAGCACTGTAGGGCACCCTCCACCAGGCCCCCACTCCTGTCTCCCTGCACCCCCACCCCCCTGCATCCAGGGGCACCCTCCACCAGGCCCCCACTCCTGTCTCCCTGCACCCCCACCCCCCAGCACAGTAGGGCACCCTCCACCAGGCCCCCACTCCTGTCTCCCTGCACCCCCACCCCCCTGCATCCAGGGGCACCCTCCACCAGGCCCCCACTCATATCCCCCTGCACACCCACCCCCCTGCATCCAGGGGCACCCTCCACCAGACCCCCACTCCTGTCTCCCTGCACCCCCACCCCCCAGCACTGTGGGGCACCCTCCACCATGCCCCCACTTCATGTCCCCCTGCACCCCCACCCCCCAGCACTGTAGGGCACCCTCCACCAGGCCCCCACTCCTGTCTCCCTGCACCCCCACCCTCCAGCACTGTAGGGCACCCTCCACCAGAACCCCACTCCTGTCTCCCTGCACCCCCACCCCCCAGCACTGTGGGGCACCCTCCACCAGGCCCCCACTCATGTCCAACTCATGTCCCCCTGCACCTCCACCCCCCAGCACTGTAGGGCACCCTCCACCAGGCCCTCACTTCATGTCCCCCTGCACCCCAACACCCCAGCACTGTAGGGCACCCTCCACCAGGCCCCCACTCCTCTTTCCCTGCACCCCCACCCCCTGCATCCAGGGGCACCCTCCACCAGGCCCCCACTCATGTCCCCCTGCACCCCCACCCCCTTGCATCCAGGGGCACCCTCCACCAGGCCCCCACTCCTGTCTCCCTGCACCCCCAACCCCCAGCACTGTAGGGTACCCTCCACCAGGCCCCCACTCATGTCTCCCTGCACCCCCACCCCCCAGCACTGTAGGGCACCCTCCACCAGGCCCCCACTCCTGTCTCCCTGCACCCCCACCCCCCTGCATCCAGGGGCACCTTCCACCAGGCCCCCACTCCTGTCTCCCTGCACCCCCACCCCCCAGCACAGTAGGGCACCCTCCACCAGGCCCCCACTCCTGTCTCCCTGCACCCCCACCCCCCTGCATCCAGGGGCACCCTCCACCAGGCCCCCACTCATATCCCCCTGCACCCCCACCCCCCTGCATCCAGGGGCACCCTCCACCAGACCCCCACTCCTGTCTCCCTGCACCCCCACCCCCCAGCACTGTGGGGCACCCTCCACCAGGCCCCCACTCCTGTCTCCCTGCACCCCCACCCTCCAGCACTGTAGGGCACCCTCCACCAGGCCCCCACTCATGTCCCCCTGCACCCCCACCCCCCTGCATCTAGGGGCACCCTCCACCAGACCCCCACTCCTGTCTCCCTGCACCCCCACCCCCCAGCACTGTGGGGCACCCTCCACCAGGCCCCCACTCATGTCCAACTCATGTCCCCCTGCACCTCCACCCCCAGCACTGTAGGGCACCCTCCACCAGGCCCCACTCCTGTCTCCCTGCACCCCCACCCCCAGCACTGTGGGGCACCCTCCACCAGGCCCCCACTCATGTCTCCCACCCGCCCCCACCCCCCAGCAGTGTGATTTGCCTGGGTAGGTGTATTTCAGGGGTGCGCGGATAGTCTTACACATGATTCCATCAGGGTACGTGTATTATGGGTCCACGTGAACTTCCACACGCAATATCAGCAGGGTACGTGTATTACGGGGTTCGCGGGAAGTTCCACGCGCGATTGCCCTGGTTACGTGTATTTCAGGGGTGCGCGGGTAGTCTTACATGTGATTTCATCAGGGTACGTGTATTATGGGTCCGCGTGAACTTCCACACGCAATATCAGCAGGGTACGTGTATTACGGGGTTCGCGGGAAGTTCCACACGCGACTGGGCCTGTGCGAGTGGGGTACGTGTATTCCAGGGGTGGGCGGGAATATTTACTCGCGACTGGGCCTGGGAGAGCGTGTTACGTGTATTCCTGGGGTGGGCGGGAAGATTTACACGGTCGCCTACAACGTGCCAAAAAAAAAGGTCCAATCCGGAAACACGTACGCCAGCATGAAGCAGGCGCACGTCCCGCGCAGCATAAAAGAGTGCGCAAACAACAAACAAGCTCAGACACCAGGATGAATATACCGTTCCTAGCAGCAGTGGCCGTGGGATACCGCAGGAGGAGGAGAAGGATAGTCAGGGCCAGAATCTTCACATCCAGAAACAGCCTATTTGGTATGCCTGATGACCAGGTGTATGGGAGGTACAGGTTTCCACCACACATAATACTCAACCTGGTCAGTGAGTGGGAGAATGACCTCACATCACCCACCCTGTGCCCCCAAGCACTCAGCCCCCTGGAGAAGGTCCTCAATGTACTGCACTTCTTGGCTACCGGATCATTTCAGCGGACAAGTGCCATAGTGGGGGGGGTGTCACAGGCCACGCAGTCACGGTGCTTACACCAGGTGTTGGCCATCATCACTGCATGCCCATCAGTCCGCAGGCACATATACCTGCCCAGAACACCTGCAGAAAGGCAGGCTGTCAGCCAGGATTTCTATAGGGTGGCACAATTCCCCAAAGTGCTAGGTGCCATTGATTGCACCCATGTGGCTCTACGACCCCCAGGCCATCTGAGCACATCTATAGAAACCGCAAGCACTGGCATTCCATCAATGTCCAGGTAGTATGTGATGCCAAGGGAATCATCACCTCATTATATGCCAACTATCCATGGTCCACCCACGACAGCTTCATTTACAGGATGTCAACCCTAGACATTGAATCTCGGCGGCATGGCGATGCATGGCTGCTTGGTGAGTATAAATGCCACAGCACACGCATGAAAGGACGATACAGAGTAATGTCACTACCCCACTAATGATCCCCATCACCACCTCCCCAGGGGACAGTGCCTACCCTCTGAGCACCCACATGATGATGCCAATTCGGAACCCCATCACGCCTCCCGAGGTAAGATACCATAACACAGCCCATATTGCAACCCGGGGCATAGTGGAGCGCACATTCGGAGTGCTCAAGTCACACTTTCGCTCCCTTGACCGTTCTGGCGGGCAGCTGTTATACGCTCCCCCAGTAGTGTACAGGATCATAGTGGCAGCATGTGTCCTGCACAATGTTGCAACACGCCGGGGCCTGACTGTGGACATGGTGGTGCCCCCACATACCCAGCCACATGCACGCCCTCTGTGCATGGGAGGGGAAAGGGCATGGGGTGAGGCAGCCCGTATGCAGCTGGTGGCTAATTACTTCACATAGAAATCACACCCCTGTGGAGTGCACACAGCCCTGGCACATACCATCTGACAATCAATGATGACTCAATCTGACAATTCTGATGAATTAAGGGACAGTCAACTGTCAGAACCATAGCAGCCTGAGATTGTTCATCTGGAAGTGTCACAATGTGTGCATCCCTACCTACACAAACACCACCAATGCAGTGTCATCAAAAGACACACTTCTATGCAGCAAAAATGAATACCCACCTGCAAAACACAACATGTGCCATGTCACCCAACCCCTTCCCGGCACCGCCACACAACACACCATGGCATGTCATGCTATGTGAGAGCAAACAAATTAATCCCCACAACATGACACAAGTGTCACAAACTACAGTGTCCCTAATGGAAACTGGCCACACATGAAATGCTCACAGTAATGAAGGACCAACAGCACACATTACCAAATATTTACCAATAATACTAATCACCTACACAACCTCCAACCTACCATAAACATGACAGTACGGACTTAAAAATTTGGTAGCCTCACTACCTGATTATGCCAGCACTTCGAACACGTCCAACTAACTGTACAGTGTTAGCGCCACGCAAAAGTGTAGGTGCACTGCTTACAACATGGACTCCATTTCAAAGTAGACAGCCTTGTGAAGACATGAGAAATGGACCTGCAAATTAGGAGGATGAGATGGATGCAGAGGCACATATCAATACACCATGCAGTGTACAATACAACAACAATATGCACTAGGAATGTATACACAGTATTGACTACAGACTGCCCACACATCAAATGGGAGTCCAACGTCACTGTGTAAGTCAATGTCACTTGGGCACACCCTTTGCAAGCCCATGGAAATGGGAAGCAGGAGGGGTGTGTGTCACACAAACCCAAGCATCTGACCCAAATTCAGGACAAGCCTGCATGTGCCCAGCCACAATACAGCGTATGCCCACGGGAGCCACACAAGGCAACACACTGTCCAAAAAATCAAAAATCAAAAATCGCCATGAATGGGCCAGGGGGGTGGGGGAGGCCACCCAGGAGGTTCGAGGACAGGTTGCACACCAAAACCCACCTGTGTGGATATTGCGGAAAAAAAACACCTCCATGGGCTCATGGCCTGCACGGCTACCCGATTGTGAGAGATTTGCTGCTGTCGCTCTCCTCACCCACTGCAGCTGCATCAGAAGGTGGTGGCACTATGGGAGGCAGCCCACGCAAAGCCCTAGTCTGGTCCTCCATGGCAGCAAGCATGCGGGTGTGGAAGGTCTGGTTCTGGAGGATAATCGTGTGGAGATCCCCATGCAACAACTCACGGGATGAGAGCGTACGTGTGAGCCGCTCCAGCTGCTGTTCTGTCCTTGTGTTAGTTGAAGCCTCAAGCTCAACAAGAGTTACTCTGAGCTGACGGAGTTCCACCCTCAGGGCTTCTCTGTGGCCCTGGGACTCAATAGAAATGGCTTCCCGCAGAGTTGGACGCCAACATGTCCTCCCTGTGTGACTGGCAAATGGAGTCTGTTGCCTGCTGTAGTTGTTCAATCAGCCTTTCTTGGGGGACAATGGAAGTGGCCACCCTATCCATGGCCTGAGCCATCATCTCAGATGATTCTGCCTGTTGATTTGCCATACCGTATATGGATTGCTCCCATGCGGTATTGCCAGGTGGTGTACGGCCACCGCGTCGGCGGGCACCACACCTGTCTGGGGCAAGGCGAACTGTGCCTTGCTGTGCCGGCACTGTCTGAGGCTGCAGGACTGCATTCCCCCTCTGATCTTCTGGTCCAGGAACAGGATCAGATGTTGCGGAGTGTAACCCTGCATCCGTAACCACCAAAGGCAGACCTAACAACACTGACATCCCCATTGAGGGTTCTGCCCCTGGTGCAGGTGGGTTGGACAGTACAGAATCCCTCCCAAAAACACTTACCTGCGACGGCACATAGGTCTCATCATCCGAATCGACACCTGAATAGAGCTGGGGGGAGGTGCACCCACAGACACCCGTTGAGATGATGGTCTGCAGCAAGTGTGGGTTCTCACCCACCACCACACCACGTCCCTCACTGGTGCCCGGTCGGGCCTGAGACCACTCCTGGGTCTGCACCATCTCCACAACACCAGCAGTATCAAGTGCGTCATTCCCTGCAAAGACATGAAAGAAAAGAAATGGGAACAGGCATTAGCACCAATGCACACAATTAGGGCTGAGAAGCAACAGAAACAGTACTTCATTGACACATGTCCCACATGACTATAACCCTTCCATGCATGCACCTTCACTGTGTATGAAGGGGAGGCAAATGGCACACATTGATGACACCAAGATGGAAGACCAACACATTTGCTGCATGCTGGCTAGCAGTGCCATCACACATTGGCCTGTGATTGGCATGTCCAATACACATACATGACACATGCCATCACACAGATGACATGTACCATAGCCATGTCACACATGTGACAATAGGACTGAGAAATGCCTAGTGAAAGTGGTGGAATGCAGACAATCAGCCTGAATGAACACAGAATAATAGGCAACTATGTTGTGGCAAGATGAAACTTCAAGGGCAACTGGCGTGAGGTTGGGCTGAATGTCTACTGTTGCCAGAAGGGATGCTGCAATACCCAAATCCCGGTGCCCTGAATGTATTGGATGTAGCACATGGGTGACCCAAACCACTCAGGCACACACACCCTCACCTGGCACTCAATCAGAAGCCCTCACACACACACCATGCACATGGATGACACACACATGCATGTGCACTCACCGGACAATGCCTCGTAATCTGGCAGGTCTCCGACGCCTTGGATCTGTTCCTCCGTGACGTAGGTCCCAGCAACATACTCATGTGGAGTGAGTTCTATGTCCTCTGCTGGAGACCCTCCTCCAGTCACTAGAGTTGCATCTAAAGTTTTTTCTTTGCCCTGCGCTTCAGGTCATTCCAGCGCTTGTAGCAATCATTAGCTGTGCGCCTCACGAATCCAAGGGCACTTATGAGGTCCGCGATGGTCTGCCAGTGTGCCTGACATTGTGCAGGTGTGGTCTTGCATCCTGCGGTAATCACCATTTCGCTGTCATGTGCGGACACATACTCAACAAGTGCATCAAGTTCGGCCTGATTGAAGTTGAGCTTCCTTGGTGGGCCGGACTGTGTAGCCGTGTCTGGGGCATCAGCCTGTACTGGACGAGCACTCTTCCTCTTCCGCTTGGAAGGTGGTGGGGATCCTGAGTGTCCTACGCCGGTCTGGACACTAGGGGCAGGAGCCCCGGTGGACTGTGGACTAGAAGTGTGGGAATAAACACTCACCATGGGACTTGGTACAGGCCTTAGCTGAAGTGTGATGTAGTCAGGGGGAACGTCAGCAGGATGGACTGGGACTGACACTGTCCTGGCTGGGAGACTCAGAGATGGGGTGGATGGAGCCGCAGCTGCCCCTGCAGCCTCTCCACTCGGGGCAGCAGATGACATAGCTGCCCCTGATCCACGTGGCCTGGTGACACCAATGTGCACCACCACACGTGGCCTAGACCTGCTGACCTGGAAGTCAGCCATGGAGTCACCCTGTGCCAGGTCTGGTGCCACAATGGGCTGGTCCAACAGGGTTGAGCAGGGATGGTGTCAGCCATGTTACCCTCAACAAGGGGGGGGGGCATGGGTGTCCCTGACTGGTCACCCACACATGGGGGGCTAAGGGCACCCTGCAAGTCCCGGCCACGTCCCCTACCATATCCACCAGGGCCACCTCTTGTGGCTCGGCCACCTTTGCCACCCTTACCGCGTGCTCGCCTCCCAACCATGGCACTGATGTTGTTGTACGTATGGGAGTTGCAGTAAACTATTGTCCTGGGCAATTGGGGGTCAAAGAGGTAGGGTACTAGATGGAATTCGTACCCTAGTGCTCTAGCAAGGCTGTATGTGACCCCTGGGGGAAGATGACGGGTCACGCAACGCACAGGCACCCCAAAAAAGGGAGATAATGTGCAAGCAACCCCTCCTAGACCACGTGCGGGAAAAATAAACCTGCACTACGCTGTGGCACCCAGAAACACAAAAATGAATGTATGCGTGTCACACGCAGCCTAGACTGACCTCTGAAGGGTTAGGCAACACAAGGGGCAAGCACAGATGTTAAATACGTGCGTGTGCGCGTTGGCAACACCCCCGCCAAAAGAAGAGACAGGAGACAGGACAACAGGAGAAGTGAACGCTGTTTGAGGAAACAGGCCCAGGAAAAAGACAAAAAGAGAAAAAGCTGTCAGAGGTAACAGGGAGTACGAACTTGGAATGCCGTGAAGTAAATTGCGTGTGAACCGAAAAGAAGTACAGATTTGACCCACTCGCTCTCCACGAAAAGCACGTACCAGGAAATGGCGTCCTACACGTACCTTTTAAACATGCCCACACGTTCAGCGTCACTTCCGCGTGTACGCGCTAATGCCCCATCCTCCAATTACACGAGCAGACACTCTGACGTGCAGTCATTGGATGTGTAACATGCACCCGTGTACAGGGAAACACCCGCGCACACCTCACAGACGCACATACGCGCTGGTGGCCTTTGGGCCAATGAATTTGCGTATGTGTGCCGATGCGCTTACGCGCTAAGGCCCTTTCCTCGAATTACACGCAGACGTGCTTGATTTTCATGTGCCAAATCACTCCGTATCAAGCTGGCCACGCGTAAGCACACGGAAGACCACGCTCCTGCCCAGAAGGCTGAATTACTGCCCCCCAGAGCCCCGAGCACGCTCCCACCTGCCATCTGCTGCTGCCTGATTGCCTACTGCCCACGTGCCCTGCCATTTGCTGCCTGCACATCAGCCAGGGGTGCTGTTGCTGTGACCACCCCTGCTGGAACCGAAGACTCCCGACTGGGATTCCATCGCTCCACAGACCAGCACCAGGACCCAGTTGCCCACCCACTCCTGCCTCTGGGGTTGTCATGTCAGGCACTACAACATCTGGCACCACTGGCAACCCCCGGCCAGAGAGGCAGAGGGGCACCAGCTTCACTGCCACCGAAGTTGGTGTCCTGGTGGAGCAAGTCCTGGGGCAGTATGATGCCCTCTTTGGAAGTTTGCGCGCCGACAAGGAAGGACAGACTCGGATCTGGATGGACATCATGACTGCCATCAACGCGGAGGGGGTGGCAGTCCAACTATTCCATCATGTCAAGAAGCGCTGGGAGGACTTCAGGTCCAGGACCCTCAACAAGGCCCGGCGCCTCTTGAAGTCAGCGGATGCGAAGGGTGACCAGGGCCACTTGTCGGACGATCAGATGAGGGTCCTGGAATGCATATCCCCAGTGCTCCACGTCCAGGTCCTTGACAGGCAGACCCGTCGGGAGTCGAGCGGTAAGTGTACATGCATCATCATTGTAAGCTGTGCGTGTGGTGATGTGCCAGTAGTGTGCAGGTTGCACATGTGTTTTTATGGGGCCAAGTATGGGGTGGGGTGTACAGGGCCGTGAGGCTAACACATGCGAGGGCTCTCATGTGTGAGATATGGATGGTGCTTGTGTGTGTAGGCTTGCATGCCAAATGCAGTTGTGTGGGCACACATGTTTGGATGAATGTGTATGTAAGTAGGCATGTTCGTGATGTCACACATGGATGTTGGTTTCAGCTGCATGTATCAGCAGTGTGTACATGTGCATGTGTGTGTATTTGACAAGGGTGCAACAGTGATGCAGCATAGATACATGTGACAGCGGGATGTGGAAGCCTGATTGGCAGATGTGACATGGATGCCATTCTGAACACTGCGACAGTTGGCAAAGGTGTACACATGCATGCAAGTGTGGTGGTGTGTGTGCATGTGTAGTGCACTCCCTGTGTTGCATGTGATGTCTGGGCCACCTTTGCCTGCTCATGCAGTTGTATGTGTATGGATGGTGCTGGCTGTTGCGATATGGCTGTGGTATGGCTCATGTGTGCGAGTTGAAATGACATGTGTGTTGGCGATTGTGATGCCATGTCTGAGGTTTGCCAATGCCACTCATGTACAACTGTCATGTGTGTATGTGTCCATTGTACAGTGCCCTGATGCCTGTGTATTATTTTTCCCTGTTTGCAGTGTCAACTGATGAAGAGGGCGGAGAAGGTGCTGTGGAGCACAGCGGCGAGATCGCACCGCCAGCCGAAGACGCAAGGCCCGGCTCCCCTCCCAGGTTGTCATCTCGTCGGGGAGTGAGGAGTCCGGTGCCACGTCCCAGGCCGCAGCTGCCGGGGGGATGTCCAAGAGGTGGAGGTCGGAGTTGGACTCGGCAGCAGAAGGGGCAGCTGGGACCCCACAGGGCCCAACGGGGGAAGATGGCACGGAGTCATCCAGGTTGGTGGGGGGTTTGGTGGAGGAGGAGGAGGCTGTGCAAGCGACAGAGACGGGGTCTGGAGGTGGGGATTCCACTGGTGCTAGTGGTGCAGTGCAGGACCAGGGACAGGAGACAGCACAGGCCGCCGCGGAGGTGCCTGTGTGCAATCCTGTCCCTGATCCTGTCACTGCATCATCTTGCACCAGCAGGGATGCCTACGTCCAGACCCGTTTTCAGGCAGAGGATGAGTTTATGACAACTAGCCTTCCTCTGCCTGCGGACGTGGTTATCCAGGTACGGGTTGAGCCTGTCCCGACTGGTGTGACGTTGCGTCAACGGGCCATGTGAGGTGACCTGCAGTCTTTTCATGAGGAGACTGCACGTCATCTCGAATGGCTCGTTGACCGCATCGGCCTACTGGGACAGGTCACCCAGGCCGGATTCCTCCGTTTGCTGGAGCTAGTTCCGACCCCCTCCTCAACTGAACACCCTATGCGCCAGTCGTCCTCCATGCCATATTTCCACCCATTTGTCACCTGGGTGCCCTGTGGAGCTGCCTCTGACGGTGCGGCCAGGCTGGTGGAGGACACATCCCTGCCACAGTCGGGAGTCGGACGTCCAGCAGGGGTGGCCACATCAACGACTGCACCCCGGCCGGTGGAGGATGTGCAGGCACCAGGAGCCAGGGCACGGGCACAGGCACAGGAGCAGCATCAACGAGGTGGGAGCCATGATGGCTCGGGGCCTTCGACATCGGAGGGGCAGGCATCAGCCGGAGGGCAGGAGGACCCAAGACGGGAAGTGTCTTCCGTGTGGCAGCGGTTGGGCCACGCCATAGATGCGGAGCGACAGCGGGTGGAAGAGGCACGGCTCACGATGGTCAGGGCAGAGAACTCCATGCGGAGGGCACTGAGGCGGGTCGAGTGCCTCGAGGCAATCTGCAGGGAGTTGGAGGAGAACATGTCGTCGGCCCAGCGGACCTTCGGGGCCATGGAGGAGGACCGCCTCTGGGACATTGAGCAGGAGTTTGATGATGCCCTGGCCCCGAACATCCCGAAGTGAGCCGTCGGACTAGCCCGCTGCCCTTGTAAATAGTTATGTAGTTAGTGTTAGGTTTCCTTTGGTTTTTCTGTTTTTTTTTTACCTTTTGGACAATGGACTACATTTTTGTATATAGTTTTTAAATTAGGTAGTATTAGTAGATAGGTTTCATTTCTTCTGTTGGGATCATGGACCCTGGGTTGGTTAAGCTGTATATAGTTGACTGTTGGATTTTATTTTTTTGTTTAGAATTTACCCATGGAGCAATGGTTTTCAGTTTTGTTTTCCTTTGGATTTACATTTTTGAACTGTGACTTTGGACACCTTTCCTTTGGATTATGATTTGTGGTTTTACATTATTTTACGGATATGCTGCTTTTTGTTTGTTTATTTTTGATTCCATTTATGTTGCTTTTAATACATTTTCTTCAACAAACTTCAATGTGTAGTAGCATCTCATTGGTTTCATGCATGATATGTGTTTTGACATTCACTGACCCCTATTGTGTGTATGTGAGGGACATGTGTTCATTTACATACTTGCCATTGGGGTTGTATCATGTAATTGGCATTTCTAAGTGGGTGGATGCAATACTTGGGTGGGTGTTTGGCATGTCGAGGCAGCCCATAAGGGCCAGGGATCTAGATTCTGATGACGTGGTGGCAGGGGGACATGAGTGGGGGCCTGGTGGAGGGTGCCCCTGGATCCTGGAGGGTGGAGGTGCTGGGAGACATGAGTGGGGGCATGGTGGAGGGTGCCCTGCACTGCGGGGGTGGGGGTGCTGGGAGACATGAGTGGGGGCCTGGTGGAGGGTGCCCCTGCACTGCTGGGGGGTGGGGGTGCAGGGGTACATGAGTTGGACATGAGTGGGGGCCTGGTGGAGGGTGCCCCTGCACTGCTGGGGGGTGGGGGTGCTGGGAGACATGAGTGGGGGCCTGGTGGAGACAGCCCCTGCACTGCCGGGGGTGCTGGGAGACATGAGTGGGGGCATGGTGGAGGGTGCTCTGCACTACGGGGTGGGTGGGGGTGCTGGGAGACATGAATGGGGGCCTGGTGGAGGGTGCCCCTGCACTGGTGGGGGGTGGAGGTGCAGGGGGACATGAGTTGGACATGAGTGGGGGGCTGGTGGAGGGTGCCCCTGCACTGCTGGGGGGTGGGGGTGCTGGGAGACATGAGTGGGGGCCTGGAGGAGGGTGTCCCTGCACTGCTGGGGGGTGGGGGTGCAGGGAGACATGAGTGAGGGCCTGGTGGAGGGTGCCCCTGGATGCTGGGGTGTGCGGGTGCAGAGGGACATGAGTTGGACATGAGTGGGGGCACGGTGGAGGGTGCCCTGCACTGTGGGGGGTGGGGGTGCTGGGAGACATGAGTGGGGGCCTGGTGGAGGCTGCCCCTGAACTGCTGGGGGGTGGGGGTGCAGGGGGACATGAGTTGAACATGATTGGGTGCCTGGTGGAGGGTGCCCCTGCACTGCTGGTGGGTGGGGGTGCTGGGAGACATCAGTGGGGGCCTGGTGGAGGGTGCCCCTGCACTGCTGGGAGGTGGGGATGCTGGGAGACATGAGTGGGGGCATGGTGGAGGGTGCCCTGCACAGTGGGGTGGTGGGGGTGCTGGGAGACTTGAGTGGGGGCCTGGTGCAGGGTGCCCCTGCACTGGTGGGGGGTGGAGGTGCAGGGGGACATGAGTTGGACATGAGTGGGGGCCTGGTGGAGGGTGCCCCTGCACTGCTGGGGGGTGGGGGTGGTGGGAGACATGAGTGGGGGCCTGGTGGAGGGTGCCCCTGCACTGCTGGGGGGTGGGGGTGCTGGGAGACATGAGTGGGGGCATGGTGGAGGGTGCCTGTTCGGGAGAATTCTGTTTAGGCTGAATTTCCTAACCCAGTGAGTCCCCCAGCAGCTTTGCTGGATTTCTGGAGTTTGTTTTTTTCCATCCTGCCAAGAGTGAGACTCTTTTTCTCCCACTCTTGGACATGAATGTGTGTAATTCCTTTGAATGTCAATGTGTTCTATGGGGTCTTTTACTCCATAGGGTCTCATATGTTTTACTATGTGTGTTACAACGCACCCTCCGTGCCGTAGCACTGGGGCATCCTAGCGGACCTCCATCATAGACTCCATACTAGGGGACTGACCACTGTCTCCCCGGGCATTTAAAGTCACCATTGGCTTTACTAGACCTAAATTTACTAACAGAACTAGTACAAACCATCCTATTGTGGACGTACTAGTAGGGGTAATTCGATTACTCCTGGGTCTGTTATTCGAGGGGACACTGTCCCGTCCCCCCACGTCGAGTTTTGGCTGGTGGCAGTGGAAACTACTTGTTATATCCGACCCCGAATATAACCCTATGGGATTCTTCCCATTGTTGGAGATTAATACCTTCTTCCCGTTAATCCCTAACATACCACCGGATTACTTATCTTAAATAAGTCTATCGGGTGGTATTTTCTGCCAGAACTCGATTTTTAAAATGGCGTCTGCGTTCGTCTCTGTGACTCCGAATCCAAAGGTTGAGCTCTTTGTTCCACTTTTGGCGGGCTTCTGAACAGAGACCCTCCAAAGTGGTGCCAGTCTGTCTGGGTTACCACAGGGATGTGGGAGGGGGTTTAGGCACCCTGGACCGAGTTGCCTTGCCAACTCCGGTCGCACTCTGGTGTGATTGGCCCAAGTGGTGAGCCACCCTGCTCACCACTTAGCGTATTTTGATTGACAGCTAGGCTGAATGAATGGGGGTTTTCTGCATAAAAGCAGGGCTTTTGGGACTGGATCTTCAGAAGTCACCACAGGACCTAAGAATCCGACGAGGGTAAAGCTGAGCCGACCTGCAAGGACGACACCTCCGGTGGAGCCCTGCTGAACCGACTCACCACTTCCCAACGACAGAGGAGATCTCCCTGCCGGAGAGTCTCTTCCCCTGACTGGTGGGAACAACCAGTCACCTTTGCTTTTTCTTCACTCCAGGACGCAGTGGTCGAATTGCCCGTGCAGAGCACCTCGGCAACCGCATAGCCACTACCCCTGTACCACGACCAAAAGGTAGTACCTTGTGACGGAGCACTCCGCGGCTGGTCTCTTCCCTGGTGGTGCACCGGACTTCACTTTTCTTCGACGACGAGATCATCTCTACTCTTGGCAAAGACCCGACGTGCATCCACCACCAGGAACAACTGCCCCTGCCGGAGCTGTCCCTCCACAAACAAGGTACTGTGTCCGCCTGGATTCCCTTTCTGCCGGATAGAGTGAGGTGTCTTAATCCTCGCATTTCCATTGGGTCGCTTCCAAGCTTTCTTTAACTTGCTGTTCTGAACTGGTCCAATCTTTCTATAACAATTTGCGATAAAGACTCGAAGCGCATTTCCACTGAGACACTTTTTGGGACATATCACCTTGCCTCTCTCCGAGTGGGCCTGGCCTCTGAACTTTGTGATCTGCAGTAGACCCTGCCTTACTTGCCTTGCATTTGTCCGTAAAGTATTGGTACCGAGTTGATTTCATAACCTGCCTTATTTTTCTCTCCCGTCCTAATGAATACTAGAGTGCCATCTAGGTTAAAGCATTCACCTCTGTCTGCAAGTAAGTGATGCCGGTGAACCTAGTCTTGTCGAACTATTGTTAGGGGGATTGATCTGGTTCTTCGTATAAGTAATTGTGATTGAAGTTGTTTGCCGTATTAGTGCCAGAGTGTTTTCTATAGATGTGTTGTTATAAATAAATACCCTTATATCTTTACACCAAAGCCTTGTTCCGTGTTTGCTTGTTCTACTGTGTAGATTGCCCTATTTTGTATACTCCACATACTGCCTAACTCTTCTTGAGGGAGGTCTTACTGCTCAGCCACAGCTACTAAGTGAATCTGTGTGGTACAGACTGCTACCAAGTGGGTTTACTGCCAACCACCTGTAGTCCTAAATATTTTGCAATGGTCCCAGAGGGAACTGCACAGGTTTCCGCCTAACAGTGCCCTGCACTACGGGGAGTGGGGGTGCTGGGAGACATGAGTGGGGGCCTGGTGGATGGTGCCCCTGGTTGCTGGGGGGTGGGGGTGCTGGGAGACATGAGTGGGGGCCTGGTGGAGGGTGCCCCTGCACTGCTGTGGGGTGGGGGTGCTGGGATACATGAGTGGGGGCATGGTGGAGAGTGCCCTGCACTGTGGGGAGGTGGGGGTGCTGGGAGACATGAGTGGGGGCCTGGTGGAGGGTGCCCCTGCACTGCTAGGGTGTGGGGGTGCAGAGTGACATGAGTGGGGGCATGGTGGAGGGTGCCACTGGATGCTGGGGGGTGGGGTGCAGAGGGACATGAGTGGGGGCATGGTGGAGGGTGCCCCTGCGCTGCTGGGGGGTGGGGGTGCTGGGAGACATGAGTGGGGGCCTGGTGGAGGGTGCCCCTGGATATTGGGGGGTGGGGGTGCTGGGAGACTTGAGTGGGGGCATGGTGGAGGGTGCGCTGCACAGCGGGGGGGTTGGGGTGCTGGGAGACATGAGTGGGGGCCTGGTTGAGGGTTCCCCTGCACTGCTGGGGGTGCTGGGAGACATGAGTGGGGGCCTGGTGGACGGTGCCCCTGCACTGCTGGGGGGTGGGGGTGCTTGGAGACATGAGTGGGGGCATGGTGGAGGGTGCCCTGCACTGTGGGGGGGTGGGGGTGCTGGGAGACATGAGTAGGGGCCTGGTGGAGGGTGCCCCTGGATGCTGGGGCTGGGGGTGCAGAGGGACATGAGTTGGACATGAGTGGGGGCCTGCTGGCAGGTGCCCCAGAGTGCTGGGGGGTGAGGGTGCTGGGAGAAATGTGTTGTTGATCAGTAGTGCAAGATGACATGTGGCTGGGATGGGGGGCATGCCCATGGTGGACGGGCTGCCTGCGGGACATGAGCAGGGGTGCAGGGTAGTCCCCTGTGGTGTGGGCTGCCTGCAGGGGCCGTGGAGGGTGTAGAGGGAACACCTGGGAGGACCCACTCGACCAATTCACGTGTAGTACTCCCCGCGCACCCCTGAAATACACATACCCGGCTGGATTTGCGTGTGATACTTCCCGCGCACCCCTGGAATACACGTACCCAGGACGATCGCGTGTAGAACTTCCCGCGCACCCCTGAAAGACACGTACCCTGCTGAATTTGCGTGTGAAACTTCACGCGCACCCCTGAAATACACGTGCCCTGATGGAATCGCGTGTGACACTTCCTGCGCACCCCTGAAATACACGTACCCTGCTGAATTTGCGTGTGATACTTCCTGCGCACCCCTGGAATACACGTACCCAGGACAAACGCGTGTGGAAATTCCTGCGCACCCCTGAAATACACGTACCCTGCTGGATTTGCGTGTGAGACTTTCCGCGCATCCCTGGAACACACGTACCCAGGACAATCACGTGTGGAACTTCCCGCGCACCCCTGAAATACACGTGCCCTGATGGAATTGTTTGTGTTACTTCACACGCACCCCTGGTATACACGTACCCAGATCAATCGCGTGTGAAACTTCCTGCGAACCCCTGAAATACACGTTCCCCGCTTGGCGTTTGCTGTTTGGCAGCCCTGTGAACTGGTCCAGGGTTAGCGCAGACATTTGCGATGAATTAGGGATTTTGATGGCTTTTCCTTGCGCAAGGGCGTTCTTGGGGGCGTAACTGGCGCTGCTGCAGGGTCACTGCGCCACTCTGCACCACAGATGGTTTTGGAGGCTAAAATCCATGAATACGCTGTGCGATGAAATGGATTTTATCGCACGTGGCTGGCGCAGTGTATCGCACGGGGACACTGTGCGCCAGCCGCGTTCGTCACTTTTGTGCGAAATTCTAGGAATTACCCTGATAGTGTTTATGGAATAAAACAACAATTGGACTACTGTGCTGGAATGGTGAAATTCACTATAAACTCACAGGAAGATCCACAAGAATGTCTAATGTACTTACTACAAGTACTGGAAAACAAAAACATACCCATAAATGAAATCTTCAAGATTTCATACATGTGGAAACATAGATGCACTCTCTGCAACAATGTGACACAAGAACAAATCCCCAATGAACGCTTCGTGTATATATCAATGCCTAATTGTGAATTGTTTGGGAGAATTCTCTGTTTAGGCTGAATTTCCTAACCTAGTGAGACCCCCAGCGGCTTTGCTGGATTTCTGGAGTTTGTTTTTTTCCATCCTGCCAAGAGTGAGACACTTTTTCTCCCACTCTTGGACATGAATGTGTGTAATTCCTTTGAACGGCAATGTGTTCTATGGGCTATGGGGTCTTTTACTCCATAGGGTCTCATATGTTTTGCTATGCGTGTTACACCGCACCCTACGTGCCGTAACACTGGGGCGTCCTAGCGGACCTCCACCATAGACTCCATACCCGGGGACTGAATACTGTCTCCCCGGGCATGTAAAGTCACCATTGGCTTTACTAGACCTAAATTTACTAACGGAACTAGTACACACCATCTTATTGTGGACGTGCTAGTAGGGGTAATTCGATTTCTCCTAGGTCTGTTACTCGAGGGGGCACTGTCCCGTCCCCCCTCATCGAGTTTTGGCTGGTGGCAGTGGAAACTACTTGTTATGTTCGACCCCGAACATAACCCTATGGGATTCTTCCCATTGTTGGAGATTGATACTTTTCCTCGTTAATCTCTAACATACCATCAGTTTACTTATCTTAATTTAGTTTACCGGATGGTATTTTCTGCCAGAACTCGGTTTTTAAAATGGCGTCTGTGTTCGTCTCTGTGACTCCTAAACCAAAGTTTGAGCCTTTGTTCCACTTTTGGCGGGCTTCTGTACAGAGACCCTCCAAAGTGGTGCCATTCTGTCTGGGTTACCAAAGGGGTGTGGGAGGGGGTTTAGGCACCCTGGACCGAGTTGCCTTGCCAACTCCTGTCGCACTCTGGTGTGATTGGCCCAAGTGGTGAGCCTCCCCGCTCACCACTTAGCGTGTGTTGATTGACAGCTAGGCTGACTGAATGGGGGTTTTCTGCATAAAAGCAGGGCTTTTGGGACTGGATCTTCAGAAGTCGCCACAGGACCTAAGAATCCGACGAGGGTAACGCTGAGCCGAACTGCTCGACGACACCTCCGGTGGAGCCCTACGGAACTGACTCACCACTTCCCGACGACAGAGGAGATCTCCCTGCCGAAGAGTGTCTTCCCCTGACAGGACGCAGCGGTCGAATTGCCCGTGCAGAGTACCTCGGCAACCGGATAGCCACTACCCCTGTACAGCGACCAACAGGTGGTGCCTTGTGACGGAGCACTCCGCGGCTGGTCTCTTCTCTGGTGGTGCACCGGACTTCACTTTTCTTCGACGACGAGATCATCTCTACTCTTGGCAAAGACCCGACGTGCATCCACCACCAGGAACAACTGCCCCGGCCGGAGCTGTCTCTCCACAAACAAGGTACCGTGTCCGCCTGGCTTCCCTTTCTGCCAGATCGAGTGAGGTGTCTTAATCCTCGCCTTTCCATTGGGTCGCCTCCAAGCTTTCTTTAACGTGTGGTTCTGAACTGGTTCCAAACTTTCCATAACACTTTTTGCGATAAAGACTCGAAGCGCATTTCCACTGAGACACTTTTTGGACATATCGCCTTGCCTCTCTCCGAGTGGGACTGGCTTCTGAACTTTGTGATCTACAGTAGACCCTGCCTTACTTGCCTTGCATTTGTCCGTAAAGTATTGGTACCGAGTTGACTTCATAACCTGTCTTATCTTTTCTCTCCCTACCTAACGAATACTTGAGTACCATCTAGGTTAAAGCATACACCTCTGTCTGCAAATAAGTGATGCCGGTAAACCTAGACTTGTTGAAATATTGTTAGGGGGACTGATCGTTTTCTTCGTATAGTATTGTGATTGAAGTTGTTTTGCCGTATTAGTGCCAGAGTGTTTTCTATAGATGTGTTGTTATAAATAAATACCTTTATATCTTTACACCAAAGCCTTGTTGCGTGTTTGCTTGTCTTACTGTGTAGAATTGCCCTATGTTGTATACTCCACATACTGCCTAACTCTTCTTGAGGGAAGTCTGACTGCTCAGCCACAGCTACCAAGTGAATCTGTGTGGTACAGACTGCTACCAAGTGGGTTTACTGCCAAACACCTGTAGTCCTAAATCTTTTGCAGTGGTCCCAGAGGGAACTGCACAGGTTTCCGCCTAACACTGGTGGCAGCGGTGGGATTTGTATCGAGTATACAGTTTAGATTGCTTTTCGACACTTTAGGATAACTAACCACAAAGCTTAGCACTAAAAAGCAACTTTCAAAACATGTCTACTATGGAAGCTTACAGTCAAGAGTCCTTGTCCGGTGAAAATACTGAGAGTTTACGAGCTCTCTGTAGGCAAGAGAATCTTTCTGTAAGAGGCAAGAAGTTAGAACTTATAGCGAGATTGCTGGAAAACCAAAGTCTGGGTACTAGTTCAGAGGAACCAACTTCTCCAGCAGATGTAGATAACAGTGATGGTGTTAATCTAAATCGTAATTCTGACGATAGCGATGAAGAGGCTGACGAGGAAGGAGACGCTAACGAAACTGTCTCCCCTGCTCCTCTACCTGCCTTACCAGCTGTACCTACGGGGCCCATACCAGGTCCCACATGTAACCCTGCTTATCTTGAACTTGAAAAAATGAAGCTCGAATTAGAATACAAACGGTTCTTGGCTCAATCTGAACGAAACCAAGAGCTCGAGTTCAGACGGGTGAATGCCCAGGCTGAGCAGAAGCAAACTGAGTTAAGACTCAGGGAAATAGAACTTAATCACGAGTTAGAGATGAAAAAGTTGTCTGTGGAAAGTGCTTCTCTCTCCTCTGGTTCCTCTAGGAGCTCCAGTCCCAAAAGACCCCGGATGCCGAAGGAATTAGTGGGTATGTATGAACCGAGATTGGATGTGTTGGATTGGTTAAAACTGTTTGAGTACAATCATGGGCTCCAGGACATCACCGGGAATGATTTACTTCCCTGGCTGTTCTCTAGGCTCCCCCCTGTTGCGACTGATGTGGTAATGGAGTTGGGGGAGGGGGACAAGACGGATTACGAAAGTGTGAAACTAGCTTTGATAGCTAGATTTGGGAAAACCCCTTCCCAGTATCTTAAGAGGTTTAGAACCCTCAAAAAGCATGATGGTACCCCTTGGGCTACCTGGGTGAGTGAAGGGTTGAAAAACTTAGAGGGATGGATTAAGGGTTACAAAGTGAACACTTATTAGGGTATGAAGAATCTTTTTATGTTGGAGTCGATTTATGATGCCTGTTCTCCTGAGCTCAGACAGCACTTGGCTGATTCGAAGGAATTGGATTCCCGGAAGCTAGCTAAGGCCGCTGACTTATGGGTTGCCAACAGGGCTACTCATAAGGATTCTGGGGCAACTCAGAAGAAGGATGAGGGAAAACAGCCTAAAAAAGACTCAAAAGAGAATTCGAATAACTCAAATTCCAAAGAGGGCCCCAAACAAAACCAGAAGGGTAAGCCACAAGGAAAACCGCAGCAGAATAGTGTGTCTTCTGGTGTCAAACCGGAAGGAGGCCAGAACAAGCCACCATTCCAAAAAGCATTCAGTAAATGCTTTGTTTGTGGCTCGACTGACCACGTCAAAGGAGATCCCAGTTGTAAGGGTAAACCTTCAGGGGTCCAGCTTGTCTCCTTAGCCTTCGCTCCAGAGGAGGAAGTCCAAATGGCCAGTGGAAACTTTCTACTGCTAGCTGACGAACCCATTGGAGTCTCAGCCAGCGTTTCTTTAGTATCTCTGGGGTTGTGGGAACAACAGAATTTAGATGTCTATAATTCTATCCCCGATAATACTAAAGAGTATCATAAGGACAGTGTCCAGGTGAATGGTCAGGAGACTCCTGCCATTAGGGACACTGGGGACAGCATAACTGTGGTGGATAAATCGTTTTCTTCAGGCTGAGGATGTTGCTAAGGCACCCAAACGCCTCACCAAGTTAGCTGCAGGGCCTGTGCAGATGCTTCCCCAATTACCAGTTCTCATCCAGTGTAACGACATGACTGTGAAGATACCTGTCAGCATACAGAGTGAGGTACCAGGACGCGTACTGTTGGGTAACGATTTGAAAACTCTCGGAGTTGTATTGCATACTCCAAGACCTCCTAGTAATCAGTTACAGGAGCTAACCAGACCCGCAAGAGAGAGGACCTTGCACGGTACTCTCAAGGAGATGATGAAGAAAGAGATCACTCCTGCTCCACTGGAATTGTCAGCAGCTGTCTCAAAGAAATCAGAAGCGAAAGGGAAACCTAAGACTTCGACCCCGAAACCAGCAGCCAGCACTTCAGTGCAGCCAACACGGACTTCCCCGCGGTTGTCCAAAGTTACACCCATAACTCCACCTCCAGCTGAGGCTGAGAGGGAGGTACAACCCTGTGTGGTAGAATTAGACTCTGAGGAAGAGCTAATGGAAGGCCAGGAACTCATTGGAGATCTTCTGGATCCTGTTGACCATCCTGAGCTGCAGTTTTTACTGGCAGAAGGTGGACCCAGCAGGGCAGACTTCAGTAAGGGACAGAGAGAATGTCCAACTCTGGAAGGTCTTCGCCACCAGGCAGAATCTCAGGCTGAAGGGCAAGAGCCTGGGAAATTCAGGTTGCACTGGGAAGATGGCCTCTTCTACAGTGAACTGACTGAGTCTGCACCTGGAGACTACAAGCGACTTGTAGTACCCCAAGAGAACAGACCACAGTTCTTGCAGTTAGCCCACGAGATTCCTTTGGCTGGTCACTTGAGTTTCAAGAAGACTAAGGAAAGGCTCTCTCTCTACTTCTATTGGCCAAAGATGGGGGCCGAAGTGGAAAAACACTGCAGGAGCTGCCACACCTGCCAGACCTCTGGTAAGGTTGGCTCCAAGAATGTGGCACCTTTAGTGCCTCTCCCAGTTGTGGGAGTACCGTTTGAGAGAGTAGGGATTGACATTGTTGGTCCCCTTGGTCCTCCAACCTCCTCATATACTTGTTGTAGTAGACCATGCTACTAGGTGTCCTGAGGCAATTCCTATGAGGACTGTTACAGCTCTGGCTGTGGCTAAGGCCCTCCTTGGTATCTTTACTAGGGTCGGGTTTCCTAAGGAAGTAATCTCTGACAGGGGGTCAAACTTTATGTCCCACTACATGAAAGCCATGTGGAAAACCTGTGGAGTTACTTATAAGTTCTCAACAGCTTACCACCCACAAACCAATGGGTTGGTAGAACGGTTCAACCGAACCATGAAGAGCATGATAGGTGCTTTAGACGAACCCCTTAAGCGTAAGTGGGACCTTCTACTGCCATGCCTTCTCTTTGCTTATAGAGAAGTCCCTCAGGAGGGAGTAGGTTATTCTCCCTTCGAACTTCTCTATGGTCATCCCGTCAGATTTCCATTGGCCCTGATTAAGGAGGGTTTGGAGAGTGCTCCTTCCCCCAAGCCAGTCAGAGTGACTGACTACGTGATAGGTCTCCGGAGGAGAATGTCGCACATGATGACAGAAGCAAGCGATAACTTGAAAGCTGGACAAGCATTGATCAAGCACTGGCACGATCAAAAGGCTAACATGGTTGAGTTCGCTCAAGACCAGCTCATTCTCGTAATGATCCCAACAAGGCAGAGGGCCTTGCAAGACAAATGGATGGGACCCTTCAGAGTTGTGGGTAAACTCGGAGAGGTTAACTATTTGGTGGACTTGGGCAATCCCAAGGAGGCTCCGACCGTCTTCCACACCAACCGACTCAAAGCGTATGTCTCACGACCTGATGTAGGAGCGTTGTTTCTAGCATCATCCGAGGAAGAAGAAGAGAGTGAAGCTCTTTCGGATCTCCTCAGAGGCTTACCTTTAGACGAACAAATTGAAGGAGTAAATCTCTCCTCCAATCTGACACCCGAGAAACAAGAAGAGTGCAAATCCATGTTGAATCACTTTGCCTCTCTGTTCTCGCTTTCACCAGGCTTGACCCCTTGGAGCCAGCATGACATACTCACTGGTGACTGTCTGCCAGTCAAAAGCAGAGGATACCGAATGTCAGAACACGTACGAACCCACATCAAAGGGGAGGTCATCAAGATGCTTAATCTCGGGGTAATAGAGCCCTCTACTAGTCCATGGTCTAGCCCTGTTGTGTTAGTACCAAAGGCCGGATCTAAAGAGCTTAGGTTCTGCGTGGATTATAGAGCTCTTAATGCAGTCACCAAGACTGATGCCCACCCTTTGCCAAGAACAGATGAGTTGGTGGATAAACTTGGCGCCGCCAAGTTCCTCAGCACATTTGACTTGACGTCAGGCTATTGGCAAATAGCCCTGACAGACCATGCCAAGGAGAAAACTGCATTTTCTACCCCCGTTGGCTTATACCAGTTTAAGGTAATGCCTTTCGGACTGAATAATGCACCTGCTACATTTCAACGGATGGTAAACCAGGTTCTGAATGGGATGGAGGACTTCTGCATGGCATACTTGGATGACATCGCAGTGTTCAGCAATTCCTGGGAAGAACGTGTAACCCACCTGAGAGATGTTTTGCAGGCTCTTGGACGAGCCAATCTGACCATAAAGGCGATTAAATGCCAAATTGGACAGAGTAAGGTAGTCTTTCTTGGACATGAGGTAGGAGGTGGAGAAATAAGGCCTTTGCTCAGTAAGATTGAAGCTGTGCAAAATTGGACAACACCTACTACTCAAACCCAAGTGAGAGCCTTCCTAGGCCTCACTGGGTATTACAGGAATTTCATAGAGAACTATGAGACCATAGCTTCTCCACTGAATGTCATCTCCTCGCCCAAATTTCCTAAAAAGGTTAGATGGAACGAGGAGTGCAATCAGGCTTTTGAAAACCTGAAAAAGGCTCTTTGCCAAGCCCCAGTACTCAGAGCTCCTGATTACCGCCAACACTTCATTGTGCAGACAGATGCTTCAAATGTAGGGATAGGTGCCGTACTCAGTCAACTGGATGGGAAAGGTAGGGAGCACCCCGTTTGCTTCATCAGCCGCAAGCTGAAGGATCCTGAAACAAGGTGGGCAACAATCGAAAGAGAGTGCTTTGCTATCGTGTGGGCTCTGAAGAAGTTTAGGCCGTACTTGTATGGTTCTACTTTTGTCATTCAGACTGACCCCCAACCCTTGAGATGGTTAATGCAAATGAAAGGGGAAAACCCAAAACTATTGAGATGGTCGATCTGCCTGCAAGGGTTTGATTTCACCATTGAGCACAGGTCAGATTGTCACCACCAAAATGCTGATGGTCTCTCTAGGATGTATGCCATCGACTAGAGGTATGAGATTCATCCAGGAGTGGATTAAATCCTCCTGTCCCTTAGTCTGGGGGGGGGCGAGTGTTTGGGAGAATTCTCTGTTTAGGCTGAATTTCCTAACCTAGTGAGACCCCCAGCGGCTTTGCTGGATTTCTGGAGTTTGTTTTTCCATCCTGCCAAGAGTGAGACTCTTTTTCTCCCACTCTTGGACATGAATGTGTGTAATTCCTTTGAATGTCAATGTGTTCTATGGGCTATGGGGTCTTTTACGCCATAGGGTCTCATATGTTTTGCTATGCGTTTTACACTGCACCCTACGTGCCCGTAAAACTGGGGCATCCTAGCGGTCCTCCACCATAGACTCCATACCCGGGGACTGACTACTGTCTCCCCGGGCATGTAAAGTCACTATTGGCTTTACTAGACCTAAATTTACTAACAGAACTAGTACACACCATCTTATTGTGGACGTGCTAGTAGGGGTAATTCGATTACTCCTAGGTCTGTTACTCGAGGGGGCACTGTCCCGTCCCCCCTCGTCGAGGTTTGGCTGATGGCAGTGGAAACTACTTGTTATGTTCGACCCCGAACATAACCCTATGGGATTCTTCCCATTGTTGGAGATTGATACTTTTCCTCGTTATCTCTAACATACCATCAGTTTACTTATCTTAAATAAGTTTCCCGGATGGTATTTTCTGCCAGAACTCGGTTTTTAAAATGGCGTCTGTGTTCGTCTCTGTGACTCCTAAACCAAAGGTTGAGCCTTTGTTCCACTTTTGGCGGGCTTCTGTACAGAGACCCTGCAAAGTGGTGCCATTCTGTCTGGGTTACCACAGGGGTGTGGGAGGGGGTTTAGGCACCCTGGACCGAGTTGCCTTGCCAACTCCAGTCGCACTCTGGTGTGATTGGCCCAAGTGGTGAGCCTCCCCGCCCACTACTTAGCGTGTGTTGATTGACAGCTAGGCTGACTGAATGGGGGTTTTCTGCATAAAAGCAGGGCTTTTGGGACTAGATCTTCAGAATTCGCCGCAGGACCTAAGAATCCGACGAGGGTAACGCTGAGCCGACCTGCACGACGACACCTCCGGTGGAGCCTTGCGGAACCGACTCACCACTTCCCGACGACAGAGGAGATCTCCCTGCCGGAGAGTCTCTTTCCCTGACTGGTGGGAACAACTAGTCCCCTTTGCTTTTTCTTCGCTCCAGGACGCAGTGGTTGAATTGCCCGTGCAGAGCACCTCGGCAACCGGATAGCCACGACCCCTGTACCACGACCCAAAGGTGGTGCCTTGTGACGGGGCATTCCGCAGCTGGTCTCTTCCCTGGTGGTGCACCGGACTTCACTTTTCTTCGACGACGAGATCATCTCTACTCTTGGCAAAGACCCGACGTGCATCCACCACCAGGAACAACTGCCCCCGCCGGAGCTGTCTCTCCACAAACAAGGTACCGTGTCCGCTTGGCTTCCCTTTCTGCCGGATCGAGTGAGGTGTCTTAATCCTCGCCTTTCCATTGGGTCGCCTCCAAGCTTTCTTTAACGTGTGGTTCTGAACTGGTTCCAAACTTCCCATAACACTTTGCGATAAAGACTCGAAAGCGCATTTCCACTGAGACACTTTTTGGACATATCGCCTTGCCTCTCTCCAAGTGGGCCTGGCCTCTGAACTTTGTGATCTACAGTAGACCCTGCCTTACTTGCCTTGCATTTTTCCGTAAAGTATTGGTACTGAGTTGACTTCATAACCTGTCTTATCTTTTCTCTCCCTACCTAACGAATACTAGAGTGCCATCTAGGTTAAAGCATACACCTCTGTCTGCAAATAAGTGATGCCGGTAAACCTAGACTTGTCGAAATATTGTTAGGGTGACTGATCGTTTTCTTCGTATAGTATTGTGATTGAAGTTGTTTTGCCGTATTAGTGCCAGAGTGTTTTATATGTATAGATGTGTCGTTATAAATGAATACCTTTATATCGTTACACCGAAGCCTTGTTGCGTGTTTGCTTGTTTTACTGTGTAGAATTGCCCTATGTTGTATACTCCACATACTGCCTAACTCTTCTTGAGGGAAGTCTGACTGCTCAGCCACAGCTACCAAATGAATCTGTGTGGTACAGACTGCTACCAAGTGGGTTTACTGCCAAACACCTGTAGTCCTAAATCTTTTGCAGTGGTCCCAGAGGGAACTGCACAGGTTTCCGCCTAACATGAATCCATTCCATTTCAGCAACTTGTACAAAATGCAAACCATGGTACATTATGTTCTACCTGCAATTCGGAAAATCGCTCCACCTTACTAATACAAACACATGGTAAATACGTAATAATAATGCTTTTACGTTACAATGCAGATGGCACCAAAAAAGACTGCAAGCTGACTGGATTCACACATGGAGAAGTATCACTTGGTAAGAAAACCTTCACAACAATAGGTATAATCTACCACGCAGGATCCACAACCAATTCAGGTCACTACACTGCATATATAAAAAAGAATTGTGGATGGTTCGAATGTAATGATAGTACCATTACTCTAAAGCAGATATTACCAGCAAATCTTACAAATGCTTATTTAATCTTCTTAAAACCAAAATGTTTTAACTAAACTATACTTAAACCTTAACTAAACTTCTATTAAAAACCTATAAACTGTTAGAATATGCCAACAGGTATCTAACTTCCTGAAGATTATACAACAATTAAACAGATAAATGAATACCACAAAATTAAATAAAAAAATAGACAGAATACGCCAACTGTTATCTAACTGCCCCAAAATGTTGCAATATCCAAACAGATAAATCCATACCACTTCATTATAACAAAAAATAGACAGTTACAATATGTAAACAAGTATCTAACTGCTCCAAAAATCTGCAACAAGCCAATACTTACAGCATTAGCCAGAAACAACAAGTGAACACTGAAAACAAACTAGACTGTAGCATAACAAAGGTTTTTTTTTTAATCCAACATGAATTTTTTTTCTCACAGACCCAATGATTTTAGCAAAAAACACAGAAACTGTGCAAATTGCACAGTACACTGGTTTGTAATCTACTAAATATGAGGGTAAAAAAAATGTTGATTATTCAATGTTATAAGTCATTACAAAATACCAATACTACCATGATCTTTTCTTTTATCACAGAAATGAGCAAGAAATACATGTACTCCAGTTACTAAACCAAACAGTAAGTATATTATAATAAGTACAACCATCGCAGCAAATCACCCCCATATTGACTTATAACTTCGGTGTTTATAAATTTGGTCTTGTCCATGCACCCAAGACTATAGGCCCTGCCCACAACCACCACAGCATATCACACCCATAGTGGCTTACAACTTTGTTGCTTATACATTTGTTCTTGGATCCCAAAGTTATAAGTCACTATGGGTGAAATATGCTGCGGTGATTGTGGCCAGGGCATAGAGTCTTGGGTGCATGGCAATGCTCCCAAGACTCTGTGCCCTGGCCACAACCATCACAGCATATCACACCCATAGAGTCAAACATTTTAACTATGCCATATGGGCACTTTTAATGTCCGCGGACATGATGAGTGTTCTTAGAACAGATTCAACTTGCCAGCGAACAATACGGACAGCGTCCTCAAGACACTCCCATTTCGTTTATTTACGAACATTTCAGGACACCGCGAGTGTTCTTAGGACAGTTTCAGCTTGATTGCGTACAATACGGACAGATGTACCGTCCTCAGAACAGTCCCATTTTGTTTATTGACGAACATCCCGGGACACTTCATGTGTTCTTAGAACAGTTTCAACTTGCTTGCGAACAGTACGGACAGTCATACCATCCTCAAGACACACCCATTTCGTTTATTTTCGAACATATCAGTACACTGCGTGTGTTCTTAGAACAGTTTCAACTTGCCTACGAACCATATGTCCTCAGAACACCCCCATTTCATTTTCAAAATTCAGAGTGACCCATATACTTTTTTATGCAAAGTTTGATGAGGATTGGTCCAGGGAGAGCGAAGTTATATGCCACCCAAAAAGGGCTCTTCCTATGGAAACAGCAACTTAACCATAACTACGCAGCCACTACCATGGCTGTGTAATATATATCAGTCGTTGGCATTTGCACATTTCAGGCAAGGTTCCAGTTGTACTGTTGAAAGCTATTCTGCCCTAAACCAGCAATATTTTGTAGTGGCAGTGGTTATAGTGTCAGCACAGGTTACTTTAAACTGACAATACCACACATAAAACACTAAGGCATCTAGGCTCAGATAAATTATAGACTCTGTACTCTATGAACTACCACCATGTAGATTTGTTTTCACGCGTTATCGCGGGCCCCTTCTAACAGATACTAGTCCATGGCCTCCATCCCAAAGGTACCAAGACTCAGTGAGGCAGAGACTTCACAGACTTTGCAGAAACTTTGCACCACTCCCCTGTGGCTGGTTACTCCAAAGTACCGCTTTGCAGGAGAAGAGTGCATCATTGCTAGTCCCTCTTCATCACAGGCTGCTTCCCTGGCACAACTTCCCGGAAATGGAAGCCCACAATGCACTGGAGTTGCAGCATGTTTATACATGGACGTACAATCTCAATTCCTGTGCAATCATGTTTTTTTTTTAAATGTTTATGGCAACCGCTGGCAATGGTATGAGTGTGTTCCTTTTGTAATAATATCTGGTAATGATGCAAGCCTGATTGCTTTGCATGTCAATGGCTGGGACTCTCATGGCAATACCTGATAATAGAACAAAACTTGCCCTGCTGATGCCAATATTTGCCAATACCTGGCAAAGTTATCAGCATATGTTTTTGTATGCAATGTTATTTCCCCATGCTTTCGTTCTGTGTAGAATTGCCACTATAGAAGTCTAAAAGTGCCTCTATGTGCCTTATTCACAGAAGTGTTTTATAATGGCAAAACCCCTTTGGAAAACGTTCTGTGAATTAGGCCCTATATGTTTGGTAGAGTGGAGTATTATGCCACTGATCAGTTAGACCAGACCTAGATTTCCGGAAAGGAGAGCTTGAAAAAGGTTGAGGTGAGGGAGCAGGAAAATTCGGAAAAGATGTTGCAGATGGATTAAGGGGATGCAACAAGAAGAACGTGTTTTGTATTGGTATGGATGTGTGTTAGTCCAAGATGTATAGACTGGGTTCTAGTGCAAGGGGATATAGAGATGTATGTGTTTCTGATAATTGTCAATATATTTGATGATATTTTTCTCTTTGGACTAAGAGGCAACCTGTGATATTATGTTCTCTGGTATACAGTCCAAATCAATCATTCTGGGACAAAAAATAGGCTGTGTGCATGATGAAAACTAAAGTGTATTTAGGTAAAGATACTCAGAGGTCCCTTACTTTATGCAGGGGAAGCCATCACAATCAGATATATGAATGCTGAGAACACAATTTAAGTTGCCTGCCTGTGACAATTTCACTTGTTTTTGTAATCCTAAATAATACAATTCCACATCTAAGCAGCATACTTAATGCTACGACCATAATGCTGCTTATTGGTCAGTGGTATTTAAATGATCTTAATTTAACATTTACTCAAAACTAATTTCTGTCAATAAAGGGCAGATTTAAACCTTTATTGAGATCGGAGAAAAGGTGCATAGATAAATGACATAATGTAAGCACGTTCACATGAATTCTCCACCTGCCTGAGTGTGGGGGTGTGGGTTTCTAGCATTTGCATGGAAGTACCAAACAAACTACGACAGGTTAAATTACGAACTATTGGGGGTTGGTTGAGCACTCGGAACTGTGGGTTGCTGTGCCCTGGGTCTCAGATCTCTGGTGCACTAGCAGCCTGTAGGTAGAAGCTGGAAGGCCGGTGCTCGTGGTGCCTGCCCTGTGTATCCTGGTAGCTTGGTTTAGTTTCTACTCCAATGGCGCTTGTGCTGCAATTAGTATACAAAAAAGCTTCTTATTCCCACTCAGCTGATAGGTAGGTAGAGTCCACAAAACGTGTTGTTTATTCATGGGTTTTTAGTGTTTAGTGCAATCAATTTCCTGATGAGTTTAATACAGTAAACTCTGGTGGTTTGATTTGCATTGTTTAGCATGTGGTGCCAACACGTGTTTTGACAATACAGGTCTTTATCAAGGCTGCCAAGATTTTGTAAATCCATAAGTTATCACATATTGCACTTATTGCATTTATTAGTGGGTAGTGCAGGGTGAAAGTGAATAACTGTGGGATGCATTGTGCCATACATTGTGAGGTGACAGTATACAAGTTATGTGTGAGGATTGTGGGTGTTTGTGAGATACATAGTACCATATATAAAGTGTTCAGACAATAATATATCAAATAAGCATAATTCAATTCATATTAACCATTTGATAAGTACAACATTTATAGTAAGAGCAGTTTGGAAAAGAGAAACAAGGAAGGAAGGGTTTTTGAAAGAGTGTTAGTCTGGTCAGAAAATTAGTGGTTATAAGTCAATAGATATTTAGGTTTGTTGGTTGGTGGGTGTGGCTCACCTGGATGGTGTTTGTCCATACTTGGATTGTGGATTTGGGTGAGGGGAATTGGGTTGGGAGCTCAAGGGTGTCCTGGGTTCGCTCAGTAGGTCATGATCCACCCACGCTCCAGTTAGTTGTACGTTGGTACCTGAAAGTTGCGAAGTGACACAATTTTGTGGTGAGGTGCTGCTGGGGCCTTGATGGCTTGAATGGGGCATTGGTGGAGGTTAAATATGTGGTAAAGCTTGTGGTGTGCTGGTGTTGGTGTGAGAAGGGCTCAGGTGCCCTGGGACCCCTCCTGCAGTCTCTCAGGTAAAGAGGAGAGAGGGGTCTGTTGGTGCTGGAGGGTCATTGGAGGTGACTATTTTACACAGAATGTCCGTTGGTGCTGGAAGGTTGAGCTTGTCAAGTCCGCTCGCGGTCGGTGCCGAGATATTGGTAAAATGGCTGTGTTTGCACAGAAAATATGTGAGCAGTGGTGCCTTTGTGCCTAGGGCATGTACGGCTCCTGCAGCCTCATGGAGGAACAGGAAGAGGGGATCCGTTGGTGGAGGAAAGTTTGTGTGTTGTGTGGTGTTCCCTTGAGGAGTGGAATAACATTTGACAGTGTGCCTGGGATAGAGGGGTTCCCGTGTGGGTGGGCGGTTATGATAATGGTTGTGTTCGCATGGCGCACACACAGCACAGAAAATGCTCTTGGTTTTTATTCAAATTTAAATATTACCTGGCTTTAAATAGAGTGAGAGAGCACAGTGCTTTAAAACTAATATTTAAGGCACTGACCCTGGAAGTACCCTGAGATGTACCCAGATGAGTTTTCAAGAAACATAAGTCAGCCTCTCTCCCCTCTTGGAAAGCTGGTTTTCTCCAGGTAATAGTCTCCTCATGGATATCATTACTCTGGCTGATATTCCCACGCTTGTCAGTGATGGCATTGCACTTTTTCATTTCAATTGGCCTACTTAATAGTAAGACACTCTCAGGGTATATACACCCACAATCTTCATAGGTTCATCATAATCTGACAAGCAAAGATAGAAAATGTGACAACAAAATCTTTTTCATTCCGTACTTGTATTTTTAATTTATTTGTTTTTTGGATGTGATGCAACCTTTAACAATCCAAAATATCCATATCACTATTAAACACATTAACTACACATCACAATCAAATTGTAAATTCCATCATCTTAAAAAAGAAACAATTATTACCTCACAATTCATTAAATACAATTCATCACTTGAGAAAAATAAAAACATATTTTGGCACAATCCATCAAAATGTAAAACTCCAAACTAGTTTCATATTATTTCCAATAAAATTCATATTCAGATCAAAATGTACTTCATAATCTCTAAAACTAATTCACAATCATATAAAAACTATAAAAGTGTATTTCTTATTTAAATACTTATTAAATGCGAAATTAAATTAGAGTAATACTTCAATCCCAATTAAAGTTTTCACGGAAATCTCAGTTCAACATCAACAACCTAAAAAAAAATACATCACTGCTATCAGATCCGATGTTGAGTGCCCCTCCAAAAACCTTTTCCGAAATAATCTCTATCCGTTAAACCTCGAGAATAAAAAATGTGACAGAAATATTTTTGATAATGCTGACACAAAGAGGTGCAATCAACCAATATATGTCTAATAGTTTCAGCCACATTCCTGTCCTTACAATATCGACATACACTCTGTTTAGTCGACCAGCCTACACCTACATCTAAAAAGAGTTTAGTCTGAATAAGAATCTAGCAGAACCTCAAAAATTAATTTCTGGCTGATTGACTATTTGGATTAAATGGGTGCTAGGGCTCCCAATTTCTTTTGTTCCGGCCTTAAATGGCCAAGTGAAGGGTGGCCATGAATCTTTTCCATAGTATTAATCCTGTCCCAAATTTTAAGAGTTTTTTTGTTGTGGTCTCAATTGTAATTCATCACGATTTGAGCGTATATCAAACAGGATATCATCACATTCTTTTTCAAACCTAAAATGACAGTTACAAATAGCTATTTTAAGAAAAAAACATTCATAGGGCCTCATCACGAGTTGGGCTGTATACCGGCTGTAATACTGCCCGACTGTAATAGCCCTAGCTCAGAGCTGTGGAGAAATCCGCCGAAGTCCTAATTTGGCAGACTCTTAAATCCGGCAGTAATAGCGCTACCGCCGGATTTAAGGGTTACCGCCAAAGTCGTGATCAGGCCCATAGTCTTTAATATATCCCCAAGAAGTGAATCGTCCTCCGTAATTAAACTTTTACAGAATACATTCAAAAAGTTCCAAAGTCCCCTAGATCTGAGTTATTGGATCGCAAGTTCATATCTCATAACTGCCCCCAAGAATGAAGCTGGTGCACTAAACATTTTCCTCCAAATGAAGGCTTCCAAGACTCGAAGCATATTCGTGAGTGAGAAGTCATATATTTCTATTCCATAAAGCAGTTTGGGTACTATTTTACCCTGATGAAATTTTAGAGACGTCAACATTGAAAACTTCCCATATTTCCCATTCGCCTTTTTGATTTTATTGACCAGACCAGTTGTTTTCTGAACAATATCGGCCTTCATCTGCTCTTTGTTGTTTTTTGCTGGAATATAAAATCTCAGGTACACTAAAGAGTCCCAAGTTTTTGTTCTCTTAGCCATCAGGCCAACAACGTGTTTGATTTGTTTTTTGTAAATCTAGTCACCTTTGACTTGGCTGGATTAATGATCAGGTAACTTATCTGACAAAATGACCCAAATTTCTGTAAATCCATAGGAGTCTGATCAAAACATAAAAAATCATCAGCATATGAAATCCAGGACAATCTTTGATGACTTAATCTAGGTTATATGAAATGCCTCATGCACATCGGAAGTATACAAACTAAAGCGACAGGGTGATAACATAAATACTTGTCCAACTCCAGCAAAAATTGGGATGGGGCTTGATATATTATCCTTCATGTTTAGTCTAACTCTTATGTTTGATTTGTCGTGTGGTGCAATTAGATGTTTTTACAGTCCCCATGGGATGTACCACCTAGCAAGCTTGTGTCACAACCAATTTCTATTCATTGTGTCAAAGGCCACCGTTAAAAAAAAAATGCTTGCCACATAAACAACATTGACATTACGTGTGAGGAATATGTTTTGGGCATATTTAACAATAAGTCCATTCAACCTCGTACCAAGCTTCTTCCTGAAGCCGGTCTGCCATTTTTGAATACAGACCACTTGTAATGACCAAGCCTTCAGATGTTTTAATAGCAAGGTCTCAAGGACCTTGCTCTCTGCATCCAGACTAGAGATTGGTCTGTAGTTTAGGGGATCCTACCAATCACCTCTCAAATGTCAAGAGATCGTCATGGTATTTAAGTTGAAGGGCCTTGATGGTAGTTTTCACGTCCCTTTAATTCAGCCCAACATTGGGGTCAAATGTATGACTTTGTTTAACAGGGACTAGATTGAATTTCGACTCTGCCTTGACTAATAATTACCCCAAGAAAGAGTTGAAATGGTTCAAGTTAAAACAATCCTTTTTCCAGTCCATGGAAGTAGTTTCTAGTAAAACGTCCGCCCTCCCATTTAACAGAGACGCTTCATGATGATTCCATATTACCCTGTTCACAACTTGGTTGACAGTAATTGCAGGTAGTATCTGACAAATCCCCCTATTTAGGGGGATATCAAAATCTGATACTATCTTACCATGATCACTAAATTCACACGGGTAAACTCTAAAGTGGGAACACATATGACACAGTGGGCCTCATTATGAGGTTGGAGGTAGCCTTGCCGGTAAAAAGAATGGGCAATTACTGGGCTATTCCGTCCTAGACGGACCCGGTAAATGCCATTACGTGGGTGCCGGGCCCGGTACATCCCCCTTCTCATTTGAGCCCTATAGGGCTCAATGGAATGAGGATGTTGGATGCACCGGCACCGTTCACAACGGTGCCGGTGCATCCGACTTGCTGTGCTTGCGGGTGCCTGCAGAGTGGCACCCACAAGCACAGCTCGTAGTATGGCTGTACGGTACCAACGGTGCCGGTAGCGCTACTGGCACCATTGTTACCTTACTGCCATACTTATAATGAGGCCCTCATTACGAGGTTGAAAGTAGCCTTGCCGGTAAAACCGTCAAGCCTACCTTCAAACTCTCATCCGGTTCTGGCACCTGCAAATGGGCAATTACCAGGCTATTGCGGCCCAGCCGAATCCGGTAGTTGCCCTTTCGCGGGTGTCGGGCCCGGTACATCCCCATTCCATTTGAGCACCATAGGGCTCAATGGGAATGGGGACATGGGATGCACCAGCACCGTTCACAACGCTGCCGGTGCTTCGACTTGCTGTGCTCGCGGGTGCCTTTCAGCCCACCAGGTCTGACCTGGCAGTCAGTGTGGCACCCATGAGCACAGCTCGTAGTGTGGTGGTATGGTAGCGCTACCGGCGCCGTTGTTACCACCTTACAGCCATACTTATAACGAGACCCAGTGTCTCACCAACAAACAAGTAGTCCAAAATGGATCATTTATTCCCTCTTTCCCAAGTAATTTGATTCAGTAGATCACCTGGTATACATCCATGTAACCGGAGTAAACCAAGGGATTCCAAACTCTCAACCCATCGTATACCATGTTTCCTTTTTAATAAGGAGGGCTTTTCACCCACCTCAACACAGTTACCAGAGTTACTAAAGCAAAAAGAATTCAGATCCCCACTTACAACTATTAAGCTGTCTATCCAGGTAGAGGACCGATTAGCAATAAATTCAGTCATTACCCTCAAAATCACCTCCAGTTTACACACTAAGTTGTGCCTATATATGTTCAGCAGAAAAAACGTCCTTTTTTCTGTTAATAGCTAATAATATTTGGACAGCAAAAATAATTTTGGACCCTAAGCTTAATTGTTCAACCTCAAATCCCAAACCATCTTTTATCAGTGTAATTAACCCACCAAAGGGTCTCCCCTTAGCCCCCTTTTCTGCAGCCAAAAACCTGGTCATATTGCCATCAACAACCGGAGCCTCCATTAGGCACATTTATTGGATAAAAATGATAGGGTATTCACATTGACTAAGGGGGTGGAAAAGCGGAACCAGCCCAGTTGGGGGGGGGAGGAGAGGTTGAAAGGGGATAAATGTTATTTGCTTTACTGTAGACAAAAGCGGGGGGTTATAAATGTTAAAACTCATTGGACTTTCTGTAGAGAACTGAAAAGAAGAACAATCATAAGATCCTGTATCCTGTTTCTCACATGTGTGCCTGTAACTTGAACCCATGAGAAGAAAATAAAGTTGGTAAAAAAAAAATGATAGGGTATTGCTGAATAGAATACCCCTAGCAACGGCTTAGTGAAGAGGTGCACATGGCCACAGCTATTCCAAGATGAAATTGCCAATGTATGTAAATCCTTACCAATGTCTTGGTTGATTCAAGTCATTTGTCAACCCAGCCACCCCAGCCCAATCCCCCCTTACCTTAAATGCTCTAGCCCCTCCCTGTTTATTGGCATTGTAATATTCCTTATTTTCACTCCCAACCAAGGATTTCCAGGCCCTAAGCAGTATTTCTGTATTTGGCCCACCAAATTTCCCATGGGTCGCCACTCCCAGGGGGATTCAACTAAGGAAAAGGCAATTCCCAACTTGTGCAACAGTGTCATTTCATTCAAAATAAGCACAACCACTACGTCAGAGAGTATGGTAACCATCACTAAGCCTGTTCCATCACGCACAGGGAATTCCACTCTTTCTATAAACCAGACCTATTCAACACAACATTTCTTGTTCCCTAATCTATACATTTAATTTTAAATGTCTTACCCCTCTCATAATTATGTATAGAATTACGTTTTTCTTGTTTTACAGCATGCCTATGATGCAAGGGGGGGTAGTCATACAAGCTTCTTTCATCTTGACCTTTCCCTTCTGAGCCATTAGCGCCCTTCAGGGCACCCACCCAGTGGAAGGATTGTGTTTCTCCTCCCCTTGTTATCCAGTGTATCCATAAGAAGTGGCAGACAATTGCAGGGTCCTAATACTGTATTATAAATTCACATCCCAAATGGTTCAGAGTGGGTTGATTTTTCTACCGCTGCTATCTGTTCTGGACAATAGTATCTAATTTCACCCCTCCCTACCCCTTGATATTCGTTGGAGACCTGTGCATTATTAAGAACAAACCTTCTGAACCCTGTCTCCTAACCCCCAAAAGTGCCTGCTCTGACAAACCCCAAATGCTCATATCTGGCCAACCTTTGGTCACAGTGGGAAGGAGTATGTCACATTGAATTTGTTTCTCCTTTCCTTTGTTTGTGCCCCTGAATCCTTACAAATTGCCTTTTGGGCAAACGTTGATTTAGCATCCAGGCCATCCAGGCCATTGGACTTCAGGGGCAAGGATAATGTCTGGTTACATAAACCCTTACTGTCATGCAACAAGGTGATAATTCCTCCCTCCTTCACTTTTAGAACTTGCTCTTTTCGTATAAGAAGAGTGAGAGATAAAAAAAAAAGACTTAGTGGTAGCATTTGTTATCTTCATTTGTTTTTCATTCTTATATGTTCTCAACTATTTACATTTCGTTTTGCCCATGCATTTAGCAGGTGGGTGACACTCCGGAGAAGCAACACTCCCCATTTCTTCATTCAGCTCGGATAGAATTAAATCATCTTTATTAGGTTAAGGAAACTTTCTCGACCTCAGACACCAAAATATTACTAGGTTCTTGTTTCTTCCCTGAACTAATTGTGCCCATTGTTTTCACGTTACCACATTGTAAATCAAGTACAACCGAATTTGATTGAGCCTCACAATGTACGGTCTCAAATAATGTCATTAAGGCACTTAACACCTGATTCAGTTCTAACAAGATAGGGTCTGTGGTTCCAGTCATTGATTGATCCACTTTGCCAATAAGAGTGGCAAGTCTTGGATGGTGGACTGAAAGAGCTATAGAGGAATAAGAAGTAATGATCAAATCAAATCAGCATCAGAGGCATCTGAAAATATTGGCAGGGTGTTAAAAAAAATCATCGTCATTTTGTAAAGTGGTAAGATAAGACGCTATTGATTTAGAGACCCTTGTCTTCCCAAAGACACCCACCACCTCTAAATCGCGACTTTTGAACTTCACTCTGACATTAGGCAAAACAAATCCAGCTTTCTAAATGGATAAAGCCAGCATCAGGGAAGCCGGCAGTGGTATTTCCATTGCAAGAGTCATTACGGTGGACATATTTTATTCTGTAACTGAGAGTAGAGGGCACGCTTTTGATCTCTCAACAGAAAGTGACATTGGCGCTGAAGCGTACAACTCTGTAGCGTTACTAAAGGACCGACCTTTTGAATCACTTTTAAGATTATATTTGGAATGTTTTGCAATTAATTACTCTTTTCACCGCAAAGGACCGCTGAGGACTGTTGATAAGTGCATGGCGAGGAAGGAGAGATCAAGCGAAGACCGTACCATGTCCCAGGATCTTGCAAACTCTGCTGAACTACAGAACCGCACTAATGATTTTGCCCAAGACTTTCTGCGTGCTTCACACTGATTGGGGCTTTTAGGCACTAGTAGAAAGACAGTAACATGCAGCTGAGCACCTATCTTGCTGACCACAAAGCTCTCAGGCTGGATAAGTCAAATGCTGAAAATGCTGTAAGTGCTCAATTCACAGTAAGAGTGCCAAATTTCACCAAAAGTCACACGAAGCTCACACAGCTCACAGCCCAGCATAATTGCACTAATGAGTTTGCCCATGACTTCATATGCGCTTCATGCTGATTGGGGGCTCTTAAGCAATAGTAGCAACATGCCACATCAATGAAATATGGATGACACTTACGCATGTTGGGACATGCAACCTGAGTTTCTACAATCGTTTTTAATGACGTTTCCTGAAGTTATTAATTTTCATAATTGTATTAATCATTAAAATACTAGGCAATTTAAATACTGACTCATATATTATAGATGAATGGAATGGTCATAACACACCTTTCCATTTGTCTCTAGAGTATATGGTTGTGGATTTTTAAAGAAACCCGTTTTTCTGTTTTAAATGTAAAGCTGCAACATATTATGAGATTGCAAATTCAGGAAAGGCTGACATGAACATTATTTTCCTCTGCTAATGATTCACCTGGATCAACTGACAAGGGCCTCTTAATATTAGTTTCCATTAGGCTGAGCAACTGGTGGACTTTATGCGGAGCCACGGTGCAAAGGGTGGCACTCTAAGAGCAGTATTGTTTTTTGAAAGCCTGCCATCAGGAGATCAGGCTAAGTTGTCATGTAGTAGTTCTGAGTCGTATTAGCTTAGGACCCTGTTGAGTCAGTTTAGGTGGAAGTTAAGATGTATGTATTAGACTACACACTTAAAATGAGCTCCCAAGTCTAGGGGCACCTCATTCAAGATTAATGGCTACAAAATCTCCTTCACTCCAGATGGACTAGCCAAATCTCCAGTGATATAAAAAGCTCCCCCATTTGAACATGTAAGCAGGACTTAAGCAGAGTTTAACTAGTGGTCAAGTCATCAAGATAACAGCATTGGCCAAGCCCAGTCCAAGCATTTTATGATTTTGTATGTATGCCTTAGTCATTTCTATAGTGTTGACATGGTGCAAGCCATTCTTTATAATTACCTTACAAGAGCCTCAATCCTTTTTGTTCAATGTATCCTGATTAAGAATCATATTGCAATATATGTGCTGTCAATAAAACTACGAGAATAAACAGTGTGATGCTTCATTTTGAAACCTATACAACATTTTGGTTTATAAAATGAGAAAGGGGTTTTCTTTTATATTTGCATTTACATGTGTAATCCCTTCCAATAATGCTTTTCTCACATGCTTATTTGTGCAACAAGATGTTAACGTTTTAATCTGTGTCTTCTACTTCCTACATAGCAGGGAGGCACACAATACAAAACACATGGTCATCCTGATAAAGGTTGAACGTTTTATTTATATAAGACACTTCAGCATACATTTTGTGATGTTTATAATCCTGTAGAACCAAGTTCATGGGCTAAGTGTGGCTTCTTGCCTCATACTTCTGTAATGTTCTGGAAGCGGGGCAAAATCCACATCCTTTGTTGGGTGCTGTCTCTCATAGAAGCAAGTACACTCCTGCATTCAGCTTGGCACCATTCTCGTGGTAAATGATGCAGGAATCTTACGTAAAGTGAGGCATTTTTCTAGCACCACTTGCTTCAAATTGATGCAGCCTCAATGCCTTAGGTTAGCTATTGTCCATTCCATGAGGCGATACCTATCTGATTGCTTTTTCAGTGCAATATTTATCATACAATTGAATCATATGCCCCACACTTGAAAGACACAGCACAGTCTTTGAGCATTGCATGCTTTAGTTGAATACTTTTAGGTTCCATTTATCTGCACATAATCCAAATTATGTTTCCAAGGCAGCGTTGGAGAAATACAATATTAACATATTGTAGTGTTGGGTTTCTGATGGGCTTTTGCAGTTCTGGAATATATATATATATCCTTATATAACTGGGTTGTCTAACTATTGTACCACAGGTTAATACCTAAATAATAATTATGGAATAACTAAGCCAGAGTCAGGAAGTGGCCTAGTCCAAGAGTGGAACATGTAAAAAGGTGATCGTAACACGAAAACCAGGGTATACAATATTAGCCCTGGCACCTGGAATTAAGGTGAAAGATGTGTGAGTATTCCTTGGTTAATGTACGGATGACCCATGAATTTTGTTCCCTTAACCTAGATGGCCAAGTGTCAATGGGTATTAGACAGATTATCCAGACCATGCCAGACATGCTGGTTATGAACAAAAAACCTGTATAAAGAAAAAAAATAAAGCATAAAGAATGCAACTCTGACGGTATCCAAAGAGAACCAAGATAATTATTTACACTATTATGTAGTGTCTACTACTTATAAAGCATTGGATGCCTTTATCTTGGACTGACCATGCAGTCATATCTGTCAGACTCCAGCACTCAAAACCCTCTGATCGAGAGCAACTGAATCCAACAAACATTCCTCAGTGCTCAATAAAAAACATCCCCTTGGATGCCTTAAAAGAAACCTTTACCCCGCAACACTCATTCACCATTGAAACTACAAATAAACAAAAGGACTCACCTACAGTTACCTTGCAAACTGCAAAAAAGAAAAACATCTAGAGAAAAACACAACTATAAGAATATCTCACCATTGTGAAAATGTTCAGGTCAGCCCACTGGACCCTCATCACCTCAGCAAAAAGCACATTACTACGAAACATCCATAGCATGAGCAGATTCCTCTTCAAGGCCATCAAACACTGCATCAGTCCCCTTCCAACCACTGCAGTACCTAAATCCATGGAGAGATGCAATGCAATAAAATGTTACTTGACAGACAAAATCAACAAGGTGCATTGCCACATTGAGAGCAACCTACCACCTTACCCCTGCCATACCACCATACCTTACACAGGAAGAATTCACACGCATCCTGGCATCCCTCAACACCACCTCCCATGAGGACATCATGAAGAAAATCACAAGAAAAACCCTGACACCTAAGAAATGGAAGACATTTTCATTTTTCTCATTAGTCGGTCAAATAGCACAGCTAGTAGAGCGCTCGCTTTGACATCTGTGCAGAACCTTCTGACGCTGGTAAGAATCCTGTCAAGGCCAAACTCAGCCTTTCATCCTTCCGAGGACAATAAATGAGCACCACACACCCTGGATAATGTTAAGCAGCGCTCTGATGCCCGAGGGTTTGTAGCACTATATAAATGCAAATTATTATTATTATTATTATTATTATTATTATTATTATTATTATTATTATTATTATTCTATCATTGAAAACTTGCTAGATCCTACTCCTGCTGAATATATCTCACACTCAACATGGATGACAAAGCAAATTGCCACCCAATCACCAATCTACTTTTCATTGACAAACCATTCAGAAGACAGACACACTCGAACTACATGAAAAGATCTCCCAACAAAACCTACTTCAAGAATACCAGTCTGGCTTCTGACCAACATGCATTACAGAGACTGCCACCACCCAGGTCCTCGGCGAGGCACTCCTCATCATGGAAAAAGGTGACCTATGCATCCTGGTCCTGCTCGATTTCTCCACTGCATTCATAAAGTACTATTCAACACTTTGTCCTTCTGAATGCCATATACTGTCGATGGGTGACCCCTATCTCACCAACATACACTTACATCTGATTTGTATTGGCACTTCCAGATCACAACAATACCCAGGTTCTCCCGTGTCATACTTCACATGGAGCCCCTGAGGGCACACTTGGACAAATTCAACCGGTATACTGATGACACCAACTATATACCTCATTGATCTTTACAAATTTAAACACTGCCTTTCCACAATTTAAGCCAGGGTGTTAAGTACCTATCTCAAACTCAAACCTACCAAAACTGAGATCCTCTTCCTCAGGGGCACCATCAAATAGACTGAAGTTCAAAACTGTCTGACACCAATGGATCTCGTTGGCTTGTCCACCCAACTTGCCCCTAGTGGAAAGTCCTCACCTTCACCATCTATTGCTACCTCTCCTTGAAAGGTGGTGCGCCCAGCGCCGGATAACCGCTGCTGAAACCAGGACACAGGGGAGGAAAGATTCCTCTGCTCCCAATGCAACAGCCAAGGGAACAACAAATGCTGAAATTAGCAGAAGTCATAACCAGCTTGTGTACAGACTGGAAGCTCAGAAAGCCGAGGAGAACGCCACTGCTACTGAGCAGACACAGCCAAACTTCAAGCAAACACTGTGGCATAGAAGGTACCCAGGGTGCTCAGAGTGGAAGGGTGATGGAGAGAAGAGAGATTGAAAGTGTAGGAAGGACAGATTACCCCAACTCCATACAGGGGCATAAGATCCGGAGAGAGCTAAACAATCCAGTAGCAATAAGGGTAAAACGATCTCAACAATCCTGGATAATATAATCAGCCAAGCATCTCAATAAAACTCATAAGAACCAAGAGGCACACGGAAAGAAGAGGTACCAGTACTCCAGTGAAATAAGTGAGACATTGGAAAAGAGAAACCCAAGGGAACCAGAGGGGCCCAAAAACCCTAGTGAAACATAATTTACTTGTAGTACAAGTGCCTTACAAATGCACAATAAAATAAAAAAATAAATACAAATTAAAAGAAGTACAGGTTCGAGGGGAGCACAGGAGCACCCAAGACAAGAACCAAGTGGGGGAAAACAACCAAAGTGGTGGTGAGGGATCAGGAAAATATCCCTCCACCTAAGGCAACTTGGATATTTGGTCTTCTTGAGACTTCGTTTGGTAAACTTGAGCAACTTTTGAGAACTTTGATATAATATTGAAAACTGTTAAACCAGGGGAAAATGTGTTCTACTGATAACCATTGGATGCTGAACCAGGAGGATTCCTTGAAGCTCCCAGCGAGATCGGGGTGAACAACTCTGAGGGCAGGGCACACTGCCTAGTTTTTATTTTGTATTTTTCTAAGTGGTAGGGCCAGTTTTGAGGGTAGGTTTGGACGTAGGACTATTTAATTTATTTGAATATAGACAAGCACCTTAGTATAGTTTGTTAGGAAGAAAACCTCCCTTTTTTCGTAATAGGGCCAGAAAGGAGTTTTCTTTTAAGTTAAATAAAACTCTTTGACAATATGTCCTCTGGTCTGAGCTTGTGGTTTGCCACAGATGGTGTCAGGAGTCTGATCGGTACCACCTGAGAGAAGGCTGAGGGTTCTGTATTGATTTCCAATAAATCAACTCAATCTCAACTCAATCTCAACGCAATTATTCTATGGCCAGGATAGATATGTTTATCAAAAAACTAAGCTTTGCCCGATACGGGAGTTATTCCAGTTTAAAGTCCACTCCTTTGGGTTGCATAGGGACCCAGCAAATTTCCAGTGACTAATGGATAGAGTGCTTAGACCATAATCACGACACAGTCTTTTCAGGGGCCTACTTGGACGATATAGTTATACAAAGTAACACCTGGCCCGAGCATATGCACCATCTACATGGGATCACTCGCATCTTGTGGAAAGCAGGACTACATACAAAGCCCAAAAAATGTCATCTAGCACAAACTGTGGTAAAGTATTTGGGATACTTTGTGTGGAATGGGTTGATTCAGCCCAAAATTGAAAAAGTCAAGCCCATATACTCAACAACAGTTCCCATAATGAAACAAGATCTTCAATCCTTCCTGAGGTTAACAGGATATTATAGGCAGTGCATTCAAAAGTATTCCACAATGACTGCCAGCCTCACCAATAGGTCAACCCCATAGGTCAGTGGCCTTAAAATGGATGTCTGGGGGGTGCAAGGCTCTTCAAAAAGGGAGTAGGTTGACTGTTTTTAATTAGACATATAGGCAGATATGGCATCTGAGGGGGGCTGGCAACAATACCTTTACTCAAGGGGGGCTCAGCATAAAATTTGAATACCACTGCCATAGATTGTGAGGTAGCCAAACTGGGCATTTTAGCATTCAAGTAATTTGATTATCTAAGGCAATATTTTAGAGGTATGGCTGCTGGTTAGGAATATATGTGTGAGAAGTACTGGTATTGTGGACTAGGCATTTTTATTAGGCAGAGTAGAAGATTCTCCAGATAATGATCACCTAAAAGCAAAATGCGTCCCATCAAATAATTTGTTGGAGATTTCATGTAGGGAAGCCTGCCATGATATGGCAAAAGCCATGATTTGATGGCCTTTATAATAGCGTATACCTCAGGAATATCTTATTATTATTATTTTTTTTATAAATGTTTTATTGGTTTCTCACAAACATACATTAAAAGAAAAACCTTTAACATTCCCTTTGACTTCATTTAAGTCTCCACAGCATCGCATAACATTTCATCATTTTAACATCTCAACATTAAATCATTTAAAATTTACAAATTACAATTTACAGCTACAATCTACCTTTACTTGTCATCCCTACCCTAAATTAGTCTTTTTTCTTTTAGAATCAGCTCCACAAATGTAATCACGGCCAGAACTAGACTGATCTTTTTCTCCAATAGTACCCACTACCACCATTCGTCAGCTGTCAGTTATCGTGTTTGAGTTAACTGAGCCCCTATGAAGAACATTTTAAGGTAATTAAATGCTTTACAACTTGTTACTAAAAAGAAAAGGGTTTCCACCTTTCCATTTTCCTCACAGAATCTACAGCGTGAATTTGCCACAGAGATTTGACGTCTGGCCAATTGTACTTCTCTAGTATCCATGATGTTAAATCGACATCTCAACAAGAGATTTCTATAATGCGCAGAGGGCAATTTTTGGAGGTACTTGGGGGACACCTGTGTTCTCCTTCCTCAATACACAGCTCAGTTTATCCTTTCCCCTGCCTTCCACTGTTTCAATCCAATCTTGTTTCTCAAGATGTATTTCCACTTTGCAAGGATTTGTTATGAGGTCACCCTTTTAGATGTTTTGATTCAATAAGAGCTCCTCTATTTTTAATTTCAAATGCCTCGAGGCTCTATCTTCCTAAATCTCCAGCATTTTCTATAGAGTGATATTATTTTCCATAGCACTATCGATGCCATAGATTGGAGCTAAAGCTTGTATCTTGTGGATACCACTGGCAGCAAGTCTGGAAGCCTTAATATCTTCTGCCAAAAGAAACCTTCCAGCAGCCCCCACACTTTCCATGGTAGGCTTGATAGGCATTCAGCGCCATATGTTAATACCTGTACCACCTTCTGTTTATCGAAGGTGATAAGCGGAATCATTGAAAAGATACCATATCTCTTGTGGATTGCAGTGCCCTGTGTAGTAAGCTTCTTCACTTTATCCCTAAGTGTTATGTTCTGACCCTTCTCATTAATATTTTTATTTATTACTATACCTAGGTAGATGATCGACTCTACCACCTCCAATGTCTGATCCTCAACCATCCATTTAAAGGGGTCTACTCGTTTGCTACACGCCGATGACCTTGCCATCACCTTTGGTTTTCTCACATTTATTTTCATTCCATTTATTTTTAAATAGCTATTGAATGCCTCCAGTATTCATTGTAGCCCAATGGGAGTTAGGTCCAAGAAAACAATGTCATCAGTGTATAGGATTCAAGGTACCTTAAATGCATTTATTTTTGGTGGCAAAGGCTTGAATTTCCTCTTGCGATTTTCCAAGATCTAACATATACAGACTAAAGAGCAGAGGTGCCAAGGTACAGCCATACTTTAGACCACAAATGGTATAGATGTTCCTCGACAGGGCCCCATCAGTAGATAGCATTATTTGAATAGATGTACAAGAGTATAGAGCTTGGATAGCCTCTAGCAGATTTGTCAGGCAGTTCAATTTTTTGAGTTTGGACCATAATCACTGCCTATCCTCCCAATCAAAAGCGTGTTCTAAATCAATAAAGGCCATGTAGATACAGGTCTTTGTCTCCACCACCCTCTGTTTCAGAATATTAAGAATAAACAGGTTCAATGGTGAACCCACTCCCCTCACAAAACCTGTCTGCTTGGGATCCAATCTACCAGTGGCCCAAGCACTTAAGTCCCGTAGTAGGACTGACGCATAAAATGTTCCCAAAGAAACAAGAAAGTCGATCAGGCAATAGTTCTTCGGATCACCTCGATCGCCCTTTTTGAAGATAGGTACCACAATGGCCTCCCTCCAGGACATTGGAACCTGTCTAGTTATCATAATCTGTTTAGAAAGGTCCATCATTAGCTTCCCCTATGCATTGATATTCAACTTTAGGTGAAACTTGAAAGGCCATCAGGGCCTGCTGCCCAAGATCAGCTAAGCTTACCCAACATAGCTTTTTCCTCCATAATATGAAACTCAAACGACCAACTATCACCTCTTATCCAATCATTTAATTAAATTAGATCCCGACCTCTTGCAAAAAGTCCAGAATAGTGGCTTACTCATTTTTCTTCTGTTATCTGGCCTATCATATGCACTGATCTAAGATTGCCCCCATTATTAATTAGGTCCCACAGATTTCTTGTGTTTTATCAAACAGACAACTTTCAGTGTTTTTTTTGGCATCTTTTTGCGTGCTACATGCTCTAGTTGCACCTACCCAATTTCTATATTTCTGTCTCGTAGCCTTATTTTTTCATTCGGCAATGGACCTTTCTCCCTTTTAAACCTTTATTATCAGCTCTGAAGCCTCTTCTTGCTATCACTTAGTCCTAGTCATAGGCATATTTGGATATAATAGATGTTTTACCTCCTTTATCGACGACTTGTCTAAAATCTTTGAGAATACATGCATATTCAACCTTATCTGGGTTTCTAACTATGGACACAGCATATACTTTAATGTCTCTTATGTTACTAGACAAGGAGTTCAGAATTCTAAGCTCAACTGTTGAAATGGACAGTTTTCCCATACATCTTTTGAAATGTGGGAGGTGGACCTAAGAATCCTAATGGAAAACTACCCCTTTGTTTATTCATCTAGTATTGTTTGTCCTAACACAAGGATAGTCTTGAATGTAATGGAAAGTGCCTTACAGGCAACTGGACACCACATTGGGAGCAAATATGAAAATAGAAATATGAGGAAATACCATCTGTCAAAGGTGCAAAGCCCTGACTTCATTGATTTTTATTAATTCATAAAATGATGTTATGTTAAGTTATGTTAAAGGTGCTTATACCATGCACTGTTGCCACCTAAGTTGTTTCTTTGTGCTCTGGTGGCTGTGTAAAGCAAGGGGGAGGCAAGTAAGTTAGTTGGACTAAGTGGGAGAAAAGAACAAGAAAGCTGTGATGTACTGTTGGCAGCTTCAGTTCGTTTGATACTTTCCTGAGTGTAGATTCATTTTTCAGTTGGTAGTTAAGAGGTATGCCCAAATGTGGCCCTCGTTACACCCATTCCACTCTCAGCACAGCGACAGAGAAACAACCCTTCCTGCCAATCATGGATGTATCTAAGAGTTGAGAAGCTCATCTTACTCAGACAACTTCAGACCATGCCTAGATGACAGCATGGACGAGATGCAGCTGTCATCGATCGAATAAGTAGACTGACTGCAACCTTGAAGAACGCTGATGATGTCACAACTGACATGAGGCTGATAATAGTTACCCTTACAAGTCGTAGCAGAGCACAGTCGCTAAGACCTTTCGGCATTAAGTTCATCTTTTTCCCGGCGAGTACCCGCGAGGACCAAATTGAAAATCCACGTGTGGTTACTGAGAAGGTCGTCAGGAGCCACCTTGGAGAAATTCCTACCCACTCCCCGTGGGATGCCAAGCAGACCTTACGGCAGAGTGGCAGATTGTGGGAGAGGCGGTGCCCAAGAAGCATCAGCTGATCCATGGAGTGTAAGTACAGACTCAGCCATATTACAAATATTGGGGAGGGGAAAGTGTTGTTTGTTGTTGTATCTATATGTTTTTGTGAAGGTTCCCTGTTTCCAGGCATGTTAGCTAGGTACCGGATGAGAAAATAAAAAAGACATCTCTAGGCGCTAGCTTAGTTTGCGGATGAAAAACATTTACAAGACAATAAAAGGATACCTGTTTTCTAGGCAGTTAAGCCTGGTTTACGGATGAAACACTTGTGTTTAGGTGCATTATAAATGCCATATCATATCATATCATTTATATAAGGATCCCTGTGTCTAGGCACTAGTGTAGCTCACTTAGGTTGCAGAAGGTGGTTTCTTAGTTTATCTCATTGAGATGTGCTCTTATGTGCAGCGGTATAGAAGAAGGACCACATGATTTTGGTATTCCCTGTCATTTAAGCGGCTGGAAGACAGCCGTGTGTTATATCATTTGCATTTTTGTGTCTTGGGTTGTTGTAATAACTGGGAGTGTATTTGAGCATTACGATTTTTCTTTTGCGCTTGTGACGTCACGCATAAATTTGTTGAATAGGAAGTGGTACATTTATGTGGGAACGATGGCCTGCAGCTGCAGTAAGGGCACAGATGGTATGGTAAGAGAGAAAGAGAGAGAGAGAGATAGAGAGAGAGAGAGAGAGAGAGAGAGACGGAAAGTGTTGATAATGACGATGGGTTTTTAACTTGATGAAATGATGTTGAAATTATTATGTGGTGTTATGCCATGTATGCTAGGCTCGAGGAGCACAGAAAGAAATTGTGGTTTGCCCTTTAAGGGCGGCGAATACAGTGTGGGCGGTGAGCGGAGCATGCTCTTATTGATGGTAGTGAGCCAGAGATGCTGGCAGAGTGGTTTGAGAATTGTCACAGTTTTGGAGAATGTAACTATAAATGTACACCTTTACAAATTAACGAGGTATTTAAACGTGTCAAAAATCCTGATTTGAGGTCAAGTAAGTATCGGCAGTGGGGCGGTGGCCAGCTTCCCGAGCATGAGCATGTAGCTCTCTAGTGCTCCCGGGCCCCCAGACAAGATTCAGATGGAATCCTGCATTTCTTAACACATACCACCGCCAAAAATAGATCCCCAGCTTTGGGAGCCTGGGATGCATGAGTTGTTTGGCTGGCAAGGTACAAAGGTGCCTCTTGTGATTCCTCAGAAACTCGTTGCCGGTGGGAGAGCCAAAGCTTAAGATGGCGGCCAGCGCCATGAATTCCTGAAAAGGCCATTGCAGGCAACTTACTGTGCAGAGGTGTGTGGCGGTCCGCACTGCAGGAGAAGTGATGGCAGAGTGAGAATCTTGTTGGCGTAGGAGCTGGGATTGCAACCGGCCCTGAGAGGGAGGACTGGGAGAGCCAGCACAGCAACCGAGGCAAGGATCTGGGTGCTGTGCCTGGGGAAAATAAAGAAACGGATGACGTATGCTCGCAGAGACCGAGAGGAGACAGCCAAAAGAGATGCACATCACTGATCTCGGAGGCACAGCGGGGTACGTTCTGTTGACACAGTCAATAAAAGCAGGCAATGGTGAGCGAAGAAGGGTTGCTGGGGAGACACCTGTATCCTTTGAAGCACAGCAATTTATGTGCTGTTAAAGCAATTAAACACTGGTAGGCAACTGCGAGTGTAAAGAGGTGCTGGAGAGGCAGTATCACGTTCGGGAGCTGCAACTGTGGTGAGTGCATGCAGTACATAGTGGTGGGGGCTGATGAACCACTGAGTGACCCTGACCTGTGCCATAAAGGGAAAATCATTCTAAATACATTACACCGCGCTGCCCCACTCCATCTGCTCTGTCTAATCAGTGAGAGGGACCAACATATAACACCCCTCCTGAACTTGTATTGGATTGAAACAGGTGGGGTGGGAAGCGTCTCCGAAGAGGAGGGGATGACCTCTGGAGTGCTGCACCTTAGGGTGCCGTTGTCACAGACGTGGGGCCCAAAGACTAGCACAGTGATTCACCTGCCGGGAATGTACTGTTTGGAAGGCCCAGGTTGAGGAGGCAGATGTCTTGGAGAAGGGCCCTGATTCCAGTGATACACGGTGGCAGGGTGGAGAGAGACCCATTTTGGAGGACAACACTGTGGAGTGCAGTTCAGGGAATCTGGTGAAGCACTATACACCACCCCTGCAATAAAGGAATAACCTGCAAGGAAGAAAGCCAGTAGCAACCGCAGAGAGAGGGTAGGGGATAGACCTAGAATGAGACAAGGAGTTGCACAGAAGGGACTGGCAAAATGGTAAAGGGCCAACAAACAATGGACAGATATACTGACACCAAGAGTAAGCGACAGAAACATGAGGATGTGGGGCAGATGCTGGAGGTGGGGATAGCTGGAGGGTCCAGGGGAGTGACTCTGGAGTCCCTAATGGAAGCCATTCATGCCACAAAATCCTCCCATTAGGGGAGCATCAAGGAGGTGGAAGTGGATGTTTCCTTAATTAGGGTGGTCTTAAGGAAAGTCTGTGTAGGTGTCATGGAAGTGTATCAAAGACTAAGCAATGTGGAGGATGACTAGCAACACCTTAAAAATCAGATTGCCGGTTTGGTGGGGGTGACGGAAACACTGGAAAGGAGAGCGGAAGAGGCAGAGGGTCGATCTCGATGATGTAATTTCCATCTGATAGGGTTCTCAGAGGGGAGGAAGTACCCAGTACTTAACTCTTTGTGGAAAACCTCATCCAGAAGACTCTTGGAGTAAAAGGACTTTCAAAACTCTTTACAGTTGAACGAGCGTGCAGGATCCCAGGAAGGGCCCCTCCACCTCGGGGACCACTGAGAGTGATAGTAGCTAAGATACTGAATTTCCGAGAAAGAGATGGTATTCTGTTGGAATCTTGAAGAGTAGACTACTATGAGGTGGGGAATACAAAGCAACGCATCTTCCCAGACTTTACGTTGGAGGAGCAGAAGCAGTGAGGACCTACAATGTTGTGAGACGGTGACCCTGAGAACTTAATCTCAATTACCTGATGTTTTCCCCTGCTAAATTAAAGGTAATAGCGGATGGCCTGTGTCACTGCTGGAGGTCTGGAACTGGTTGGACTCAATGCCACAGCACTCAGGACTGTAAGGTGGGGGGGAGTGGGCACACCCCAAGCAGCTGACTGAGCCTCGTGCAAGATGGGCAATAATGGGTGGACGGGTGAGGGCCTAGTTTGGGGATGTGATTGTCGTATGTGTTGGAGAAGGGGAGATGGATGAAGCAATAACTTTTGGAACAGGTGGGATGGGGCAGAGGAGAGACCCTATGTGCTCCTGGTTGTTCATCTGCAGAAGGGGAGAGGAGCATGGAGAGAATGCCCGGGGGCTAAGAGTAAGTGGGAGGTGGAAGGGATTAGTTGGGAGTGAGGGTTTGGGGGAGAGAGGGTTTGGGGAATTTACAGAAGTTAGGGAAGCAGGGTGGAAGGGTGGGGAATGGGACAATGAAAGTGAAGAAAGGATGGTTCTATTCATTCTTTGAAAAGTTTTAGATATAGGATTAGAGATATGTGGGTTGGGGCAGCCAAATGGGAGGTAGAGATGGAGACTATATGTAACCAGTGAAAGCCGAGGAGGTGATGCGGGCCAGGGCAAGGAATGGACATGGAAAGGGAACCCATTATGAGAGAGGAAAAACTGAAAATAGGGACATGGAATCTTCGGGATGTAAGAAAAAACTCTAATGACAGCGAGTGGGAGGACTTCTAAGAAGGCACAGGAGAAGGCACAGGGTACAAGGTGCACTATTATAGGAGATCCACATAGTCCGAGAAGATTTAGAAGCATTTCATAAACAATGGTGAGGAACTGTACTGGGAACCTCTTACTTGTCCCTTGCCAGAGGATTGTTGATTTGGGTGGTGGCTGGGGTCCCCTTTCAGATGGAAAAGGTTCTAATGGATGAAGTTTGCAGGAAAGTGGTGCTTTCGTGATGGCTGGAAGGGAAAGCAATATGTGTAGTGACTCTTATTTACCGAATGTGGACGATAACTACTACTTCCCTACAGTGATGGACTTGGCAGGGGCATATTGGGAAGGCCTGTTCATTTGGCGAGGTGACTTTAACTGCTGGATCCAAAAACTGGAAAGCACTGGGACGCCGGGGAATCAACTACACCAGGCGGCGAGGGCATTGAGAAAGGTAATGGAGGAACTAGACTTGGTGGAATTGTGTTGTGAAACACATGGGGAGGAAAGGGAAACTCTTTTTTTTTCAGGAGTACATGGTTCATACTCCCGATTGGATTCCATCCTAGTGGGCAGGGGAGACTTTCACTTGTTTGAGGGGACAGATGTTCTGGGGCGTACCCTGTCAGATCACTCTCACCTAGTGACAAGGTTGCAGGGTCCAAGGCATAAGACTCCAAGGAGATTATGGCATTTGCAGACTACGGCCGGAATACTGAGTTATTGGAAGAATTAAGGGGTGAGGTGAAACGGTTCTTAGAAACTAATGAGGGATCAGTGGAGGCAGCCAGCACTTCATGGGAGGTGGTTAAAGTCACGATTAGAGGGGTCTGCATATCGAAAGTTGTGGTAATCAGAAAGGAGCTGCAGAGAGTGTTGAAAACTGTGGAAAGGTTGGTGGCGGAGCTAGACAGAGAAGCAGCTGCGCAAAAGCAGTTGAAAGAGCAACTAATCCAGGCGTTGACTGCACATGGTAGGGTTCTGACCGCACTGTCAAATTTTGAGGGTAGCAGGCAAGATATAAGGATCCACAGGGAGGGGGACAAAACGGGGAAATTACTAGCCTGGCTGATAAGTAGAGAACAGCAGGGACACACAATAGCCCATATTAGGAGGGATACACGTGAATTGATCTGCAGTCAGGAGGGGATTAATTAAACTTTCAGAGTATTTTATCAACACCTGTATACAAGTGAGGGACTGTATTCAAAGGAAGAGGCAGATGAGTTATTAGATATGGTGCAGTTGCCGAAGCTGGATGCAGAATTAAGGGAAGGGATGGAAGGTCTGATTGAGGATGAGGACATAGGGAAATTGTTGCAGACAATTAAAAAAAGTAGAGCCCTGTGTAGTGACGGCTTCCCGATGGAATTCTACAATGAATATGTGGATCTGTTGATCCCGCAGCTTAAAAAGGTATATGAGGAGGCATTTTAGAGGGGATTCTCCCTGCCTCTATGAGTGAAGCAATTATTAGAGTGATATTGAAGGAAGGGGAGGACCCTTCGAATTGCGTGTCTTAGAGCCAAATCTCGCTGTTGAATGTAGACACAAAAATCCTGGGAAAGATTATGGCAGCAAGGCTGTCAAAGGCAGTCCCAGGTTGGTGCATTGGGACCAGTGCGGGTTTATTGGGGGACAGAATACAACAATGAACATTAGCCATCTACACCACATGATGGACCAGGTTCAAGCCTGGGAGGAACAGATGGCAATTGCCTCTTTTGACGCAATGAAAGAATGGGGCTGGTTGTTCCTGGTATCAGAGGCACATACCTTTGGGGAGAATATCTGCCGATGGTTGAGTCTACTCTATAATCAGCCGGTGGTGGCGGTGAAGACAAATAACTGGGTGTCAAAGTAGTGGATGCTGGGTAGAGGGCCCCAAAGGGATGCATGATCTCGCCGATCCTATCTTGTATGGTGCTGGAACTGTTGGCGGGATTTCTGCGCCAGGAGATGGGTGAGGCAGGCATTTTGGTGGGAGGGATACAACATGTAATCTCGCTATATGCTGATGACCTGCTGTTCTATGTTGGGCACCCACAGGATAATATGCAGATTATGCTCAGAACTTTCAAAAGCTATCAGGTTTTCAGATCAATATGGATAAATCCCTTCTTTTTCCGTTGAGTGGTCTTACAAAGGAGAATACAGCCGGTTTACCAGATTGGGGGATTAGATGAGATGGAGAATCATTTCAATATCTGGGGATACAGGTGTTTCATGACATAGAAAATACTTTTATGTACAACACTGGGAGAGCCTTGATGAGGAAAGGGGAATGATTTAATTTTTGTAGAAAGCTTCCTTTGTCACTTATGGGGAGAGTTGTGCTTTGCAAAATGGTGATACTGCCAATATTGCTTTATTATTTTGCTAATATGCCATATGTGATTAAAAAGGTGTTCTTCAATATGTTGGATAAAACGATTGGGGAATTGCTGTGGAATACAGGGAGAAGAAGGGTGTTATTAGCAACTCTGCAGCACCCTTGATCGGATGGTAGCCTCGAGTTGTCAGATTATGAGGCATATTTTATAGCAGCAGAGTAGCAGATGGTTTTGGAATGGGGAGATACAGGCGGTGAACTGGTGGGGACCATGCCGGAAATCCAGCGAGGGGCGGAGCTCTTATGAGGCACGATAGAGGGTAGACGGAAGACAAATGTGTTTCAGACGATTAGTGAGGTATGGAAGAAGTATATGGGAAAGAGGCGGATGGTAGAGCACATAGTCGAGATTTGCAGTGGAGTGCAGATTTGAAGCTGAAGCAAATACTTGGGAGGATGGGTGTGGGACGGTTTTGAATGCTGGGGTGTAGGTAAGTGGGAGATCTATTTGAAGGAGACAGGTTGATGACGTTAACGTAATGGAGTACATGCTATTGGTTCCCCAAGGAATTTTTCTTATGTATGGGGTGGTAGTTAAAAGATTGGCAGAAATATGGACAGAGATACCGAAGTAACACAAGGTTAGTCCATTGACCAGATAGGGGGTAGGGCCAACATTACTCGTATTCATCAAGCATTAAAGAGTGAAGTTCCCCTAAAGGAACTGGTGTTCAAGAGCAAATGGGAAGAGGAAAGGGGCTTTCAGATATTGGAAAAGGAGTGGGTAAAAGTTTAGGAGCAGGTCCGCATGATTTCGCGAAATGCTAGATTCCAATTGATTCAGTTTAACATCTTACATAGGATATACATAACTCCATCCAAACTTCATGCCATAAATACAACCTTCAGTTATGAGTGTCTGCATTATGGGATAGGGCTTACAGAGAATAGGCATATGATTTGGGGATGCAGGGTCATTGCATCTTATTGGGGAATTATTATTACAATCATCAACAAGCTGTTAGGTCTACTTTGGATTGTGACCCAAAGGTGTGTCTAGGGGGTATTCTCCCAGGTAGACAGAGCTACAAAATGATAAATTGGATGAATTGGTGTCTACTGACACTGGCCAGGAGACGAATAGCTATTGCCTGGAAGCAACCCCAGGGGCCGTCTATGGAGCAATTGCAGGTGGATATACGCAGGTGGGGGATGGTGGAGTTGGAGAAGCTGGAACCAAATAGTGAGCCAGTTCAGGAGGAAGGGAAAATGGTGGACTGGAGCCAAGTGTTAAATGTGTTATGCTCCTCAAAAGACTTGAAGCCCCCATGGCCAGGGGAAATGAGGGCAAGCTGAGGAGTAATCCAACTGATGATAGAATGGGTGGATAGGGAGAAGATTGTGAAACAGGGTATGCTACGGAGAGATGAGAGAAAATAGAGGGAGGAGATAAGACGGCTGTGAGGAGTAGAAGGGGTGGGGTGTTTTGGGTTGACTGTTTAAATACAATATCATTGATACAGTCTAGGGATGAAAACAGGGACAAGTGGGGAGAGGTGGGCTGGTGGGATTATTTTTGTTGGTTGTTTATGAAAAATGTTAATAAAATATTTGGGAAATAAACGTAATTATCAGCAGTCAAAAGGTGACGTGCTGCCATGGGAGATACACCCCTTCAACATTTGTGAAAGTCCCTTCCACGGTATCAAGACAAAATGCACAAGTGTAGCATGGAATGGACTCACGATACAGAGGGAAAAATGGCAAAGCCATGGCCCTAGGAGGGCAGTCTTTCCAAATAGGTGCTGCAAAACATGACCATGTATTGAAATGTCACCTATAAAGGGAAGACATTGAGCAACAGATTAGCTATAATGGAGCTATGAAAAATGTTTCAGAATGGGGAAGAGGACCTACCCAAGAAAGAGGGAATGCTGAGACAACGCGATGTTGGGGGCGGAGCACCCATGACTCCTGCTCCTCCTCAAACCACAGACACCACAAAAGAAAGCCAGGGATTTTGCACCTTGAAGGAATTAAAATAAGCAGCAGCATATACCAATCCCGTTTATGCACCACCCGCGTATAGCAGCAAGGACACCCTTAGCGGCGCAAACAGTCAAATAAGAGAATAGAGGCTATAAATGACAAATGGAAGGAGCGCAGTGACCTGCAAGCGAAACTGAAAGGAGATGACAAAGGGTATTGGGAGATAGTGAGGATGAAAAAGGGGCAGTCTTGGAGATTCTAGAATGGCTGGCAGCGGAGTAGCAGCTTAACTCAACTGCTCTGGACCTCTCCCTGAAGAAATTTATATGAGAAATTATAATGAGTTCCAAGAAGAAGATGGATGTAGCTGAAAACCCTGCCTCAAAGAAACCCAAGCAGGTCCCTGAAATGGAGGATACCCCAAGCCTCTCAGACGTCTACAAGACTATTCTTCAGGTGGCTCAAGATGTTTCTGATATTAAGCTGACTATGGCTGAGCTCAATTTGAAAACTGGACTGTTGGATGGCAGGGTCACGGATTTGGAAAAATCTTCACTGACTATGAGCTCTGAGATTGCTGGCAGCTTCCAGGCTTACAATAACCTGAGGTCTGACTTAAAGAAAGAGAAAGAACAGCGCTTGGATTTGGAAATGAAAATCAGGGCTAGAAACATCAGATTGGTTGGTGTGGAGGATTCTGCTGGGAATGAAGATTTGCCTTCACTGGTTTTTCAAGTTTTCAAGGACAGTTTTCATTGTACCACTATCAAGTTGGAAGATATTGATAACATCTTTCGGATTGGTAGACACTTGAGTGATAAAGCAAGGCATATCTTGGTATCCTTTTTGAATCTCAGGTCTAAGGAATGCTTGATGAAGGCTGCCAGGCAGGTGGGGAATGCTACATTCAAAGGTAAAGCTGTCTTTATTTATCCTGACTTTCCTAAAGAAATTCTAATTCTGAGGCGGTCTTTTAAGGGGGCTAAAGAATTAGCCAGACAGCTTACACTGAAGGCTTTTCTCAGCAGAAATAATATTTTGACCATTGCCTTTCCGGATGGGGAGAAAAGCACATCTGATTCTGCCTTGCTCTTGAGTGGCTGGAGACTTATAAGAGGAGCCTTTCTGGGCCAGCCCTCGATATGGAGTGAAGTGGGACCTGCATTCACATCCCCCCTTCCCCCTTTGGATTTTTGGACACTTTTTTGTTTTCATGGTCACTTTCACAATATTCCCTTTGTGTTTTGGACATTAAAATGGCGCCGTGGGCATGTGGCAGTTAACGTTTAAAAAAGGCGTTTGGAACTCATCTTGCCTTTTGTTCGCTGTCCGAGTGCGTGGGGCTTGGATCCTGTCTCGCAGCCGTGGTCCGCGCTGCCAGCTGCGTTCGGACTTGTCGGAGTAAAGGACCTGTCATCTCTTCCGTGTCATGTGATGTGGCCACGTTTGCGCGTCCTAGTCAGCTGCTCGGCCGACGTATGTTCACTGGGCCTGCCGCTCAGCATGGGCGCCTGCCCGTGGTTCCAGACGGCAATTGGATTTGTTTCCTGATTCGATCAGGTTGTGGTGGCGGAGCAATCATAGGATCATGCTTCCGGTTGTAGCGGTATGTGGGCTGTTTCTCGTGGTGTGGCCTCTGCCCCTTGGATGTGTTTAGTCGGCGCTATGGGCCTCCTTTCCGGCATGTGGATACTGAAGCTTGACTGCAGCAGACTTCCAATTGAGTTGCTATGAGGATCACTCTGTGTATGTATGGCGTTTTCTATCGTGCAATCCAGGCAGTGAGGAGAGGTACACTAGCATAACGAGGAGGGAGGAGGGGCAGGTGAAGTGGGTCCTGCTGCTGGGGTCTCAGACCAGCGGCCGACGAGGGGTCCTGTGAAGAGCAGAGCCTTCGTTTTCGGCATCAAGTGAATGAGTCCCATTGTTCGGCCTTTCATATTTTCGAGGACCTACCTGCCGCAAACAGCCATGACGTTTCACCCTTCAGTTGGAGTACACATGAGGACAGATGGCGGGCTGCCACTGCAGCTGCTTTAGGTACAACGTGCTTCTATCTGGTGAATGAAGAGTAGAGGAGGTGGGGCAGGAGCATTCTTGGGAGAGATGAAAACTTCTGCAGATTCTATCCTCCCCAGCATATGTTGTTTTCCATTTACAGACGGAATCGGCACTTAAAGTTATTATTACAATCTCTTGCAGGACGTATGTATTCGTCGTTCTATTGCCCAATGAAGGGGCAAAGCTAGCACGTATCCCTTATTCTAACTCCCCAACTTTGGTGGAAGTCCTAAAACATGCACAAAATATGCAATACGGCTGAATACAGCCAGTTTTTCGACCCTACCAAACCGGAAAGAAAACTAATGCTAGTCACAGTGACCTTGTGAACTGGGTGACAAGCCTGGGGGGTGTGGCTGGCAGGCATCGGCAAGTCTGACAAGTTGTCTCCATGTCAATTGGGACATCACCTTTTTCCAGGCCTATGCTTAAGCTTTTGAATAACTCCTGGATTTTTTAGAGTAGTATGGGCCTGCTTCAAAGGGACAAATTTGAATTACTCTTCTTCCATGTCCCGCTCCTCGAGCCTGGACCGCAGGTGCGTCCTTTCAAGGGAAGCCTGGACCTGACAAAGCTGGATCATCTTGACGCCATGAGACTGAGGAGTGGAAGGGATGCATGGGCTGGTGTTTGGTGCACCCCATGGGCTTGTTTACTTCCATGGGCTTCTCCGTTCCGTGGCAGCATGTACTGAGTCGCTCCCACATTGCTTCGTGTCGCATGTTTAGTCCACGGTCCATGATTGGGAAGCATGCCTTTTTATCCCCTGCTTTTTCCTTTCATCTCCTGTACTCGTACTGCAACTGATCTCCTAAATATCAGATCCACTTCTACCTTTTGTTGTGTTTTGGTCAAGAAGAAATGTTCAGCTGTCATTTTTATGGAATTGTTGTGCTGTAATGACAGACCTTCACTTGGAGGAGTTTCTAGAGTGACATGTCCCTCTGGCCACCACATGGACAGGTGCAAGTAGTGGCGTTGTCAATCTCAGCATCATGGTGGGAACTGGAATGTTACTGAAGGTTTGTGGATGTAAAAGGGATCAGAATGCGGGCAGTTTTCGTTTTCAGGAGCAAGGATGACTTGGGTGTTGTGCGTCCAATGTTCCTATGCTTAAATATCTTTCCATTACTTTGTGGGTTCAGTTTGATACCGGTTTCTGCTTTAAAGGTTCCTATTGTTTGTTGGGTCAAGGGGGGGGTGGAGGGTTTGGGTGTGAGTGCAATCTTCGTAATGGGTTTTTGATACGGTTTTTAGAAAATTATTACTTGTGTTATACAATTGATGGACTCTGGGTTCCTTTGGGAGAGGTCCTGGGGAAGGTTTGGAATGTTGTTCAAATTGTTTTTTAGGCTGAATAGACTTCGCAGTCTTAACTGTTCTTTTTGTTTTATACTTTTTGTTTTTTCTCTATGTTTAAGTGTAGGGCCTTTTTCAGGTTTTTTATGTACTGTTTTTGCATATGATGTTTTAGTCATACAGGGTGTGAAGATGGCTTCGTGTGCTGGCGGGGCGGGCAATGATCTCTGTATGGTCTCTTGGAATGTGAATGGGATCAATAACTTGCTTAAGAAGAAGAAAGTCTTTCACATGTTGCAGGATATGCATGCTGATATCTGTTTTTTACAAGAAACTCATATTTTGGCGGACGAAATCTCTAAGCTAGAAAAGGAATGGGTTGGTTCAGCTTTTAGTTCTTCATTTTCGTCAAGGTCCAGGGGAGTTGCCATTCTGTTTCGGAAGAAACTGCCCATTAAAGTTTTAAGAGAGTGTGCCGACAGGGATGGTAGGATGATTGCCTTGTTGGTGGAAATTCAGGGGGAACTGTTGACGCTCTGCAATGTGTATGCTCCGACAGTGGACGATGGCTCTTTTTTTAGAATGGTGGCGCAGACCCTATTAGAATTGAATAATCCTAATATTCTACTCGGGGGTGACTTTAATACTGTGGTTGATCCTATACTTGATAGAAGTCAGGTCAGGTGAGTGCTACGTTGTGATCATCATCATCGGGCGCTTAGATCACTCTTGGAGGAAATTAATTTGAAAGATTCTTGGCGCCTGAGGAACTTGGACAGACGTCAATATAGTTTCTATTCTAATGCACATAGTGTGTTTCCTAGGCTAGACATGTTTTTTGCGGGTGGTAATGTTTCGGAAAATATTGTCTCTAGTGATATTGGTAATATTTTGTTGAGTGATCATGCCCCTGTGGTGATACATATGAAACTTAAATTTCGGAGTGTACGGACTTTCTCTTGGAAACTGAATACCTCAATCTTATTGGATGATGATATATTGGAGCGGATTGTCTCGGAAGCTAACTATTTTGTTGTGGAGAATCGCTCAGAAGAGGTCAGTGTGGCGAACACATGGGAAACATTTAAATGTTGTATGCGTGGTGTCTGTTTAGGGCTGTCTAGTGGTAAACGTAAGAGGGAGGAGAGAAAGAGACAGGATCTTGACCTGCGTATTGGGGAGATCTCTAGGGATCTGATGCTAGATGCGACTGATTCAGTGAAATTGGCCTCTTTGAAAAAACTTAAAAAAGAAATGGAAGAATTTTTGTCGCTGAGGGCAGAACGTGGCTTGTTCTATTCCAAGTGTGCATACTTTGAAAAGGGTGAACGTTGTGACAGATGGCTGGCATACCGGTTGAAGAAAAAGATTTCGGAGTCAGCAATTGCTTCTATGCTTGACCAGGAGGGTAGGATTACATTCGATCCCATCAAGATTAACTCAATCTTTCGAGACTTCTATGAGAATCTATATAGCAGTGAGGTGGGTGTAACTGGTAGGGGGAGGACTTTTTTGGTAGTTTAAACTTGCCTAAGATTCAGGATGCTGAACGTGATCTTCTTGGTGATATGATAACGGTTGATGAGATCAAAAGTGCTATTTCAGAACTGTGGGTAAATCGCCGGGCCCTGATGGCCTCCCTTGTGAGTTTTATCGGATCCTCCCGAACTCGGCCTTAGAGCTCTTGAGAGATATGTTTGTTTCCAGCAAATTGACTGGGACGTTGCCCAAAAGTACTAACCATGCGTCTATTTCGGTCTTTTTGAAAAAAGGCAAGGACTGTAATCATCCGGCTAATTATCGTCCAATCAGCCTTATTAATACCGACAATAAGATTCTCGCCAAGGTTCTTGCTATGCGCCTGGGGCACTTTCTGCCTGTTTTAATTGGTGGGGAGCAGTCAGGATTTATGAAAAATCGGAGTATGTCAAGTAATATCAGGAAATTGCTGATTACCATGGAAATGGCGGACAGGATGGACTGTGAAGCCGCTGTCCTTTCCCTTGATGCGGAGAAGGCCTTCGACAGGGTTAGTTGGGATTTCTTGTTTTCAGTACTGAGGAGAATGAATCTGGGTGAGGATTTTGTTTCTTGGGTTGCTCTCTTATATGCCAAACCAACGGCTGCTGTTAAGACTAATGGGGTGGTGTCGGAACCTTTTTGTTTGCACCGAGGCACGCGTCAGGGTTGGCCTTTTTCTCCTTTATTATTCATTTTGGCGATTGAGCCTCTTGCAGTTTGCATCAAAAATGAACCGGCGTTACATGGTGTTAAATGTTGGGGTGTTGTACAGAAGGCTTGGCTTTATGCGGATGATCTCTTGTTGGTGTTGCAGAATTTGGGAGAATCCCTGCCCTGTCTGATGAGGATTTTGTCGGATTATCACGATTGTTCAGGATATAAGATTAACCGCTTGAAGTCCGAAGTGTTGCCCCTGTCCAACCGGTGTGATAAAACTCTGGTTACGGGACTAGGTTTCACCTGGTGTGATGTGAGGTTGCGCTATTTGGGGGTGTGGTTAACGTACCCAATCTCCCGTATGGTAGATGAAAACATGAGTACTGTTATTCGGGATTGTAAAACGGATTTGGAAAGATGGTCACTACTTAATCTTTCCCTGTGGGGTAAGGTAAATGCCCTGAAAATGAATTTGACACCCAGAATTAACTTTGTATCTAGCATGCTTCCGTTGAAAATTAATAACTGTTACTGGAGTGATCTGGATCGTCTAGTTCAGGAATTTTTATGGGACCGAAAACCTCCGAGACTTCGTCTGTGGAAGTTGCAGCTTCCAGTACATTTGGGTGGTTTAGGTGTTCCGAATTTTAGGGCCTACCATTTGGCCTTTTCCGCTCATTCTTTTGTACCGTTTTTGTCGGATGATTTGGACAGCTGGGCGGTGGCGGAGTCGAGTGCCTACGGGCCGTTGGGCCCGGAAGCCTTGATGACAACTAATACAAAGATTCCTGGTGGCAGTCTGTTGACAACGTCATTCTTGCGCAAGTCATGGATTGAAGTCTGGTCATTGTTAGGTCGTGATGCATTCAAGTGCAGGAGTGCCTCTATCTGGTTGAATCCGAGGATTAGGGATAATTCTAGGACAATTTTCTGGCCTGAATGGTTTTTGATGAATATTAAAATGGTTTCTGATTTAGGGAATCAAGAACGATGGTTGACAGCTGCTGAGCTGAAAGAGCGATGGCATTTTGATGGTATTTCTGACTCGGCTTATAGACGCCTGAAGAAGGCAGTAGGTGAGGTGGACTGGTCAGACTCTTGGGATGTGAAGGCTTTGCTGACTGAATCAGATGTGAAGGGAGGTGGTTTGGCCAGTAGACTGTACAAGTTAATTGTTTCGCATTATCGGAGTAATGACAATTTACGGGGAATTTGGAGTGAAAGGATTGGGTCTGACATTGACTTAGATGCCTGGCGGAATATGTGTGGTAATGTCTCTATGTGTTCACTGAATCTGGGTGAACGGTCTCGGCAAATCAAGATCCTGAATCGTGTATACTGGTGTCCAGAAACACTTCATAAGAGAGGCATGTCAGACAGTGCTGGATGTTGGGGTTGCGTTCAGGCAGTGGGGTCATTGGAACACATGTTGTGGAGCTGTGTGCGGGTCAGAGATTTCTGGTGTGAGGTGTGTGATGTGTGTGTCAGGATTGTTGGAGGGGGGCCTGTCCTGGATTTTAGGACGGTGATTCTGGGGGATGATTCTGGGTTGGACGATGTCAGTTCTGCACACAAAAAGTGGATTTTTCGTGCATTTATTGTGGCCAAGAGGCTGATTCTTCGTGGGTGGAAAGGCCGGGTCCCTCCTTCCTTCGAGGAGTGGATTCAGGAGATGCATTGCCTGTCAAGGACAGAAAAGTTGATATACAAACTGAAAGGTAAATTGTTCTCATATGAGAAGATCTGGAATGTGTTTAATGATTTCTTTTAGTTGTGTTTCCTTTCACGCATTCTTTCTACAGTTTTGATTATTGATCGGTTATATATTTATGTATATTATAAGTATTTTGTATATATTGTAAATAAATGAATAAAAAAAAAAAAGAAAAAGGGGCAGTCTTGACAAATGACTGGGTAGGAGGACAGATATTGCTCAAATTGAATGGAAGGGCTGCAGAAGAGCATGAATGTATGGGAGAGGAAGATCCGAAATGTAAGGGACTGGAAGAAGCGGGCAGAGAATGAGCAGATGATGGAGAAAGTGGAGAGAAGAGAAAATGGAAATTGAGCACCTGAAAAGGGAAAGTGAAAAGGCAGAAGAAAAGAAAAGGGAGGAAAGAGGGAGGAAAAGGCAGAAGGAGATAGAGGAACATGAGATGAGAAAACCAGAGGAAGAAAAGGAGAAGCAATTGCAAGTGAAGAGAGAGAAGAGATAATCAGAAATTGAAATACTCCTTACAGATGGTCGTCACATAGAGGAAGAAGAGAGGGATAAGAGACAGGAACTGGAAAGAGACAGACATAGAGAAAGACGACTCAGGGAGATAGCAGACATTTTGATGGGTGCAACATGTCTAAAAGATGATGAGGAAGATGGGATATGACTGAGGATAGGGATACTGTACAAGAGCAGGAGGGATAGCACCTCTGCCTGAAAACAAGCAAGAGTCTATCAGGCTCTCCATTGAGGGGGGAAAGTGATTCATTAAACAAGTTAATGGGGAAACAACAGGGAAAATGAATGTTGAGGATATTTAATTTTGAAGGTGAGGCAGAAGAGGACGGTGATGACAGTATCGGGACCATGGGATCAGATGAGGACCTAGGGAAAGTGACAATGATGAAGGGAGGAGGCCTTGCCGTCCCTCCAAAGAAATGAGCCCTGAAAGAGAGACAATGTGGGGAGGAGAGGAAGACACTGAGAAAAATAAGGGACACCCCGAAGGACGCAGTGAGGGTCCCAAAGATAGGTCACATAGGGCATCATTGCGATTTGGGTGGTATCCCATCGGTAAATCTGCCGCAATACCACCCAAACAAATTACCTTTACCATCATTTGGTCCGGCAGTATTTTCGCTGTATTAGAAGTGGTGGTGACAGTGTAATTCCCCATTTATTTTAAGTCCATTGGACTCAATGGGGCTTTTTTGGCAGGAATTACTGTGGCTGAATTACCACCACAACACCAATTATTTAGCAGTACGGACATTTTCTTTGCGTCAGTTGTTCCAGAAGTTCACGCCAATATGAATGCCAAGTTATTGTTATTGTTATTGTTATTTTGCACTTATATAGCGCCTTATATACCATTGGTATGGTCTGAAGGCGCTGGTAGGTTGAACGCCCTTGGGAACCGAAGTTCGGATCAGTAGAGAGAGTAGGGAGAGTCAAAAGGTGCGTGTGAGCACTGGATATGTGTGCAGCTTGTGCGGTACACGTGTAATAGCTGCTTCTTATCGGTAGGTGTGGTGGTTGAGAGATCAGGAGAATGTGTTCGTTCTGGCAGGATTTATCCGGAACGGATGTGGCTGCGTTAGGCCTGAGGAAAACGCCTGGCTGGGGGTGTGGGACCAGCAGTGTTTACATAGAATGATGTGTAAGTAAGCGGTGGATGTTCGTATGAGAACAGTTATACCGAATGGTGTCATAGTATCTCTGTGTTCTAGTTGAGTGGTGATGTAAGGAGAGAGTAAGCGTGGGGTGTGGTGTGATGGGTTATATGCTCTTTCAGTGTGCGAACTTCTAAGTGCAACTTTCCGCCCTCCGCAGTCATCCGCCCTCCGCAGTCATCCGCCCTCCGCAGTCATCCGCCATCCACACTCATCTTCCAAAGGTGTCCGCCCTCCACAGTCATCCGCCCTCCACAGTCATCCGCCCTCCACAGTCATCCGCCCTCCACAGTCATCCGCCCCCACAGTCATCCGCCCTCCACAGGCATCCGCCCTCCACAGGCATCAGCCCTCCACACACATCATCCCCAGGCAACCGCTCTCTACAGTCTTCCGCCATCCATACCCATTTTCCAAAGGCATTCGCCCTCCACAGTCGTCCGCCTTCCCCAGTTATCTGCCCTCCACGGTCATCTGCCCTCCACAGTCATCTGCCCTCCACAGTCATCTGCCCTCCACAGTCATCTGCCCTCCACGGTCATCTGCCCTCCACAGTCATCTGCCCTCCACAGTCATCTGCCCTCCACAGTCATCTGCCCTCCACAGTCATCTGCCCTCCATAGTCATCTGCCCTCTGCCCTCCACAGGCATCAGCCTTCCACAGGTATCAGCCCTCCACAGGTATCAGCCCTCCACAGGTATCAGCCCTCCACACACATCATCCCCACACATCATCCCCAGGCTCTCCACAGTCTTCCGCCATCCATACCCATTTTCCAAAGGCATTCGCCCTCCACAGTCGTCCGCCTTCCCCAGTCATCTGTCTTCCACGGTCATCTGCCCTCCACGGTCATCTGCCCTCCACAGTCATCTGCCCTCCACAGTCATCTGCCCTCCACAGTCATCTGCCCTCCACAGTCATCTGCCCTCCACAGTCATCTGCCTTCCACAGTCATCTGCCTTCCACAGTCATCTGCCTTCCACAGTCATCTGCCCTCCACAGTCATCTGCCCTCCACAGTCATCTGCCCTCTGCCCTCCACAGCCCTCTGCCCTCCACAGTCCTCTGCCCTCCACAGTCCTCTGCCCTCCACAGTCCTCTGCCCTCCACAGTCATCTGCCCTCCACAGTCATCTGCCCTCCACAGTCATCTGCCCTCCACAGTCATCTGCCCTCTGCCCTCCACAGTCATCTGCCCTCCACAGTCATCTGCCCTCCACAGTCATCTGCCCTCTGCCCTCCACAGTCATCTGCCCTCCACAGTCATCTGCCCTCCACAGTCATCTGCCTTCCACAGTCATCTGCCCTCCACAGTCATCTGCCCTCCACAGTCATCTGCCCTCCACAGTCATCTGCCCTCCACAGTCATCTGCCCTCCACAGTCATCTGCCCTCCACAGTCATCTGCCCTCTGCCCTCCACAGTCATCTGCCCTCCACAGTCATCTGCCCTCCACAGTCATCTGCCTTCCACAGTCATCTGCCATCTGCCCTCCACAGTCATCTGCCATCTGCCCTCCACAGTCATCTGCCATCTGCCCTCCACAGTCATCTGCCCTCCACAGTCATCTGCCATCTGCCCTCCACAGTCATCTGCCCTCCACAGTCATCTGCCCTCCACAGTCATCTGCCCTCCACAGTCATCTGCCCTCCACAGTCATCTGCCCTCCACAGTCATCTGCCCTCTGCCCTCCACAGTCATCTGCCCTCTGCCCTCCACAGTCATCTGCCCTCCACAGTCATCTGCCCTCCACAGTCATCTGCCCTCCACAGTCATCTGCCCTCCACAGTCATCTGCCCTCCACAGTCATCTGCCCTCCACAGTCTTCTGCCCTCCATAGTCTTCTGCCCTCCACAGTCTTCTGCCCTCCACAGTCAACTGCCCTCCACAGTCAACTGCCCTCCACAGTCAACTGCCCTCCACCGTCATCCGCCCTCCACCGTCATCCGCCCTCCACCGTCATCCGTTTTCCACTGTCATCCGCTCTCAACAGATTATCGCTTTCCGACGGACATCCGCCCTCCACAGTCATCTTCCACAGGCATACACCCTTCACAGGCACACATCCTCCGCAGTCATCCGCGCGGACGACCGTCATCCGCCCTCCACAGTCATCCGCCCTCCACAGTCACCCGCACTCCGTAATCACCCGCACTCCGTAATCACCCGCACTCCGTAATCACCCGCACTCCGTAATCACCCGCACTCCGTAATCACCCGCACTCCGTAATCACCCGCACTCCGTAATCATCCGCACTCCGTAATCATCCGCACTCCGTAATCATCCGCACTCCGTAATCATCCGCACTCCGTAATCATCCGCCCTCCACAGTCATCCGCCCTCTACCGTTATCCGCCTTCCACAGTCATCCGCCTTCCACAGTCATGCGCCATTCCACAGTCATCCGCCCTCCGTAATCATCTGTCAGCAGCGTTCATCTTCCACGCGCATTCCACTCGTTGGTACTCAATCGGTCTCCCACTTCCGGCCTCTCACCCTACACATTCCTCTGCTTTCGACATTCTTCCGCTCTTCCACACCCTGTCGCTCCCCCATTCATTCGCTGATACTTTTCTCTATTCATTACGCGCATCTGCTCTAGACGTTCTTCTGCTCTGTATGCACTCTTCGATCAACAAGCTCCTTCGCTCTGCATGCTCTTCCAATTCTCCACCTTCCTCCACTTTCTACACATAGCCGCTCTTCATACTTGGACCGCTTTCTACAGTCAGTTGGTTCACCTTCCTCCACTTTCTACACATAGCCGCTCTTCATACTTGGACCGCTTTCTACAGTCAGTTGCTTTACATACTCATCCGTCATCCCCATCGATTTTGCTCGTATTATTTATCGGGTCTCCAGACCCAACCGTCTGCCAGACGCACCAGTCAACCGCTTTCATCCTCCACATTCATTTATACTTGTCTAGAATCATCTTTATTCATTCGCCCTTCTCAATCATCCGTTCACCACACTTATCGTCTTTCCAAGCTCGTCCATGCTCTATTTTTCTTTTATCCAGTGGTCAATTCGTGTTATTGACTTCACTGTTTACATCTACATTACTCGCTTAAATTTCTTTTCTGAATATTTGATACAATCCGTATTTTTTTTTTTTTTTTTTTTTTTTTTTTTTTTATTTTTTTTTTTTTTCATTTGGTTTTGCTTTGGGTGCTTCGCTGGGTCGGTGTTATTTTGATGATGCTAGAATGGAACCGGTTGGTTTTTAGGGAAAGAGCCAGGTTTTCAGTAGTTTGCGGAAAGCTGTTAGCTCCTCGGTTAGCCTGATGTGGGGTGGGAGAGAGTTCCACAGGGTTGGGGCTAGGGCTGAGAATGATGCTCCGCCTAACCTGACTGAGTTTGTCTTAGGAATTACTAGGAGGCCGGCTGTGCTTGATCTGAGGGTGCGAGTGGGGTGATAGGCTATTAGTTTTTCTTGAAGATATTGTGGTCCAGTTTTATGTACTGCTCGATGGGTGAGGCATAAGGTTTTGAAAGCTATCCTACGGGCTACTGGAAGCCAGTGGAGTGTCTTGAGGGCTGGGGATACGTGGTCTCTTGGACCAAGCGCAAGTAGCACTTTGGCCGCCGCGTTTTGTGCTCTTTGAAGTTTGTTCATTTGGTAGGCATGGATTCCGAGGTATAGGGGGTTGCCGTAGTCCAGCCGTGAGATGACGATTGATTGTACCGCAGAGACTCTGTTAGGAAATGATAGATATGGAAAGATGCGCCTAAGGTTTTTGAGGTGGTAGTGGCAGGACTTTGAGACATTGTTGACTTGGCGCGAGAGTGTTAGGTCAGAGTCTAGGGTGCATCCAAGATTTTTCACTGTGTTGGAGGGTATCGGTGAGTTGCCCATGGCGGTTGGCCAGGGAAGAGGGTGCGGGAGAAGATCTGGGTTGCCGCACACCATGATTTCTGTTTTGGAGGGGTTTAACAGGAGGTGGTTTTGGGTCATCCAGCGTTCAATGTTAAGGAGGCAGGATGCCAGGTCAGGTCGTGAGTTAGGATTCGTGTTCAGGAATTTTAGAATTAGTTGTGTGTCATCGGCGTAATTGTAACATAGGATGTTGTGTGCACGAATTATCGGTGGGAGGGTGACCAGGTAGAGATTGAAGAGGAGGGCAGATAGACACGCTCCTTGTGGGACTCCTGTGTCAACTGGTCGGGCTTGGGAGGTAAAGTTGGAGAGTGTCGTTATTTGGTGCCTGTCCTTGAGGAATGAGGCTATCCATTTGAGGGCGGTTCCACGTATTCCTAGGGAGTGGAGGCGATCAAGGAGTATTGAGTGATTGATCGTGTCAAAGGCGGCTGATAGGTCGAGAAGGATTAGTGCGGCGCATCCCGCGGAGTCAGCAGTCATTTTAAGGTCGTCCCAGATAGAGGTTAGGGTGGTTTCAGTTCCGTGACAAGTTCTGAAGCCTGATTGGGCGGGGTCTAGGAGTTTGTTGGCTTCAACAAAGGCGTTAAGTTGAGAGTAGGCGGTTCGGTCAATGAGTTTGGCGAGGAACCTGGTGTTTGATATGGGGCGGTAGTTTTTGGGCTCAAGCGGGTCGAGCGAGGGTTTTTTAATCAGGGGTTTGACGTGCGCTAACTTGAATGCGTCTGGAAAGGTACCGGAAGAGAGGGAAGCATTTATGATGGATCTTGCGTGTTCTCCTGCACAGGTGGAGGCAAAGATTTCTTTAAGGGTAGTGGCAGGGCATGGGTCCAGTGGTGATCCGGATGGTTTGCGGGCAGATAGGAGTTTGAGAAACTGTTCTGTTGTTAATGGACTGAAGGAGTCGAACGTTGGTTGCGTGGGGGATGTAGCTGATGGGTTGGGTGGTAAGGGCTGAGGATTGTCTAGTGGCTGTAGGAGTGCTAGTTTGGAGGTTAGAGTATTTGTCCTTTCTGTAGCAGTGGAGTAGAAGTGGAGGGAGAGAGAGTCACAGAGTGATTGCGATGCGGTCGGGATGGTTGTGTTACAAGCTGGGTTGGTGAATTCGGAGATAATTTTGTGGAGTTCTTTGCTTGGGTTTTTGCAGTTTAGGATTCGGGAGTTGTAGTGGGCTTTTTTAGTTTTCCGGATTTCGGCTTTGTACCGATACAGGTGTCGGGCTAAGGTGGTCCTGCTCTCATGGGTTTTCTCTTTATGCCATTTGCGTTCTAGGTGTTTGTATAGTCGTTTAGTGTTCTTCAGCTCAGGAGTGAACCATCTGGGGAAAGGGCCACGGCGGATTGATGGTTTGCAGGGGGGGGTGAGGCGCATTAGAGATGCGCTAAGCCATGAATCAAGGGCCTCAGGGGTGAGATGGTTGTTGAGAGGGCAGGATGGTGGTGGGGACTGGAGGAGAGCCTCGGCTAGGTCTGGGGTGATTATTAGTTTCTTCCAGCATTTGCCTATGTTCGGAGGTTCGGATACGAGTAGGGGGAGGGGTTCGGGTGAGTGGATGGTGAAAGAGAGAATGTAGTGATCAGACCAGATGATAGGGGTGGGCGGCATTAGCTGAATCAGGTTGTTGGAGCTAAAGATGGCATCGAGAGTGTGTCCTTTATAGTGGGTCGGTCCGTTTATGTGGGGTTGGAGGTTAATTGCATCTAATCCGTCAACCAGGGAGTATGTCATAGGGTTGGTGGGGATGTCGAGCCATATGTTGAAGTCTCCAAGAAGGGTGAGGTTGGGATGGTTTAGTTGGAGGGTGGCGATAGAGTCGCAAAGGTTATTTGCGAAGTGTCTATCGTAGCCTGGGGGCCTGTAGATTATTAGGAAGCTATGTGAGAGCGATGGTGAGAGGGATAGTTTAACAAGGAGAGATTCGCAGGATGGAATGGAGGGTTGGTTATTGATGATTGAGGCGCGGAAGAGAGATTTGAAGACGAATGCTAGCCCTCCTCCCCTGGACGGACGGTTCAGTGGGATGAGGGAGTAGTTGGGGGGAAAGGCTTCGTTGGCGATTGGGCCGAAGTCGTCAGAGAGCCAGGTTTCAGTGATGAAAACTAGGTCTGGTTTGTCAGAGGTGAGGAGGTCAAAGATGGAGTGTCTGTTTTTTGCTATTGATCGGGCGTTAAATAGGATGCAGTTCACATCGGTAGTCGGGGATGATCTTGGTGGTGGGGGGTGAGGGTGCAGTGGTGGAGAGTTTGGGCGGGGGAGGGTGGGTTGGGTGGTGATGGATGGGAATAGTGGGCGAGCAGAGAGATTGGCAGGCTTCGGGAGGGGTTGGGAGGCTGCGTGTGATAGGATGGTCGGGTTTTGGAAAGGGGATTTGAAAGAGGGATGTTGACGGTAAGGAGTTTCAGTTGCAGCTGATGAGAAATCGAGGGAGAGGGGTTTCAGGTGGGGGGAGGCCGCGGGGGAGAGGGGGGATTGCGGGATAGATGTGGTTGGTCGAGATAGGGGGGGCGAGGAGTGCTGTGGGATTGAGGGGGACCAGGAACGTTTCCTCTTTAGTTTCCTTGCTGCGACTGGTGTGTGGGAGAGAGTGGGGGGGTCGGAGGGTGAGTGGGAGGCAGCTTCGGTTCTTGCTAGGGCTAGCCGTGCAGTTTTTAGGGAGGGGAAGGGGTGAGGTCGAGTGGGGATGGTGGCAGGGGTATAAGGGGAGGGCGGGAGTTGGGTGGTTGCAGGGTGGGGTGTGACAGGTGTGATAGAGAGGGGAGCGGGTATGGGTAATGGTGGTGGGTCAGGGGTGGGGTTCAGAGGATGAGTGGTCTTGGGGTGGGTGGCTCGCCATCGTGCCCCCCTTGCTTGGTGTTTGGAGAGGGGAAGAGCAGGGGGTGCGAGATAGGGTGGGGGGGTTTGGGTGCGGCGGGAGGGGACGGGAGACAGATCGGAGAGCGGGGGTGGTCCATGGGTGGTGTTTCTGACTGATTCTGGTGGAGTGGGTGCACTCATGATTGGTGCGAGTTTTAAGATTGGTTTAGGAGGGTTTTCTGATTGTAGTTCTAAGGTCGGTGATGATACGCTTTTAGGCACCCTTCAGGGTTCAAGTGACTCCAGATTACTAGATGGGAACTGTTGCAGATGATAAACTCGTCCGTCAAGGGGTTTAGCACTATCAATGAAGATTTGAGACCGCCAGATTGATGTATTTACAGAACAGATATGTCCTGGACCTTCTCACAGCTATGAAAGGAGGTGTTTGCACCAAGATCAGGCTTTCTTGCTGTATGTGCATGGCTTCCCAAGATGGAGAGAATGGAACACGAACAGAGGCAATCATTGTCCCGGGAAGATAACTCAGTGGCAACGTGCTCGCCTTGGAAACAAGATAACACAAGCGACACAGGTTTGATCCCTGGGTCCGCGCTTAGAAACCTCTGGGTATTAAGTGCGTTCTAAATACACAACTAAGACATATTCCTGTAACAGTGCCTTGATGCGCACGAACTGTGTGAATGCTTCAAAAATGAAAATAAATAAATAAATCCAATTATCAGACGTGCTTTCTAGAATAGAGGCAGTGACAAACCCAATAGGAGAAGATGAAGACTCCCTAACATACATCTTTTCCTGGATACCTTCATGGATGGCTAGTGGGCTGAAGGTGATGATAACAACCTTAGTGCTAGTATTATTTGCCTTCTGCATTATCAGAGTATCTATAGCACTCTGCAGGAAGAATACTGAAAAGATGATAGGGATGAAAATATTATTGGACGTAGAGACGAAGAGAAACAGACACTTGTACTCACATTTGACGCAGTGCTCTCTGTTCCCGCCAGGTACAATGTTGTTTTTTCCCCCCGATCCAGAGAACTATTGGGGAAAATGAGTATGGTGCAAACCCGACAGAGATTGCTGCTATATGAACTGGAGCTTAGACAAGCAGTGAAGTACCATGGACAACTGGGAGGAGTGGCAAATGTCTGGGTCCCAAGGATGCACATGAATAGAGAGGGTCATATAGGGAGTGTGGTCGACTTGTTGACTAGGGGGGGATTGAAGAGGGAGACCTAAACATGGCCCTCATTACACCCATCCCACTCACTGCCTGCCAACAGGGAAACAAGAGGTGTACATCACTTCTGGGCTCTTCCTCCCCATCATTGATGTATCGGAGATGTGAGAAGCGCTACTCACTTACACAACCATTCAGACCATACCTGGATGGCAGTATTGAAGAGATACACCTGTCATTGATCAAACAAGTCGACTCATTGCAACCTAGAAGAATGCTGATGATGTCATAACTGACATCATGACATAGATGCTTTAGACATGAAGCACATAGACATCCCTGCACAAAGGTATGCCAACATTTAGTTTATTATTGGTAGACACAAAGCAAATGCTTATGACTCACTTAGTTAGAGGACTGACACACATGTACATGTGTTGCTATGCGGAAACTGCAAGACGCATAATAATACCTATGAACAGCTTGCCTATGCTTAATCGTAACTAACTTGGACGGCCATGTGAATAAAGATGGAATCCATAGGTACATTGGAGTGAATGGGTAGAGCAGGACATACTTCAGAATACAGGGAAAGGCTGACAGACTGATCCTGCTGCAGCATGCAAACCAGGCTTCCAGCGCAGGCACTGTGCACAGCCATCGCCAAGGACAAGTAGGAAGGAAAGTTTCAAGTTACCAGAAGAGATAGGAGACCTGCAAGGAATACAAGCTGAAAATCCTTTAAATTACAGGCAAGTGAGCTACATTTTGTGGTCCTTACACATGTGACCTGAATTTACGAGACAGAGGCTATTCATTTGCGACAGATGAAGAAGGCTGTTCCCATCGAACTACAGGCAGGAAAATACAAAAGTAAGTAATAAAAAATACAGATTAATGTTCTGTCTCAGGGTCTAGGAGATTGGAGATGGTAACTTATTGGGAACATGCAGCACCTTCTGGGTCATTCCCATTACCTTGAACAGTTGCACTTGACCTTGTAACTTTCCAAAGCTCCAAGTCTGAGAAGACCCTTTCTGTTCAATCCCTAACCACCTTCCATGATAAGCATACACTATGTTGTACCGGCCAATCACCTTTATACTAATCTGTAATTTTGTATTTGTGACACATAGAGGTGGTCTCAGGAGGAGCCACCAGATATAGCTTACCCGATGATCATACTAATCCCTGAAGGAATGTAAACATAGTTCACTTCACTAATCAATCCCAATTTTGGGATATAACTTAATTTTTGTGACGTGATGTGACTGGGACGTGACTGGTCAACAAAATGAAATGATAGGCAGCAGGAGAGAGAGAGCACTTGGAGAATTTTGTATTGTTCACGTTGCGATCCCTGTCATGTTAATTGTTAATAAAGACAGTGACATGTATCCTATGCCGGTTCCATGTCCATGTCATTTCATTGCCTGCCTTTTCATCCCCAGGCTTTTTAATGTGCACATTCCATCGAATGTGCTCACCGTTTTTTTCTTTTTTGGGGGGGTAGCCCCCAAACCCTCCTCCCAAACATATTTTTTGCCATTGCCCACCCGCCCAAACCCTTATCTGCCCTTCCCCACGCCCCCCCTAAAAAATTTGATGAGCACATTCAATGGAATGTCCACTTTGAAAAGCCTGGGGATGAAAAGGCAGGCGATGAAAGGACGTCATACCCCTATGCCTAGGTCTTCTGTTCTTGGGGTAGGTGATTTCTGTGGCCCAGCTCCTCTTGCACGTAAACAGGGAGACTGATAATACTTCCCAAGCCACTCTATTACAGAAGCCGCCATGTGCTGTTGGGCGAGGCTATATGTGATTTGCTTTGTTGTTGTGATGCAGGTAATTCATCTCCAAAAGGGTAATCTGCTAACCAGATTTCCCGTTTCGTCATCCCCATGCCTAAAACATATTGCACTTGCGCCCTGCTGCATCAGTAGCATGATCCACAGCACCTGCTATACTCATAGCTTAGGTTTAAAGGTCCTAAGAGGCCCACTCGATAGCCGCTGCGACAGCCGAGTCTCTGCAACACAAGGACTGCATTTAAGATATGCACAATTGTACCAAAACTATGATGATCATAAGTAACATCATGGCGGGGTAAACTCTACATAAAGCTATGGTGCATGGTGCTACTTATGATTATGACCGCCACATCGCAATTGCTACTGCACATGTGTAAGCTCCTGCGAGTCAGTGCTTCTGTGGAAGGTGATGTGTATTCTGGTCAGCCGGATGGAGACAGCAACATGGAGGCTTGTGCTTACTTTTGTATCTCTTTGTGAGGGCAGGTAACTCCCTCTGCCAGAGAGAGACATGCAACGGGCAGCTGTCCTGAGCCCGGGCATCAAAGGAGCACACCCATTCAAAAAGAGTAGCCTCACACCAGGGTACTGCATCTCTAGCAGACTTTGTCCTTAGTAGGAAGGTAAGGGGCGAGGTTACATTTAGCAAGAGTGCTCTGATCAATGGAAGGAGACTTCCAGCATCTTGTTCCTCTCTGTCTCTATTTTTCCTTCCTGTCCCCTCCACTTCCTCTGGAGCAATGCACTTTGGGTGTGACAATCCATTCAAGAGCAGGGGTTGCATCTCTTATGCAGGCTAGCTTCAGTCAAATCACCTGAGCACGTTTGCCTTTAAAAGAAGGGGTATTTCACCTCTTCTTCAGATTCTCTCATATCCGCTTTGATCCTCTCAAGACCTGCAGATTCACCCTCGGAGAACTTATTGGGCTTCCTTTCGGAACATTGTTCTTTCAAAGCCTGAGGTGAAGATGGGGCTGTCCGAGGCAGATGGAAGAGCTTTCCCCTACCCTCTCCTCCCAGGGCACATCAGGAGTGACCTTTGATTTGGACTCAGACTTACCATTCAGCACCAGAATTGCCTAACACTGGGCGAATAAAATATGCTGGGAGAACAAACCCTGAAATGAATCATCCTGTCCTTAATCCCCCCTGCAAATCAAAAGAGGTGATGGCTGGAAGGTTTGGACTTAATCTTAACCCCTGGAACAACTCTGGGCAACCCTCCAGACCGTTTTTCTTTGCCTGCCTAGCCATTACAAAAGGGGAACAACCATATTCAAATAAGGCTTGGTCCCATCCCAAAAGGGGCAGGCCTGCCCAAACTGCTTGGCCACATCCTTTCTGCATGAGACCACAAGCATTCCCAAACATGTTTTGGCCTTGTTGGGCTTCATCAGTGAGGAGCAGTTTGGCTCTCTAGTCTCAGCAGACATGGGACCCACATCTGGGCATACCCGTCCCAATCGGGGATTGTGGATATATTCAGTTTTAAAAATATCTTGTTATATACATGGCAAAGTATTGTGCTTTGAATTGGTTTACATTTTGTCAATGGAATAGTGAGTAGGCCTTTTAGGCATACAGAAACATAGGATGCTATGTGTTGGCTTGTGGAAATGTTGGATAGTGCTGCAGTGACATTACTGATAAACTCACTGCACTTCAGTCTTTATACAGGTTCCCATGAAGGGGGGGGGTTAGGACTCCCATGGGACTAGTGTGGGTCTTTCAGGGTGAAAATAATTATTGTATGAAGAACCCATTAAAATCCCAAGACAAAAGGCCCTGTGAAGATGATGTCTGAGTACCAAGCAGCCCCCATGTTTGAAAGTCCATTTAAGGGCAAGACCTTCCTATAAATACATACGCACATTCGATCAGAAATTATATTCCTTTGTTCACAGAGATTAAGATCTGAATTGGCCAGGGTGTCAGGGCTCTGGTCAGACTTCAAAGACTTCAAAGACTTCAAAAATACATAACTGGGCATAGAGTGTTCACTTTTCAACCCTGTCTTCCTAGACTGCATGGTTGTTCCAATAGTAGGAGAACAAAGGGACCTGTCAAAGTACCCAAATAAATAATTGGCTGAGATCCATCACATGTTTCATTAACCTAGAAGTTCAACTAAAACTGGGAATTAACAGGAAACCATGAAGCATTTAGAATTAACAGCACACCTGGATTTCAAAAATAATTTGGCTGATAACTTTGGAACCATATCAGGTACAAACATGGGACGGGTGAGTTTTGAAGCAAATAGTGTCCTCTTCGATTTGACTCTACATGCACATTCTCTAAAATTCATAAGATGACAAATATTTATGAAAATGTACAGTTCAAATGTAAGCAAAATATGCAGCAGTGAGTCCCTGCAGGGGAGTACAGCAATGCACATATGTTTAACGTAGCACATTGCTACCAGAAATTATATAAAAAAAAAAAACATTCTGCAGACACGCACATAAAGAGCAGATTGGGCCCCACTTTTTTCTGGTGACAAGTATAGAAATTATAATCATCCAATAAAGATTGGCATGTACATTCTCTGCCAGTGTCTGACTGTTGAGCAAGCCAATAGATGCACTTGCCAATTAAATAGTGTGATGTAATCATGACGTAAGCATCAAAATATTTAACATTTTTAAAAGCCGGGATACTCAGTATACAGGGGTCTGACATTGGAAAATGCTGCAGGAAAGAACACCTCCTGGGATTATGATTATGTATGCATGCATCAGGCAGAGAACAACTTAGATGCTGCAGAAAGGAAGATTCCTGTTCCAGGTGATGAGTCCTAACCACAAGACAACCTGCAAAAAGGGAATGCAAGGTAGTAGTAACGTCAGAAAAGTAGATCAGGAGGGACCCTGATGACTGCCCATCTAAAAAGTCGAGGTTGATCCTGAAAGTATCTTTTCAAAGTGAGTATGTGATTTCTCCAACACAAATGATATATTCTCTTCAAAATCATTTTCCTGCTAAGTTACGTTCCAGAAAGGGGAAGGGCTTGTTAGGAGTTATCAAGATCCATTGATTTAAATGGGAAATTAACAGTATAATTATGTATTACATGTTCACTTAACTGAGATGTCAACTCAATACAGCATAAAATACATCTCTGAGTTGTGTGCAAATTATATACATAGCACAGAAGATCATCAAAATGATATGAAGACATGGATAGCCTAATGACGATTGTTCCTGATAATGTGTGATCTGTGAATGCCATAGCTATTTAATAAAAATAAGGAAAAGAAAGCAAGTTTACTTGTGTCATTTCTACTCCCATAAATAAGATACTAATTTAAATCCCATGTGTGCCCTCATTCTGAAATTGCACAGTAAGATTCATATGTGAAGCAAAAGTGGAGGGGAACGTCTAACTGTTCAATACAATCTGAAAACCGCTCTCTGGTGGCTGAGCTGAAATTAAGTGTGTGCTAAACAATTGATGCTGTTTCTCTAACCTGAAACCTGCAGAAGTATGATACAATTCACTCTGACCTTATTCTAAATGACACAAATACTAGCAAATATTTGCACCATATCTACATGGGGGGAAGGGGCAGGAAGCAGTTCCCTGATAACAGCCCATTGTAGTAATATCAGGGAAAGCAAACGTCCTTTTTATTATGTGCAAATGCATCTTTATGTGGACTATAAAGCAGCTTGCTTATTAGAGAATGTGACATGTGTTTTATGATTGTGTTATTGTTATGACCCCCCCTGCTTTCTTGAATGCTCATTTCAGCACAACGGCCGGTGAGCAGAAAAGTTACAATTAGAATTTTTTGTTATTCAGACCACAATATGTGCACAGAATTTATTATGGAACGTAATAATTGTGTGTGAGAAAAATTGAAACAAATGCAGGCAGGTTATTTCCATTTGGTAGATAAGTTGCTTGTATAACATTATTGTGAATTCCCTTGCATAAAACCGGGAACAAGCATTGTCAATTTTACCTTAAAAAATTAACATCTTGATTCCAAATGCAACCTATTTCTTGTCCCCAGAATTGTGGGGACAAGGCTGTATGTCAGTGGGTATTATATCATGGATGCCCACTTGATATAGAATTATATCTTATAATTGTGAATGTCCTAAACTCTACACTCGAAAACCGGGGAACTTGTACATTCGATTAAGAAAGATTGAAACAGAAGCCATATATTAATCAACAGGAGGATGTGCAGGCGTAGGCGATGTGGGAGTGGGATAAACACTCACAGTTAATGAGGAGCAACTTTCAAGGAATCCAAGTGCATAAATGACCATACACACGAGCTTAAGCTTAAAGAGATCAATATCTTCCATGAGGCATCAGGGCTAACAGAGAAGCCTACACCAGGACACAAACAAAAAGTCAATAATCCATGGAGGCAGGAGGGGGATCTGGACAGCAGGGCAAGGTGTTAGCCCATTCCAGAAAAATCTGTTTTGAGACGTTTACAGAAACTCTTGTAGTCCCTTGCAATTAAAATCCAGCACAAACAGATTTGATGCTAAAACAGTTGGATCAAATTGTGTAAGCAGCACAGTTTCCCTCAAAAGGTTATTTTGCGATCTCTAAAAAACATCTCCTAATTGCCTCAAACATCCAGATTGTATCTGATCTTTGAGCAAAAGTAACATGGTGCTTTGAAGTACGAAGTGAATATTTTGTATACAGTGTGAAGCGATTATCAGAGATTGATGCACCCATATTATCAACACCCCCCTTGTGGACTTGTTTCTCCGTCTTCTACTGTGGGCAGACATCTTTGGTAGTTGTGGCTTAGTATGACAGCATCCTCTGTCAGTTCTCTGAGCATATGTAGACAAATCCAAGAACGTCAATTCAATAATATTTGGAACTTCCTATATAACTAATTTAATATGAACACTCTCTCTTTAAACTTTGTAGCCAACACATTAAAATTCCACATCATTGGGCCTCATTACAAATTGCCCGGTATGGAAACAACGGTGGCGGTAAACCCGCCCCCACTGTTGTTTCCATGCCGGGCGATCACAACTCCTGCAGGTGGGAGTTGATGTTCCCGCCAGGTTTGACCTGGCGGGTTTAACACCGTCCACCTGCAGGCGGACGAGGAAACACCGGCAGCATTACGAGATGCTGCCGGTGTTTCCCTGATCCCCATTCCCATTGAGTCCGAGAGGACTCAATGGGAATGGGGATTAACACCATTTCGCCTCCGTGATTCCCAGAAAACCGGGGTTGTAATGCCCTGGTGATTCCGGGAATCACGGAAGCAGAATGGTAATACGAGTCCGGCGGTAACCAGGCGGTTTTACCGCCTCGGTTACCGCCAGACTCGTAATGAGGCCCCATATCTGTCTGCCAAGAAAATCGGCATTTTATTTATCTTCCCATAGCATGCATGTGTCAGCTGTAATCTGCCTTCATGGCTAGGTCTTTGTTACATAAGGCTATGTAACAATTAACTACATTTAGCACAACTCAAACACCATTAATTATTTGCAAATGTGCAAAGTTGTGTGTGTATGTAAGTGCTTGTAAATTACTATTTGGAACTCAAGAAATGGATATGTTTTAAGCATGATGGGTTGCAATGTACCTGTCTTCAGAGCTTTCAAAGTGTATAGTCATGAGCTGGAATATTTCTAAGACATTATACATTCACTTTTGTCCAAGAAACCACTTTGGCAGACGTTTTTCTCCCCAAAGTATTCAGAAAAGTAAACACGTTTTTCTCTCACTGCATACATCCAACCTTTTGGCTATTGAGGTTTTGCTAATTTGTGCCATTTTTTGTTGAACACTTAGTCTTGACACACTGGACCTATGCACTTGTCATAACAGGATGAACCATGTATCTCAGCCTTGCAGTCCTCGCATGCAAAACACAATTGGACCCTGTTATGTGTTTGATGGTATTGCATGTGAAATACTAGCAAACCAGCTCACTGTTTCTGTTTCCTCAGTCTGGCGGTAAATCTTCTATATTACGAATGCTATACTGGCGGAATTGGGCCCCAGGTATGGGGCCCACATGACTCCAATGTGGATTTGAAGCGTTTATTGTGGTCATTAATTCTCCCACCATAGTAAATCCTCGAATCTTTGGAGGTAAGGTGGAGGAAATACCTCATGAGAAATGCTGGAGGAATTTCCTGCACTTTTCCTCCAAACTCGTAGCATGGCGGTTTGAAAAGAGCAGTTGTAATTGTGTTCTTGGCACTTTGTTTTTACCACACCACTATACTCGTAATGAGGCCAAACACCTACTGAGTTGAACACTGAGCATGCTTTGGAAGTGTTGGCTGGGCTCTTCATTACAAATTCTTCTGATTTTCAGCTGTGTGGCTTTGATTGATGCAAACCAAGGTTCACTGAAAACCAGGTAACAAAAGTATCTGAAAGCAGCAGCAGCAGCAATGATGAAGCCATTAGAACTACTACTCCCATGCCTCTTCAAAGGCATCCACGGGAAGTTCAGCCATCAATCAGAGTCTATTCTTCAAACAAGCACGGACAGCTACACCTGACATTGGTCATCTGCCCTGCACCACCAATACGACTCCTTCACACGTAGTCAGCATCCAAATAAACAAAGCATCTGCACTATCTACCAACTACAGAGGTCCACAAACCTTCCTAACCTTTTAATGGGTGATGTCTTGCTCACACACATCTCCTCCACCCCCATACAGCCATAAACTCTCCAAAATGAGCATGACTAACTTGACAACAAATCTGTAATCTGTCTTTGTCTGTAAAAGAATAAAATCAGAAAAGATGGAGTTCTGATACCTTTTATTGGACTAAATGAACATATTATGCAAACATGAATAATGCATGAGCTGTCGAAGTCTCAAAAAGCAACATTTAGGAGAAGGAAACTTCTTTAGAACCATACACCTAATGCAACGCTGAGTTCATGAAACCCATTTACTTGCCGGGGAAAAAAGTTTGAAGTAGTTCACTGCTTAAAATATGATCTAATTTACATAGTTAAATCAATCCAGGCTTGTGTGCATTTACAGACTTTAATAAAAAGCTTATTTAAGAAAAAGAGTCTAGTGAATGTGAAAATATGTATATTCTGTTCATCGTAAACATGTCTTGGAGTGCAGAGTTTAAAAAGGCAGAGGGAGCATGTGTTTTGATGTATTTTGTCCTGCTCTCAGGTTCTTTCTTTCTCTCTGATCACTTCTAGGTGTAATCATTAAAAAAAAACGTTATTTATCCCTCCTTCGTCCTTTTTGCCTAAATCAGTGTTGCAGTGGATATATAGTCATTTTCTGTTCGGTCTTCATAGCTCCCAGACAATATGCAACAAAAGCACCAAGATATCAAAAACACATCCTGATGACTTAAACTAGAGCACAGTTAAAAATGTTATCTATCTACAATAGCATCAAATAACATCTGGGTCAAATTAGAGGCATGATTTATTTCCAAGTAGTGCTATTCAGTCATTTTAGTCTGTCATTGGAATAAAATGCACTTTGTCAGTTAACAAGTGCTGTATCAGGGACATGTTTAACAGGCCTCTTTTGTTATACCTTTATTGGTGTACTTTCGCCTCCCAGCCCCCCACTAATTGACTCTCTCCTAAGATTTCGTACCACCTTACACTACACACACACATTTCGCAGAGAAGGCTACCAAAGGGCTAGCTATACCACATCAACTCTCATCAAACTATGTCTATGCTCTCATTCTTAGCCCTATCACAATCCCCCTATATCAGCGACTAGGTAGACCTATAGCATTGTAATCTAGTAGCTCTTGGTACTCTCCATTGGATAACCAAACACATTGAAGCAGACTGACATGCAGGGCAAGGGTGCTTGTGACCTGCATTCATTGACACCTCATGTTTTGCCTCTATCTCTCCCTCTGTTCCACTAATAACACCCATTACCCACTTTTCTTACAGAGTCATGTTCAGCTAGGCCAGCAAAACCGGCAGAAGGGCACTGTATAAGATCCTTTTACATAACATTACTTTGCTATACAGACTTCTTGTTTATGGAACATCATACTATATAATAAAATGCCAGATGTATGTTTGTCTAAAGCTGTACTGCCGCTTTGCATGTTAATACCACTAGAGGGAGCTGGTGCCCTACATATACAACAATAAGACTTCAATTTTATCTTCCAAGCAAACAAAATGTATATTTCATGTTATCACCGCTAGAGGGAGCTGTTGCCTTACAAATACAACACTAAGGGCCTCATTACACGGATGGCGGTAGGGATTTACCGGTACCGGTAAATCCCTACGGCCTTACTACGAGGTCCCTTTGCGGGTTGGGGGATTTAACGCCTGCTTTTAGCAGGCGTTAAAATCCAACCCGCTAAGGGACCTTGGAGCTAATTACGGCACCGCAAAATTACGGTGCCATAATTAGCGCCTTCCCCATTCCCATAGAGCCCTATGGGGCAGAAATGGGAATGGGGAAGAGCAATGGCGGAAAGGGGATTTACCGCCCGTCCAACCTTGGAATGGGGCGGTAAATCCCCTTTCCGCCAAGACGGTGCCGGTATTTTACCGGCATGAGCCATGGCGCTAATAGCGCCATGGCTCACCGCCTACCGGGTAATGAGGCCCTAAGACTTAAAGTTCATCTTCCAGGCAACCAACATGTGTATTTAAACATGATAACATACAATTAGCTGCAGAAAAGGCCCAAGACAGGGATATCAGTAAACAGAAATGAATTTAATCAAATACTTATGTATTATGTGATTAGTCAATTAGTCATTGTAATATTTCTTGGTATGTATTATTATATCAATAATAGCCTTCATGTATGTTTTAATGTTTTAAACTTTATTTGACTTCAAAATATTGTATGATCTCATGTTTACTTCAAATCATGCTGCATGTAAATTGTATTACTCTGAAATCCCTCAACATCATGTATTTGAGTCCAAAACCTGTAAGTGGTATCCAAGACAATGAAGAGCAGCTACAACAATTGGACGTACATACTATGTTGAACTTTCAACAGATTCTGTGAGATTTTGTTTGAGGATACTACTCCTGCATGAAAATGGAGCAAGATCCATTACATTTCTTTTTCTTTTTTTAAAACTTTTTTTCAACTGACGGTTACATGTCAACAACAGTAGCATTCACATTAGGTAGGCATCAACAAACATGTGTTACATCATGCACAGTCATGCATATGAGCAGGCAGTGCTTAGTTATTTGCCCCCTTCACTTTCTTCACCACTTTCCTCAGCCAAATGTCTCCATAAAGGTGCCAAAATGTCCTTAGGCCTGCAGGTTACTGGGATCCCCCGAATTAAGTTTTCCACAAATTTGTGTGTATGAAGTAAGTCTCTAAACCACATGTGAACCATTGGGGCCTTCTTCACCTTCCATCACTTGAGAAGGGTCTGCTTGGGGACTGCCCCAGCTACAGAAAAGAATCTTCATACTTTAATCGTTGTTTTCTCTATATCTCCCAGTAGATATTTCTGTGGGGTAACTGGTATGTTCATGTCTAGTATGCCCATGAGTTTGGCAGGTATTTCCTCCCAGAATTCTTTTATAGGGGGACACTCCCAGAACATGTGAATTGTGCTTGCCTCCTGGGGACCACATTTGGGGCAACAGTACTGCCCTTGCATCCCATACTTAGACATCTTACTTGGCATTATATGCAAATGGTTTAGAAGTTTAGACTGTATTAGTCTGAAATTGGCACACAGTGAGATCGCCTTGGTAAACTAACAATATTGTGTCCATTGCATGTCCTCTATAGCTACATTCAGAAACTTCTCCCATTTGGACTTCACTTTGTTTAACATGGGGGTATGCATTTGGCCAGCACTGTACAGTGTAGAGATTCCCCCTCTGAATTTGTTTTGTTGCATAATGGCAGAAATGAATGGGTATATGGCTGGGGCTGCTGGCAAGGATGTCCACTTGCATCTGCAGGCCGCATTTAAGCATTGATATTGTAATGTTGGGTGCGTTTGCCCCTATAGCCACCTGTACTTCAGCTAAATGTACAAGACCCCACCCGCATCTCCAATCCGGGGTCCCACCTCCTCTGCAATGTTACATCGCGTGAGGGATCTATCCACGGGTAGTTCCAGAAGGGTGTGTGTGGCCAGTATGTGTCCGTGCAACCCACTTTTAGGAACAATGCCGGCCATGCTCGGATCGTATATTATTATTCCATCAACACTTGTAATTAATGCGTTGTAGATTTTTCCAATTGGTAGTTATAGTTTGCAGTGCAACTATGAGACATAGATCAAAATGTTTTGTATGTTTGTTGATTTTAACAGTCTGCAGGATGGAGCTTCCAAATATGCAAACGTCAAAGCAGAAGTCTTGCTGTATTTTGAAAATGAGTTTGATTCTTAATTTTTTATCTAATACAGATCACCCCTATTCCTGGCATCACATTTTCTTTCCCCACGCCCTTATCCACCTTTTTGCTTGTGTTCGTCCTGTTTTGTCTTGTTTTGTTATATGTTTTAGCATGTTATTATATTTCTATTTAATTATTTTCCCCCTCTCTTTTACGTAAAAAATTCTACGTTTTGATATAATAACTATATTCTTTTAGATTCACATGCTGAACATTGTTGTAAATCATTTGTACCTCTTATCTTAAATTTATATATCTAAGATAAGATATATGGTCACTTATTCCAGTTGTATTATTAATGGTTATTGAATATCCTGTATGTGACTTTTCATAATAAAAATCTTTTTAAACTAAATGTAAGTGGGGAGAGGGGGCAGCCTTGGCGCGTGCTGTACAATACTTTGATGAACCTTAGAAAGCCCGGTCTGAACCCCATCCTACGCAAAATGGCGTACATGTACCCCAGGAGACAGAGTCAAAGGCCTTTTTGGCATGAAGTGCAACAGCAATTGTTTTGGCTTTAGGGTCCAACTGTAAGGCTATGGCAAAAAATCTATGCAAATTAAGGGCTGTGGATCGTGTGGTAATAAACCCGGATTGATCAGGGTGTACTAGTTTGTTCATGTGTGGGAGTAGTCGATTGGTGATCGCTTTGGCAAATATTTTACTATCTGAATTTATTAGGGACAGTGGCCGGTACAAAGAAGGGTTGTGTGGGGGTTTCTGCAGTTTCAGAAAGACTGATATCATTGCTTCCCTCATGGTGTTGGGAAAAGTGCCTGTAGTCAGGGATTCCTCCCACATAGCAAGCATTGTGGGGGTTAATTCTGCACTGAATCTTTTATACAGGTCTGTCGTAAGACTGGCAGGCCCCAGCGCGTTGCCTGCCGTTAAGTCTGTGATTGCTTGCGCTATCTCTTCCAATGAGAGTGGGAGATCTAGCAACTCCCTTTCTTCCCTCATGAGACAGGGCAGTGGGAATGTGACTAGATAGTGGTCAACCTCTTCAAGTGTTGCCTGGTCTGTATTTGCATACAGCAAGGCATAGAAGTTAATAAATATCTCGTTCACCTCCTGCGGGTCTGTGTGTACTACCCTGTCAGGTCTGCATATCCCAGTTATAGGCTTGAAATCGTGCTCGGCCTTGATCAGGTTCACCAGTAATTTGCTGCTCTTATTTCCCTCCCCGTATATCCGTGCCTGAATGGGATGCAAGGCATACTTCATCTCCCTTTCTACCAGGGTCCTACATTTCGTGAGTTGGGCCTGCAGTGGTCTAAGGATTTCTGTGCCTGGGTCCGTGCATGTGCCAATTCTAGAGTTTTTAAGATATCCTCTATCTGACATAACTCCCTCCTCAATTCGTGCTTTACTCCCACCAATATCGTCATGAAGTGTCCCCTCACCTATGCTTCAAAATGCCTCCCATATGGGGGCCATCGATCCCACCGAGCCATTATTGCACTCGAAGAATTCAATTATTTCAGTTTTCAGAGGCTGCAGTATTGTCTCATCTTTTAACATTGCAACAGTATCTCAAGCCCTGTGTAGCCCTATCCGTTTTAAAGTGAAGGAGAACTGGGGAGTGATCAGATAGTGTACACGGAAGTATGTGGCACTCATATGTCTGCAGACCCATTTCAGGAGATTATAACCAATAGTTAATCCTAGAACTAGAGTTATGTACATGGGAGTGATAAGTGTATTCATACTGGGACGGGTGGGTCTCTCGCCATATATCTATGAGGGGGATAATTGACATGATCTGTAGTATGGTTAACGCTGCCTTGGAATGGTTCCTTTACCCTTGTGAGGTTCTGTCGTTATTTATATCGAGTATTGTGTTCAGGTCCCCACCTTACACCATCCTAGCCTCCACCAGTGGTATGATCCATCAAATTACCGTGAGATAGAATTCTGGGGAGTCCAGATTCGGGCCATATGTATTTACCAAAACCAGCTCCTGGTCGTCAATCTTGCCCAACAGAATTACATATCTTCCTTCCTCATCAATGTCAGATTTCGTTAGCTGGAATCTGACCCGGCGGTGTACAATGGTTATGACCCCCCCTGGATTGTGATTAATAGTTAGTGCTGACCCTGATTGGACCCCAGTCCTGAGCAAATGTGGCTGTTACCCTCTGGGTAGCATGAGTTTCTTGTATGAGGAGGATGTCTGTTTTATGGTTCCTAGCATACGCCAGTACTTTCCTCCCGTTGGTGGGGTTCTGCAATCCCCTAATGTTCCATGTTAGGAGTCTAAGTGAGTAGCCTTGTCCAGGTGTATGCATTGTATGTTTCCATGTCTCCACAGTGCCGGTGCCATGTTCTCGCGATCTTTCTCATAGCACATGTTTCCTTCAGCTTTTTACTTAAACCCCCGCTATCCACTGTAACCATTATGCCATTAACAGGGCAACAGGCCTACCCCCTTCCCTTTATCCCTCGCTCACCATCCCCCCAACTGGATAATGTATTCCCAACTTTGAAATGCAAAACCTGCAACTTTGGAGGGCAGCGTTCCCCCAGATACGAACCTGGCCATCAAGGCCACCTTAGGGAGTCGCTGCTAGGTTGCTGGTGCAGTCTGAGCCGTATTTGGGGTGACTGATAAGCACCAGTACCGCAGGCCCTCTCAGGAGGTAATTAGGGAGCAAGGGCACTGGACTTCACCGCTGCACGAGCAGGAATGTTATACTCTATGTAGGACATCGCCTCCTCTGATGACTCAAAAAAGTGGGATTTCCCTGCGTGTGGTAGGTGATGTTTTGCGGGAAACATCAAGGTATATGGGATATATCTGGCCCTCAGTGCCATCTTCACCTGGTCAAATGTGCACCGTGCTGCTTGTACTCCGCTCGAGAAATCAGGGTATATATGTATCCGCATTGAATCTATTGTTAATGTGCCCTTCGCTCGTGCCAGCCGCAGGATCAAATGTTTCGGTAATTCAAGAGACCCGCTACGACTGTGCGTGGTGGGTCGCCCAGTTTGGGCGGGAGACAAGTGATCTGTGGGCGCGCTCCACTAGAAATTGCTGTGAGAACTCTGCGTCTGGGAACAATATGCGTAGTCTTTCCTCTATGAACAATTCCATTGGCTTATTGAGGGTTTTTTCAGCCAGCCCAACCACTCAGATATTGTTTCTGCGCGATCTGGATTCCAAATCATCGCACTTAGATTGGAGATCCTTCACAGATTTGTTGACGCTCTCAATCTCTTTGTCTTGTGTCTCGAAGGTGTCTTCCAGGGTGCTGATTCTCCCCTCTGCCTCTGAATCCCTGGAATTCTCCTTTTGCAGGTCTGTTCTGATTGAGGCTATATTGTTGCCTATCTCATCCAATCTGGTATTCATAGTTGCAAACCCTCCCTGCATCGCAGCCATATATGGGTCCATAGGGTTCTCAGATTGCATTTGGGTGAGAGTAGGAGTGGAGCATGATGAGTCCTGGGCCTCAGTAGTGGTGGGATTGTTAGTGTAAGCATCCATGGGGCCCCTTTTTGCACTCTTTGCCCCGCGTGTCATTCCTGTACTTTAGGATTAGATAGCTGAGATTTGGCCGTTGTGAGGGGTGCTTATCTGAGCGCTGTTGTGTTTCCGCAGTCCCACAATATGGCTGAGTAAGACTCAGTGGCAGTCTTTAGTTCCCCACTCTGCTATGGGGCAGTTAGGTTTCCACAGTACTTCATGCTGGTTCTATATTTAAGCCAATGCGGAGCGCCAGAGGTGGAGCAGTTAGTCTGTTCCCCCTGCGCGTGTAATTCAATGCAGATACTCTTAGTATTGGGATGAATGTCCACGTTCTGCTGTTTGTGCTATATTGTGACCTGAAAACTACTCGGGTATCCGTGCTTCAGGGTTTAAGTGTGCAGATAATATCTTACATAGGCCTCCTTATATAGCTGTGAGCCCTCGTTAACTTCACATAGCAGTCGGTGGGAGGGTGGAGGGAATGGACTCCTGCTTACCTGTACACTGTACACGCAGTTGGGTTGCGGGACCGTTCTCACCAGGATATGATATGATATGATATGGCATTTATAACGCGCCTATACACAAGTGTTTCAAGGTGCAATGAGGCAAGGGAGGGGAACAAAGAGAGGAAAGACAATGATCCTACTAGGCCAGGTGTCATTCAGATCGCACAAGTGCGTGGGTTGGGAGAAGGGACAGTGCAGTACATGGGAATAGATAATAACAATAAGTAAAAGTAATGGCCAGCAAGTGGCAAGTGCAAGGGTAAGTGCAGACATCAGGTGTCAAGTGCTGGTAGGGGGACTGTAGAGATACAGAAACAGTCACCAAGTGTGGGGGTTGTCAGGCAGGCAGTGCAGGTGTGTGAGACTGGCGGGAGAGGGACCTCGGCCAGTGATCAGAGGGTGTCCAGGTAATCCAGTGCAGATCCGGATACAGCCCGGAGGTCAGCAAGGGAGAGGAGGAGAAAATGCAGAAGCAAAGAGAAAGGTTTTGAGGTGCTTTCGGAACCGGAGATGGTTTTCCTCAAGTTTAAGGGAGGCAGGGAGGCTGTTCCAGAGGGAGGCCCCAGCCGAAGAAAGAGATCTACCACCAAATTGTTGCTTGAAAAAGCAACTGACCCTGAGGGAGTTGGAGGCGGATGAATGAAGAGCTCGAGAAGGAAGATTTTTAGGAAGAGTGAGTTGAAGGTATTGAGGCCCCGTGCCCCAGAAGGTCTTGTGGACAATGCATAGAGTTTTGAACTTAATCCTCGTAGCCACTGGGAGCCAGTGCCGAAATTTCAGACCTGGAGAGATACGATCCCTGGGCTTGAGGCCAAGGACAAGTCTCGCAGTCCTGTTCTGGGTGAGTTGCAGCGGGCGGAGAGTAGAGGTAGGCGGATTTAGAAAGAGGCTGTTGCAGTAATCCCGCCTAGAGAGAACCAGAGCTCGGGAGACAATGAGCTTCTGGGGAAGGAGAGGAAAGGAAGAATACCTCTGAGGTGGTGCAGCTGGTAGTGTGACTTTTTAGAGACGTCAGAGATGTGAGGAGAGAAGGAGAGTGTGGAGTCGAAGATGACCTCGAGGTTTTTAGCCTTGCAGGTGGGAGCAGGAAGATGGCCAAGAGAGGCTGGCCAGAGAGCTACAGGAAAGGAGGAAGCGGGTGTGCCGATGAGGAGAATCTCAGTCTTACTGGCGTTGAGACAGAGGTCATTGGCGGCACACCACTCCTGAATAGCAGACAGTCAGAAATGAGGGAAGGAGAAGAGTTGGCCGAAAATAGCCTGAAAATGAGCTGGGTGCATCTGAAATTTGGGGCTCAGAGCGGCAATGCTGTGGGCAAGGAGTGCCAGGTATTGGTTGAACAGCCCCTGCGGAACACCACAGGTAGAGAAAAAGATAGCAGAGAGGAAGGATCCAAGTTGGACCTGGGAGGATCGGTCAGAGAGGAAAGAATCAGCCACGCCAGTTACTGACCAGTGATACCCCGGTTTTCACAGAGATGGTTGAGCAGGGTCGCATGGTTGACAATGACAAAGGCAGATGCGAGCTCAAGCAGGATGAGGACACAGGGGCTGTTAGAGTCAAGGTTGAAGAGCAGGTCTTCACGGATGTTCAGGAGAGCAGTTTCTGTGCTTCTGGCAGCTCTGAAGCCAGACTGATGGTCATGAAGACAGCCAACAGATTCAGTGTGGAGATTAAGCTGGGAGATGGGCAGTTTCTCTAGGAGCTTGCCCAGGAAGGGAATGATGGAGATTGGGCATAATTAGCCGGGCAGGAGGGGTCAGCAGAGGGTTTCTTAAGAAGAGTGTGCACAAGGGAGTGCTTCAGGGGGGATGGGTAGACTCCAAATGCGAAGGAGTGGTTGAAGAAGTCAGCCAGGGCAGGGTCCAGGGAGTCAATGTGGCCCTTGATGGTTTTGGAGGAACAAGGGTGAACCTGTTTGATGAGAATTTCACAGATCGGACTTGTCTAGAAACCTCAACTGTGGAGAACAGGGGAAAGGCAGAAAAGGAGGGAGTAGAGGAGGCCGAAGAAGGGCCAGAGGAAGAGCAGGGAATAGGGGGAGGGAGCTGAGAGGAGAGTGTGGACAGGATGTCCTGAGTTTTAGAGATAAAGTGAGAAGCCAGTGCCATGCAGAGGGCCTAGGAAGGGACAGGAGAGGTAGAGACTGCAGCAGGATTAGTCAGTTCCTTGCAGATTTTAAAGAGTTCAGCCTAGTTTTGGATGCCGCAGAGACACGGGCTTGGATATAAGATTTCTTCTTGGTGAGGACCGAGAGCCAGTATTGCCTTTGGAGCAGCGGCAGGCCAGTTTGTCAGAGGATATACATGACGCACACCATTTCATCTCGGCCAAAGTGCACTAGCATTTTATTGTGACGAGGTCTGAGTCATACCAGGAGTTGCACTTGGCTTTGGGCTTCAGGCGGATTCTCATGACAGGGGCAATGATATCAAGAGTATCAGATACAGCAGAGTGAAGCATGGAGAGGGCTGTGTCAGGGTGAGAGTCAGCCAAAGGGGGAGGGGGAATGAGGAGGAGGCGGCGAAAGCCTCAACTGATACAGGGTTCATGGATCAGATGACCGAGAAGGTGGGTGGCACTGATGGAAGTGGCTTGGCCTGAGGGGTAGGGAGGGTGAGATGGGAAGAAAGGAGAAAGTGATCACTCCAGGAGAGAGAAGTGGAGAGAGAGAGAGAGACAGAAAGGGGAAGGTTTGAGGAGATCAGAACATCCAGAGTGTGCCCCGCAGAGTGAGTCAGGCCAGAGGGAAGAATAGTGTGTGAGAGAGAGTCGCAGAGGTCACAAAAGAGTCCAGAGGGGGGACAGGAGGCATCCAGGTGTATGTTGACGTCTCCAGGAAGGAGGAGTTGAGTGGTCGAGGCCAGGAGTGAGGAAGAGAAGTCCACCTACTCAGAGAGGAAGGAGGAGATCTAACCAAGTGGCCGATAGATAGTAGCCACAGTAAGGGAATGGCTAGGGGAGAGAGAGAGCCTGCAGACGAGGCATTCCAAAGAGGAGTAGGCCTGTGTAGGAGTGACAGAGGAAGGAATCCACTCTGGGAAGATCAGGGCTCCACCCCCTCCAGAGCGGTTGGACCTGGGTGCGGAGAGGATCTTGTAGCTGTCAGGGAGGAGCGTGTCAAAGCTTGTGACAAAGCTGACCATGAACCATGTCTCAGTGAGACAGAGGACATCAAGGTCAAGTTCTTCCAGAAGGTGGCAGATGTCGGATGGTTTTTTGACAGCTGAGCGAGAGTTAAGAGTGGCAATGTGGAGAAGGTTGCTGTCCTTGAAGGACTTCCAGTGAGGGTACAGATCAGAGGTACGCCCTGCGGGAGTGTAGAAGGAGCCTGAGAGGGGGCAGAGAGGGAAGGAGAAGGCCAGGTTGCCGAGGAGGAGGCAGCAGGGGGAGGCAAGGAAGCTGCGGAAGGGGGAGAAGGGACAGAAGAAGAAAGGAAATTGATGAGGCGTGGGAAGCGTCTATGAAAGAGGTGAAGGTTGGCCTGAGGGCCTTGGACCAGGACAGCCCCATTCGAGTAAACATTAATGATGACCATAGAGGAATGGAAGGAGGCCAGGAGGGCATCCCACCGGGTGCCACCATTAATGGGAGAAGAAGAGAAAGGAGAGAGCACAGTGACCATATGTAGGGTCCATAGGTCTAGTGAGGGAACGACAGAGTATGTCCGTGAGAGTTTCCTTGGAGGAGGCACTGGTGTAGGCACCAGCGATAGGGAGGCTTGGGTTGGAGACCAGGATGTCCTTTTTAAACTTCCTCCTACCAGGATTTAGTGGGGAGAGAAGGATAGTCAATAGAGAAGCAGTTAGAAAAGATAGGAGAGACAGAGAGCACCATAAAGTAGGTAGGGAGCAGAGAGAGGTGGAAGGGAGAAGGGGAAACACTAGAGAAAGACACAGGGCAGGGTGCTGGCAGGCGCGGCAATGAGAGGCGAGCCAGTTGAGCAATAGGACAAGACGACGACACTCAGGATTAAAGAGCTTTCAAAAAGCACAATTTAAGACAGGAGAAGAAAAACACACCTAAGTTTGAGAATCCTGGATAGAGGGAGAAAGGCCTAGGATTCACAATACAATTTTATTTTAAATACTGATACAGTGCATGTTATATATACAGGGGAAAAACACACACCTGAGTTGAGAGTCTGCTAGGTGGAAGGGGTGGTAACCAATAAAGCCTGTGGGACTAACCTGGATGACTGACTGGCAACTGGCGTCCCCTCCGGACACCTGCAGACAAAACAGGAGTCGCTTCAGTGGGAGCCGCCCTTTGCCTTAGAGGCCATTAGCCATGGGGGCTGCTGGGCAGGGGCTGTCCTGGTAGCGCCGGTAATGAGGAGGGGGAGAGCGTGCCAATCAGGGTGGTGGGAGGGCTAAGGAGGTGGGAGGGATCAACGGGAACAACGAGGAAGACCACGGAAGGAGAATGGGGCAGGGGAACACACTCAATGGTGAAAGAAAAACAGAGGCAACAAGAAATGTTAAACAATCAGGCCCACTGAGGGTTGCAAATACCGTGTGTCACCAGCCTGCAGTCACCCGCTCAGCCCAGCACGAAATGTCGGCTCTACCATGATGCTGTGTCCCAGTCCTCCTGCCGACACGTCCCCCGTACTGGTTGTCTGCCGGAGCGTCTCGCGCAGAGGCTCCAGGGGCACCGTCACAGCGGCCGCCTTCACCATCATGGCTTTGTCCCTTCGAGCGTGGATATCATGGGCTGTATGCCCACTAGACCCCTGGTCCAGCCTCTGCCAGCGTGCCAGTCAGCCGTCCTGCTGTAAGTCTTTCATCCTCGGCGTTCGGGGCTTATGTCCACCCGAGCCATGCAGCCACAGTGTGCGCACCTCCTGAGTCAGCGGGTCAGGTTGGCAAAGTCTGTTGGTCCACCTCTGCTAACTTTCCGAGGCCGCTCGGGTGATGCAGATGAGCGGGCCCCCCTGCCCGTCACGGATCTTCACATGACACGTCTTACAGGGCGTTTAGGCGCACATTCTTGGCCTCGGTTTTTCTCTGGATCCAGTCTCCGATTCATCGATGTTTCATGGGTGCACGCAGTAAGTATTCTGGTCCGCTCAGCTGTTGCTTGTTATTAGAATAAACGCTCAGCACTTCAGGATAATCTTTAAAGGATTTATGTCACGGCACAGCTCCGGACCTAAGCGGGCATCTTAGATGGCGTCCAACAGCGCCCCCACAACATTTATTTTTCTAATAACATAAATCCCATTGGAATACATCACATAATACATTTACCGTCTGAAAATGTCTTCCTTTACGCACATTGGCCTGTGTACACAGGCTTTTCCACTAGTATACATATAAAACAGCAAGTGTATTCTTTACGAGTGTCTCACATTCATATGAAACATATAATAAAGCCATATGCTAAACCCCTTTGTTTGAATGGACATTTAATGTCATCATTACCACAAGAAAAGTTTCAAATTTGTTAAGCAGATGTAAGAAATGTACTTATATATCTTTGCTAGGCAGAGAAAATAGAAGTCAGAGATTTGGGATACTTTGGAATATAGATTTCACAATGTACTGAATGAATGATATTTTAAAAATAACGTGCAACCTTCGGGTTATTTGAGGAACACGTCATTTTTAACATGCAGATAATATAAACATTATTTTAAGACTTGGTCAATCAACCCCTGCAAAAGACATCAGCATCCCAATAAACTGCATAGAAGCAAGAGGAATGGGATTCCGCATTATAGAGAAGGTCTTGTGGTTAAACCAAGAAGATGGCTGATTGTTCTCACAAGGTATGTAGAGACTCGTTCTCTGGTTGTAAAGAATGTATCCTGTCTGCTACACTTTATTTTTCCATCTCTCCCTCTCTTACCTTCCTCCAAAGATTTCTGATGTTCTCCTCTTTTTGTATTTCTCTGTCACCTCCATCCCTGCCTCCGCCTCGGTCCATCTTTAGGCAATATAACCTGAGGAGGCGGGCATTACCAGTCAGGTATGCCCCTGGGGCCATAGATAGACACCTGAGCAAAGCGAGGGCTTTAAGGGAGCCCAAAGGCCATTACCTGAGCGGTAATGCCCCCCTCTGAGGGTTTTATTTTCATTAGTACCACAGCACATTGCACCGTGGTACTAATAGCATTTTTTCTTGAGTAGAGAAACAGCACTGCAACCGTTTCTCGACTCGAGAAGAAAATGCCAAAAAATGACCACCAGTGATCGATGAAAAGAAACTACACTAGTCTCTTCTCACTTTGTATGGCGGCCGTTGCTGGGAAGACGCTGTTATGGAAGCAGGATTACCAGTGAGTTATGGCTTGTAAACGCCCTACTGGGTGTATATAGAATTCACTATCAATATGCCACGTCAGGTACTAATTGGTTTAATAGAGCTTCTCTGATCTCCTTTTTCTCTGCCTCTTTCATCCTTCTCTCCCTCTCTATTACCATAAAGCCATCTTTCTTAATATTTAGTTCTCTGATCCTATTTATTGTGTTTTAATTGTAGATAAAATGTTAGCGTTAGGGGTGCTTTATTGACAAATAGCGTTAATTATTGTCTTTTCATGAGTGATCTTTTGATGTATCTGTTTAACTGTTATTTTTGCATTTTATATTATATCCACCTAAAACAAGGGAAAACATTGTTCCCCTCCTTCCCCGATTTTGACCTTTCATTCCCCAACCTACCACTACTTGTTACTGTTTTCTTTTTGGGTTCTGACTTTGTGTTTCTGTATTAAAAATCAGTTTGTTTGCAAAGGTATAAGATGTGTCAGTGAACAGCGATCAAAACAATGAAATGGAGCGCACAACCCAGCACAGCTATTATTTGGTGACTATCACCAATGTGCTTCATGTTATATAGCGATTTGCTCAATCCCTTCCTGATCCTGGCAATTTTAAATGGCAATGTAAGAAATGTCTAGAGACTTTGTTCATAGTGTTTCGACATCTGTCAAGCTTTGCAGTCTTCTGTAACATCTGTCTAGCTCTGTGTGTGCACGCAAACCATTTTTTATTGTACGTGCTCGTACATGATTCTTCAATAAAGCAATTTCTGTTTCAAGGACAATATACACAACTACCCTTCTCATACACACATGTCAGATTTGTATAGCTTATGGAAAAATGTGGGCGGGCATTCCGGAGTAGTAGCATGGCCTTTTCTGAAATTCAGCCACACATCACCTAAACCAGTATAAACACAGCATTGGCTGCATTGTTCCTTGACTTTCTATTGTCCAGACGTTCTCCACATTTCCACTCCCTCTCCCACCAGCTTCTTCACCTTTTTCTACCCATCCTCATATCTGATCGGTTTGAGGGAAGATATTTATATGGAAATGTCTAATAAAAGGAGATGATGTGGTCCCCCTAAAAGCAGTCACAAATAAACCACCACTCCAGAGAATATCTCCCTCTCTTGAGGCCAGGGAACTGACAGAATCCATAACATCTCCAGACTTGAAACAAAGAACTGCACAATGGAAACAGCCTATTCCTACTGTGCAACCTGTTTCTCAAACAAGTTACCAACACAGATGAGATGGGTCCCTTCCATTGTACACTTCAGGAACGATCTGTAGTCCTTCCAAGACTATTTTGCCAATTTCCGATCGCTCTACTTAACACTACTTCTCTCCTGTCTAGTGTTCTCTACTATCCTTCTCCCCCTACCATTCACAGTTCCTCTCCTATCCCCATATCCTTCTTATAAGCATGGGTGCACCCCTTATGTAAAATGCTCTGCAGCTTCCAAACTTTACACTTTATAAAGCTCACACACACATACAAGGATTCTGTCGAGAATAACTTACAAATGCTCTTGGTCTCCAATGGCTTGGCCTAGGACACCAGATTGCAGAGGCACAGCCCTGACCAGAAGTTTGGTAAATGATGACATTGGGCCTCATTATGACCCAGACGCTAAGTTTTTAACGGCGCCGTAAAAGGCTGCGGCGCCGTTAAACACCTAGCGCCTAATTACGAGGTCCCTTTGCAGGACCCGACCTTAACGGCTGGTTTTACCAGCTGTTAAAGTAGGGATCCGCAAAGGGACCTTGGTGCTAACTACAGTACCGCAATTTGCAGTACCGTAATTAGCACCTTCCCCATTCCCATTGAGCCCTATGGGGCAAAAATGGGAATGGGGAAGGGCCATGGCGGCATGGGGAATTACCGCCCCACCAACCTCAGAATGGGGTGGTAATTCCCCATTCCGCCATGGCGGACTCCGGCATGGACCATGGTGCTAATAACACCATGGTTACGCGCCGGAGTCCTAAAGAGGCCCATTGTGTGAATTTGAATGTAAAAATCTGGTTCAAATTTTGTATTTGAAAATGTAGCAAATTAAATGGTTCCTTTATGTACTGGTGAAGACACATGGCCCTCATTCCGAGGTTGGTGCTAGTCATGGCGCTATTAGCGCCATGACTAGCACCAATACCGGTACTGCCACCGACTTGGTGTTATGGGGATTTACCGGTCTATTCCGACATTTGCAGGACTGGTAAATCCCCATTTGAAAAGCCATTCCCCATTCCCATTTGAGCCCCCATAGGGCTCAATGGGAAGGGGGAAGGGGTCAATAACGGTACCGCAAATTGCGGTACCGTTATTGACCCCGGTATCCCTTTGCTGGTCCCGTCCATAACGCCTGGTAAAACCAGGCATTTAGGGAGGACCCGCAAAGGGACCTCGGAATGGGGCGCAAAGGGATTACCGGCACCGGTGTCATTACCGGTGCCCGGTATCCCTTTGCGCCCAGGTCGTAATGACCCCCATCTATTGTGAATATGAATCGTGACATTCATTTTTTACAGAGAAAATGTGCTCTTTAGTTCTCGAATATGAAAATCATGAGTTAAGAAATCTTGCAGCATTATAGTATTTCAATCAAAAAATCAATGTTCAATGTGAAAGCACAAATTACTTGAACCAAACAAAGTTGTCAATGATGTGAAAAGTGGATTTTTTGTGTGTTATCGCAGAATAAAAAAGATATTTAAATCTAAACTGACTAAACATACTTTTCCTGCAACATGACTTTCTATTTGCTATGTCTAAATACTTGGAGATTGTCCTCGTAACACTACACTTTACAATATAAGAATCAAACAAGTTGTGAAAACATCATTAATATGGCTATAGGACTGATGGAAAACTGCATGCAAGTACTAAAGAGTAAAGGGAAGATTGAAGTTTGGGTAGATTTAATGGCTGTAACAGTTTTCTGCTTATTGTCCATGGCAGACAATCAGGTGAGGTCCTGGAATGTTAGTTGAATCAGTAGGTTAGTCAAGAATTTGTGTATGGTTATCCAAACTTTTGGTTAGGAACAGAAAGTGGCCTTCTTCACCAGCACGAAGGCTGCAAGTTGATTTGTTTTGTGTGTTTCTGCCAAATGTAGGGCAAACTCACAAAACCTCACAAAAAACAGACACAAAACAACAACCCACTAGGGGAAAAAGCTCAGTGCACACTTTTTTGAGAAGAACAAGAGCTTTATTCTGTATGCAAAAGGGAAAATGTTAACAGGGCATTATAAGTCCATTGCTACAGAGCTTATGTCTTCATCAAAGCAAACATCACATCATAAATGTAGAAATCGTCATTTGTGACATGTTCGATATACAGTGTTCATCCTACAGCCTCATGGCTTTCACCTATTTACATGCTAATATTCACCTTCAGACCCCTCTCTCATTGGCCGTATCATATTTTCCTCCATCTTCTTCACACATGTGCTATGGCCTCTTCATCTTGGGTCACTGTAAAATGATTGGTTAAACTTTGAAATGCACCACCCTGTCTTGAGACCTAACCACGTGATATGCACCTGGCCGTCGACATGAGCTCAGGTTCCTTTGAGGTCAGCCTGATCCTTGCAAACAAAATAACTCTTTTCTCATCCCAGACACGCAGGCACCCCCATCATGCCTCCCTGCTGCAATATAAGAAGCATTGGCATGACCCGTTGATATCCCTTGTACAAATTATAGACCTTGTTGTTCTCTACTCCCCCTATATCTGCTACTCCTCCCAAGGGCTAGGCCTAAAATCCCTACAAGTTCCACCAATTCATCCAATTTGTGAAGAATTTAGGAGTTTTATTCCTGAACATCTGATAGTTTAAACTGAATGACCATTATTCTGGGGGGCGCTGGTATCCTAAATCTCAGCGTGTGTTTTGGCAGCTCAGGACATTCACCCTGGCTACCATGAGTGTGGCCTTCATACTGTGCCACAGCCCTGCTTCCATTTGACTGCTCGCATTCCTGCCTAATTGTACAAAGTTCTAACTTGATACATTTTTGTAAGTGTGTACGTGCATGCTTCTTGCCATACCTGTAAATTGGAATATGATAATCAAACAAAAGAGGGGCCTCATTATTGTTTGTTTTCAACACGGCCTGCGAGGATTCAGGCCTACTTTCAAGTACAGTGTCAGTTCATGTTATAGGTAACATGCTCATGCAATTTATTCTACATGACACTGTTCCAAAGTAAATGGTTAGTTTCCCTTGAATATATATAAACTTCCACAATGCATATATCTCCCTCCAGTCATCTCTGCCCATAAGATTCCCCCCTCAACCCTACGCCAACCTCTATGCGTTCCCCACATGTTAGTATATTTAACGCATTCTAAATCGTTTGTGAGTGGCTGGGATCTGAACGTATATCCCAACCCAAATTAACCCAAAAACAAAACAAATGTGATTCAATAACCATTAACAAATCATATTAATTTGCGTATTTACATAGTGCTTGATGAAGGATTCCTCCCACGTCTAAGCTCTGGAATTACATGTTGGATTATTTTATGGTACTCAACAGCTGAGATGACATTCTGCTCTTAGCTGTTAAAGGCTCTCCATCCATGCACATCCTCCTAAATCCTTGACTACCTTTGAAAATATTACTCATCTTGCCTCTGTGAACGTCTAGAGCAAATGACTTCTGAATAGACTAACTTGTTTGCCCGATTTTCTGACAAACCATCAACAATGAGCCAAACTAGAGCGATTTGTCTCACCATGCTCCTCAGGTCCTTATTGAGTCCCTCATAGCTGATCTTTTTCACAGTTTTTATTTGAATCTACTACATTATGGCCACATCAATAATATTCCCATAAAGATGATACACAAATCTACTGGTGGATTACCCGTGATACAAATTTGTTCATCAACATGTCAAACCACAACTGAGATCTGAATGCACAACAATAGTCTACAGTGACAAAATAGAAATTGGCCTGCTTGAACCGAAAATGTACTACAAACATTTAAAACTCCTCCCTCCACTTGATTTCTTTGGATCAGCCAAATTCCTATCCACCAGAAACAAAGATCAAGTTGGCAAATAAGACACTGATCTAAGCATCAACTACCAAATGTAACAGATGCCAACATCATACTTTTGCCAACTCAAATAATTTAAGAATGTCTTCCTTTTCAGCCTGTACGAGAATCATGCTGGAGTTATTGGCTCCCTACTTTTTACTCCTGCCCATATTATACCAATGCGCTTCACATCACTCTTCCTGTTAAACAATCGAAAAGGCTTCAGATGATTGAAAATGCAGCAGGGTGTCTTATTGTGAGCAGTCCAAAATGGCTACCTATCTAAAATGCCTTCACTGGCTCCCTGTAGAAAACACATCACATTTCAAATGTTATTAATACACATGCCTACAAGGTTCAGCTCCCACCTACTTTAAAAACATGATCCATTCTTGCACTTGACCACTGACCGTCACCTGGATGATTAGCTGCTTCAGGAATTTCCCACATCTACATGTGTTCTCAAACTGTTTAGAAGATAATCACTTGTGGCCACATACACATGGAACAATCTGTCCTTCCCATCTGTCAAGTCACCTTGCTCTGTTCTTTAAACTCACAACGACCTGGCTTTTCATACCAGCCCGAAGAGCTTGTAACTCTTTAGTTGGACTCACTAATCTGACACACCCTTCCCCTGATGTGCCCATGCTGCCTCTTTATTGTCCTAGCACCTAGTAGAAATTATTTATGTTGTGCATTTTTCATTCTTGTAAATTAATTAGGTTTATAAAAATACATATTTATATTTGCATCGTATACAAGCTATTGCCCAGATGCTCTCACCATTGACAGAGATTGCATTCAAATGCCTAGGTACATGTATCAGTGGTCAGGTGTAGCTAAAATGGGCTGGGATTTGAAAAAAAACAGAACACCTGTGACAAATCAACTTCCGGGGCACCAGTGGTCCAAGGATGAATATCGGTTTCTAAACCATTAATCAGCCACACACCTCTAGTACACCAGAAAGAATCTGAACAGATTGGAAATACAAGTAAATTATAAAACTCCTTGTCCAATTTTTGATAACATGGACGGAATGCCAGGCTTATCTCCGCAAGGGCGTGGATTGTTAGTTGCAATATAGCGAAAATACAATTATTACCAAATGATAAAAGGCTCTGTTCAGTCAGTTATATTTTATTATTATTATTACCACAGTTCTAGCACACTACAAAATACAACCCACCCTGTAAAGGAACACAGAGGACAGACAGTTTCATGAAGGAAAGGGATGCACTCTGTATACTGACAGGGGGTAGTCGGTAAAGCAATCAGTCATAATTGTTCAAGGTTATTTGGCTTCAGCACCAAGGGATCAGGGGTCGTAAATGTCACTAGGGGCCTTCAGAGAAGGACCAGATGAACAGAACCACAATGTACCTGGTCCTATAGATGATGTTGATGCTAAACAGCATCAAGTCGGTTCCAGGACTCTTTGCAGCTCCTGTGAAAGAGTTCAAGATGGGAGACAGCTGTGGGTTTCAGGCGGTAGGCAGTTCGGCAAGCGAGGCTGGACAGACAGCTGCAGGCTGGTCTACACAGCAGCAGAGGGTCAAGAATATTTGTCTCTGTGCAGGTTGGCCGGTCTGGAAAGCTGTTCAAGGAGTCTCGGACAGCTTTAATGACTGCAGCATGACAACAGTCAGTGGTGCAGCCGATCGCAGTTCGAGGGCTCAACTGCCTTGAAAATGTCCTTAAAAGATGGACGTTGGTTGATGCTTGTTGCAGCACTTGCCACCTCGCATTCTGTGGCCTCGTTCTGTTCTGAGATGGAACCCAAGAGGTCATCACCTGCATGCCCAGTGACAACACCAGGTATCAGAGCTAAAGCATGGATCGGATAATCACACCACATATCCCAAAAAATAACAGTAGACAAATCAAGATAATTTCACATTATTTGTTCCATTTAAACCAATCCTTCAATTTGACGGAATGTTGAAGACCGTTCATGACACTGAACTACGTAGAGCAAAAGGAAGCACCTTTGGTGACATGTTTTCACCATTAAAGCTTCATAATGTCTCCAGCTCTACTAGTATTTTGCTCACAGCTAAACCACAGATCATTGACGATCTTTATTATATCCTTGCATTTGCACATCCTATCATCCACTCCACACAACATGCAGAGCTGTGCTGCCTTCATAAACCCAGGACATATCCCAGTGTTCTGTTTTCTCCTTCTTAACACTTCAAAAGTTACCACCCCTGTAAAGGCATGATCATCAGGGGACACACAATAAACAGCCAACCTCTAAAGAACATCACCCTCCAAGAAATTCCCTCTTTGCATTGTCCATTAAAGTGCAATTAAATCATTCGATCTCATTATTAGTCTCTGGATGTTGCAAAGTACACCTATTATGATTGATACCACTCTCAGAATGAAATGCCTCCATCTCACAAGGCACTAACCCCACACCATTGTGAGCAACACATCTAGCTGGAGAAAAAAAAAACCTTCCCTCAACAACACTCTATCAAAACAAGTAATGACACTGTTTGTAATCTTAGTTTGAGGTCCCCTAAAACATTTTTGTCAGATGCACAATGAGTTTTGTCCCAACTCATAAGGACAATTATAGGAGTAATAAAGTCAAATGCCACCTGGGAACTCCTGAACATCTACTGGTTTCCTTTGGATCTTCATTACCATGTCACTATCCGCACAAGACACACAATGTTTGACCACATTCCTAATCTCTCTATCCATACCTGGCAATCAATTAACTCAATTAAAATTACCTTTTTTTTTTAAATCCCCAGGATGAACTTCCTTTTCAGTAAATAAGTAATGCAACTCAGCAACCCTATGCGTTGTAGGCGCAAAGTGACAGTTTTCCGATTACCATCTAAAATCAACACAAAGCTGCACCCAATTCTGAATCACTCACATCGAGTATTGTACGGTTTTATTGTCACAATACAATCAAGATAACAGTAGAATTAATTATTTCCTGTTTCACAGCACAATACTCATATTCGCATGCATGTTCACATTCAAATGTAGTAGTCTCATGCTGTACGCATTCTGAATAATATTCTGAAAGCCCCAGCACTGACATAACCATTACTTAGTAATTTCAATTTGTTGAATTCTTGATACAGGCTATCTATGGTCTCAAGCACTTAATAGTACTTTAGTGGCACTTGCATTTTTTAGTTTTGGCTAAAGTGGCCCTTATACACCGAAACTATTGCATTGGAGTACAGCTAGAGGGAGATGCATCCGTGAGGTAAATAAAGCTTGTAGGTGTTGTTTGCTTATTTACCCTCCCATTGACTGCCCAGGGTCATGCTAATCACTATAGTAATTGCAAACCTCTTCTGGGCTTTCTCTGCCCAGAACACATTCTGATGGGATTTCTTTGAGCTATCTTATCAGCAATTGCCTGACCTTATTTCAAAGCAGTCTTCGGAGAGTGAATGTCTTAATTCAAGATGTAAATGTGCTATGGGTGTAAGAAACATATCTTAAGCAAGTCTACCTTCAGTCATCTCAATCATAAGCAGTGTGCGTGTCTTTCACTGAAGTCCGGTAAACAAAAAAAAAATCAAGCATTGGCAAAGCCAACAGTTTTGGTTTGTGTATAGACATTAGATATTCTTTTGCCAGGCACTGCTATTATATTCACAGGTACTCACACCATTTTGAAAATGATATCTTTAATGGCCAGTTACTATCATTACGACAATGCCTGGAACATGTCTTTCCCAGACTTACACATAAGACAAAACTGTTGGCATTGCCAATGCTTGTTAAAGCCTGAGGATGGGTTCAGCATTTCCTAATAGATGTAAAACTCTAAGTAACCTCTCATAATGCCAATGAGAATATTTACCAGATATCAACATTCGTTTACTCCTCCTTGACAAGTAATCAGAACATAGCCCTCTGGAAAACACTTGCCCCTAACACCAGGACAAACAGCATACTCTTGTACTGGTAAAGATGAAAAGGAGTAATGAAGGCAGTTAATCTAGTGGAAAGAGGGAGCTTTTTGTCTTTTGGATTTATGGAAAGTTGGGGTGGGAGTCCCCCTACAATATTGTGTGGGCATCTGTAAAGAGTAGCCACTTGTTGAGGACTGGTAAGGGGATACAGACACCCGGGTCAAGGACAATGTAACAGATGAATTACCATGAATTAAACAAATTAGAAATGTTCGCTGGAGAAAAAAACAAAGGTGATTTGTACAAAAATAACTTTTGGTTTTCACTCCCCTGAACATTTCTGATAACCTGCTAACCCCCAGCCACTTACTTACCTGTGGGCGGCACACCTCCTTGTGAGCTGCCGTCTCCTGCATCTCTCTGAGATGCCGGTACCCTTCACTTCTGTGCATGGGAACCGGCGCTGCAGGGTCCTCTTCTTCTTTTTCTGTTTTACTTTATTATACTCCCAACGCCTTTATAGTGAACAAGGATGCGGGGGACACACATGCCCCCCTTGTTTATTATAAAGGCACTGAATGGTACATTTATTTGAAATTTTCGGCTGTTCGTTTTATTTTTCGTACAGTCGAAATTCCAACAAATGTACCTTTTTTTTTCCTCGAAAAAATCTGCGAATACCAATTTAACATAGATTAGGTTGGCCATAATTAGGGAAAGGGGGATACCATATCTCACCTATGGGAACCCCAAACCCAATCTCAGAGGACCCTCCACCCCCAGGTGATCTTCTCTCACTTCTCCACCCCCTGGGTCGCGATCCCTGGCCACCAGAGAAGAGGATCCAGGGGTTTTAGGAGTGAGTATACCCTTAGGTTTCTCTCAGGTATCATATATGTTTGTGAATTTGGATGAGAAGAACAAGGTAAAGTTGCACGCAGTGAAAGAGGAGGATAGAGCATGATCTTTTAAAGGGAGACAGCATAGCCCAGAGTTATTGAGTCATGAAGATCTTGACAAGATAGGAGCGGAGAGAAGAAATTAGGACAGTGTACTAGGATGATAAGGACATGGAGAAAATCTTTGTTGACATCATGGGAGGTTAATGTGTAGTGATCCTTGCACGATTGGCATAGGTGGAGACAAATGGATGCCCTTATCTGTTGGATAGGTGGATTTGTCCATGGTTGATTCTAAGAGAAGGATAAAGGAGCGTGCAGGGTAATCAATGATAAAGAAGGCAACATGATTGTCATTTAACTCAGTGAAGGAACGTTTGATGGACTGGGCAGGGGTTGGAGAGAGGGTTAAGAGAGGATTTTACTTGGTCAGGTAAGTGGCTATGAAAGTTGGTTTTAACTCTTTCTTATTAATAGTCGAGGAGGGGTGGGTGCGAATGGGATGGTTACTGAGATAGTCAAGTGAATGAGTGAACTATCAGAGGGAAATGGGTAAATAGAGAGGGTCGATGAGTACAGATTGGAGGGCAGGAACCAATGATTGAGAGAGTGTCTTTGAGTGTGAGTGTGGAGGTTATGCAGTCCGACAAGGGAGTTGTCTAAGAGAGAGGAGTGAACTGTTTCTTGGTCACTCTTACGTATGATGAAAAACTGAAGTTGCCAATCATAACCAGAGGACACTGGCTGCGAAGGCCTGGAATATCTCAGAAGCAGGGATAGAGGTGTACCAGGTGGGAAATACATGAGGAGGAGGATGAACGGATTGGAAGCAGGGAGTTGGACTGCTGTTTGTTCCAAGCAGGGGCATGAGGTTGCAGAAGAAAGTGGAGCAGATGACATGATACTGAGAGTTGATGTGATTGGGAACACGATGCAAAGACAGAAGGTAGAGTTTTCAGTGATGGCCATTGCAGTGAGTTTAGGGTGATGGGAGTTGCCAATGATGAAAGATGTTTGATTGCAGATGGACTGGGAATTCTGGAGGCCCCTGTGGGGAGATCAATAGGGGGTGAATGGGGTTAGGAGGAAGTTGGAGGAGTGGACGTGGAATAACACAGAATATAACAGGTTAGAGTGGGTAGTGCATGGAGGAGATGGGAAATTAGGGCTTCTTTTAAATGGGAAATAGAGGATGATAATGAGGAGAACAAGTTGAGGTTTGGGGGTGAGTTAGGACAGTGCAGGTGGTACGGGGAGACCCTGAGGAAGAGTCTTAGAGAGGAGAGTTGGGTAGGTATATGGTGAGAAGGGATAGGAGGTTGGGGGAACATGTGTAGCTACGTTTTACTAGTGAAGAACATCAAAGTATCTTGGAGAATGGACCATGGATTAGAGTGGCGTTTACAGCGAAAGTGAGGAGGTTGTTAGGGATTTTTGTGGAGATTTGGGGCCTGACGGTATTTTCTTAACGCCAAAAAATAATTTAGCAACAATCACTCCTTGTATTCAGATTGGGCCATGTATACCAATAATAGAGTGGACATGCATTATTTCAGCACACAGACATGCGTGGTTGGTATGCGTGGTTGGTGGTATTTTGGTGAGCATAATTCCCTTGTTTTATTTGTGGCCCCAATATCCAAAACCCCTTATTTTTGTTTAGATTTTTCGTGTTATCACTAGAGAGACCTCAGGCTTGCATTTCAGGAACACCACATTTTCATTTTTAGTGTGCCACCATGGGCAATTTCTCTCTGTCTTATCTACGGCAGCGAGCTATCATGTGGTATTTTCACTATCTTATATACGGTAGTGAACTATGTCCCGGGCCTCCCTTTTTGCCGACTCATAGACCTCCGGCAGACTACAACACACACAGTTAGTTATAATTGCTCATACTGAATTACATTGTGCACACGGCTGCAGCCAAATCTTATGTTTAGCTATCTTGAAAATGACAATTGCACTGTCTAAACATCTCCCCACATCATCAGCACTGTATTGGTAAATATAAAACACACCACCCGTCTGCTTTGAGATATTTTTGTGTATTATAAAAGTTGCATTTAAACACGATCTTACTCTTTACAGAAATAAATGAAATAGCACAGTAACAGCATTATCTGTGATACACTGAAAAGAGAGTGGCGGAGACAAGAACTCAATTTGCAACATTAAACACGTGAGTAAAGCACAGGAATCTCCTTTCCTACACTGACTGAATATTCTCGTACACACTCAGCCCCCACACCTCAGCGAGATAATTACCAGGCTTATTCAGCATGTAACTTCATTGGCTGTTCGCCTTCTGGAGGGGTTCACCCAGCAAGGACAAGCATCTGCCGTCCCTCGAACTGGGACTTGTTGACTGGAAAAGACAGTCTCTGCAACCAATTTGAATCTGCTTTAGGAATCAGGCCTCCCCAGCTGTCAACCCCGTCCTTCTTCGAGCTGTGTCAAGATGTCTCTCCTTTCTTCCCCCAGATTCTGCAGCAAAGCACTAGTCACAGCCTCCAACATGATGCTTGATATGACGTGCTCCAATCAGAATCAACCATGTTATATCCTCCTACTTTTAACAATGGTTCTTCTTGTACAGTCGCAACTGTAACAAGCTGATTTCCTGCTTATTCGAAGTCTTTGCTTCCTGCAGTTACTGTGGACAGAGCACAGGAAGGCAAAGAAAATTAAAACTTGATCGTGTGTTTAAAACTGATTTTCATAGTCTGCCTCTTTTTGCAGTGAAGACACATTCTTTTATTAATGAGTTATAATTATTAGTCTTGTTAGTGATATTAGTTTGTTAATTACCAAATGTGTCTCTTGCAACATAGGCATTTCAGGTGAGAAATGGTGTGCATTTTGAAGGTACAGATGTGTGCTTTTAACTGTGAAAAATGTATTTGCATTTTATATGTAAAAATCGTTTTTGACTGAACAACCTGCCCTTACATATATGTCCATGTTACACTGGCAACACATAGCTTGAAACAACTGCATCATAGCAATGCACCACCCATGCAGTGGCGCTGCACTTCAAAAAAAAAAAAACATGCTATACATTGATCCTGTGGAGTGGTGCTGTAGTCTGTGCTCCCAAAACACGCTAAACACTCCTACATCTACCCTCCTTTTTTGTAGAACTTGGCTACGATCCAAGCCAATTTCTAAAAACAAGTTTGCCCCCCATCCTTCTTTTAAAATGTAGCAATCCAACAAATGAATATTCATGTGCATCAATGAAAAAGTTGCAATCAACACAATATTCATCTGAGTTCATCAGTTTACAAAATGTTCTACATTTGCCTTCCCAATGGAAGTGTTATTAGTCCAGAGTTTCAATTTTATAAGTCAATTGAAAACAATAAAATCAAACAACTAACTAAAACAAATAATTAACATAACAGATTAAAATAAATAATTAAAATAATAAATACGTGGAACTTCATATGCCAGGACACTTGTCTGCCTTTGATATGTCCCGACCAGCAATGTCACATCATTTGGTTCATTCGAGTACTCTTTCATCTTGGCAATCTTGGATCCATAGGAGTCATCTTTTTTGGCATTCTGGTTATATTGTCTTCACCTCCACCTGGAGGCAGGCATCTTTTGGTCTTCATCCAGGGGACTCCAGGACTCCATCGTCTCCCGTGACCTCCGGTATAAAAAGTTAATGTTCTAAACCAAAATAGAAAAGAAACAGATTAAGTATATAGCACAATACTAACCACCCTTTTGCCAAAAATAAAACATTTTTTTTTCTGAAATTAAACACAGGTTAAAAAGAAAATAAGCATACATGAAACAACATTTTAAATTCAATGCATTTTCATTCTGCACACCGACCATGAGCTTCCATTATATTTTTTTTAACTTTTTATATTATTTATTTATTTACATATATTACAGTGTTTATGTGCCATTATAATAATCAACTTTTTAACTTCTCTGTCACTGCCTCCTGACTGTACCCATTTATCTTATCTTTTTGTGTTCAAGGGACTTTCTGTTGTATCAGTGGGCAGCAGCCCCAGGGCTTTATGTTTCTACATGCTCAAGCCGCCTGATCTCGTGTCTGGGATGGCATGGCTTGATCTGATTTACATGGACAAACTGCTCTATCGCTGTTTCACCTTCATTCTTCAAAACTTTATACACTACAGGAGAGATCTTATCTATAATTCGAAATGGCCCCGGCCAGGCTGCTAGAAATTTAGAATTTTTCTGTTTACTTTTTCCAAAATGAAACGTGTACACCTGATCCCCAACACTGTATTCTCTCACTGATGTTCTTTTATCATAGTATGTTTTAGCACTGTCAGGAGCCCTTTCCAGATTTCTCTGCACAAAAGCAAATGCATGTTGCAAATGCTTCCTCAGTTCATCAATGTACTCATGAACTGAGGAGGCACTCAAAAGTGTCTGCTCATGTGTTCTGTATTGTAGGTGTTGTGGTAACACCATTTTCCTACCCGTCAAGACCTCATGGGGGCTAACACCTGTTGCTTTGGCGGGAGTTGATCTGATTGCCATCAAAACCAACGGTAAACGTAAATCCCAGCTGGAACCTGCTTCTGCTACAAATTTCTTTGAAATATCCACAACAGACCTATTGCTCCGTTCAACTCCACCTGAAGAGGCTGCCCAATATACGATATGTAGTTTCCTTTTCACACCCAGTATTTGTCATACCTTACTCATTAGGGTACTTGTGAAATGACTTCCTCTGTCTGACTCAATTCTTTGTGGCAACCCAAAGCTTGAGAACACATGGTTCACCAGCAATGTGACTGCTGTTTGCGCACTACAATCTGGTGCAGGAATACATTCAATCCACTTCGACATCAAACAAATCACACTTAAAATGTAACGGTGTCCTCTGCTCAACCTTTTTAAAGGGCCTACATAGTCTATTTGCAAATCTAACCATGGGAGAGTTAGGCCTCTTTTCATCAATGGTGCTCTATGCATTGGTGAAGCAGGTTTAAATTGGGCACATACTAGACATCCTCTAGTATATAATTCCACATCTTGGGACATATGTGGCCAGTAAGCATAATCTTTCAGTATTTCCAATGTTTTTTGTGAACCTCCGTGGCTTGCAGTTATTGCATCATGTGCATGTTGTAGCATTAGCCCTCTGAATGAAAGGGGTACCACCCACTGTATCTGTCCTGTTATGGACTCTCTAATCATGAGTCCATCTTGTAATCTAATTCGTTTTTTATTCTTTAATAGTACCCTCAACTCTTCTTTTCCCATACAATCATTTTCTGTTAAAGGGTTTTGTTCAGGATCTATCAAATGATTATAATAGATTCCCAAAATTCGATCATTCTTTTGTGCCTCAATCAAATCTTGGTCTGGCGTGTCATGGCCCCATTGCACCACTGGTTGATCTACTTCCTTTGGTGCTTTAGAACGTGTTACTGCATCAATCTGTATTTCACCCAGTAAATCATCAATATGTAGCAATTCTCCCATCACAGCCCCAATTTTAGCCAGGTGGTCTGCCTTATCATTTCCCTCCTTACCCTCTCCTGGTGTTTTTAAATGCCCATGAATTTTTTTCCAGTATATTGTTAGATCATTCTCTGACACCAATTTGTCTATGGCTTGTATAATTTTTCCATGTTTAAGTGGCTTTTTGTTGTATGTAATCATTCCTCTTGCTTTCCATCCAGGTAAATATTCCACAAAACTATTCTGTGCATAGTCAGAATCAGTCACCAGGACAATTTCACTGAACTTTCTATCAACTGCAGTAGGAATTGCTTTATAAATGGCTGCCAATTCCGCCACTTGACTGCTCCTAGCTCCAATCCTCGTCCCTATACTGGGGACTCCTTCACATTTCAACCAGACATTTCCTATTCCTGACACTAATTGTTTATTACTGTCATTTTCAATGTGAAAAGCACAACCATCCACATATACAGTTGGCAAATCCTTGCATGTTTTTTCATCAAAAGCTTTATGTGGTGATTGTTCAAATTCCTGCCAATTAGGATCCACTTCCATTTCATTTGATATTTGTTCAGCTGCACAGTCATGTAAGTCAGCTAACCCTTGAGCAATTGGGCTCTTATTATTTTGTCCATATCTCACTTCTACAGGAAAACGTTGTAATGCCAGCGTCCATGAAGTGATTCTGGACTGCGCTAGATTACCTGACCTAATTCTTTTACTCTCTAAAAATTGCAAAGGTTGATGATTTGTTTCAATAATCACCTTTTCTCCCTGAACAATGGGGCGGAAATGTTGTAGCGCCCACACAGTGGTTAATAGGGCCTTTTCACATTCATTAAATTTCATTTCAACTTGGGAAAATGCCTTACTTGCATAGGCAATTGTTTTGTGATTCAAATCATGTTTTTGTGATAACACTGCTGTCATACAATGTTCAGAAAAACCTATTTCTATAAAGAAATCCCTACCTTTTATGGGATATGCTAAACATGGTGCCTTTACCAGACATTCCTTCAGTTTAGCCACTGCCTCAGACTGCTCTTTTTCCCATTTCCAGGGAGTATTCAGTTTAAGCAGTTTAGTCAATGGTTGAGTGATTTCAGCATAATTATCAATGAATTTTCTGTTATACCCTGTCATTCCTAACAAACTTTTTACTCCTTTCACATTCTTATGATCTTTTAATCTTTGTATGGCCTCTATCTTCTTCTTTTGTGGATTTAGCCCATGTTCAGTCACTTCATGGCCTAGAAAGTTCACTTTTTTTCTTGCAGCATTGTGCTTTTTGCAAAGATACTTTGACGCCTGCTTTCTGCAATTGGCCAAGCACATGTCTTATTTCATCAAAATGGCTTTTCAGGCCTTCATTTTTTATCAAGACATCATCCACGTAAACTATGGTTCCTCTTTCCGCTGCATCAGGCATGGCCTTTCTCAAAAATATGCCAAATTCACTCCCACTATTGATGTACCAGAACAGCGTTCTAAGCCAGGCATATTGAGTCCTGTCAAATGTAAAGAAAAATAAATTCTGTATCTCCTCTGCCAATGGCACGCACCAATATCCAGAGGTGAGATCTAATGTGGTAAACACTTTTGAACCATGTACCTGAGCTAAGCCCTGATCAATGAATGGCAATGGCCATCTGGATACTGGTACTCTTTTATTTAACTCTCTCAAGTCTGCACATAGCCGCCATTGACCATTTGGCTTTAACACACCTAAAATAGGTGTATTGGATGTGCCATGAATGGGCCTGATGATTCCCCGCGATTCCAAATTTTTTATAATGTCTGCCATTCTAAACATGCCAGCGGTAGTCTATACTGGCGTACAAACACTGGACTTCTGCTACACCCTTCTGGTAGTGTGGCCGCATGTAAATCAGTTAAACCACAATCATAAGCATCTTTTGCAAATACCTCCTTAAACTCCATAAATATCTCCCTCAGATTGTTTCTATCCTCATTGCTGTCACACGCATCTGCTAAGGAAATCTGCTCTTCTACCATTTTGGAAAATTCTGGAAAATCTTCTGGTAAGGGAATCTCAGCGCTTTCCTCTAACTGTGTGGCTGTGTCTTTTTGTAAAGCTGCCACTTTAAAATATTTTGGCATATCAGCTTCCACTTCAATTGGCTGATTTTCTGTTTCATTTTTATTTAAATTAAATATTATGCAATCCTCTTGATGGCAGCACACTGTCTCATTTGAATCATAAGGATACACAGAATGAATTTTAAATATTCATTTGGGCTGAGAGTCCAGGTGTTCTGGCAACTCACCCTTGGCATCTACATACTTTTCAGGGATATTTCCAATCACCATGTTATTTAAATCTGCCGTATAATGTGATTTTTGTATGGCCATTCCTAATGGGGAATTTTCCTCTAAATGAATATCCTGACAACCTTTATTATTTACCATAATTTTTACAGATCCTTCACCAATATCTACCAATGGAATGTATTCATAATCCAGGCCTTGCTGTTTTATGGATTCATTCAGGCATACAAATCTTTCATCTGCTGTCCATTTTTGCATTTCAGTGTTATTGCAAACTGTTTTGTAAATGCACAAATAATAGTATCTTTCCTCATTTGTAATTCGATTGCATAAGGAACCAGTTGTGCACAATGATAAGCCCTTCTTTTGTCTTCAAATTCAGGTGCCGGGCCACCTAGGCGTGACCATATTTTTTGATTAAGGAAATCTAACACCATAAACTTTCTGTGCATGATGTCATTGCCCATGTAAAATTCATTTTGTGCTCCACTCACTATCCATACATTATGGTGAATTGTTTTTTGTCCAATGTTAATATTCAGCATGCATCTGCCTGCAATTCGGTTTTCAAAGTCTGGATTGTCCAAACAAGAGACATATTGGTATTTAATTCTAAATTTCGGGATCTCCTCCCTCTCCATCATTTTTTGCAACAATTTCTCATTAATGAAGCTCCTCCCCTGTTCAAGCGCTAAAGTGGCTTTTGTTGTTTTAAAACAGTCATTTATACCAACATGAACCCATGGTTGCTCATCTTCCATGTGTATTTCAGCAAGAGTGGTAATGTGTTTTTCTGAATCTGTTTTAGAAGCAATATTCTGTTTGATTGTTTTCTCTTTTAAATAAAAACATAATGTGTGCTCATCTATGGCAGTCTGCCAATTTTTCCTTGGGTCCAAGTAGACTTGTATAGGTAGTCCTTCATTGTCGCTCTGCATTTTGTCTTGACACATTAATATAACAGTGACACTAGGTATGCAACTATTCTGGAGATATACCTCCACAGCATCATTTGTTTTGGCAACGGTGTGACATTCATTTATGTTGCTGTTTTGTGATTTTAGTTTCTTAGGCCTCAATGGTTTTTTGGTTAATGACCACAGCACTCCATTCACCCCATCTATGAGAGGAGACAATCTTTTCAGCAATCTGTCCCCATCAGAAATGGAATTTCACAAATAGATGTGATCAATACCTCTTGTTTCATTCTGTGCTTTCCTATTTTTATGTCAACCTCAGTTACTATGATGGGCACCTCCTCCCCATTAAAGTTATGCACTGGACCTTGATTTTCCTTCACCGTGATCTGACTCTGTGGTGGTCTCCCTTCATTGATACTGTTTACCAGCTCCTTGGACATAATTGTGGCCTGTGCGCGAGTGTCAATCATAGCAAATGTGTGGCATTTTTCTTCTACAGTGATGGGTGCATAATATCTGTCCTCAACTTCCTCTAATACACATAAGAAGTGTGAATTCTTACTGATTTTAGGGCTCACCTTTCTCAGGCCTTTTTCACTTTTGGCTAAGCACATTGGTAAATGGAAAGACATTTTTCCCTCCTTTTTACCCATTTCTGCGCGAGAGACTTTATTCATTTCTCCATGATCAGAGGTTTTTTGGAGTGTGGCCCCTGTTCGCCCATCCATCTGGGTAACATCAGAGACCACATTACAACCTTCCAACTGAACATGTGTAACAACATCATTCAGCAATTTGTCATTTTTTAATTCTGTGCATTTGTGATCATTTAGTGAGATCCCAGCCCTTTTAGCCTCTTCAAAAATATGTAGCTCAAAGAATTCTTCAGGTGATTGACCCGTACCCTCCTTTTGAGTATTTCCTTTTTCTACCTGTGTTTGGTCATTGTTTTGCTTGCCCAGGGAAGGAGCTATAGCATCCCCACTTACTCCCTGTTCACTGGTATTCCTCATGCATGAGTCATTTTTCTTAAATCTGTCTCTTTGTTCTTTTGGAATTCCAGGTGTTTCTTTTTTATTTGCACAAATCTTCAATGTTTGATTTAGTTCTAGGTTAAACCGTACCTCTTTTTTAGAAGTATTTGCATTTTCTGTTACATGTTCATTTATTGGTGCTTTCACTTTTAAATCATTAGGCATCTCAGAGTCATTATGCAAAATTACATCAGGGCAATCTGTATTTTTGGCACTGCAGGTGTCATAAGTACTTAGTCACTTCTCAGAAGCCCCCCGGTCATTGCTAGGGCCATCAGCCCCCTCTTTAGATGATTGTTTTTGTGCTGTATAGAGCTTTCCTCTTTGCTCAGCTAACATTTTCACTTGGGCCTCAAGGCGCTGGAACCTTTCCATCTCTCTAGAATCCTCTTTCTGTGGCCTAGGTCGATATTGGTTGTTTCCCCCCTGATTGGATCTATTCTGATACCTCTCAGGTGATTGATGTCTGTTGGGATGGTTTCTGAACTCTTGATTCATTTGTGGAGGGGAGCGGGGTGCACCCATCCTTTGATTATAGTCCCCTGGTGAGGAATCATTGTACTGACGTGGATTGTAGTTCATGTTTTGCCTCATGTCCTGTCTCTCAGATTGTGGGTACTGGCCCCTATGTTGATTTCCATTATCAGTAAATCGATCCACATATCGGGGTCTATCCTGATTACCATAAATCATGGTGTTGGGATCAAATCTGCTCTGTGTCCCCAATGACTGGTAGGGACCATCATTTCTTTTGATCTTGATTTTGTCTCTGGTTATTGTTCATACCTGACATACCAGGCCGATATCCTACCCGGGGTCTGTCCCCTAAATACCTAGGGCTGATGTAGCTCTCCCTATTACTAGGATCATGTGATTGGAACATTGGTACAGGAAAAGGCGATCTTTGTTGATTACCCCTTTGTTCAGGTGTCACATTATTTTTACCTTGGCTTTGAGCAGACTCAAGGGACATTTTGGCTGACCTGATTTCCATTACTGTGGCTGAGGGTTCTTTAGATTTAGGTCTAGTATCTTTCATTTTATCACTTTCTCTACCCTGACAATAGAGTACCTCATATAGTTTTGTGCTTTGATGTACAATCCATTCAAGGGACTTGTCACGGTCAAATTTACGGACCAATTGGGATATGATGTCTTTCCGTAGCCCATAGAAGTATGCAGTTTTAAACTCATTGGAATTTGGGTCAAAAGATACATCAAAGCGAGAAAATGCTCTTTTTATGTCTTGTAAAAATTGGCGAGGGGATGTATTAGGTCCAGCAGTGATTGTGTAAGTGACTTTCTTTGCCTCCTGCAATGACTGAAAAGGAGAAAATTGATGCCTAATTTCATTTTCAAACTCCACCCAGGTCATATTCTGCTGTTCATTTAATCCCCTTATGATGCTGGCCGTCGGGGCATCTAAAGTTAAATGAAAATATTGTCTGTACTGTTCCTTAGGTATCTGGAGTGCTTTAAAATGTCATGCACCGCTTCTAAATGATCCTCAATGCAGCATTCACCTCCCTTTTTAAATGGTTTGATCAGGGCTTTAATGGATTTCATTATTTTAATGGGGCTAATTGTTGCACTACAATTGTTGCATGGAATTGCACTACTTTGTGATTCAATCCAGTTTTCAGGTGTATGAGATTGGTGGCTGCCCCCAATGGGAGTATCAAATCCCCCAAGGGCGCTGCAACCAAGTTCAGTCACCGGCCCAGTCACTGGAGCACTAGCTCTTTGGGCAGAACTAGAATTCACCTCCACTCCATTGAATGTGGTACCCTGCCGCCTCTCCTGGGACCTGGAAATGCACATTTGCTGTTCTAAGTCCTTACACTTTTTAAGGAGTCTGTTTGCTTCATTTTGCAAATAGTTGTTTTCATCACTCATCTTATTAATCACCTCCTGCATGTCGCACATTTGCATTTGGCATTCATTGAACTCTTTATTTCTCTTGTCTCTTTCTTGAGTCATTTTAATCATTTATTGTTCTGCACTCTGGAGATCACATTCTTTTTCACAATGTTCTTTTTGTAAAATCTGCATTTCTGAAAAAATCTCATCTTTATCCTGTCTAACGTGGTCCACTAAGGCTTTTAAGTGTACCAATTCTTGCTCACTATCCTCAAATTGTTTCTTGCTTTTGGATAACTGAGCATCAAAGTCTCTGCATTTTAATTGCATGTCTTTTTGGCATACATCCAATTCTGCTCTTAACATTTCCTGATTTTTACTTGCCCCATCTAATTCAGTCTTTAACCTGTTAATTAGCTGGGTATCATTTTCCTGCATTCGCAGGGACCTATTCAAAATAAACCATATTTTGCCGCATAGCCGTATTAAACAGTCTTTCTCTGCGCTTTTATCGGCTGCTTCAATAATCTTGTAAGGCAGACCTGAATTAGGCTGCCTTCTGCAAAAATATTGTCTAGATTTTCTTTCTGCACCTCACCCTGAATGCGGTCACGCTATTCTAAGGTACTGTTTGACGACCACGTCACATGTGCAAACAACTTTGCCTCTAAATATTGCACTAGGTCTGAAAATGTGGTTTCCCTTTGTGACATTCTGAAATTCGTTTTTAGTGGCACACTGCTATTATAAAATTGGTTCCCTTTAATGTGCAAATGGTAGAGTGAGACACGCTTGCCACGCCCAGTAGGTACTCTATGATCACTTTCCCGGCCTGCAACGCACCATAAATATGTTAGCGATTTTTGTGGAGATTTGGGCCTGACGGTATTTTCTTACCGCCGAAAAATAATTTAGCAACAATCACTCCTTGTATTCAGATTGGGCCATGTACAACAATAATACAGTGGACATGCATTATTTCAGTACACAGATATGCGTGGTTGGTATGCGTGGTTGGTATGCGTGGTCGGTATGCGTGGTTGGTGGTATTTTGGTGAGCATAATTCCCTTGTTTTATTTGTGGCCCCAATTTCCAGAACCCCTTATTTTTGTTTAGATTTTTCGTGTAATCACTAGAGAGACCTCAGGCTTGCATTTCAGGAACACCACATTTTCATTTTTAGTGTGCCACCATGGGCAATTTCTCTCTGTCTTATCTACGGCAGCGAGCTATCATGTGGTATTTTCACTATCTTATATACGGTAGTGAACTATGTCCCGGGCCTCCCTTTTTGCCGACTCATAGACCTCCGGCAGACTACAACACACACAGTTAGTTATAATTGCTCATACTGAATTACATTGTGCACACGGCTGCAGCCAAATCTTATGTTTAGCTACCTTGAAAATGACAATTGCACTGTCTAAACATCTCCCCACATCATCAGCACTGTATTGGTAAATATAAAACACACCACCCGTCTGCTTTCAGATATTTTTGTGTATTATAAAAGTTGCATTTAAACACGATCTCACTCTTTACAGAAATAAATGAAATAGCACAGTACCAGCATTATCTGTGATACACTGAAAAGAGAATGGCGGAGACAAGAACTCAATTTGCAACATTAAACACGTGAGTAAAGCACAGGAATCTCCTTTCCTACACTGACTGAATATTCTCGTACACACTCAGCCCCCACACCTCAGCGAGATAATTACCAGGCTTATTCAGCATGTAACTTCATTGGCTGTTCGCCTTCTGGAGGGGTTCACCCAGCAAGGACAAGCATCTGCCGTCACTCGAACTGGGACTTGTTCACTGGAAAAGCCAGTCTCTGCAACCAATTTGAATCTGCTTTAGGAATCAGGCCTCCCCAGCTGTCAACCCCGTCCTTCTTCGAGCTGTGTCAAGATGTCTCTCCTTTCTTCCCCCAGATTCTGCAGCAAAGCACTAGTCACAGCCTCCAACATGATGCTTGATGTGACGTGCTCCAATCAGAATCAATCATGTTCTATCCTCCTACTTTTAACAATGGTTCTTCTTGTACAGTCGCAACTGTAACAAGCTGATTTCCTGCTTATTCGAAGTCTTTGCTTCCTGCAGTTACTGTGGACAGAGCACAGGAAGGCAAAGAAAAAAAAAACTTGAATGTGTGTTTAAAACTGATTTTCATAGTCTGCCTCTTTTTGCAGTGAAGACACATTCTTTTATTAATGAGTTATAATTATTAGTCTTGTTAGTGATATTAGTTTGTTAATTACCAAATGTGTCTCTTGCAACATAGGCATTTCAGGTGAGAAATGGTGTGCATTTTGAAGGTACAGATGTGTGCTTTTAACTGTGAAAAATGTATTTGCATTTTATATGTAAAAATCGTTTTTGACTGAATAACCTGCCCTTACTTATATGTCCATGTTACACTGGCAACACATAGCTTGAAACAACTGCATCATAGCAATGCACCAAACCCATGCAGTGGCGCTGCACTTAAAAAAAAAAAAAAACACGCTATACATTGATCCTGTGGAGTGGTGCTGTACTCTGTGCTCCCAAAACACGCTAAACACTCCTACAGGTGCTATCAGCTTGTAGCAACCAGAGAATAGGGCATACAGCAAGGGCTGATAGCAGTGAGCGTAGGTGATTCAGTCAGGATGCACAGGTCCATAGGCAATAAAGAAATACAATTACTAATCACAATACAGTCAGGGTGCGCATAGCCGTAAGCAATCAAGAAAGTTAAATATGAACCACAATGAAATCAAGGTGTTCAGGGCCATAGTCAGTCAAAACATGCAATTATAAATCACAGTCCCAGGAGGATAGCTTAACGGCAATGTGCGCACCTTGGAAGCAAGACAACACGAAGCAACACAGGTTCCATCCCCGGGTCCGCGCTTAGAAACCTCTGGGTGTTTAAGCACATTATAAATAAGAAACTAAGACAAAAAAAAAAAACAATTATGCAACTGAAAAAACAAACAATCCCTGTAACAGCGCCTCAATGCCCACGGGCTGTGTGAGCACTTTAAAAATGCAAACATTTTTTTTTTTTAAACAGTGCAAATAGGGCAAGCATGGCCATAGACCCCCAAGAAATGCACTTTTAAATAATAGTACGATCAGGGTGTGCTGGGCGCCAGGTGACTACAGGAAAATAAAAAGAAAAGAAAGGCCAAACATGAAGCGAGAATTGGTAGAGGGAATTCTATATGTGAGGCAGAGTGGAGTTTCTTATGGCCCTACCAGGCCCCAACCTTAGGTTAGATTTCCAATGCAGTCATGCCATGTGGTTGTTCATCTTGGGATAGGTAGTATGCAGATGGCATATGACTAGATGGGTTAATCAGAGTTATTGATTGTCTACTATCACTCTGAAGCAGGACAGGGACTGGCTGTAGATCAGGCTTCTAAAATGAGAGGCGGGGAACAAAGGTCTTGGGGACTCCAGGGACTCAAAACAAAGTTGTGGTTTACTTTCTATTAATCAAAAACATTCATCTTAGGTTGCTGAATTTTTTTAACAAAGGATTCCTACAGGTGGGTGTCACATGACCAAATGGGTCAGTCAGGAAGCTGCATGGAGTATAATGGATCTCAAGCAGAGCAGGGACAAGCAGTGAATCAAGGTTCTAAAATGAGAAGCAGGAGTCTCTTGGAGAAGTCCAGTTCTGGGAATGGACATGCTGAGACCACTCATGGGGCCTGGTGGCATCCGGGATCTTGTGAACCTGTTGGCACTATTCACCTGTAGATAGTTGGAGGTTAAATACATGGTTGAACCTACTCTATCCTTTCCCTTTACATTAAGCTTCTCAGATGTATTAGTTAAAGGAAAACAATCTTCAACCACCTATTTATTTAGACCTCTCTGGTCAACACATAACTTGATGCAGTGACTTTAAGGGGCACAACCAGTGTAGAAAAACACACTGAGGAATCAATAGAGTAAGTTACAACCTCTACCTGCAAACGTTCCAATGCATTAAAAACGCCACTCTGAAGGCTCAAATTAATATTTCGGACATTGGAAGACAACAGAGATAAACATTCTCTCAACACAATCTCATGGCAACATCTCAGCTGCTCAAACCTCTCTGAGAAGACATTGGGATATCAAGCCTCTACCTCACTGTAATAATGATCACAACTCATGCTTGCTGACCAGCACAACTTAAGCAGGATAATTGGGTTTGTGCATAGTGCCCAAATACCCTTTTTTATTGCAGCCTAAAAGATTCCCACCACCTTTCGATACAGTAGCATTGCTATTGTGCATGTCTCCCCTAAAACTTAATGGCCGCTTTAAATCAACAAATAATGGAAAGTGGTTGGTCGCCATAGACTTTGATGGAGATTTTAGTCTGGTTTAGTGGACATCCTCCCATTAATTTCTTCCCACTATCCAAATTAACAATGATATACAACAAAAGTTATTAGGCACCCCTCTCTAGAAAGAACATGGCATGATAACCTTCTCTGTGGTTTTTTCCCACTTTGGAAGTCCTCAGCCATCTCTTTTTGCTCAATGTACTTTTCACAAAGGAGAAATATCCATTTGCATATCAGTCTTTGTCCCGCCCACAAGGGCAGTCAAGCACCAAAATGCCAGGAAAACCTCCTTTGAACAAGAATACCAACAGAAACCCCAGGCACGTGTTTCAGTCTTGTTAGACCTCATCAGTGAGGTGGAGCTGTGCCTCTCTGCTACCTTTTTTGTATTAACAATGATATACTCTGCGGTAGAGTCCACTAGCAATGAGACACAAAGACCATTATTTAGGAAGGTGGCGTATGTTTTTTTTTTCTTTTTGAAACCAGCATGCGCCTCATTTGGATAGGAAAAAATCAGAAACTGTGATAACAATAATTATGGTATAAATTACCCCCACCAAACATGATAAAGATATTACAAGTCACCAAAGAGTTCAGTAACATATTTGAGAAAGAAGACTGAGAGCAAAGTTCATTTGTGAAGTCGTGGAACACTGAGATGACTTGCAACATCCATTTTGTGTATGGTAGAGGGCATTTTATTCCTTCTAAAAGATGGCTGCAGACTGTCATCCCCTTTTTAATAACTGGTCTCTTGTTTTAACTAATATAAGAGACTTCTGTATGATGATGCATATAATCATGTAGAATCTGTAGTAAAGCAACTAATATGCAGCTGCTAATGTGTTGCAGAAAAATAGTTTACAAGGTTTAATGAAATACATATACATCATTCTGTGACTTAAAATAAGTAATAACATGATACATTCCAACTTGTATGTTTAACTCCAGAAGTGCACACAATTAACATTCTACCATAAGCAGGTCCTTATCAATTAGTGGCTGCAATGTGTCACTGAAATCAATTTTACAAGGAAGGAATTTGAAAGGCGTGTGATGGTGTTGCATTGACACCTGCATTTCTGGTCTGTGTCATCCAAAGGAACCAGTATTTTGACATCACAACCCAACTCTAATAATTAATTTTAGAGAGCAGTAGTGATGTCAAGTTTATATTACAGGTCAGTAATGATGTTACAAGTATCCTGTAATAAGAGCATTCTTTACAAGCTTTATATAGGAATCATAATAATATGATCATATCTCTCCATCCCTGAAATCTCTTCACTGGCTTCCCATGGCTGCATGCATCAAGTTCAAGAACCTCTGCATCATCCACAAGGCTGTCTGGGGCCTGTGACTTCTCTACCTCCAACATTCTTTTCCTAAACATCTTCCTTCTCGAGCTCTCTGCTCATCCACCTCCAGCTCTCTGCGGGTCAGACGTTTCTCCAAGCAGAGATTTGGGGGCACATCTGCCTCTCTCAAACTTGAGGAGAACCATATCCAGTTCCAGAAGCCACTCAAGACCTTCCTTTTCACTTCCGCTTTCTCTCTTCCTCTCTATTGCTGATGTACCTGACTGCTCCACAGACTGGTCACCTGGATACCCTCTGAACTCGGGCCCAGGTGCCTGCATGTCCAGCTGCACTCGTACTGCCTTTGAGCTCCCCCAGCACTTACGGGTCTCTACCTGCAACCCTACAGTCACTTCTCTTTGGTCTTATGAACTATTCACTGGCTGCACTTATTGAGTTACCTGCACTTCTCCCCTCCCTACTGTTACTTCCACCCTTCCCTCTTCCCCGAACTTGCGCGACCTGAATGACTAAAAGGCCTAATAACGTCGTTGTTTAGTCCTCCCTTTGTTTCCCCCTTCTTGTCTTGTCGCGCATAGGAACACTTGTGTACAGGAGCGTTATGAATGCCATCTAATATCATATAAAAAACAAAAATAATACTAATAATAATAATAATACACTTTTTCTATAGCACATTTGTCAAAGTGCTTTTCATGGAGCATTTTTATATGCAATTGTTATTATCTAACTGAATTTAGTAGCCATTTAGCATCTTCGGAATGAACAAAAGCTGAGTTGTCCTTTCCGGTATTTGGTTCAGAGTCCTGCAGAGCACTTACAGATTTTTGCAGTTAGCACTTAACTCAATGAGCCTTTAGCCACTATAAAGCTCTTGTGCAGATCTACTACAACGATTAAAATATTGCAAATAATGACCCTATCAAATCGTGAATGTCTACACAGGCAAGTGATTATCAACAGTTTATTAAATCACATTAATAGCAATAAGTGCATGGGCAATGAGGCCCCCGTATGGGCCGTCCTGCTGCTCACTAGCTCTCTCTTCAACTGCCCAACTTCCAACAATAACAGCCTTCACTACATCCATCACTCTACCATTCCAACATGTCATTCATGCGTAACGATATACAATGTGCACTGCAGTGCACCCAAAAATGATAAGCTAGAAAAGCATAAATGTCCCTTCCAACTATACTCAACAAATGTGACAGAATATCATGTGCATTTTCTCAAAGTTCACTAGGTGGGACATCATGTTGCATCAATAACACTGTGCTACCACTTTTAAATTACTGTGGCCACCTTTTGCACCACCCTTAGGCGTAGGCATCACTTGATCCTTCTCTTAGTCATATTTTACCTCACTTTTGATCACGTCTTTTAACGTTATTAACTGTGCTATGTATAGTTGTACCCCTTCCACTGATGACACTCTTTTTAAGAGGAGATTTGGCAAGCATTTCGGTGCAAGGCTGCCCTTTTGGGTGGGCCCAGACATGTATGCAAATGGCCATTTCACATATGTGAAAGGTGCAGTGAGCTAAAGGGCCTGATTCACAGAATGTTTTCCTATGGGATTGCACCATTATAAAACGCTTCTGTGAATCAGGCTCAAAATGTCATTGTAGAACCTCCTAAATAGGAAACGTCCGATAGAGCAGGTTATTTGAGCCATGTTGGTTCTCAGTAGAGATTCTCCCACGTGTTTTAATAGAATAATTCCTCACAAATAGGTAAACGGTTCAAACAGGGCTGTGAGCAAGGCTCTCCTCTTTGCTTTTATTCATGAATTGTTTACATTCTCTGTATTAACTGTGTATCATCTCTGAATTGTTTACATTCTCTGTATTAACTGTGTATCATCTCTGAATTGTTTATATTCTCTGTCTTAACTGTGTATCACCTCTTTTTTAAAATTGTAATATGTTTTAACTTAAAGGCGCAATGCAGAATAAAAGTTTGTTGACTGACAGTTATTGTATACATGTATACGTTGTATGTATGTATCATGTCACAGACGTGTGGCAGAATGCTCTTGACAATCAGAATCTGCTTGCTTACTATATACCCAAGTGCATAGAATTAATCTTAACTAACAACTATTTCACATTTCGTACCAACATATCTCCAAAAGAAAGGCACAGTATTGGGCACTCGAGTGACTCCACAGTATGCCAAATTATTCATGACACAACTAGAACATTATTTCCTTGCCATCTGTGTCTGCTCACAACTAGGTTTTCCTCCTTATTTGGACAGCTTTGGAACAGGACCTCATAGGTTTCCACAGAAGATTCAATGAATTCCACATATCCATCAACCTCAGACTTTCCTATTCTCCTGAAATAGTACATTTCCTCGACACCACCATAACAATGAAAACTGGCCTTCTACAAACCACATTATATTGCAAACCAACTGGGAGAGGGATTTGAATAGTGACAGCTTCCATCCAGACGTTAAGGTATAACTGAGGATGCTCAGACAAATGGGACCTGGATAAAAACATACACACTTTGAGATCAGACTTTACAAATCGTTTTTACAACTGCAAAACTGTGGACAGACAACTCCACAGGGCAACACGTATCCCCTGTAGCAGCCTGCTGGTATACAGTGCAAAAGGGGTCAAAAATCGAGTGCCAGTGGGTGTCACATACGTTTGGAGTGACTCCGTAAGATTGCTCTGGAACTGAAACCCATTCTGCAAAAAGATGAATCAATTAAGGAGGTTTTCCCTGAAATGCCCCTCATTGCTTTAAGACATCCAGTCATTCTCAAAGATAGGATATAAGAAGCAGGCTACATCCACATTTCACAGCAAATGGAACCATGCCATGTAAAAACAGAAGTTGACAATCCTGTACACATACGTAATGTTTAGATGCAATCAGGATATCCCACACAGTGTAGGATTGCAAATTGCATGAAGTTTCACATCTAGAAATGTTGTGTATCTGATTTGTGCATTAAATGACGCATTGGTGCGACTATGTTTGCGAAATTGGCAAGCAACTACATAAACAGATGAATCTAAGGATTCACTTACCAGTGAGCACTTTGGGGGACCAAATCACACCCTCTATTATTTTAAAATTGGACTGTTTAAAGGTAACTTTGGAATAGAAAATGCACAAAAAACATATACATACCAGTGCACACACATTTTTAATACACTGGGGGATGGTTATAACAGACAAGTCACTTTCCAGAGTAACACTTTCCCATTCTCTGCACCCATAGATAACTATATGTCACAACAGATAGTCCTCATATTTCCTATACGATTTTCTATAGTCCTTTATCAAAACCTGACCTACACATCCCCAGCCAACCTGACTCTCAGAGGCAATAGTCTGTGGCTGCACTCACACCTACACAAGCCCTCCCAGCGCCTTTGGAGCCGTACCCCACAAGCTTACCATAGGCCAGTGAGTGCTCCTGCTTCAAGCCAGACTGTCCTTTTTTCCCACCCAGATGTACAGAAGCACACTCTGAAAATGATCCTTTTCGTGTCCGGTCTTCACAAGTCAAAAATCCCAAAACACTATTGATTGCTACCCCTGCCTTGACCTTCTCTGGGCATAAGCCCTACACGTGGATGACTGTGCCATCAACAATCTCGCTAAGGAATCAGCACGACAAAAGGTTAGCTCTATTTCAGTCAGACCAGACTTTTAGAGGAAATACTGAAAATATGACGTACAGCCTGAATAATTTTCTAAATACAATTGTTCGACAGGAGACTAACTGCATTTTCTGTCAGTCGGGATGGACAAGCAATTGGCTCTGCCAAAATACATACCAACCTTTATTAGGTTTGCACATGCCATGACTGGCACACGCCATCCCTTCACGTTCCTCTGAGAGCAGCCCAGCACTGTTTCTTTCTTTCGCCTGCTTGCCTATAGTTCCCAGTGCCCCATTTAAATCTTTCAGACAACAATGCTTTGGAGGAGCTTTTGAAGTGTAAGGCCTTTGTGAAAGAACCACAAATAAAAAACAGACAAAAAAGGCATTCCAGGGGGGAATTCTTAACCTTTCATGCTATTTAAGAGCTTCATTCTTCATATGCCTGATGAAATAATGTTAAGATTACGAAAGCGTGCAAATAAATGACTTTCATTGCCTAATTAAGGTAACATCCTATTGTCTTTCTTTGAATCAATACCATATTATGCATATAGTGGTTCTCCTGATGGAGTAAAACAAGAATAACATCTGGTGGTAGGTTAGGGGATCAATGAGGGGAACAAGGCGTGTGCTTCCTGTGCCCTAAGCGGCTTGTCATGATGTGTGCATGCAGCAAGGAGAGCAGTGGTAGGTTGCAATGGCTCCCGCCATCACGTAGATGCAAAAGGCCAATCAGCTGTCAGTCTGGCTTGTGATGGATATACTTTGGCTCAGTTTCAAGCGGCTGAAGGATAGAGCCAGGCAGCCCTTGGGGGTACCTCTAATACTCCTAACACTACTGTGATGGTCTTGCTTGTATCCAGGGACTGATATGTCGTGGCTACAGTATTTATTAATATCATTTTATAAGATAAATTCAGCATTAAAAATACTCCAAGGTCCCATCACCAATTCAAAACATTGAAATGACCCATTGAACACAAGCTATGCCCACCTTAGCTGAACTCTTTCTTTCCTGAGATGGAATGAAGGTGACATCCCCAGCAAGCCAAGGAACAGCATCAGACAGATCAGACAGCATCAGACCGTTGGGTGAAAACATATTTGGGTACATTGCAATCAACCTGCCCAAGCCGGGCGCGACGCGGCACCACAGCGAGGCTGAGCCTCGATCCGGCCCATAACCTACATCCTGCATCCGCCGGCAGGCGGATGCGCCGGCCTTGTACGAAGGCCGTACAAAGGCCCTGTTTGCGCCTGTTCGCGGCCTGGAGCGGTATTGAGCGCCTCCAGAAAACACCTATAGATAGACCCAGAACTGCATCAGGAACTCAAACCGCCCGTTCTCTCCATGCCATCGCTGTTGTTTTTACCATCCAATCTCGGAGCATGTATCTGCAAACACCTGCATATAAGGCTCACAACACGAAGGTAAATTTATAGGCAAACGCTCAATAGTATCCTTGCAGCTGCCTGATTGTCCCCACATCCCCGCCCAAGACTAATTTCACAACCTTACCTTCCCATCGGCTGACGTACCGCATTTCTGCTATTGTGATTTCTCTAATGATCTGCTCCTCCATAGTAGTACATATTGTGGCCCATGGTCATGTCCAATCTCCCTTTGACTTTGCTGAGCTCTGTGTTGTGCCCTATGGTCGCCATTCGACCACATTCAACCTAAACTGAGCTTTGTGTTGTGCCCTATGGTCGCCATTCGACCACATCTTACCTAGGTTGAGCTCTGTGTTGTGCCTTATGGTCGCCATTCGACCACATCTTACCTAGGTTGAGCTCTGTGTTGTGCCTTATGGTCGCCATTCGACCACATCTTACCTAGGTTGAGCTTTGTGTTGTGCCCTATGGTCGCCATTCGACCACATTCAACCTAAACTGAGCTTTGTGTTGTGCCCTATGGTCGCCATTCGACCACATCTTACCTAGATTGAGCTTTGTGTTGTGCCCTATGGTCGCCATTCGACCACATCTTACCTAGGTTGAGCTCTGTGTTGTGCCTTATGGTCGCCATTCGACCACATCTTACCTAGGTTGAGCTCTGTGTTGTGCCCTATGGTCGCCATTCGACCACATCTTATCTAGGTTGAGCTTTGTGTTGTGCCTTATGGTCGCCATTCGACCACATTTAACTTAAACTGAGCTTTGTGTTGTGCCCTATGGTCGCCATTCGACCACATCTTACCTAGGTTGAGCTCTGTGTTGTGCCTTATGGTCGCCATTCGACCACATTTAACCTAAACTGAGCTTTGTGTTGTGCCCTATGGTCGCCATTCAACCACATCTTACCTAGGTTGAGCTTTGTGTTGTGCCCTATGGTCGCCATTCGACCACATCTTACCTAGGTTGAGCTCTGTGTTGTGCCTTATGGTCGCCATTCGACCACATTTAACCTAAACTGAGCTTTGTGTTGTGCCCTATGGTCGCCATTCGACCACATCTAACCTATGCTGAGCCTTAAGTTGGACCTTGTTGCGCCCTAGGCATGCTTCATTAGTGAATGCTAACCTACTTATGCCTCGTTAGCGAATGCCTCACCTAGTCCAGCTGTGCCTTGCTACTAAATTGCCCATTTGTGCCTTGTTAGTGAACGCCCCACCTAGCCTATATGTGCCCCGCCACTGAACGCCCATATGCACCTTGCCTTTGAACATCCATTTGTGCCGTGTTAGTGAACGCCCCACCCTACCTATAGTCCTAAGCACCCACGTGCATATATTTGGACCCACTAAAAATGCTGCATCCATTATTGCACTACAGCACTATAGCTGTTACTCTAAGTTTTATCACCATGACCCAAGACCACCTTACGGCATCTCCTGCCTTGATATCAGACCCGGCCTTACATACGCTGCCCAACATAGTGACTAATAACCCTACCAACTCTCCACCAAATAATATTAGCACCAGAGGTGAAACCCTCACCTCCCTCCCACGCACCCTACTACACAGAAATCTTACACTTCGCGCAAGACTCACACAACTTTATGAACCACCTAGAAGAACCTTACCATCAACCAACCTAAAAACAAATTACCCACATAAACCACACCAGACGGTAACAACAAATATCACTACAATCAAAACACAAAAGTCCAAAACTTCAGATACCAACTCAACTACCCCTAGCCAAGCAAACATGCCCAAAGAGACGCTAGTACTCAAAGGAGCACTCCTGAATGCGAGATCCCTTGTCGCCCATGCCCTCGACATAGCCGACCTCATTACAGAACACAATCTGGACTTCCTGGCAGTAACCGAGACCTGGCTACATAACGCAGCTGGACCATCTCTAATGCTAGCCATTCCAGAAGGCTACACCATAATAAGACAAGATAGGGATGGCACACGAGGTGGCGGAATTGCCATCATTTCCAAATTGTGCCTCTCTCTCAGAACATCCCCTCCTCAAACCCTACAATCCTGTGAAAATATCTCGGTCAAATTCCAGATAAATAACATACAAACCCTCACCATCCACCTAATTTATAGACCCCCAGGTCCTCTCGGTACCTTCGACGAGGACTTGCATAGCCTGATCAACAACAACCTTAAACCTACCTCCCAGCTTCTATTATTAGGAGATTTTAACCTTGGCTTTAATGACCCCACGGACAAACAAGCCTCAGACATAGCCAATACCATCAATGCATCAGGCCTGTCTCAGAAAGTCAACAGACCCACTCACTCCAAAGGGAGAATACTAGACTGGATAGCAGATTACAACTGCACATCCTCCATCACTTCCATCTCTCCCCAATCATGGACAGATCACTCTCTTGTAACCTTTAACCTATCTACAGCCAGACCCTCTCCGACGGTCCCATTGCTAGCCCCGCCTTGTCTAACCAGAAACAAAAAGAGTATTACAGCGGAAAAAGTCATCCCTGCCATCCTACCCACGTAAAACGCTCTATCGGACAATCTAGACCCTAGTACTCTAGTTGAAGAATATAACAAAATTATGCTCAACACACTGGACAAAATCGCCCCGCTCAAACTTAGAAAAAGCAAACCCAAAGCGCACCTTAACAAATGGTTCACTCCCCAATTGAGAGATTTACGACTCCTAAAAAGAAAAAGTGAAAACTCCTGGAGACTATGTCCCTCTATCGAAAATAAAGCAAAACTATCCTCCATCTCCTCTCACTTCAAAAAAGAAGTGAACCTTGCCAAAAAGAACTCCTATGATGAACGTATCACCAACTCTAATTCTAGCATGAGAGAACTCTTCGCCATACTGAAGGAATTAGAGTCACCAATAGCCATACCAGACTTAGTTACCAAGGATAAGACCTGGTGCACAGATATTCAAAATGCGCTAGCAAATAAAATCAATACACTTCAAACCAAAATACAACAAAAAAAAGATATGCTCAACCTTCAGCACTACCCTAACACCTCTACATATAGTATCCCACCAGAGGCAAACAACAAATTTCAATTCTCCAAAACATCCCCACTAGAAGTAGAAAAAATCATTCTCTCACTCAAACCTTCTAACTGCAAGGGTGATATCTGCCCAGCACAGTTAATAAAAGACGCTGCCAGAGACCTCTCACCATTTATCTCTAAATTAATCAATGCCTCCTTCACATCAGGCACTATCCCAGCCAATTTAAAACATTCCTGGGTGCTCCCACTTCTCAAAAAACAGACCTTAGACCCACTTATCCCAACCAACTACCGCCCCATTACCACTGTGCCATTCCTCCTCAAAATATTGGACAAAGCTGCTTATATTCAGATACAAAAACACCTTGACCTGTATAAGCTCCTAGGAGCAAGACAATCTGGTTTCCGTCCACTTCATGGAACAGAAACCGCCTTAATTGATTTAAAGACGCAGGTCGACGAGCTGAGGGATGGAGGAGGAACAGCACTCCTGCTCCTACTTGATCTCTCTGCAGCATTCGACTTGGTCGATCACAAGGTACTCTGCAAACACCTGGATTCTGCTGCCCATTTCTCTCCTGAGGCCATCAAATGGCTCGAATCCTTCCTCAGCGAAAGAACAATGAGAGTTTTTTCCCCATCAGCCGCAGCTGACCCTACCCCTATATTATGTGGCATTCCCCAGGGCTCCTGTGTCTCGCCTACCCTATACAATATCTTCACCAAGCCCTTGTTCGATGATCTAGACCTTCTGGGTATCACCTACACTAACTATGCAGATGATACACAGATTCTCCTCCCGCTTTCTGGGGATCATAGGAAGGACTCGGAATTGGTGAATAGGGTATATCTCGTTATTCAAGCATGGATGGCCACACATGGCTTGTGCTTGAATGACGACAAGACGGAGTTGATAATCCTGGGAACACATATGAACACCAAAAAATTAGGTCAGGAATTCTCCTCCTTCAATATTGATGGAAATCCTATCAGGGTCTCCAAGGAAGTAAAAACCCTCGGTTTCTACTTGGATTCCACACTATCTTTCGACAAACAACTAAAATCCTTGGCCTCTACCACCGCATACACCTGCAAACTGATAAGAGCAGGCAAGCCCTTCCTCTCTAATGACAGTTGCATGATCTTGGCTAGAGCACTTATCCTCTCCAGGATCGACTACTGTAATGCCCTTTACAGTGGTGCCAACAAATCTACCATACAGAAACTTCAAACGCTCCAAAATAATGCTTTGCGAGCAGCGCTTGGCATAAACAAAAGAACACACATCTCCACCATTAGACGCCAACACAAATGGTTATCTACAAACCACAAAATTCAATTAAAAATTATCTCCCTGACACATAAAGCTCTTAACAACGCCGCCCCAAGCTACCTCACGAACAAAATGCAAAAAAAAACCTCTACTAGACCTACCAGAGCTACCAATACTAACTGTCTGGTAGTACCTAGATTTAAACTTACCACGGTCGGTGGGAATAGTTTCCCTGTGAGGGCGGCCAAAACCTGGAATCTATTACCCAACAATCTAAGAGCAGACCAGCCGTACTCACTATTCAGAAGGAATGCTATCCAATACCTTATCTCCAACGACCACTAGATTTAGGCTTATAATATTCCCAGACTTGACACTTGTCCCTCTCCTCCTTCCCACGATATGTTATGCGTACCATCCTCTATGTAACTCATCGACCTGCACGATGATGGTCCTGCACATTTGTATACATTTGTATACTATTACTGTAACTTGTATAATTTGTATAATTTGTATTATTTGCACAACTTGTATATTATCTATAATTTCCATTACTGTATCTTGTATAATATGTATAACTTTTACTGTATCCTGTATAATCTGAAACAATGTAAGTTTCGCATTATCCTACCTGCTGCGCCCTTCTACCTACGGGTCTGGAGCGCATTAGAAATAAAACAAACAAACAAACAAACAAACAAACAAACCGTTTGAAAACATTAAACATTGAAGTCATAGCTGAGGGGGTACTACTAGATGGCGCACTGTAAGAGAAGCTTCGATAAGGTTGATGTCAAAGGGTGCTTGAAGTTTAATTCTGATGAAATTTCTATCAGAGGGAATGCTGGGATTATTTACTTAATTATAGGGATATAGTTGCAGGTCAGAGAGGCCAGTTGGCTGAGTCAGTGAGTCCTTCAAATATGAACCATGATGTAGAATGTGATGTTCCTTAAAGAAATACCATTTAGTCAGGTAGGATTGCACTGTTATGAGCTGGGAAAAAAACACATAACAGATATCTACAGCAGGAGGCATATGGACACGTGTAGTACTGGGAATATGCAGGCCACCATTGAAAATAAGGCGATTGATGCATTCAAAATAAAGCAAATAAAAGAAATGTCTCCTATGCATATTTGTTACTTGAATTACGTTTTGTGAATTTGGCAAGTGCTTTAAAAAAAATAAGAAATTACAATTTCTTTTGTCAGCTGCAACCAAATAGTTCGTTTTGGTTTCCATATTAAAGAAACAGCCAGGTGCAAGTCATTAGTCAATTAGATGCTTTGTTTTTTTTTACCATCCCGGGAAGCATTGGTTCTGAATGTCTGACCTATTTTATTAACTTTACACTTTGCTTTCAACATGTGCTGGTAGGAATATGTCTGTATTGTGACAGCAAATTTCATAAGCATGAATTGACATAAGATTAACTTGAAAACAATTATTTAAATGTGTGAAGAAACATGAATAACCCAAAGACAGATAAATATGGGTTAGTAAGGGCTTGGGTTAGTATATTCATCCAGGCTGAGTTCTACATCATTTCTCAAATGGCATTTGCTGATCTACAGAAAATCAGTGACTACAATAAAAACTATCAGCACTATATCTACTTCATTTGGCAAGGAAGAAGACAGGTGTACCCCTTGGTACAATATGTGTTATTATTATTATTATTATTATTATTATTATTATTATTATTATTATTATTATTATTATTATTATGATTAATAATAATAATGATAATAATAATAATAATAATAATAATAATAATAATAATAATAATAATAATGTTTATTGTAGAGCACAGCACACCCAGAGGCCTCAGTGTGCACAAAGAACAAATAACAAAACTAACAGACACAACAAGTCAAAAGGTTGGAAAGCATGGAAAGGGATTACTATTAGTCCTTGGAATTAAAGAGATGCGTTTTACCTGCCTTTTTAAAGTTAGATAGGCATGGTATCTAACTTATGCTTTGGGGAATCAAGTTCCAGAGCGACGGAGCACACAAATTGAAACGTGTGCCTCTAAAGCCTTTTAATTTATGTCTTGGAATAACATGCTTATTAGTTCCGATAAAACACACATTTCTTAGTTCAGATGCCTTTCCTGAAATACACTTATGGGTGAGAGTAAGGACCTTGTCTGTAATGCAGTGACAAACTGGAAGCCACTGCAAGGACCTTCTGGCTTCAGCTATATGATTCTTACTATGTTTTCCAAGGACAGCTCTGATGGCACCGTTCTGAGCCTCCTGGAGTGTTTTGATTGCTTTTAGTGGTACTGATCAGCAAGCTGTTTCAGTAATCGATACACATGTTTATTAGGGGAGAGGCAACTGATGCAAGGTTAGTGGTAGTAAGGTATGGTTTGCTTTGGCGGTAGAGTTTGCTTAAGTAAGTGCAGGAGCCTTCACCTGTAAGACATGTTTCTGCATGTTAAGGCCAGAGTCCAGAGGAACACCAAGTATCTTAACTTGGGGACTGATTTGACTAGAGCAGTAGGCAATTCTGAGGTGGCTGTATTTCATGTCCATCGTTTTTAACCGGTTATCTGAGCCAACAAGCATAAACTTGTTTTTATCGTTATTTAGGACGTTATAGTATACTGTCAAGCATGTCAAAGAGAGGACATCCATAATTATTAAAAAGGGTAGCTGAGAGGCATGCGACTGGTGGAATGCCACATGCTAAAGTCTCGGTCTGTGATTGTAAGCCCCCAATGGTGACCCTGACTGATCGTAAATTCAAGAAGGATGACATCCATGTTATAGTCTGCTTGAAACAATTAGTGAGATTGCCCAACCTATCCAACAGCAGGGAGTGATCCACCAAGTCGAAAGCCGCTGAGGTATCAAGTAAAATCAGTAGTGCAATTTTACCCTTTTCAGCTATTTTGATGAGGTTGTCTCTTAGGTTTAACATTGCAGTCTCTGTCCCATGCATGGCACGGAAAGCAGACTGAGGAACACTCAATACGTTATTGTCATTAATGCGTTTTTGTATTTGAATATACACATTCCTGTTGAGAACCTTCAATAAGGAAGGGGACTGTTGTAATAGGGTGATCATTTCCAACAACCTCCATGTCGAGAGTTATCTTCTTTAGAACAGGAGTGATCCAGACCTCCTTGAGGCATTGAGAAACCACTGCAAGTGAAAAGGAGGAGTTATTGATGTTCGTGACTAAGGGGGGGTGAGGCACCAAATGCAGTCCTTGACAATGGTGTCTGGGCAGATATCGCCGGGACAAACTGTAGGTTTCAACCCAGATATGATGTTAAGAAGTGCTTTGTTCATGAGGGGGCTAAGAGAAAAGTAGGGTCTTTGTACCGCCGATCATTAATAATGTCCTGGTGAGATTTGAGCTTAGTGGCAAAGCCTTCTTGGATTTCCTTGCATCAAGTATCACTAAATTGCATTGCGGCATAAGGAGTTGGTTTACCCTCCAACTCTTTAAGAATTAGGAAAAGCTATTTCTCTCAGATTTCGCCTTGGATATTCTGGTATTAAAACTATCCTTTTTTGCAGACAGGATGACCTGTTTGTAATCCATCCAAGGTCGTGGCCTTACATTTGGCATGGGTGGAGTGGCAAGGATTTATTCTCCAAATCCTCTTTTGCAACCTCTTATTTTTTCTAAAATGTAAGATGTCTAGTACCAGTATTTATTTCACGCTTCAGTTTTGAGTATTTTAACTACAACTTGGGCTGAGTTTGTCGATAGCTGAAGAAGTAATGTGCAGAAAATGATGAATATGAGTATTTATATCATTCGTTTGAGTGAGATTAGTTAGCATATGAATAACACGTTGTTTAAAAGCCTCAGGGGTGACACTGCATACATTTCTTGTTCAGATTTCTGGTCTCTGATTTGTATTAACCTTTTGGTAGGGGGCGTAGGTAGTAGTTCAAAGGTTATGAGACAGTGATCTGACCAGGGACATAGAGAGATTTTGGGAGTAGAAGTTGCCAGAATATGAATCAATATCCAGTCAAGTAAGTGGCCCGTAATATGTGTAGGCTTAGTGATGATGTGATTGAATCCAATAGACTCAAGAAAGAATGCAAAGAAGCTGCAGGATGATTCTTGCTATTGTGTTCCCATATGTTAAAATCTCCCAAGGCAAACAGAGGGGATTAAGGATTATGAGATCTGCAATCAAGGCTAGACGTTATTCTTCAAAAAAAGGTGTGGCAGATGGTGGGTGATGGAGAATTAATATATTAACGGAGGTATTGTGATCAATCTGTAACTTTATATATATGTATTCACAATCATCCAAGGTGTTGGAGGTGAGAGAGTGAATGTTAAAGCAATTTTTCAAATAATTGCAACACCACCTCCCCTACCTTTATCCCAGTCAGTCAGAGTAATGTTATATCCAGTCGGGTTAGATAGCAGCGCTGCGTGATTGGTGGTATTGGAGAGCCAGGTTTCTGTCAAACAGCACATATCAAGGTATTGTGAGAGGATTAAATCAGCCTCTTCAGTGGTATGTCTGACAGCTGATCGAGTGTTGAGGAGAGCAACCTACAACATGTTAATATTAGCAGGTTTTGGATGGTAAGAAAGGTAAAACATTATTAGGAATTTCATCCATTGTTTCAGGTAGTAAGCTGCACATGGGGCTGCTTGTGTGAAATAGATTACAGAACGTCAAACTAACTACATCATTGGTAGGGGTATTGGGGGTCATTCCGAGCTTGGTGCTAAGGGAACAACGATGCTGGTAAAGGAATACCGGCATTGATAACCGCTACGGGCTATTCTGACCAGCGCAACCGCTATTAGCGGCATCGTAAAGTACGATGCCTTAAATAGCGGTTGGGCGCGGGCATGAGACCAACCATGCCGGCATTAGTGGCATGCCGTTAACTGGAGTAGATAATAAGTGAAGCGGACATGCAAATAACGGCTTCATGAAGGTGGAAAAACTGGTTACCGGCATGCCGTAAATACCGGCATCGCCGACCTACTGTAAAATGCCCTGAGCAGTGTTCACAAGTGCCACAGGTGCACACAATCAGCACAGGTGGAGGCAATGGAGTCTGGCCCAGTACAAAAGGAGCACACCCACACACCGCACCCCCTCCCACACCAAGATGATTCCAATAGTAGTAGCACTACTGGAGCTGGAAGACATGCTTGCATTGCCACAACATCAACAACAACAACAGCCGCCACCACAGAGGAGAAGGAGGGTGAGACAGGGCCAGCATGCCCAATCAGTGCAGCCACTGTTACCATGCCGGCAGCCCCCAATCCCTCACATCAGAGCCAGCCCATTCAACCTAACACCAGAGCAGATCCACACCCTGTACCGTCTGGACCGGAACACCATCACCACCATAGTGGAGCTGATACATGACGACATAGTGAGCCTCATTGAAATACGCACCACCATCCCCCCTCTACTGAAGGTAGTGTCTGTGCTCGACTTCCTTGCCACATGCACCTACCAGAACACAGTAGGGCACATGCATGGCATATCACAACCCTTATTTTCCTGGATACTGAACCAAGTGCTGGATGCCCTCCTCAAGCACACAAGGGACTACAAATCCCTACCACGGACTCCTCAGGAGATATATGATACGAAAGTTGCCTATCATGCACTGGCAGGCTTCCCAAATTGTGTAGGTGCCCTTGACTGCACCCACATGGAGTTGGTGGTCCCGCATGCCATGGATGAAGTGTACCGCAACCGCAAGCAATACCACTCCATCAATGTGCAGATGGTATGCGACGACAGCAAGCTCATCACACATTGTTGTGCCCGATATCCCAGATCAACTCATGACTCTATGGTCCTGCGGAACTCCACGCGACCACACTTCATGGAACGACATGCTGATGACGTGCCTGGCAGCTTGGTAAGTTGCATGACTGGCACATGGCATTGAAATGGGGGGAGAGATGCACACACCACCCTGGTGTCATTTGTGTGGTGACTGCACGATGTGCACATCACTGAACACTGTGCCCCAAAGCATCCCAAATGGTACATGACACCCAAATCCCATAGGAATTAAGTAAGGTTGACACCTATCGCTACATGACTAACAGAAAACCATCCCACAACACGTGCACCACTCATCAGCAGCCCTCACCCTCCGTAACGCCATCTTGCACCATGCAGGGCATATGCACCATGTGGCTGTCTCCAGCATATCACCACACAGGACAAGCATCCCTGTGAGTGCATCAAACTGAACCTACTAGTGAATCCACTGTCTGGCACAGGGCTGGAACATCCACAGGAGTGCTTCATGTCACCATGGGAATGATCAGCGCTGATTGCCCAATATTGCACATACTACTGCCAACGCTCCCTCTAAGTAAACCTCACTAATTTGACAGTAACACAGCTGTATGCATACACAATGCATGTGCAACAAGACATCAGTGCACACCACGTATCACCTAGAAGATGCAGCCCACACCATCAGTCCATGGCACAGTACACATTGAGGGACTGAAAAAGGCGTCAATACATCCAGGGACATGTGCATGTGGCCAATTTAAACCTGCAGGCATGTGTGACGAGTACAGCTATCCATCATGATTTGCCTGACATTTACCTTTAATTGCTTCTCATGTAGGTGATAGTGGCTATCCCTTGAAGCCATGGCTCCTCACCCCGGTCCGAAACCCACAGAACAGGCACAAGGAGGACTACAAGTGTTCCAATACCCGTACCCGTGTGGTCATCGAGCAGACCTTTGGAATGTTGAAGGCATGATTTCACTGCCTCAGCCGGTCGGTGGGGCACTCCCTTAAAGGCATGAGAAGGTGGCCAAGATCATCATGGCATGTGTCATGCTGCACAATATGTGTATCCGCCGGAACGTGCCCCTGCCCCCTGACATTGAACTGCTACCACCTGGTGATGATGAAGGGGATGAAGAAGAAGTCTGGACATGATCGCAGTGCCGATTCACAGGAGGGATGTGCTGTGCACCAGTCAGTGATTGCACAATATTTCTGACACACATGGCAGCAGATGGTGACATGATAGTTGGACAGAGGGCACTGGGTGTGGGGGTACATGTACACTATGCACTGTAAATGAATAAATGACACATGCGCAATGATGAATGTCCACTCAGGTCTTGTTTTTCACACAACCAGTGTATTAAATGTAACAATGTAAATGTAAGTGCAAAATCCCTCCACCACCCTTGCCCCCTCCCACTCCCCCACAACTCCTCTGCACACACTAACTCCCCTCCCCCTCCCCCACAACTGCCCCACACACCCTCACCCCCTTCCCCTCCCCCCACACTTCCACCACACAAGTCCCATTGAGTCTCCAAAGCCTACATGAGGCTGCCCTGATGGTTAATTGGCACTGCCTGGTCCAGGGGGCGGCATGTCTTGGCGGCGCAGGTTACGTGCCTACCTGCGGAGCGGGCTTGTTTGAGTAGAACTGGAGGAAGACGGTGTGGCTGCCTGCTGTGATAGTGTAGCGGGATGCCCTGCCTCCATGGCATCCGCTATGCGGCCTAACACCTGCCGGAGGGCCGAGACCTCCTCGCAGAGGCAGCTGGTGGTGTCAGAAAATGATTTTGCCATGGAGGCAGTGCTGTCCGTGATGGACGGGCCAAGAACGGCTAAATCCTGATGCCACTCCTCTCTGGCCAGTCTGTTGTCCTGGACGAACTCACGCACATGTGCAGTAAGCAGGTCAGACCGCTGTGGCCCTGCGGGTGCACCTGTGGAGGTAGTCGGCTCCTGGCTGTCCTGCCTAGCCTGCTCAGCCTCCCTAGTAGTGAAAATTGGACTGTAGTGTCTCTCAGTCTGCTCCATACCAGACTGCTCCAGGGTGGTGGCATGCTCTGTATTGAGCGATGATACTTGGGGGGATGCCAGTGGAGTTGGGATACGGACCAGTCAGAAACAGCGTCCTCCATGGGGTCCCAGATGTCGTCCTGTGTGTCCTCCACAGGCAGGGTTGCCGTGGCTGCCAACTCCCCAGCCAAACTCGACTCCTTGGAGTGTGGTGCCTCGCATGTATCATCAGGATGGCCAATGGGTGGCGGTGGTGGTGGTGCTTCGCCCTCTACGGGCCTTGGTGGCACCGGTCTGATTGGTGAGTGGGGTGGCTTGCCTGTTGGTACACAGCGCCCTCTGGGTTGTCCCCTCGAGGTTGATGGGCGGTTGCTGTCATCCCGGGACCTCTTCCGGGGTGTGGCCTGTGCAGGGGTTGCGTCCTGCCTATCGCTGTCATGTTCAGTGTCTGTGGGGGCCGAAGAGAGGAACGGCATGAGTGATGTATTGATAGGCATCGTACATACATTAGGACAATTGCTCACCCCCACAATTGGGGGCAATAGGCATTTGTGTTTGGATGAGCACGTTCTTTGATACATGGGTGGTTTATGCAGGCATATGTTGGCATCACTCATGTTGGCCTAGAGCTGTGCTATCTGATATGCATAGTATTTTGGCCATGCACACTGTGTGACTTGTGGCATTTCCATCTTTGTGTGGTATGTGTCATGTACGGTATTGCCTTGAACCAGGCATCTGCATGTGTCTGTGATCCATCAGCTACTGCTGGCAGTGTGTGTGTGTGTGGGACCATGGATTGATCATTTGAACAGACATATTGGTTGACTTTCATCAGATTTGGCATAGCAATGTTTACTTTGGACAATCACCTCCATCGCCCTGTTATGGCGCCACACTCCATCTCGCCAACTCCTTCGATGCCTTCCATCCTCTCATGCTGGTGCAGATGTCCTCCCATGGGGTGAGCTTGATCAGCGAACTGGGGCCTCCTCCTGTTCCCATGGCCTGGCTGCGTTTCACTCAGAGGATGTTTCTCACCCTTAGTCGCAGGTCATCCCAGCGCTTGCGACAGTCTTTATTTGTGCGTGGGGTGTTCCCCACAGCACTGACCTTCTGGGCAACAAGTGCCCAGGTCTCTTTCTTGTATAGTACAGCCTCTCTCTTCCTGTTGCTGGAGAACACTGTGGCAGCATGCTCCTGAAGTGTGTCTACTTTTACGGCATGGCGTAAATGACCTTACCGGCATGGCATAAAGCTTGTGCCCGCAAAGTCAGAATAGTCTTCTATTAGCGGACTGGTGACAGCCCGGACATGCTATTTACGCCATGCCGGTAAGGGACGTCACTTACCTCCAAACTCGGAATGAGGGCCATTGTGTTTCCTCAACGTATCGCCCTCAACATGTATCCATACCCGATAATTAGGCCATTACATTCCTATGACTGATGCCATGCCTCTCACCACATGTAGGAAACCATTACGGAACTTGAGTGGCTATGCCAAGAACAAACAGATGTTGAACAGGGCAGTAGAATTCTGGCATTCATCAAGAGGCAAACTGGGCGGGAGAAAATGATTTTCAGCCAGTCTTGCACTACATCTAAGGTTCATGCAGTGTAGGCTAGTGAATGCTCTTTCATTTGCCCAGTATAAATGACTGCATTCATATATGATTCTTTTTACTTGTGATAATAGCAGCTCAACGATTTGTTTGTACTATGGGATCTGTGAATGATAGAAGTAAGCCTCTGTTTTCCTCCTTCAAGGAAACCTAGATACTTCTTGTATTGTTGTCATAGCATGGTTGTTGCGGTTCCCATTTTCCGCTTCCACAGCCTTGTTATTGCTGGGAAAACATGTTTTTGTAACTGCCCTTGACACAGATGTGAGATCTTCTCTAAAGACAGGGTGGGAAGAAGATTATTTTTGTTTGACCTCTGCACTTCTTTTGTGTGATATTTGCACTGTGCATGTGCAAAAGTGTGGTATAGATTCAAGCAACGCTGAGCTCCTGGCAGCACTAGCCTTGAATGTGTACTGTCTTCTATGCTTCTTTTCTACCAGGACGCTGCTACACTTGGGTTTGATTTCACAGAGACAGCACCTGAAGTGGTGAGTTGAAGGAATTTCTCTCCACAGACCTGCTTGTGGCCTCGAATCTGGCGAGAACTGAGATTCCAGATTCCAGTGACATTGTTCTTTTTTTTTGTTGTGCCCCACTCCCTTTCGTGTGTCCCCCTGCGCCTCCCTCCTGTCTGCTTCCCACTGTGTGACCTCCCCTCTGGTCTCCCCTGCCTGGGCTGGCCCTACCCCTGCCTCTTTCCTCCCCACACCCGTATGGTGCTCTCTGTCTCACCTATCTTTTCAAACTGTTTTTCTATCGACTATCCTATCCCTCTCACTAGGTTTGGCAGGAAGAAGCATAAAAGGGGCATCCTGGTCTCCAGCCAAGGACTCCCTATCGCTGATACCTATACCAGCAAGTGCCCCAAGAGTTCCTGTTACCTGCTGGCCACGCCGGGGGATCACATCTGGGACATACTTTCTTTGGACTTCAAAATACTGGTGTATTTCAACGCAGCGTGAATCCATGCCCATTTTGCTCCATAAACTACTGTAAAGCTGCGGGGCCACGTGCCACGGCAAGCCCGGCACCCGGTGTGCCCCGAGAGTGCCTTTTACCTACTGACCATGCCGTGGGATTGCATCTGGGACGTACTTTCTTTGGACTTTTTGTGTACTTCAAAGTATGTTCATACACATACCAATGCAAAGTGAAACTGTACCATTATTTTGTGTGTGATACTGGCGGATATTGACAGATTGTTTTTTCATATTATTCATAGATGCTGGTGTATTTCAACGCAGCATGAAGCCACACCCATTTTGCTCGAACTACTACTATAAAGGGTAGTGGGACGCGTGGGATTCTCTAAATTATCAAAGTGGACGGGCTGAACACAGGGGTTGGATTGTTTTGGCAGGCGGATATTTAATATCCAGTGTAAATATAGTGTAACTCTTTGACAAGTATGATGCCCTATCTCCACACAAGGAAAGGGAAATCCTTGGGATGTATGAAGACATTTGTCAGCTCACTAGTGCTTACTCCTGTTAAGAACATGATGCGAAGGGCAATGGTCCTCCCCCTCCCTCCTTCCACTCCCCTCATAACAGACTTAACTCCTTTGGAATTTGGGAGGAATGAAACCTCACTGCTACTAATTAGCTTGGGTAGTTCCCCACCTGAGCAGGGAGGGGGAAGGGATGCTACCAGCGACACCTCGCAGCCTTTAGATCAGTGGGTCCCAGTGAATGACCTTTTCTTCATAAATACACCCCCCATTTTTTTAGAAGGGGAAGTTTCATTGCTAGCTATTGTTGAACATTTATCTGACATGGGGATTGAGGTAGAGGAAGTGGTTACATCTGCACAAGCTCAACCAGTTCTGTGGGTGGTAGATGGAAGTGGTGGCGGGACCGGTTTGTCGGATTCAATCTGAACTGAGCTTACTGAACAAACCAAATGCCTAAGAGCTATTATCATACTTCTGATGAACCTGCAGAGTCAGGGGCAATGAGAATCATGCACATGCCTGTGTATTAAGAAAGCGAATACCAAGATTATTATTGTTGATGAATTAGCACAGGAAGGCTCCTTGGAAATTCCTGGAGATCCTAAGGTAATTGGTAATTGTGATAAAGAAATTATCAATCTTGATTTGGTTGAATTAGGGGTGAACCAGGATTTGGGGGAGGAGGGGATTGAGCCCCCCACCGAAACTGGCCCATCTCTGCCAGTACATGTGGCACTATCCAAAAAGGACAGAAAAAGGAATAAAATGTTAAAATTGATCTCTGGGAAGGGGTCCAATAGGCCTTCATGCAAATCGTGGAGGAATGTGGTGAGGGAGGAGGTGGGTGCTTCTCAGGTTCATGAGTTAGGCGCAATGCATGAAGAGGAAGAAGCAGCCTGCCGCATAGTGGGTGATACCATCTGTGTGGGTGAGCCTGCAGACGCTACCCTCACCATAACTGAAGATATGAAACACAAAGGGAAAGAGTATGGCAACAACAAAATAAATCATAAAAGAAACAATTCTGCCGCCGAAGTTCTAATACCTAAGAAGGGTATGCCCCTGTACAACCTTTTTACCAAAAATCAAGAAAAGGATGTGTTATTTAGGGACAAGGCAGACTCTCTTAATCCAGAACCTAATAAATTAAGTAATAGCAGGTCCGGTAATTTTGAGAGCACTCCCGTCATTATGGTACCTGAGATTCCCAAAGGGATTGCATTGTCAACCCCCCAGGGTGTTGATAGGGCAGGATCCCACCACTCAATGTCAGATATTGATGGTACAAAAAATGAGTTGATTGCTGGTGATTTTTCTCCCAGAATGGGAAATGCTCATGGACCCAATCGACAAATTGAACAACCTGAAGGTGATTATTCTAAGAATAATTTGATGCTTGAATCTATGGTAAGGAAGACACTCACAGACTTATTGGGGCTACAACCTAAGCTCGCCTCATTGGTGAGCATTGTTCGACCTGGGGGAGGAGGGTTGGCTACTCCTATTCTAAATGACAGAGCTCAGCCACAGAGTATCTGTAATTCCCCCACTCCCCCCTTTTGCTTTTTGACTTAAAGTGTAGGAGGGGTGGGCTGTGGACCCGGTGACTGTGCAATGGGGAAGTAAGCCCCTAAGGGAAAGTGCTCATAGACGTGTGACTGGCATACTTCCTCCTGGAGGACTGGACAGTCTGAGGAAGTGTACCGAATAAGGAAGAGACCCATTCTGTGGATGGGGGGTGTGAGGGCCCATAAATCGTATTTGAGAGCGATCACAATAGTGTTCCCTGGAGACAGCCGTGCTTCCCTGATGACCCTAGTGTTATTATAAATTAAATGTTCAGTTATGGAGGCCCGGATTCCCTCAATAGATGGAGGGTATTTGCACTATCGAATGAAATTCCTAGCTTGTGATTAGTCACCTCGGCGGACATTACATTGGTGGACTTTATCCATTCGGACAGCTACGATCATGTTCGTTTAGTCCTGTATTCTCGTACAGTGTATGAACTGTTATTGAGGGAAGTCAATCAATTTATTAAACTAGGGTGTGAGATCTTAAATTTTGGCTCTGGGTTCCAGAGTCCCCAACTAGAGAGATTACCGGAAAAATACGAAAGAGGGTATCAGGAAAGCGCCTTGAATAAGAGGGGTGCCGGTTCGCAAGTGGGGGTGGAACAGTCATGAACTGGAGGGGGTTGGATTTGAGTTTGCGGGATTCAATTAAACAGCTGCAAACACTCAACACCAACTTTTAGCCAGACAAAGAAGCTCTCGTTTATATCATGGAACTCTAGAGGTTTTTGGCATCTTAGTAACTCACCGGATCTCTGCTCCATCCTCATCAAACTTTCTATTATTTGTATTCAGGAGACAGGGATCAACTTCTCCCCGCTTACTCGATGGCTTTGACTTTTGCACAAAACCAGCTACTAAGGGTTTGAGAGGTAGGCCTGTAATGAGCAGGTTCCAGGCTCACTTAGGTTACTTAAGATACTGTTACAATAGGACATAAGGACATACAACACAGGCTCCCATCACCCAGGCAGGGAGGATCTAACTGCCTCAATAAGGAACCTTCACCATAAACATTCCAACATTCACACATCAACATTCCACATGACATCACAAACTACAGCACACAGAGACAGGCACTACATAACAAGGCCCTACGGGGATTTGATGGTTGCCATAAGGAATGGTGTTAATCTGATAATAAGAGAAAGTGTAACTGTCTTGAGCTGCTGTTTAGTTGTTTTGCTTGAATCAAAAGAGAGTTCCCCGTTCCTGTTCATCCGCTGTATTAATATATATTGGAATCCAGAATTGATTTTGATAGATACAATAGATTCAATAAATTCCATTATGGAGGATCGACTGGTGAACATTCCAGGTATGCAGATGACTATTGTACTGAAATTCCAAGGGGGGCATTGAATGTGGGTGTGGATGAAAAAGATTTAGAGCTCCTAATTTCTGTTTGTGAACATAACAAAGGTTTGATTGGGAGTGGCCCTCCTGGCTGTTCCAGCAAGAGGCTGCAAGGCCAGCTATGGAATGATTTCTTCCAGAGTTGGGGATTGTTCCTAGTGAATGATTTTTTGAATACCAATGTTGATCCCGCTACCTGGACGGATGGTTTTCGTTCCCCGATGATTTATTACATCTACATGGTTGATTACATCTACATGTCGAAATTAATAATAGACAAGGGGCCTCATTATGACTTTGGATGTAGCCATGGCGCTATTGGCACCATTGGCTGCCTCCAAAACCGTGCCCGGGTCCGGGTTCCGTGAATGGGGAAATACCGGGCAATTCTGAGTATGTATGGCTCAGTATTTCCCCATTCAGGGAACCCAGACCGTACCTTCCCCATTCCCATTCGAGCCCCCATAGGGCTCAATGGGAATGGGGAGGGAGCTAACAATGGGCCTATTACAAGAGGGCCCGCTGTTAGCCCCCTGGTTCCCTCGTGGGACCCGCTATGGACGTCTGGATAAACCAGACGTAATAGTGCGGAATGCGTTTAACGGCGCTGGCACCATTACCGGCGCCGTTAAACGCATTCCGCACAACTCGTAATGAGGCCCAAGGTGTCAGACTTCAAGTTGAAGGAATCCCTATGTAGTGACCATATGATGTTGGAAACCACTCTTTCGCTGAGGATCGGAAAGTCGCAAATTGCTGTATATAGTAAAGCATTAATTAATAATGGCACAAGTAGAATTTCATGCATACGTGGAATGTACAGAAGTTAAACACTGTATTCATATCTGATTTTAATGCTTCTAATCTGGAAACCAAACTATTTGTTGCTCTCATGAGCAATTTAGCAAATATGTGGACACGCTCATAAGTAAATCAGTCAAGCGGGCATCTACCGCACTCAGGAATTTGCAATGTACCCATACCTTTAACAGCCATATTCAAGCCCATAAAAGGCAGAAACGGAAACTTGTGAGGATTATACTAAATTCATTGCTCCAGTGGGCTGCAAAGTTGAAAGAAGTCAAAAATATGAAGAATCAATCCAAAAACTGGGTAAAGGTCTACCGGGCAACTCTATACTGAGCTGATAGTGAGCATATGTGCAAGGCATTGAAAGATTCTGGATCTTGATTAATGCCATGAATCCTCTCAACACTCTGTACAAACTATGGCAATTTCTGAAGAAGTATGGAAGGGACACTTTAGTGCTCGTCAATAGGCTAATCAACATAAGGTGGAGGAACTTGATTGTATAAAACACTACCTGTGGGACTACAATTTTCAGTATCAGATATAAAAATATGCATTGAGAAATCCACCCCATCTAGAGCTGCAAGTCCTAACCAACTCTCTAATGCAATTCTGAAAGATAATTCAGAGTTACAAGCAAAAGCCTTGTATATTTTGTTTACTGATATTATTCTTACTAAATCTATACCAACTTCCTGGCACAGCTCGTATGTCGTTCCCATCTATAAAAAGGGGGATCGTGCTTGACCCGCAAACTATAGACCTATAGCGTTATTAGACGCTGATTCGAACATTTTTGCAGGATTAATATTAAGACATATAGAGGAGTGAGCAGAGAAGTTTAATATTTTGTCGCCGCAACATATTGGGTTCAGGAATAGTGTGGGTACTGACTTAGGTGGTATAGTGTTGACAACCATAGACCACCCCACCCTGCTTACTCATCTTTCTCAAATTGGCATCTCGGGCCAATTGTCAGCCTGGTTTTCTTCTTTCTTGGCCAACCGTACTCAGGTGCTTTCTCTTGCTTCTTTTCTCTCGTGCTCCTGCCGCCTGTCCTAAGGTGTTCCGCAGGGCTCCACCTTGTCACCCATTCTCTTCAACATTTACATCTGGCCTTTGATCTGTCTCATCCGCTCCCTTGGCATCAGGTGCTATTCCTATGCCGAAGACACCCAGATCCTGATAGGCTTAGATCTTGATCGGACTGAGGTGTTGTCATGCCTCCATCCCCTGGTGTTTGTAGCCCTGGTGTTGAGCAGACTCGATGACTGCAATTCCTTATATCTTGCAAAGCCCAAGGGCATGGTCCAATGGCTTCAGCGCCTACAGAACGTAGCTGCCCGGGTGGCCACAGGGTCTCCTTATGGGGCTCATATTTCTCCTGTGTTACGTACTCTCCATTGGCTTCCAGTCATGCAGCGGATCAAGTTTAAGGCTCTTTGCATTGTACATCGGGTGCTGCATGGACAGGGGGAAGAGTACCCACAGTCTAAATGTATTTGTTATCTCCCTACCTGTTCTTTGTGCTTAGCCTTCCCGCATTGGAGGACGTGCTTTTTCAGTCGTTGCTCCCCAAATGTGGAATGACTTACCAATGACAGTAAAAAACGTATCTAACCACCTACTGTTCAAGAAAGCACTTAAAACATGCTTGTTTTAGTGTCTCCTGCTTTGGCTTATGACTGCTGACCTCCCTCTCTAGCGCCAAAATACCTCCAGGTGAATGCAGCGCTGCAGAAATTACATTAACATAACATAACATAACATAACATAACATAACCATGCAGGAAAAAGCCTAGAAGGAAAATAGTACCAACATTTATATTGCGGCCATATTGCGGCCATGGACCTTTCCTTGGTGTTTGATTAAGTTAATCGAAACCTTTTGTGGTTGAAATTGATTGATCTAGGGATGCCCTTAGTTCTCGTTTCAATTGTGTTCCATCTGCATGAGGGTTCTCTATTTCAAATTTGCCTTAATTGAGAAGGTCTCCTTTCTTGCTACATAAGTATTTCAAATGGCCTCCGACAAGGATGTATTTTTGCTGCTATGCTTTTTAATCTATACATGGCAGATGTGGGGAGATATTTGGAGAATGCCGCTCTTGCGTCCCCCAAAATTGAAGGTACCAAACTATCGTGGATATCGTACGCAGATGATTCTTTGCTTATGAATTACACCCCCAGAAGTCTGCAACGCTTGCTATCTGCTTTTAGTGAATATATATCGTGAAGAATGGGCTTGAAATAAATGTCAAGAAGTCGGCTATAATGAGGCTAAGTAGGCAACCCACAGCCTTGGGCTATGCTTGATTCTTGAACCCCGAGAACATAGTAGTTAGATCTTCTATGAAATACTTGGGCTTTCCTATTTTTCAGAACTCAAAATATTGCATTACCGTCAGTTCTTAGATGGGAAGGTGAGTAAATACATAACTAAATGAAAAAAGTGGCTTGTTAATATGGGAAATTCTTATTAATCCCCTTACTCCATTAAAAAAGAGAAAATATATATATATTCCCCTATTATGTTATGGTCTAGAACTAATTCCACTCTGGGCAAGGTCTGAACTATGTAAATATGAAGCAGAAATATTGGACCTATCTTTTACTGTTTGCCCAAGTCAGTTTCGTATGCAGCTATCCGATACGACCTGGGCATACAGTCAGTGAGTAGTCTTATAGATTGGAGAAGGATTTCCCTTTAGAGGAAACTTCTTGTAGGGTCTAACGACACTTTGTATTCAATTTTAGTGAAGAACTTAAGACAAGGTGTCCCAGAGGTTGGCTTTTTATCCACTCTAAAAGATGAATGCTGCGATACTCACGGACAATTGGGATTAACCCTAGGTTCACTGATCTGTAACCCATTAAAAGTTAAAAAGCTATTGCGGTATGATGACTGGCTAAAACAATTGAGGCTGTGTTGAATACCCAACTATACTCTCAGCTGGTATCACATTATTAAAGAATGGGATGCCCCAAACCATATTTTGTAAAGTTTCCCTAGAAGAGACTCAGATGTGATTTTATGAGGTTTCGTTTTAACGTCTTTAAAACAGGGGAGATAAAGGACATTGGAGGAGGGTTGGGCTCAGGCTCGTCTAATTGTAGATTTTGCCACCTGACTGCCTGCAAAGAAACACTGCATCACTTGTTAATAGATTGCTTGGCGTTAAGACAGGAACACTTCTGTTATTTCAGTAAATATGTGAGGAATGTAGAGAGAGTTGATTTAGATATTCTTTGGCGAGAGATGCTGCACAGTGGTTCAGTTTCACCACACCTAGCGGTGGTATGATTCCTGAAAGATACATGTAAACTATTTGAATACGTTCTATGTGCACTGCCAGCCTGTAAAAGGACTAATTAGTGATTGTGATATGTAGTATACATTTTAAAGAATGGAATTAATTGTATAATTTACAGAAATGTGTACAATATTTGAATAAGCTTAATTTGCACTGCCAGTCTGTAACAGGATTGATAAGTAGTTTTGGATTATAAAATTGTATGTAGTATTTATTTTAACTGATGGAATTAATTTGATGATTGTATGTATTTGTATTTTTATCTTGGATCTGATATCTATGTGTATATATGTGTATATATGTATCTTTGTGTTTACTCCTTTGTATTGTACTCCATTTGTCTGTGCTTTGACAAAATTTTGTAAAGGGTATAATATAACTAAAACAAATGAATAAATAATAATACATATACCAGTGCTTCCTCCAGACAGACACTTACTGATTTACTCTTTGTCGTTCCGTCTGCAGGCCTATGGATCCCCCATATGTTCTCTGTTCTTTTTCATCTTCCCCCATTAACGGTGGCACGCAGCGGGAGGCCCTCCTGGGCCCCTTCCACTCCTCTAAAACCATCATTAATATCTATTTAAATGGCACTGTTTTGGTCCACGGCACTCGGTCCAATCTCCTCCTCTTTGATAGATGCTTCCTGTGCCGTATCAACTTCTTTTCCTCTCCTGCTATCCCTTCTTACCCCTCTCTGGCTCCTCTGCCACCCCCATTCTCTGCCATCTCTTTGGTACCCCCTGCTGCTTCTCTGGCCACTATGTTGCTCCCCTCCTCTGCCACCCCTCTGGCACTCTCTCCTCCCTCTCTGACTACCCTGCCTTCTCTTCCTTCCTTCTCTGCCCATCCTCGGGCACCTACAACACTTCTGCAGGGTGTACCTTGGCCTGTAGCCCCCCTGGAAGACATTCAAATGGGAAAACATGCTCCACATTGCTACTCTCAACTTTCATTCGGCTGTCAAACACACCTCTGATATCTGCTGGATCCTAGAACAGCTTGATTTGGATGTACTCAGTCTCACTCTCCTTCCCGATGGCTACACAAATCCTCTCTGAACCCAGAACCAACCTTTCCAGTTGGGATGTAGCCTTGATTTTCACAGAGTGGATCCCTTATTCTATCATTCTGATGCAGCACTACTACTCCTTTAAAAGCCGAGTCTGCAGGTTCTCTATCTGTCCTGGCCTATCTCTCACTGTGGGCACTATCTACAGGCTGCCTGGCCAGGTCACCCTATTACTCTATGAGTAGGCTGACCTCTCCTTGACTCTACTTTTCAGCTTCTCCTCCTTTGGGAGTTGAACATCCACCTGGACGCTACTAGCCCTTCTTCAGGACTCTTTCGCAACCTCTGCGATTCTCTCTTTCTATATATATATTCTTCTGTCTGGCCCGACTCACTCTGCAGAGCACACCCTGGATGTTCTGATCTCCTCAGACCTCACCTTCTCTAACCCTCTCACCACTCCTCTCTCTCTTGAAGTGATCACTGTCTCCTTTCTTCCCACCTCTCTCTCTCTTCCCCGCAGGTCAAGCCGACTCCAGCTCTGCCACCTACCTTCTCATTCATCTGACCCATGAAGTATGTGTCAGTTGAGGCTGTCAATGCTACTTTATCTCCTCCTCCTCCACCTTTGGCTGACTCACACCCTGACAGAGACCTCTCTAACCTTCATCTCTCCATCTCTAACACTCTGGATGTCGTTGCTCTTGTCATGAGGATCCGCTTGAATCCCAAATCCAAGTGCAACTCTTGGTACAATTCTGACCTTGCCGCTCTTATACGCAAGTGTAGTGTAGCAGAGAGGAAGTGGAGGGCATCGGGTACACTCCCTGACAAACTGGCCTGCCGCCTGCTCCAAAGGCTGTACAGACTCTCTAAGAAGAGAACCTACATGCAAGCCTGCATCTCTGCAGCATCTAACAACTCAGCCAAACCTTTCAAAATCTGCAAGGAGCGGGCCAACCCTGCTGAAGTCTCTACCTTTCCTGATCCCTCCCAGGCACTCTGCACAGCCTTGACCTCTCATTTCACTACTAAAACTCAGGACATCCTGTCCACCCTCTATTTATCTACCTTCTCATGCTCCCCTCTACCACTCCTGGCTCGTCTGAAGCTGTCTCTCCTCCGCCTTTCTTCTCCTTTGCCATGTTCACCCCTGATGATGTTTTTAGACAGGTCTGAGCTATCAAAGTCTTGTCAAAGCATATTCTCCCCTGTTCATGCAGAACCATCAGGGACCACAGCAAGTCCCTTGCTCCATCCTTGGCAAATTTCTGAAATCACTCCTTTGCCACTGGAACATTCCCCTCCCCCTTAAGCACTCTTTTGTGCACCCCCTTCTAAAGAAGCCCTCGGTCGATCCTTCCTCTTTTGCCATCGCCTGATCTCCATCACTCCTTTCCTGGGGAAACTCTTGGAAACGCTGACCATCTCCCAGCTTAATCTACATACTGAATCTGTTGGATGCCTCCATGACCACCAGTCTTGCTTCAGAGCTGCAACAAACATGGAAACTGCTCTCATGAACCCTTGTGAACCCTTGCTCTCCAATCTTGACTCGAATCTCCCTTCTGTGCTCATTCTCCTCGATCTATCCTCTGCTTTTGACATGGTCAACCACGCCATCCTGCTCAATCGCCTCTGAGACAACCTTGGGGTTACTGATCAGGCTCTGGCCTGTTTGACCTCCTTTTACCACGACCAACCATCTCTGGTCCAACTGGGGGTTTTCCTCTCCTCTATCTCTCTCTCTACTTGTGGTGTTTCCCAGGGGTCTAACTACTCTCCTTGGCTCTTCAACCACTATCTGGCATCTCTTGCCCACTGCATCGCTACTTTCTGCTCCAATTTTCAATGTTATGTGGATCAAACTCAGCTCTCTTTTATTCTTCCCTCAGCCACCTCTGCTTCTTCCCTCATACCAAACTGGCTGGCCACAATTCAGGAATGGTGTGCCACCAATGATGTCTGCCTTAATGCCAGAAAGAGTGAGATCCTCTTTATTGGGACACCCGCTCCCTTCTTTCCTCTCTCTCTCTGGCCGCCCACTATGAGGCCTCTTCCTGCTCCTTTCTTTGAGGCTAAGAACCTTGAGTCATCTTTGACTCCACCCTCTCCTTCTCTCTTTCTCTTCTCTGACATGTATAAGAAGTCAAACTATTAACTGCAGCTCCTCAGAGAAATTCCTCCTTTTCTCACTTCCCCCCAGAAGTTCACTGTCTAAAGAGCTCTGGTCCCCTCTAGGCTGGATTATTGCAACAGCCTCTTTCTAAATGTTCCTGCCTCTACGTATTGGCCAATACAACCTATCCAGAACAGGACTGCAAGACTTGTCCTTGGCCTCAAGCCCAGGGATCATATCTCTCCAACTCTGAAATCTCTTCACTGGCTCCCTGTGGCTGCAATGATCATGTTCAAGACCCTCTGCATTGTCCACAAGGCTTTCTGGGGCCTGGGACCACTTTAGCTCCAACTTTCTCTTCCAAAACATCTTCCTTTTCAAGCTCTCCGTTCTTCCTCCTCCAACTCTCTGAGGGTCAGACGCTTCTCCAAGCAGAGAGTTGGGGGCAGATCTATCTCCTTGGCTGGGGCCTCCCTCCGGAACAGCATCCCTGCCTCTCTCAAACTTGAACACATCCACCTCCGGTTCCAGAAACAACTCAAGACCTTCCTTTCACTGTATCTCTTTGTCTCCCCTACTGATGCACCTGAACTGGTCACCTGGTCACCCTCTGAACTCTGGCCCAGGCTCCTGTATGTCCAGTTTCCCTTGCACTGCCTCCATGCTCCCTAGCACTTAAGGTTCTGTATCTGCATCCCTACAGTCCCTTCTCTCTGCACATATGAGTGACCTGCTGGCTGCACTTGTGAGTTAACGGCACCTCCACCTTTGCCTCCCCCTTGGCATTTCTCCCCTTCCCTCTTCCCTGCACGTGCATGATCTGAATTTACACAAGGCCTCGTAAGATGGTTATTTTGACCTCCCTTTGTTTCCCCCTCCTTGTCTTGTCGTGCCTAGAAACACTTGAGTACAGGCACGTTATAAATGCCACATAATATTATATATCATATGATATCATATCATATCATAGTGTGAAATGGCCAGCTGTTGCCGGATGCCAAGTCCTCCATGCATCGCAAGAATAGGGTAAGTCGACATCTTTTTGACTACCCTATCTATTCAGGGTCAGGGAAGACAGTCACTCCGCTGCACCCTGAGTACACTCTGTGAAACTAAAACCTCGGGAAGACTGGTCCTGTTATCCGTCTGTCAGAAAAGTGTTATTCAGCTCCAAGGTTATCAGTCGTGCCTGTAAAGTGATGTTCAGGTTTCAGGTTCTTAGGGCCTCACTCCGAAGTGGGTGATAAGGGATACCGGGCACCGGTAAGGAGACCAGTGCCGGTAATCCCTTACCGCCCAATTCCGAGGTTCCTTAGTGGGAACCGTAAAGGACGTGTGGTCTGACCACACGTCCTTTACGGGTCCCACTATGGGACCAGGGCGCTAATAACAGGCCTGCTATTCGCGGGTTCATTATTAGCGCCTTCCCTTCCTATGGGGGCTCAATGGGAATGGGGAATGGTTTGGTGAATGGCGATTTACCGGGTCCTCCAGGATCGGAATGACCCAGTAAGTCCCCATTCAACCAGACCAGTGCCGGACCCGGTATTGGAGGTAGCCATGGCACAAAAATCGCGCCATTGGCTATCTCCAATCTCGGAATGACCCCCTTATTCCGGTTAGTAAATGTTCCAGGATGTCAGGTGAGGGTGTCTGCTTTAAGAGCAGGAATAGAACTTCCACACAGTTCTACGCACACCCTAACTCTCCCTCTCGCTTTCTCTCCAATTTGTTGTTCTTGTTTCCTTCATGTTCCTCTGGTCATTTTAAAGTGCACACAATATTTTCTCTGTCTCAGTCTCTGGCCCCGAGACACTAACCCTGAATTAATTTATTTTTGTGTAAGAACTGAAAAAAGTAGAAATATTTTGAGAAACAATGGTTTAGAAATTATGTTTACAAAAGTAGACATGGGTGATGCACAGGGTTGTTGCAAGGTCTGGAAAAGATCCGGGACTACGCTAATTTGGCGATTGTCGGGACTCAGGTCTAGCCTTTTGGTTGTAGCCCTTGAACGCCTCTGGTGATACATAAGCATTTGAAATGGCTCAAAAATAAAACACATCTGTAAATTACTTTATACCAAAGTGGCACTCAAATCCTGCATACCTCCCCTATCCCAGTGCAGTTACTTCTGTTGGAGTTTGTTAAAATGGAGTGCCAGAAATGGGTCTGTATACTGCTTAATGACAAAGGTTATACAGATTCACCCAATGAACAGAAAGCATTTTCGGCATGGGAAAGAAAAACAAATGCTCACTCGCAACAAAGTGACACTTGAACAAAAAATGTCACAAACAATTAAGACAGAAATAAAATAAAGCAAATCGTGTTGCACTGCATGTGGCCCTTGCCAAAACAGGAAATCCGTCGGATTACAATAATAAATTGGTATTTATATGGTGTTTTTGTCAAAGCACTGTACAGTTAAATACAATTATTAAAACCCAACCAAAGGTGGTACTCGTTTATCAACCTTAGAGGATGAAAGACTGAGTTGACTTTGTTGGGGTTGCAAGCTGCAACCTGCACATCACACACAGATCTGAGAAGTGAGTGCTCAACCCTCAGGACTATCCGACCAAACCTGCACACTGCAAGATATTCTTGCTATCTGTACTCTCTGTACTTTTCACCAGTTCTAGCAGCTATGCCCTAACTCTATCACCTACACATCTACCTCGTGTTCAGCTCGCCACACCACCAGCCACTCTAGTTTCAGTCACAGAGCCATTGCCACCCATCAGCCTTTCCCCATAGTATACATAAGCAAACCATGAGGTTCATTTAAAGGCCCAAAACAGAAGTCCCTATATCAGGAATGGCAGAATTTTAAACAATGAAACAAAAACAGCCTGGCCTTTGTTGTTGTTTTTCCAAGTACAATTACAGAGCCATATGGAAAGGGGCCTACCTGGCATTACCATGGGCAAGCAGCATTTTAATTTACAAAAGAAGGAGGAATCAAAGATCCCTGTCACATCCTGGAAAACAGGATTTTTACACATTTGTATTTGTATTTATTTTATTTATATAGCACACCTGGCCCACGGGCATCTGGGCGCATTTCTTCAGTTACAGAGTCATAGTATACAACAGGAAGCATGTGAGAAATAAAGGTAGCTTAAACTTTCAAGAAAAAAAGCTTAAACAATATTTACAACATAGTTATAAAATAATTACAGGTAATAGGCTTACACAATATATACAAAACAATGATGCAGTAATTGCAGGTTATAGGCACAATGGCGAGGCCTAGTACCGCCAAACATCAGAGCGTAGTGTGGGATATGGCAACTAGTGGGGCAGGTTGAGACTTTGAGTATCCTAAGCTATGAGCCAAGCTTTAGCTTTATACATTGAAAACAAAAACGGCCTGCACAGGTGTGTGCAAATAAAAACATTTTTTAAAGTAAAAGTGAAAAAAAAAAGATATCACTGCTCACAGAAAAATGTCTGGAAAACAAAACATGATGTACAGGTTGACCAAAAGCAATGTATATTATGTTTCACCTACAAAACTCCAGTGACATCTGAAGAGCCACTTTGTCTTCAAGGAAAATTGCAGCCCAAGGCAGACCCTTTTGCTGGCTGTGGACAAAACTTCACAAAGACATCTCCCACTTCCAGCCTGGATGTCACATCTCCCTTCTAATGACCAACCGCTATAAAATGTCCTGCTAAAGGTGTCGAAATTCAGTGTTCTCCAGACCTGCTGTCTCTAAAAGCATTGACTTCAAGAAAAAGTTAGCCTTGGCTGGAGAATGATTATTACATGTGAAAATGGGGGCACCCACTTCAAAGAGCAAGCTTCCAGCACGAAGAGAGTGATAAAAACAACAACTCTGGGCACAGGCTGACCCAGTGTAGACAAATGGCTGGAAGGCAGGAGTCAGGGCAAGTTGTCCCACATGAGGATTCACAATTAATTTAAAAGGACTATTAGCATTTAGGCCTTTTTCTCAGCCATCATAGGCCGAATGGATTTCATCTGTGTAGCATTTTTTTATGTAATTTCCAGGCGATTTTGGGGATATAAAATTCATCGCTGTGGGACTCTTGGAACTGTAATGGCTATCTAAGATGTGTTTCTGGCTGATCTGAACATGTTCAAAATGTGCGAGTTGGTTAGTGTGTGGAAAAGGACATTTTGGATATGCTTAATAGCTTAGATATGCATAACTGGAAATTGCCACATGGCCATGCTACATGATACAGATTTGGTGGTCGGCTTGTCTAATTCCCTATAATTAGCTGAAACAGAAAATATGTTTAGAATGGCAGTTGCTAGTAAAATTATGAAGTTTTTGCCAAAAACCTGAAAGGAGAACAAAGGGAGATTACAAATGGGAAGTGCCATACATTGTTCCAGAACCCTAAACCAATCCTGGCTTGGAGGGTGGGTTTAGGAGGAGAGAGAAGGGTAACTGTCCAATCCTAGTGGCAGGAATTATTGCAGGGTACCTCCCCAAGATTGTAAAATTGGTTGTGCCTTCCCTGCTATACATGGGGGACTGCTGTAGGACAGGGGAGACACAGAAAAGGAGACACCCAGGGACAGGACAGAGAGAAGATACCGACCATCAGGAAGGTAGCTGAGACTTACCATCTGACAGCTGTAAGGAGACACCAGAAGAGATTGCTGAGAGCGCATCTCGGTGGAGCTGTCTATCTCTAAGAAGGCCTCAAGCTGACTGGGTCCTATGGTGGAGAGCGGGAGGCCATTGTTAAGAGTGGAGTGACCATACCTCTGCCTTATCTTTCCAGAGTGTCCTGAAATGCACCTGGCTATCCTGAACCTTAAAGAGAGGCTTGCTATGCAAGTAGAACTGAGCCCTGGGAAACCAAAAGGTGGGGGAGTCTGCTTGGATTGAATCCTTTCCCTTTAAGGTGGTCGGGGGAAAGAGGAACAAAACCCTGTAGATCCTTAGCCTATTTAACCAACCCAAAAATATAAATGATTTCTATTTAATGAATTCCCCATTTGAAAGAAAACACTATGGGGTGCATTTTGTTAAAATATGAATTTAACAAAGCTCACTTCCCAGTGTGCGATGAAAATTATAGCCTATATATTGATTGGGTAATCATTGTTGTCCAGCTGACCATGACACAGGCCTTTTAGTAAAGGGGGTCTGAAATCCAAAACTGCCTAAGCATTCCAATGTTTTTGTCTGATTTCCCAACATAGACCAAAGCAAGGGGGGGGGTCTGAAAAACAAACCGAGAAGTCTCCCTGTGTTTATTTTAAACCAAAAGGGGGCGAAATCGCAATTACCGATCTTGAAATCCTACTGCTATCCTTTTAAGCCTGCAGGAAAATCAAAATCAAGATAAGTGCCTTTGTGATTGATCAGTGTAATTATTTAGTGAATTGAACTTTGCACAAAGTGAAGAATTGTAATTGTGTTCTTTTTAATTTCACTTTTGTGATTAATTTATGCAGAAAGAAGTTGATTGTGTTGTGTCATGGATAAAGTGGTGGTTGACATTTTCGTGCAAATTTGTATTACTTTCAATTAAAATAAATACCAATATATTTACCGTGCACCAGCCTGGTTCTTGGCTCATTGTTAGCTCAGGGGAGAGGGATCCAAAGGGCATGATTTGTGTCTCAGACAGGGGTAAAAAACAGAACCTGGTAAAATGTTTGTTGAAGAACCACTTGAGTGGGGAGGGAAGGAACTCCCCGTGTTGAGGGTAGCTTCTCAATTAACTGTTACAGAACATTCCAGCAGGGATGTCATTTTACCAAAATGCCTGGGGTACCGGAACCAACATCAGATGCCCCTTGACCTCTCATGACATCACAAGAAGTGATGCCGTTTGACCTCACCCGAAGTGATGGCACACAACCTATCACCCCTTGACAAAACAGGAAGTGGCATCACATAGCATTGTTCCTCAGCACACTTTACAATTTCACTGTAATATCATATACATTTCATACAAGAATGGATCACCATATATAGCATTAATATCAGTGTGTATAGGCCCATATTATCACATTACTTTGAATGTAAGAAGACGTCTGACACAACAACCTGGACTATTGCACATCACTCGGGCTAAACTCTAGACAGACAGAGTATCTTGAAAAGGACTAAACCCCAAGGTGCACACATCCAGTGCTGCCAGTTTTTCTCCCCCAAAAAGCAAAAATCTGAAAGTTAATATGGAAAAGTAAAGTGATTTTTTTCATGCAAAATATTGAAGAACTTTCCATTTGCTGCAGCAAGTGGAGACGCTTCTAGGCCGCACATGCAACACAAATACTGCATTATGTGTTGAGGTCACACAGGGCCCTTTTGCAGATGCCCACATCCTCACATCAGTCCAAGTGACCCATATGCTCGCCGAAAGCTCAAACACTACAGATTTTATTTGAAGGACTTGTAGAATATAATTCTTTCAGGAACACACCAAATGCCAGTGTTCATGGCTGTATCCGGGATAAATATAACCTTTTAGGGGCTACATGCACATGATGTCCGCTTTCTCTTTTAGGGCCACCTGGTAGCACTAAGTCATTTGAACTGAACAGGGCACAATTATCTGTCTATCAATGCAAAAGCATACTTTAGACCATCTTACTGTGATGTATGCATCGTGTCTGAAGGAAAAGCTATCATGGGTTAAAGTTTCTGCATTGATCGAGGAGCAGAAAAAAGACCCACTCATCACAAAGCAAACCAGAAGCATGGCGTGCTATTATCATACTCTTGTGCTATGCAATAACATCCTAGAATACACAACCTAACCTTGAGTGTTGATTAATTAGTCCACAACCATTCTTAGGTTTTCTAGCTACACCGTATGGATTTGATCAACTAAGGCCCCAAGACATGACCTCCCCACCCGCTTGAAAGTTTAGAATTGCAGCATCCAACAGACCCATAATGACTTCATTGTAGGTTTTTGCCAAAGTTTACTTAAAGTTGTCAAGTTGGTAATAATAACACCTCTCGGTTCAGACAGTGTAAATGAGCTTTTCTGTGACTGAGGACATATTGGCACGTGCAATTTTGACTCCATTGCCACCCAGTAAGTGGCAGATAGAGGGGGCGGGAGACTCCGATACTGCAATACTAGATGATGAGACCTATGTATTGGAAAGGAATTAGTTATACAAGTTAACCTTCTGAAGCCTAGGTCACCTCCAAAATGAGATGTTAGTGTTAATGCTCTTGGATAAAGGATTTAAGGCACACTAATGAATTAATGATAGGTGTGTTGCTGTAATAGTAAATGTGGTGGGCATCCTTCCTTCAGCCACAGGACGGCCAGTAGTCACCTCCAGCAGATTAACATTGGTCACCTCATCCTGGGTGTCCCTCCTGTCAGGTTGATCCATGGCCCATTTTTGCCAATGCCATGATTGAGGACCGATGCCCCTTCACAGTGTCCACACGTGCTGCTAACTCCAGGCATGGCGTTGCGCCACCTGCATACTCTACTATTTCTGCCTAGCTACTCTACCAGCTCCTTCCCGTGTCCATAACTAGACCTGCATTCTATATTAAGCAGCATAAAACATGAAGTAACCTGCAAGCACACAGTTAAAGGGCATGCATTTAGATAGGTTTGGAATCATTGTTTTATTATGAGCAAAGTTGGATGGCCTTGGGCAATGAAAGCAAAGAATTACACAACAATGGACAATTGGCTCATAATGGAAAAATGTGTTGAATTGCAAAGCAGATGAAATTTTGCAACTTTAGTGCACATGAACGAAGGGCTGGCTGACTGAAAAGCAAGCCATCACCCACAATGTGAACATTTCTTAAGTGTGTACAGGCAAATTACAAATTTACTGAGATTACCAGTGCATGGGGAAAGGAGAGTAATGATGGACTGGGGCAGCAGGGTGAAGGGACTCCCGTAAACTGCTGTATATGCCTTGTACAACAGTCCTCGGTGTGTCCGAGCATTGGCGCTCAGCCGCAGCAGCTCACTCCCACATACTGACACCTCTTTACTGGCACTTAAGGATGCACCTCCTTAACACGCAGCGCTGGGATTTTTAAGTGTTGGCAATACTTGATAGCCTTTTTGTGTCAAATATATAATCTTCCTTCACCTCCACTCCTCCCACTTTCTTACCAAGAGCCAAGTTAAAAGCAGTTTTTAGTGGAGCAAGTCACAGGGGTACAACCATGTTCAATGATGTCACTTTTCTATGGATGCCCTTGAGGGCCAAATTTGTTGAGGAACGTATTTGCTGTTTCACTCACTACGCTAATGGATTTCAATATTTTACCTAATTAAAATCGGATATTGTTAATATTCTACTGCAGCATTTAGGGCCGACTGTAGATGTGCGGGTCCCATTTGAAAACTTAGTGATGAGGCAACCCCCGCAAAAATCCAGCATCTTTCACGGTGCATGTATTAATTTCAGAAGGCCCCCTTTAAGTGCATTCCGTCCCACACAATGCCTGTATTGAATCCAATTTCTCCATCTCCCATTTATGTCTAAATCAAACCTTTTCCATCATAGAGAATACCTTCTACACAGCGTAATGTAACATGGCGACTTACCCGAGATAAGAGCACACAGGCCCGCTTGCATGTCTTCTCATCGATATGAAGTAGACTGACATTGCCTCGCTCCCTCCCTCGCGTGATTGTGCTTGCCTCCTCCAGCAGCATAGTTAACAGCCTTGCTCCAGAATGAGGCCGAACCAGGGGATGGGAGAATAGCTCAGGGGCAATATGTTTGTCTTTGAAGCATGACAATGCAGCAACCCAGATTTGAATCCTGCGGTCCAGCACTCTGTAACCGGCGTGTTTAGAAAAAATGAAATGATGTCACGTTCAAGTAGTGAACATTTATAAAGTTGGGCTACGCTCAGGTGCCTGGTGCCAGCGAGTCGAGAGAGAGTATAGCAGCCCAGCCCCCTCACCACCGGAGAAAACAAAGATCAAATTTAAACAAACACGGGTGTGTGGACGTAAAAGTGTGTTCTCAAAGTAAATTGCATACGGCCGAGGGCCAGTCCACTGCTGCAAAACAGGAGTGGCAGAGGAGAGGCCAGGGGTAGCAACTGTGACCACGGACAACCCCAAAATGATGTCCATGCATTCCAAACGCAGTCCATGAAGCCAAATGGGTGTTATGCCACCTGACAAGCTCAACAGTGTCCCCCGACTGCCACCACTCTTTTCCCAAAATGGGCAATTTCTTGCCATGTCCCACTGAATACCGTCATTATCCAGTAATTCAAAACTACCCAGGTGTTCAGCGGGACATTACATTAGCTACAACATATGTAATTGACAAAAGAACGTGGGTGGGGGGAGGGATTAACTATGTGCCTGACACAAAAAAAAACTGACACAAAAAAAAAAATGGAGAAATATATTCAGACGACAACAACAATGAACTTAACCTTATCTGCATAATGCCCTTGACAGATGTCCCCGCCTCTCACTGAACCATGTGGGTACCCCACCACAGGTACAGCATTTCTCCCTACATCTGCTGGAATTATCCCTACCAACCCACAGACATACCCACTGCCCATGGAAGGGTGGGGCACCCTTCAGTTCTCCACCCAGTGATGGAGGGTGGGCTCTGAAAAAGAGATGTAGCCTGTATACATCGGTTATGTTTGATTTTACCAAAGGTAAAAACAGAGTGGTACATTTCAGAGTGGTCAAAATACCGAAAAAATAACAAATTATTTTATTTGTTTATTTTGGTGGGAGTCCCCCCAAGTCCTCTATTTTTCTTTCCTCTTAACCCCTCCTAAACCCATCCCGACCCATTTTGACCCCTTATGCCACTACCACTTTTTTTGGTATATTGGCTTTCAGTGAAATTTACCACTCTGTTTTATTTTCGTTAAAATAACTGGATACCTATACATCCCTTTAAAATTAAATAAGCTCATATGTGGCTGCCACAGTAAAGGACTTTCAGAAGAGCCACTATGTGTACTCGTAAATCCAGAGACTTCCCTGACTTAACCTTTTCAACCGTAGGAGTTTCTATGCTGGACATGGAGGGCAAATCCAACTGCATGCAACGTATAAAGCCAGACAGTTTAACGATGGGGCCCCTTACAGGAACAGCATTTTCCTCATCAGCACTTATACCCATGCTTATTTGCTCAGAATGGACTTCCTGTATGAAGTGGGAGTGGTTATATACTGCAACCCATCAGGTGGAGTTCTTGAAATTCCTGATAAGTGCATCAAATGGCCCCTGGTTTCCCAAATATCCAATCAATATGCAGTGGTGCTTGTGCTCACTATGGCTGACCTGGTTCTCCTCCAACACATACCTGCCTTGGTCTCATTGGTCTCATTTCCTCTTCTGACCTAGTCCCCATTACCCTCAAGCCTGGCTGCACACTTACACAATTACCACATTACCCTTTAGCCCCAGCATTCACTATGGTAATTACTCAATTAATTAACAACATCGTGACACAAGATATACTATATGTCCACCTTCCACTCTCCCATTCTTCTGATCAACAACCCAATTCTGCTGCGTACCCACTGGTTTAAGACCTGTGCCCAGAAAACAACATAGTACAAAATCTTGCCCCTATGCTCCCAAACCCCACCACTGTACCCACCACTAGCACCCAAGTAATGGTCATTGACCTCTAGAGTGTCTCTTTTCAATCCTGGTACACCTCGACAGCCAATACCTCTTCTGCTGCTTCCAAGGGTTCAGAACATATGGACCTGTCTCCTGATGGCATTCTGTACAAGAACCTTCTTCCTCTCTGTCTCCCCAATGACTCCATCCTCATTCAATATGTCTACAACCTACTTTTGTGCTCTGTATCCCCGGAGGCCAGCCAGGCATCAAAAGGCAAGATGCAGTTCCATTAAGAAGAATTCACATCCCTGATCAAGTACTCATGCCAGGATTCAAATCTCTAGATCCTTTTAAAATACAGTCCATTTTGCATTTTGTTCCACCCAGAACTCAGAAAGAGCATCCGGATCTCTTCGCATCATTGGCTTTTACAGGCAATGGATTCCTTATTTCACTGAATTGATCTTATTATCTCCTATGAGCAGAGACTTGGGGGATGCCCCACCCACATTATCTGGAACCTTGACATAATGGAGCTATTCAAAAGTTCAACTAGATGTAGGACTCTGCCTTGGCTCTTGACCTTCCAGACTATTCCACAAACATTCTCCTTGTTGTGATCAGTAAGAATTACTATTGCCTTTGGTGTCCTGTTCTAACAACACAGGGACCCTCACAGGCCCATTGCTTCTACAGTACTTCCTTGGATCCTGTGGCTGCAGCCCTACCAGCATGTATGAGAGTGGTAGCAGTTTAAGTTTCCCTTGTGCTAAAATGTCAGAATGGTTGTTTTGGACTGTCCTTTGACTATTTTGGTCCCTAATATTGTGTATACCCTGTTAATACATTCTCGAACCCAAATTCTCTCAAAAATGTGAGAACTCAAATATAGAGAAGTATTGTCCAACAAGGGGAGTGTTACTGCTAAAATCTCTCACCCTCTAAATATTGCATCTTTGTTACCTACACTTGCCCATTTTGGGAGAATCATGATTGTGTTGCTGTCACTCAAACCTCTGCTGCAGTGTGACTTAACCTAACAGACAATGTTGTAGAGGATGCCCCTTGTTTCTTTCTTGATGGCTCTGACCTTTGGTTGCCTCTTGATGGTTCTCCCTTGGCTACATATGCCATTGCCACTTACGCGGTAAACCACCAGAGATTGAATTCCTGTTCAGCTGTCCCACATCAGCCTGCCTTACTCTGCTCAATTTTCTGAGCTTCTAGCCCTTACCAGGGCATGTACCCTTGCTGCCTCCAAGCCCACCAATATCTAGACTGAGAGCCAGTATGCCTTTGGGGTCTGCCATGATGTTGATGTTATATGGCAACAACAACGGGTTCTGAAATCCAATGACTACCCTATTCATAATGCACAAGCTATTCTCCTTCTGTTGAAGAATATCTTTCTATGTGTCAGTCATCAAATGCCAGGCCCCCTTATGAGCATCAGACTTGGTTTCCTGAGGCAGCCAAACAGTGGATTATATTGCTCATGAGTTTCTTCTGGGGGAGTCAGGGGTATACATGCATGGCAGGATGCACTTGATGAATAACAGGCCACAGTTTTCTCTGCCTTGTCCCCACCCAATCCTGTCTCCACCGAAGGCACATCAGAGGAGACATCTGGTGCAAAAAAGAAGGGTATGTGGAAAAAGCCAACGGTAAGCCTTTAGCACCAACCCTCACTCTTGCCTACCTGAGGTGGTGACGGCAGTAGTAGAAGCCAACTGGTTTGCTCCAGGTATAGATCAAATGTATTTCCAAATTCATAGTGCTGCACTGCCCCACTTGTCAATAGTTCAACATTGGGAAGGCTGGTCAGGCCATGACCTCTGCCCCACAACCATCGCTAGCCTCTTTTCACTAGTTGTAAATGGACTTCACCCGTTTAAACTGAAATCGGCATCCCTGGGGAACCAATTCCACCCTCCATTTTTAAAAATATTCTTCCCCATATTGATTCCTCTCTTCGGTTGACCATAAATAACTCCATTACTCCTTTCAGACAGTTCATATTCCCACCTGTCTGAAACATGCCATAGTCATTCCCCTGTTGAAACTCTCTGAACCTGTCTGTCTTATCGAGTTTTTGGGTCATTTCTATTCTTCCATTCTTGATGAAGCTTGTGGAATCATTTGCTGTCCTCTTCTGTGTTGTATTCTGGAAAATTCCTCTTTTTTCACCCCTCACAGTAAGGTTTTTGTCCGGGCTGAGGGACCAAGAGCATCTTGGTTTCGGTATTGGACGATCTAGCAGTGATGCATGATTTAGGGTGGTGTGGGAGCTCTGTTTCTACTTGATCTCTCTGCTGCGTTTGATCATGCTATCTTGCTGGACCATCTGTCTGGAGCCGGCATTGCTGCAATGATTCTGACCTGTTCTCTTCCTTTCTGTCTGATCTTCAGCAAACTTGATCTCTCCCCCTTTCCACTCTCAAGTCAAAGACCTTATTTGTGGTGGCCCTCAAGGGTCCGCCATCTTGCCTACCTTGTTAAACATCTACGTACATCCTCTCCCACGTCTTTGTGTGTTAATCTTACGTTGATGATAACCAGATCCTGGTCCACCTTGATCTCATGGTGGCTGAGTCAGCATCCAGGTTCAAGGACTGCCTCGAGGTCGTATGAGGAATGGATGGGCGCACATTGGCTCAAGTTGACTGTGTGAAGACTGAGGTGAAGGTGAAGGTGGCGGGCCCACCCTCTGCCTCTTCCCTCTGGAATGCAGCTTTTTGGCTTACCTCCTTAGGTCCTCGGCCCATTCCATCCACTATGGTTAAAGATCTGAGTGTGAAACTATCTGCAGCTTTGTCCATGGAGCTCCAGGTAGGGGCCATATGTCAAAGGGGCTCTTTCCAGCTGTAACAACTCTAAAAGGTTCTACCTTTTCTTGTGGTTGAGCTGCGAGCAGCCGTGATATCTGCTTTGGTAATCTCTTCTGTTGAATACTATAATTCCCTTTTTCTGGCAATACCTGTCTAGCATCTGCAACGACTCCAGGTTCTTCAGAATTCCACAGCCCGGCTTGAAACGTCTTCCTCCCACTACTTTCATATTTCGCCTGTTCTTCTCCATCTTCACTAGCTGCCCATTGCCCAGTGCATTAAATTCAACGCAGCCGGCTTGGTGCATCGTGCATACTATGGCCAGGCAGTGGAATATCTCAAGGAGAAATTCTGCCCATATGTACCGGTCCATACTGTTGGGGGGTTTCCAGAGCTCCCACTAGCGATCCCCGTAAGCCCCCAAGCATGCACACAAGGACACAGAGACATCCGTTCTGCTTGGGCTTCCCGGTCGCAATGTCGCGGCCGGGAACGCCCCCTTTATTTATGCTGCACGCGGCGGCATGCAACATCACGCCACCGTGTGCGCTTCCCTTAATGGGGCATCGCCACACATACACTTCGCTCTGCTGGTGCCTGTCTGTTAGAGAGTCCCCAGATACATATTTAACCGGAGAGGCAGCCGGGCCTTCTCAGTCGCATCCTCCTCACTGTGGAATTCACTGGCCTACAAGCCATGCAGTTTATCTAATCATCTTTTCTTCCGGCGAGGGTTAAAAACGTACCTCTTCTAACCTTTCCGTCTAACTGTCCTGCTGAGCAATTCCAAGATGCCCTTGTGGTGAACATTGCACTTTACAAATAAATAAACATAAACAATGCCAAGAAATGTTTTAATAATCAGACGAAATGTGTCATTTTCCATCACAACGTTTATAAAAACTGGATAAAAAACAAAGTATTTACAATGAGTTCTGCAGCATGAAAACCCCCAAAATATGTGAGCTCCCCAAGAGTAGACAGGAGCATTTTTCGTGCTGTTGTCTCCAAAGAAAAAATCCTGGAGCCTTTTTCAGCAATATATGTCGGCATTACCGATGCCTATTGTAATGGGCTCAGAGCAGAAGACCACGTGACACCACCTTGGAGAGCCTCTTGCAGAGGTGGAAGTTCAGAATAAATGTGATAGAATTTTGGATTGGTCTCTGTGAAAGGTACCAACCCTACCACATTCTGCCTTAGGAGATTCTGAATCTCTGGCAAAACCTCCTGCAATTCCTTTTGCGGGAATTAAAAAGAAATGTCAAAAACACCTCCTTATATGTTTTTCCTTTTAGTCGCTCCTTGCACTTCCAAAGAATCACTACATCCCATTGCTCCAAGGGGTGCCTGAAAATCACTTAGTAATAATTCTTATAATGATAATAATAATAATCCATTGGTGCTGACATTAAGAAATGGCCAGCCCAGTCTTTGTACTGTTCAACATTCCTACAGGAGCTGAACTTGCAGTGACACACTACAGTCGCCATGGTGAATGACTCACATCTGAGAAGAGAAATATATCGTGTGTGACTTTGAAATTACCCTTCAAAGCATTACTTTAGTAGAGCATATGCCAATTGATTGCAAAAGGGCGTCAGTCACCCCTTAAGAAAGAAGGCTGGAACGTTTTTTTGTTTTATTCAGGCAATCATTCGCATCTATCTGCCAGCACATCCCCAAACGTCCTCTCACACCAATCACAGCCTACACTCGACATGCTCCAGACATACACCCATTCTTTAATGTAATACCTATCCACAAACACTCACAAAAGCACACATGCACTGTGCCAAAATGGCTTTGCTCTGCAGGAGTGCAGGGATGCAGAGTAAAAACCCTTCTCAGCCCTTCACCCTACACACTACTACTAAAAGAGCTGTGATTCCAATCAAAATGGTGAAACAGCCAAAATATTAAAGGTATACCTCCTTCGCCTCTTTAAGGCAGTGTCGGCCGAGGGCAAGTTATATCTTCAAGATGGTGTGCGCCAGAAACAAAGCATCCAAATAATAGTTCACTAAGTACCAAAATAAAAGAAAAGTCCAAAATCAAGGTTGTACGCAAATAAGAATTACATTTTTTTTAAACGTACATTTAACTAAAAGGACAAACAAACTGTAACACTAACAATCAACCCCTGTAATGAAATACTCAGCGGGTGCAGAATTTGTGTGCAATGGACACTCTTTGTATGATGGGCAGAGGTCTTTTAGAAAAATGAACATGTTCAAGAATATGGGGGTCATTATGTATTTGCCGGTATCCCGTCGGTAATTCCGGCGGGATACGGTCAAACTGGCCTACCATTGCCAGCACTCGATAATCTGATAACCCAGTATTATCGGGATGTTACAGGGCTGGCAATGGCGGTCATTCCTCATACCATGGTGTCCCACCAGTGATGCTGGCTGTTTTCTGCTGTAGTTTGGTGGTACAGGAAAAATGGCGGTGACAGAATTGCTGCCACATTTACCAGCCTTTTTCCCACACCACCGGAACTATAATGACCCCCAATGTCTTGTAAAGTATAAAGTGGGGCCTTAAATGTCACTAAGGCCCATAGAACAAGAATAGGAGGACATAACCAATGTTAAAAACATCATTAGTTTTCAGGAGCTCGACAGCTTTGAGACGGATTTCTGGGCACTTTCTTGTGCATCAAATTGGCTTTGTGACGGTCGAACTGTACCTACCAAATTTAGCAACTCCGTGCAATTCAACAAGGTGCAAAGGCTCAAGGCTCAGAGAACTTGGGATAAACAGCAACGTTCAATTTCCCATAGTTTGACAGTTCCACAAGCTCTTGATGTGTGAAAGCAATGATGCAAATTCCACTGGTACATGCCAAAAAGGAGGCAGAGCCTCCTACTTCACTTCTTAATGCAGCTCCACAAAATAATTGCAAGTGGTGCTGTTGTTTGAATTTTGGTGCATCTCAATATTTATTGATTTACTAAGTGGGTTACCCTTTGTGAGACATGTGTTTTGGCAAATTAATGCCTTTTTCAATCCAGGCTTTTAAAACCAAAGAGTTATCATTGTTACATACATAAGCAAAATTAAAATGTTCAAAAAGATGGGGAAGGGGGGAGAAGGTAGAATTCATAAATGTATTTTCAATGTATAATTAATCCAATGACAGTCAAGTAAAGATAACGTCACATGGTAACAGAATCAGTAAGTAACATTGTCACAGAGAAAAGGGAGGGGGGTGGGGTGGATTTTTTACGGAAGAGAAAGAAACATTTCAAATATATACAAGAGAAAAAAAAGAAAAAAATGGTTACTTGGGTTAGTCATGGGTATGTTCACTACTCAAATGAAAGGTATGTTGATTATTGGTTGATCCTCTAAGGGAACTTACCGAGTCATAGTTGCAAAGCTAATTGTCTTGGTTTAGGTAGAGTTTTGCAGGAAAGGCCATTTGTATATTTACAAACATAGATGGCTGACTTATTCTAATACAAATGCAAAATTGTTGTTGTGCTAATATAGTACAATGACTTCTGTTTATATTCTTCGCATTGTCTTGTCTGCAAACTATTTTTTTTAATGAATTAAAAATCTTGCTTAATTGTTTATATCTCAGACTTATAATCATGCTCCGGGCTCAATATACATCCACTGCCCGTGCTATATGAGTAAGTGAGAAACGATGCAATAACAGATCGTGCATTCGGCTGCATCTCGCTAGTGTATTTTACTTTTTTCATGGCAATAATCTATTGGAAAAGACCCTCGGTGATGTGAGCAGACATAAATTCTGTCCTTTCCTAGTTCCGAGCAGTCTGGAACGCTTGTGAATAGGCACAATACTATCCACTTAGCATTAAAATCCCATTCTGTTAACTGCGACAGGTTTACCAGATAAGGGACCGCTGTCTGTCTCCTTGCGTCGGCTTCTGAAGTGCTGCGAACGCACGAGTTTTGTTGGATTAACCATTACATGGGTAATGGTAGTCGTTTTTTCATCACCACTGTATTGCGAGAACGCGGGCGGCCATCTTAGAAGGGTGTTGTATTCACATGTTTGCTATCAATTATCCCAGATATTGGCTCTACCTCTGCACAATCTATGATGTAGAGTCAGATTTTTCCATATCAAAGTTTGTGAATTCACTTCACATGACTAGCAAATTCACCCGTTACTTGGCTGTGGTAATTAATGTTAGATATTACAACATTATTTAATAAATAATGACCTGGATTGTTGCTGATTGATTTACTTGCACATATGTGTGTGTTGCTTGAGGAGCAGGTCGGTATTAATACTACTCTCATAAAGAAACCCACACTCGACCCCACTTCACCCAACAACTACAGACCCATTACCACCGTGGCCTTCCTTCTTCAAATTCTGGACAAAGCAGCCTACCTGCAAGTCCAACACTTCCTCGAAGAGAACCATCTCCTTGCCCTGAGACAATCTGGGTTCCGCCCGAAAAACGGAACTGAGACCGCCCTACTCGACCTTAAAAACCAGACGGATGTTGCTAGAGACCTAGGCAAACCCGTCCTGCTCCTCCTCCTCAATCTTTCTGCTGCGTCAGACCTTGTTGACCACAACGTCTTATGCCACCACCACCGCAAATTTCTCAGATCATGCTAGTGCTTGGATCACCTCTTTCCTACAAGGAAGGACCATGCAGGTCTTCTCTGATCTAGCCACTGCATCACCCACCATTATGCTATGTGGGGTTCCACAAGGCTCATGCCTCTTTCCCACCCTCTACAATATATTCACTCGCCCCCTCTTACTCATCCTTGATGCCATGGGCATCTCCTACACTAATTACGCGGACGACACGCAGATCCTCATCACCCTGACAGGCGACTAGGACACTGACTCCAAGACACTCAACACCATCTACAACACAATCCAAACCTGGATGGCTGACAACAGCCTCTGTCTCAATTCAGACAAAGCTTAACTCATGCTTGTAGGCTCCCCTGACACTCTCAAAAAACTTGACGACCAGTTTCGTCACTTCACCATTGACTCCATCCAAATCCCAGTATCTGAGTCAGTGAAGACCCTAGGCGTCTACCTGGACTCAAGCCTGTCCATGACCAGACAGGTGAACGCCATTGCCTCTTCAGCTGCCTACCCGGTCAAACTCCTCAATGCAGTCAGACCCTACCTCTCCAACGACACCAGCACAAACATAGCTAGCGCTATCACTGGATCACGGCTGGACTACTGCAATGTTCTCTTCCTAGGGACCTCCACAAAAAACCTTGAGAAACTGCAATTTATTCAAAATAATGCCCTACGCGCAGCACAAGGCATCTCCAAAAGAGAGCATATCTCTACTGCCAGAAGAGCCTCCCACTGGCTCCCCATAAAAGAGAGGGTCATCTTCAAAAACCTGACCCTCGCACACAAATCCCTTCACTCCGCAGCTCTGGCATATCTAGCGCAAAGGATCCACCCAGCCAGGTCCCCAAGACCAACTAGGACCGTCTATGCCAAACTACTCACCGTACCCATGGTAAAAAGAGCAAGAGCAGGGGGTGCCAGCTTCCCCTACCTAGCTGCCCTACACTGGAACGCCCTCCCCACTGCCCTGCGAGCTGAACCCTCACTCACCACCTTCTACAAAACCCTGAAAACCACCCTATTTGCCTGATTCTCTACCCAGTTCTTTTATGTTCATCCCCTATATGAATATTTGAACTGTGTACACGGCTATGCATAACATGTGTTACATCTGTGTACCCAATGTTGTAACTTATGCAAATTGTAACTAAGCCTGCTGCAAGTAACAGCGCCACAATGCCCCTGGGCTGCCTGTGCGCCATACAAATGTAAAAAATAAATAAAATAAATGTCAGTGCTTAGTGATTAGATATTAGTGTGTTATACTCGTTGCATGTCTGAAATTAGGTTTTGATAGAATGATGTTGAGGTGAAACAATTTTTCATGAATACTTGAGAAATTACATTACTGAAATAGTGAAAACGATATGTGAATCCCTCCAGGATCAGCTAAATGCAAATTACTAGACCAAATTAAATAGGTTCAAAAAAGAATGTGCGAAATTATAGAATTTTGAGTTAACTTGCTACAGTTCAACATACTGTATATTTCCAGGCATCTCATAGGGGCATGTTTCACAGTTTACAGAAACCCCCCCATTTCATTGTCCGTGTTCAGGCCAATCACAGTCGATCTAAATCTGCAAATTGTCTATGCTTCTTCTTGTCTCGGAGCACTTTTCTCTATTTCCTCCACATCTTCCTAATTTGACTTGTTTCAGACCGATTAATCTGATGTTACTCTTGTCATCCATTTGGTGAAAAGTCTGCCAATGTGTTGCTAGGGGGAGTGCTCCATCTTGGCTGGCGATCAATGATAAGTGTTCTCGTATTCGGATCCTGAGTTCTCGGATTGTGCTTCCGATGTATATTTTTCCACATACACAGATGATGGCATAAATAATCTATTTAGATTTGCAGTTGATGTTTTTCTTGATAGTGGTGGTTATGCCATTTCTGTCACTGAATGTGTTGGCTGGCTTGTGTGCAAACTGACATATGGTGCATATGCCACATTTCCTAAAACCGGGTGTTGCGTCTTGTAACTATGTTATCTGGCTGCTTTTATCCTCTGCTGGCAATAGAGATGGGCTGACGTTCATTTTTCCTGTACAGGATCGCCTGTAGGTGATTTTCGGGGGATTGTTCTATGTATTTACTGATATGTTCGTTTTATTGTAGTAAGTGCCAATGTTTGCATAGTATTTTCCTGATTATTCCATTATCACTGCAAAATGTAGTAATGAATTGCACTTTCTCTAGTTCTTTTTTGATAGGTTGTTGTCGCACAGTTAGGGTTTGTTCTCTTGGCATACTTTTGGCTTTTTCACATGCAAGTGGTTAGAGAGAAGGCATGCAAACTCCTTGGAAATCCTTATCTTCATCCCAATGTCTGGGGACTTTGGGAAGCCTTTACACCAACAAGATCCACTGAAATTGTTTATGAAGCTTCAAGAAAATGGTTACATGAAGATGATGCAAATGAGATTTAAAGAAACTCCAACTAAAGGGGGTATTTCACCCCCTTACACAGGCAGGTTTCTTAGTGCATGGGAGCATGCCAAGCCTTCTGCAAATTCACACTAATTTCTTTTGTAACAAGGGTTATTTATTGTGATGTCAGTTCCCAAAGTGGATTGTCTACAGGTAGTTATGGGGTCTGCCTGGAGGGAAATGTGGCCTGGGCGAATTCAATATAGTTAAACTTGAATCTGTGTGTCAGGTTCCTCTCCCTAGCAAAACGTCACTGCCCCTGTCCTATCTGCCTGTGATCAAAAGGACTGCAGGAACTATCTCCCTAGTGTAAGTGCCCCATTGTGTTGGAAGCACCCTGCCCTTACCTGACCCCTGGAAGAGGCATGCCCTTCTCACCCAAGAAGGCATCAACAGTGAACACAAAGCTTCCTGGACAGGACCACCATCTGTTATGGCTAGGTCTGACAAGACCAGGCAAAATGTACAAATGGCTTCTGTTGTTACAAGGGTCACATGAAAGAAGGTGATAATAAAATGACATCATTTTGGCCTTTTTTTAACTGGATCTCTCAAGTCAATAAAGTTTTATATTTAGATTGGACGAAAGTCGACCCACTAGGCCCTGAGAAAAGACAGGTAAATATAATTTATCAACAGTGCCCAATGTTAAAGGCAGCCCATGGCTGTTAAAATGAATTTGATTCCAATAGACTGTTTCTGGAATGAAGATGTCACTCTGGCTGCTATTTTGCCAAATCACACTGCGGCTGCTTGTGTGTCCGTAGACAGTGCCCAGCAAAATTAAATTTGTGAACAATACTTATTTAGAATGGTGCATTGGAAATGAGACCTGTTTAGCAGAGCTCAATTTCTGAAAGAGAAAACCAGCATCATTGTGCATTACAGAAATGAAACAAATCTCAGGATTTCACACTCTCGCAGATGGCATTCTGTCAAATGCCCCCAGGCATAGATTGGTGGGGAAAGTTGTGCTAATTATCTGGGTCCTCAACAAGGGGAAAGTATTTCCTAAAAGGCTTATGCTGGTTGTCCAAGATTAGCCGCTGTAGCTATATGGAACAATACAAAGCTATGGATTCTCTACTTGATTGCAATTATCCACCTCGAAGGCCTGCAGTCATTACGGATAGTAAAGTGAGACTGAAACATGCAGGGTTTTAGCTTGTGCATTGCCCACACCATGGCAACAATGAACATATATGGATATATATCAGAGATTGAAGCCCTTACACATCATCTTATTATTACAAGGACCTACTATGCCTGTGCATTTGCTTTAGAATAAAACCAAGTACCAAGTGGGTCAAAAATCCATAATGAACTTGAATGTAATGGAATTTACAGGTGTCTTATATAGCATGCTTCTTCTGTGTTTGTTAGCTTCACTGCTCCTGGTATTTTCCCTAGCTCATGCCCCCTCACAGTAGGAGAAGGGTTATTTGTTAGACTCCATGTGTTATTCCCATACCTCATCCAGTGTATGAGATACGATATGCACTCAGACAACCGTATCAAATGTCCCCTCCCACTGAAAGTGTGGAAGGATGCTGTATGGAAGGATGTCAGCACGCACCATTGGACATCATGGAGAGCTCAGTGAAATCTGACGAAGGCAGAGTGATGTCATGGAAAATATATACATAGCCATGATGAAACGAAATGAAAATGCGTAAGAGTGACAATGTAACTAAAGCAATAAGAGAAACATATATGAAATGATAAAGCAATCATGAATGTAAAAGAAGACAAAGTAACTTGCTGACAAATACGTGTAAATACACAGTAATGCAAAGTAGAAAAAATACATAGAAGCTTGCTTTAGAGGAATATATAATGTGGCAAGGATGGCCATAGTTGGGAAAAAATGGATGCTGGCTTGTGTACATATTCAATTCAACTACCCCAGGAGCAAATCAGGGTTGCAGAGCCAGGAGACACTGTAAGAACATCTATGTGTGCAAAGCAAAGAGGAGTCAATGTTGGCTTGGGATCAAGGATGTTATTTTTAAAGAATAGCTGCAAAGTACAAATGGATAAGCCATGGATGAGGCATATTTCTCTTAGATTAAAAGAGAAGAACACATTTGCAAGAGCCAAGTATTGGGCAATTAAAAGTATATAAAGTCTATACAAGGTAGAGTGAGCATGTCTCTAGAGGCCAAGAGGAGCAATGACACCTTTTATTATTAAATCAAAGAGCAGTAAATAAGAGGCTGAAATGGACAAAGTTGTGGTCTCTTCACATGTGACTCAAAAATCAAAAACAGTGGCTATTCATTAAGCCTCAAATGAAGATAGTGATGTGCTTCCACTCCCTTGAATGTCCTTGAACAGAGAACAGGCTACAAGGTCAACTACAGACTGGAAACTTTGGCTCATGGCCAGTCTGATGAGAGATTATGGACCAACCAGGAAAGTGAGGAGTGATCTGATGTGTTCCAAGCACCTGGGTTTCAGTTTCCTTACGTGCCGCTAGTCGAAAGTGCAAGGTTGTGTGAGAATGCCAACCAATCCATGGGTCTATGGGCCAAACTGCTATACAATGTTACAAAGTGCAATCCGCTGCCATTTTGTTTGCTATAATCAATATTAGATGTATTTTGAGGTAATTCCAGGGTTGTCTTACAGATAAGAGGCAGCCAATGACATATTAACCATATATATTCTATGCGTAGATATGTTCCCCTAACCAGCTACAATTATTTTAATTAAAAATATATTTTTTTTATAATGAGCTTAATACCAAAGAGGTTTCTAAGAGCGGACCCGGGATTCAATCCTCTGTTGCTCTGTGCTATCTTGCTTCCAAGAAAAAAACTTTGCCACTGAACTATACTACCTATGTAATAGGTTTTATGGTTTGACACCTAGTATGACATCATAGTTGACGCATATTGGGGTATAAGACCTCTGTGTAATCAAGTTTACATGTGAGTGTGCAAGCATAAGTCTAATGTTTGCCAGTTGACCCTGCTTTATTAACCAGAGAATAAAGTATTACTTTGCCATATTCCTCGAGTTTGTCCGGTTATTTGGTCTGAGCTCTTTATTGGTAATTCCATCTAGTACAAGAGATGCTTTAAGGTGCTAGAGCACCTGTTGGTAGTTTTGTGGATGTTTCAGGTCTAATCGACCGAGGCCCAGATTCCGATTCTCTGACTTTTGGCTGCTCCCGCTATTAGCCAGAAGAACGCTGAGCTTCCAGTAGAACGGCGTCCAACAAATCACATGAAAAAAGATACGGTTAACAGGTCCCCCTTGGATGAAATTCCTATCCAATCCCTGCAGATGCCCCGTGGATGGAAGGCAAACTGATCGGTTGAGGGAGAGTTGATGCCAAGGGACTCGAGCTGAGCCACGGACATAAGTAGATCATCGAAAGTGGCAAAAAAAGGGGAGGGTCTGTTGTAAATAATGTATATATATATATATATTCAGTGAAAAACTTTCTTAAAGGGACGTTATGGTTAAGTTGCGCTACTAAAAACCTATGAAATTCAGTGAAAAAACTTTGTTAAAGGGACATTATGGTTCCAAGTAAAACCGAAAAACCCTTGAAATTCGCCAGTTATGGTAAGCTAAGCAACCATAACTCGCGCCACCACCGTGCACTGCTAAGACTAACACCCAGGACATCAAATATGACATCACAAATGTCATTGATGACATCACTGATGACATCACATGTCTGGCTCACTCTTTTTTCTTTTGCTGACATATCTAGGCCACATGGTTTTCTTCAGTAACAGTCAGAAACTAAACATTTTATTTTATTTGTAGACGTATCCTTCAAGTAGGTTCTTACAGTAATTCCCTTAGAGTCCAGGCACATCATATGAAACATATACATACGGGAAGACACAAGCTTGAAAGACAGCTATCCTTTTTGTGCATAAAGATAATCAATAGACTTATGAGCACTTTCTGATAGTTCTATTTTTTTTTATGGCTGTAATTTCCCTGTATATGGTCATATTTGTGTACATTGCACTCACACTACTTTCCTTAGGGTCCAATCACATCAAGTGATACATATACATAGGGTAAATAGCAGCTTTGAAACAGAGCAATCATTTATTTGCATGAAAATAATCAGTTAAGTTATGAATTGTTTCTGCTACTACTTTTGCTTTTTTGCTAACTTCGCTTTCCCTGTATATATCCATATTGGTATGTGTTCTTGTGTCTTTGTGTTTTGTCTATAGTAATGCAATTATGTAATACATGTGTTTTATTAGCTACTTATTACATATTTCACAGTACACAAAAATCTATTAAGAAAACAATTATCATTTCATTATTCAACATATTAACATTACGAATATTATACCTTGATCTTGTACGCTGCACACAGTGTTATGTTTCTGTATGAGTAGCTTAGTATACTAGATAGAACCCTATAATAGAATGCTATTTATATCAATGCATCGTTCAATGCACTAATTAGGGTATGATATTTATTGCAATGATCCTTGACACATTTTTCACAACATTATAATAAGAATCCCTTGTACACATATTTCATGAAAACTACATACACATGTGATGTCATGAGTGATGTCATCAATGACATGTATGATGTCATCTTTGATGTCCTGGGTGTTAGTCTTAGCAGTGCACGGTGGTGGCGCGAGTTAGGGTTGCTTAGCTTACCATAACTGGCGAATTTCAAGGGTTTTTCGGTTTTACTTGGAACCATAATGTCCCTTTAACAAAGTTTTTTCACTGAATTTCATAGGTTTTTAGTAGCGCAACTTAACCATAACGTCCCTTTAACAAAGTTTTTTCACTGAGTTTCATAGGTTTTTAGTAACGCAACTTAACCATAATGTCCCTTTAACAAAGTTTTTTAACTGAATTTCATAGGTTTTTAGTAGCGCAACTTAACCATAACGTCCCTTTAACAACGTTTTTTCACTGAATTTCATAGGTTTTTAGTAGCGCAACTTAACCATAACGTCCCTTTAACAAAGTTGTTTCACTGAATTTCATAGGTTTTTAGTAGCGCAATTTAACCATAACGTCCCTTTAACAAAGTTTTTTCATTGAATTTCGTAGGTTTTTAGTAGTGCAATTTAACAATAATGACTTTCACTTTATATACATATCATATGGAACTGACTGAATCTCTTCTACTGTACTTGATGTCCGCGAACTCATTTAATGTTCGCGGACATGTTCAAAGAACAGTACCACTAGCTAAAAAACTCTGGGGGGTATGTTTGATTGTTATATCATAACATTGGAACATTTAACAAATTCAAAATAAAGCACACAAACACATTATATGTACTAATACATAAGAAATGTAACACATATATACAACACACTAACCATTCATTTAAATGCACTATGTTCTAAAATGGAATATACCACAAGAAAATAAATTGACTTCCAACATAATTACCTCACAAACACAACAGAACTGAGAACAAGAGCAGACCCACTGAGTACATAGGACATATCTTACCTGAAATAGTAAGTGTACTTAATTTTATTCATATATTTATAAACTTTCTGTATTAGATAAAAAAATATATTATCTTTTTTTTTCTCTCTCAGAAATGTCTAGTACTCTGGAATGGCTAGAGGAACATTTCCCACATGAAGAAATGTCACAAGATAGTGAAACTAATGGTAAACACTTTATAATATAAACCATTTAATTATTATTATTTTGTATACATTTAACATATAAATATATTTTTTTTGTACAGAGCATACCAGAATAGAAAATACTTCAGAAAAACCTGTTATGGATAACACTTTTCACAGTATAGAAGAAAAAATGGATTTATTGTTGACTAATTTTAATAATTTGAAAACTTTTGTGGAAGATCATTTTAAACCAAAAACCTCGTACCATTGCCCCACATGTACTTGTCCCTCCTCACCATATCCCAGTCAATTATCCCCAAACCCTCTCCATAACCCAAAATGTTTGGATGAGACTTCAATCCCTTCTTCACCTAATAACAATCATGATGAAACCCCTAATTCTGCTGTTTTTGTTTCTGTTTCTGCCTCACCTTCTCTGTCATAAATTATGAATATATGTTAAATAAAGTTTAATTTTTATATTGTGTTGTAAATAGTTTCGTTTTTTTTTTTAAAAAACAATGTAGGTGTCCGCGGACAGTGCAGGTGTTCTGAAATGTTCGTAAATAAACGACAATGGAGGTGTCCTGAAGAACACTATACCTGTTCGTACTGTTCGCTAGCAAGATGAAACTATTCTAAGAACACACGCGGTGTCCTGAAATGTTCGTAAAAAAAAAAAGTTAAAGAGTCCTAAAGAACACTATATCTGTCCGTAGTGTTCACTAGCAAGTTCAAACTGTTCTAAGAACACAATTGGTGTCCTGAAATCTTCATACATAAACGAAATTGAACGTGTCCTGAAGAACACTATATCTGTCCTTACTGTTCACTAGCAAATTTAAACTGTTCTAAGAACACACGCAGTGTCCTGAAATGTTTGTTTCATGTGTGAGGCAATTTTAATTAGTTCAGGACCCGAACAGTCTCCGTAGAACATCAATGTGCATGCGCTAGCCAATCTCCGTGCATTTGGTGTCCTGCGGACATGCGCTTCCTTCGCGGACTTGATTGCGAATGGATCATATGACCGCGCCCACGCTGATCGCGTGTTGTGAATGAGGACACTGTTCGGGTCCCCGAATAAATTAAAAGTACATTTTCAATTAATCCATAATATTTTTCAATAAAATCTCACCATGGCACAAGTCCCACATAGTAATCCTGAGTTTCTACATACCTTTTGAAACTTTTCAAACTTTTTTTTGTGTTTGATCTGTCCGCGGACAGCGCGCATGTCTGCAAACCGCCCACAAGCACCCCTATAAAAGGATGATGATAATGAGGTTGAGGAAAACACTACTACCCGCACTAGGCGTGAGTCTTGGGTGTGGCGGTTATTTACCATTCATGGTAATGTTCCTAAGGCTCGTGCGAACCGGGTTACCGGCAATGAGTACAAAATGATACTCAGTCTCGGGAAGCACGTTAAGTACAGCTTTGGGACCACTACTATGAAGCGACACCTGAGGTCATTTCAATCTGGGGCTATGCGCAGGATTGTATCTTGCGAAGAACGTAGCAGGTTGATTTCCTCTACTTCATCCTCTGTTTCTGATCCTGTCACCACAAGGACCACCTCTGTGGACAGCGTCTTCCTCAAGCTGCCTCACAGGCCATACAGAATGCTGATGACCCTTACCTTTCGAAGGTCACAGTTGTATTTATGTACTGTGACACAGTACTCTGCAGGGGGGAGCGACTTCGTAGTGCTTTTGAGACTATCATCTCAGAGCACGAGAAGATCTGCTCACTACCCAAATAAAACCCACTCTACATCTTCCTCTCTCAGCTCGCCCTTTCTTATCCCTGTGGTTGGTGTGTCCCCCTTTACCTTCCTTTCCCCTCCTCTCCTTGTGTGTCGTGTATAAAAAACCAAAAAAAATACAAAATATCAAAAATCAAAAAAAAAATAAGGCTCTTTTCAGAGCCGCCTTTCACAGTTAAAAAATAAAAGTGAAAATAAATGAAGCAGGGCCCTTTGTATTTTTTAGAAGTCCGCGGACAGTTCGCGAACATTTAAAAAATTGGGTTGCTACCCCATCACAAACATTGCAATTTTCTCGTGGAAGAAGTGGTGGCTCTGAAAAGAGCCTTTGGGTGGTGTTTGTAAGTCAAAAATTATAAATGCTTAACACCTACTTCAAAATGGTTGTTGTAATTCCAAAAAAGGTCGCAATGCATTTTGTACATTTCTCAGAAAAATCTGATTGCCAGCATAAGTAAGATGGACTCCATCTCTGCGAAAAATGTATGTACTACGAAACATAATATTTTCATTGTGAAAAGAGGACATACCAAAATCTCTTAGAAGGGCACAAACAGCCTTATTAACATTGCGCCTTGCTTTTTCCATTTGTGGACCAAATGAAGAACAAAGCCACATTTGTCTCTGCGCAATCCGTGAAAATATCACTTGAGAATTAGGAAACATGTCCATAACTTTCCCAAGTCCTTCTTTCATAGCAAATTGCAAAAAAATTCCAGTCACATGTCCTAAACTGTTCCCTCCACAATGAATTACAATTATGTCTGGATGTTGCTCTGTCTCCAAAGTAGCACAGAGAGGTAGCAAGTCCAACCACTTCATTCCACGTACTCCATGCCAGTGTACTTCCACATATGGGAATCCAAGATCTACAGCTACTCCACAGCTTTCTGCATGCACCTTCAACCAATGTATCCACGAATCTCCAAAATCCAAACAATCTGTTTTCTGAAACACACAGCCATAGCTATCTTTTGTTCTCTCAGCAAAAAGAGTATCTGAGAAACTCTCTCCTGGCACAACACACCCACTAAACTTCCCTGACCAATCCCTTTCAGTGCTTATTCTCATTTGCATGACTTCTGAACCCAAAAATCACTGGATGTAACTCCCGATGTCCGCGAACTACCGCCATGTCCGCTGACATATCGTAACATGAACAGCCCTTCTACCATTTCCACTTCACTCTCTCTGCCATTCCCTCATTGGATGTAGCTAAAAAATCACATGACCATGCACCAATCACATTCAATACCTCTAGATCTAACTGCATCATCATAGATCAGCAATGCAAATGTACTGTGAATCTCTCTGAGTACAAGTGTCATATCATTGGCAAGCACCATCTACCAGAAATACTGTACAAGTCTCTAAGATTTCTACTTGCAGCTCCATGCATATCCATATGCATGAACACAAACTTCAGGTATGCATATTTTCTGTACAGTAGATGAACACATTTTCAAACAGACTTTTAGCTTGTATAATCTGTAAAATGAATTTACTGTATTTTTTTCAATTTCCTAAAATCAACTATCACTTATAAACCTTTTACTATTTACTTTCTTTATACACACACACTCAAATCATGTTAAACTAACATGTTTTAAATGAAATATATAGACTACATATATTCAAACAAAATTGCATGCAAGCACAATCTATGTTTAAATCTTTAAAAAAATACTTATACAATTTCATATTTTTTTTGTTTTTATTTATTTATTTACTTAATTACTTTAATTTAGACATGACATTGAGGCGCTATTACCTAGAACAGCTTACTTACAAAAATAGTGGTATTCACTGGTATATTATACATTTCACAAGACATAGTAAAGATTTTTTTTTTTGCTACAGTTAGTCATTCAATACAATTTGTTCATTAAGAATATATCATATGTACTGAACTGATGCAATTGGCCTCATTACAACTCAGGCGGTGGACCATGGTGCTATTAGCACCATGGTCCATGCCGGATTCCGCCATGGTGGATGGCGGAATTACCGCCCCATTCCAAGGTGAGTGGGGCGGTAATTCCCTATTCACCATTTGCCCTTCCCCATTCCAATTTTTGCCCCATAGGGCATAATGGGGATGGGGAAGGTGCTAATTACGGCACCGTAAATTATGGTGCCGTAATTAGCACCAAGGTCGCTTAGCGCCTTGGACTTTAACGCCTGCAAAAAGCAAGTGTTAAAGTGTGAATCAGGCGTTAAGGGTTAACGGCGCCGACGGCGCCGTTAAACCCTTAACGCCTGACTTGTAATGCGGGCCACTGTATCTTATGTAAATAAATTAGTTAAATGGTTTTAAAGAAGGCACTGAGGATTTCAATTAAAAAAATCAATATCTAAATTAAAAACAGCGCTATATACAAAGTTACTAATTTGAAGCTTTTACAATTGCAGTGAAGACCAGTCTCCTGAAAAGAAGCAGCCGAATTCGAAGAACAAAGAAGAACTAAGAAGTTACCTGTTAATTTAAGAAAAAAAGTAAGTAGAATATCCCCATAATATTTGTATTATTAATCAAACATACTATAACGTTAATACAAGCTATTTTGGTGCCTAAAAATAGAGATTGTGTACCATTTTGTTCAGAAATCTCCATGTCTTAAACAGCGATTTACAGCCAGAATGGCCCACAAATTCCTATTTTTGGACACACAAATTACCCAACTGAACCGCTACAATTTTCATATTATAGAACAAACAACTGATTTAATTGTATACATTAGATTTACTATTTGTACTTTTCCACACCACTAGCTTACTTTTTTTTTGTCATCTGAACCCCAGTTTAGTAACACATAAATTCAAGAATACCTATTCCTACTAGATGTAGTTCCCAATGCACAATCACACACCATTACATACATCTTTATCATCTTACTCAAACACTCATGCACACAGCACACATACATTCCAGAACACCCCAACCCATATCTTCTTTATTTTTTTCAACAGACCCTAAAGAATGCCTACCAAAAGTCAAGTCTGTAGAAAGCAACGCAAAAGTAGAGCAAATGAAAATAAAAGTGTCCAACATAAGCATCCATCTCTAGCAGAATTTGTAAAAAAAAGTTGAAACAAAACAGCTAATACAGTAATTTAGTGAAACACAAGAAGTTTCAAGTACAAAAACTTTGCCTCCTCTATCAAAATGTAAAACAAACCAAAAAACAATTAACAGAAAATCAGCTATCACTACAGATAAAACTACTTCTTCAAATTTTAATATAGTGCAAAGTAAGCATACCAAGAAAAGTATTTTAGCCAAAATGTACCGTCACAAAGTCCTTCAAAATCTTATAAAAACAGGAGAGAAATCAGGTTCAATGCTTAAAACCTATCTTAGGAAATTAATCTTAGAAGCGTTGATGGACAGTGCAATTCTTCTGAAAAGAAAGTTATTTATTTTACTGTTAAACAAAATGAAACCACTAACAAAACTAATAACTAAATTACAAAAAAGACTTCTCAATAAGCGAAATGTCAACAGAAAGAACTTCTTAAGTATCTGCGGAGGTGAATGGAATCACACTACGAGCACAAAACCATATTTTAATGAAGAAGCGTACAAACAAAAGCAAACAAATACAATTGCCATACATAGCAGTGGTCGAGGTTATGAAAAAGTGAATAATACGATAATGGAACAAGAAGTACTCCTTACAAAAATATGCCCTGAAAACTTAGAATTAGCCCTCCATTCAACTGAATCAGAACGTCTAGTGTACAAATGGCCATGCACGTCAATGTGTAACATTCCCAAACAATGTTTCAAATCTTTACGCCAGTTCCTCAATAAATATGTAAAAAGCAAAGACAAAATCAAAATTAAATTACTGCAAAATATGGATACCTGTCCAGTGCGCAAGTACACAGGACTACAAGGACATTCTTTGGCCTGCATTACAGGACCTACTTGTAAAACCACTTTCCATGATATCAAAAGGATATCAACACATCATTCAACTATAAGAAATATAGTCTATAAACTGTACTATGCTAAAAGTCCTGCTTTATCACTAGCAAAGTTAAATAACATCCTTCTACATGGTACAGCAAAAGACCTACTTGAAGAAATTCACTATATCCAGAAAAAATATTTTGGAAGTGAAAGCCATTTACAGAATGAAATAGCTTTAAACCAATTAAGCAACAATTCTACATATGGCAACCTTTTGCTAAACACATACAAAAAAGAAATACTAAAATTTAAAAGTACATCAGCTGAAGTACCAAACCATGTATGTGTATGTTGCCGTAGAACTATTTATAAAACTGTAGACCTATCATACAAAATGGAAGACAATGAAGATTCTAAATGGTTTGAATTAGCTCTCTACCTTGTAGCAGAAAACAAATACGAAATAACTGAGCCCTTAATACTTTTCAGTTACTGCACTACAAAACTTGACAACAACCAAACTCCTTCACGTGCTATCACAAATAATTTGGAATTATACCCAGTACCAAAACCCCTACAACAACTTAATTTATATGAGAGCATCATAATTCAAACAGTACACCCGTTCAAGCAATAATACGCCTTCAACCAAAAACAGCAAAATTACCTCCCTCTGAATTGGTAAAAGGCATTAGTGGAAAAGTAGTTTATTTACCATTAGATCTAAAAGAAAATGTGCATACTCTAGGAGTGCAACGTCCAATGCAGCTCTTTAATTATCTTAGTAAATGGAGTACCTACAAAAGACAAAAAAATATGGCAACAGCTGGTAGATTTATATAAAATTAGACAAGCCTTCCAATATCTTAAAGAGAATAATGAATATTACAAAGAAATTAATATTGAAGAAAACTTGAAAGATACAACTGAAATAATTCAAGAAACACAAGAAGCTGGTCAATTTGAGCTACTAGATCCTGCTACAATATCAAATACTTTAGACCATTATACAATTCATCCTTTGCACTGTAATGACACCGTAGAAGATGTACTGGAAACTTACCAAATGCGTCAAACAAAAGGATCGCCAATCAGCATATGGGAAAAAAGTATAGAAGCACGTGCTTTTCCTCTACTCTTTCCTACTGGCAAAGGAGGAAGGTATGATGATAGACCTATTCAAATATCAGCTTCAGAATACCGCTCATTACGGATGTATTCTGAAGATCCCAGATTTAGACAAAATGTGGAATACATATTCCACCTACTCTTTGAAAGTGAACTAGCAACTTTATGTAACGGAGTTGCACACATATTAAAATCAGGATCACACTTTCAAAATATGACAGCTACACAATTATTAGAAAAAGTGCAACAAAAGGATGAGGTTTTACAATCAAATATTACAAATCTATTAGCAAATATGCGTGGTACTAAAGAGTACTGGTTTTGATGCCATGGAGATGTACGTTGTATGATCAGAAACCTTGGCCCACCCACTTGGTTTGTTACATTAAGTTGTGCAGAATATGCATGGGAAGATTTACATGATTTCCTACGCATATCAAATAAAAACAAAACAAACATAGATATACTAACACATGGAGAACTTTGTTCTTTGGATCCTGTTAATGTTTCAAGATATTTTCACCATCGCTTCATTGCTATGCTACATTTTATTTGTAATAAAACTGTTCCTCCCCTTGGAGAAGTGCAACACTTCTTTTGGAGAAAAAAAATACCAAGCCAGAGGAGCATCACATATCCACATGCCTAAATTTGGTCAAGACAGTGATGCCACTGTTTTACAGTTTATTTAAAAATATGTCACTTGTGAAATTCCATCAGAAGCCACAAATAGTGATCTTCATGCACAGATTTTACAATTTCAAAGACACAAATGTGGAAAATATTGTCGTCGCAAATACAAAAACAAAGGGAAATACTACACCAAATGCCGATTTGGTTTCCCTAGACCAGTTACAAATACAGGTCAAGTGAACAACCTCATGTCTTCAGTTAGACATAGTGTTAAAGATAAGTCACCTAAAAATACATATTACATAAAAAGAAAAGAAGAAGAAACATATATCAATGATTATAATGCAATCATTGCCCACTTATGGAATGCAAACATAGATGTGCAGTACATTGCAGACAATTCTACTGCAGTTGCACGAAAAGTCACAGCATACTTAACTAAAGCAGAAAAGACAGAGCTCCAAGACCTCTGGAATGACCTGTCATCAGATAAAACAGTATCTCAGAAATTATACAGCTTGGGCATAAAAATGCTCAACCATAGAGAATGTGGATCTTATGAAGCAGCTGATCGTTTAACTGGTACTGCATTGTATGGTAAATCTGAAAATATAGTATGGCTAAGTCTTGGTCCAGCTAAATCTAGAATAAGAGTTCTAAAATCATATGAAGATATAGAAACAATAGCCAAACATGATCCCAACAGCGAAGACATTTTAAAAAACAATTTATTGGACACATACTACCCAAACAGAAGTAGTACTTTGGAAAATATGTGTCTATACCACATAGCCCAAAACTACACATACAAAAATAATATGAAACCTGATGAAAAAAAAGGTAAATATAGAGTGACAAACTGTGAAGGCAGCTTAGTTAAACTCACTAACCAAATTTAATTAATCATATCAAATTGTCATTAAAGACTCCTCAACATAAAGAAGTATATTACATGTCCCTGCTACAACTCTTCAAACCATGGAGAAAAGAAGAACAATTACTAGATAACTATGACTCATATAAGGATGCTTTCAAAGCAAATGAAAGCACTATAACTGATGTAAACTTTACACAGTACAAAACAATGTTGCACAATGAACAGCAACACGAAGAAGAACTCCAAGCCCAACTAGATAAGGACACTCCTGACAGTAGTCAACCTTCTGTAACAGGAAGCCAAGAACCACTGGGAGAACCACTAATAATAAATGAGGCAGAATTAGCTATGATAGAAGTATAAAACACCATGCGTCAGTATGAAGATAAGGAAGACTTAACTATACTACAATCAAAACTAAAAAATGAGCAAAGTAGCATTTTTCAAGAAGTAACAAAAAAAATTGCACATGGTGTAAAACATGAAAATAAAGAATGTTCTTGCCATAATTATAAACCTATACTACTGTACGTCAGTGGTGAAGCTGGTTCTGGCAAAACATTCCTAATCAAAATCATTAGTAAGTTCCTTCAACAATTGACAAACAACAAACTGTCAGATGTTGTCACTGCCCCCACAGATTTAGCTGATTACAACATAGGTGGTGTTACATTACACCGATTACTACTATTACCAGTAGAACACCATAACAAATTAGATTATTACAAACTTTCTGCAGAAGCTGAAATGGAATTACGCAGAGTATTGAAACAAATGAAAATGCTACTAATAGATGAAGTGAGCATGGTCTCCAACCTGATGTTAGCTTTGATTCACCTCAGATTACAAAAAGTACTCAAAACAGACTATGAAGAGCTCTTTGCAGGAAAACACATTATTGTTTTTGGGAGATCTGCTTCAATTAACACCAGTAAAAGGTGAGCCTATTTTTAAAACATTAGGACACAAACTCTGCCGTAAAACTGTTGGCAGCATTGGAAATGTCAACCTTTGGCAACATTTCCAATACAGAGAATTAACAGAAAACATGCGGCAATCTGCAGATCTCACTTATGCCAACATTTTAAAAAGTATCAGAGTTGGTATACTTTCTAAAGAAGCAGAAGCAATATTGAAAATCCGGCACATTAATGCACTTTATGGTGATAATGCATGTGCTACAGATGTTATGGAACAATTAGCCCACAAAAATGTCTATTGTATGGCCTTAATGCCAACTCTTGCAAGCTGTTTCAAATTCAATGAAATCATGCTAAGTAAAGAAATGCAACCAATCATGGAAATTAGCGCCACAGACAAAATAGATGTACATGGTATGACACTACCCATGTGTGACCAAGCCACAACAAGACTAAGGGGCTGATTCACAGAACGTTTTCCTATGGGATTGCGCCATTATAAAACACTTCCATGAATCAGGCCTTAAATAGTTTAGAAAATTCAATCTCAAACACAGCAGGCTTAGAAAAGATATTAAAATTATCCTTAAATTGCAGAGTAATGCTTAAACGTAACCTTGAAGTGGACCAAGGACTAGTTAATGGAGCACTGGGTACAGTTGTTGGCTTTCAAACATACCCACGCAACAACAAAATTCAGTTTGTCAATATACTCTTTGACAAACTTTCAGAAGTAAAAAGGATAGGACGCTCAACAGCTAGATTCCTTCTCTTCAAAGATATGTATGTACACAGAGAACAATTTTCTCTAACTCTTGCATACGCATTCACGATTCATAAATCACAAGGTCTTACCCTAGACAAAGCATTGATAGATATTGGTAACACAGTCTTTAAAGAAGGCATGAGCTATGTAGCACTATCACGCTTACGTACACTTGACGGTCTATTTCTAATAAACTTTTATGCAAGTAAAATAAACGCTGATATTCCTTGCATGCTAGAATACAATAGACTTTGCTCACTATACACCCCCCACCTAAACACATATTCTGTTCCACAAAAAGTAAAACGTTATAAAAGAAAAATAAATCAAACAGCAATGGAACAGGATGTCACTGCAAATGCTCCAAAGAGAGTAAAAGAAACTAATACTTCATCAAGTACCACAAGCAAAAAAGAATCAATTAGGGAAAGTAAACCAAGTACTTCTTTAAAGAAGGAATACAAACTCCAAAAAAAGCAGTTAGATACAGAACTACCTGGACCATTTAAATTCTCAAATATAGTTGGTGTAAGTTGCTACGCAAGTGTAGCAATGAATATTCTATTTCAATTACCACCAATTGTTGACAACATTTACTTACACAGTACAGACCCATTGTGTTTGCAAATGTTAGTACTTCACAGAAATGCAGCAAACAATCCTGACAACACGTATAGTGTTTTTGGAATAAGACAACAATTGGACTACTGTGCTGGAATGGTGAAATTCACTATAAATTCACAGGAAGATCCACAATAATTTCTAATGTGCTTACTACAAGTACTGGAAAACAAAACCATACCTATAAATGAAATCTTTCAGATTTCATACATGTGGAAACATACATGCACTCTCTGCAACAATGTGACACAAGAAGAAATCCCCAATGAACGCTTCATATATATATCAATACCAAATTGTGAATCCATTCCATTTCAGCGACTTGTACAAAATGCAAACCATGGTAGATTATGCTCTACCTGCAATTCAGATAATCGCTCCACATTAGTAATACAAACACATAGTAAATACATAATACTAATGCTTCTACGTTACAATGCAGATGGTACCAAAAACAACTGCAAGCTTACTGGATTCACACATGGTCAAATATCACTTGGTAACAAAACCTTCACAACAATAGGTATAATCTGCCACGCAGGAGCCACAACCAATTCAGGGCACTACACTGCATATATAAAAAAGAAATGTGGATGGTTTGAATGTAATGATAGTACCATTACTCTAAAGCAGAGATTACCAGGAAATCTTACAAACGCTTATTTGATGTTCTTAACACCAAAATTTGATAACTAAACTGTATTTAAACCCTAAGTAAACTTGTGTTAAAAAAATATAAACTGTTAGAATACTCCAAAAGCTATCTAACTGCTCAAAGAGTCTACAACAACTAATCAGATAAATGAATACCACTAAATTAGACCAAAAAATACACAGTTAGAATACGCCAATTGGTATCTAATTGTCCCAAAATTTAACAATATCCAAATAGATAAATCAATACCACTAAAATATATCAAAAAAATAGACAGTTAGAATACGCCAATTGGTATCTAACTGCTCCAAAATTTTATAATATCAAAACAAATAAATAATATGTTACTGCTCCAAAAAAATACAACAAGCCAAAGTATAAAGCATTAGCCAGAAACAACAAGTGAACACTGAAAACAAACAAACAAATAAACTGTAGCATAACAGAAAAAGGTTTTTTTTTAATCCAACATGGATTTTTTTTTCTCCCACAGACCCAATGATTTTAGCAACAAATACAGAAACTGACCAAATCGCACAGTACTCTGATTTGTAATCTACTAAATATAATACCTTTGTTCCTTATACATTTGTTTTTCACCCAAAGTTATAAGCAAATATGAATGTGATATGCTGCGGTGGTTGTTGCCAGGGCATACAGTCTTGGATGCATGGCCAAATGGCCATGCACCCAAGACTGTATGCCCTAGCAACAACCATCGCAGCATATCACATCCATAGAGTCAAACATTTCAACTATGGTCTATGGAAACTTTTAATGTCCGCGGACATTATGAGTGTTCTTAGAACACATTCAACTTGACAGAGAACAATACGCACAGCGTCTTCAGGACACCCCCTACAAACATTCCCCGGACACCGCAAGTGTTCTTAGAACCGTCTTCAGAACACCACCATCTTGTTTATTTGCAAACATTTCAGGACACCGCGAGTGTTCTTAGAACACATTCAACTTGACAGAGAACAATACGGACAGCGTCCTCAGGACACCCCCATTTTGTTTATTTGCAAACATTTCAGGACACTGCAAGTGTTCTTAGAACACATTCAACTTGTCAGCCACAACCCCCATTCATATTTGCGAACATTTCAGGACACAGCGAGTTTTCGACAACGTCTTCAGAACACCCCCATTTTGTGTATTTGCGAACAATTCAGGACACGGCGAGTGTTCTTAGAACATATTCAACTTGACAACGAACAATACGGACAGCGTCCTCAGGACACCCCCATTTTGTTTATTTGCGAACATTTCAGGACACTGCGAGTGTTCTTAGAACAGTTTCAGTTTGCTTGCGAACAAAACGGACACATATTGAGTCCTCAGAACACCCCCCCATTCAGTTTATTTAGAACATTTCAGAACACCTGTGATGTCCGCAGACAAATCGAACACAAAAAGAACGTCTAACACATAAAAAACACAACTTTCATCCTATCTCATACACTCCCACCCTCCCCAAACACTCCTACACACCAACACACTCTACTAAATACAAATTTTGAACAAAGTTTCACCGCGCTGTCCGTGGACGACCGCAAGATGGTGTGCTCTACCATAATCTGACGCGCTTCACGCTCCACACCGTCCAATCAACAAACACGTTGCATGTCCGCGAACATCACGCAAGCCGATTGGCCAATCAGGACACTGTCCGCGGAGCGAACAGGGAAGTGTGTCCGACCGCAAATCCAAGATGGCGTGCTCTACCATAATCTGACGCGCTTCACGCTCCACGCCGTCCAATCAGCGAACACGTTGCATGTCCGCGAACATCACGCAAGCCGATTGGCCTCTCAGGACACTGTCCGCGGAGCGAACAGGGAAGTGTGTCCGCGGACCGAACACAGATATCACTAATTTTTTTAACCTACTTTTTGGTCATTTTAAAAAAAACTACTGGACGGATTTTCACCAAATTTGCAAAAGCACGCTTTCAGGACCAAGCCGCTGCTCCTGGTCCAAATTTGGTGAAAATCCGTCCAGCGGTTTGGGCTGTAGACGCGAGCAAACATTTTTTCACATTCAGTCTATGGGGAAAAAAAAGTTTTGGGACCCCCCCCTACCTGGACGAATCCTCACCAAACTTTGCAAAAAAATTCAGAGTGACCCAAATACTTTGTTTGCAAAGTTTGGTGAGGATCCGTCTAGGGAGAGCGAAGTTATAAGCCGCCCAAAAAGTGCTCTTCCTATGGAAACACCAACTTAACCATAACTACATGGCCACTACCGTGGCCATGTGATATATGTAACAGGATTTTGGGAGGATTATAAAGAAGAGAAGTAGATACCTCGATTCCCTGTTCGAAGGGGATGGAAGTGTACACACTAAAAAATACTCTAAATAGGGGTGTTAAGGATACTAGGGGCAAAGCCAACAAGAAGACTGTGTATTAAGCTCCAAAATGGGGCAATAATTAGATGAGACACATTTACTAAAGATAGTAAAGGAAGGCATACGTGGGGGAACATTTATTTAAGTACACATGTTTGGGGTAATAAATATGTCAGTATAAAGCATTTGTTGTGTTTAAACTAGTGGATATAAAATGATAGTAAAACACATTAACGTGATTTGAGATTTTTTGATCAAGATATTGATGTCAATCAGCAGGATAAAAAACAGAAGGCAACTAATAAATAAATAAATAAGATAATCTTAAAATATGAATGGTAGACCAACAAGATATTAAAAAGTGATAGAAAGTGAAAACGAAGGAACACAAAGACTATCGTTTTAAAAGCGAATACTATATTTTGATTTTTGGATAATCAAGTGGCAATTGATGGTGCCTGCTCAAATTGATCAGTGTGGTATTTTTGATAACATAAAGAGAAGAATAAAAAATCGGGTAAGTATAGGCAGTTGAGATCAACTTGTCACCATGGGAGACACTCTTTTTCTACACTTATGCAGGACATTGCCAAGATACGCAGCTAAGATAAGGAAATATAATTTGTAAAGTATCCGAGGCACAACTAATAAGACACTCATGCCTTGGCCTCAGAAAGGTTCATTGTCAAAAACAGTATGAAGATTTCTTCGACAACACTTTTGTAAAATCAATAAAAATTTGATAAACACAAATAAAAAAATAAAAAATAAAATAAAAAACAGTATTGCGACATATGACAAAGTATTTGCATGCTACATATAAGGGAAAGAAGTTACAGAAAAGGTTGGCTGTTCTCGAGCTATGAACGATGCATAAGACTGAGAAAGAAGATCCAGCGTTGAAGGAGTAGATTCTTGATCAGCATAAAGGGAGGGATAACATCCCTTTGGCTCCCCTTTCTCGTCCTGAAAATAAGATCATAGATACTGAGGAGAAGGGATTGTATCCTTTAAAGGAATTGAAAGCAACAGCTGGGTATATTAACCTGACATATGAGCCCCTTGATTATAACAGTGAGGACAAGTCAGAAGAGAGTAAAAACAGAGACTGCAAATGTATCATGACACACGATGAAAGTGAACAGCGCGATGAGAGGAAGGACAGACAAGATAAACAGATGGAGATAGAGGAAGAAGCAAAGAAGCAGAAAGAAATAATGGATAAAGCTCAGGGAATAACAAAAGTACAGAACAAATGGATGGGAGGACAGATATTACTCAACCTGTATGATAAGGGCATTGGTGGGGTTTGAGAAATGGAAGAGAGAGAAGAGTGGGAAAAGAAAGAAAATGAAGAAGAGACAGCATATAAAGAAGAGAAAGAAAGAAAATGCAAGTGAAGGGAAGAACAAACAAGGCACAAGGTAAGGAAAGAAAAGGAGATACTAGAGGAGAAGAGATGGGAGGAGGTAGAGCACAAAAAAAGAAAGAAGGTAGGTATCAAAGAAGTCAAAGGAAAGATGAATCAAGGGAGATGAGAAAGAGGGACAAAGAATGAACAGAAGTAAGGGCCTAAAAATGAACATCTATGTCATAGAAGCATAGTGCCAATTGAAGCACAAGAACGACTTGAGGAAGAGAGAGGGTCACAACAGCCACACAGGGAGATGCAGGGGGTACCAGCTTGCTGAGCTGATGGGTGAGATACAGAAGGTAAAGAGAAAAGACTTGGGGATTTAAATAGGCCAATGAGGGATAAAGAAGGCTATAAAACACAAGTGAACATAGAAGGAGTTCTGTCAAGGGAAACTGGAGTAAGGTCAGATAAAGTCATAACAGATGAGCATAGAGTGCTGCCTTTAAGCACCTACCAACATGTCTTGTCTTCCAGGCAGGACTAGTGTTGCTCGTTTGTCTTCGTCCTGGTAGTTCCTTTAACCTGCTTACATAAGGCGGGGATAAAATCCCTGCACTGCACTATTGTGCTTGTGGTCGCTCAGTGTATGGTGTCTATTCTGATGTTTTCTCTTTGGGGTCTTCTAAATCTATCCATTTTACCCTTTTTCCTACACCTGATTCTTTTGAAAATCCTCAAATGATCTCTCTTTGCGCTCTTTCATTTTCTTTCCTCTCTTCGTCTGACATTATTATGCCCCATCTTGTGTCTTTGTTGTTGTAGAGGTACAGTTACATGCCTCTGCAGGAAATCCCTCCCCCCTACCGCCTATATGTTGGAAGTCTGAGATCGTGCCATTTTTGACACCAGCAGGTGTGTCAATACCACAGCGTATATTTGAAAGAAGATACCCATTGAGACAACTCTATCAAATGTATCCATGAAGAGACATCAATCTGAAGGAGTATGAAAAAAGCAAAGAACGAGGTCTGTGACGTCATAAGAGAATATGAACAACGTCTCAGAAGATTGGCTGAAGAGGATGTATGGATCCTACAGAAAATAATGACAAAGTAAAGAATCGAGCAAACTTTCAAATGTGAAAAGAATATTACACGTGCACAATTAAAATAAAATGGGTAAAAAGCCAAACAGTTTCCAAATGGCGTTGGGGGGCCCATGGGTCAGGCATGATATTTTTACTGGACATCTATGATAGATGTACAGTGATAAGATACCATTGATGTCACCTGGGCCCCACAGTGCCTAAAACAATCAACATGATTATGTGTGCATGCAAGGTGCTGGGGGGCGAAGGGAGAAAGCATGGTATTTTTAAGTAGACATCTATGATGGATATCAATAAAAATAATTCCATCCCTGTCCTCTGGGCTCCACAGCGCTGCAGAAGGAGAGCTGATTTTGGCAGGTGTGTAGGGGGAAATGCCTTTGTTGTACAACCCTCCTCCCGCTCTTCCAAAATCAGCTCAATGGACCAAAACAAACACACACACACACACACACATTCACACAGCAATAACTCTATCATTCTTAGGAGCACCCATTACCATACAACCACTCATAACACAATCATACACGCATCCATACACATATTTAAATAAAAAATAAATGAACATAAACGTACCTTCTGCAGGGGCCGGCATGTGGGTGCTGAAACGTCCTGTTGCAGGATGCTCTGTCCGTATTTGTGAGGAGGCACAGGTGCTCCCCCTCTCACATACAGAAATGCAGTGCCCCAACCAGCATTTCCAATGAGCTAAACAAGGCTGGCGAAGCAATACACCCCCAGCCTTGCATGGCTCAGTGAGCAAATGCAGCTGGTGAGCTGAACTGAACTGTTAAAGGGAAACAGTGGGAAAAGCAGCTAAGGGAGTGTTCAGTGTTTCACTGGGCTGGCTCCTAGGCTCCTCCTCGGCTCCTCCAGAATGGGTCAGGGAGCCACTGGGTGGACTACCCCTCACCCATTATGGATGAGCTGCAGGCTCAGACTGGCCTATAGGGCAATAGGGCAATGCCCAGTCCTAAAATGCTGGTGTGGGGCAGTCAAAATCGGGCACTTAGTTTTGACCATTAGCGCTGAATAAATATTCTTTAAATATCACAATTTGCTTACATTTTAACAAAAAATACCCCGTTGGGTACTATTCAGTCTGTGACCAAAGGAATGAATATCCATTTGCAACTGCAGAACACTTTTTCATTGGTTCCTGAAACTGTTGTATGCTCCAGTCTGACCATGTGTGCCGTCCCTGCCCATTTCCTCCAATCTAAAATGTGTTTTTTTTGTAAAGTTTTTTTTTTGTTGTTTTTTTACATTTCATACTGGGATCTCGCTCCCCTCCTGGTATTCGCCCATGCCCCCCTATTGGGGTGCACCCCACAGTTTGAATACCTCTTATATAATGTATCCCTTGAGTGGAATACACTATTTCTTCATCAGTAAAAGATATTGGGCCTCAGTACAAGTTGTGCGGAATGCGTTTAACGGCGCCGGTAATGGTGTCGGCGCCGTTAAACGCATTCCGCGCTTTCCGCTCGCGGGACCCGGTGTGGACCTCTGGTTTATCCAAACGTCCATAGCGGGTCCTATAAGGGAACCAGGGAGCTAACAACGGGCCCTCTTGTAATGGGCCCGTTGTTAGCTCCCTCCCCATTCCCATTGAGCCCTATGGGGGCTCGAATGGGAATGGGGAAGGTCCGGGTTCCCTGAATGGGGAAATACCGGGCCCTCCATACTCGGAATGGACCGGTATTTCCCCATTCAGGGAACCCGATCACGGTTTTGGAGGCAGCCATGGCGCCAATAGCGCCATGGCTACTTCCAAAGTCGTAATGAGGCCCATTGTCATGTTAAGTTTTGTCATTAAGTCACACCCTAATATGTTAACTGGCATTTGCCTAGAATATAATAATGGCATCATAATGTCCTGTTCTCCTATAGAGATTGGTATTTTGTCTGTAAAAGGAACTAAGCTCATCTGCCCAGAGAATCCCTGCACATTAATTGTAATACCTCGCATTGGATATATTCCCTCACGGACACAGGAATGAGTTGCTCTGGTGTCAGCAAGAAATGAAAATGTCTTGCATCCTATCGTCACTTTGACCCTTGGTTCCTCTTGGTGGTCCAGTGTCACTAATAATACTCAACACATCAGGTCACTCCTTGGGCTGTCCTATTGTGGATATAAATTCATCTCTGTATCTGTGAAATGATTTCCTACTGCTACAGTCACACACCCTAATGTGGGTGCAGGTGCTTGCTGGGCTCCTGTAGTCATAATAGCCTGCTGTGTCTGTGCTTGTTGCATTTGTACTTGTTGTGCTTGCATGTGGTTGCAGAGCATATGTCTGTACTTGCATGTGATCTTGGGCATAATATTCATGTGCTTCTGTATTATATAGTGAAGCATAACCCTTCCCTCCTCTTGGAGCTTGCCAATTTTGTTGCATGCCTCCTCTGCCTCTACATTTTGTAGCCATGTGTCCTATTCGTCTGCATTTCAACATAGTTGCAGTTATCTGCCATTAAATCATCATCTTCCATGAGTGCTTTGAAATCCACCTTGTCCTCCTCCTATTGGGCCATTTCCTCTTCCTCTTGGCCAAAGATTTTACCAACTCTGATCTGTGGGACCCTATGTCCTTTTACTGCACTGATTGCATCTTCTGTGTCACCCCATCTTCATTACTTGTCAAAACCGCTCCCTCTATGTCTATTTTGACAACTTCTTCTGGACTAACTGCGCTTCCTCCTGCTTTTTATTCTCAGCTTTCTTCTTATTCTTCTCCTGCATTAATCAGCAGTGATGCACGATCGTCAATTGTATTTCTGGCCATTGCTTCACTTCCATTCCCACCTGTTTCTTCAATTGCCGTTGCACTGGCTCGGCTAGTCCCTGACACAAAATGTGGCAAAATAATGCTACCATTATATCCCACGGTTCATGCCTGTCAAGGCACCTTTTCTCTAGAATATCTTGAATATGAGCAACGGGTTCTTCGTACTCACCCATTTTTCTAGTCATAATCGCACCCATGTCTGATGTATCTGGGTATCGCACTCTGAGCGCCCGCCATACCTCTGCTCTACAATTATTAAATGTCGCTCCATCATGTGCTGTGTTTTGTGAAGTCACACCTGCATATCCTGCTCATTTTCAAATGTCAACTCTCTTACCTATGATAGCTGCTAGCAAGCCTTTTATATCACACTGACTAATGTCATTCCTGATGTCATTCTCTCTAGCTCATGAATCCATTTTCCTGCACCGGAAGTTAATCTCTGTAATTTAAATCTTAAATTATCTTTATCCATAGGTGGCTACAGTATATATTGTGGTCATCCTCCACCTTTTTCTAATAATGGCAATAGCAAAAATCCTGGTCCATAATCCTATCTGCGCTTGGTCGCTATGGCATATCTGGTAGAGATGTTTATGCCCCTCAACTTAAAATAATCACCATCCACCACTGGCCCTGGGTCTGTGCTAGAGGCAGGGTGGGGTAGCCCATGGACTGTGGTGGGAGAAGGATGAGTGGGAAGGGCCAGAGCCATGGGATGGACGGGAGCCATGGGATAGTGGTGGGAGCAGGGTTTGGAGAGGCCTGGTCTGTGGTGGGGTGGGGTGGGGAGAGCACAGGGACTGAGCTAGGAATGGGATTAGAGAGTTCAGAGACTGTGATGAGAGCAGGTGGGGGAGCCCAGGGAATATACTGGGAGTAGGGAGTGGTGACGGCTCACTTACTGTCCATTTGGTTTTTTGGGGGCCCCGAACTGCCCACATTTTGCTTGGGGGACCCAGGCCTAAAACGTTTGAAGACCACTGTATTATATGAATGTGAGAGAGTTTATATTAGCTTTTATAGGCCAGAAAGCATTACGATGGGTCCCTTTGGACCCAGAAGATTTTTGCATGGAGTGACTGTTTTATTTTCGAGGTTGCCAAGATTGATAGGTACGCTACTAAGCATAACTGATGTGTTTTGTTCAGGCCAGAAATCCATATGGGTGATGAAGAAGGGCAGATTATACCCTTGGAGCTAGAAGCAGCAGTGGTAAGAGAGGAAATGATTGTTCTTCATGGGACAGATGATGAGGGAAGAGGATGCCGAACAGGGATAGCCCTCAGTGAAGGATACAGCCTGACATATTGGACAGATGAGAAGTTGTTTAAAGATGAGTACTCAGGTGATGAGTTAGTATTTTTCATAAGTCTCACAGAGAAATACCGCAGAGAATGGCAGTGGTAATGTAGACACTGTCATTTTTCCAAGAAGATTTAGAGAAAGTGCCAAAGATTTTATGGACCACAAGTCCATATGATGTGGGTCTATAAAAAGGAGTAGTAGCAGTAAATATCAAGCATAAAACTGAGAGCACTTTTGCCAAGTGCAAATCAATACACCATGTCCAGAGATGCGGATGAAGGTATATTCAAGACCATTTCTGCTTTGATGAAGCAAGGAATATTGGTACCACCAGTTTCTCCCGCCACGTATATGCATATGTTTTTTGAATGTTCATATATTGTTAAATTTTGGCAAGAAATTTGGAACTGTCTCAAAAGGATCTTCTTTGTAGATGTTCCTCTCTCCTCTCTTAATATATTTTTAGGAAGTTTAGCAATTACAACTTATATCCCTTCTGACTCAGCCAGACTTTATGATCTATTCATCTGTATAGCTTTAAAATGCATTACTGCTAACTGGAAAGATTCAAGTTTACTATCTACCAAAATATGGTGGAACACTATTTGTAACACGCATAAATTGGAAATGTGCATGGCAAATAATCAAAATACAATTCCCAAATATAATGCTAAATGGTACTATTTCACCAGGTATCTAAATTGTTTCAGTGCAACTGCTCATGGTACATGAATTTATACTTTTATGTCTTCCGTATTATCCATAAGTCTATACGTATACTAAATTGCTGGAACTACACAATATTAGAAATGATTAGATTATTCTTATGAAATAATTACATATACCCATTCTCCCTCCCATCCTTACCTCCCTGTTTCTAATATGTCTATAGAAAGTCAATTGCAATTGATCTAAAACAATTACTATGTAAACTCTGAATGATTATGGTTTCATATATTGTCTGTATCTTGTTGATATATGTATCATTCTCAATATTTAAAACAATAAAAAACTAAAAAAAATAAAAAGAAAGGGAAGGAAGTACAAGAATGCTGGGAAAGAGGTCAACTACAAATTAAAGGAACAGTACTTAATCTTGAAAGATTTGCTGAAGGATTGGTTGTTTGCAGAGCAAAGGCTTTACCCGGACAATGGGAAATAGCTGTGGCAAATGCAGAAAAGGAATGCAAAAATCAATGGCCTAAGATTTCAAGATTGTTGACATGGGTGATGATGAGGGAGGAGCATTGCCGATACTACCCCTGAAGGATGCGTTCTTATGCTTCAGAAATAATGGCATTGTGAAAGTTGGAGAGGACCGCAAGTGCGGCTGAGTTTTTTTGATTTACCAGGCATGAAGGATGGAACAGCAGTCCTGATCGACCATTATTGGGCCTGTGGATCAACAGCATATATAAAGTTGCCACTAAAATGGGGAGGAGTTTGTTTGTTGGTGCTGATAAGCATACCAGCCTTAGGAATATCACAAAGTAACCTGCAGATTACAGACTTCCCGAAGATGGATCCACACCTGAAGGGAGGATAGCTCTGTGGCAATGCGTAGGTCTTAGAAGCAAGACCATGCTGAGCAACACAAGTTTGAATCCTGGATCCGCTCTTGAAACCAAGCAAGTTACAAATAACCTGCATGTATGTGCATGATCTGAATGTTAAAGGCCTAGTAGAATCCTTCCACCCTCAGCCCCCCTTGCCCTGCCAAGCCTTGAGACACACACATGTATAGACGCATGACAAATGACCTATAAGATAAAACAGGAAAGATCATTTTACCAAAGCAGTTAGAGGAGAAGCAATTACTTTTCAGCAAAATCAAAAGCAGCCTTTCATAACATTCCAGATGAGCATAAATTGTTCAGCTGACCAGCAGTGATTATTACAGCTATGTTTCTGTCAGAAATTCAGACGGCAGGGAACACCAAATGGCTGTAAATCACCAGATGGGAGCTGCTGCAAATGATCAATACGACAATAAAAAATGTCATGCAATCAAAGAAGAGTTGAGGACGATCAGGCTCCTGGATCTCCAGAATAGGTATGACTTGTAACTAATTTCACCAATCGAAGGAGGCGTGTGCACCAAGATTGTGCCTTCTTGCTGTACATTTGTATACCTGCCCATGATGAAGACAATGGGACTTTGACAGAAGCGATAACGATGTTGTCAACCCTGCATAGGAAAATGGAGGATGAAGTAGACAAGATTGAGGACAATGGTTGGTTGTCGTCTCTGTTCTCATTGATTCCAACTTGGTCGACAAATCCCTTCAAATTACTTGGAGCAGTACTAGTGTTGGTATTGCTAGGATTATGTCTCAAAAGGATCATCTTGGGATAATACCAGAAGACAGCCTATAAAGCTATTGGGATGAAGATCATGATTGATATAGACACTATAATGAAGAAGAAAGTACCTGTGAGAATATAAAGAAAAATGCCCTTGCACCCCCAGGAATGAAGATCTACTATCCCAAAGAGCATAAACAGTATTTAGAATGGTAGATATTCTGTCCACCATCAGGAGATTGCTGCCACATGGCCTGGAGTGTGGACAACCATATAAAGAATGCAGGTCACCTGAGGGGGTGACAAAGGTATGGGTTCTAAAGAAACTAAAGTATGAAGAGATGATAAGGGAGAATTAAGAAAGGAATGTGGTTGAGGACTCGACCAGAGGGTGGAATGTAGAGGATCAGGTGGACACATTTTCCCTAGCTCACGCCCTGTCACCGCCGCCATGCCGGAATAGCAGCAGAAGAGCTGTATGTGAGACTCCATGTGTTTTGTATATACCTCGAGTGTATGAGAGATGAAATGCACTCAGACAGCTGTATTGAATTTACCCTCACACTGAAAGTGTGGAAGAATGGCGTGTGCAAGGATGTCAGCATGCACTATTGGACAACATGGAGCACTGAGTGAAATCTGATGAGGGCAGAGTGATGTCATGGAAACAATGTAAAGGCTGAAGCGATATGAAAATACTTAAGAGTGACAATGTAACTAAAGCGATAAGAGAAACATGTACGAAGCGATACAGTAATCCTTAATGTAGAAGAAGACAAAGTAACTTGCTGACCAATAAGTGTAAATACTCAGGAATGCAAGGTAGAACAAATACATACAAGCTAGCTATAGAGGAATATATAACGTGGCAAGTACAGCCATAGTTGGTAAATGGACACCAGCTTGTTTAAAAATTAAATTCAACTACCTCAGGATCCAATCAGCGTTGCAGAGTCAGGAGATGCTGGAAGAACAGCTTTGTGTGCAATATAAAGAGGAGTGAATGTTGGCTTTGGATCTAGGATGCTATTTTTAAAGAATATTTGCAGAGTACGAAGTGAGACAGACTGATAAGCCATGGATGAGGTGTATTTCTCTTAGATTAAAGTACAAGAAAACATTTGCAAGAGCCAAGTATTGGACAATTAAAAGTGTATAAAGTCTATACCATGTAAATTGAGGAAGACTTTAGATGCCAAGAAGAGCAATGACACCCAGTGTAATTAAATCAAAGAGCAGTAAATACAAGGCTGAAATAGACAAACTTTCTTCACATGGGACTCAGAAGTCGAAAACAAGAGCAATTCATTAAGCCTCGAATGAAGATAGTGATGTGCTTTTACTCCCTTGAATGTCCTAGAAAGGAGAACAGGCTACAGGTCAACAACAGACAGGAAACTTTGGATCATGGCCGGTCTAATAAGAGATGATGGACTAATTGGGGAAAGTGAAGAGTAATCTAATGCAATCTAAGCACCTGGGTTCTGTTTCCTGGCCGAGTCGAAAGTCCAATGTTGGGTGAGAATGCCAGCCAATCAGTGGGTCTATGGGGAAACATGCTATACAATGTTGCATAGACCAATCCACTGCCGTTGTGTTTGCTATGATCAGTATTATACATATTTAGAGGTAGCTTGAGGGTTGGCTTGCAGATAATAGACAGATAATAGACAGACAATGAAGTACTAACCTGTATATATTCTAGAAGTAGATATGTTCCCCTACCCTCCCGCTAATAGGTTTTATGGTTTACCAAACAGGATGATACCATAGTTGACAAATACTGGGGTATAAGACCCCTGTGTAATCAAGTTTATGGGCCTCATTATAAATGTGGCGGTAAGGCAACAATGGCGCTTGTAGTGCTACCAGCGCTGTTATTACCATACCGCTACATTATGATTTCTGCTTGTGGGTGCCGCTCTGCAAGCCTGGTCAGACCAGGCGTGCAGAGCAGCCCATGCAAGCAGAACTCGTGATTGCTCCGGCACCGTTATAAATGGTGCTTGTGCAACCATGCTCTGCACCCCCATTCTGCCCTATTGGGCAGAATGGGGATTGGGAGCCCGGCCATACCGCCACCCGTGAATGAGCAATTACCGGCCCATTCAACTCAAAATGGGCCGGTAATGGCCCATTCGCGGGTGCCGGTGCAAGTAGCGAGTTTGGCGGTAGCTGTGCCCTTCTTAAGGGCGCGGCTACCGCCAAACTCGTAATGAGGCCCTATGTGTGAGTGTGCAAGCATCTGTCTGATGTTTTCCAGTTGACCCTGATTTATTAACCTGAGAATAAAGTAGTACTTTGTATATTCCTTGAATCTTTCCGGTAAATTCCATCTTGCACAAGAGACGCTTCAAGGTGCAACAGCACATTGGTATGATAGCAATACAGACTGATGTGATACCTGTGGTGTTGATGGTTCAGGACAGAAGAACTATTCGGTTGAGTTGGGGTTGGTGGACATAATTGGGAGCATTGTGAATGATCTGAAGGGGCGAACCACAGAGCTTTACTTTGGGTCTGGTTAGCTGCTGATATGGGGGGGGGTGATATGACTAAAGAGGAGAGGTTAATTATTGCCCTATTAGTGTTGAGGTGCTAATGACTACGCCTGTGGTGACCACCTATGGGAGATTTGTGTAGTATATGGTGGTGGACAATATTAGAGAGGAGTAAGTTAGTTGGGGGGAAGAGTAGGTCTTACAAACTCAACAATTTGGTGTCCTCCCTGCACTCCTATCTGTGCCCTCTTGCAGACATGTTCAGTTTCATCTTGCACATTTTTGATGTGAGTCTTGCTTTCTCTCTTTCTGTTCCTCTCTCGTTCTGTCTCTCTCTCACTCTCTCTGTGTCTCTCAAATAGATACATTTTTCCAGATGTGCAAAAAGGATCTAGGAAGTGGCAGATAAGGGAAGCAGGAAGTCTGAAATCTAAGCTACATTCTGGGGGTCATGGGAGACAAGAAATGTTGGGTCATAGAATGGGCTGCTTCAAACATGAGAAACTCTGGCACCCATTTCACAATACTTTGTATGTTAGTTGACAGACTCAGAGTTGCCTCAAACCGGCCTTTGTTGTAGAGGCAGCACATTGTGTTTATCAGGCGTTCATCAGGCATTGGGGGCAGGGGCTAGCATCTGTTTTTGCTACAAGAGGTGTCTCCCACAAGCATCAAACTCCTTGCAAACAATGCATAAAGCCACAGGGCAAAAGAATATTTGTCCAGCCCCCACTCATTGGATCTTGAAAGAGTTGTGATTGGAACATAGTGATCGTATTTATATGTGTTTTATATACCACAATCCGAGCTAGGAAACAACAGAGTGTTGTACATGTCACTGACTCAAATTCATGAGGTAACACAGTGCATACAATATGTGACATGGAATTCTCCAGGGATTTGATGTCAAAACAGAAGGAGCTTAGGTGGCACCTCAGTATTGACTGAATCTTAAGTGCTTGTGTTCCTTCCTGAAACTGCAAGAGCATTGAAACAGTCCAGATTGCCACTGGAATGGTGTTCCAGTAGGCAGCAGCTGTTTCCTGTTTTCTTCCTAGTGTGCCGATTTCATCTTGAGCGCAGTGATGGCCTGGCTCCTGAAGAAGTGTGGCCTACCTGAACTACAGAGATGTCCAGTTAGACAGGCATGCGTGTGAACAGTGTCTGTTTTATAGGCAATGGAAACACTTCTAAGGCGTTTTTTGGATGGCATTGGAAGCCAGCGCGGCTACCTTTGGATGTGTGAGATGTAGTTGAATTTCGTGTTTCCTATTCTGAGCCATGCTGCAGAGTGTTGGGTAGCCCTAAGTTGGGTCTGGTTCATCGCCGGAACCCAGGTGAGAAGGGAGCTATCCCCATTAATGTGGGAGATTATTAGAGCCAGGACTGTCATTTGTCAACCTCCGGAACCTTGGTCGGCCTATCAATGATATTAACTACCTCCTTGGCTTCCTCCTCACCTGAGTCTTCTGGAGAAGTGTCGCGGGGGTAAACCTTCTTCCCAATCTTCTTTTTCTTAGAGAAGAGGTATGGCCGTCCGCGGTAAGAAGCCACCCTGATTCCCTGCCAAGCAGGGAAGCAAGAGGCTTCCTTCCCGCAGGGACCGGGTAATGAGGGAAAAAAGCAGATGCTCAAAAAAACCCTCGGAGAAACAAAGTCACGGTCCTGTAGTTTCGGAGAGTGATGTGAAGTAATGCAGCAGATCCGATGGAAAAGGCAGGATGACTGGAGCGAGAATCTTGAACAGGAGACGGAAGGCGAGGCAGGTCCTTGGAAGAATCCAGGAGTGAAGGATGAAGGAGAAAGAGAGGGCAAGAGGCAAGGAGAAAACCAGAAAGACGGCGGAGCACCACGGAAGGGAAAACAAGGGAGAAAGCGAACGGCGAAGGGACGCCGACTGGAGACCAAAGGTAGCAAAAATAGCACGAAGGAAAAAAAACACACGGAGCCAGCAACTCGGAAGAAAACAAAGTTGCAACGCACCGAACCCGGAAGTGGGCGGTGCTTAAATAGTGAAGCCGGGAAAACCAGAGAAAGACTAGAGCGGTAAACCTGGAAATGGACAGGGAAACACAAAGGATGACCTAATGGCGCCGCCAACGCCAGGCGTTCCATAGCCCCCACCGGCGACTAGATGCTGGCGGCATGACAGTATGCCCCCCTCCAATGGGATGCCTTCCCGGCTTGCCTGGAAAGAGACGGTGAAACCTCTGAACCAAAGACGGGGCATGGACATGGGAGACAGGTTCCCAGGAGTCCTCAGAATGGGGGTAACCTTTCCAATGGATAAGGTATTCCATGCGCCCACCCCGTAAGCGGGAGTCCAAAATGGAGGCCACCTCATACTGTTCCGGGGGTAAAGCAACCGGAGACGGTACAGCCGGAATGGAGCGGTGATAGGGATCTGGCCTAAACTCCCTCAAGAGAGAGGAATGGAAAACAGGATGTAAGTGGTGCATGTGTTTGGGCAAAGAAAGCCGATAGGCAACAGGGTTGATCCTACGCAGGAGGGGAAAAGGACCCAAGAATCTGGGAGACAACTTAGAGGGGTGAAGCCAACGCGGGAGGTATTTAGTGGATAACCATACCTTGGTTCCCTTCTGCCAAGCGGGAGAAGGCAAGCGCTTGGGGTTAGTCTGGTTACAATAGCGCTGACTACTTGCCCGAAGACTATCGATGGCAGTCTTATGGGCTTCTTGCAAAGTGAGGAGAAGGGAGTCCACAGAAGGAACAGTAGAATGAGCAAGAGACAAGGAAGGAGTGAAACTGGGATGATAGCCATAAGAGCAGTAGAAAGGACTAAGACCAGTGGCACTGTGAACAGCATTATTGTAGGCAAACTCTGCAGTCGGGAGTAGACTAACCCAATTGTCCTGCTGGTTGTTGGTGAAGCAACGTAGATAATGCTCAAGAGTAGCGTTTGTCCTTTCTGTTTGTCCATTGGTCTGGGGATGGAAACCAGACGATAGTGCACGATCAATACCCAGTCTCTTACATAGCTCTCTCCAGAAGCGTGACGTATATTGTGAACCTCTGTCTGAGATTATTCTGCTGGGGGTTCCATGTAAAGGGAAGATCTCTCTTGCAAACACGGTTGCCATCTCCGCTGCCGTGGGTAACCCAGCCAAGGGTGTAAAGTGGGCCATCTTAGAGAAACAATCAACCGTGACCATGATACAGGAACATCCCTCTGAAGCGGGCAGTTCCACAATGAAATCTGTTGAGATAATACTCCAGGGTCTTTTTGGTGCCTCACTCTGCTGTAGGTAACCAATGGGTCGTTGGGTAGAATGTTTGGATCTACAGCATACAGGGCAGGAGCGGACATACAAGTCCACCTCTTTCGATATATCTGGCCACCAGAAACTCCGTCGAAGAAGTTCCAGAGTGTTCTTCGCCCCCCGGTGACCAGCCAGAAGATCGTCGTGACACCATCTTAGTGCGGTGCGTCGAGTCTGGGAATCAGGTAGGTAGAGACGGTGTTGCTTGAATCCCAGGCCATCCTGAATGGAGATGTCGTCTGAGTGGGGAACGGTATGGGGAATTCCCTCAGATTGTGTGCCTTTACGTACCTTCGCCAAAAAGGCATCTATAGTATGTATACATTTTACGTCAGTTAGCAGTAAACTGGGACGTTCCCTGTTCGCGCCACCGGAACATGGCCTCCGAGAAAGTGCATCTGCTAGAATATTCTTAGATCCCGGGAGATAGGTCAGGAGAAAGTCATATTGAGAAAAAAAATGGGCCCACCGGGCCTGGCGTGAATTGACGCACTCCATATTCTGCAGGACCTTGAGGTTCTTGTGATCCGTTCTTATTTCAAAAGGGTGGATTCCCCCCTGCAGTAGATGACGCCATTCTTCGCAAGCAGTCTTCATGGCCAGAAGTTCCTTCTCAATGACGGAGTAATGTGATTGGCTTTCATTCAAGGTCTTGGAAAGATAGGCTATTGGGTACTCGAGACCAGCATGTTCCTATAAGAGGACTGCACCCAAAGCAGCTGACGAGGCATCGGTCTCAACAATGAATCTTAATCCTTGGTCCGGTTGCCGGAGGATGGGTGCAGAACAAAATTTCTCCTTTAACAATAAGAAGGCGTGATCAGCGTCTTGAGTCCAGGAAAAAGGTTTGGAAGTCTTCTTGAGTAGACCAGTAATAGGGAGAACCGTCTCCGAGAATCCCTGAATGAATTTGCGATAGAAGTTCGCAAGCCCAAGGAACCTTTGGATGTCCTTAACAGATTCCGGAGTAGGCCAATGCAAAATAGCTTCGGTCTTAGCTGGGTCCATGCGGATGCCTTCCGCGGAAAGAATAAACCCAAGGTAGATCACCTGAGAGACTCCAAAGACACACTTCTCTACATTGGCCTTGAGATGGTGGTCCTGTAGCCTTTTAAGAACTTGAATGAGATGAGTACTATGGATCTGTGCGGTTTTTGAGAATATCAAGATGTCATCGAGGTAAATTATGACACTGTGAAAAAGAAGATCAGAGAATGTTCTGTCCATAAAACGCTGGAAGATAGACAGTGCATTAACCAAACCGAACGGCATTACTCGATACTCGTAATGACCGAACGGAGTCCGGAACGCAGTCTTCCATTCGTCCCCAGGATGGATGCGTAAAAGATGGTAGGCTCTTTGAAGGTCGATCTTAGAAAAGATCCGTGCTCCCTGTACGGCCACTAGGATATCCTTCATGAGAGGCATGGGGTAACGGTCTCTTACTGTAACTTGATTTAGGCCCCGGTAGTCAATGCACGGTCTTAATTCATCCGAACCTTTCTTCGGAACAAAAAACAGAGATGCCCCCGCAGGCGAATGGGAATGTTGAATGAGACCGTGTTGTAAATTGGAGTCCAGGTAGTCTTTGAGAACTCTCTTCTCCTTGAGGGAAAGAGAAAACATGCGGCCAAACGGTACTACCGCATTGGGAACCAAGGTGATATGGCAATCCTGAGGTCGATGTGGGGGCAGTTCTTGGGGACCTTCACCCTCAAAGACATCCGGATAAAGAAGACACTCCTTAGGTATATTGTTCACGGACCGAACCACCGTTAGGGTAAGAGGATCTGGAAGGGTATGGATAGTTGCAGCCAAGGATTGTATTGAGCAAGACTTCTTGCAAAAGCTAGAAGAAAAAGACAGTTGGTTCTTGGTCCAATCAATAGTAGGGTTATGTTTCCGGAGCCAGGAAACCCCCAGGATGACAGGAAAGTGAGCTGCTCGAATCAAGTCGAATTGGATGGTCTCAGTATGATGGAGAACCTTCATGATCATGGGTGAGGTGGCATGAGTGATAAGACCGGAGCTTAGAGGTGTACCATCAACGCCCTCAACCTTTTGATCTTCCTCCTTCTCCAGACGACTGATACCAGTCTTGTCAGCCCAGACGACGTCCATAAAACATCCAGCTGCCCCGCAGTCTAATAGAGCTAGGACTTCGAAGGTCTGATGTAAGTGGTTCAACTGGACTGCAATTACCATGAGACGATTGTCTTCGGAGGAATTGATGGGAGGTGTTATGGACAAAGAGACATAGGGACCAGGATAGCCCCCTCGGTAACTGGTCCCTACTAGTTCCGAGGTATGGCGTTTCCCGATCTGCGGGGAGGTACGTCCGAACAGTTCCTCAAAACATGGGTGTTGGAACCGCAGTACATGCATAGATTGAGGTCTCTGCGCCGCTTCCGTTCCTCGGGGGTAAGTGGTCCCCTGGTAGCTCCGATCTGCATGGGCTCGTCTTTAACTGAACCCGAGGGAACGGAACAGGACGTAGCTGGGTTAGCGGAAACTGGGAACCCACGTTGTCTCCGCCGCTCAGACCGTCTTTCAGATAACCAAAAATCGAGCTGGAGAACCGTGGCCCACAGCTCCGAGAGTGTAGAAGGGCAGCTAACCCTAGCAAGTTCATCCTTAAGGTCTTCTCTGAGGCCTCGACGAAAGATTGTGTATTGGGCATTCTCTTGCCAGCCCGCATCAGCCGCCACCCTTTTAAATCGGGAGATATAGGACAAAAGGTCCATGCTTCCCTGACGGATATCTAGTAGCTGTTCACTGGCTACTAATGTAGTCTCTTGTTGTTCAAACGCAAGTTTGAACTGGGCGGTAAATCCAGCATAATCCTGAAGGAGAGGACTGGCACTGGTTACCAAAGGGGCTGCCCAAGACAGGGCATTCCCGGTCAAATTGGAAATGAGGAACCCTATGCGGGCTTGGTCTGAGGCGTAAGACTGAGGTCTAAACGTGAAATAGATCAGGCATGCCTCCATGAATTCCTAAAATGTGTTAGGTGATCCGTCGTATTTGCCACAGGATAATGGCATAGGAGGGAGATCACTGCGTGACTGCTCGAAGCGGTCCAGCCTCTGTCTAAGGGTAGTGTTCTCGGTTTTTACTGCCTGTAACTCTTGAGTGAGGTTATGTACAGCAGTTAGCAGTTCTTGCACCTGCTCAGGTGAGGCCATGGTTCTTAACTGTGGGCATTGCAAACTGTCAACCTCCGGAACCTTGGTCGGCCTATCAATGATATTAACTACCTCCTTGGCTTCCTCCTCACCTGAGTCTTCTGGAGAAGTGTTGCGGCGGTAAACCTTCTTCCCAATCTTCTTTTTCTTAGAGAAGAGGTATGGCCGTCCGCGGTAAGAAACCACCCTGATTCCCTGCCAAGCAGGGAAGCAAGAGGCTTCCTTCCCGCAGGGACCGGGTAATGAGGGAAAAAAGCGGATGCTCAAAAAAACTCTCGGAGAAACAAAGTCACGGTCCTGTAGTTTCGGAGAGTGATGTGAAGTAATGCAGCAGATCCGATGGAAAAGGCAGGATGACTGGAGCGAGAATCTTGAACAGGAGACGGAAGGCGAGGCAGGTCCTTGGAAGAATCCAGGAGTGAAGGATGAAGGAGAAAGAGAGGGCAAGAGGCAAGGAGAAAACCAGAAAAACGGCGGAGCGCCACGGAAGGGAAAACAAGGGAGAAAGCGAACGGCGAAGGGACGCCGACTGGAGACCAAAGGTAGCAAAAATAGCACGAAGGAAAAAAAACACACGGAGCCAGCAACTCGGAAGAAAACAAAGTTGCAACGCACCGAACCTGGAAGTGGGCGGTGCTTAAATAGTGAAGCCGGGAAAACCAGAGAAAGACTAGAGCGGTAAACCTGGAAATGGACAGGGAAACACAAAGGATGACCTAATGGCGCCGCCAACGCCAGGCGTTCCATAGCCCCCACCGGCGACTAGACGCTGGCGGCATGACATCATTCTGAAGACCTCAGGAGAAAGGAAGGGTTTTATTTTCAGGAGGAAGGTTAGCCAGTACCAGGTGGTTTTTGCTTGCTGATGTTATCAGAAAGAAATAACATTTTTTATGGTGAACCCCAATGAGTTGCCAGTTGGGGCAAAGTGAGTTGTTAAGCTGCCAAGTTACATGTCATTACGCCATGCCTGAACGTATCCTGCTTAGTGGGGTGCTAAGAAGGGCGAGTGCCATCATTGTGGGGTTGAGCTTCAGGTATGTGCTTTTCATCCAAGTTTATATTCAGGTAAAAATCTGGCTGGGGTTCTTCAAGATGAAATGAGGAATAGGAAAGAGAAAGGTTAGAGTGTGGAAGCTTTGAGTAGCATGTGTTGGGTGCACAGCTGCTGCAGAAAGTAGAAGAGAACCATGCCCACAGTTGAAAAAGGGCCACCGGAAGCATGTAATGGATTGGCAGTCCAATAACACTGCAATCTCAAATTGGCAGTAAGTCTGGCCTCTTGAAATATTACAATCTCTCACCAAGCACTTTGGACAATGTTGGAAAATATTGTGCAACAGCTAAATGATGACACCAGGGCAAAAGCAGGACAGAATTCTTCATGTATTCATTTCATTTTAGTGGCTGTACTTCCGGAGATAGGGAGGGTGTATCAGGGATTGACATATGCACAAGTGGTCAACTGTCCCCACTGGTGGTCTCCTGGTGACATGAAGGTAACACCTCACCTATTAACAGCTATTTGCTCAACAAAACGGAGAGGAAGAGGGAGAGGGTGCCTTTCCAGAACACAGTGTGGTTGGCTGATTTGTACCCAACTATTTATACTTTTGCACAATTTGGTGTGAAATCTGGGAGTATATGAAACTTGTGTTTGCATAGTTTTTAATCTAGTTCCAAAAGCCACAAAAAGGTCTGCTTGGCCATGTGGATGTTAAGCGGGACAAAAAGTCCCTGGTATGCCAGAGGTACTAAAATGAATCCAGATGAAACTCAATGAGGAAGTAGACAAAATACAAAGCAAAATTCAGCATTATTATCACTTGAATAAAGCAGGGGAAGCATCATGAAAGCACTGAAATCCTGTTTCTCTAAGCTCTCTGGACGCAAACCAATGGATGAAATACTTAAAACAAATCATAAATGACATCATAACATAATCACAGTTACATAAACCTATGTGGAATGGGGATAGGTTATTGGGGGTGACTACATATAGATTGAAAATGGGTTAAACATTTGATTGGATTAGCCACATTTTATGGCTTCTCCTAAAACCACCCCAATATTGATAAAAGTAAAAGTACATCATTTCTAAGAAAAATAATTGGTTGGCATACTACGTGGTGGGCGGCATGACACTAGGGGATTTTATTGGTTGGTCTCTTGGTATCCAACCCTGAACTTTTGACAGATCATCAAGATATGCAACAGACTGCAAATAGTGGGAGAGTGGTCCATGGACTGTCTTCTATTCATTAAAGAAGTTACCATCCCTCAGTCCTAGGCCCTGAGCCCAGGCGACCACTTATGTTTGGCCTTGCGTGGCAGTGAGTATCCATGCGTGCTTTAAGGAGTACCACAGATGTCCTTATATGCTGGTTCTTAGTGAATAGACGGTGTTCTCCAATTTTACAGAATGTGTTAGGGGACCATGTATGAAGTGGAATTAACTCCTATTTATTGCAAATTTAGGTAATATTAACATGTGCACTATGTTTTATTTTGCCTCTAGAGGCACTCTAGAGTTATCCTTCTTAGAGTTTTTTTTATCTCATTGTGCTTTTGCACTCAGCTGACAAAGATCGGTTGTGCTCTTATACACTTTAATTAATTGATGTGTATCCTGCTTGTCCCCTGTTCATCACTATCTTGTGCCTTTTAATCCGCCATTCCGATCCAACCTACCACTTTCTGAACGGTGTAATAGTTGCCAGCTACTTTCCGAGCTATGTATTTCTGCAGATTCAGGATTTTGAGTTCTCTTGAAATCTCAAGGCTTTTGGTTATTTAAAATCATGTTGCATCATTCATTTTAAAGAAGATGGCTGCCTTATTACACACTGGTTTCTATTTTACTGAGCTATACTTGCTTGTCATTCCTGTTGCATTCAGTGTATACATTGGTTATGCTCTTCATGTCTTGGGATTGCTATGTTAATATGGTTCATGTATAAATGCATATTTTACCTAGTGTACACGGTCTTCATGTGCAGTGCATATCTACTTTGTGTCTAGTGCTCCGTTAGCTTGACTACTTTTGCCATCTTTAGCATGGGTTGTCTCTATGTCATGTTGTACCTGCCTGGGGTAAGGGCTATAAGGTTGTCCTAGTGAGTAACACTTCTCACTTGTGTGGTGTTGGATTGGGGGCGGGGCAGAAGCCATGGATGATGTAATGATCTGCCTCCCAACATGGACTCCCTTTGATTGCCTGGTCTTTTTTTACCTTATTGTGACATGTCAAGGCACACAAGTGGGGACGGTGAGTGAGGACTTACAAATGGGCTGCTTTTCTAGAGTACGGTGACTACACAATAACTCCACAATAATTTTGTATTCAATTTGCCTTTACCCACTTATTACATTAGTTAAATTTGATAAGACAAAAGCAAATGAAACATAATTTTCAAATCCAATGAAAAGTAATGGTTATATATTAATGTCACTGCTTACTTTAAACGAAGTTGTGTGACACACTAGGGAATACAACATTTTCAGCTTTGTAAAGATGCTTAACAGTGCAAAACGAATGCTTGCATTAGACCAAAAATATGTTGTGTGCTCTTTTAGATTCAATGAGTTAATTTGTTGAGTGCTTAATAGTGTTTGATTGCTTCTTCAGAAAATCTTTAGGAGTGTAGTTAGCACATGTCCCAGAACCATCCCTTTTCATTTGTTTGCTGAAGAGAAACAACTCTTGTGTTGCCCCTGCAAGATCTGTGGCTTGTATTTGTACAATTGAATCTAAATTAGTGCACACAATCTACATTATGGCTGGTGTTGCTGTTTCCTAATACTTGGAAAATAACTTCCTTTGGCAACCCAATATAAAGTTGAACATCACTTGATATTGCTGCCTTGAATTGCGAAATCACTACCCTGGCTGTGCTGGTCCTACTTTTCCTGGCAGGTCCTACTGTATATTGCTGAATTGTGGGATTCTTCACTAAGTTTCGCTAACAGAGAGACTTTCAAGGTACCTCTTATTAGGTGTGACTGGCTTGGTGGTACTTTTTTGACTGGCGATCGCCTCTCATAGAGATTAACAATTCATGGATGGCCTATGGGTACAGGGCAACTAATAGCTTTCCTTTTATGCGTTGTTATGCATGTGTTATACTTTGTTACAGGTATAGCGAGACACAGTTAATAACTTTTTAGTAAAAAAAATGTTTGTCCCTAAAACTATAGGGTACCCTGCCGTCAGCCAGCACAATCATCTGCCTCGTCAACATTATCAGCTATTAACTTCTGTGTGGCTCAACCCTTGATATCTTTCCTGGTTTTTGGCTACAGTTGAATACTCAGTAATCCATTGGTGGGATATCTATGAGTGAAATCATTTAGCATGCAGGAAATGATTTCTACATCCTTGTAACCAGTCACTACTGATGACCATTGTAAACTTCAGACAGTCTTGTAGCATGTAAATGCCTCCCCAAAAGCCATCCCTGGATTATCTTCAGGTGAGAAAGATGCAGAGCATAATGTTCAGCCAACAAAGGAGGTCCTGCTTACAAACTCAGTTGCATTATTTCTTAGTGGTTTGCCAAACTAATGCACACATAGGTTTGCTTATCCGTTCCATTTACAATTTACAATTACATGAATACATTTGCAAATATGAATCCAGAAAGGGTTATCTTCTAGTGCATTTAAAAGTGGACATGCTTGGCAATTATACTCTGAGAATAGTCCTATACCCTCCCGACCGGTCAGAGTCATGTGCTTTTAAATACCGTGGGTCGCTACAAAAATTTGAGCTGATACACTCTCCTTAATCCGACATCGAGCACATGCTCCATTTTTCCAGCATATCTGAAGTACTGCAGAACCTTAATCTTGCCTCTCCCGTGCAGAAAGAATCCATGCTTTGTTCAGCTGAGGACCAGTTCTTGGGTCTCCAAATCTTGTGCTCAAACACAAAATCCACTGCTTGTTTTCAAGATGTCATATCACACAAAATAAATGTGCATATGGTGATCTAAATGGCAGTGATTTGCATAGTCACTGGTTATCCTGAAAACATGGTGTGAGTGTATTCTCTCATGGAGCAGAATCATCCTTAATGGTCAAAAAGGATGTAGGAAATTTCAAAATTAAATCACAATCAACGCTCTACTTAAAAAAAAGGATTTGAGTGCATTGGTACATCATTAATGACAACCTATTGACATACTACAATGATCTAATCAGATCAATGAATATGTTTATGGTATTATGTTTTACAAGCCAGAAAAACACAGCAGTATAGAAAGTGAGGCACAAAACTGCATTTGCCCTGCACAACTATGGATGATAAAAAAAAAAAAAGACACGAACGCGAACAGAGCACAAAACATGCAGAAGAAAATGTATTTTTTTGGAATATACATGCAGAATGTGGCTCATGGAGCTTGCGGCATATACATGCAGGCTGCCTTCAAACTGAACTGTCTTCCTTCGTGGTGGGAAATGTCTGTCACAGAGTCTATGTGGACAGTGAAAATTGATTCCTTCACCTCCAGGTCATTCCCAAAGACCCCTATCAATTTTTGACAACTGTTGAAAAGCTTACCTTTCTCTTTTTTTTTTTCCTTTCCCTGAATGGCCCCTATTGAGAACGATGAAACAGCTGAGACAGCTCTGCTTAAAGAAAAAAAAAAAAAAAAAAAAAACACCCCTCCAGCTTTTGAAATGGTTGCCTGTCAAAGCCGAAAGGACAATGCTGTATTTGACATTGTGATGTAGCCATCAGTCTGAGGTGTATTAGACTAGAAAATAACAGAAATCAATATACTTGCACATATAGATAAAAGGACAAAAGGACAAAATAGCTATGATAGCCATATGAATAAAATCAAATGAACCCAAGAACTGCACCTTTATTGATTTATTATGAAGTTGGTAATTCTAATTTATCAAGTTGTATGACAATAAAAAAAATTAAAAAAAAAAAAGAATCATAATTGGTCAGTTTCCTCTGTGACGTGTAGAAAAAGCATTCTTATTGAAAAAGAACGTCTTAATTATAAACCCTTGTATATATATATTGTTTATTAAAACAATATACATGAGTTTTCTCTTTTGTGGGCAACCATTCATTTATTTCACCATAACTTTGTAACAAATGATGGTATCTTTAATCACCTTAGGGGCTGTTAGGCGGAAACCTGTGCAGTTCCCTCTGGGACCACTGCAAAAGATTTAGGACTACAGGTGTTTGGCAGTAAACCCACTTGGTAGCAGTCTGTACCATACAGATTCACTTGGTAGCTGTGGCTGAGCAGTCAGACTTCCCTCAAGAAGAGTTAGGCAGTATGTGGAGTATACAATATAGGGCAATCTACACAGTAGAACATGCAAACACGGAACAAGGCTTCAGTGTAAAGATATAAAGGTATTTATTTATAACAACACATCTATTGAAAACACTCTGGCACTAATACGGCAAACAACTTCAATCACAATTACTATAACGAAGAAAAAGATCAATCCCCCTAACAATAGTTCGACCAGTCTAGGTTCATCGCCATCACTTATTTGCAGACAGAGGTGTATGCTTTAATCTAGATGGCACTCTAGTATTTGTTAGGGCGGGAGAGAAAAAAATAAGGCAGGTTATGAAGTCAACTCGGTACCAATACTTTACGGACAAATGCAAGGCAAGTAAGGCAGGGTCTACTGCAGATCACAAAGTTCAGAGGCCAGGCCCACTCGGAGAGAGGCAAGGCGATATGTCCCAAAAAGTGTCTCAGTGGAAATGCGCTTCGAGTCTTTATCGCAAAATTGTTATGGAAAGATTGGACCAGTTCAGAACAACACGTTAAAGAAAGCTTGGAGGCGACCCAATGGAAAGGCGAGGATTAAGACACCTCACTCTATCCGGCAGAAAGGGAAGCCAGGCGGACACGGTACCTTGTTTGTGGAGAGACAGCTCCGGCGGGGGCAGTTGTTCCTGGTGGTGGATGCACGTCGGGTCTTTGCCAAGAGTAGAGATGATCTCGTCGTCGAAGAAAAGTGAAGTCCGGTGCACCACCAGAGAAGAGACCAGCCGCGGAGTGCTCAGTCACAAGGCACCACCTTTTGGTCGTGGTACAGGGGTAGTGGCTATCCGGTTGCCGGGGTGCTCTGCACGGGCAATTCGACCACTGCGTCCTGGAGCGAAGAAAAAGCAAAGGGGACTGGTTGTTCCCACCAGTCAGGGGAAGAGACTCTCCGGCAGGGAGATCTCCTCTGTCGTCGGGAAGTGATGAGTCGGTTCCGCAGGGCTCCACCGGAGGTGTCGTCGTTGCAGGTCAGCTCAGCTTTACCCTCGTCGGATTCTAAGGTCCTGTGGCGACTTCTGAAGATCCAGTCCCAAAAGCCCTGCTTTTATGCAGAAAACCCCCATTCATTCAGCCTAGCTGTCAATCAAAACACGCTAAGTGGTGAGCAGGGTGGCTCACCAATTGGGCCAATCACACCAGAGTGCGTCTGGAGTTGGCAAGGCAACTCAGTCCAGGGTGCCCAAACCCCCTCCCACACCCCTGTGGTAACCCAGACAGAATGGCACCACTTTGGAGGGGCTCTGTACAGAAGCCCGCCAAAAGTGGAACAAAGGGCTCAACCTTTGGTTTAGGAGTCACAGAGACGAACACAGACGTCATTTTAAAAACCGAGTTCTGGCAGAAAATACCATCCGATAGACTTATTTAAGATAAGTAAACCGGTGGTATGTTAGAGATTAACTAGGAAAAGTATCAATCTCCAACAATGGGAAGAATCCCATAGGGTTATATTCGGGGTCGAATATAACAAGTAGTTTCCACTGCCACCAGCCAAAACTCGAATAACAGACCCAGGAGTAATCAAATTACCCCTACTAGTACGTCCACAATAGGATGGTTTGTACTAGTTCTGTTAGTAAATTTAGGTCTAGTAAAGCCAATGGTGACTTTACATGCCCGGGGAGACAGTAGTCAGTCCCCGGGTATGGAGTCTATGATGGAGGTCCGCTAGGACGCCCCAGTGCTACAGCACGGAGGGTGCGTTGTAACACACATAGTAAAATATATGAGACCCTATGGAGTAAAAGACCCCATAGCCCATAGAACACATTGACATTCAAAGGAATAACACACATTCATGTCCAAGAGTGGGAGAAAAACAGTCTCACTCTTGGCAGGATGAAAAAAACAAACTCCAGAAATCCAGCAAAGCTGCTGGGGGACTCACTAGGTTAGGAAATTCAGCCTAAAGAGAGATTTCTCCCTAACAGGGGCTTAGGTACGAGTTTGGCGGTAGCCATGGAGCTAATAGCTCCATGGCTGCCGCCAAACCGGGCTCCTTTACCGGGTTCCTGCAATGAGGAATAACCGGGTTATTCCAACATTGGAGGACCCGGTCATTCCTCCTTGCAGGAACCATTCCCCATTCCCATTTGAGCCCCCATAGGGCTCAATGGGAATGGGGATGGAGGTAACAACGGGCACATCATGAGTGCCCCGTTGTTACCTCCTTCTTCCCCTCGCGGGACCCAGAAAGCACAGCTGGTTTTACCAGGCGTGCGATCCGGGTCCCGCGATGGGAATCTTGGAATCAGCCCTGTTGGAATGAAGGGGGCCGGTCCCGTACCGACCCCCTTCATTCCGACACAGCACGGGGCATAATGAGGCCCCATGTCTCGTTTTCAGAACATAGAATGAGGTTTTGACACATATATGTTCACACAGGGAAGAATATGACTTGGCTTGTCCTAACAATGGCCATGCCAGGATATGTTCATGATAAAACAGTGAATTAGACATAGGGCCAGTTCACAAAGTGTTTTCCAGAAGTAAGTCTAATTCACACCTGAAAAATGTTGTACGTACCCTGAATGAACCTCAACCTGAATCTGTAGATACATTGGGCCTCATTACGACTTTGGAGGTAGCCATGCCCTAAATAAGGGCATGGCTGCCTCCAAAATCGTGTCCGGGTCCGGGTTCCCTGAATGGGGAAATACCGGGCCATTCTGAGTATGGAGGGCCTGGTATTTCCTCCTTCAGGGAACCCGGGCCCGGTCCTTCCCTATTCCCATTCGAGCCCGCATAGGGCTCAATGGGAATGGGGAGGGAGATAACAACGGGCCCATTACGAACGGGCCCGTTGTTAGCTCCCTGGTCCCCTCGCGGGACCCGCTATGGATGTCTGGAAAAACCAGATGTCCAGAGCGGGTCCCGCGAGGGGACCTCGCAATAGTGTGGAGTGGGTTTAACGGCGCCGGCACCATTACCGGCGCCGTTAAACCCCCTCCGCACATGTTGTAATGAGGCCCATACTCTTTGGGACTTCACAATGTACACCAGTGTGCATACAGTGTATATCTTGATGGAAGTTCAATTTGTGATTAATAAGCCAGCAAATTGGTGGATCTATAATCTTTGGGAATGTCATGGTTTAACAAAAACGTGTAAGCTTCCAACAAAAAATACCAGCAGCAATGCTGAAATCATAACTCGCCAGTTTGCTTCACAGTGTTGTTAATGTGTTAATTTTGTAATGTGTTGATGTGTTAACATTGGTTTGTGTTTAGTTTGTAATCTGTAGTTGTATGCATACTTGTTTGCACTTTTAAAAAAAAAATTCTTTTTATTCATTTTTTACAAAATGACAACATATCGTGTCAAATCATTACATTCAAACACTTTGGGCCGATTCATGCAACGGGGCGCAGAAATGGCACAAGGTATGTGTGCCGAGAAGGACCCTGCGTGAGCCATGGCGCAGAAAAAATATTGCCCGCCATGTGTATTCATGGATTTAAAGATGCATTACTAGCCATCGCGCAAGTAAAAAACATGCTGCATGAGGAAAGCCCACAACATGCCCCCAAGCACACCAAAAAGCAAGCGAAAGGACAAGCACGGCGCAAGCTTCCGTGCCACTCCTGGTCCACCATCCAGTACCCGTGTCAGAAGGCACACCTCACCTTGCAAGCCTAGGCGGCACCCCATCGAAATTGTGAGGCTCACCTCACAAGCCCAGGCTGCACCCCAGCAAAATCACACGTTTCCCCTTGCAAGACCAGAGTGCACCCCAGCGGAATAGCGCACCTCACCTTGCAAGTCCAGGCCACACCCCAGCAAAAACGTGTGCCCTCCCTCACAAGGCCAGGCTGCCCCCATCAAAATCTTGCACCTCACCTCATAAGCCAATGCCACACCCCAGCGAAATTGCACGCCTCATCTCACACCCAGGCTGCACCACAGTGAAAACGCAGTCCCTCCCTCGCAAGCACAGGCTACACCCCAGCGATAAGGCGGGCCCCCTCATAAATTGAGGCTACACACCTTAATAAAACATGAGTCCCCCTAAACCCTCCACACTCATTATGGCCACACACCCCCCTACTGCACATCAACCACTTTAGCGCAAACAGCACCCCCCAGCTCCCTTCACCTGTGACACCCTCCAGGCAGCCCCCTCCAGACTGGACAACCCCCACCAGCCACCCTCCATATGGGACACCAGCCCCCCTCACCTGTGACACCCCCCAGGCAGCCACCTCCAGACTGGACATGACCCCCCAGGCCCGTCACCTGTGACCCCCACGGCAGCCCCCTCCAGACTGCACAGCACTCCCCAGCCCTCCTCATCTGTGACCCCCCCTCCCCCCAGGCAGCCCCTTCCAGGATGGACACCTCCCTCCATCCCCCTCACCTGTGACACCGCTCCAGGCAGTCCCCTCCAGACTGGACACCACCCACTAGCCCACCTCACCTGTGACACCCCCCAGGCAGCCCCCTACCGACTGGAAAACACCCACCAGCCCCCCTCACCTGTGAGCACCCCAGGCCTCACCCTTCAGGCTGGACACCACCCCCAACAACCCTCACCTGTGACACCCCCCAGACAGCCCCCTCCAGACTAGAAACTACACCCCAAGCCCCCTCACATGTGACACCTCCCCATGCAGCCCTTCCAGAATGGACACCACCCCACAGCCACCCTCACCAGTGACACCCCCACAGGCTGCCCCCTCCAGTCTGGACACCACACACCAGCCCCCCGCCAGACTGGACATCACCCACCAGCCCCCCTCACCTGTGACACCCCCACAGGCAGCCCCCTCCAGTCTGGACACCACACACCAGCCCCCCTCCAGAATTGGACAACACCCACCAGCCGCCCTCAACACTGGACACCACCCACCAGCCCCCTCACCTGTGACACCCCCCAGGCATCCACCTCCAGACTGGACACTATCACCCAGCCGCCCTCACCTGTGACACACCCCAGGCAGCCCCCTCCAGACTAGACACCACCTGCCATCCCACATCACCTGTGACTGCCACATGCATCCCCCTCCAGACTGGGCAACACCCACCGGCCCCCTCAATGCCCGGACACCACCCACCAGCCCCCCATAAAAACATGATAGACCCACCCCCACATGTCAGGTGCATGTGCATCCTTCCATCTGCAACCATCCCAGCAACAACAACACACAAGCATGTAAGCCACAAGACACATGACTTGCATTGGAGAGATGCCCTGGCTGACAACAGAACTAGCAAAGAGGCCGACACATAAATGAACTGCATGAAGCGTGGAATGTAACAAATAGAACAATGTTTTTGGATTTAAATATTTACACAAATAAAGGGGGAATCAAGCTAAAAGCAGTCATGGGAAATATGAAATAAAATCTGATATCATATGCCTAAAGAACTATACACAATAAAAACTGGGAAGGAAAGTCTGCAAAGTCTGGGGAAAATAATAAATAAAAAATGGAAACCTACACCTCAATAACTATGTACAAAGGCAGTGGGCTAGTTGTCCTCTCCAATTTCACTGAGACTTTCCACCAGGGAAGAGTCCAGCACCACATTCTCACCCCACAGGCAGGCCTCAGTTGTTGTCTGGAGGGCTTGCAGGTTCTCAAACATGTGTTTCTCTTTCACTTGGGCATCCCTGCAAGTGGCCTACAGGATGGCAGACCGCCTCCTTGCCAGACACAGCACAATCTCAGCCTTTAGTCATCACTACCCTTACTTCTGAAGCCCACTGCCTATCTGCCCTAATCTGCTCTTCATATCCTCGGAACATGGAAGACATCCTATGCCTCAGATCCACGCGTGCCTCCTGCCTTACACTTCGCACCTGTCTCCTTTTGGTGGTCTGCTCTGCAACAAATAGCCTTCTCCTCATTCCCACCTGCTGCCACAGTGCCGGTGCCTGCTATGCGTGTACGCCCGACAAGCTGATAACGATACCCGGGGGCATACTGCACCTGCATTGCTCATGGCTGCCTGCTATCCCTCCATTACAGGTGACCCTGCCAGTGCCTGGGTAGGCACAGTGACCACCTCAGCTGATGTGCCTTGGACTCCCAACTCGGGCAGGGATGTGATCTCCACCTGACAGGGAATTGTGGGTGGGACTGATGCACAGGGGGTCGTGCTAGTATCTGGGCCGGTAGGCACCCTGTAGTACAACTGGCAGTCGAGGAGGTGGTAGCAGCAGTGAACATCTCATGGAGGACACCACGGAACAGGCATGCTGCAAGCCAGCCGACAAGTTGTTATAGCTCACTGTGATGATGGGCAAGCAGACTACGAGTAGCCTGTCCATCATCACAAATGACACCTGGCCGCCTCGTCAACCTGGCCAGCAGGGGTAGCATATAATCCCGGATGGCCACACCAGATGGTAACAGGGTGTCGGTCTGGGTCGACCCATCAGCCGACGCGCGTGGTGGGTCTGGGTGGAGGCAGCCTGGCAGGCGCACACTGCTGCATGCGATGGCCCAGGGACTAGATTTTGCAAAGACAACTCCACAGTGGCCTGCACAGCCTCATGCCTCTTGGTTAGGACTGCAGTAGGCGTGCCCACCTCAACACCCCCACCTGACCCCATGGGCTGGGCTTTAAAGGCCACCTCCTCCACCGCCTCCTACATCAACCTGGATGAATCTGGGGCGTCTTCAGCCATGGATGGCCCCTGTGTGGCATCACCTATCCCCTATCCCCACCTCTGTTGATGAGTCCCCTACCACCTTCACCTCCTTGGACTCGCCACCAGCAGCCATGCCGATGCCACCGGCACTGACACTGCCACATTGCTCTGCGAAGATGATCTGTCACAGGGCATCGCTGGGGCCTGTGCCTCTGCCTGGTGGAGGCATCCCTGCAGCCATGCTTCACAGCACTGCTTCCGCCCTGTTCATCAGATGCATCTGTGGAAAAGGAGACACAGAACAGAAACATTAGTGTGTTGCAGGAAATCCAGAGTGGCATCACCAACATTCACATGCACATGACTTGTCAAGGGAACAACCATCAACCGTCACACCCACGCACATGGACATGCAATCCACATCCATGCAGGCACCTTCCTGGCCATCATTCCACACAATCACATCAAGCTACTTGCCACTGTCACAACCAATCAATTGCGTATGCTATACGCACATGCATCATTTTCACATGCACATGTGAGCATGCCATAGCAAAAAGCACATACACATGTCATGCACACACATCAACTGAGAGCCCCAAGCAGTGTGATGACCAATCACATCAGAGTCCTGTGAACTGCAATGCCCGCCCTTGGGCAGCCCAATATAAAGTTAATCCAGTAATCCATTATAGGCATCTCTGTGAGTGAAATCATTTAGCATGCAGGAAATGATTTCTACATCCTTGTGACCAGTCACTACTGATGACCATTGTAAACTTCAGACAGTCTTGTAGCATGTAAATACCTCCCCAAAAGCCATCCCTGGATTATCTTCAGGTGAGAAAGATGCAGAGCATAATGTTCAGCCAACAAAGGAAGTACTGCTTACAAACTCAGTTGCATTATTTCTTAGTGGTTTGTCAAACTAATGCACACGTAGGTTTGCTTATCCGTTCCATTTACAATTTGTAATTACATGTATACATTTGCAAAGAAGAATCCAGAAACGATTATCTTCTAGTGCATTTAAAAGTGGACATGCTTGGCAATTGTACTCTGAGAATAGGCCTATACCCTCCCGACCAGTCAGAGTCATGTGCTTTTAAATACTGTGGGTCACTACAAAAGCCAGAGCTGATACACTCTCCTTAATCTGACATCGAGCACATGCTTAATTTTTCCAGCATATCTGAAGCGTGGCAGACCCTTAATCTTGCGTCTCCCCTGCAGAAAGAATCCATGCTTTGTTCAGCTGAGGACCAGTTCTTGGGTCTCCAAATCTTGTGCTCAAACACAAAATCCACTGCTTGTTTTTCAAGATTTCCACACAAAGTAAATTTTTATATGGTGATATAAATGGTAGTGATTTGCATAGTCTGGTTATCCTGAAAACACGGTGTGATTGTTTCTCTCATGGAGCAGAATTATCCTTAATGGTCAAGGAGTTACTGCATTTCAAAAAGAATATAGGAAATTTCTAATTAAATCGCAAGCAACTCTTTACTTAAATAAAGGATCTGAATGCTTTGGTAAATCACCAATGACAAAATATTGACTAATACCAAAAAGATATAATCAGATCAATGAATATGTTTATGGTATTATGTTCTACAAGCCAGAAAAACATAGCAGAAAGCGAAGAACAAAATTGCATTTGCCCTGCAAAATTATGGCTGATAAAAAGAAAAAGACACGAAGCGGACAGAGCACAACACATGCAGAAGAAAATGTATTTTGTTGGAATATACATGCAGAATGTGGTTCAGGGAAGTTGGGGCATATGCATGCAGTCTGCCTTCAAACTGAACTGTCTTCCTTCGTGGTGGGGAATGTCTGTCACAGAGTCTATGTGGACAGTGAACATTGATTCCTTCACCTCCAGGTCATTTCCGAAGACCCCCATCCATTTTTGACAACTGTTGAAAAGTTTACCTTTCTCTATTTGTTCCCCTGAATGGCCCCCATTAAGAACGATGAAATGGCTGAGATTTCGCTGCTTAAAAAAATAAATAAAAAATAATACACTCCCACAGCTTTCGAAATGGTTGCCTGTCGAAGTCGAAAGGGCAATGCAGTATTTGACATTGTGATGTATGCATCAGTTTGAGGTGTATTAGACTAGAAAATAATCGCAAAGAAAATATACTTGCATATATAGATAAAAGGACAGGTGAACAAAATATCCATTTAACCTTATAAATAAATAAAATGATCCCAAGAACTGCACCTTTATTGATTTATTATGAAGTAGCTAATTCTAATTTATCAAGTGTTATGACAAATAAAATAAAATAAAGAATCATAATTGGTCAGTTTCCTCTGTGACGTGTAGAAAAAGCATTCTAATTGAAAAAGAACGTCTTAATTATAAACCCATATATATATATATATATATATATATATATATATATATATATATTGTTTATTAAAACAATATACATTTGAGTGTTCTCTTTTGTGGGCAACCATTTATTTATTTCACCATAACTGTGTAACAAATGATGCTATCTTTAATCACCTTAGGTAGTATGTCTCGTTTTCAGAACATAAGCTGAGGTGTTGACACATATAAGTTCACCCAGGGAAGAATATGACTTGGCTTGTCCTAACAATGGCCATGCCAGGATATGTTCATGATAAAACAGTGAATGGGACATAGGGATAGTTCACAAAGTGTTTTCCAGAAGTAAGTCTAATTCACACCTGAAAAATGTTGTACGTACCCTGAATGAACCGCAAACTGTTTCTGTAGATACATAGTGGTGAGACTTCACAATGTATACCAGTGTACGTAGTCTATGGGGGTCATTACGAGTTTGGAGGTAGCCATGGTGCTATTAGCGCCATGGCTGCCTCCAAACTCGTGTCCGGGTTCTTTGAATGGGGGCTTACCGGGTCATTCCAACCTTGGAGGACCCGTTAAGTCCCCATTCAAAATACCCATCCCCATTCCCATTCGAGCCCGCATGGGGCTCAATGGGAATGGGGAGGGAGCTAATAACGGGCGCATTAATAACGGGCCCGTTATTAGCTCCCTGTTCCCCTAGAGCAGTGGTATTCAAACTGTGGGTCGCGACCCCCTAGGGGTCCGCGGGTGCATCCCAGGGGGGCCCTGAGAGCTCAGCATGAAAAAAGATTTTTTTTTTTTTTTTAGATTGGAAGAAATGGGCAGGGGTGGCCCACATGGGCGGGCTGAAGCATGAAACTGTCTCAGGCAACAATGAAAAAGTGGCCCACAGTTGTAAATGGATATTCATTCCTTTAGTCACAGACTGGGCCTCATTACTACTATGGCGGACCAGTAACAACGGTGCTGGTAAGCTACCGGCACCGTTGCTACCGTTCCGCCATAGTAAGAGTTGTGCTCGTGGGTGCTTGACATCCCCCGCCAGGTCTGACCTCAGCTCGTCGGATGCACCAGCACCGTTATTAACGGTGCCGGTGCATCCGAGCTCCCCCTTCCCATTTGAGCCATATGGGGCTCAAATGGGAATGGGGATCTACCGGCACCTTCGAAAGGGCAATTATCATGTCCGCCTAACTCGGCATGACCTAGTAATTGCCCATTCGCGGGTGCCAGACCCGGATTCAACTCCAGTGGCAGCCGTGCCGGTTTTACCGGCACAGCTACCGCCAGAGTAGTTATGAAGCCCACTGTTTCAATAGTACCCAAAGGGGTGCTTTGTGTTAAAATGTAAGTAAATTGTGATATATTCAGCAACAATGGTCAACATTACTAACTGCATAGTGGCCCCTCACCCATTATGGAGGAGCTAAGGAGCCAGCCCAGTGAAACAGTGAGCACTCCCTCAGCTGCTTTATCCAGCTAATGGAGTGCTCCTGGGCTGGCTGAACTGTCAAAGGGAAACACTGTTTCCCTTTGACAGTTCAGTTTAGTTCCCCAGCTGCACATGCTCACTGAGCCATGCAAGTGCTGGGGCGTTTTGCTTCGCCAGCCTTGCATAACTCATTGGAAATGCTGGCTGGGGCACTGCATGTCTGTATGTCCGAGGGGGAGCTCCTGCGCCTCCTCGCACATACGGACAGAGCAGCTGGAGCAGCACCCACACACAGGCCAATGCAGAAGGTACGTTTATGTTCATTGTTTTTATTTAAACATGTGTATGGATGCGTTATGAGTGAGTGTATGGTGATGGATGCTCATGTGAATGATAGAGTGATTGCTGTATGAATGTGCAGCGCCTTGCATATACACATAATCATGTTCATTGTGTTAGGACCAGTGGGGCCCAGGGGACAGGGATGGTATCTTTTTACCGGACATCTATCATTCAAAACCCTCTGCCTTGTCCACAAGGCTTTCTGGGGCCTCGGTCCAAAATACCTTCAGCTATTCCTCCGCAAATACCTCCCCTCTCGAGCTCTTCACTCCTCTACCTCCAACTCCCTCAGGGTCAGTCGTTTATCAAAGAAACGAGATGGGGGTAGATCTCCGTCTTCGGCTGGGGGCTCCCTCTGGAACAGCGCCCTGCCACTCTAAAACTTGAGGAGAACCATCTTTCTTCCTGCACTTATCAGACCTACCCTGTCTGCTGCCTTAAACGTAGCACTTGCACATTGCTGGCTGCACTACCACTGTTTGTTGCCTTTATTATTTATTTATTGTTATTTATCTGTTTCTCCTCTGCTTCGCATTTTCCACTTCTCCCCCCTTCCATGCACTTTTCCCCTCACACTTGCGCGTTCTCAATGTCACTGGGCCTAGTAAGATCGCTGTTTTATTCTCCTCTGTTCCCCTCCCTTGCCTTGTCACGCTCTGAAACACTTGTGTACGAGCGCGATAGAAATAAAATATCAATGCCTGCCCCCTGGACTCCCAGCAACAATTGCAAACTGTTTGGCTATTTACCCATTTTTTGTTAAAAGTATGCTCTACAATGCAACATTTTAACCTATTATTTAAAAAAAAATTCACAGGGGGAAACCCCCCCGAACCTCCCCTCAATGCCCCTCCACTTAAAAAAGATTCACCAGCCGCCACTGGCCCTCAGACTGTGTTGGGAACGGGATGGGGGAACCGAGGGACTATGGTGGGAGCACAATGGGCGGGAACCATGGGATAGTGATGGGAGCAGAGTGGGGAGAGCCCTGGGTGTGTGATGGGGTGGGGAGAGACCAGCGACTGGGTAGGAGTGGGATGAGGGAGCCCAGCGACTTTGATGGGAGCAGGTGACGGCGCGCAATATATACTGTCCATTTGGCATTTCTGGGGGGTCCCGACCTGCCCAAATTTTGCTCAGGGGGGCCCTGGCCAAAAAAGTTTGAAGACCACTGCCCTAGAGGGACCTGCAAAGGACGTCTGGTCTGACCAGACGTTCTGAGCAAGTCCTGCGAGGGAACCTCGTAATGCGGTGGTAAGGGGTTAACGGCACCAGCATCCTTACCAGCGCCGTTAACCATTACCGCCATACTGGTAATGACCCTCTATGTCTTGATGGAAGCTCAATTTGTGAATACTGAGCCAGCAAATTGGTTTGTCTATAAACTTTGGGAATGTCAAGGTTTAACAAAAGCGTATACATTTTCAACATAAACTAACAGCAGCATGTCCGTATGCTTCACAGTGTTGTTAATGTGCAAATGTTGTGATGTGTTGATGTGTTAACAGTGGTTTGTGTTTAATTTGTAAACTGTAGTTGTATGCATACTTGTTTGCACTTTTTTCTTTTAGTCTTCTTTTTATTCTTTTTTTTTTTTTTTTACAAAATGAAAACATACTATGTCAGATCATTACATTCAAAAGTGCCAATTCATGCAATGGGGTTCAGTAAAAGCGCAAGGTCTGCGCGCCGAGGAGGACCCTGCGCAATCCGTTGCACAGAAAAAAAGATTGCGCGGCACGCGTATTCATGGATTTAAAGATGCATTACTAGCAGTCCATCAAGTAAAAACAAGCTGCGCAAGGAATGCCTACAACATGCCTCCAAGTACACCAAAAAGAAAGTGAAAGGACAAACAAGGCGCAAGCCTCCGCGCCACCCCTGGCCCACCATACAGTAACATCTCACTTGTGACTCGCCCAAAGGCAGCCCCCTCCAGATTGGACACAAACCCCCAGACTGCCTCACCTGTGACACCCCTCGAGGCAGCCCCCTCCCACCACCCACTAGCCCACCTCACCAGTGATACCCGCCCCAGGCAGCTCCCTCCAGACTGGACACCATGCCCCAGCCCCCCTCACCTGTGACACCCATCCAGGCAGCTCCCTCCAGACTGGACACCCCAGACCCCCTCTCATGTTACTCCCCCCAGGCAGCCCCATCTTGACTGGATACCACCCACCAGACCCTCTCACCTTTGCCTCCCCAGGAATCATCCTCCAGACTGGACACATCTCCCTATCCCACTCACCTGTGACACCCCCCAGGCAGCCCCCACCAGACTGGTCACCACCACCCAGCCCTGTCACATGTGACATCCCCAAGGCAGCCCCCTCCAGACTGGACACCACCTTAGCCCCCCTCAACTGTAACACCCCCCCAGGCATCCCACTCCAGTATGGACACCTGTTAGGCGGAAACCTGTGCAGTTCCCTCTGGGACCACTGCAAAAGATTTAGGACTACAGGTGTTTGGCAGTAAACCCACTTGGTAGTAGTCTGTACCACACAGATTCACTTGGTAGCTGTGGCTGAGCAGTCAGACTTCCCTCAAGAAGAGTTAGGCAGTATGTGGAGTATACAATATAGGGAAATCTACACAGTAGAACAAGCAAACACGGAACAAGGCTTCGGTGTAAAGATATATAGTTATTTGTTTATAAGAACACATCTATAGAAAACACTCTGGCACTAATACGGCAAACGATTTCAATCACAATTACTATACGAAGAAAATATCAATCCCCCTAAAAATAGTTCGAAAAATAGTTCGACAAGTCTAGGTTCAACGGCATCACTTATTTGCAGACAGAGGTGTATGCTTTAACCTAGATGGCACTCTAGTATTCGTTAGGACGGGAGAGAAAAATAAGGCAGGTTATGAAGTCAAATCGGTACCAATACTTTACGGACAAATGCAAGGCAAGTAAGGCAGGGTCTACTGCAGATCACAAAGTTCAGAGGCCAGGCCCACTCGGAGAGAGGCAAGGCGATATGTCCCAAAAAGTGTCTCAGTGGAAATGCGCTTCGAGTCTTTATCGCAAATTGTTATGGAAAGATTGGACCAGTTCAGAACAAGTTAAAGAAAGCTTGGAGGCGACCCAATGGAAAGGCGAGGATTAAGACACCTCACTCTATCCGGCAGATAGGGAAGCCAGGCGGACACGGTACCTTGTTTGTGGAGAGACAGCTCCGGCGGGGGCAGTTGTTCCTGGTGGTGGATGCAGGTCGGGTCTTTGCCAAGAGTAGAGATGATCTCGTCGTCGAAGAAAAGTGAAGTCCGGTGCACCACCAGGGAAGAGACCAGCCGCGGAGTGCTCCGTCACAAGGCACCACCTTTTGGTCGCGGTACAGAGGTAGTGGCTATCCGGTTGCCGAGGTGCTCTGCACGGGCAATTCGACCACTGCGTCCTGGAGCGAAGAAAAAGCAAAGGGGACTGGTTGTTCCCACCAGTCAGGGGAAGAGACTCTCCGGCAGGGAGATCTCCTCTGTCGTCGGGAAGTGGTGAGTCAGTTCCGCAGGGCTCCACCAGAGGTGTCGCCGTTGCAGGTCGGCTCAGCTTTACCCTCGTCGGATTCTTAGGTCCTGTGGCGACTTCTGAAGATCCAGTCCCAAAAGCCCTGCTTTTATGCAGAAAACCCCCATTCATTCAGCCTAGCTGTCAATCAACACATGCTAAGTGGTGAGCGGGAAGGCTCACCACTTGGGCCAATCACTCCAGAGTGCGACCGGAGTTGGCAAGGCAACTCGGTCCAGGATGCCTAAAACCCCTCCCACACCCCTGTGGTAACCCAGACAGAATGGCACCACTTTGGAGGGTCTCTGTCCAGAGGCCTGCCAAAAGTGGAACAAAGGGCTCAACCTTTGGTTTAGGAGTCACAGAGACGAACACAGACGCCATTTTAAAAACCGAGTTCTGGCAGAAAATACCATCCGATATACTTATTTAAGATAAGTAAACCGGTGGTATGTTAGAGATTTAACGAGGAAAAGTATCAATCTCCAACAATGGGAAGAATCCCATAGGGTTATATTCGGGGTCAAACATAACAAGTAGTTTCCACTGCCACCAGCCAAAACTCGACGAGGGGGGACGGGACAGTGCCCCCTCAAATAACAGACCCAGGAGTAATCGAATTACCCCTACTAGTACGTCCACAATAGGATGGTTTGTACTAGTTCTGTTAGTAAATTTAGGTCTAGTAAAGCCAATGGTGACTTTACATGCCCGGGGAGACAGTAGTCAGTCCCCGGGTATGGAGTCTATGAGGGAGGTCCGCTAGGACGCCCCAGTGCTACGGCACGGAGGGTGCAGTGTAACACACATAGCAAAACATATGAGACCCTATGGAGTAAAAGACCCCATAGCCCATAGAACACATTGACATTCAAAGGAATTACACACATTCATGTCCAAGAGTGGGAGAAAAAGAGTCTCACTCTTGGCAGGATGGAAAAAACAAACTCCAGAAATCCAGCAAAGCTGCTGGGGGACTCACTAGGTTAGGAAATTCAGCCTAAACAGAGAATTCTCCCTAACAGAGACATGAGTGGGGGCCTGGTGAAGGCTGCCCCTGCACTGCTGGGGGGTGGGGGTGGTGGGAGTCATGAGTGGAGGCCTGGTGGAGGCTGACCCTGCACTGCTGGGGGGTGGGGGTGGTGGGAGACATGAGTGTGGGCCTGGTGGAGGCTGCCCCTGGTGGCTGGGGGTGGGGTTGGTGGGAGACATGAGTGGGGGCCTGGTGGAGGCTGCCCCTGGTGGCTGGGTGGTGGGGGTGGTGGGAGACATGAGTGGGGGCCTGGTGGAGGGTGCCCCTGGTGGCTGGGGGGTGGGGGTGGTGGGAGACATGAGTGGGGGCCTGGTGGAGGCTGCCCCTGCACTGCTGGGGGGTGGGGTGGTTGGAGACATGAGTGGGGGCCTGGTGGAGGCTGCCCCTGCACTGCTGGGGGGTGGGGGTGGTGGGAGACATGAGTGGGGCCTGGTGGAGGCTGCCCCTGCACTGCTGGGGGATGGGGGTGGTCGGAGGCATGGGTGGCTGCCTGGTGGAGGCTGCTCCTGGTGGCTGGGGGGTGGGGGTGGTGGGAGACATGAGTGGGGGCCTGGTGGAGGCTGCCCCTGGTGGCTGGGGGGTGGGAGTGGTGGGAGACATGAGTGGGGGCCTGGTGGAGGGTGCCCCTGGTGGCTGGGGGGTGGGGGTGCTGGGAGACATGTGTTGGTGATCAGTAGTGCAAGGTGACATGTGGGTTGGCTGGTGGGCATGGCCATGGTGGATGGGTTGCCTGTGGGACATGAGCAGGGGTGCAGGGTAGTCCCCTGTGGTGTGGGCTGCCTGCAGGGGCCGTGGAGGGTGTAGAGGGAACACCTGGGAGGACCCACATGGCCAAATCACGTGTAGCATTCCCCGGCACCACTGAAATACACGTACCCTGCTGAAATCGCGTGTGAATCTTCCCGCGCACCTCAGAATACACGTACCCAGGCCAATCGCGTGTGGAACTTCCCGCGGACCCAAAGTACACGTACCCAGGACAATTGCGTGTGGAACCTCACGCGCATTCCGAAGTACACGTACCCAGGCCAATCGCGTGTGGAACTTCCCGCGCACCCCGTAGTACACGTACCCAGGCTAATCGCGTGTGGATCTTCCCGCGCACCCCTAAGTACACGTACCCAGGCCAATCGCGTGTGGAACTTCCCGCGCACCCAGGAACGCACGCACATGCTATTTTTCACACAGCGGGTGTCCGTGTTTGTCGGTACCCCTTTGCACCTCATTTGTCCTAGAGGGCCACTGTATGGCCCATTCATCATGGCTGTATATGGGTGCTTTTTGTTAGCGCACATTTTGGCGCACATTTTATTCAGTCGCAGGGGCGCTACCGCCTGCTTTCTTGTGGCGTACTTGTTTGGCCTTGTGCGCCTCTTTGACCGTGCGCTGGTTTGCCCTATTCGATTCCATGAATACGTGTTGTAGGCGAGCGTGTGGGCGTTCCGCGCACTTGCCTCCTGTACTTCCCCCATGACGCCCATATTTTCACGCGTTGTTCCCCATTCCGAGTGTTACGCCCCGTGTTCCACCTACTTTTGTGATGTGCGCCGCGCTATGTGCGATTTCGCAGTGGCCGTGGAGCACCCTGTTGGATGACCTGTGCGCCGGCGTGCGCGGCGCACATTTTTAGCGCACATCCAATGTTTTTCTCGCGCACAGACTTCCATGAATCGATGTGCGCTGGTTTCCCTGCGATTTTCGCACTTGCACTGCGATTTTCACACTTGTACTGCGATTCGCACGTTTTGGCACCTCTGCGCGGGAATTTTCAGCGCACATTATTTCCATGAACCGACCACTTTAGCTGTCAAACAGGATAAAAATATTCAACCAGCTAACGCCTGTACATATGCTTGTAACGCAAGAAGCTAAGAAAACAGTGATGCTTGCTATGCTTAGTAGAAGAATAGAGCGGCAATCGCCAACTATATATCTACCCCAACGAAGAACACTATATAAGTGCGAGTCTACTTTATACAAAAGCTGAATTAACCCAGGTTACAAAGGGTCAAACAGGACAGGTTTCATATTCCAGCTCAACAAGAAGAGACGGCAGAATCGAAACAGCAAAGAGCAGTCAGTGCCTGGGAAGTCGATGTCGAACCAAGAAAGGGAGGCGGACAGTAGCTTCAGAGAATCAAAACTTAAGAGCAGAGCAGCCTGCCACGTGAAGGTCGAGATAAAGAGGCGCAGGCAGGTGGCAGACCGAAATGAGAATTAAATGCACAAATAGAAGGAAAACGAAGCGGATCCACAGTGTACTAACACGTGACCAACCAAGCGCGAAGAGGCACCAACGTCTGATGTCACCCAAAACAGGAGATACCATAATTTTTCCTGACAAGAAGCTACAGTTTCGAGGCGAACCACGGCCAACTAATTGACAAATAGCCATTCGAGTACTTATTGATAGAAGGGAGGCTGGGTGAATTTTAGGGCATCCTGTACCTGGATGACCATTCTGCATGCTGCTAATTAAAGTTTAGATTTATGTTTGGGATTATAGTCAACCCAATCACAATGGACCAAATAATCTAGGGTCCTATAGATAGTGGAACCAATGAGACGTCGTACTTTTAGTGACCTCTACATGTGCAATGTTAGAGGGAAGGGAGAAGATGCCCTCCTGATAAGGGTTAACCAATCCTCACACTTTGTTACCATATACAGATATAGCACCAATACATACGTTACTTGTGCCAAACCATTGAGTTGTCCTTATTGATTGGTGTTGGAGTAAGAAATCCTGCACCCCTTCCACATCAGGGTGCAGCTATTTTGTCTTAAACTACTCGAGGGCGAGCTCTGACTCTATGCACCGGTCAGGGGTCACTCCCTCTCCTGTACAAACTTCCCTGGCAGTGAAGTTGACAGCCCTCTGCCTCACTGCCACGGGGTTGCCACTCTGGTCAGAAAATGATGGTGCTGACATGGCAAACCCTGAGGCAGGTGTGGGTGGGCCGGTGTTCCTGGAGCTGGACTGTGGAGCAGTGGTGGTGGAATGGCACGGTGGGAGTCCAAAGAAGCAGCTGAGGTGGTCACAGGGACAAGGACAGGAAAATAGGCAATGGCTGGGCAGTAGGTACTCCAAACACTGTACAGGCAGCAGCAGATGGCAAGGTTTGAGGCAGTGCAGGGCAGTAGGAGGCAGGTAGAATGGCACAGAGGCAGGAGCATGGGTCTTCTGTGTCTCACAATGTAGACAGGTGGAAACAGAGTGAAGGGGGAAAGCGTGGACACGTGAAATTCAAGGACAGGCCCTCAGTGCTTAACTTACATGACATGCGCTGCTCACAGGCATTCAGCCCGCTATATTCGTGGATGTATTAGTACATGTAGTAGCAACTCTGGATGTGAGTGCAAAGGGGTGGAGACAGACGAGTGGAGTACTGCCCATTTTGGGGTGCCACAAAATCTGTTTACTTCAAGGACCACACAAAAACAATCAGGGAACCTTAAGTGGGGTGGCCTTAAGTGTTAGATCATCATCTTCATCAGGACATGTTGTTTGGGAGCATCTGGTGAGATTGCCTTGTCCATCAGATATGGTGGTAGTTACCACTTCCAACCTTGAGCCCAGATGTAATGTGAATCCACCTGGACAGTGTTTACTGATGAATTCCGGTTCTCTGTTCTTGATGAGACAAATGACAGGTCCTGATGAAGATGACTAGAGCCAGGACATCGTTGAAACCGGTCGACCACCTGGAAGCACAATATCCCTGAAGGAAACACGAGATACAGGATTTAATTGACCAATTTGTAGCAGTGAACATACTATCTCCTCCCTTTCAATTGGTTCCTTTTGCCAACCTTTACTGGGTGTTAAAAAAAGAAAAAATATTCAGAAAAAGGGTACCTAGCCTATATGTAAAAGGAGGTCCCATGACACACCACTCTCTTTCAAATGATCTAACTTTTACATTACTTTTACATTTATTTAGAATCACAGTAATTGGTTCTTATATATATTTTTTTATCGTTGTGTTGAACCACGCATTACATCTGGCCTGCACACCATGTACACAATACTTGGAAAAAAATAATGATATGGCCTTTGTGCCTTAAGGAAATACTTCCTCCATGAAATGTCCATGGAAGCAAGGCAGATGTGGTTCAACCATTTTTAGCCATTGAGAAATGTAGTAACTGTATACATTATAGATTCAGCAACAGCCATCTTCTTTACTTTCCTATTAGATAGGAACAAGGTACAGTGACCCACAAGAGTGGGACAGGGACCCAGGGACAGGGACTCCCTACAGGGATAGGGTGTTCTTCCGCCTAGGGACATCAGTAGCATACACATTAATTGTAAAGAAAATTGGAATCCCGAAAAATTGTAGGTCATTTCGGGGACCGTACACACTTCTTATTTTGGTAGGGGATTTGCCTGCATGCATACAGGCATGTACTTTTGATTTTTGCGGAACTAACAGTGAATCAAATGCACATTTCTTTCCACTCTGGGTGCCCCTGTGTATCACGTACCACTATTCTTACCTTTCTGGTAGCTTTCCGTGGTTTGTGTATGCATTTTTCGTGTAGCTGGATGCCACTGCATTTCGCGTACTGCTTTTTTCTTTTTTCAGAAGTCATCCTGGTATTGTGTACACATTTATTTTTATTCTGGGATGACTGTGTATTAGGCATACCATATTTTCCACACCGGGGTACAATTGAGCATTGCTGGACCACAGAACTACATCTTCCATCATGTAGACTGCCCCCTCACTCAAATTGCCCAAGACAACTACTTGTTGTGCCTTCCATATTTCCGTTACACCTGGAACATGAATGGAAATACCCCAAATTGGAAAGGGGGCACACAGGGCCAGGGACATGGTGTGGAAGCAGCTGTCCCAGCCCCAAGGGTGCAAGGACGCGCTGTGGAAGCAGCTGTCCCAGCACGAAAGGCTAAGGGACGTGCTGTGGAAGCAGCTGTCCCAGCCCCAGGGGTTCTGGGACATGATGCAGAAGCAGCTGTCCCAGCCGGAAAGGCTAACGGGCATGCTGTGGAAGCAGCTGTCCCAGCCCAAGGGGGTAATGCTGTGCTCCAGCCCACATGTGATAAAGCATCTGAACCCCAGAGTGGTCCAAGCCACACAGGGGTGGCACCAACACCTCATGGCAAGAAGGCAAAGTCTGCAAAGCAGGAACATTCTCAACCCATGACACGGCACAGGACACTGGCACGTTGAGGAAGAAGACCTTCCATGATGAAGAACTCATGATCCTCATGGACTACGTGACCATGTGCCAGCATCAGGGGAGCACCCATACCTCAGCATATGGTGCATTGGCAGCATGTCATGAATGAGATCAACGCCTTAGGGTTTGAGGGTACGCCTTAGAGTGCTGCTGCACAGGTAGTGAAGTGCTGGAATGACCTCACCCGTCGCACCAAGGCCAAGCTGGGTGCCAACCTCGCCTCTGCTCTGGCAACTGGAGGGGGGTCACCAGAGGAGGAGGAGCTGACCGAGCATGAAGAGGCTATGAGCCAATTCATACTACTGGAGCAGGTGCAAGGTGTGGGAGGCTTGGAAAATTATGAGGACACATCCGGTGTGTGACAAACATTGTGCATCCTGAGTATGTGAAGTAAAGCATCACCAATATGTATAATTGAGGTGCACATCCGGCTGCATTGGAATGATTGCCCCGGGTGAGCCATGTCATGTGGTGTACTGACTAATTCATTCTACTGGAGCAGGTGCAAGGTGTGGGAGGCCTGGAAAATTATGAGGACACATCCGGTGTGTGACAAACATTGTGCACCCTGAGTATGTGAAATAAAGCATCACCAATATGTATAATTGAGGTGAACTTCTGGCTGCATTGGAATGATTGCCCCGGGTGAACCATGTCATGTGGTGTACTGACCCCTGTCCAGTGTACACAATAATGGATACAAACCATGTGTTGTACATCAGTTGAACATGTTTGTGCGACAGTACTCATCCCCCTCTAGCATACCCACCCAACATCTGAAACATGATACCACAACGTGCACAGTTGTTTGCTGCATCCATGATGTCAGTGACTCTGCTCTGCTAGACATGTGCATGTGTCCCAAATTGGTGTTACACTTCATGCCCTGCATGGTATAGAATCTATTTTCACACATGTACATATGTGTTCCATACTACATAAAACCTCCAAGATGACAACCAACATGCCTTATGGTGTGCCCTAAGTGAGTGTCCATTTGTCTAGACTGTACACATCCCCGCTGCCCCAATGTCAATGACTCCTGAGGCAAATAGTTGTGAGGCCTGCTCCCTGTTACCCTCCCACTGTCAGCCCACATTTCATGGGTCCATGCCCCTCTCACTCTTGTGGGTCACTGTACCTTGTTCCTATCTACAACTACATTTATTTACTCTCTCTACTTCATGGACCTTGCCTAGGTGGTACTCTTACAGCCATACTTCCAATGGGGGTGTTTAACTTTTCCCAGACTTAAGGCATGTTCCCATTGTGTACAGTCCCTGCACTAAGACAACATTGGTGTGGCATGTGATGGATACAGACTTGGATGTGGATAATTGTGTCTGCCTGTTGCCATGTGAAATTAGTCAACAGTTTGTGGTGCCATAGGCCATAATGTGCTTCTTAATGACCCTGTTGGTTGGCAATGTGACCACTGGCAGCATGGCTTTGAGCAGGGAATTTTGTTGCAAGTCTGTATATGTCATGCTCAGATAGCTTGTTGTCCATCGTGTGTAGATGTTGTATTTCTTATGCCGACATGCCCTGCATTTAGTTGCATGACAGCAATGTGATACACATGTTTACCGTAGACACATTGCACATGACTCAATGGGTCTTTTTCTGTCCATTTGCAGGTGAGGAGGCACCAGATGCAGAGGAGGAGGAAGAGGATGAAGAAAAGTCTGTGGTGCTTCAGATCACCAGTGGAGGACGTGGTGTGGCAGGCTGTGAAAACCCACTGGTGCTACAGATCATCCTGAACCGTGCTGCAGACACTTCTGACTCTTTGGACTCAACTGGCTCTGATGCTGAACGAAATGTGCAATCCTCAATGCTGGCTGAGGTGAGTGCACCAATGGGCGGAGCAGTTGAGGCCCGTGAGTCTGCAGGCGGTCAGGTGCCTTTGCAGGCCAGTCAGTGGTGGCCCGCCCATCTGTGGTGTTTACTGCTGCAAGACCACACTCCCATGTATGTGTTGTCTGGTCCTGGGACAGATGTCCAAGGGAATGTTGCACTCCTGCAGCCAACAGGGGATAAGGCAGGCATGGGCCCAGCACAAGTGTGGGACGTGTGCAGATTGGGCAGACAGTGTGGGTGCAGCAGATGCTGAGTTTCACACACCGACAGGGTCCTGCCTATGTGAGTTTGGCTGATGGCATGGATAGCCACTTCCATGATCCCCGAGCAACACCTGTGGTGCAACAGCAGCAGGCCATCCAGTCCACATGCCGGGCCCACATGCTACGCATGGAGGCCGACATCAGGGGCCGACGGGCAGATATGCAGTGTCTGCAGGCATCCCTGCTTGCAGAGGGTCAGGCACACAGGGAAGCCCTGAAGCATGAGTTGTTGGCCCACAGAGCTGCAATCCATGAGAAAGAGGCAGCCAGCAGAAGACTGTTCCGCCAGGAGATGTTATCATTGAGGCAGACAATCTCGGAGGAACTCTGTGCAACCCATGAGGTTGTGCATAGTAACTTCCAAGCCCTCAGTCTATTGGTGCATTCATCAGTGCCACATATGACAGCTGCTACTGAGTACCAGGCCAGCGCACTGCATGGTGATCCTTCAGAACCACATCCACCTTCAGAATCAATGCAGGTTGGGGGTGCCAGCACAGACATGCCTCCTTGTCCACCATAGCCATGCGGTCCATGAGCCCATGGCGGGAAATTTGTTTTCAATCTTTTATTTTGGCATTCACCCTTCCCCTACCCCCTCCTGGGTCAATCCCACCTTCCCCCGGTCCAGGATGGAGTTTTTTTTTTTTTTTTAATTGATACTTTTGTAGACCCGTGGCCCAGATGTTGGCATATTATTTTTGAGTTGCCCTTTCCAGGTTATATTTATTTTTTTATTTTTACCTTGAGATGTGCAGTTGCCATGATGTTTTCAGTAGTGAATATGCAGGCATGCATAGTGAGGTCAACTTGCATGTTTGCATGGTGGTGCACAGAATGGCATGTGCAGGTAACTATAGGTTCAGTGTATCCTGACACAATTCTGCTGTGTGAATGTTACTTCACTATGCCTGTTGTAATGTCTTCTCCCATGTTGTTTCAGTAATCCGTGATGTGGCAGTGACTGCTCTCCCGAGGAGAAACCCTGTACCCTTTGGTTTCCATGCTCCCCATGCCCTCCACCAGACACTGGCCATCCTGTCACTTATTTGCGACAGAGTTCCTGGTGAAGGTGATGCAGGATTCACACCATGCTGGCAAAGTCAGCGGGTAAGCATGAGCAGTGTCTTTGCATGCTGCCATGCCAGGATGTTTTTTTTTAAGTGGTACTCATGTCACTGTGTAACCTCCCTCGGTCAACTCATGCCCACAATTACTGTGGCATAGTGCATGTCATTGGCCATCTCCAGTCCAGTGTACTCCTTGATGTGTGTTTAACTTGGCCTTCCCTCTGACTGTCACGCTTTCTCCCTCTCTCTGTTGTGCTACGCTGCACTCATGGGCAGATCACAATCTATGTCCTGTCACCCTCTTGCACCCTGTGGTGCTTCTGCGGTGGGTGCTCTCTGTACATTTTCAGGATCCATTTATGTTTTGTCATGGATGTGCATGTTCTTTCTGTTGTTACTATGCATGTCATTGCACTTAGGGGATGCGTCTCCCGGTGGATTGCACTGTATGCAAGGCAGGTGGGTAATCTGTGTGAGAAAGTGAAGGGCATTTGCAGACACTTGTGTGGTGTTTGGATAGGAGTCTTGCACTGTGTGTGATCATTTTGGATTGACTTGTCTTGTGGGGCACCACTGCTACTTCATGCATGCATGTTTCACAGGGTGTGGTTCTGGTGATATGTCTGGGCATGGAGTTGTTTTAATCAATGATTGGGGTCACTGGTTTCATATTCAAAATTGTGGGCATTCCAACTGTGTGGGCCTTTCTTTGGTGGTTGGGAGTGGGTGGCAGGGCCGGCTGTTTGTGACCCATGACGGGTATTGATGGTTGTGCTGGTGTGTGTCTCATTGCCCTATGACCATGTGTACTGAGTGACACTTCACATGCCTTGCAATGTGTGTGGGGTAATGGTTCCATGGTATGTTTTGCCTCTCTTTCTTAGGGTTCCCCAATTCTGGTGTGCAGCCCCAGTTACGAGCCACAACCATGGAACCATTGATGCACATTTTTGGAATGCTATCTATTGAACCAGCACGTTATGTTGTGCAGTGTTTGTGTTTTCACATGCACATCCCATGCATTCTGCACCATGGTGTTTGCAGCTTCAAGTTGCCCGCAGCTTAATGCACAACTGGACCAATTGTATGCTTTCAAAATTAAGTCTGCATTGGTCTTGTAGTTTTACTCTGCATCCTACGTTTAGCATGGATTTTTCCTTGCTTGTTGTATCACATAGCTTTGTCTCATCTGCTTATATCTTCCATGGAAGGTGCCTCGGTGGCCGGTCTGACATCAGCCTCTGTGAATTGCTGTGTCAAACATGATCCTACCCATAGTACAAGAGGTGAGTATTTGTGTACTTACATTCTTGTGCTTTTCATCATGGGCTCATACGATTGTTTTCAGTGCACCGTCCCATTATTACGCAGTTGATGGCATGCCTTAGTCTTCCAGAGGTGTCCCTGCTTATTTGGTGGCTCAATTATCTGCATATGTGATGTCTTCTCATTTTCATGCAGAATATTGACTGATGTGTGCGTTGTGTATGTGCCATTGTCTTGTGAATGGAGATATGTGACATGCACATTTACTGCAAGTCATTCCGGGGGACAGGCAGTGTGGGGGTTGTTGTTGTTTGTCAGTGTGTGCATTTTGTGTGTTTGTTTTGCATGGAGTGTGTAGGTGTTGCTACATGTGTGATAGTACACATGTTGATGGTTGTCTTGTGAGTTGTTGTTTGCATGCATTGTATGTCACTGAGGGGGGCCCATGGGTCTTGAGTTTTTGGGTGCATGGATGTGTGAGCTGCACTCTGTTTCATTTTGTTCATTGTCTGCAGATCTTTCTATCATAGAATGATGGCTATTTCATGGTATGGAGTTTGACTGTCGATTGCATGCCAAGGGGACAGGTAAGCTTTGAATGTATCTTGATTGTAATGGAATGGCTACATTAGTTGATGCATGTCTGGATGTGGCCATTCTCGTGTGTCGCCCTCTTTGTCACAATTGTCAATTACCTCTTGTTAATTTTTGGTTTTGGGATGGGGTTTAGTGTGGTAATGTTGCAATATTGTGACGATGTGGATCGATACTGCACTGCTTTTCTACGCCCCACAATAGGGACATGTTTGTGTGCATCATGCACGTTCTAGGACATGTATGCATCAATATGCCATTGTGCTTGTTGTATTTTGTGTCCATGTTAATTTTTGAGGCTATCTATGGCTTGCAGCTCAGACATGTTTCACGATTTATCGCTGTTCACACATATGACAGGTGTGTTAGTTAGTCATATGGGATGTTTTGGGTGACAAAGGGGTGATTTCATTAGATGATTGGCATGGTAGTAGTGGTGTCCTCCCTCTTCAATGTGTTTCTTTGTGAAACACAAAATGAAATGACATGTCTTTTTAGGATGCACACACATTTGCACTTCAGGGTGGTTTTGTGGCTACAGTGGATTGGCCCCTTGTCATCATTGAATGGCACCTGGTATTTTGCGGGATCGTGCACACTCCACAGGGGGATGATTTTAGATGAAAAAACATTGCACAAGCTGGGTATGTGCAGCCATTCCACTTGCCCTTTGCCCAGGCATACCCAAGCAATGTTCCTGTGGGTGTGGATGGTGTGCCACCACCATGTATGTCCACTGGGACGCCATGCCGTGTTGCAACATTGTGCAGAACACATGCTGCCATAATGATCCTGCAGACTACTAGTGGTCAATTTAGCAACACACCAACAGAGTGATCAATGGAGCAGAAACGTGACTTGAGCACTTCGAATGTGTGCTCCACTATGCCCCAAGTCGCAATCTGGGCAGTGTTGTACCTTACCTTGGCAGGTGTGTTGGGGTTGCGTATGGGCATCATCATGTATGTGCTCAGAGGGTAGGCACTGTCCCCTGTAGAGATGGGGATGGTTGTCATTGTCATTTTTTGACAGTGTCTGTTGGTCTGTGTGCAACATGCATGCATGTGTATGGCCATTCATACTCACCAAAGAGCCATTTGTTGCCATGCTTCCCAGCTTCTAGGGCCCGGTGTAGTGGGACATCCTGAAGATGTAACTGTCATGTGTGCTACCAGGATAGTTGGCATACACTTCAGTAATAATGCCCTTGGCATAACACACAACCTGAACATTGATGGAGTGCCAATCTTTCCAGTTGTGGTAGATGTGCTCTGTTGCTCTACGTGGATGTAGAACAACATGGGTGCAATGAATGGCACCTAGCACTTTTCAGAAGTGCACCACCCCATTTAAATCCTGGACCACTGCTTGCTTTTCTGCCAGCGTTCTGGGCATATAGATCTGCCGGCGTCCAGAAGTATATGCAGTTATGATTGGCAACACCTGGTGTAAGCAGCAAGACTGTGTGGACTCGTTGATGCCACCTACTATGGCGGTGGTCCGCTGGAATGAGCCAGTGCCCAGAAAATGCAGAGCAGTGAGCACCTTTTGCAAGTGGCTCAGTACTTGGGAGCACATGGTGGATGATGTGAGGTCATCTTTCCACTCTGTGACCGGGGGACCCTATACCTGCCATAAACCTGGTCATCAGGCATCCCAAAAAGGCTGGACATTGGGTGGAAGAAACTGGCCCTGGCCATCCTCCTCCTCCTGCAGTGTGCCTGGATGATTGTTGCAATAAATGGTGCATTCATCGTGGCTGTACCCAGGCATTTGTTGAGTGTGCATGTTTTTTAAGCATTTGTTTGTGTGTGTGTTGACATTTATGCCTGCTATCGCACGGCGTAGATGTTTCTGGATTTGTTATGCTTGTTTTTGTGACCGGGCGTTCCCTGTTCAATTACATGAATACTTTTGTTTTGTGCGCATATGGGCTGTGCGATAGTTTGACGGTGGAACGTCCCTCTTAACGCCCACATTTTTGCTTGTTCTTCCTCCTTCCACGTGTTCCGCTGCCTTTTTAGGTGCCTGCGCTGGCCCGTCCAGCCTTTCTTTTGGAGTCTCGTGCAAGGCGTTAGTCGGGTTGCAGTGACGTGGTGGATCAGCCCAGAATCCTCACAAATCCCAGGTAAGCCCAGGCATTGTGTTCCATGAATCGACTTTCAGGGACTTGCACGCAATTTCACGCTCTGGTACCCTATTTTCAGTACAGATTATTCAATGAATTGGGCCCTTTGTCTCCCAAACGTAACAGTACATTCCCCTATAACATTCAGCTATTGACCATCTTCCCTAGATCTCTTTGATGGGGATTCCTCATCGCTGTACATCTTGAATCCATTGCATTATTTATAGACCACTGACCCTTTTCCAGGATATTGCAACTCTACATTTAGCCAGAACCATCATAAATTGTGCCATTCCATTCCGTGTTATATGAGTTTTTTTCCTGTGATCAATACCCATAAACATATCATTGAAGTGTGTTTAAAATTGCTACTCAGTAAGGCTTTGAGACGCTGCATTACCCATTCCCAGTACACAATTATGACCTGGCATTCATATGCCAAAAGCCTGAAGGATCCACCCTGAGCCATGGGCATACTTGTGAAATTGAGGGATTTATCATATCCGATTTTTGCTGGTGTTATATACACTCTGTGTAAATAATTACATTGTCTGAAACCTTGCATTTCGTGACATCTTCTTTACCTGTCTCCACATCTGTTTTTCCGAATATGCATATGTGAGAAAGTGGCCACTCGAGATGTCATATTTGGTCTTCCACTGATCAAACGTCATGAGCTTTCCTCTCTCAAAGAAATCCCCCAATACCTTACAGTTCCGTTTGTCCAGGGTAGCCAAACTTATGCTGCTCAATGCCGCCAAAATTCTCATATCGAAAACTAAACGGAGGATCTGTCCTATATAACCCTTTAACCTTCTGCTTTGTCAAAAATCTATTTCAAGCTTCCCGTACTATCTGACAAACTATTGTGGTACCTTTTCTGCTGTGGGGTTCCATTCCTTGTCTATTGTTGTGAGGTCCAGGGGACCTCCTGGGCCCCCGCTGGCAGGCACACGTACACACACACTCACACAAAGGAACCACGTGGGACGCATGTGGTCTGCTAAGGTCCCGGCGGCAACTGGCTACCGGGCCGTCTTTATTAGAACAGCGCATGCACGAGCCTCGTTATGGGCCGCGCATGCGTATACTGCGTAGCTCACTACGCAACACCCCTCCTTTTCCCCCAAACAAGAAACAACTGTAAACCTTAGTACACACAAATATAACTCGTAACTTCACAACCAGTTCTCACCCTGTTACGGGGCCGAGTCCATGATAAAATCCGCCCGTCCGACTTGGGTACCTTCTGGGCTCGTCTCTCGGTGACTCTGGGGCCTCGAGAGCTTCTGGCAGCCCCTCGTTCCTCGGTGATGGTACTTCCCCGGGTCCTGGTCCAGGTGCCTCAAGCAATGGAGGAGTGGGCACAGTTCCAAGCCTCTTGAAGTATGACACGTTTCGCGTGACGGTGCCCCTGGAATTGGCGTCGGTAATCATAGGCCCCTTGACATGGGTCACGCCCAGTGGCTGTGCTTCATACGGGAGAGACAACTTCACTTCCGGCCTCCGATTTCTAATCAGCACCGTGTCCCCCACTACAATCACCTTTTCCGGCAAGTTCCGGCGGGCACTCTCCCGCTCATTGTAGATGGCTCTCTCCACTCGTACCCGGTTGTTGTCAATTATTCTGGGACTGCGCCCTTCCACTTCGGGGATCAGTCCTCTAGGCGCCAGTTTGAAGAGGGCCTCTGCTGGCGCCACCCCGGTGGACTGGTGGGGAGTTGTGCGGTACTCGCGTAGAAATTCAAACAGGTTGCGGCGGAGCTCCTCTCCTTCATTGATCAATATCCGAAAGACTTTATTGAGAGTCCTCATAACCCGCTCCACCTCCCCATTGGCCCTGGGCCAGAGCGGGTGACCTTGCGGTGCTTGATCCCCCTTTCCTCACAGTACTGGGCGAATTGTTGCCCCTGGAACGGCAAGCCATTGTCCGAGCAGATCTCAGTGGGGACCCCGTGGGTGGCGAACATCTTAACCAGGGCCATAATAGTGTGGTCGCTGGCCGTGGATTCCACCAGCTCCACCTCAGGATAGCGTGGCCACTAGTCAATGACCGCAAGAAAGTACATTCCCCTGCCCATGGACCCGAAGCCCGCATGCATGGTCCCCCACTGTTGCTCGCTCCTTTCCATGTCCTGGATGGGAGGCCCCCTCTCCGCGGGACAAGCCACCTGGCATGGTATGCATGCATGCACAAAATTGTCCACCCTGCTCTCCAGGTCCGGGAACCACACCTTCAACCTTAGGCGTGCCTTCCTCTTTGCCGTCCCCTGGTGACCTTTGTGAGCAAGCTGCAGTACCTTCCCGACCAGTGCTCGCAGGATGATGATCTGGCACCCCCTCAGCAGAAGGCCGTCCTCAGCTACTGACAGTTTGTTACAGACCTTCCACAGAGCCTGGAGATCTTTACGTGCGCCACTCTCCCTTCTGGCATTGTTCGAGAGCACGTCACACCACTCCCCACTGTCCATGGCCTCCTTGATGACCAGAAACACCTCGTCCACATTCGACGCTTCTGCAATCTCTTGTGAACTACTTCGATGCAGTCCACAACCTTGTCGGCATCTCGAGGGTGCCCCGCCCCCGGGTGATGGGACAGATAGTCCGCGGGATTGTGAGTGCCTGGGTGATATTGCAACTTGACCCCATATTCCATGAGAGACAGCATCCACCTCTCGATCCGCAATGGGGGGTTGGATGAAGCACCAGCCATGATTGGAATCAGAGGCTTGTGGTCAGTTATCACAACCACGGGCTTCCCCAGAATGTAGATTCGGAAATGTTTGCAGCCCCACAGGATGGCCAGGGCCTTGTGCTCGATCTGCGCATAGCGTTTCTCCGTCTCCGTCAGCACCTTGCTTGCAGAGGCGATGGGACGCATGGTCCCCTGTGGGTCTGCCTGCATGAGCACCACCCCCAGGCTCACCGGGCTGGCGTCCACTACAATTTCAGACTCCTTGTCCGGATTGAAATAGGCCATGGTCTCCTGACCCGACAAAGCGCTCTTGATATCTGCAAACGCCCTCTGTTCTTTCGCCGTCCAGGCCCACGCCACGTCATTCCACGTCAGGGCCCTCAGCGGCTCCGACAGGGATGCCATATCGCGAATAAAACTCCACAATAGTTAACCATGCCGAGGAAACTCTGTATCTCAGCCGGGGACTCTGGCGGTGCCACCTCCCGAATGTTATTGTTATTGTTATTTTGTATTTATATAGCACCTTATATACCATTGGTATGGTCTAAAGGCGCTGGTAGGTTAAACGCCCTTGGGAACCGAAGTTCAGATCAGTAGAGAGAGTAGAGAGAGTCAAAAGGTGCGTGTGAGCACCGGGTATGTGTGCAGCTCGTGCGGTATCCGTGTAGTAGCTGCTTCTTAGCGGTAGGTGTGGTGGTTGAGAGATCAGGAGTATGTATTCGTTCTGGCAGGATTTATCCAGACCGGATGTGGCTGTGTTAGGCCTGAGGAGAACGCCTGGCTGGGGGGGGGGTGTAACCAGCAGTGTTTACTTAGAATGATGTGGAGTGAGCGGCGGATGTTGGTATGAGAACAGTTATACCGAATGGTGTCATAGTATCTCTGTGTTCTAGTTGAGTGGTGATGTAGAGGAGAGAGTAAGCGTGGTGGTGTGATATGATGAGTTATATGCTCTTTGAAATGTTCTCTGCATTCCAAACCATACTATATACGTCACGCAATTCTATGCGCTCCAGTCCCTTCCATGCATTCCTATCCACTCCATGCATCCCAGTTTGCTCCATACACTGCGGTCCGTTCCACGCACTCATGCATTCCGGCTCGCCCCACGCGCTCGAGTCCGTTCCGCGCTCTCCAGTCCGCATGTGTACTCCAGTCGGCCTCACGCATGCACTCTTGTCTGCCCCACGCATGCACTCTTGTCTGTCCCAAGCATGCATTCTTGTCTGCGTCACGCATGCACTCCTGTCTGTCCCACGCATGCACTCCTGTCTGCCCCACGCATGCACTCCTGCCTGCCCCACGCATGCACTCCTGTCACGCATGCACTCCTGTCTGTCCCATGCTCTACGCATTCGGCAGCTCTACGTATTCATCCATTCTACGCACTCATCAGTATTGGATGCAATCTGTGCTTGTTCGCTCTACGAACTCGTCTGCTCTACGCAACATGTCCGTTCGCTCCAGGCACTCGTTCGCTCCGGCATTCATCTGCTTTATGCCCTCACATGTACTATGCATTCACCTGTTTTACGCACTCATCCCCTCTATGCATTTATCCCCTCTATGCACTCATCCCTTCTACGCACTCATCCCTTCTACGCACTCATCCCGTCTACGCACTCATCCCCTCTACGCACTCATCCCCCCTACGCACTCATCCGCTCCCCGCACTCATCCGCTCCCCGCACTCATCCCCTCTACGCACTCATCCCCTCTATGCACTTATTCCCTCTACGCACTCATCCCCTCCCCGCATTCATCCGCTCCCTGCACTCATCTGATCCCCGCACTTATGCGCTTTAAGCACTCGTGCTTTACACACATTCAACAGCAATATCCTGTTCCATATATTCATCTCTACACTCATCTTTTCTATACCTTCATCCGTTCTGTTCACTCATCCTCACTGTACACTTGTCCACTCATCCGCTATAGCCACTCATCTGGTCTATCCACTCATCTGCTCTATCCACTCATCCGCTCTAACCACTCATCCGCTCTATCCACGCATCCGCTCTATCCACTCATCCACTCTATCCACTCATCCACTCTATCCACTCATCCGCTCTATCCACTCATCCGCTCTATACACTCATCCACTCTATACACTCATCCACTCCATACACTCGTTCAATCTATCCACTCATCCGCTCTATCCACTCGTCTGCTCTATCCACTCGTCCGCTCTATACACTCATTGGCTCTATACACTCATCGGCACTATACACTCATCGGCTCTATACACTCATTCGTTCTATACACTCATCTGCTCTGTACATTTGCCAGGTCTGTACATTCATCTGATCCAGTGATCTAAACATTCTCTGCACTTCCATATTCATCTGTTATCCACACTCAGGTGCTCTACATACTCATCCGCTCCACATACTCAACTGTTCTACACACTTTTCCGGTTTACGCTCATCCGTTCTGGACATTCATCTGGTTTATGCACTCCTGCGTTCTACTCGCTTCGCTCTATTTACACACTCATCCGTGCTACACGCTCATCCGTTCTACACTCCCAGCCTCTCTACACACTCATCCATTCAACATGTTCATCCATTCCATACACTCATCCGATCTACATATTCATTCGATTTCCACACTCATTCGAACTATATAGGTATCTGTTCTTCCACTCATGCTTTCTTCCACTCAGCGCATTCCTTTGTTCCACCTGTTTCATCCATTCTAACTAATTCATCCACGCCATTCACTTCGTTCACTCTGCACGCATTCTGTTCATTTCACGAGTTTAAATCTCTTTACTGTTTCCATGTGATTTACTCTTATTAACCGTTTCACTGCTTTGATCTACTTTATTCGTTTAATTCTGCTTGCCCTTCTAATTTATATTAGGGGTTGTTAGCTATTAGTTTCTCGCATCAGGTGGTTTGATGGTTTGGTGTACTTGAGTTGCTGTTGGTCTGTTTGGGTTAGTTTGGTACGGGTTGGTTTTAGGGGAAGAGCCAGGTTTTCAGCAGTTTGTGGAAAGACATTAAATCCTCAGTTAGGCGGATGTGGGGTGGGAGTGAGTTCCATAGCGTGGGCGCCAAGGCTGAGAATGATGATCCGCCTAACCTGATTGAGTTTGTCTTCGGTATGACTAGGAGACCGGCTGAGCTTGATATTAGGGTGCGTGGGGGGGTGGTAGGGTTTTAGCTTGTCTTGAAGATATTGAGGTCCGGTTTTATGCAGTGCTCGATGGGAGATGCACAAGGTTTTGAAAGTCACCCTTCGGGCTACTGGAAGCCAGTGCAGCGTTTTAGGGACTGGGGAGATGTGGTCTCTAGGGCCGAGTGCAAGTAGCAATTTGGCTGCCGCGTTTTGTGCCCTTTGGAGTTTGTTCAGTTGGTACGCGTGGACTCCGAGGTATAGGGGGTTTGCGTAGTCCAGTCTTGATATAACGATTGATTGGACCACGGAGAGTCAGTTGGGAAAGGAGAGATATGGAAAGATGCGCCTAAGGGTTTTAAATTGGTAGTGGCAGGACTTTGAGAGGTTGTTGACTTGGCGCGAGAGTGTTAGGTCAGAGTCAAGGGTGCATCCAAGATTTTTCATTGAGTTGGAGGTTGTCGGTGAGTTGCCCATGGCGCATGGCCAGGGTAGTGGGTGCGGAAGGAGTTTGGATTGCCACATACCATGATTTCCGTTTTGGAGGGGTTTAACAGGAGGTGGCTTTGGGTAATCCAGAGTTCTATGTCGAGGAGGCAGGAGGCCAGGTCAGGTCGGGAGTTGGGTTTTGAGTTCAGGACTTTTAGAATTAGTTGAGTGTCATCGGCGTAGTTGTAGCACAGGATGTTGTGCGAACGAATTATTGGTGGAAGGGTGATCAAGTAGAGATTGAACAGGAGGACGGATAGGCATGCTCCTTGTGGGACTCCTGTGTCGACTGGTCAGGCATGGGAGGTATAGGTGGAGAGTATCGTTATTTGGTACCGATCTTTGAGGAATTAAGCTATCCATTTAAGAGCGGTTCACCGAATTCCTTGGGAGTGGAGGCGGTCTTGGAGGATTGAGTGATTGATTGTGTCAAAGGCGGCGGATAGGTCAAGAAGGATTAGTGCTGCGCATCCTGCGGAGTCTGCCATCATTTTAAGGTCATCCCAAATTGAGGTTAGGGTGGTTTCAGTTCCGTGACGGGCTCTGAAACCTGATTGAGCGGGGTCTAGGAGATTGTTGGCATCGACAAAGGCATTTAGTTGGGAGCAGGCAGTTTGGTCAATGAGTTTGGCAAGGAATCTGGTGTTTGAGATGGGGCGGTATTTTTTGGGCTCGAGAGGGTTGAGCAAAGGTTTTTTAATTAGAGGTTTGACATGAACCGTTTTGAATGCGTCGGGAAGGATACCAGAGGAAAGGGAGGCATTTATGATGGATCTTGCTTGTTCTCCTGCGCAGGTGGAAACAAAAATTTCTTTGAGGGTTGTGGCTGGGCAAGGGTCCAGCAGCGAGCCAGATGGTTTGCGAGCAGATAGAAGTTTGAGAAATTGCTCAGGTGATATTGGACTAAATGACGTTGGTCGCGTAGTGGTCGCAGCTGGTGGGCCGGCCGGTATGGGGGGAGAATTGCTTGGTGGATGTAAGAGAGCCTGTTTGGTGGCTAGAGTATTTGTTCTTTCGAGAGCCGTGGTGTAAAAGTGGAGGGAGAGTGAGTCGCACAGTGATTGTGAGGGAGTCGGGACGGTCGTGTTGCAAGCCGGATTGGTGAATTCGGAGATGATTTTGTGGAGTTCTTTGCTTGGGTTTTTGCAGTTTAAGATTCGGGAGTTATAGTGGGCTTTTTTTGCTTTACGGATTTTGGCCTTATACTGATAAAGGTGTCGGGCCAAGGTGGCCCTGTTCTCCTGGGTTTTGTCTTTCTGCCATTTGCGTTCTAGGTATATATATATAGTTTTTTAGTGATCTTCAACTCTGGAGTGAACCATCTGGGCAAGAGGCCATGGCGGGTTGATGGTTTGCAAGAGGGTGTGAGCCGCATCAGAGATGCGTTGAGCCATGAGTCAAAGGCATGGGGGGTTAGTTATTTGTTGAGTTGGCAGGTAGGTGTTGGAGACTGTAGGAGTGCGTCATCTAGGTCAAGGACAATTATTAGTTTTTTCCAGCATTTGCATAGATTTGGAGGTTCAGATTCGAGTACGGGAAGGGGGTTGGGTGAGTGAATGGCGAACGAGAGAATGAAGTGATCGGACCAGAGGATAGGGGTGGGGGGCTTTAAATGAATCAGGGTGTTGGAGCTAAATATGGCTTCAAGAGTGTGTCCTTTATAGTGAGTTGGGACGTTTATGTGGGGTTGGAGGTTGATTGCGTCCAAACCGTCAACCAGAGAGAGTGTCATAGGGTTGGTGGGGATGTCGAGCCATATGTTGAAGTCTCCAAGAAGGGTGAGGTTGGGATGGTTTAGTTGAAGGGTGGCAATAGAGTCGCAGAGATTGTTTGCGAATTGTCTATCGTAGCCAGGGGGCCTGTAGATTATTAGGAAGCTGTGTGAGAGCGACGGGGAGAGCGATAGCCTAACAAGGAGAGATTTGCAGGAAGGAATGGAAGGTTGCTTGTCGATGATTGAGGCATGGAAGAGAGACTTGAAGACGAATGCTACTCCCCCTCCTCTGGAGGGACGGTTCAGTGGGATGAGGGAGTAGTCAGGGGGGAAGGCTTCATTAGCGATTGGGGCAAAGTCGTCAGAGAACCAAGTTTCGGTGATAAAAACCAGGTCTGGTTTGTCAGAGGCGAGGAGGTCAAAGATGGAGTGTCTGTTTTTTGCTACGGATCGGGCATTAAATAGGATGCAGTTCACATCGGCAGGCGAGGTTGGTCTCGGAGCTGGAGCGGAGGGTGGTGGTGGCGGAGAGAGTGGAGACTGGGGAGGGAGAGGGATGGGGGGTGATGCTCGATGGGAATAGTGGGCAAGCATAAAAATTGGCGGGCTTCGGGCGGGATTGGGTAGCTGCGTGTGTTAGGATGATCGGGTTTGGTTCGGGGGATTTGAACGTGGGGTGTGGGTGGTTAGGAGTTTCAGTTGCAGTTGTTGAGAAATCGAGAGAGAGGGGTTTTAGGAAGAGTGAAGCCACGGGGGAATGAGGTGATTACTTTCTCCGGGTCCGGCGAGATGCCTCCTTCGTGGAACACGAACCCGAAGAACTCTATCCGGTCCTTCAAAAACTCACACTTTTTCCGATGCAAGGTCAGTCCCAGGCTTTTGAGCCTGTCCAGTGCCCGCTCCAGTCACTTCAGATGTTCCGCCTCGGACTGTGCGAACACCAGAATGTCATCTGACATATTGATCACCCCTTTTAGTCCTGCCAGGCCCCCCCGGATAGCATTCTGGAAAACTTCCACCGCCGACGAGACACCGAAGCTGAGCCTCTTAAACTGATTCAGCCCCTCGTGAGTCATGAAAGTGGTGATATATCTCGACTCAGGGTGAAGTTCCAGTTGGTGGTAGCCAGACCTCAGGTCCAGCTTGGAAAAGATCTTCGCTCCTTGCAGCTCGCCGACAATGTCATCCAGCGTGGGTGTGAGATGGCGCTCCCTCTTGATGGCAAGGTTGGGCATCCTCATGTCCATGCAGATGCGGACGGCACCCGGCTGTTTGGGTTTGGGGGCAACAATAATTGGGGAGACCCACTGGGTCGGGCCCTCAACCCTCTCAATAATGTCCAAGTCGACCAGTGACTGAAGCTCCTTCTCCACCTGGGCCCTCAGGTGGAAAGGTATCCTCCGGTGTTTTAGGGCCGTCGGTCTCACCAACCCATCAATGTGGAGCCTGATAGGGTCCCCCTTCATTTTTCCGACCCCTTGGAAGACGCTGTCGAACCGCTGCAGGAGGCGGTCAATGTCTGTGTGATAGACAGCCAGTGTGAAATGTACAATGTAGCGTCTCCACTGAATGAATATATCTGGGCCTTGGACTCCGTCAGCTCGGGAGGACCTGGGAGTGCCTCATAGTGCTCCGCTGCTAGCACACAGACCGACGCACCAGCGTCTATCAGGACGGGAGTGGGCACCTCCCAAATGTTAACGTTGCACGTTGGTTGCCTGTAACCTCTGGAGCAGGCGGCGATGCTCGAGATGAAGAAGATTTCCTCCTCCTCTTCTTCCTCCTCGGCTATGTCCAAATCCTGCATGCCCTGCTCAATTGCCGACACTCCCCTCACTCTACGGGCATTGCTCCCGTCAACTTTCGCTGGTCCTCTCGACGCCATCACAGGGGTGGAGGCCCTGCATACCCTTGCGTAGTGCCCGGGCATGCCACACCGGCCACAGACCCTCGCCCTCGTCGGGCACTCTCCCACATGCGGCAGGTCATACCCGCAATATGGGCATGACTGCGGAGTACCAGCCGCAGAGGGACTGTCCATTCTCCTGGGTGTCCATCACACTCTTCCTGGGGCCGCACGGCCGATGGCAAACGCATCTTCGCCCTTCCCAGGGTGCATAGCAGCATCCATTTTTGCCCGTCTGGACTCTGCCAACTCATAAGCTCTTCCTGTGTCAAGGATCTGTTGCAGCGTCAGGCCCGGCTCCCGTAGCACCTGCCGTCTCAGCTTCCTTGAGCTACACCCTTGCAGTAGCTGGTTGCGCACCATCTCCTCCTCATTCACCCACCTGCAGGTACTTGTGAGTTGTCTCAGTCGTGCACAGAACTGGTCCAGTGACTCTTCCCCTTGCTGCTTTTCCGCACACATAACAAATCTGTCGAAGTCGACATTCACCATCGGGAGAAAATGGTGTTGGAGGGCTTGTTTCACAGCATCGTACGTGACCACCTGCAGGTTAAGAGAGTCATAGATCCTGTAGACCTCTGTGCCCGCAGAGCACACCATGGTAGCAACTTTGGCATCATCATCCGTGTCCCCTGCTGCCCTGAAGAACATTTCCAACTTCTTAACCCATAGAAGCCACTTCGGCCCCAGCTTGGATGGTGGGCCAGTGGTGTCAAATTCAGGCATCGGAGCAAGAGTGCTGTGCATCCTACATGGGACTGGTGCAGGGGCTTCCTCTCCTCACCCTCCTCACCCATGGTGGCAACTGGGGATGGGTACTCACAGTCAGATGGCCCTTGGGCACAAACCCTCGCAGTCCAGCCTCAGGATTGGTCTTGCAGAACCCCAGCAATGGATGATGGCTCTGTCAGCTGTCTCAAGTGGCCTCCAGGGTGTTGTCCACCTTAATTCCCTTTTTTATTTTTGGATCCACGGCCCCTCAGGTGAAAAGGGCCATGGAGTGTCCAAAAATTGATCTTTTATGAAAGGGGATCACAGCCGGAGCACGAGCACCCTCCTGGGCCGCAACCGCTGCAATCCGTTACTCAGACAAGATGGCCGCAGGCCATGTGCGTGTGTTCATGATGGCACGGAGAAAGCACTTTCTCCGATTCACTCAGAGCAGTGATCTCTCTCTCCTGCCATCGCTCCTCAGCGCCAGTGTTGTGAGGTGCAGGGGACCTCCGGGGCCCTTGCTAGCAGGCACACGTGCAAACACACACTCACACGAAGGAACCACACAGGACGCGTGTTGTCTGCTCAGGTCCCGGCGGCAACTGGCTACCGGGCCATCTTTATTAGAACAGCGTATGCGCGAGCCTCGTTATGGGCCACACATGCGTATACTGCATAGCTCACTACGCAACATCTATGACCTGGGACACCAACCAGCAACCTGGTAATTTCACCATTCCGAGGATGCATTCCATAGGGCTTTAGATTGCAGCTGCCACGAAAAACAGTATAACTCGAAATCAGGTATGTTAAGTCCCCCCATTTCATATTTACGTCATAGTGTGCCAATGGCTACCATGCACCTCTCTGTATTGCACACCAATTCACCTAGCTTCTCATGAAGCATTTTGAAAAAAAGCTCTCTTTACGATTTAAGGAATATTTGTAAATAAATATATCAATCTAGGAAGAAACATCATCTTACAGAATGCCAACCTCCTCATTAATAATAGGGCCAGCGTTTTTCAGAAATGTACAGCATCCCCGTTTACCCATTTACCCATTTCTGAATATACATCCGAAAATATCTGCACAAGGGTTCCAATGCCATTGGAATTAAAATGGATGACACTGGGCAGCCCTGTCTCGTGCTCCTTTCTAACACCTATCATGGAGAGACCCAGTCCCCCGTATTCACTCATGCGATCAGGCCCGTATATAGCAGCTTCAGCCATTACATAATTCCTACCCTGAACCCAAATGCCTATAACATTCTAAATAACCACAGCCATTCCAATGAATTGAAAGCGTTTACTGGATCTAATGAGGTGAGCGCCATTTCCTCTGTGGATCCTTTCACTTGATCCATGACATGATGTATGATATGATATGGCATTTATAACGCTCCCATACACAAGTGTTTCAGGGCACGACGAGGCAAGGGAGGGGGAACAGAGGGAAGACGGACAGCGACCCTACTAGGCCATTCAGATCGTGCAAGTGCGGGGTAAGGGGGAAAGTTGGAGGGAGAGGGGGAAGGGGAAGTATAGTACATGGGATAAAGAATAATAACAATAAGTAAAGTACGACCAGCTGGTGGCAAGTGCAAGGGTAAGTGCAGACATCGGGTATCAAGTGCTGGTATTGGGACTGTAGGGATACAGAGACAGTCACAAGTGTGAGGGGCTCCCAGGAAGGAAGTGCAGGTGTGCGACTGATGGTGGAGGAGACCTAGGCCTGAGAACACAGGGTGGCCAGGTAACCAGTGCAGGTTTAGCCAGGGATTCACCAAGGGAGAGGAGGAGAAAAAGCAGAAGAAAAGAGAAAGGTTTTGAGTTGCTTCCGGAACCATAGATGGGTCTCCTCAAGTTTCAGTGAGGCAGGGAGGCTGTTCCAGAGGGATGCCCAGCCGAAGGTAGAGATCTACCACCAACTTGTTGCTTGGAGTGGCGACTGAGGCAGTTGGAGGCGGATGAGCGAAGAGCTTGAGAAGGAAGATACTTAGGAAGAGAGGGTTGAAGGTATTGATGCCCCATGCCACAAAAGGCCTTGTGGACATTGCAGAGGGTTTTGAACTTAATCCTCGCAGCCACTGGGAGCCAGTGCCGAGATTTCAGTCCTGGAGAGATACGATCCCTGGGCTTGATGCCAAGGACAAGTCTCGCAGTCCTGTTCTGGATAAGTTGCAGAGGGCAGAGAGTAGAGGCAGGCAGATTCAGAAAGAAGCTGTTGCAATATTCCAGCCTAGAGAGAACCAGTGCTCTGGAGACAGTGAGCTTCTGGGGGAAGAAAAGGAAAGGAAGAATACCTCTGAGGAGGTGCAGCTGGTTGTGTGACTTCTTAGAGACTTCAGAGCTGTAAGGAGAGAAGGAGAGTGTGGAGTCGAAGATGACCCCAAGGTTTTTAGCCTCACAGCTCACAGGTTGGAGAAGGAAGAGGGCCAAGAGAGGCTGGCCAGAAAGTGACAGGAAAGGAGGAACTGGGTGTGCTGATGAGGAGAATCTCAGTCTTACTGGCATTAAGGGAGAGGTCATTGGCAGCAGACCACTCCTGGATGGCGGACAGACAGTCAGAGATGAGAGAGTGAAATGAGGTGGCTGAGGGTAGCCTGAAAATGATCTGGGTGTCATCAGCATAGCCCTGGAAGTTAGGGCAGAGCACATCAATGCAGTGAGCAAGAAGTGCCAGGTATTGGTTGAACAGCCAGGGAAAGAGGTTAGACCCCTGGGAAACAGCACAGGTAGAGATAGAGAGAGAGGAGAGGAAGGACCCAAGTTGAACCTGTGATAGGAAAGAGGTCAGCCACACCAGGGCCTGAACAGTGATCCCCAGGTTATCACAGAGGCGATTGGGCAGGATGGCATGGTTGACCATATCAAAGGCAGAAGAAAGATCAAGTAAGATGAGGACACAAGGGCCGTTGGCATCAAGGTTGGAGAGCGGAGGTCTTCACAGATCTTCAGGAGAACAGTTTCCATGCTTCTGGCAGCTCTGAAGCCAGACTGATGGTCATGGAGGCAACCAACAGATTCAGTGTGGAGATTAAGCTGGGAGATAGCCAGCTTATCCAGGAGTTTGCCAAGGAAAGGAGTGATGGAGAGTGGGCGATAGTGGGCCGGGCAGGACGGGTCGGCAGAGGGTTTCTTAAGGAGAGAGTGCACAAGGGAGTGCTTCAAGGAGAAGGGAAGTCTCCAGTGGCGAAGGAATGGTTGCAGAAGTCGGCCAGGCCAGGAGCCAGGGAGTCGATGTGGTCCTTGATGGTTAATGTAATCGCAGCAGATTCATGGTAGCACTGAGCCCCCTCCACATCTCCACATCGGTCTGGATGTATTAATCCCTGTGCTATTCCAGACAATTTTATCAGCTGCATCTTTCCCTGAATCTTATTGTCTACATTTAAAAGTGATATGGGCCTATAGGAAGAACAATGGGTCGAATCTTTGTCTTTTTTTGAAGTACTGTAATAATCACCTCCCTCATTATTTCTGGCAAGCTACCTTTCTCAAACGCAGTGTCATAAAACCTTTTTAATTGTGGTACAAGGATATTGGTGCAACTTCAATAGAATATGACTGTACACTTGTTATTCCCTGGTGCTTTGTTATTTTGCCTGTATGTAATAGAATGCAGGATTTCCCATTCCCCTATTGGTCCTTCCAACCCTCTGTTTCTCAATAAGTACCCTCCTGAACACTTCATTTATCCCTTGCTGGAACATTACCACATTACACTCCTGATTTTGAAAAACTGGCTAATCGTAGACCTAGGATGTTATTGCCTTATAAGTCATGCCAGAAGATGGCCAGCTTTAGCCTCTTCTCCATGTATCTGAACTATATATTGACTATGCTCAAACCTGCTTAGGGATTCCCATATTTCCTGGTAAGATCTTAGGGCCTCTGCTAAATCTTCCCCCACACAGGTCTCTTTTTCTAACTCCCCCTCCAAGTTCTGAAGCGAGTTTTTGATCTCTTCCAAGGGGTTGCTCAAGCCTTCCTAACCCCAATCATATTTGGCATACAGAACCCCATCATGGTCACCATAAACACCTCCCCTGCACCCTTATATCTCCCACTGAACCCTCATTTGTTTAAAAGAATGGGGAAATATCCTCTTGCAATATTGTGCGAAAAGCTACATCTTCCAAGACCTCACCCCAAGTCTCCACAGTAAAATGGCCAGCCTCCATAGTGGTCCCAGACAAACTATTATCAGTGGGGAATGATCCAATATGACCCCCCTAAATATATTGCATTTGCAAACTAATGAAAATGTTCTCTCCCAATCAAAATGTAATCTAAATAGGAATATGAATCAGGAACCCTAGAGTAATATGAATAGCCTTTGTCCTGTTCATGAAATTCCTTCCATAGATCTACCAGATCAAGGTCTGTGATGACCCGACGTAGTGAAGATGATGCTTGCTGCTTAGATGGACCTGGTCCCACAGTCCGATCCTTCTCTTGATTTAGAAAGCAATTAAAGTCTGCTCCTCATGTAAACAAACAAGACCTATAATGTTCCAGTAATCCCATAACTGATATAAAATAATCTGTATCATCCATATTGTGAGCATATGAATTCATCACACACACATCTCTCTCTTTACGTTTCCCGACCAATGCAATGGTCCAACCATCAGCATCTCCAATTATGTTCTCAAACGTAATGGGTACACTCCGAGCCAGCTATATCAGCATTCCTCTAGCAAAGGAAGAATAAGAGGAGCTAAATGCTCTGCTCCACTCCGATTTAACTTCCATACCTTTTAAATCGTTTGTCTGTAAGTGCGTCTCTTGGACACTATGCTATTTCAAAAACCTCCCAACATACCATCTTTTTCCACTCTTGACCAATTCCACGTTCCTACTTTTGAATGACAACCCCTCATATATTCAATGTACCTGTGCCATCTTTTTTCTTTTTTTATGTGTATGGGTTACAAAAAATCTTTACAAAGACTAAATAAACACAGAGATAAAAACAGTTGTACAAAGTTCAATAATAGATCAAAAATGCAATTCATTAATGGATAAAACATTCAATTAATTATACTCATAAGATAGTAGAACTGATCAAAATCTTAACAAGATTAAACAAAGGAAGTGTTTTACCCTTAAAAAAGGAAAATAATAATTCAAGCCTTAAAATATTCCTAAAACCTCATACGAATAAACAAAGTACAAAACATTAAATAGAATTGTTCAGGTAGAGTGATTTTAAAAAAGGAAGACAGGGCCAACCCATCTGAAGTAAGCTCATTGCATAAACATTCTTGCCATACATTTAATCATTACACCATTCAATATCTGTAAACAACTTCCACAGATAGGTCATTTTCTGGAAGTGTACTGCACTGCAGTTTATTACCAGATGTTTAATAATTTCAGCTGAATCCCTATTCATGCAAAATCTACAGAACCCCTCCCCCCCCCAGTGTAATCATTCCCCTTCTCAATAGAACTTCCCTTGTTGGTAACAGGTTCCAACGGAATCACATAAGAATTGATCTGTAGTAATGATTGGCCAAGTGAAGCAGAAACAGCAAGAAAGTCCCTCTTTTTTATGCTCAGGAGCAAGATGGCTCATAGAACAGTATCCATGGAAAAAAGGTTGATTGAATGGACCCAATCTCTGTCATAAAGAGAAAGTTTGACCTTATCTGGGTTACAGAGCATAGTCTCAATGCCCATATTCAATTCACCCAATAGTTTCAACAGGTCAGTCTTAAGTGCCTGGCAAAATTAAAACCCCAACCCTTCAAGCAATTGTTATCCCTACAGATTTTCATTTCTTGATACAGGGAATCGGGGATTAGGAAAATGAGGTTACCAAACAGGGATAGAAGTCTCCATTGAACATGAGAACGCAGGGAAGAAGACCTAACTCCAATCTTATTGCAGCAATCCGAACTGTGTTAGGTATCTTTAAGACTCAACACCCCATAGATGCATTTAAAGTGTCTAACCATTTTGTGGTGGAGTTCAAATAAAGTTCAATTCCATTTATAAATTTGGAAACAATTTTCACTCAAAGAAATGAAGTGCAGGTTTGATGGCAAAGCAACCACATTTACGGTCAATCTTTACCAATGGTTAGAGCACTTGCATTTTAGACTAATATCTCATGGCGACTCCACAGGGATGGCTGGGCTGAGATGTAAAAGCCCAAATAGGTTACACTCAAAGAAGGTTTAAGGATAGTGTTTTCGAATGACCATGCCTGCCCGCCGCACTTCCTGTTCTTTGACATGGAGTGGATTGTAGTCTTTGTAGGATTCTCTCCACCCCACAGGTCAAGCCAACTCTAGCACTGCCACCTACCTTCTCGGTAATCTGACCCATGAAGCGGGTGTCAGCTGAGGCTTTTGCGGGAATTTCTCACCCCATCCCTCTTTGGCTGACTCACACCCTGACACAGCCCTTTCCATGCTCCACTCTGCTATATCTGATATTCCTGATGTTCTTGCCCCTGTCAAGAGGATCCACTTGAAGCTCAAAGCCAAGTGCAATTCCTTGTATGAGTCAGACCTAAACACCCTTAAACGCAAGTGCAGTGTGACTGAGAAGAAATGGTGTGCTTCCTGTACATCCTTTGAGAAACTGGCCTGCTCCAAATGCAACATTGTCTCTCTGTCCGCACCAAGAAGAGAGCCCTCATCCAAGCCTGCGTCTCTGTGGCATCCAACAACTTGGCCAAACTACTTAAAATCTGCAAGGAGCTGACCAATGCTGCTGCAGTCTCTACCTTGCATCTGACCTCCCAGGCCCTCTGCACGGGCCTGGCTTCTCATTTCATCTCTAAAACTCAGGTTATCCTTCTCTCTCTCTTTTCCTCTCCTCCTCCTACCTCTACTCCCCTCTCTTCCTCTGGCCCTCTGTGGCCACCTCTCCTCTTTCCTTCTCTTCTATCCCCTGTTCTCCCCAGACAAGGTTTCTAGACAAGGCTGATCTATGAAAGTCTTGTCAAAACAGGTTCTCCCCTGTTCCTCTAAAACCATCAAGCACCACGTTGAGGTCCTAGCTCCTGCTTCGGCTGACTTCTACAACCACTTCTTCACCACTGGAGTCTTCCCTTCCCCCCTGACGCACTCCCTTGTGCACCCTCTGTTTAAGAAACCATCAGCTGACCCCTCCTGCCATGCTAACTACCGCCCAATATCCATCACTCTTTTCCTGGGCAAACTCCTGGCAAAGCTGGCCATCTCCCTGCTTGATCTTCACACTGAATTGGTTGGCTGTTTCCATGACCATCGGTCTGGCTTCAGAGCTGCCAGAAGCACATAAACTGCTCTCCTGAACATCTGTGAAGACCTGCTCTCCAATCTTGACTCCAATACCCCTGTTTCCTCATATTACTTGATCTCTATTCTGACTTTGCATGGTCAACTATGCCATCCTGCTCAACCGTCTCTGTGATAACCTGGGTATCACCGATCAGGCGCTGGCTTGGCTGACCTCTTTCCTCTCCGATGGACCCGCCCAGGTTCAACTTGGGTTCTTCCTCTCCTCTATCTCTATCTCTACTTGTGGTGTTTCCCAGGGGTCTAACCTCGCTCCCTGGCTGTTCAACCAATGCCTGGCACTTCTTGCCCACCGCATTGCCGCTCTCTGCCACAACTTTCAGTGCCATGCAGACAACACTCAGCTCATTTTCAGGCTCCCTTCCGGTACTTCTTCTGCTTCTGTCATCTCTAACTGTCTGTCTGCTATCCAGGAGTGGTGGGCCAACAATGATCTCTGTCTTAATGCCAGTTAGACTGAGATTCTCCTCATCAGCACACCTGCTCCCTCCTTTCCTGTCGCTCTCTGGTACAATTCCTTCTCCCATCTGTCAGGCTAAAAACCTCAGGGTCATCTTCGACTAAACTCTCTCCTTCTCTACTCACATCTCTGACATCTCACACGACCAGCTGCACCTCCTCAGAGGTATTCCCCCTTACCTCTCCTTTCACCTGAAGCTCACTGTATCCAGAGCTCTGGTTCTCTCTAGGATCGACTTCTGCAACAACCTCTGTCTAAATCTGCCTGCTTCTACTCTCCGCCCTCTGCTACTCATCAAGAACAGGACTTAGAAACTTGTCCTTGGCCTCAAGCCCAGGGATGGTATCTCTCCAGGACTGAAATCTTTGCACTGGCTCCCAGTGGCTGCATGGATTAAGTTCAAAACCCTCTGCATTTTCCACAAGGACTTCTGGGGCCTGGGGCCTCAAGACCACCAACTCTTCCTTCCTAAATATCTTCCTTCTCGAGTTCTTTGCTCATCCGCCTCCAACTCCCTGAGGGTCAGTCACTTCTCCAAGTAACGAGTTGGTGGTAGATCTCTTTCTTCGGATTGGGCCACCCTCTGGATTAGTCTCCCTGACTCCCTGAAACTTGAGGAGAACCATCACTGGTTCCAGAAGCACCTCAAGACCTCTTGCTTTCTCTCTTCTTCTCCCCTGCTGAATTCCTGACTGAAACTGCACTGGTCACCTGGCTACCCTCTGATCTTGGGCCCAGGTCCCCTCCCTCACCAGCTGCACACCTGCACTGACTGCCGGGCATCTCCTGCACTTGGGTGCTAGTTCTGTATCCCAACAGTTCCAACCAGCTCTTGGCACTTGATGTCTGCACTTACCCCTGCACTTGCCACTAGCTGGGTGTACTTTTACCTACTTTATTTATTCTGTTTTTAATTATTCTATTTATTCTGTTTTTAATTATTCTATTTATTCTGTTTTTATTTATTCTATTTATTTTTTGCTGATGATTCTATTTATTTCACTGCCCCTCCCCCTACCTGCACTTTCCATTTCCCCCCTCCCTTGCTCTTGCACAATCTCAATTTCACCTGGCCTAATAAGATCGTTGTCTCTGTCTACCCTCTGTTTCCCCCTCCCTTGCCTTGTCGCGCTTCAGAACACTTGTGTTTAGGCGTGTTATAAATGTCATCTCACATCATATCATTCATTTAGAACCCATTTCCTTTGGCATTACCTAATTTTGCTGGAATAAAAGAAGCAGGGGACAAATGTTAATTCATGTCTTAAGCATAGAGGTTGAAGATGCAAGGTGCAAAAGCACCCCAGCCTCAAAGCTGATTTGGAACCGATTCTTCTATTTGAGAGGCCTGCATTATTCAGAAAAACCCTTATACCAGATTTCTCATACAACCTCATCATGAGATTATATAAAGCAGGTGGGAATGCCATGCATCTAGTTTCTGCCACATCTTCTATGGTCCGCTCTATCTACGGCCACTGAGAGGTCTATTGAAGCCACATACCTGCAGCGAGATGAGTCAGCCCACGCCAATTTCTGGATAGCTCTAAGGGACGATCTGTTAATATTGGTTGAGTGGCCCTTTCTAAAACCCCTCTGAATTTGTTTTAATCTATGGACGGAAAGAACCCATGCTTCCAAGTGCTTGAGTAAGTGGGACGTGAACATCTTACTTTCCACGTCAATCAGGTTCGATCCTCAGCGCCATCTTAAAGTTAGGAACCACATGGGCAGTTTCCCACGATTTTGGAAAAATGCCTAGATTATCAACGCTCCGAAATACAGTGAAAGCTTTTGCCCAGTTGACTGGGTCTGCTTTTAATGTATTGTTCATTAAATCATTCAGTCCAAGGGACCTCAATGTTTTCCAGCTTTTAATAATTTCCAAAACCCCTTCCACTTCAATTAGAATTGACCACTGCGAAACTGAGCGAAGTTCCTTTTTCCTCAGCGCATACAGAACTTCAGTTTGTCCTGAGTATTCAACAGTGTTCAGAACGTTCTCATATCCTTGATGATAAGAACTTGGAGCATGGACTCTGCGATTATTTGCAATAATGCTGCACCCCGGGACATACAAATATTCTCATACCTTTGCTTTACAAATTTACATTTAAGGAGCTGACCGTCCCTAGAGTCATTTGAGCATTTCATTGCCCTTTTGGAACACCTCATAGTTGGCTTTACAGCGGTAACTGCTCGTCATAGACATGTAAATGTTTGTTCACTGTATTCCAGGTCTTGGAATTTAGTTTACTTAACACTTTTTCCATCAACCCTGACATAAATGAATAAAAATGCACTGCATTAATAACGTCCATCTTTCACTCTAAATTTTTGTTTCTCATTACCCAATCAAAGTTTGCATTAACAATTATAATGTTATGGGATGACCAACAAATCAAATTCTCTCTGGCATTTACTATCAAATTCTTAGGGCACATGTTCAGGCTTACTTTAAAATTGGCTTTTTACATACTGTGGTCACTCCAGGGATTTTTCAATATCTGAAAATCAGAACAATATTCAAGGAGTAATTGGTCCACAACGATGTAATCCAAAGTAGACTACCCGTACCCTCTATGTCAGGTTGACTGATGAGCACTGCCATGCCACATCCTATCGTTCAGCAAGTGTAACCCAATGGAATCCATACCTAATAACCACTTCTTGCCTGCTTGAGATTTAAAAGCTGTGGCCACCATGTCAGATGAAATTTCCCAAGGGTCGCAATCAGATTCTGGCATAAAACAGTTGGCATTGAGGTCGCCTGCAAGACTAACTTAACCTTAACCTTTCTGCACCCGAGTCTGCCAATCTACTATATCTTCCAATATTTCTCATGAAAATTCATCCAAAGTACTCACCCCTTTATGCCAATACATTTTTAGCAGCCAAAGCTGAAAGGAGTATTCCTGACGGTACACTGCATAATTTAGCCCTTGTCCTAATGGCTACAATTAAACCGCTGCCGATCTCCCCCCACAACTAGGTGTCGTAGACTTAAAGAAGACCTGGAATCCATGCAGTGTCGGTGTAGAGGTGAACCAGGTTTCTTGGAGGAACACACAGTTGGAGTCTCTAATTAGAGATAGTGCATCAATGTCTGACATCAGATGTGCACTCCCCCTTGAGCTCTAAGACAATAATTTTAACTCTTCAAATTAGCTGGCTAAGTAACGTACCTCTACTCCTACATCTCAAATTCAGAGTAATGTATCAACTTTTGGATTCAAGTACGTAGTCCCCCCTTAAGTGCCCAGATAAATTATTGGACTTTTCAGTATAACAAGTCAAGACACTGAGCTCTTTACCCTTGATGCGTCTTTTGTGCTAGATGGAACTACAAAAACAATCTCAAACCAAATAATCAAACAGACTCACATAATATGGCAAAGTACTGCTTTAATGTTAATTTAATAACTTAGGATGAACTGTCAAATACCGGACTGATGCAGGCACACTCATGCAGAAGCTTTATTACATAAAGGTTGTGAGGGGAAATAGAGCCCCTGAATGCCACAAATAAAAAGGCCAGCACAGAAATGGTGATGTCAGACATGAGACCTATTGAAGTAAAAACAGGCCCAAAATCTCAAAGGAAAGAAAGTGGGCTTAAATCTCAAGTGCATATATATGGACAGTGCATTTCAGCAAGGAAAATAAACATATGTGGCTGACAATGCTGTTTTACTAAATCCATGGAGAGCTGCACTTTTACTTAAAGGGACATAGTAGCATGTACAATATACTTATGCTACATGAGAATGTGATCTCACAATCATAATTGAAATCAAGCTTCTTGAATTTATAAGAAATAAAGTAACTACCTTTTTGTTTGTCCTCATCCAAATGACAGTATGCAGAGAAAAATGCCTACTAGATTTTCAGAGTTTGAACATGGTTTTCTCATACAACTGCCCTATACATATGGACAATCCAAAAGTGATACTCATGTCTTTTGCAACTGTGAGATTAAAGAAGTACATTACACATAGATATAAATCCCGGGTGCCTTGTAAAATGTCATATAAAATGCACTGTGTGTGTGTTTAAAAGCCATTTCTTGCAGAATTTGACATGCAGCTGGTCATTTCTCCTGGAGATGAAATTTAACCGTTGAGATCTTTCCTCTGCTGTTCTTGGAGATGTAGGTCTTGTCAACAATCAATCAGGACCATTGCTTAAAAATGTAGAAAGAAATAATCTGCCTAGCTTTAAACCACCGTGGAAACAGATAAAGCCATGCCTGTTCTTTCAGCAGAAGTGACCTTGAGGCCACAACTCCCATAAAATGTCCATTGGAGTTGCAGCCTGGACCATTAAAGGCCATAAAGGGAGAGGAAAAGATAAACATGAGCCAGCCTCTGGCTGATAATATGCTTCAGGGGAAATGAAACTGAAAGTGAAAAAAGAAAAAAAAAACTGGAGTTCAGTTAATGGAAAAATGCATATTATTACATAAAAAGGGCACTGTATATGCCACAACTGTCATTCCAGACTTGTACTACAGGTGATAGTAACCCTCTTTGAACCATGCTAAAACAGTGTTTGTGTGATAAGCATAACTAAAGTTATGAATGAAATTTTGATTTGGGACTTCCCTTGATTCTGAGAGATTTGAAAGTTCGTGTGAGGGTGAAGGATAACATTAACATGGGAACTATGAAGTGGCATATTTTTCACTGATACGGCTCCTGAGTAAATGAAGAAAAGGTGTATCTCTGCATAGAAGGGGTGTGCCAACTTCAGATTAGCATGATCTGATTTGCCTTAAAATGTAGTTCAAATATATATAAACATGTAAAGATTTGAAAAATGAGGGTACTTGACTTCTTGGTAGATTTTCAGAGTCTAAACAGGCCAAGCCCACATGTCAGTTTGGGATGACAAAGCTTTCTCCTTCCAAAGCTTTCCTAACTCACACCCCCCATCTACTTGTCCTATTAGCACACAGTTGGGAGGTGGGTAGAGATAACCAAACAATCCCTTTTGCGGGAATCATGACAAATTTGTGATGTCATTTGCCCTATAATAGACCAGTTTACATTTCAACTGGGCTTTTCTCCACTTATTCTGGGAGGTTACCTGTTGCTGAACTCTTGTGAGAAACATCAAAGCAGAGAGGCTCCAAATCTTGCATTGGAGACAGGGACCAGGAGACATAGAAGCTGACTGGGAGACCTCGGAGGAGCCAGAGGGCATTATCCTGGACGGACACCCTTGCTGTCCCAGCGGTGCCCTGTTGTTCTCTGATGCTCATTACAAAGCCTCTCCTAAGTACAGCTATCCCTAAAGCCATACATTGTGTAGGCCCTGCATTTTCAAGCATTGTTTTAGTTATCTCTACATAGCAAAATATCCTGTTTGTCTGTTTAGATCCTTAGCATATTTAATTAAAGTAAATCAATGAATTCCGCTGTAGAAACCACGGGATGTGTTCTGTTGGCATTCAAAACTAACAAATTCTTCCCAGTGTGTTTTGAGCCAGTATAGATGTAAAGATTTGCCTAACAAATGTATCCCAAAACCCTTTTTCCACGTGAGTGTGCAGGGTGCAAAATGAAATTGCCCCTTTGTTCCCATTGTGCTCTGACCCAAACCATAAAGTTCTGCCTTTTCTTTTTAGGTGTGGTAAAGCAACCTGTTCCCATTTCTTTTGTTTCCCTCATATTGCATCTGTGGTAATATGTATTTATCAGAATCCCAAAACCATTTTCCAATTGTGTTCCCACTCTCTGTCACTGGTCTTCAATTTCAGAGGGCTCAAGTCTAATTGATGTTTGGAGGGTGGGGTTGCTGGGAGAAAAAGTATTTTTTTTTCTGTATTGGTGGGTGATTTGAAAAGAAAGCTGCAGGAAATTGTGACTGCATATCCCAATATTAAATCTGTGTTGGTGCCATTACAGAAGTCAGTTTTTGTTCTTGTGTTACCACAACATTGATGTCTGATGTTTGTTAAGGGTTTCAATCAGGCACACACCCGGGTCTCGCGTAGCATGTAGTGCTCAAATGAAATACTTATTTTTTGTGTGTCTATAGGTTCAATATTCTGAATGATATACCACTCATATCATACCCATCTCAAAATACCCCCAGGTCACACTGGACCAGGAATATCAGGCTAGTTTGTAAAGGTAAATATGTATTTATTTATTTTAAATTCAAGTCACACATAAGTTTACATATATATATATATATATATATATATATATATATATATATATATATATATATATATATATATATACACACACACACACACATACACACGGGGCACCAATCATCAAGCAGTGACAATAAAACCCCAAAAATAAATAAAGCAATTGAATTCACTTATAATACTGCAGAATATAAAACACAGCAAAAAGAACAGTTTTGGTTTGTGAACAGATAGCGTTTAGGTTAATATTTCCCCCTGCAAAGTTCTTTAAGGCACAAATGAGCATTCCTACACAGATGTCAGTAAGCAGCAGGTATTCAGGAATGAAAGACAATGGGGGTCATCACAAAGTTGGTGGTAGGGGTTTAACAGGGCCGGTAAAGCTGCCGGTGAAATTAAACACCTACCGACGCATTACGAGGTCTGCTCGTTGGACCCGGTAAGGGCGCCTGGTTTTACCAGACACCCATAGTGGGTCCTGCGAGCAGACCAGGGTGCTAACAACGGGCCCGTTATTAACAGACCCATTGTTAGCACTCCCCCATGGGGGCTCGAATGGGAATGGGGAGGTACCGGGTCTGGGTTCCTTAAATGAGGAATTACCGGGTGCTCCAAGGTTGGAATGGCCTGGTAATTCCTCATTTAAGGAACCTGGACCTAGTAGCCAGTAAGGGGGTAGCCATGCCGCTAATAGTTGAAATTGACACTTTTTAAAACGACAGGTGAAAATGGCTTTCTGACACAATGCAAAGTGGGCAAACTGCTTAAATTGATAGAAATTATTATGAAAACAACACTAAACAGGTCCTAACACACATGAGTGACAATATAATCAACAGTACACACTTTGGATCAGAATGTAAGTGAAGAAACACTTTGGATGTGAAAAGACGTGTAAAACTTTGGTGAAATGTAAATTTGCAGCACAATTTCACTATGCAATTTTTGATAAAAACAGGTCAAATACACCGTTCCATGATGTGGGTTTTAGTTGTGGATGTAGCTAAGGGTCTTATGTATCAGTAAGAGTTGTTACATTTCTATCTATAAAATTGAAGAAGTTATAGAAGTTTTATGAGGAGACGTTTTTGAAAAAATAGGCGCAGAGAAAAGCAGAAATTTGTTTTTTAAAAATGACAGATTGGTTTTATTACACTATGTTAATGACTATGAAAAAGAGAATGCCACCCATGAATCTCCACAGTTACTCACGACCGCTTGTAACTCTTCAAATGTGATACTCTAGTTTCCGTTTTGTATGGGAATTACTTTACTTAATCCAAATCACTAATGGGTTATGGTTTAATGAAACAGATGAGAGAAAAATCAGCGCAAGAATGGTTCTGACAATATTAACGTTCTGAAGTTAAAGACGGGATAGGTTGAGATTGGGATAGGACAATTCAAATATACAATGGGTCACTGTTATTCCTGTTGATACTTACAGTCCACTGTAATTAAGATAAGACTGTCAGGGTTATGGTCATGGAATCGCGTCTACCGGCAGCAGGGCACTTCTGGAGGGATCAGTCTGCTTGGCATTTCTGTCAATTTGGACGGCACCTCAACTGGACTTGGAATAGATTGGCCCTTCTGGTCATTGGACACAGCACATTAGCAGGATGCGAGTTTCAGCAGGCTAGCCTTAATGGTAGCAAGCCAGACTGGATCAGAATTAAATTCTCTCAAGTTTGGGATGGTTGAATTTGGGTCTAGCTAAAAAGAGTTCAGCAATGCTAAGGCCTGGATTCTGCGCAGAAGTCTGGAATCAGCTGCAAGATGAAGAGTTCTGGAGCAAAGCGCTGCACGGAAATCTGGATGTGTTCAGGAAGCAGTGTGTCTGTGTGTGGTGAAGTTTCTATGTTTATCCTACCAAATTACATCACAAAGTTTATTGTATGGGCAGAATTCAAACCACACCCCCATGGCTCTGAGTGGCCAAAGGCACTTGCCTTGTTCTGGTTGGCAGTCAACAGAGAGCTGTCATCTTTATGATGGGATTTAGGAACTCCCACATTGATTTTGACAAAACCTAACTTAATGTCATAAAATGATGTCCCCTAATAAAATCAGACACATACATTGCATATGTGATGGGTTATGTTCACATTCACATTCAATCCCCATCTCTGTGGGAGCGGTCTATTTCATTCTATGGAATTTTATCAATTTGAATCATAACAGTTTGGACTTATTAATTCTAATTCAGTACATATCTGAGTGATTATCACTGGAGCATGAATATACCACCTTAGACTTGCAGCATTAATAGTTTACCTACAATTAGGGTTTTCCTGTAACTTTGTTTTCCTTAGGTGATACAGGGTAATTCATGTCTTCAAAGCAAGGGCCTAAAATTAGGTTAACATCTACCAATTTTTAGATGTATCCTCCTTCACGTTGCACAGTTAAAGATTTTCAAACTTAATTACAAATAAGGATTTAAACACCAAAAGTTCTGCGCAGTTTTTTTTCTTCTTTGTAACGTCCCTTACACAGGCAACAGCTGTCACATTCCTTTGATCAGGGATGTGTTTCCTCTTCCTTGAGAATGAAGCTCTCCTGTAGAGATCAGTAGGCAGCCGCCAATGTCCTTTGCTCAGCCAGAGACAAAAGTCTGCTGTGTTCTTGGTTGTCAATATGGGGGATCCTCAAGCATCCAAAAGGCTTCCTGTAGCAAGGGAGTGTCAACTGAAGTGTCATCTTTCCCAGGCTGGGCACTGTCATGTCAGAATTAAGTATTTACTTAACTCCAAAACTGGGTTACTTTAAAATGCACTTTAAGGTCTTTCATTTAAAACATATAAAATAAGCACAGTTTATAAGAGATTTTAATATTTAAAAGAATTAAGCCCTTCACAAACATGCTTTAAATAGGCACATTTTGCAATTTCTTCGGAGAAAAAGAAACACATTTAAACTCGTTTTTTTTACATCTAATTCTGTTATGCAGCACACAAACATTCAACTCAGCATTATTCTGTCCTTGAGTGCTGGCTGGAAATTGTCTGCAATCTGGAAGTTAGTATTCAGTTTATGCTTTGAGCCTTCTCTGCACAGCAGAAATTGATATGTTGCCATTTTTATCCGCATTTTTCTCGTGTAACTGAAAACAAACTGTTGCTGGACTGGTGTTTAATAAAATACGTTTTTTAGCTGCTGTGAGTCAGTAAGGTCTGATTTTTTCTGACTGCACTGGATGATCTGTGGTTTCAGCACACTTTTCATTTCAATAGTTTACTTGGAAATGACTGAATTTAGCACCAAAACAGCACTTTGAAGGCTGCAATTGATTGGAAAAGCTGCATCTTAAAGGCATTGTCGGATGTTAGCCCACTTCTGTGGCCTTGCTTCATGCGACAGGTAACAGCACCCACTGACATTCAGTGAGTCCTGTTTTTACACCAACTTTGACTGTTTGTGGTAGGGGGTGCAGCCTTTTGTGATTTATGTACCATGCACAGTTTCGCAGATTTGGCACACACAGGGGTTAGCGCATCCATTTTTGGCTGTTGCTTTTCCCCATTGGCAAAGGGGTTTAGTGGGGCCCATTGGCATGGGTAATAATATCCCACATGTTAGCCCGTTTGTCAAATTTTGTTTAAATACATTAATTAAGCTATATTCTTACTACACACCAGCATGGTTCCATGTCCATTGTGAAACCAGTAATTTGTTGGGGTTGGGTGCGAGATGGGTGGAGGCCTTACCAAAGTAAACCTTAACAAACTAATAGTGCTTTATTGTGCACCACATTCATTGGGGTTAAAGGAGCTCCCTGAGTTGGGTGTGATCGCGTAACAAACCGCAACAAAAACGTATACGTGAATATGAGCCATTTATGGCATCATCCTATGTGGCAAAAATGCAAAACCTATCAAGGGAAGGTATTGGTTAAGGGAGCATACCTATGTATAGAACATAAAAGATTAATGCATCATTGGCTACCCCTTATCTGTAGGGTATGCCTTGAGCTACCTCTAAATATGTATAGTACTGATTGTAGCGGATAAAACAACAGGGGATTGCTCTCGGCAACATTGTATGTTAGGTTGTCCTCTATCCCCACTGATTGGTTTGCATACTATCCCAACTTTGAACTTTTGGATCTTTAGCAGCACGTACGTGAAACATAACTTAGGTGTTTGAATCCCATCAGTCTACTCCCCATTTTCCCAATTAGTCCATCATCTCTCAACGGTAGGCCATCAGCCAATATCATCCATTGGTAGTTGACCTTGTTGCCTGTTCACTGTCCTGGAACAGTCAAGGGAGTGCAAGCACACCACTATTTTAGCTTAATAATCTAATGAATAACCTCTGTTTTCAACTTCTGAGTCACCTGTGAAGAGACCACGCCTTTGTCCATTTCAGTCTTCAATTTACTGCTATTTGATTTTATGGTGCAGGCTGAAGTTGTTCCGCTTGGCCTCTAGAGACTTGCTCACTCTATCTCACATGAACTTTGCATACGTTAAATTAACCAGCAGTTTTAATGTTAGCTTGTTATATTTCATTATGAGGATGGGAGGTCGGTAGGATTCCTTTCCAGTTTCTTTTCTAGAATGTAGAATGTCAGGGGAATTAGAATGTGCGATTGACGCAATAATACCACATTCCCGGGCTTCACCACTCGGTAACAGCCTGGGGCTCAAGTTACAGGCTAAGTGAAGCAAGGGCCTTCACACTGGGCCCGGTGCCAGTAGTGGGCTGGTGAAGCATGCTGAAAGCAGGATTATTTCTATTAGCACCCCGAGGAAAACCGTTGAGGTGCTAATAGCAAAGGAAACCTGGGTTCTCTTCTTCATTCAAAGAAGTGGGTGGGGAGATTCAGGGTTGCTATGAAAATTGAGGCTAGGGCTCCGCTTGGAGCCACTCTTTCATTTCCATGGCTTACCATGAAGCCAATCTGACTGAGCAGAGCGGGCTGAGGGGCTGGGCAAATGACACCATTTAAGGTAAGTTGGTGATGTGGGAGGGGTGTTGAGGGGCTGAATTTGCAGGCAGGGGAGGAGGGAAAACAGTCACACCCGTTGAGGGCAGGTTAACAGAGCACTCTGGTTGCTCCGAACCTGGGCTTGCATCGGTAGATTCAGCACAGGTTTGGAGCCACCTGATTGGCTCCTGCATCCGCTGAGGGTGCTAATGACCATTTGAGAGCTGTGAGCCAGTGGGGCAGAAAGTTGTTACAAATAAAGACTTAATTACAATCTTCACATAGTTATGCTTTCTTCAAGTAGGTTACACATAGCTTGGGTTAACATTTTCTTTATGGAACTGTTACCCCACACACACACCATCAAACATTCCAACACATTGCCTGGCATATGGGCACAAAAAAGTCAAGTACCAAAAGGGTAGGTGTTTCATCATATGTTTGTGTTAGACAGAATCACCTGCAGTACCCTTTGGGAACACTACAGGCAATTAGGTCTACAAGTGCAAGTGCAATTTCACCTTTGGTACAAGCCTGTATTACACAGTAAAGTGGTAGCGATGGCTGAGCAGCCAGACTTATTTCAAGAGTTTAAGTGAGCAGTAGAACAAGTTACACAACGGACCAACTAATACAGTGATTCAAGTAAACACTTACTCAAGGTTTCTTGGTAAAAGAATATACATGTATTTACTCAGTCATTTAGAAAACATTACTCTAGCATAAGCAGTCCAATATCATACACTAATACACCACAAAAATCCAGCCAGTGAGTAAATTAACAAGTTTAGCTCCAAAATGCAGTGGGGGCAAAATGTCACTTCAGATACTTAATAAGGGAGGGAGAAGACAAGGTTATAAGAATAGACAGCCCCAATACCTTCATAGGCCGAGCAAAGGGTTTCAGTTAAATACAACCAGCAATTCTTCTCAATAGGCCTGGGCCAAAGTCAATGGTTCAGAGTCTTTTGTAAAGGATAGCACAGTTCTGGTATATAACGTTTAAGTCTTTGCCACAGATTTTTAAAGGATTTGGCTAGGTGAAAAGTTTTAATAGTTGAGGAAAGTTTCAAACAGTTTCTCGATGGCCGAAAAGATTTCCGGACCGCATTTGCACAGTACCTTATCAATGAAGAAAGCTGTAGCTAAGGCAGTTGTTTCTGGCAGTTCGATCAGATCTCATTTGTTCCTGAGCTTCAGTCGTGGGGACAAGAAGAAGGACATTGGAAGGTTCCTGCACTGCCCAGGGAAGAGGCCAAAAGCTGTAGCAAGACATCGGTTTAAGGTGTCTTAAAGTCCATGAGCTGGTTCCTTCCCTTTGGCTATCTGGTTTTCAACAGCACTCTGATGAAAATTCAACTAGAATAGGACGGTGTCCAGGTGGCTTGCAAGTTTGTTGTTCCCACCAAACTGAAGGGAAGAAGTTAACCTTGAAGGGCTTATCTGTCGTCAGAGTTTCAGGCAATTTGGACCTTCAGCAGGACTTCACCGGAGTTGCAGCAGTCCTCTTCCTTCCTCTCCTCTTTAGTTCTTTCATTCCAGTGGTCGACTCTGCTTTCCAAGTCTCAGAGAACTGCTTGTAAACAGTTTTCCCCCATTCATTCCAGCTTGGCTGTCACTCACACAGCAGGTGGCTGCCCTTGCCGGACAGCCAGATGGCCAATCATGCAGAGTGTATTCAGGTCTTCTAGGAGACTAAGCAAAGGGAGTTTCGGGCACCTCCTTCACATCCTGTCCACCCCAGACACCCTGGTGCCACACGCTGGCTTAAGGCCAACAAACAAAGGGACCAAACTTAGTTTGGCATGCAGAGCCAAACACAAGAAGGAGTTTTCCTAAAGGAAATACCAAAAAAAGATGACCAGAGTCTGTTTTTACAGATAGATCTTGGGCGCCATATTGAAAAATATGGCTGACCCGATTTTTAGCTACTGGTGTTAATGGTCGTGAAAAATCATGGTAGTTGATCTAAACCACAGCCACCACCAGCCATTTAAAATAGGAAACGGTAACATTTTACTGTTACATGAGTGTTTTGACTCAGGGGAAGCTAAGCGACCCCTTCAGCACTCTATAGGAAGATAGTCTGTGTTGGGTCAGTACATTTAAAAAGACTAGTAAAGCCAATTTAACTTTACATGCTCAGGTAGATGTTATTCAGTCCCAGAGAAGGTATTTAAACCTTGGGGATTCTGAAAGGCACCCCTGTGCCACTGCACTGAAGGTGCTCTGTGACACACAGAAAAAGATGATGCCACTGGAGTTGTTTTAAAACTCCACAACCAAATAACACAAAAGTAAAACACGTTGAAAATGAAAGTTCAAAGCCCCAAAATATAGTAAAAGAGATGGGCTCTAAGGTAGAGGGAATTTAACACTTGTGTGAGAATTCTCCCTAACAGTTTGTACTCGTAAAATAGCAGGGGTGAGACACTAAGCTGCACCTTGGTCTTCTACTTTCTATTCTCAAAGCAACAACTGGACAAATCTGTGAATCTCCTGAAATATTGCACCAGCTGCACGGACATGACAATTTTATTGAACAAGGCATGGTGAGTGGAAAACAGATGTAAAAATAAAAAAATAAAAAAAAAACACCATGCCGTATGACCTTTAAAAATGGAAAACTGTCATATTCATCAGTTGCTTTCTCAGAAAAACAGATCAACATCAATTGCGGAGATTGTAACATATTCACACTGCAGACTTCAAAAGTGTAGATTGAAGTCAGACCACAAAAACCTCTGGCGCGGGGTGAGGAAGGAGAAACATAATGACTGGAGCTCTTTCTGGAGAGTGGCAGGAAGCAGGAGTCGTGTGCGCGTGAGCGAGGGGGGCAGCACATCAGGGCTGTCTCTGGGCTTCATTACTGGTATTCTGTAGCAGCAGGTGCTGCAGATAAGCACATGCATGTCAAGGTTGTGTGCGGGCCCAGTACTGGAACAGCAAGTGTGTTGCGACTCCCCACTGAGGTTCATCAGTACAGCTGTGTACGAGTCTAACCGTGTGGATATTTTAGCAAATTGGATGCTATAGGTCACTCATGATGTGCATTTTAAAAGTAGTTTTATTAGCCTCATTACTTTTATACCGTCGTTGAGTGACAGGTGTTCTCGGTCCATGTTTAGCTAAGAATTGCTCCTTTGCCTAAGTCCTATCTAAAAAACACACTTTCTGACTAAGCTTGAAATTAGTTGATGCCCCAATAGTTCCCTTTTTAAGCAGGTCAGCTAAACATATTACAGATATTAAACTTTCTCACTGAATTTGGGAATTCAGAGCTAGCTGTCATGAGGTGGACTTGGGGAAGTCCAGACCCAACTCTTTTTGCAGAAGCCAACATCCAAACCCAGAACATGCACTGCTGGTTGAGTTCACACGCTGAGTGCAAATATGTCCATTGGCGAGTCCACATAGTCAATGAAACTGTTGTCAGTGTTGTAGGCTTTGTCGGTCTAAGTCATGTAGACGGCTCTACCATGACTGGCAGACAACTATCCATGGACTTTCTCAGAGGAGAGGATGTGTGTGCTGTTGCCACTTCAAAAGCAGGCACGAGAAATGGAAGCATGGAGGCTGCTCTGCCCAGGTACACAGAATGCTCCAAAGGTGTAATGCGTTGAGAAATAGAGAGTATTCCTGAATGACTTCAGTCTGTGGGACCCCGAGTGATGGCTTTATGCTAGAGAATCATCTCCGCCTTGATGATTGCAATGCATAGGATGGGGCATGGAAAGGAGGAGCATAAACAGAGAGAGGTGTAGGATAAAAGGAGTGTTCACAGGGATGGTGAAAATCTGCATGCACTTGCACGCTTGCAGACACACACGCATACACACCTGTGTTAGAGTCACTGCTTACTAGATTTTAGCGGGCCTCCAATTTATTATTTATGTAACAGTTTGTGTACAATGCTTCATTAAATAACCTTCGCATGGATGGATCATCTTTTTTCACATTTCTGGTCGCCTGCATCATATTTATTTACAGAGTTTTGTAGCGCGATAAAGTCACCTCTAGGGCTCAAGACCTTGTCGTATCTTCATATGACACTTATAAACGTGTCTCTTCCATGAAATGCCAGTTTGTTTGCATTAACACTTTTAATCAATAGTTTCGATTTATGTTGTTTAATTTTGTTATCATATTTATTTAATGTAGTCTCTAAATATGATCCCAATTCATGTTGTAAACACATGGTTCACCTGGAGGCTTCGCTAGAATGTATATTGATTATAAAAGGGACAGATGTTATAGAAAGGTTTTAGATGAGGGAAAGATATTACACATATATAGTGAACAATACCATAAATAAAGTTGAAATACAGATGTTGAGCTGACATAACATACCATTTTTGAATTACCTCTCTTTATATTTGTGGTGCTGTAGTAGTAGTAGGTGTCATTTGTATAGCACCTTTCACATTGGTCTGGTCCTTACGTACTGTAGGTTGAACACCCTCGGGGGCCCAAGTCCAGGTATGGGACATTCAACAGGGGAGTTTAGAATGTGTGTGTGCATTTTATCCAAAGTAAAGTTGGTTTGGGGTGGCTAGGTCTCTATTAGCTTGCCATATCGAGCTGGCAAGTGAATGAGTGATTTCAGATTGATGAGAGTGTGAGAGTAGAATATTCATTATGTGGCCAGCTAAACTGAATTTTTGTCATGGGGGATAGCTGCATTCTAATATTAGATGTGTTGTGCAATATGTCGTTGGCAATGGAGTATGGTTGCAGATGTGAGTGGGTGAGTGGCCATGCCTTTGACTATCTTCCATAAGCATGGAGTGTGGTGCAAACCTGTCTGGCATTGCTGGCTCCTTGGTTTTGTAGATGCAGCATTAACTCTCTCCTTTCTTCTGCTACAGATTGTCAGATTATTTCCCGTCATTCAGTGAATGAATGGAAGTTCATTGTTGCCCCGCTCGCCTAGTGTGATTGACTAGAATGAGAGGGCAGGATTTGTCATGGTTCAAACGGGGGATAGCCATGTCTTAGCGGCCGTCCTGAATGCCAAGTGGTCCACTATGCATCGAATGTTAAGCGGCATTAAATTCCAGATAGTGGGGGCTTGGGTACAGAATGTGAAGCCTCCTATTCTGGTAGATTTGAAGGAGGGGATGACCCAGTAAAAGTGAAGTGCCTGAGCGCAGATTTCTGTTGGGTTGGTAGTGGGTGACTTTCTGTTTAAGGTATTCTGGGTCTGTATTGTGAAGGTTGTGGTGAGTGATGCACATGGTTTTGAAGGCAACCCGTTGACCGATCGGAAGCCAGTGGAGGACACAGGCTTGTGGGATGATTAGTTTGTCTCTCTCACTATTTCGTTTTGTGGGACCACAAGTTTTTATTACCACACCCCAAACTTCCATTCAGAGTGTGATGAAATAGCCCCGGTATGTGATAAATAAAAAGGCCAGAGTCATTGGGGGACATGCCCCTCAGTAAAAGGCCTGCCCTGCAATAATATGGAAAATGAGGCCTACGAAATCAAAGCAAAAAGGAGTGAACTTGTGCCTCAAAACATCAAGATACTTAAAGATACCAACTGCCTGGCATAAGGTAAAGACATATGGCAAGGTTTGACAAATTCTTGGAGAGCTTTCTTTCATTGGTGAAATTAATCAAATGTTCTTTCGTGTTTCCTCTAAAGTGGCAGTGTTCACCAAAGCCACTTAAGCTGTGATTATGATGTTCTTCTTTTAAAACTTGTATGCAAGGGAAAACCTTGCAGGTCATGCATGTATACTGAAACTGTGTATTTCATAAGAGGGCATTTTAAATACATTTATGTTTGCTGGTAGCCATTTGCTCCAAGAACTCCCATTTTTCAGTCCTGAAGGCAGGCCTGGGGTGTCATCATCAATCAGGACTATAAGATGTGAAACTGCATTCCAGAGCCCTTGTTGTCTTGGAGACCTAAGTCTGCATCTTCAAACCTTAGTGCCTTCATTTAAAAATACAATTTATAATTCCATTAGAGATCAAATTTGTAGTGGAAGACCAGATATGGAAGTTTGTTCTAGCACATTTATGACCAAACGCCACACAAGCCTCAATAAAACATGCATTAGTGGTTCTTAGCCCTTGGAAGGAGCAGGCTAATCTAAACACATACCTCTCTGCTGATGTCATGTGCTCCAGGAAGGTGGGGGCCACAGCCAAGGAGTGGTTTTGGCTGTCTATCGTGGAAAGTGAGAGAAATGCATTTCATTGTGGAAAATAAACAATATTTATCCCACAATAGTCATTGTGGGATTTCTGAAAAGGTGGCAGCTAGACCCTTCTGGTCATCCCACGATGATTTTTGTGGGACCAACACAGCTAAAAGTATTCATGAAAACATGATGTGGCCCTCCTAGTGAAGTTGAGAGATATAAAAAAGTTCAATAAAGAGGGCCCGGTCTCATTTGTATGCCGCCCACCAAGGGCCATTGTTTTCACTGATATAATTCTGGAGTAAAAGAAATCCTGGTTCGGGAAGATATCTCACGCTCACACCATACACTTGATCAAAATTTATAATCAATATAAGTCCAACAACTGTATTGTTCTGTAATGAAGCAACGTCAATCCAATAAGTCCATCATAGTAATGTTTCTCAAAGAAAAATGTTTTTAATTTGTAAAAGAAAAACAGCCGACACGTGTTTCGACCAAAGGTCGTTTTCAAGGCTGTGTAAAACTATACAATCAATCAATATAAAACAGTTTAGAAAAATTATAACAGAATACCATACCATATAGTTCCACATGTCAGGTCAGGATTAGAGAAAAATTTGCGCCATAATCAAAGGTTTGAATCGATATGAAAGAGAAAAACATAAATTCAAAACCATAAATTAGTTTTTTCACAATAAAGCCCACTCGTTATAACTACTCCAAATTGGACTAAGTTTGAAAGGAATAGAATTTGAAATTCAAAACTTTTAGCTTCATGCATAGTTAGTTATCCAGAGAGTAGAATTTTGGAAAGTCCCAAATTCTCACTTTGGTTAGTCTTAAACCATTATTAAATGTTTTTTCAATCTTCGAAAATATGGCGCATTTGTTCCCTAGTTATTGTTTGAGATTAATCTAATATCCTTTGACAAAATACTAAAAATCAGAACAAGATATGTGGTATTTTTCTATAATAATGATATTAAGTTTAACCCTTTATTCAACATAATAGACCAATTAGATTATGCAGTAGTGATGAGAGTGACCATAGAGAGTCGGATGCCAATGGACAACATAGTGTATAACATTGCTTATTTAGCCAATCAATGCTTCAATGGAGGTGATTAAATTAAAGTGACATGTTTTGAATTGAGCTTATTATTTTTGTAGGTGAACTCTGATTGCGGAAGCGCACATTTCATGTGTTAAAGAGATTGGGTCTTTACAGCCTCCAGCTATACATTTTTTGTCTTAACAGACTCCTTCGTAAAAAAGTGTGTGAGCATTTACAACTATGATACTACACTACATTATATCATGGAATTCAATTTATCCCATTAGGGAACATGTTTATTCAATTACAAAAAATACATTTAAAGCTTAAAAAGGAATCTCTTACACAGATCTAAGGAATTGAATTGTGAATTCAAGATCAAGCATACTGGGCTACCTTTTACATCTCAAACTTGTGAATCTCAGTGAACTATACAGGGGGTAAGCTTTAGTTACAGCAACAGTGTATGCCTAGGTACTAACAGTGGAATGGAGTTATATTCACAAATTCACAATTTCATTTTTGGAAACTTTTACTTTGGTATAGCTGGAATGGTTTCAAAAGGTGAGAATGTTGGACTTTCAAAAATTCTAATCTCTGGATAACTAACTATGCATGAAGCTAAACGTTTTTAATTTCAAATGCTATTCCTTTCAAACTTAGTCCAATTTGGAGTAGTTATAATGAGTGGGCTTTATTGTGAAAAAACTAATTTATGGTTATGAATTTATGTTTTTCTCTTTCATAGCGATTCAAACCTTTGATTATGGCGCAAATTTTTCTCTAATCCTGACCTGACATGTGGAATTATATGGTATGGTATTGTGTTATAATTTTTCTAAACTGTTTTATATTGATTGATTGTATAATTTTACACAGCCTTGAAAACGACCTTTGGTCGAAACACGTGTCGGCTGTTTTTCTTTTACAAATTAAAAACATTTTTCTTTGAGAAACATTACAATGATGGACTTCTTGGATTGACGTTGCTTCATTACAGAACAATACAGTTGTTGGACTTATATTGATTAGAAATGTTGATCAAGTGTATGGTGTGAGCGCGAGATATCTTCCCGAACCAGGATTTCTTTTGTTTACTTATTACAAACTTGGTGGGAAGTTTGAGGGCAAGATATCACTTGCTGCCGACCTATTTCCGTGGCTTTTAGAGTGGTAAATAACGCACATAGTCTAATAGCGATCCCACATTTACTGGCAATAATTCTGGAGTAAATGAAGAAAAACTGTTTCTTTGCACAGGAATGATGTACAGGCACCTGACAAGGCTTATTCGACTCACAGTAAAATATAGGTTTAAAAAATGCATTCATGTCTTTCGAAACATGGCGATTAAGGACACTTGTCATGAAGTGAGATTTCTATGTCCGCCAAACCAGACTAAGCCCCCTGTCAAAGGGAGATGATGAAGTGGTCTCCTACTCTGGTGTCCCAAAGCACGCTCACATTTTCTGGACCTATAAGCACAGAGATGGGAGTGGACTAGTGGCACGCAACCAATCCCTTCTGCGGGAACTATGACACATTTTTGATGTCATTTGCACTATAACTAAGTAAGCCCACCTCAGAGCAAGGGTCTATCCACTAAACCCGGAGGTGATCTGCTGTTGAAATCTGGCGAAACATCCCAGCAGTAAGAGGCATAGCTTGCAGTGGAGCCAGGAGATTTAGAAGCTGATTTGGGACCCCTTTGAGGACTCAGCAGAGACCTTAACCGACGCCTGTTTGCTGTCCCAACAGTGTCCTGATGCTCCCTGATGTCCAGTCCAGACCTCTCCTGTAAGTAAAACTAAACCCCAAAAACCATAGGCCGTTTAGGCCGGTATTCTTGTACCATTGCATTAGATAATTGCCCATTTCAAAATCCCCAGTTCCCAGTATAGTTCGGGTATTTTTCCCCATTAAAAAGTCCCTTATTTGCTTGTGTATATCAGTCATTGTCCCATTGAATAATACCCGTGTGTCTGTGCAAATACTTAGTATATTTGTCAAAGTAAATCAATTAATTCCTCCATTGAATCTGCGGGCACTGTATTGGTGGAATTCGAAAACAATTCTCTTTTAGCAGTGTTTTGTGAGCCGGTATAGTCCTTAAGATTTGCAAAAGAATTGACTTAAAAAAGCTGTGTTCCATGTGTGTCCCATTGTAAGGCAAAACAACATTGTTCTCATATTCCCATTCTGTCCCTACTTCCCCATTGTAAGGTTGAACAAAAATATCCCATGTGCATTTGTCTTTCCCCAATGAAATAGTGCTCAGCAACATCCCAAATCTATTTTCCCATTCTGTTCCAAGTTCCTCATTGTAAGGTAAAAAAACAAATTCCCATTTGCAGTTTTCTTTCAACATTGAAATTGTGCTAATCTTCCCAAAGTAATTTTTTCCCATTCTATTCTGACCATAAACCTAAAAAAAACCTGTGGGTTACTGCCATGGGTGGTAAATCAAATGTTCCCCTTTCATCCCTGTCTACTCTCTAATATTTGGGTGATCATGTTTTCCAAATTCCGATGTTCCCATTGTGTGCTGACTGATAATCCAGGAAGCCCTGTCTGTCTTTTAGGTTTAAGCAGAACAAATTCCCTTCCTTTGAGTTCTTTCCCATAGCAATTGTGATAAATAATTTAAAAAATACATTCTTCACTTGTGCTCTAAAACACATTTTCCCATTCTTTTCCTACTCCCCATATTGTTTCTGTGAACCATATTCCAAATACGATTTTTCTCCTGTGTTCCCAGTTCTTGCCACTGCCTTCCATCCCAAAGAGACAAACATAGTCTATGTTCGGTGTGGGGGTTGAGTTTGCTGGGACCAAAGCATTGTTTTCTGTATATTCACTTTCCTGTTTGTTTGCTTTCATTTTCCTTGTTCCCTTTGAACTGTTCTCTGATTGTAGTGGTGGGAGAATTAAAAGGAAATTCTTGTCAATGTATATTTTTGAGTTATCTAAGTGTGCTTGACCAAAAAGAATATTTTGTCTTTGTGTTGCCACAACATTGGTGGCTGTTGTAAGCTGTTTATTCTGATTTGACACAAATAAAACATTAATAAATATCTTCTTAATACACAACGGCCTGGTTCCTATTCCGTTGGGGCACTGGGTATTTGTGAGGATTGTGTGTGAGGTAGGCTGGAAGCCTTCTCAAAAAAGAACCTAAAGTATGAAAATCTAAGCATTTTTATTGTGGGCCACATTCCCTGCAGGGGAAGGAGATCACTGACTTGCATGTGCCGTGTAGTAAACCAAGACAAATTGGGGGCTCATCCGGGATTGAGGATGTGTTTTCGCTCGTGACTGTGCAACATAGCAGACTAACCATTGAAGGTATTGTTACATTTAGTGGATAGAAAGCTCAGTTGCATTGTGAAGACACCATCCAAACTCGTACCCTGGGTTTCAGGGCTGTATGTTTACATAAAAATAATCGGTGAGTCCATTGTTCTGAATACAAACTAAGCAGGAGCCGGGTGGAGATTTTGCTCTTGCATAGAGAACCTATCAGGTGCAGAACACATTTCATAATTAGCACCGTGGAAATTAACATGGCTAGGAAGCACCTTCTATCCAAATTGTTTATCAAGGGTGAATGGGTACAACAAGAGAATGAAGCTTGGCAGTCTAGAATGATACTGGTGGTTACATCTATAAGTGTGCATATGTGGCAAGATAATGGCCTGCTACATCGGGCCCCGGCTGATTTTTATATGACACAGATCACCAGAGATGAGCCAACTTAAATAGCCCACCTCACAGAATATATTTACTTCCATATGATGATCATGGAAGAAAGATTTTGGATCAAGCACAGAGAGAGTTGAAGCAAGTAGAGTAGAAAGTGCAACCGAGTCAATATTTTGAATTAAAATTAGAAAACATCATTCATCAGCTAAAGGATGAGTTAGCGGCACAGCAGAAGATGAATTTAGAGAGTCCCAATTTTCTGCACTGAGAGGGGAATCTCAAGAAGGGATTGAGAACCTGAGAGAGAGTCAACTAGAATTGAGTCAACAAGTGGTTCACAATAGAGCCTGCTTAGAGGACAAATGTACATTTCAACTGCAGATTAAGCAATTGAAAGAGGAGAATAGCCAGTTAGCCATAAGGGAGGTCCATTCCCAGGCAGAATTTGATAAGGAGCGCCAGAATTTGAGCGCTATGAAACGGCAAAGAAATCACCTCAGAAAACAGAATAGCACATTGTGTCATGAAAAAAGTGCCCCATGTCAGGAAGTGTGCCAGTTAAAGACAGACCTGGAGAAAAGCGAGTCAGGTTTTCAAGAACTGATTGACATTAGGGTAGAAAATGAAACATTAATTAAAAGGACATGTGAGACAAGCAAAATTGGATTTAGAGCAAGCAACACAGACCAAAAGTGCACAAATTGAAGAGATTAGTCTCCAGCAAGAGAAGAGGTTTCAGTAGACCCAGATAATACAGAACACACAGAGGGCAAATTAGTCCCTTTGTGAGGAGAACAAGGGACTCAGTGGCCAAGTAGTGGCACAAAGCATGGTCATAGAAGCTATTGAAGCCCCGGTAGCAGAGCTCAAAGCTCAGGCCTCTATATACCACCAAGAAATAGGGGCTCAGAGAGATAAATCCAAGAGTATGGAAGGGCAACCCCTGACCACAGTGTGATGTCCTCTTTACCAGGGGCCTGAAGCTAACTCACCACATTATATGCGCAGGACACTGCTAACATCATGTCTACCAATTTACAAGAACAGGGAAACATGAGGCAGCTGGACTAAATTAGGCCTAGTATAACTAAGCCGGAAGGCCAGTCCCTAGCAGATATTGACAGATATTCCTCTTTATCCATATTGAAAAATACATTTGAAAATACATATGACCAGGAGGGCTCCTATGATGAGAGGATTAGGGAGTTAGACTGGCAGAAACATAAACTACAAAGGGACCACTTGGTCCGCTTTGCAGACAGAGAAGGATCAGAGTCCAGACCTCAAAAGAGTATCTTGAAAACCTTCACCCATTCGGAGGGATGGGAGGAGTTCTCCACCACACCCGGAAGAAGAGAGGAGGAAGATGAGTACTCCCCTGTGTGAAAGGGGGAGCCCAAGGGAAGTGACCCAGAGAGCCCACAGCACCACAGGGTAGAAGAGACCAGACCCTGTCATTCTGGGAGGGATTCCCAGTCTCAGGGAGGCAGGGAGCACCTAGAGGACATGGAGTTGACCTACAGTACTAGCAGCTCTGAGTCGGAGGGTGAATGGAAAAGGAAGGCTGCCAAACAGAAGAGAGTCCTTGTAAAAGACCCAATTCGGCAGATCAAAACCATCAGAAGCTTCATGACTCCCTAACACAAAAATGCTAAATACTCAGTATGGGAGTATCTAGAGCTGTATGACCAGATGATGATGTCATTTGGCATAAAATATGATCACAATTCCATGGAGTTTGTCAAATGGACATTCTCCAACTTCTTTGCTGGGCTGGAGGATCAAGATCATCAAAGGTGGTACAACTATAATGTAGCCATCTTGAAACACTTCTCTGTGCAGAGGAACCCTCAGGAGGACTGCAAGGTGGCCTACAACCTGCAGTGTGGAGAGGATCAGGCACCTAGAGTGTTTGTTCAAGAACTGCAATAGGCATTTGCCCAGACCTCTAAACAGGCGCCCACCAATAGCAGGGAGTTCATTAATACTTATTTTCATGTATATAATAACCCAACTAGCTAGGGTCTTCCATGAGCAAAGGACCCTGGATTGGTAATAGAACAAGCTACCCAGATATAGGAAGTCCAAAAGCCAGTGGAAATCAAAAATAATCCCAAAAATCCCAAACCATCAACCACTCCCGCTGCTGAAAAGGTGGTGGAATGGGGGGGAGGCCTAAAAATACTCCTCCCTCTTATAAGCCAAATGAGAGACAGGGGAAACCCCCTATCAATCCCAATCGGGTGGTAGCCAGGCAGGGTATCTAACAAATGTGTCACTTGACGCAGCCACCTATATTAGACTGAGATACAAGGGTAACAGACCAATCTTGGGGTATGTATGGACTCCCCTGGCACAAGGGAGGTCTAACCAGGTATCTACGGCCCCAGGAAACTTCCCTCAAAACTTGGTGGGGGTGTGTTTATAAGCACCAGAAATGGCTGTTGCAAAAGACTAGTCCGCAACTGCAGTTCAGTCCAGGCTAGAATGGAACCACTCAATAGCTGCCCAATCGTACTCTGTATCACAGTGGACAAGGGGACTGTTGCATGACACAGCTACCCTTCCAGAAAGCAGCAAAAGTATGACTCTAGACCCCCATACCAACCAGAAAGGATGTCGAAACTGGAGAGCCAGGTCCAAAGTCTGACCCAAGACCTGAGTCACATTTCCATGGCGCAGCAGGGCCCTCAGATGAACATGGTTACCCAGAACAGCTTAAACCTAGGGTCTAGTTCCCCGGAGCAGTGACGGGGAGAAAACCCTGACAACCAACAGGTACAAGAGGAGGAGGCCTCAGGAGGGAAGACATATTCCACCCTCCAACTTAAGTTTCTTCCCCAGTTACCCTATAAACTCCAACTTTCAGAACAATCCTCCTCTCTCTCCCCACTTTCAGGATTCTAGACCCCCAAATCAGGGAGAAGGGAGAACAAGGATAGAGGGCTACCAGGAAATCCTCAATATCCGAGCTACTCTGGGAGAAGGGACAGCTTGTCAACCCCCTGCCTTGATCATCCCCGGACCTCTAAATCTCCTCTGTCTCCTCACCTGAAAGGCTTCATTCCGTGCTGGAATGTAGAGGTTGACGTACTCTGTAGTACTTCATTTTTTTGGTAGAGAGCGCCTACCTCAGAGGGAAGACACAGTGCATGCTTTCCCAACTGCAATCCTGTGGCTTCTCCTCTGGAATAGACTTCAAGGGGAAAAAGGCCACTGAAAGGCATAAAAAACCCCACAAGATGTTTTGGAAGTTGCAGTAAGTGGAACTTCAGCTGGATAGAGTAGACAGGAGGATCCGCTGGAAGGTATACTCCAATAGGTTAGATGAATCAGGACAGTAACGCAGAACAAAGATCTCCGACCCTGAGGCTCCGTTGGAGAGGAGGAGCTTCCGCCGGAGCAAGACCGGCAAAACCAAGAGAAGAACTGTAACGCGGCAACAGCCGCAACTGAAGAATACAACAAGCACTGGTGGGTACACAAGCTCCAAGAGGAGAAAAGGAAAGAAGTAGAATCGCTGACAACTAAAAAGGCGAGGCAAGATGAAGAGGTAGGAAGCAGTGTGCAGAGTCGCTGAAAACAGGCAACAAGATTAGAGAGGAGCGCAAGAGCGTGTAAGGCAAGCGATAAAGAGTGGTCTGAGGACCCACAAAAAGTGAGAAGGAAAGAGTTTCCACTCTGGAATGGGAACGGGAATACTCAGCGTGAGAAACCAAAAGCAGCGGGGCTAACTGCAAAGGTTGCAACTCTCTGGGTGCTTGGTGGGGGTGTGGCTATAAGCACCAGAAACGGCCGTTGCAAAAGACTAGACCACAACTTCAGTTCAGTCCTGGCTAGAATGGAACCACTCAATAGCCAACCAATCGTACTCTGTACCACAGTGGACAAGGGGACTTGCGCATGGCACAGCTATCTTTCCAGAGAGCAGCCAAGGTATGACTCTAGACCCCCATACCAACCAGAAAGGATGTCGAAACTGGAGAGCCATGTCCAAAGTCTGACCCAAGACCTGAGTCACATTTTCAGGGCTCAGCAGGGCCCTCAGATGAACATGGTTACCCAGACCAGCTCAAACCCAGGGTCTGGTTCCCCGGAGCAGTGACGGGGAGAAAACCCTGACAACCAACAGGTACCAGAGGAGGAGGCCCGAGGGGAAGGGAGCTGCACAGCCCTAGAGGAAACTTCCTTCCTTACCCGAGAAAATCCCCTAGAAACCTCTGAACCTGAATCCAAATTTCCTACCCCCAAAAAGCTGGAACCTAGGGAACAGAGGGTAATTAGGAGAAACCAAGGGACAAAGAAAACCCAATTTGTAGGGTAGGTCTGCGTCATCCAGTTTGAAGGGAAAGAATCCTTGGAGGATTCAGGTAAGGAAATCTTCTCTTTCAGGGATGGGGAGATTCCTCTCAAGAAAAACGAGTCTCAAAAGACCCTATCTTAGACTTGGTAAGTATGGAGACTAACCCAGAACCACCAATTCCTGAACCCAAACCATGTCACCCAGCTGAATCTGCAATAAATGAGGGATCCTCCCCCCAAAACGGTTGAAGTGATTGTCTCCAGGAAAATGGGGGCCGCGAAGAATCAGGGGAAAAAGGGGATTTCCCAATCCCACAAATATGTGGGTGCCAGATTTTCTTTACAGATTCCCAGACTATGACACAGAAAACTGCCCAAGATCACACAGTGTCAGAGTTCAAAATAAAGAAACTAACTGCTAAACTGGCTTAAAATGCACATTTTCATTGACACCCTTCAAGAGAGGGAGAAGGCAGATTGTATGCCTACATCAAGGTACAGGGCCAATGTGCATTTTCAGCGCTTGTGGATACTGGATCCCAGCCATCCTTCTGTCCAAAAAGGCGTTTGACCAAATTAATTCAGGAAGGGGGTAGAGTCACAAAATTCCCCTCACACCTCTTCCTGGACAACTCCAAAACTTCTACGGAAATTATATTTTTGTTGTGGGGACTGCAGATCTGGAGCTCAAAATTAGGCAACATAGGGTGAAACACCCAATGACAGTCGTCGCTCCAGAGGGTACACCTTGGCTCCTTGGGAATGACCTCCTCTGGAGGTTATCACCCCTGATTGACTGTGTGAATAAGGTCCTCTGGACACAGACTAACAGGCCAATAAAATTGTAACAAAGCACCAGTAATGTGAGTCAAAACAGCACATGACACATGATTGAACAACGGTCTGACCAAATCGAATTTCACTTTAGGAACAATCAAGTCCCTGACATCACTGTAATCTCTGTAGGAGAACAAACTGGTGATGTGAACCCTTCTCCAATTTTGAAAATCAACCTTGCTCCCAGTTTCAAGTGGCAATCCACACTGGAAGGGAATACCCTGGAACTTTATGTTGATCCACAATCTGAAGAAAACCCAAATCCTATGACAAAAGATGATGAAAAACCAGCTCAGAGTTTGAATGACATTCAGAAAAAGGTTGAACAGTTGTTTCTCCCCATTCAGGTAAATGAAGGGGGGAATCCACTTCTCACCAGAGTATGCCTGAATAATGGAAAAAGCTTCATCAGTGAAGCGTTACTCAGGAAACTCCCAAAACATCAGACCATTCCCACATTTGAATTTATTGATAAGTGGAAAATGGGCCTGGAAACTCCAAATTCCAAACATCTCCTGCCTAGCTGGTGCATGATCAACAGTTCCATTGGCGACAAAAGCATAGATCATAATTGCTGGATTGTGAGAGATGTCCCCTCTGCCTTTAACTTAGGCAGTGACATTCTCAATCGATTCACAATAATTTGGACCTAATTAATTACAACGTCTGCTCCTGACTCGGGGGTCACCCCCTGGGCTTTGACTACCCTGAGAAAACATTTTGGTCAGCCCAATTGTTGCCGTATGCAGTTGAATTTCAAATGGAAGAAGAGGTCACCATCCCAGTACTGGTATGACAATTCACAATTCCCCTAAAAATAAAGCGAGGACGGAATCTCAAAAAACCGGACACTTATATAAATCTGACAAATCACCTTCAACAGCAGGGGTTATATCTGAAACCCTAGAACATGACATAATTTGAATATTGTAGGATAACAGCGACCCTAGAATTACCACGTTGGGCGCAATCACCTTTATTCCATTGACTTAGGGAATTAGATCATGGGACAGATTCCAAATGACTATTACAATTGTGATGACAACATACCTCCGGAAAAGATTTTCCCCCCGGCCAGGAGGGGAAGTTCTTGGAGTACTCTTCCTGCCCTTATGGTGGGCAAGAGGTAACCTATGACATCAGGAAGGATGAGGTGGTATTCAAGTTAACAGTGACTGCCTTCCCTTTTGAAACCTCATGTCCAGGCCAAAACCATAATAAGAGATCTCTCCACTCAGCTGGAGGATACAGCAGAAATTACAAAACCTGAAGTATTTCCAGGCTTCAGGCAGATGATTGAGGAACAGATCAACCTTGCTGATGCCTGTGAGACTGAGGGGCAAAAGCAGAAGCCGAAACAGGTAGTTTGGATTTTCAGGAGATCTTTGCCATGGACTCATATGACTGTGGTCGCACCGAGATACACTCAACCTCCATACCAACAGACCCTAGGATGGCCCCTGTGTTTGTAAAGCAATACTGGTTGCCCCTCGCATCTATGGAGTCACTCATGGAGATTATCAAGAACCTAGAATCCCATGGGATAATTCATCCAGTCCACAGTACCTTTAATAACCCGGTACTGGGGATACTAAAACCCAATGGTCAATGGCGACTTTGTGCAGACCTTAGGGAGCTAACTAAACTGGTCCACATGTCCCAATGACCCCTTCCCTACACCGATAAGGGACTGGCCCAGATCCAAGGGTCAAATGTATATACCGCCATTAACCTGACAAACAGTTACTGGACAGTACCCGTGAGTAGACAAGACCAGTACAAGCTTGCCTTTACCTTCGGGGGGCAGAAATACACGTGGACCCTGAACCCCCTTTGGATACATTAATTCCGGCAATGTATTTAACATCATTCTGCATAAGGCCATGCCTGATTCCGGTGAAAGGGGAAACCTAGCCTATGTAGATGATATTTTAATCAAAAGCTCAACTGTGGAGGAACACGTAGCTGAAATACACTATGTTCTGACCCAGATGAGTGGGGTCCACAGCAAGCCGAGGCAGTAAAACATCTGAAGAGAAGCCTTTCCCAAGCAGCTTTTTTGGCTTACCCAATCAAAAACATGGAGTCTTCTTGGGGACAGGGTTCTCAAATACATGCTTGACAGCAGTATTACACCAAAAGCACGACAAGGTCAACAAAGTCAACTTGTATGTGAGCAAGACGTTGTCCTCTGTGGAGGAAAAATTCAACAATTATGAAAAGGCACTCCTGGCAACAGTGTGGGCATTGATGAATTACCATCCGTTCTTCCAGGGGGAGCACATCATTATCGAGACTCCTCATCAGCCCTTGCAATATCTCCAAAGTGACCAAATCCAAACAGGGAACGTGAGTAATTGCATGCACAGCTTTCCTGTGGAGGTCAGATATGGCCAAAACAAGAAGAGTCCCCTCGCGCAAGATTTGGATGACTTGCATGACTGTGATCAAGAAAACTGTCTCAAGGACGAAAGTCTAAAAACCCAAGACAACATGTAGGTGTACCTTACTTCCCCGCACAAAGGCTATGAGGAAGACACATGCCAGGGGATACCCACGGTTTATGTGGATGGGAGCTATTACCATGTTGACAACCACGGGGAACAGGAAGGAGTGGCTGGCGTTGGTAATGCTTGGCTGAATTATGCTCCAGAGTCCTCTGCTGGGTACAAGTTTGGTCCCCGAAGTAGTCAGGTGGCAGAGTTGGTGGTGGTACATCAAGCCATCCTCACTGCTGTGCAACACCAACTCCGAGAACTGGTCATAACCACTGATTCAGATTATTTCAGAAATGGGTTAGTGGAGCACCTGATTAATTGGAAAAACCAAGGTATTATGTGTGCAAACAACAGACCGCTCAAGCATGGGAAAATGATACAATCCATTGATGATCTGGTCACCTCTAATAAGATTGCTATCTACTGGAAAAAGATCAAAGGTCACTCCAGAATACAGGGACCAGACAAAACCCAAAATGACTTGGCTGACCAGTTGGCCAAAACCAGAGCCATCCACTGGGATCTCACAGAGATCGAGTCCCTGTTGGGAGAACTCCAGGTCACTTTTGTCACCAGGTCTCAAACACTTGCCCAAAATGAACTCTCAACTGCCCAGTGGAGTAAGGAAACCCCAGATGCAGATTTGATCATGGCACAAAAAGCGGATCTGATTATTGGAAAATTTTATGAACACATTGAAGACCCCGTGAATTTTCCTCTGACCAAACCGATTACATCGGGAAAGAGGGTCTTTGGGTATTGATGAAGTTTTCCAAAATGTTCTGAAACCAAGACGGTTTGTTGGTACAGAGATCCATCTCTTGGTGTGACCAGTTGGTGATACCTACCTCATTTCGAAGCCTGATGTTAAGTCACACCCATGAGACAGCCACAGCCAGTCATTGGGGTTTCATCCAACTTTGGAAATCTTGCGAGAGGCTGCATACTGGCTACACATAGGTCAGGACCTCGACCAACGCTTGAAGGGGTGTCTTGTGTCTGCTCATTTTCAGCCAAGTTCCCTCACACACCAAACTCCCCTAGCAGAAAGGGGAATGACACTGCCTTGGTCAGATTTTCAAGTGATTTAATCAGGCCCATGATACGCTCCTCTAGAGGAAACAAGTACATGCTGACTGTGACATGTTTGTTTACCAAGTGGGTTGAATGTCTGCAGGCCCCAAATTGCAAGGCAGAAACAGCAGCTGCACTGATGATCACGCACGTTTACTCGCGCTTCAGGCTTCCCCAAAGAATTGAGTCAGACTGGGGAAGTTACTTTACCAGCGAGGTGATGACAAAGATATGGGAGATACTCAGGGTAAAGAGAAAACTCCATATTGCCTACCACCCAGTCGTGAGTGGGGGAGTTGGAGGTACAATAAAACAATTGTGGACATCCTAAGAAGTTTGTGGTGGACTCTGGGCCTAGTTGGGAAATCCGAAAACCGCTTGGCCTGATGGCCATCAGGCTTACACCATCTTCTTTGACAAAAATGTCACCATTCGAGCTCATGACTGGACGAAAAATGGTGCTACCTCAGCATCTGCTCTACAGAACTCAAGAGCAGACCCTGATCAACACGTCCATGACTCATGAATACATCGAGAATTTGCAAACACACCTTCAGCATGCTTTTGCTTACACTCAACAAAATCTAGGAAGGTCGGCAGAGGGGATGATAACCCACTATGACTTAAAGACCCCGAAGACGGAGTACCAAGTAGGGGACAGACCAAAGAGTGGAAGTTCCTCCCCTCCTGGCATAGCGCTTTTGAAATTGTAGATAAGGTCTCACATGTTGCCTATAAGATCTGCATCCCTAAAGGAGAACACATCGAAGAGTTATGGGTTCACATCAATCAGTTGAAGAGTTGTCATCCCAGACAGAACTTGCAACTGATTGAAGATCCCAGTAAGGGTAGAGCCCAGGAACCATTGGACGAGTAAAGGTAAAAGAATTGGAAACTGGATGATGAAAATCATGAATTTACAGGGAGTAGAACAATTATCAATTTTTTAAAGTAATTATGAGTGATTGGCATGTAAAATAAAAGCAGACACACTAACATTTCTGGGACAAACCCAGGCAACATGAAATGGATACCCCACTCTCTCCTTGCTCTTCTCTATGCATAAATACATCAAAGAGATCAGAGGGGGATATGTGGGGTGAAATAGGCCCTGGATCTGAGGACTAACAATGCCAGAGTCATTGAGGACATGCCCCTAAGTAAAAGGCCTGTCGTAAAATAATGTGGACAATGAAGCCTATGAAATCAAAGCAAACAGGAGTGAAACTGTGACTAAACCATCAAGATACTTAAACATGCCAACTGCCTGGCATAAGGGAAAGACATGTGGCAATGTTTGACAAATTTTTGTAGAGCTGAAGTGACATTCTCAGAAAGAGCAGTGCACAGAAACTATTATGGGGTGCGGAACTGGGTTAAAGCAGCTGCAGTAAAATTGAGTTTCTTTCACTGGTGAAATGAATCAAATGATCTTTCGTCTTTCCTCATCATCATTCAGGACTATAAGATGTGAAACTGCATTCCAGAGCCCCTGTTGTCCTGGAGACCTAAGTCTGCATCTTCAAACCTTAGTGCTTTCCTTTAATAATACAACCTTAAATTCCATTAGAGATCAAATTTGCGGTGGAAGTCCAGATAAGGAAGTCTGTTATGCAGCATTTATGACCACAGGCCACACAAGCCTCAATAAAACATGCATTAGTGGTTGTTAGCCCTTGGAAGGAGCAGGCAAATCTAAACACAGACCTCTCTGTTGATGCCATGTGCTCCAGCAAGATGGGGCCCAGAGCCAAGTAGTGCTTTTGGCAGCCCATTTTGTTAAATGAGTGAAATGCATTTCATTGTGTACAATTAACAATATTTATCCCACAATAGTCATTGTGGGATTTCTAGACAGTAGCAAGCTAGACCCTTCTGGTCATCCCAAAATTACATTTGTGTGACCAACATAGCTAAAATAATTCATGAAAATGTAATGTGACTCTCCTTGTGAAGTTGAGAGATATAAAAAGTTGATTAAAGCGGGCTCAGTATGATTCACATGCAGCCATATTTTTCACTGATATAACTAAATGAAGAAAAACGGTTTCATTGCACAGGAATGATGTACAGACACCTGATGAGGCATATTTGACTCACAGTAAAATATAAGTTTTAAAAATGCATTCATATCTGTCAAAACATGGAAATTAAAGGCACTTGTCATGAAGTGAGATTTCAATGTCCCCAAACCAGACCAAGCCAACTGTTGAAGGGAGATGATGAAGTGATCTCTTCCCCTGGTGTCACAAAGCACTCCCAGATGTTCTGGACATCTCATCACACAGATGGGAGTGGACTAGTGGCACTCAACCAATGCCTTCTGCTGGAACCATGACACATTGAAATGTCATTTGCACTATAATTAAGTAAGCCTGCTTCAGAGAAAGGGTCTTTCCTTTAACCCCGGAGGTGATCTGCTGTCAAAATCTGGAGAAACATACCAGCAGTAAGAGGCCTAGCGTGCAGTGGAGCCCGGCGATTTGGAAGCTGACTTGGGACTCCTTGTAGGAATCAGCAGAGACCATGAATGCCCCCTGTTTGCTGTCCTAGCAGTGAACTGATGCTCATGATGTCCAGTCCAGACCTCTCCTGTAAGTAGAACTAAACCAAAATAATAGAGTGTTTGGGCCTGGTATTCTTGTAGCAGTGCATTAGATAATTCCCCATTTCAAAATCCCCAGTTGCAGGTATATTTCAGTCATTTCCCCACTGAAGATTCCCTTGTTTGCCTCTATATTTCAGTCATTGTCCAATTGAAGAATCCCCATCTGCCTGTGTAGAGCCTTAGTATATTTGTCAAAGTAAATCAATGAATTCCCCATTGAATCCACGTGAGCTGAATTGGTGGAATTCAAAACCAGCAATCTTTTTCCAGTGTTTTGTGAGCCGGTATCGTCCTAAAGATTTGCAAATTAATTGACTACAAAAAGCCCTGTTCCAAGTGTGTTCCATTGTAAGGCAAAACTAAATTGTTCCCATTTACCCCATCTGTCCGTACTTCCCCATTGTAAGGTAAAACCAAATTCCCATATGCATTTTTCTTTCCCCACTGAAATTGTGCTAAACTTCCCAAAATCAGGTTTCCCCATCCCATTCTGACCATAAACCTAAAAAAAAAAAAAAAAAAAAAAGTGTGTTACTTCCATGGGTGGCAAAACGAATTTTCCCCTTGCATCCCTGTCTAATCTCTATTTATTTGGTGATCAAATCTTCCCAAATCCGATTTTCCGATTGTGTGCTGACTGTTAATATAGGAAGCCCTGTCTGTCTTTTAAGTGTAAGCAGAACAAATTCCATTCCCTTCAGTTCTTTCCCATAGCAATTGTGATAAATAATTAAAAAAACATTCTTCCCTTGTGCTCTAAAAACAAATTTTCCCATTCTTTGCCTGCACCCCATATTGTTTCTGTTAACCATATCCCAAATCTGATTTTTCCCTTGTGTTCCCACTCTTGCCACTGCCTTCCATCCCAAATAGACAAGCATAGTGGATGTTTGGGTGTGGGGGGTGAGGGATGCTGGGACCAAAGCATATTTTTTTTGTATATTCACTTTCCTGCTTGTTTGTATTCATTTTCCTTGTGCCCTTTGAACTGTTCTCTGATTGCAGTGGTGGGAGGAGTAAAAGAACATTCTTGTCACTGTATATTTTTGAGTAATCTCAGTGTGATTGACCAAAAAGGATATTTTGTCTTTGTGTTGCCAACTTTGGTGGCTGATGCAAGCTGTTTATTCTAATTTGACACAAATAATAAATGAAAACATATCTTCTTAATGCACACCAGCCTGGTTCCTAGTCCATTGGTGCACTGGGTATTTGTGAGGATTGTATGCGAGGTGGGTTGTAGGCCGTCTCAAAAAAGATCTAAAGTATAAAAATCAAAGCGTTTTTATTGTACGGCACATTCCTCGAAGGGGAAGGAGATCCCTGACTTGCGTGTGCCGTGTAATAATGAAACATCATTTCATACATCAATTACAATGTGAACAAATGCAACAATGTTGTTTCTCTCAGGATGTAACATAATTAATTATTCAGAGCATCCAGTAGGACACTATGGTCTTGAAAATAACTTTCTCTTTTGTCTATCAGGGATATGATTCCCAGTGATAGGGAGAGGAGGCTGGAATTGGAGGCGTTGTCTTTTTGGCTGATGTTAGTCATGTTAGAGGCATTCTCCAGCTACGTTAGTCGGCATGCTGTATTTATAGCAACAATGATCATAATACGCATTGTTTGTTGCCGAAAATGCACATTTTTTTTTCTTTTTCTGTGCTGGTGCTGTATATTAATGATGAAACAATGTTCCCATGTTTGAGATGTGTTACAGGTCACGGTGGAGGTCTAAGTGGTAAGTGATTTAGGCTGGTAACCGAGGTACAGTTATCAGTAGGGGAGGCCGCAGAGTGTTTTGCTACAGTAAAATCAAAACATGACGGCACAATAGTCGCCTGCAGTTTTAGCTGAGCACTACAAAAATAGGGTCACAGAGCAGGTGTTATTTAGGTTAGCAGTTAAAAATATACAGAACGAAGGCCAGATTTAGTAGTTGCAAAAAAAATAAAACAATAAAATAAGGGTGCTTTAGGAACTATAGCAGTGTACAGACAACTAAACAATGTGATTCCTGTGAACAGGGACAGTCAATTCCTTTTCACACAACCCAAGGGGAAGTGATTACTACAACCAGACGTATTTGCGATCAGCCACTTTCTCTGGCTCTTCGCTTCAGCTTGATCACCCCGACAGCTGCCCAGTACAGGGCCCAGAGCACAGGTGGTCATCACCATCACAAACCCGGCGAGTACTAGCTGTCCCTACTTATCGACAGCAAAGCAGAGTTATTCTCTACCATACAAAGTGCAGCATCCGAGTATTGCTCACAGTCTGGCCAAGGAATGAACTGTACGTTTCACACCCAGAGTCTGGAAATGGCGTGTGACCGATACGATGGAACCTGTGTAAAAAGATGCATTCTCTCGAACAAACATAACAGCTCTTTCGCCCCCTGTGATTCAGGGACAAGCAGACAGTACAACATATGAATTTGTAAGTTAAAAACATTTGCAGAATGTGTTTGTTGTATAGTAAAGGATGGACCATGGGTTGAAAGTACAGTATTGTAAGAGAGGTTGAGATTTCACTCTAGACTTCTGTAACCATGCAATAGCAGACTGCAACACAAAATCTGGTTCTAGGACAGAGTCGAGCCCGTTAAAAAGGCATGTCTGCTAGAGTAAACCGACATGGGGTATATTTTAAAATATATTTCTGTTCCATCAGTCCCTTCCACTACCATTGCAGCGTTTTTTCTCTTTTTTAGCTGCCCATTTATTGTTCGTGGAACCTGAATATCTGAGGAATGCATTAGGAAAATTGTCCCATACATTGCAATTATTTTAGATCCGCCCATGACCCCTGGACACACAGAGTTAGCTGTCCAGCTCACACCCATGATTCTCTGAAGGACTGAAGGTTAGATGTTCTAGTTTATCTCTGCCTGTGAGGAACTCCCATTCTGAGGGTGAGTAGAACCGGGGAGCACAGGGAGCCATGCACTCTGTGTTTCAGCCCGAGGGTCTGGAGTACCTTGCAGAAAAGTGCCTGTTATGGTTGGAGTTCTCTGTCAACCACGACAAGTCATCCAGGCTTCCTTCATGGAGCTCATTCATTCTGGGGGCTTCGTTGGACACCAATAGAATTCAGGCAAAACCTTAGGCTTTGAAATCAAAGGGACAACGCCACAGTTTAGGTTTTCAAGTCTCTACTAAGGACACTGCCAATTATGGACTTTATATGCACCCCCTACAAGAGTTTCATAAGGTGAGGTGACATGAAGATTCCGATATTTGGGAAGATATGACTTGACTAACGGGCACCTTGCAAAATAGCCACCAATGGTGGCAGGTAGAGAATAATTTAACAAAGAAAAGACAATTCACAGAACTACAGTAGTATGGATGTATCAATCAAGAGCGGCAGAACCCAGCAGTGAGATAACCACATGAAGGGGCTATGGTCTTCTATTCAGGAATGCAGTCACAATTTTTTTCCACTTAGGCGCAGACGTGATTGAAATCAGCACTGCAGCAAGGAATGTTTCTTGTTCCCTCATCTGCGGGAGGTCAGCAACTCTATAGCTGCATTTCGAAACAGAGAGGAACAGTCCTTCCAAAAGTGGGAGTTGAATCAATACTAAGTGGACCACATATTTCAAGCTAGAGGATGCTCAGAGATAGATAGACTCGTTTGCCACTTGGGAAAACCTAAAGTGTGAGTGGTTTGCCAGCAGATTTCTTCAGCCAGATAGCATTGGGAGGTGTTCTCATCCTTTTGGACAACAGGTTGCAGCATGCAATCACGGCTTTTCCAATATTCGCCCTGGTCCTTCAGCAGATGGTAATTGCATCACAATGGGTACTGGTTCTTGGATTTGTTGGTCCTCTCCCAAACATTATTTTTATTTATTTATTTATTTTTAATTCTTGTAACGTGCTTAACACCCATAGGGCTCAGAGCACAAATATCTGACAAAAACAAGACGTACAACAATAGATCATGAAATCAGAGGGAAAAACATACAGACAGCAAGACAAGGTTCAATTAATCTGTGTTGAGATTGAACAACAGTGTCTTAATTTGTTTCTTAAAATCCTCGTGGGAGATCGTCCGCTTAAAATCAGTCGGAAGTTTATTCCACGACGAAGGAGCCTGGACATCGGGCTTTTTGCATTTACAAACCACGATAGTTATGCAGAGTATATTTTTCTAGGAACGCTGCCTGTATTTTACATATATTGTTCCGATATTCATCTTGGAATGGTGAGCCCTTTTAGGACTGTCAGGACGGTTGATGGGTATGAGGACAAATACAGCATTGGTCCATTTGGAGTTCAGCAAGCACTTATAATCAGTAGAGCATTGATGGTTCTGGAGCATTGATTTTCCCATGGAACAATTTTATACCTTGGGCAGAGATAGGAGAGGATCAATGATTAAAGGTTGCATTATTCATACAATTATCCTTGTGCAAAAGTCACCTGCCCAGAATTGAGGGCGCCCATTTTTTGGGCAAACAGGTATAATTGCTACTGTAAGATGGGTATGGGATAAGGGATTAATAGTCCCCTCTCTCCCATTGTAGCAAATGCTTGGATGGTTTTAAAGTGATGCCCCAAACAAATGCAACAATGACTAGCTTGTTTTTCATGCAATATAATTTCCATAACTCTGTTTTGGAATGCAATCAAGATGATGTTTCATGACTTGATGATTGAATCTCAGAATTATAAATGATTACCTCAGTCTAAAAATTCTGCACTATATGTATAAATCCATAGATCTTGGATGAGGGACCTTGAAGTGAAAATTGATTTACGTGGCTGCTCCACGACCCTGAACATTTGATTTGATAAAGCTTTTGCTATGGGTGTCAAGGTCATTCAACAGAACATTATTTTTGGGGTCTAGTTTACATTGAATGTATTGTAAAACGAGGGATTGGGCAATGAGAACCTGTAGTGGCTCATTGAGCACCACTGAGTTGAGTAACAATAACAAATATTTTCGATGTATTGCTCCATGAGACTCCCCTTTATATTATGGGTAGAGAGAAAGACAACATGTGCTTTAGGATATCAGTATGATGGTGGAATGTCAACTTAAAAAGACCACCCTTTTGCCACATAAGCAATGTTTTTAGAGTTTGAACGATTAACAAAGGGCCAACAAGTTATGTTCATAGTGCATTTGCAATGGTATATTATATTCATAGTTTTTTTTATACTGCACTCATCAACACATACGATTTGTAGAGTGTCTTGAAAACTTGTAAAAAACAGAAATGTAGACGTGGCTTTTACATGTGCATGTTTTGTCCAGGTATGGTGGATCAGCAATACATGTCTAGGGTCTGCAGTGTTGGGCATTTGTGTGGTGAATGCTGGGCTAGACGTGCTAAAAGTGCAACAATGTTGGACAATGTGGATTGCTAAACCATATTCACATAAATACCGCCTGATTATGAACATTGGCTTAAGACATTTACATTTGTATTAAAACCTACAATTAACTCGATTTCGATAGAATTGACTTTACTGCCATCTTAAAAACATCTGCCATTTTGATCCCAACTCCTGCTGCTTGTTCAGAAATTATTAACCATGTTTTCAGCTGCCACTGAGCAGAATGACCTTTGAGCCTATGTCAACACTAGGACTACCAAAAGCAGAAATGTTTGTCCTGTGCAAAGAGACCTTGTAGTCAAAATGAACTCCAATTCAGAGTGTTGTTATCTGTGGCTACAGACTCATCCTCTTTCAAACAATGACACACAAAGCAAAGAAAATACAGCCGTGTGTTTTGGAAGATATCCTTTATGCATCTCTTGGACCAGGACTTATCCTAAAGCTCAAGAAACAAGGAAAGATCTACACAGCTGAATACAACAAAGTTTGCCAGTTTTGTTTCTTTAGGGAACCTTGGAGCCACATTGAACCTCAATTCAAGTGTTGTCTGCATCAATAGCTTCAGCCATATATAAATATCAGAACTAAATGGCAGACAAACTAAATCCATGTGCCTTTGCAATAAACTATAGTATTTGTTTCTTGAAACTGGGCTTAACGTGAGCGGGAGAACCAACATCGCCATTGAATCTCCAAGGATAGGACACTATGTCAAAAGTGTAAACTAATATTGTGCATTTTGTCATGTGAACTGGGCACAAACCCACATTTGTAACTTATTAGTTTGGAGAAGGGCTGGTCAATGAACAGGATTGTGTATAAGTTCTGCATGCTTTGTGATGACCAGTACTCTCACCCCTCACTGTGTCTGCTTGTACACACTGAGAGGTGCTTGGGAGCCAGATAGCTATCTGCTTTGATATTTGTATCTTTACAGAATCAAGTTATATTCATAACTTTGACTTTATGACTGGCGGATTCCGTTTTTTGTGGTACTAAGCCTTGATATTCCTTGCTAATCTATCAGATGGTGGCCGAATAGGCACCCCGAAGATTGATGTGACCTCGCTGATCAAGGACGCGGATACCGGACCGGGATCGGAACGTGAGAAAGGGGCCCCTTTTCGTATGAGACGTGACACCTCGACAGTACTACACGATCTGATCCCTGAACGGTTAGCAAGTGGTTCAAGAGGACATCTTGACGAGGGTCCCCATATTGAGGTGGGTATTTTTGCCAAAATCGCCAGCCACGTTGATCCTTTGTAATCCAACCAGAGCTCCTTAGTATTTTGAAATCAGGTGAGTCGTGCCTCGATTCTTAAGAATCCTGATATTGGTTGCAGTTTTGCATTGTACAGCGACGCCAGGTTACACCAGTGATCGGACATGCCTTGGAAATTGTCTGCCTGTTTCAGGGGTTTATTCCACAGAGACAGAAAATCTTTGGAATGAGGCCGACTTGCGCTACCTATAGGTTCGCCGGCATGTACTATGTACTGTAAGTACGGCCTCAATAGTTTTGTATTTAATGATATTTGGCATGGACAAACTAGACATGCTTCCAAATTTCAGTGGCCAGTTCATGGTAGTTTTGAAATTTCTTGTATAGAGTATTTAGAGTCTATATTGTTGAAGAAAAAGGCTAGGCCTGCAACATTTGATGTAATTAAGGATTGGAGAAAGGAAGCTATGCAGCAACTTAAGAGTAAAGAGAAACATGCACATCAACATATGTCTAACTCAGAAAAAGCATTATTGTATGATCAACAGAAACAGTCGGAATCTATTATAAGTATTGATAGGGCTTCTCAACTTGGAGTACAGAAAATATATCCGTCTCAGGATTTTCATACCTCAGACAAACTAATCGATAAGCTTTTGAATGAGCGTAAAACTGTTGACACTGCACGACCTCCTTATGTGACTCTCCTTGTTGTTTAACCTCTTTCCGCTGTTGTACATACGCCTGTTGCTGTTCTTTTCCCTTCTGTTGTTGGTCCTCCTCCAGCTGTTGCTCCTCTTCCTGTTGCTATTTCCCCTTCTGCATCCTCGCCCTCACCGGCAGTTGCCGTTCCCTTAATTCCGTCTTTAACGCCAGCGGTAGTGTCTCCATTACCTATTGAACAAGATTTATCTGAACTTTCTTTTGCAAGTGATTCTGCTCCACTTGTAGCGATTGAAGGGGCGAGTGCTAATTCAAGAGTAGTGACTTGTGGTACAGTATCCAAAGCTAGAAAAAGAGAATTATATGGATGGGCTAAGAAATATATAGAAGAGGGTGAAGAATCAGCTGTTTTAGTTGTGATTTCTGTCCAAGAATGTATTCCCAAACTTAATATTTTGATAGAGGGGATAGGAATGCATTTGGCTGATATTGTGAGTGATATGACTGACATGAATGTCCCACAGGGGGTGAGGGTTTTGAATATCCTAGCCTGCTCATGGGACAGTGTGCAGAAATTACATGAGCATGTTGAGAAGGTTCTTGAGTTTAAAAGGGAGCTAGATCGGTTACAGAATGATAAATTAGATGGTAATAGATTGGAAGCCTCATACGTGCAGAAACAATTTCTTCCTTCATTGAAACCAATGAGTGAAGCAACACACATTTTCACAAGGGACGCTCTTAGATGGATTTTGGATGTTTCAATTTCTCCCATTGAACTGCATGACACGTTTAGTCAGTATGCTCCAGCAATGCAAAGGAAAGTGTTACAGGTGATGGTAGAGTATTTACAAGATGTGTTTACGAAGAGAAAGGTTTGTTGTCCCGCCAATTTGATGGTCATTTATAAGAGAGCATTTTCGCCCGATACTGCTTTGACTACTTTATCACTAGATTTAGCTTTGTTGCTTTATAAGTGTTCAGAATTGCCTACTTTACAATTGCCAATGAGGGAGGTTCCTCCGACATTTGTTCCCAAAGTAGGAATTCTGGCTGATGCCGCAGTAGGCACATTAGTCTCTACTATTGAAGCACACTATGTCTCACATTTGTGCATGTCCCATTTTCTAGACAGGAAGTGAATACCATTAGACAAACAGTTCCAGATATGAGGAAGGATCCAACAGGATTTTATAAAGAAATGGAATCTGTCTTGCATTAATTAGTTTTCATGCTGGGTGATATAGATTTGATGTTCCCTGTGATCCTACCTGCAGATTTATGGAAACAGATTAGAACTGCAGATGATCAAGCATGGCTGGCTGACACATTGGTTAACATGGTACGGATAGATGGAGAAACAAAGCCTGGTGAGAAACCACCACAGGTGATATTGACAATGCCAGACAGAATAGTAACTACATTGAAGACTTTGGTTCCAGAGAGAAGACTACTTTGGGACAAGCTTACAGCTTGCATCCAGTCGAAATCTGAAGGCACTACCGATTTTTTAAATCGGTTCAAACAAGTGTTTTCAGATTTTAGCAGTCAGAACTTAAGTTCCGAGGCAGGAAAAAGGCTGTTTGTAGACACATTTATGCCCAGGGATAGACAGACTCGTTTGCCACTTGGGAAAACTTAAGTGTGAGTGGTTTGCCAGCAGATTTCCTCCTCAACCAGATAGCATTAGGAGGTGTTCGCCATCCTTTTGGACAACAAGTTTCTGCATGCAAACCCGCCTTTTCCAATAATCGCCCTGTTCCTTTCAGCAGATGGTTATTGCATTGGCATTGGGTGCTGGTTCTAGGATTAATTAGTCTCTCCCAAATATTATTTTTATTTATTTATTTTTAATTCTTGTAACATGCTTTACACCCATAGGCCTCAGAGCACACATATCTAACAAAAACAAGACGTACAATGATAGATCAGGAAATCAGAGGGGAAAAGATACCGACAGCATGGCAAGGCTCAATTAATATGAGTTGAGATTAAACAACAGCACCTTAATATGTTTATTAAAATCTTCATGAGAGATCGTCCGCCTAAAATCAGGCAGAAGTTTATTCCACGACGAAGGAGCCTGGACAGGCTTTTTGCATTTACCAACCACAATAGTTATGCAGAGTATATTTTTGTAGGAAGGCTGTCTTTTTGTCTTTTACATTTATTGTTCTGATATTCATCTTGGAATGGTGAGTCCTTTGAAGACTGTCAGGAGGGTTGATGGGTTTGAGGACAAATACAGCACTGGTCCATTTGAAGCTCAGCAAGCACTTATATTAAGTAGAGCATGATGGTTCTGGAGCACGGATATTCCCATGGAATGATTTTATATCTTGGGCAGAGATAGGAGAGTTTCAATGATTAAAGGTTGCATTATTCTTACAATTATCCTTGTGCAACAGTCACCTGCCCAGAATTGAGGACACACATTTTCTGGGCAAACAGGTGTAATTGCTACTGTAAGATAGGTAAGGGATAAGGGTTTAATAGTTTCCTCTGTCCCATTGCAGCATATGCTTGGATGGTTCTAACGTGATGCCCCAAACAGATGCAACAATGACCAGCTTGTTTTTCATGCAATATAATTTCCATAACCCTGTTTTAGAGTGCAATTAAGATGATGTGTCATGATTTGATGATTGAATATCAGAATTATAAATGATCACCTCAGTCTAGAAATTCTGCAATAGTTGCATAAATCCATAGATCTTGGATGAAGGACCTTGAAGTGAAAATTGATTTATGTGGCTGCTCCATTACCCTGAACACATGATTTCATAATGCTTTTGCTATGAGTGTCAAGGTCATTCAACAGAACATTATTTTTGGGGTCTAGTTTACATTGAATGTATTGTAAAACAAGGGATTGGGCAATGAAAACCTGTAGTGGCACATTAAGCACCACTGAGTTGAGTAACAATAAAACATATTTTCGATGTATTGCTCCATGAGACCCCCCTTTATATTATGGGTAGAGAGAAAGACAACATGTGCTTTAGGATATCAGTATGATGGTGGAATGTCAACTTAAACAGACCACCCTTTTGGCACATAAGCACTGTTTTTAGAGTTTGAAAGATTAACAAAGGGCCAACAAGTTTTGTTCATAGTGCATTTGCAATGGTATATTATATTCATAGTTTTTTTTATACTGCACTCATAATCACATACGATGTGTAGAGTGTCTTGAAAACTTGTAAAAAACAGAAATGTAGACGTGGCTTTTACATGTGCATGTTTTGTCCAGGTATGGTGGATCAGCAATACATGTCTAGGGTCTGCAGTGTTGGGCATTTGTGTGGTGAATGATGGGCTAAACGTGGTAAAAGTGCAACAATGTTGGACAATGTGGATTGCTAAACCATATTCACATAAATACCGCCTGATTATGAACATTGGCTTAAGACATTTACATTTGTATTAAAACCTACGATTAACTCGATTTCAATAGAATTGACTTTACTGCCATCTTAAAAACATCTGCCATTTTGATCCCAACTCCTGCTGCCTGTTCAGAAATGATTAACCATGTTTTCAGCTGCCACTGAGCAGAATGACCTTTGAGCCTATGTCAACACTAGGACTACCAAAAGCAGAAATGTTTGTCCTGTGCAAAGAGACCTTGTAGTCAAAATGAACTCCCATTCAGAGTGTTGTTATCTGTGGCTACAGACTCATCCTCTTTCAAACAATGACACACAAAGCAAAGAAAATACAGCTGTGTATTTTGGATGATATCCTTTATGCATCTCTTGGACCAGGACTTATCCTAAAGCTCAAGAAACAAGGAAAGATCTACACAGCTGAATACAACAAAGTTTGCCAGTTTTTGTTTCTTTAGGGAACCTTGGAGCCACATTGAACCTCAATTCAAGTGTTGTCTGCATCAATAGCTTCAGCCATATATAAACATCAGAACTAAATGGCAGACAAACTAAATCCATGTGCCTTTGCAATAAACTATAGTATTTGTTTCTTGAAACTGGGCTTAACGTGAGCGGGAGAACCAACATCGCTATTGAATCTCCAAGGATAGGACACTATGTCAAAAGTGTAAACTAATATTGTGCATTTTGTCATGTGAACTGGGCACAAACCCACATTTGTAACTTATTAGTTTGGAGAAGGGCTGGGCAATGAACAGGATTGTGTATACATTCTGCATGCTTTGTGATGACCAGCACTCTCACCCCTCACTGTGTCTGCTTGTACACACTGAGAGGTGCTTGGGAGCCAGATAGCTATCTGCTTTGGTATTTGTATCTGTATAGAATAAAGTTATATTCATAACTTTGACTTTATGACTGGCGGATTCAGTTTTTTCTGGTAATAAGTCTTGATATTCCTTGCTATTCTATCAGATTGTGGTCAAATAGGCACCCCGAAGATTGATGTCACCTCGCTGATCAAGGACGCGGATACCGGACCGGGATCGGAACGTGAGAAAGGGGCCTCTTTTCGTATGAGACTTGACACCTCGACAGTACTACACGATCTGATCCCTGAACGGTTAGCAAGCGGTTCAAGAGGACATCTTGACGAGGGTCCCCATATTGAGGTGGGTATTTTTGCCAAAATCGCCAGCCACGTTGATCCTTTGTAATCCAATCAGAGCTCCTTAGTATTTTGAAATCAGGTGAGTCGTGCCTCGATTCCTAAGAATCCTGATATTGGTTGCAGTTTTGCATTGTACAGCGACGCCAGGTTACACCAGTGATCTGACATGCCTTGGAAATTGTCTGCCTGTTTTAGGGGTTTATTCCACAGAGACAGAAAATCTTTGGAATGAGGCCGACTTGCGCCACCTGTAGGTTCGCCGGCATGTACTATGTACTGTAAGTACGGCCTCAATAGTATTGTATTTAATGATATTTGGCATGGACAAACTAGACATGCTTCCAAATTTCAGTGGCCAGTTCATGGTAGTTTTGAAATTGCTTGTATGGAGTATTTAGAGTCTATATTGTTGAAGAAAAAGGCTAGGCCTGCAACATTTGATGTAATTAAGGATTGGAGAAAGGAAGCTATGCAGCAACTTAAGAGTAAAGAGAAACATGCACATCAACATATGTCTAACTCAGAAAAAGCATTATTGCGTGATCAACAAAAACAGTCGGAATCTATTAGAAGTATTGATAGGGCTTCTGAACTTGGAGTGCAGAAAGTATATCCGTCTCAGGATTTTCATACCTCAGACAAACTAATCGATAAGCTTTTGAATGAGCGTAAAACTGTTGACACTGCACCACCTCCTTATGTGACTCTCCCTGTTGTTTTACCTCTTTCCGCTGTTGTACCTACTCCTGTTGCTGTTCTTTTCCCTTCTGTTGTTGGTCCTCCTCCAGCTGTTGCTCCTCTTCCTGTTGCTCTTTCCCCTTCTGCATCCTCGCCCTTAACGGCAGTTGCCGTTCCTTAATTCCGTCTTTAACGCCAGCGGTAGTGTCTCCATTGCCTATTGAACAAGATTTATCTGAACTTTCTTTTGCAAGTGATTCCGCTCCACTTGTAGCGATAGAAGGGGCGAGTGCTAATTCAAGAGTAGTGACTTGTAGTACAGTATCCAAAGCTAGAAAAAGAGAATTATGTGCATGGGCTAAGAAATATATAGAAGAGGGTGAAGAATCAGCTGTTTTAGTTGTGATTTCTGTCCAAGAATGTATTCCCAAATTTAATATTTTGATAGAGGGGATAGGAATGCATTTGGCTGATATTTGGAGTGATTTGACTGACATGAATGTCCCACAGGGGGTGAGGGTTTTGAATATCCTAGCCCTCTCAAGGGACAGTGTGCAGAAATTACATGAGCATGTTGAGAAGGTTTTTGAGTTTAAAAGGGAGCTAGATCGGTTACAGAATGATAAATTAGATGGTAATATATTTGCAGCCTCATACGTGCAGAAACAATTTCTTCCTTCATTGAAACCAAAGAGTGAAGCAACGCACATTTGCACAAGGGACGCTCTTAGATGGATTTTGGATGTTTCAATTTCTCCAATTGAACTGCATGACACGTTTAGTCAGTATGCTCCAGCAATGCAAAGGAAAGTGTTGCAGGTGATGGTATAGTATTTACAAGATGTGTTTACGAAGAGAAAGGTTTGTGGTCCCGCAGATTTGATGGTCATTTATAAGAGAGCATTTTCGCCCGATACTGCTTTGACTACTTTGTCACTAGATTTAGCTTTGTTGCTTAATAAATGTTCACAATTGCCTACTTTACAATTGCCAGTGAGGGAGGTTCCTCCGACATTTGTTCCCAAAGTAGGAATTCTGGCTGATGCCGCAGCAGGTACATTAGTCTCTACTATTGAAGCACACTATGTCTCACATTTGTGCATGTCCCATTTTCTAGACAGGAAGTGAATACCATTAGACAAACAGTTCCAGATATGAGGAAGGATCCACAGGATTTTATAAAGAAATGGAATCTGTCTTGCATTAATTAGTTTTCATGCTGGGTGATATAGATTTGATGTTCCCTGTGATCCTACCTGCAGATTTATGGAAACAGATTAGAACTGCAGATGATCAAGCAGCGCTGGGTGACACATTCGTTAACATGGTACGGATAGATGGAGAAACGAAGCCTGGTGAGAAACCACCACAGGTGATATTGACAATGCCAGACAGAATAGTAACTACATTGAAGACTTTGGTTCCAGAGAGAAGACTAGTTTCGGACAAGCTCACAGCTTGCATCCAGTCGAAATCTGAAGGCACTACCGATTTTTTAAATCGGTTCAAACAAGTGTTTTCAGATTTTAGCAGTCAGAACTTAAGTACCGAGGCAGGAAAAAGGCTGTTTGTAGACACATTTATGCCCAGGGATAGACAGACTCGTTTGCCACTTGGGAAAACTTAAGTGTGAGTGGTTTGCCTGCAGATTTCCTCCTCAACCAGATAGCATTAGGAGGTGTTCGCCATCCTTTTGGACAACAAGTTTCTGCATGCAAACCCGCCTTTTCCAATAATCGCCCTGGTCCTTTCATCAGATGGTTATTGCATCGGCATTGGGTGCTGGTTCTAGGATTAATTAGCCCTCTCCCAAATATTATTTTTATTTATTTATTTTTAATTCTTGTAACATGCTTTACACCCATAGGCCTCAGAGCACACATATCTAACAAAAACAAGACGTACAATCATAGATCAGGAAATCAGAGGGGAAAAGATACTGACAGCATGGCAAGGCTCAATTAATATGAGTTGAGATTAAACAACAGCACCTTAATATGTTTATTAAAATCTTCATGAGAGATTGTCCGCCTAAAATCAGGCGGAAGTTTATTCCACGACGAAGGAGCCTGGACAGGCTTTTTGCATTTACAAACCACAATAGTTATGCAGAGTATATTTTTGTAGGAAGGCTGTCTTTTTGTCTTTTACATTTATTGTTCTGATATTCATCTTGGAATGGTGAGCCCTTTGAAAACTGTCAGGAGGGTTGATGGGTTTGAGGACAAATACAGCACTGGTCCATTTGAAGTTCAGCAAGCACTTATATTAAGTAGAGCATGATGGTTCTGGAGCACAGATATTCCAATGGAATGATTTTATATCTTGGGCAGAGATAGGAGAGTTTCAATGATTAAAGGTTGCATTATTCTTCCAATTATCCTTGTGCAACAGTCACCTGCCCAGAATTGAGGGCACACATTTTCTGGGCAAACAGGTGTAATTGCTACTGTAAGATGGGTAAGGGATAAGGGTTTAATAGTTTCCTCTGTCCCATTGCAGCATATGCTTGGATGGTTCCAAAGTGATGCCCCAAACAGATGCAACAATGACCAGCTTGTTTTTCATGCAATAAAAGTTCCATTACCCTGTTTTAGAGTGCAATTAAGATGATGTGTCATGATTTGATGATTGAATCTCAGAATTATAAATGATCACCTCAGTGTAGAAATGCTGCAATAGATGTATAAATCCATAGATCTTGGATGAAGGACCTTGAAGTGAAAATTGATTTACGTGGCTGGTCCACGACCCTGAACACATGATTTCATAATGCTTTTGCCATGTGTGTCAAGGTCATTCAACAGAACATTATTTTTATGGTCTAGTTTACATTGAATGTATTGTAAAAAAAGGGATTGGGCAATGAGAACGTGTAGTGGCGCATTGAGCACCACTGAGTTAAGTAACAATAAAAAATGTTTTCGATGTATTGCTCCATGAGACCCGCCTTTATATTATGGGTAGAGAGAAAGACAACATGTGCTTTAGGATATCAGTATGATGGTGGAATGTCAACTTAAACAGACCACCCTTTTGGCACATAAGCACTGTTTTTAGAGTGTGAAATATTAACAAAGGGCCAACAAGTTTTGTTCATAGTGTATTTGCAATGGTATATTATATTCAAAGTTTTTTTTTATACTGCACTCATCATCACATACGATTTGTAGAGTGTCTTGAAAACTTGTAAAAAACAGAAATATAGATGTGGCTTTTACATATGCATGTTTTGTCCAGGTATGGTGGATCAGCAATACATGTCTAGGGTCTGCAGTGTTGGGCCTTTTGTAGTGAATGCTTGGCTAGATGTGCTGCCAGTGCAACAATGTTGGACAATTTGGATTGCTAAACCATATTCACATGAATACCGCCTGATTATGAACATTGGCGTAAGATATTCACATTTGTATTAAAAACTATGATTAACTCGATTTAGATAGAATTTACTTTGCTGCCATTTTGAAAACATCTGCCATTTTGATCCCAACTCCTGCTGCCTGTTCAGAAATGATTAACCATGTTTTCAGCTGTCACTCAGCAGAATGACCTTTGAGCCCATGTCAACACTAGGACTGCCAAAAGCAGAAATGTTTGTCCTGTGCAAAGAGACCTTGGGCCTCATTAGGACCCAGGCGGTAAGGGGTTTACGGCGGCGTAAACAGCGCCGACCCTTACCGCCTGATTCCGAGGTCCCTTAGCGCCATGGAGGTTTTAACACCTGCTTTTAGCAGGTGTTAAAATCCATGGCGCTAAGGGACCTTGTTGTTAATTACGCCACCGTAATTTACGGAGGCGTAATTAACGCCTTCCCCACTCCCATTATGCCCTATGGGGCAAAAATGGGAATGGGGAAGGGTAAATGGGGATTGGGGACTTACCGCCCCGCCAACCTCGGAATAGGGCAGTAAGTCCGCCAACCACCATGGCGTAAACGTAGTTTACACCATGGTGGTAAAGGTACGACCCAGGCGGTAACTTACCGCCTGGGTCGTAATGAGGCCCAAAGTAACACTTAGAGTAACGCATATACCATTCACATTCACTATGCTGGATACATATAAAATTGCAACATCGCGCCAACTTCGCTGCTGCCAGTCACAAATATGGCACATACAACCTGAACCCCTCTTTCTCAGTGAGACCTTTCCTGACAACCCCAAAAAAATTGTGATTTCAGTTTTAATTGATTGAATACTGTATGAAGGATTGCTGTTTTTCTTTGAAAAGACCAATTATAATAATGTTAAAATATTATTTTATGCATGCACATATAGGATATAACAGCGTAGACAGATATTTTAGATACTGTTAAATGTGACAGAAAAAGCTTCTATCAACAGCATATCCATTTACCCATGTTCCCAGGCTTAGCTTGTATTAAAAGCATCAACTCTCAAAAAGCCATAGACATATAAGAGAACATTGCTTCTTGTTTCATAAAAGAAATATTTCTTTTTGTCATTGAATACAATGAGGTACTAGCATTGCTAAAATGGCTTACATATTTTAGCATTAGCTACTATTGTAAAATAAAGTACACCCTTTCCCTACAGCTCTGTGTGAAGTAGACTATTTTGAAATGTATTGTCAAAATGTGCGACTGTTAGTGTTCATGAATTCATCATTGACAATGCTCCCTTTTTTTAAAAGAAAACTTTCTTTGCAGAATCAGACTGTCTCAAAAAGCAACTACAGCTGTGTGTTTTTGAAGAAATCCTTTATGCATCTCTTGGAGCAGGACTTATCATAAAGCTCAAGAAACAAGGAAAGATCTACACAGCTGAATACAACAAAGTTTGCCAGTATTGTTTCTTTAAGGAACCTTGGAGCCACATTGAATCTCAATTCAAGTTTTGTCTGCATCAATAGCTTCAGCCATATATAAACATCAGAACTAAATGGCAGACAAACTAAAACCATGTGCCTTACCATTAAACTATTGTATTTGTTTCTTGAAACTGGGCTTAACTTGAGCGGGGGAACCAACATTGCCATTGAATCGCCAAGGATAGGACACTATGTCAAAAGTGTAAACTAATATTGTGCATTTTGTCATGTTAACTGGGCACAAACCCACATGTGTAACTTATTAGTTTGGAGAAGGGCTGGGCAATGAACAGGATTGTGTATAAATTCTGCATGCTTTGTGATGACCAGTACTCTCACCCCTCACTGTGTCTGCTTGTACACACTGAGAGGTGCTTGGGAGCCAGATAGCTATCTGCTTTGATATTTGTATCTGTATAAAATAAAGTTATATTCATAACTTTGACTTTATGACTGGCGGATTCAGTTTTTTATGGTAATAAGTCTTGATATTCCTTACTAATCTATCAGATGGCACCCAAATAGATAACCTCAAAATTGATGTCACCTCGATGATCAAGGACGCGGATACCGGACCGGGATCGAAGCGTGAGAAAGAGGTCCCTTTTTGTATGAGACGTGACACCTCGACAGTACTACACGATCTGATCCCTGAGCGGTGAGCAAGCGGTCCAAGAGGACATCTTGATGAGGGTCCCCATATCGAGGCGGGTATTTTTGCCGAAATTGCCAGCCACGTCGATCCTTTGTAATCCAATTGGAGCGCCTTAGTATTTTGAAATCAGGTGAGTTGTGCCCCGATTCCTAAAAATCCTGATATTATTTCAGTTTTGCATTGTACAGTGATGCCAGGTAACACCAGTGATCTGACATGCCTTGGAAATTGTCTGCCTGTTTCAGGGGTTTATTCCACAGAGACAGAAAATCTTTGGAAGAAGGCCGACCGACGCCACCTGTAGGTTCACCGGCGTGTACTATGCACTGTAAGTACGGCCTCAATAGTATTGTATTTAATGATATTTGGCACAGACAAACTAGACATGCTTCCGAATTTCAGTGGCCAGTTCATGGTAGTTTTGAAATTGCCCGTATAGAGTATTTAAAACAGTGGTCTTCAACCTTTTTTTCGCTGGGGCCACCTGAGCAAAATTTGGGCAGGTCGGGACCCCCAGAAATGTCAAATGAACAGTATATATTGAGCACCGTCACCTGCTCCCATCACAGTCAATGGGCTCCCTCAACCCACTCCTACCCAGTCCCTGGTCTCTCCCCACCCCATCACACACCCTGGGCTCTCCCCAATCTGCTCCCACCACTATCCCATGGTTCCCGCCCCTTGTGCTCCCACCATAGTCCCTGGATTTCCCCCATCCCATTCCCAACACAGTCTGAGGGCCAGTGGCGGCTGGTGATTATTTTAAGTTGAGGGGGATAAATATTCCCCCCAAAAATACCTTAGCGACCGAGCATAGTGAAGGAGCCCTAACCAATAAAGGGGGTTTGGTTGGGGTTTGCCCCTGTGAATTTTTTTAAAATAATGGGTTAAAATGTTGCATTGAAGAGCATACTTTTAACATAAAAATGGGTAAATAGCCAAACAGTTTGCAATTGGTGCTGGGGAGTCCAGGGGGCAGGCATGACATTTTTAACTGGACATCTATGATAGATGTCCAGTAAAAATATACCATCCCTGTCGCCTGGGCCCCACTGGGCCTAACACAATCAACATGATTATGTGTGTATGCAAGGTGATGAACATTCATACAGCAATCACGCTATCATTCACACGAGCATCCATCACCATACACTCACTCATAACATAAGCATACATGCATCTATACACATGTTTAAATAAAAACAATGAACATAAATGTACCTGCTGCATTGGCCTGTGTGTGGGTGCTGAAACTCCCTTCTCCAGGCTGCTCTCTCTGTATGTGCGAGGTGGCGCAGGAGCTCCCCTTCGGACATACAGACATGCAGTGCCCCAGCCAGCATTTCCAATAGCTATGCAATGCTGGTGAAGCAAAACGCGCCAGCATTTGCATGGCTCAGTGAGCATGTGCGGCTGGGGAACTAAACTGAACTGTCAAAGGGAAATAGTGTTTCCCTTTGACATTTCAGCTAGCCTAGGAGCACTCCATCAGCGGGAAAAAGCAGCTGAGGGAGTGCTCACTGTTTCACTGGGCTGGCTCCTTAGCTCCTCCATAATTGGTGAGGGGCCACTGGGTGGGCGCCCCCTCTCCGTTATGGATAAGCAGACAGGCTCGGACTGGCCTATAGGGCAATGCCTGTACCAAAAAGGTAAAATGCTAGTGTGGGCCAGTCAAAATGGGCCATCATTTTGGTCAATGTGGACCAGTTTGATGAGTTACTTAACTATGCAGTTAGTAAGTTTGACCATTGTTGCTGAATATATCACAATTTATTCACATTTTAACACAAAGCACCACCTTGGGTACTATTGAAACAGTGGGCCAAATTGCAACGCTGGCGGTAGCTGTGCCGGTAAAACCGGCACGGCTGCCACCGGAGTTGCATCCGGGTCCGGCACCTGCGAATGGGCAATTACCGGGTCATGCCAAGTTAGGCGGACCTGATAATTGCCTTTTCGCGGGTGCCGGTAGTTCCCCCTTCCCATTTGAGCCCCATATGGCTCAATGAGAGTGGGGAGCTCGGATGCACTGGCACGTTAAAAATGGTGCTGGTGCATCTGACGAGTTTTGCTTGCGGGTGCCGCACGGCCTGCCAGGTCAGACCTGGCGGGCTGCCAGGCACCCGCAAGCACAACTCTTACTATTGCGGTACGGTAGCATCGGTGCTGGTAGCTTACCAGCACTGTTGTTACCGTACCACCATAGTTGTAATATGAGGCCAAGTCTGTGACTAAAAGAATGAATATCCATTTACAACTGCGGGCCACATTTTCATTGTTGCCTGAGACAGTTTCATGCTTCTGCCCGACCATGTGAGCCACCCCTGCCCATTTCTTCCAATCTAAAAAAAAAGACAAAAAAAAGCTAAAAAAATATATATATTTCATGCTGAGCTCCCAGGGATGCACCAGCGGACCCCTGGGGGGGTCGCGTCCCACAGTTTGAATACCGCTGATTTGGAGTTTATATTGTTGAAGAAAAAGGCTAGGCCTGCAACATGCCTGTCAAAATATGTCTAACTCTGAAAAAGCATTATTGTATGATCAACAGAATCAGTCGGAATCTATTAGATGTATGGATAGGGCTTTTCAACTTGGAGTTCAGAAAATATATCCGTCTCAGGATTTTCATACCTCGGACAAACTAATCGATACGTTTTTGAATGCACGTAGGACTGTTGCACTGCACCCACTCCTTATGTGACTCTCCCTGTTGTTTTACCTCTTCCCACTGTTGCACATCCTCCCGTTGTTGTTCCTTTTCCATCTGTTGTTGGTCCTCCTCCAGCTGTTGCTCCTCTTCCTGCTGCTGTTTCCCCTTCTGCATCCTCGCCCTTACCGACAGTTGCCGTTGGCTTAATTCCGTCTTTACGGCCAGCAGTAGTGTCTCCATTGCCTATTGAACAAGATTTGTCAGAAAATTATTTTGCAAGTGGTGCTGCTCCACTTGTAGTGATATAAGGAGCAAGTGCTGATTCAAAATTAGTGACTTGTGGTACAGTATCCAAAGCTAGAAAAAGAGAATTGTATGTATGTGCTAAGAAATATATAGAAGAGGGTGAAAAAATCAGCTGTTGAGTTGCGGTTTCTTTCCAAGAAAGTATTCCCAAACAGAATATTTTGATAGAGGGGATGGGAATGCATTTGGCTGATATTTGGAGTGATTTGACTGACATGAATGTCCCACAGGGGTTAAGTGATTTGAATATCCTAGCCCGCTCGAGGGACAGTGCAGAGAAAGTACATGTTGAGAAGGTTTTTGAGTTTAAAAGGGATCTAGATCAGTTACAGAATGTTGAATTAGATGGTAATAGATTGGAAGCCTCATATGTGCAGAAACTATTTCTTCCTTCATTGAAACCAATGAGTGAAGAAACACGCATTTGCACAAGGGACGCTCTTAGATGGATTTTGGATGTTTCATTTTCATGTTTAGTCAGTATGCTCCAGCAATGCAAAGGAAAGTGTTACAGGTGATGGCAGAGTATCTACAAGATCAGTTTATGAAGAGAAAGGTTTGATGTCCCGCAGATTTGATATTTATTTATAAGAGTGCATTTTCGCCCACTACTGCTTTGACTACTTTGTCACTAGATTTAGCTTTGTTGCTTAATAAGTGTTCAGAATTGCCTACTTTACAATTGCCAATGAGGGAGGTTCCTTTGTTCCCAAAGTAGGAATTTCGGCTGATGCCGCAGCAGGCACACTAGCCACTACTATTGAAGCACACTATGTATCACATTTGTGCATATCTCATTTTCTAGACCAGAGGTTAATACCATTATACAAATAATTACAGATATTAGGAAGAATCCAACAGGATTTTATAAAGAAATTGAATTCAACCTCTTTCTTGCATTCATCAGTTTTCACGCTGGGTGATATAGATTTCATGTTCCCTCTGATCCTACCTGCTGATTTATGGAAACAGATTAAAACTGTAGATGATCAAGCAAGGCTGGGTGACACATGGGTTAACTTGGTATGGATAGATGGAGAAAGGAATCCTGGTGAGAAACCCCCACAGCTGATATTCACACTGCCAGACAGAATAGTAACTTAATTGAAGACTTTGGTTGCAGAGAGAAGAATAGTTTGGGACAAGCTTACAGCTTGCATCCAGGGGAAATCTGAAGGTGCTACTGATTTTTTAAATCGGTTCGAACAAGTGTTTTCAGAGTTTAGTGGTCCCACTGTTTTAGTGCAGACCCACTGTTTTGTAATCACAGTACTGGTTTATTTAGTAATTATATTTGCGCTTGGGTTCTGGTACATGGAAGGGGTGCATCCATTTGAAACTTTGTTACCTACTGAAATAAGCTCCACTGTGTCTCCGCCTTTCGTGCATCTGCACACTCTTCCTCCTCGAGACTCCCAATGTAGACAGGGTTATCATAATAACACTCTCCTAATGATCATGAATGCGACCCATGCGATTCTAAACAGAACAAATTGCTGGGTGTGTTCACACTTGCCACAACACAGGGAAAAGGGACTGGGCTGGTATATTCATGTGTGCAGTGAAAAAGTCGAAAACTTTATGTCGAAAGTCATAATATTGAGAAGAAAATTGTCGAAATAAAATGTGGAATGTTTTATTTTTTTTATTTATATGTTTTTTTTTGGGTTCCGCAACAAAAAAAAGGGGTAAAACAAAAAAGAAGTTAGAAAAAAGGGGGTTTGAGGGGGGAACCCCCATTTCAAACAAAAAATAAAGAAAAATAGACATTCAAAATGTTTTTTTCGACTTTTTCTTCGGTAATATCAGTATAAACTGTATATTCATACTCTTCCTCTAACTACTGCATGCTACACCTCACTCAGGGCATTATTCTTTGGTCGTTGGAACGATAGTATTTCTGGGAATTTCGATGGGATTAATTTGAATGAATTTGAAAAACGAGTCCTAACACCTTTGGGATGTTTTCTCTTTGCGAATCGAAGAAAACTCAATGTTGCTTCTATTAGTCCTTCTGATAGACTCTCTTGACCTTTTCAGTCACTAATTTCTTTCAAGATGGCTCCCATAGGCAACCGGGATGCCATGCCTCCTTCCTATACTATTAATCATAGCCCCAACTCTGTTTCCTTCTGTATACAAAGGGAAGGTTCTCAGCCAAAGGGTACATTTGAGAGTTGTACTAACATTGTGAATCTAACCAGTGAAGACAGACCTTTGTATGTATGAGATCCCGTTTACTTAGTTTGTGGCAATGAAGCTTATCCTTGGTTACCTAGAGATTGGCAGGCTACTTGTTATTTGGGTATCTTGTTACCAGGGGTATATGTGGCTACCACCTCTGAAGTTTCTAGAGCTCGTCCAAGGTGGATTGGGAATGGTGAAATTGCTTCGCAAGTCATGGGTGATGTAGCAAAATCCTTTGTGCCATTTTGGGGACAGATAATGAACTCCGAGGATATTAGAAGACTAGCAATGGTACTGGAAAAAAACAATCAATTGGACCACCGATATTCTGTACAACATGACGCTGCACAGAAGGCAATTAGATTAGTGGCCCTCCAAAAGAGGATGGTGTTAGATGTCATCCTAGCTGAGCGTGGTGGGGTATGTAAATTGGTGGGATCCGCGTGCTATATTTTTGTACCTGACTCCTCCACTACTATAATCAAGGCAATACAAAATCTGTATACCTTGAGTACTGAAGTACATATCCCCGAGGGAAACTGGGATCTTAGTGCTTGGTTCTGGGACTTACTACGATCATGGGGTTAGAAACTCTTTCAGTCCTAATGATAGTTCTTGGTGTTCTAATTTTTTGATGTTGTTTACAATGTCTTCCTGCCATATGTTCGATGTTAGGAGGATGTTGTGCACAAATGATAGGTACACCAGCACCTAAGATACATGTGCCCAAGTAAAGTACTAATGTTTTAGTAATGAAGGATATTACTATCAAGTAACTTATGGCGATTGATATTTCTGAAAAATGTGATTCAGGATGTACGGACATTGCGGCGTGGGGTTTTAAATAAGGCAAATGTTTGAGTAATGGTCTTGGCTCAGGCCAAAAGGAGGGTTTGTTAAACCATATTCACATAAATACCGCCTGATTATGAACATTGGCCTTAGAGATTCGTATTTGTATTAAAACCTATGATTAACTTGATTTAGATAGAATTTACTTCGCTGCCATCTTGAAAACATCTGCAATTTTTATTCTAACTCCTGCTGCCTGTTCAGAAATGATTAACCATGTTTTCAGCTGCCACTGAACAGAATGACCTTTGAGACTATGTCAACAATAGGACTGCCAAAGGCAGACATGTTTGTCCTGTGCAAAGAGACCTTGTACTCAAAATGAACTCCCATTCAAAGTGTTATCTGTGCCTACAGACTCATCCTCTTTCAAGCAATGACACTCAAAGCAAAATAACTACAGCTCTGTGTTTTGGAAGAAATCTTTTGTGCATCTCTTGGAACAGGATTTATCCTAAAGCTCAAGAAGCAAGGAAAGATCTACACAGCTGACTACAACAAAGTTTGCCAGTATTGTATCTTTAAAGTAGCTTGGAGCTACAGTGAACCTCAATTCAAGTGTTGTCTGCCTCAATAGCTTCAGCCATATACAAACATCAGAACTGAATGGCAGACAAACTAAACTATGGAATTTGTTTCTTGAAACTGGGCTTAACTTGAGCTGGAGAACCAACATCACCATTGAATCTCCAAGGATAGGACAACTTAAACTAATATTGTTATATTTGTCATGTGAACTGGGCACAAACCCAAATTTGTAACTTATTAGTTTGGAGAAGGGCTGGGCAATGACTAGGACTGTGTATAAATACTGGATGCTTTGTGATGACCAGTACACTCACCCCTCATTGTGTCTGCTGGTACACACTGAGATGTGCTTGGAAGCCAGATAGCTATCTGCTTTGATATTTGTATCTGTACAGAATAAAGTTATATTCAGAACTTTGACTTTGTGACTGGCGGATTCAATTTTCGGTGGTACTGAGTCTTGATATTCGTTGCTGATCTATCAGGATAACATAGTTATTCTCATTTTTCCTTTTTGTTGTGTGGCAGGTTTTAGTGTAGCTTCCAGAATTGAGGGGCAGGGTGTGGAGGGGGTAGGTGGTCCTGAGCAATGGGATTCTGGTATGATTCTCGTATGGTTGCTCTAGGGCAGGGACATGGATTCTGAGATCAAGCCCAGTTGCCACAATTGTGTTCTTGCGATAGCTTGACTTTTATGACAATTAAGTTCGAGAGATGACATCACGTTTTGTTATTCCTTCTGCATGTAGCCAGGCAGCCAACCCACCGTCTGTGTGATCTCTGTTCTAGGAAGGAGAATTAGGGTTAGGTGGAGTGATGAATGATTGGCAAGATGTTAGTTGAATACTAGTGTCACCAGGTTATTTCCCAGGTGTAGGATAGAGGGGGCAGTGTTCTCTGTGTTGCTATGTGGTAGATGTGATAAGGATTATTACAATTTATCTTCAAAATCAAAATGCACATTTATTTATAAGGTCTCTAATTCAATTCTTAACTCTGGGGCAACAGGGAAGCAGAGGTAGGTTTCTTCAGTTCCCCTGACCAGGTTGACATGCAATAACATTTCTCTAGCATTCACTTTGCTAATACATCCAGGCCAGATCTAGGGGTATTGTACCTTTCTGGGTGGGGACTCAGGGTGCACAGTTATAAAAGGTATGTAGGGTGGTGACTTTGTCTAACATGCTTACCTATGACAATCATTATCGGTTGCATGTCAAGTGCACTTTTAGTAACATCTTGGGTCAAAGGGTCCTTCAGGTAGTTTCTGCTCAGATTTGTATTACTAATTTTGTGAATAAAATGAATGACTTGTATACAAACAACACAACTGGTGTGAATGCATCTGTTTATTCTTAGGGCAGATCACTATAGCTGCAAATAACTCTGAGAATGACAAGGCCTCTGGAGGTAATTTTGGATTGCTTACTTGTAATCTTAATTGCTCCTTGTCCTGCGCTTCCTCATCACAGCACTTGCACCCGTCACTCCCACCTTAAGCACATGGGTGATAGCCCCATGGTCTCTTGGGCATCATTATTCGGGAAGAATATGAGTAAGCAAGGGTATTTATACTGCATTCACAATGCGGAGGAAGAGCTTTAAAAATACTAATTAGTTAAGAGCTTTTTTAGGTGGAGACCCCTTTAAAACAGTTAATACTGTGAAAATGATAAATACACATATCATTAAAAGGTGGACACGTTATTAAGACAATAAAGAATAAAAACACAGTTTTCTGCCTAAGCCCATTTATTTTTCTCTAGAAAAGAAGTGCTTTGATTGACCACCAATAGTGCAAAGCCGAGGGACAAATTTGCATCCTATAAGAAACAAGTTGGGCACAAAGGCTAAATCCATCAAGTAGTGTTTTTAAATATTTGCCAGAGGAGTGCCCCCTTCTCCCACGAAACCTTTGTATATCTTCATGGTGTTTTGTGGCAAAGAGGCTTTTAGAAATGTAAAGCGGCAATTTGTTTTTTGTTTGATGCAAACAGTTCTAGTGATAACACAGAGAGCAGCTGAAAAAGAAAATTGCTCATCTTGCTGTGGTCACTTCAACTGTATTTAAACATTGGCAAAGACAACTTATTTGGCTTTTGAGTAAGCATAGAGTGGGCATTTGCCAGGCACTGTCATAATGGTACTACTAGACCATAAGTGAAACAGAACATGGAACATGGTGTGATTATCCAGGCATATGGTGGTCAGGCATATGCCCATCTATTACCTATACACAAGCCAAAACTGTTGACTTTGTAAATATTTGTGTGCTCTAGCACCTTGAAGTATCTTGTGTGCTATATGTAATTACCAATAAAGATCTCAGACTAAATAACCGGACAGACTCAAAGTATATGGCAAAGTACTATTTTATTTTCAATTTAATAAAGCAGGGTGAACTGGCAGACATCAGATGGATGCTTGCACACTCACACACAGACTTGATTACACAGAGGTCTTACAACACAATATTCATCTATGATGTCTTCCTACGTGGAAACCTTTAAGTGAGAGGGATTGGTTAGGGAATATATCTACTTATAGAATGTATACGGTTTAGTACTTCATTGGCTGTCTCTTATCTGTAAGACACACCTCAAACCACCTCTAAATATGTATAACACTGATTATAGCAAGCAAATTGGCAGTGGATTGGTCTATGCAACATTGTATAGCAGGTTGCCACATAGACCCACTGATTGATCAGCATTCTCACCCAACCTTGAATTTTCGGCTCGGCTAGCAACACGTAAGGAAACTGAAACCGAGGTGTTTCAATCACATCAGATTACACCCCACTTTTCCAATTAGTCCATCATCTCTCATCAGTCCAGCCAAGGTTTCCATCTGTAGTTGACCTTGTAGCCTGCTCTCGGTTCTGGGACATTCAAAGGAATTTAAGCACATCACTATCTTCATCCAAGGCTTAATAAATAGCCCTTGTTTTCAAATTCTGAGTCACATGTGAAGAGACCACAAATTTGTCAATTTCAGCCTCTTATTTACTGCTATTTGATTTAAGTATACTGAGTCTCATTTCTCCTCTTGGACTGTAGAGACTTGCCAACTCTATCTTGTATAGACTTTATACACTTTTAATTGTCCAATGCATGCTTCTTGCAGATGTTTTCCTCTCTTTTAATCTAAGAGAAATATGTCTCGTCCATGCCTTATCCGTTTGCCCCCTTCGTGCTTTGCATCTATTACTTAAAAATAGCATCCTTGATCCCAAGCCAAAATAGTCTCCTCTTTGTTTTGCACACAAAGCTGTTCTTCCAGCGTCTCCTGACTCTGCAACACTGATCTGTTCCTAAGTCAGATGAATTGAATATTAAAATGAGCCAGGATCCATTTTCCAACTATGGCCGTCCTTGACACATTATATAATCCTCTATAGCAAGTTTATGTGTATCTTTTCTACCTTGCGTTGCTACATATTTACACTTATTGGTCAGCAAGTTACTTTGTCTTCTTTTGCATTCATGATGCCTTTATCGTTTTGTACATGTGTCTCTTATCACTTCAGTTACATCGTTACTTTTAAGTATTTCCATATCATTTCAGTATGTCCTTGCATAGCTTCTTTATGACATCACTCGGCCTATGCAAGGTTTCACTCAGCGCTCCATGATGTCCAATAGTGCATGCTGACATCCTTTCATATGGCATCTTTCCACACTTTCAGTACGAGGGTGTATTCGATAAGCCTGTCGGACTGCATATCGTCTCTCGTACATTCATTGTGGTATAGTCATAACACATGGAGTCTCACATATGGTCCTTCTCCTGCTGTTCCAGTATGACGGTGGTGAGGGGGTGGGAGTTATGGAAAATGCATCCAACTGTTCCTCTACATTTGTTTAGACAGGACCTGAGTGTGGGGAACATATGTAAATCAAGTGATTGAAGGCACATTTTTTTAAGACATTTTGATTAAACATATAGCTGCAATTAAGCCATTAACTGTTAACTCTCAGCAGACTACTTAGAAATAACAATGACATGGCCAACATTTGATGTTACTGATTAATAGAGCTAGCTCAAAGACATCCCAGGAGGATGTGTTTTGTGCAGGGAGGGAGGAGCCGGTAGTAGGTGGCAATGGCCTTGGGGATGACAATGATCCAGGACAGACAATGGATTGTAAATAACTAAAGTCAAACTACCAACTACACCCCCTCAGAGGTAGTCTTCCTTTCCTCTTCTTCCCCCAGAAGCTCACTGTCTCTGGAGCTCTGGTTTTCTCTTGGCTGGACTACTGCAACAGCCTCTTTCTAAATCTGCCTGCTTCTACTCTCCGCCCTGTGCAACTCATCCAAAACAGGACTGCAAGACTTTTCCTTGGCCTCAAGCCCAGGTACAATATCTCTCCAGCACTAAAATATCTGCATTGGCTAACAGTGGCTGCAAGGATTAAGTTCAAGACCCTCTGCTTTGTTCACAAGGCCTTCTGGGGCCTGGGTCTTCAATACCGCCAACTCTGTCTTTGTAAATACCTTCCTACTTGAGCTCTTTGATCCTCCACCTCCAACTCCCTCAGGGTCAGTTGCTTCTCCAAGCAACGAGTTGTTGGTAGATAATTTCTTCAGCTGGGGCCTCCCTCTGGAACAGCCCCCTTGCCTTTCAGAAACTTGAGGGAAACCATCTCCGGTTCTGGAAGCACCTCAAGAACTTTCTCTTTGCTTCTGCCTTCTCTCTTCCTCTCTCCTGCTTATTTCCTGTCTGATACTGCACTGGTTGCCTGGCTACCCTCTGACTTTGGGCTCAGATCCCTGCCACCCACTTGCACACCCGCACTGCCTCCAGCAACCCTTGCTCTTGGGTCTGTATCTGTAACCCTACAGTCTCCCTACCTGCACTTTTGGACACCTGCTGCCTGCACTTACCCTTGCACCTGCCACCTGCTGGCCACGCTTCTTGTTATTGTTTTGATCCTATGTACAGCACTGCCCCTCCCCTTTCCCCTGGCACTTTTCCCCTCACCCATCCCCTGCACTTGCGCAATCTCAATGTCACTTGGCCTAGTAAGATCGTTGTCTCTGTCCTCCCTCTGTTCCCCCTTCCTTGCCTTGTCGCGCCTTGAAACACTTGTGTATAGGCACATCACAAATGCCATATCATATCATAAACCACACCCTCAAATTCTGTGTCCCTCCTCACATGTCCTCTCCTTCCCACGTTTACTCAAATGCAATACTTTTGTCTTATAAGCACCTCAAAGCTAATGATGGACTGAAGCAAAACTATGGTACATTTAAAGATCTTTGATTAAGTGTCCCTCTTGTCTTCACTCTGTCCCGTGGCTGTTCTGGTGAGTCACTCTCCTCTGGTCCTAAGCCCTATTGGGAGCTGCGTCTCTGGTCCTCGTGCACCCGCCTGCCCCCTTGTCGGGCCCTTGAGTCCCTGGTAATTCACTGTCCAAAACAAACTGAAGCAAAAGGCTTCCGTTTTCTGTGTGCTGTTTCTGTTTGAGGTGCACTTTGAAAGCCTCAATTCCCACTCTTGCATGGTGTGACAATGCAATCACATTTGCTATTCATCTGAGAAAGATATGGTAAAAATAGCTGCTTCAAAATCACTCTACCTCCCACCCTAACTGAAAATACATAGTGGCACACAACCTGTGTACCGAAAAACACAGCATACAAAATGGGACACACACCATCTGGATGCACGTATATGCACTACATTTCCCTAAACACAAAACAAGCCCACCACAGATATACCAACTCAACTATCCTCACTCCTTAAGTACCACTCAAACAAGTACCTTAGTAACCTTGAGGGCACATTAACTACTGCTCCAGGCAGCTCACAAAATATATAAAACCTACACTCCATAGAGCCACATCTTCAGATCTGCACACATCAGCATTGTAACAAAGCAAAATTGCCCTGGTCCCCTGCTACTGCATTAGTTTCCGACCTAACTGCTTGCAGATCCTGAAGCTCCTAGAAAGTCAGAAAATGGCAGCAGGTGTACTGTGAAAGCTGCAAAAAAAAGTAGCACAAATGGACATAACAAAGAGTTCCACTCATTCTCCTGTGGGGTAGCACTCTGCACGACCCAACAAATGTTTGTGAATGACTGCAAATGGGGAGAACATTTATATTGGCTCTGACACAGTGTACCACTGACTGGCTGCTAAGACGTTATATGTTCTTGTCAAATCAAGTGATATAGGACTGGGGAGGGCCAATGCACCAATAGTGAAATCTTGGGAGACTGCTTTGGGGTCTTCTGACAAAGAAGCACGAGCGCACACTACTCATTAAATCTGTTCACATTATTTCAAATAAAGACTACGCCAGAGTGCGATCAAATAATTGACCAGGATCACATACTTTGGCTAAACAGTGAAGTAGGGATTTGAATCCACTCTGCAAATGTTCCCACATGTCCTCCAAACTTTACTTTGGACGAATATTGAGGTTTTGGATTTCCAGGACTACAAAATGACCGTCCTATCGAGTTTACTTACAAAATACACACATTACATAGTAAGGCCACATCACAACATGGGAATACTTATACCAACATGTTAAGCCAAAAGAATATCATTGTGGCTTTAATTTTGACATCCTGAATGGCTAACTTCAAATGACAATGTGCAAGATAATGCAAACCTGAACAATCTAGTTAACCCCACTGTACTTTCAGTGATTCAAGGCACGCAATAAATTAAATTGTGTAATAAACTCAGGTTGGAGATTCTTTGTTAGAATTCTCCAGCTCAATGTTATTCATGATATTGAAAACATTTGATTAGTGGCATAAAGCAACGTTATCTTTTTGCATGTCAGGCTAGTAGACACCATGGATATAAGTACATCTTCAAAAGGATGCTTTGTGTTTCTCACTTTATCTATCATAGATTTGTAAGGTAACAAATGCTTTGCACGGTCTTTCAGTTGGACATGTGCTATCATGCATATGAAAGGCTCTGCTGCTGATGATGGGATGTGTCTGCTGTCCTGCAAAGGTGCTCCGGCTGGAGAGCCAAGGGCGGACGCTGAGTGTGTCTGTGCCTGGCAGTGACTTGGGGAATCTGGCAGTGCTTGAATGTACGGTGCAAGCTGATTCTATATTTGGCTTGGGAAAAAGAAATAGCACACAGGACGTTTTTCTTGAGTCTTTGAACTAAAGAAACGCTCAATGATTTATGTTACACTTCCATCTTTGGCTGTGGGGAAGTTAGGGATGGTCTGTGGAGGCTGCTTGGGGGAGATAATGCTAAGTCTTGTCAGGGGAATCCTACAGGAATCATGCACAATTCCAAGAGCAACCGCAAATGCTGCGCTTGAAAAACAAAATGTGTTACACAAATCCGTAAGGTGAAAGGGGGGTAATGGGAGAGGGCCAGGGAACAAATATTCAAGGATGAGCCGTGGGGGTCCAAGAAAGGAGGATCAGGGAACACGGTAAGTGTCAGTGAGGATGGCAAACCTTTAAGTTTCAAGTGTTTTCCCATTACTGTGGAAAACGGCAGACGTTCCTTTCAGGGTCATCTTGAGCACTTTTGGGGCCCTGGGCACGGACATCTTTGGGGCCCCCCTCCACCAAACCAAAGGAGCTAAGGGATCAAGAATACTGGTCACGCCCCTTCCAGTTGTGGTCACAACCGATAGGTTGATATGCTATCTCTCAGCATAATAAGCACTTTTACTTCCTTTAAGTCCCCTTGCCCTCTTCATTTTTTCTCTAATCAGAGTGATAAACAAGTAGCATTTGAAGACCAACATTAGCAGCATACAAATGAGTTACAGTTCTAGTACATACAGGACACTTTTAATCAATAACATCCAGGAAGGTAGATGTAGTATTAATGCAGAACCGTATGTAAAAGGTACATGTAACCCATAATAGACTGAAAACTCACATTAGCTGCCTCACAGAATACAAAAGTGCTCATGCATGGATAGAGACCACCAATTGGAAGGAAGGAGAAGCTACACATATCCTAGCATGGATAATGGATGCAGATTAGAAGCTACCAGGAATGTGTTTTTATCCAGACAGACTGAGATTAGAAGTGGGATATGATTTTCAAATAGTGTTGCCATTAGATATCACAGCAACAAATGCCTGTGGTGTGCGATATAAATATGCTCACTATTAACACAGTGAAACCATGAATAAGGCTTTTATGAGGATCATACCATGAGAAGGAAATCACTCGGAAGGGCTGACAATTTTGGAAGGTTTAGGGACTGTCAATAATGAGAGGTTAGGCAATACAAGATTAAATGAGATGCCCATGATCACACATTGTTTAAGGGGTGAAGGAGTGAAGCTGGGATTTGTGGCAACTCTGCAATTTCTGCATTTGACCACTTTCTTTTCCAGTTCTTACCATGAACTAAAACAATCTAATTTTATTAAAAACCACATTACCAAACATGCCAATATTTAAACAAAATATTACAGAAAAGTGTTATGCAAAATGGAAATGATTCTAGCTTCATTCTCTCCATCGCGAAGGCAAGTATATAAGAATCAGCATACCAAACGATGTGATTTAACAAATTTAATCTGGGTTTGTCATTTGTATTTTAAAGCTTTAAATACTTCCAAAACAATGGCTTGTTACATTTTCATTTATTAACGTGCACAAAAACCTTTGACTTTTACCAAAAAGCAAATCGTTTTTTGTGTCAAACAAGAAGACCTTAAAATATGCTTGCCTGAGGGCTGTAACATATGGTCCGCTCTCTTTTGACTACCAACCCTTCCACCCAAATAGCCTACATAAGAAGAAAGATCAAGTAATGGGCTAAACGATACCAGCAGCATGCAAGAAGGAAAACCTCACAGAAGACAGCACAGTAATGTAAGCTATATCACATGATTTGACCAGAATCACTGTATCGTCTGCTGGCAAATCCAGGATACAAACATGAACGCTGTTGTTCCATAGTCTTGAATTTGGATATTTAGTCACCTACCTCTTGGACTAACAGTTTATGCCATTGTTGGAGGCGATATTCTGGGTTTTACAACACCCCATGTGAAAAAAACAATGTCTAGACCTTCACCATACGGATGATATGTTAGTTTTATAGCAACCCCTATCTGGTACAGGTACATTGCTGATAATAGCAGATGTTGTTCTGCAAAACCAAGTATATATGCAGTCAGGTTTATAAACTTCAGACATAGGAAAGGCTCAGCCAGCCTTGCTGGAATGTGATATTATAATTTTGCATATGAACACAAATCTCTGCAATGTGTGTTTCACACACTGAGCTAACTTCTAAACCATTGCAGCACTCAATTTATCAATATGCATTTCACCATTGCCTATTAGACATGATCAACATAATTCCCACAGAAAGGAAAGAATGCTACAGAGTTGTGCCATAAGGAACACACAAACTATGTATACCACAGTGAACAAAGAAAGCAATACATGATGAATTGATCAAGCAGAATGCACTTGCCAAATCAGAAAGGCAATGGGTTTAGAGCCTCAGCAGCACCCCATAAATTATCCTGACGTGTGCTATTTAAGAATGGTGAAGAATGGAATCTTACTTCTTCAGATCAGCTAGCCTTGTGGGCCCCCCTCCAAAGTGGGGGCCCTGGGCAAATGCCCCTTTTGCCCTCCCATAAAAACGTCTCTGGTTCCTTTACTGTGGCATACTCTGCATTACTGTGGGAAGAATTACCAGGAATGACGGCATCAAAGGAGCCATTCATTGTTAGTGTGATACATTATCACAGGAATAAAAAGAGGAGGGAACAAATGGGACTAACCACTGGATCTCTGTGGCTTGGCAATAGTCTTTTAAACCTGCACTGAGGTGGGACCTGATCTACTGGGTAGGGGGTTATGGGTCTTTTTTCATAATTGGCACCAGAGGCATTGCTAGGGGTGGGGGCTAAAAGGGCTATAGCCCCTGGTCTTTTGGTTGTAGCCCAGGATAGAATCTCAGGAGCTACAACCAAAAAGCTAGCTAGTCCCCAGTCCTGACAGTTCTGAAATTAGCATAACCCCGGGTCTTTTCCAGACCTAGCTACACCTCTGATTGGCACAACACTTAACGTGGACACTGGAAATGTCCAATGTACGTAGGCCAGGGCTGGTGGGGTCTAGTAAGGTACTAGGGAGAGAGGTATGGACTTCAGCCATTAGGCCCGGTATTTGTCCATGGCCATTGGACTTCCCTCTTTTTAAGTCATTGGTAAGGCATGTACAGTGACCACAGCCAAATCCTGAGGTTGTCCAAATCAGTAAAGATAGTTCATAGTAACACACACTAAAATGCTTGAGTGAGTGTTGTGAAAAGCGAAATGAGCCCCAGTGTGCGTTATGAATCCATTGATTCAATCATAAAACTCTTTGATCAAAGTCACATTCGTCAGTTGTAAAGATCTGTGGCCATTGTTATAGTTCCAAAATTGTATTTGATGTTATGCAATGTAGCTGGGAGCCCTTATCAGTGCAGTCTGTTGCCTTACCGTTTCTCATAGATGTATTTCAAAAGACTACAATAGGAGTGTTAAAGTTTGCCCATTTTGGAATGTGAACCTTCTATCAGAAGATCATCTATATAACATTTTAGGGTATTGGGGTATTATAATGTGCTCTGCTCAGTAAGGTAAGTATAACATTAGATTAAGACAAGAATATATACTAGAAGTGAATATTAGAACATTTGAAATCACAATTGTACAATGTTAAAAAAGAGAAAGTTTTCAATATTAGTACAATTAAATAACTCCATTTTTATTACATTTTTTAATAGCTTCTTTTCCACAAAAACGCATTCACCATTCCCCTCTCTCCTCTTCAAGGCACCAGTGTTTTTCTCTGTTCTATGCTGTCAGCAACGGCAATGGCTAGAGTTGATCTCTAGCAAATACCCACCTTACATTGCGACTCTCACCCACATAGAAAGAGACACAGAGAAGCAAAGACAACTAGAGGGACAGAAAGAGAAGGGGACTATAGAATCAGAGAAACAGAGAGATGGAGAGTGAGAGAGCAGAGTCAATCGGCATATGATGCACCAACTGCAGCTGGTGGGACTTAAATTCATGAGCTGAATTATGTGGAGTCCACAGAGCAGGGGAAAGAGAGGAGCTGCAGGTTTTGAATTCGTGCATTGTTTGGGCTGAGTGTGGCATTGATTAGGGACGTGTGGGGGCACTTAAGGGCGGGTGTCGATGGACAGGGGTGTTGCTAGGTCTGGAAAAGATCTGGGGCTACACTCATTTTGGGACTGTTGGTACTGGGGGCTAGGTAGCCTTTTTAGCTGTAACCCCTGAGCTTCTATCCGGGGCTACTACCAAAAGACCCAGAGCTTTAGCCCCCCAAGACTCCACCAGCAACGCCTCTGCGGATGGAGGTGCATTGACAGGCTGCACAGTGAACCTGGCTGGTTCATCTTCAGATCATTCTGGAGGGCTCTTGGCTCTGAGAGAGAGAGCGAGGCGGGAGAGAGAGTTCTATGCGCAGCGCCAGGACAGGTAGCTCCTCGGGGGGCATTTATTTCAAATGTACTTGTGGTTCAAATTAAGAGTGTTGCTGTTGTTAGAGCCCCGGGATAAAGCCACATGTCATGCATACTCGCTTCCCTCATTCCCAGAGAGCCTGGTTGCTCAAATAAACAGCTTTCTACAGAGGATGCATTAATTAGGGAACAAATTGACATAGAAAACATTCAATTGCTTCCATTTTATAATCATGCCTGGGGAGTGAGCTAAACTCCCTCCTCCCCTCTGTCTCCTATCCACGGAAGGCTCAGTAGTCCACAAGAGATAACATTATCAACGGAGCTTCCCCCTGGAGTATGAGCACTCTCACACGTGTGTGCATGCAGAGCGGGAGAGCTATCAGTGTCACTCGGTGTGAGACTATATTCCCAGGCCGACATGCGTGCATTGACCCATTGATAGCCAATAAGCCATGCTTCAGGGTACCATCTAGAGACTAACTTATCACATCTGGGAATGAAACTCCGTAGAGGAAGTTGCAGGCAGAAGGCAGCCCTCTGGCCTGTCTCGCAGCCGACAGGAGCGCTACACCAAGAGACTGTCAGATTTCTCACCTTGCACAGTAGAGCATTTACACCTAAATCAACGTGGCAGCACCAAACGTACAGTGGTATACAGGCACAGCACGCCCCTAAATTTGAGCTGAGGGGCTGGCCTTTTTGTCAGTCAGAGAGGGGGGAGAAGCCTTTCCTAAAACCTGCGGCTTTAAAGTGTTCCTCAGCGCTGGTCATTGGGCCGGCTCTAGCTGGGTCTGAGATCCGGCACCAGATGTGCAGCCGGATCTCGGGATCTGGCCAGAGTCAGACGCCCCAAACCCCAGCTCTGCGCTGGAGAGAAGGGGAAAAAAAGTGCCCGCGAGCAAACTGTAACTTCCTCTGGTGACCCCATGCAATAGGTCACAAGAGGAAGTTACAGTCCTCAGCCACACCCAGTTTATTTATTTATTTATTTATGCAATGTTTGTCGGATACATGGACCCAGATTATTTATTTATTTATTTTTGTAATGTTTATCGCATACCTGTATCCAACACATATTGCATAAATAAATAAATATACAGCTATCCGACAAACATTGCATAAATAAATACCGCTATTAACATCACACACGATGCAGCCACCCACTGCTTTCAGAGGGGAGCTGCAGGAGGAGGGGGTGGGTGGGGTTCAAGTAAAAGCAAACGTTGCTTATGGCAACAGAAATCACTGTCATTTTCTTTTTAAAATGGCATGCAAATTGTGCATTGTAAAGAATATTTTCTCAGCAACACTGCTCAAAACTATCATCTGCATAGTGAAGTAACTCATCACCAGTGCCATGGAAGTGGTTTAAAGCAGACTGGATATATAGTTTGGAAAAGAAGCAGCATGAAAGAAATAGCAGCATTTGAAACTATTATTTTGGACATTTCCTTTGATAGGAGGCCAACTGCCAGCTCCATCCCCCTTAACTCCGCCTCCTCAGACACCACCCCACCAAACTGCGCCCCCACCCCAGCCCTTGTGGGATCCCCCACATTTTTTTTCCATTTCCACCACTGGCTTTAGTCGACTCGTGCAGAAACATTTATTTGCACAAACGCAGCAACACCATAAAAATGCTAGTTTCAGGAAAGGCTTCCATCACCTCTCTGCCTTACAAAAATGAAATGCGCACAACAGCCCCCTACCACGGATGCAAGCGATGGATGATGTGAGCACTTGCTTTTTGTTACGCAGAGAGGCGAGGGAAGCCATTTCTGAAACTAGAAGTGTTAAAGTGCGTTGCATGCTAGCTCATTATGTATGTATGCATGTGTGCAAGGCGTGTGTATGTAATGTATGTGTGAATGAATGTCTGTTGGGGCTGGGTGTGCATGTAAATGAGCGAGTGTATGAACAATGGGATGTTTAAATGATTGAGTGAATGTGTAACTTTGTGTGTGTGTGTGCGCTTACGTGTAAAGCTGGACCGAAGAGGAGCTGTTTCTGGCAGCTAGGGGTCGTGAGGTGGACGTGTGGGGTGTTTGGTAGGAGAGGGACGGGTGGTGAAATTATATGGGTTCCCCGCCAGACAACCATTTTGGGTAGAACCGAGGGTGCGGAGCCTCGAGGTTTGCCCTGACCCATTTCTGAAGTGGCTCTGTACAGTTTCTGAAGTGACCCCATCCATCACCAGTTATCAACGCCCCTCCCCCCATCAAAATGGGGTCTGTTGCACTCCTGATGGCGGAGGATAAAAATCTTGTCCAGGCGAAATCAATATACCACCTAATAATAAAGCCAACAGCTTAACTGGGGGGCTCAGCTTTCTGACGGGCCACTCCCCCAATGATGAGCAGGTGTGTTTGGGCGTGTCCTACACCCAAGTTGATTTGTTAATTTTAAATGGGTCAAAGTGGTGTACTTTCTGGCTCGATGTTTAGGTGAAGCTAAACCCATCTGATCACAAGCAATATTTTGGGATACACATGAAATATCCGGTACTTCCGATGCCCAGTCCCATGGCTCAGTGTTTTGTCACCAGGTCGAGGGACCATGCAGTAGAATGGCTTCAGCCCACTATTTTCAGAGCATGTATGCCGTCACCCTGTCTCTTTTCAAATACTTAAATACAGTGTCATGGCTGGCATTCGATCCCTGTTTGAGCTGAGACACCTACAAGGCCACTCAAACTGCTCATTTGAAGCTGTAAAATATCATATTAATGTACAGGGCATGTTTTGTTAGATTCTTAGACATACAAGGTTCCTACCTTTTATACTTAGCAGTGATGATATAGGGAAATTTGTTCTCTTGGCAAATGCTTATTTGTCCAGTGCAATTTTTTTCAGTTGGGAAAGACATTTGTATATTTCACATTAGGATACGTCAGTTCCTGTGATGCCACTTCCCATTGCCTATACCACACTCCCCTGAGTTTTGTTTTTAGGACTTGAACCCTGCCCCTGCCTCTTTCAGCTCCCTCCCATGTTGCTCTCATAGCCAATGTGTTTCCCCTTGTAGCACATATTGCCCTGGTTTTTGGCAAGTGCCCCTCTCACGGCCACATACAACATGAATGCCCCAGTTAGGTCCCGTGTGCTGTCTCGCTCTTCAGCATTTGTGCTCATGATTATTCTCACAAGTCACACCCACACGCATAGCTCATGGAAGAGTATCACCAGTGTTGGACTAGCCTAATGGTGGAACAATGTCTCATCAAAATGGAGGGACTGATGGTACTTTTGCAGTGCAGTCAGGCTTAACTTTTCAAGAGAAGGAGGTTGGCTCAGAGGTGCAATTAATTCATCCACACACCACAAAAGAACACACCACACTGGTCTACTGAAATAGATACTTTTTCATTTCTAAGACCACACATACAATACTTACGATGGGAACAATAAGTGAAGAAAACATAGCAGAGCATAGTGCAGCTAAACAGTAAATCACCAGTAAAGGCCTATCTCATTCCTTGACCTAGAATGTAGGCCCAATATCTAGTGGTTGTCACTGTTCATATAAACATTGACATATGAGTTAAGAAAAAGATCCCAGCCAATATCACACACAGTAATTATTAAGATCAAAGGGCACCACACAAAACCTATCACAGGTTTCATACTACATTCTAACTAAAGTATTAGACATAATATGTATGGATGTGAGACACTTAGCAGAGGGGAACACAATGTCCAAAACAGCTAGTACAGGATATATTTTAAGAAGTCAGTCCATAGGCCCAGAAAGGCTTGTTGCACATCTAGGATGAAAGCAGTAGCAATAAACAGTGATACAAGGTATATCCTATGCAGTACTGCAATTTTTTATTTTGTTTTATTTAGTGTGCCATAGTTTAACAAACTATTTTCACACATGATTAAACACAATTGCAGAAAAAGAAAAATATTTTACACAAAACCTTCAATTATCATACTTTCAATACTACATTTTAGATGTTTTTAAAACACATTATAAAAAGATTAAAAAATCAATAAATAAGTACTTCTCATAATCTTCCTCTATGTATTCATCTATAAAAAGGCATTTTAAAAACGCAGTTAATGCTAAAACAATATGCACGTATCTACTGATAATAAGCAGATTACACTAAGCATCTTTATACATGTTTATATTGGTCTACAATTTTCCCAGCATCAGTTTGCTTAAGTCTCCTGATGTTTTTAAGTCTCCTAACACGTCTCAATCTGTCTATCATGTCAGTCTCTTGACAAAATCTTCATCCACAGGCTTTTCTATCCAGTTTTGCGCGTCTCCTCAAAACATCCTTAGTAGGGAACAAATCAAAACGCAGTCTCATAAACAGCTGTCTAAATTCACATTGGGAACTCCCCACACATAATTAGGTAGCTGATTTAGAGCTTGATTTTCACATAACAAGTTTGCGAATAGACTATATTGTGAATAATTGTTTCAATATAAACATTTAAAGGGCCTCATCGCGGTATCCCAGCGGTACATCTGCCGAGATACCAACCAATGCAAATAGCGTAACCGCAACTCGGTATGGCACTATTAGCGCCAGATCCCGATTTTTGGTACAGAGGCTAGTATCCATTTATTTTGGGTCCATTGGACCCAATGGGGCATTTTTGGCAGTGTACAATCAGTTTTTAGTCGAGAGTGGGACTTAAAAAAAACATGAATACCCCAATGGCTACCACAAAGGTGCAAGGACTACTAATGTGGTAAATCAGCTTGATCCCATGGTGAAGCCAAAACGAATTATTAGCTGCCACCAGCCTACTCCCTAAAATCAATGTGGACGACGAGGAGAGGCCCGGGCGCAGCAAACGGCTCGAACTGCATGGCATCCTGAGCAATAATTATTAAAGGGACAGCAGCGCTCATTTGCACAACAGTGCCTAAACACAGGTCAAGCCAGTCTCTGTGGCACAGTCAGTAAGTGTTGTGACTGGTACCTGAAAGGTTGGGGGTTCGAGGCAATCCGACAACATCAAACATCCTTAAAGTATTGTGAACAAACAATTACAAATTTAAAAACAAACTCGCAAGATGGCAGATGAGAGAGCAAAGAGGGCAAAGGAGTACAGTGAATGGGCCAGGAAAGCAGAAAAGGAATTTGGGGCCCAATGGGTTCGTGACATCATGCAAAAAGAAGAACGGCAAAGAAAATGTCGCCTTTGCTAATCGAGGAAACCAGCGGCAGCAAATCAGAGACAACTAGAGAGGAGGCACTGCCACAAGGACAGAAGAGGGGGGCAGAGAAGAGCCCAGGAAAACACCAGACCGTACGGAAGACCCAAAGAAGAAGAAAAGAAAGGAACATAATAAAGGTAATGTAAAAAGTGTCAGCAAAATTGGAAGGTACATTGTTAATATTTTACGCACCTGCATCACTGGTAGGGTAAGTCGCCCAGAACCAGTGACAGGAGGGGGAGAAAGCACAAAAAACACAGGGAGGAAACCACCACTGAAATAGAGAGCAGCGAGGATAAAGAGAGAGACCACCTAACAGCATGGGTAAAATGGAAGGGGTGGTGAGTAAGGAGAGACAAAGGGGCTCTAGGCATGATGGAGCAGGCAAAGGAGGATGGGGTGCAGGGCCATTACCACAAGGTCACCCAGGGGACCCGGTTCCCAGCCCGCAGGGGGTGCCACCGGTACCCAGTCGTTCCACTGACCACACCAATGACGCCAGCAGGGCCTACACCCACGCCACAGGTGGAAGCAGGGATCACACCTCAGGGGGTGGAACCACCCAGGGTAGGGTCCACAGCCACAGGAGCCAAGGAAGCACGGCCAGTTATGACAAAATATGGCAGGCCAACGATGCGAAAGGATGCACAAGGAAGGTCTACGAAAACACTGGTCCTCATTACAAGTCAGGCGTTAAGGGTTTAACGGCGCCGTCGGCGCTGTTAACCCTTAACGCCTGATTAAGAGGTCCCGGGTTTTAACGCCTGCTTTTTGCAAGCGTTAAAACCCATGCCGCAAAGTGACCTTGGTGCTAAGTACGGTGCCGCGCCTTTCCCCATTCCCATTATGCCCTATGGGGCAAAAATGGGAATGGGGAAGGGCAAATGGTGAATGGGGAATTACCGCCCCACTCACCTTGGAATGGGGCGGTAATTCCGCCATCCACCATGCCGGAGTCCGGCATGGAACATGGTGCTAATAGCACCATGGTCCAGCGCCGGACTTGTAATGATGGCCACTCGCTTGGTATATTAATGACAAAGTGAAGGAAAAAATCTGGAGAAAGGAATTTATAGACATTTTTTCATTGCTAGAATGCCAAAAGAGAGGGCTGAACGTATCAGTAGAGGACATGAAAGAGGACGAGAAGTGATATTGCAATGGGAGGGTAGCTTTTTCATTGACAAATGCCTCCCCATGGGATGCGCCATCTCATGCGCATATTTAGAAAAAGTAAGTTAATTTCTGCAGTGGGCACTCGCTCAAGAAATGGAAGAGGCAAGGGTGGTCCATTACCTGGATGATTTCCTATTTGTAGTGCCACAAGGGGCAGGGCTGTGCAAGGATACCCTAGAGAAATTTGTGGAGCTGACAGAAGATTGAGGTTTTCCACTAGCGGTGGAAAAGACAATGGGCCCAACACAGAGAATACAGTTTTCGGGAATAGAAATCGACACAATGGAGGGAATATGTTGAATCCCAGAGGAAAAAGTGGCAGACCTTTTAAAACAATCAACAAACTAAAAATAAGGAACAAGGCCATGGTGAAGGAATTGCAGGCATTGGCAGGAAAGCTAAACTTTGCATGTAGAGTAATACCACAAGGAAGAATTTTTCAGAGGAGCTTAGAGCTGAGGACAAGAGGGGCCAGGATGGGGCATCACAGAGTTAGGTTAGGGGGGGGAAATCAAGAAGGACATGGAAGTTTGGGGGGAATTTTTGAAATCATTCAATGGATCGGTTATCTGGCGCTCGCCTATCTACCAGGAGGGAAGGAGAGTGTTGTTCACGGATGCAGCAGGAGCATTTGGCTTTGGGGCAATGATAGGCGTTGAGTGATGTGCTGAGAAATGGCCAAGTGCATGGCAGGAGACAGCATGGACAAAGAATATTACACTGCTGGAACTATTTCCGATATGGGAGGCATTATGTGCATGGGAGGTTGAACTGAACAACAAGGAAGTGACAGTATGGTCAAACAACATGGCGGTGGTGCAGGTACTGAATAAAGGGAGTGCATCATGCCCACTGGTGTTGGAGCTAATGAGAGCCATCACACTTGAATGTTTGAAAAACTATGTATGCCTAAGAGCTAGGCACATATCAGGAGAAGCAAATGTGGTGGCTGACACCTTGTCTCGTTTTCAGTGGGACAGGTTCAGGGAGCTGAGGCCGGACACCAGAAGGGAAAAAACGCCCACACGAGGAAAGGCATGGTTCCACTAATGGCGCTGGAGGAGAAGGAAAGGTTAGCCATGAGGCTGACTGGAAAGAACAGGAAAGATCACAGGAACCCAAACGAGTCATAAAAAACCTCGCCAGGAACGCCCTAACTTACAAGACAGGTAAGCAATACAGAAAACACTTGCAGAATGTATTGGTTGAAACAGGAGTGCAGGATGTGGGAAAGGTTACGACAACAAGATGTGCACATTTTTGAAGGGTGCATTTACAAAAGGGAATAGGAAGAGCTGGGCGGCGGCACATTTAGCTGCAGTCGCATACACCCCAAAAATAGCCGGGGTGGCCGAACCAACAGACAGCACTTTAAGAAAGTATGCAATGAAGGAGTGGGCAAGGTTGGAAGGGAAAAAGCCAGATAGTAAGAGACCTCTTAATTTTGGGAAACTGGTGTTGTTGCTGAAGACACTGCTGGACACATGCTGCAGCGATTATGAGACAGCACTCTTTAAGGCAGTGCTCGCGCTGGCATATTATGGGGTGTTCAGAATAGGGAACTAGTAGCCCGGAATACAGAGGCAGGGGATGGCCTGGCAAGAGGGGATGTTAGTATTGGGACGAAAGGGATGACTCTGCTTTTAAAAAAATCCAAGACCAACCAGGCGGGAAAGGGGAGAGCGATAGAACTCAGCTGCATCAGAGAAAAGGACCACTGTCCCAGGCGCATCACACAGGCATTCCTGGGCAAACGACCGGATGTCAGAGGCGAACACCTGATACACAGGGACGGCACAGCGCTTAGCAGATACCAATTCCAGGCGGTATTGAAGAAAACAGTAGCGAAGGCAGGGTGGGATCTGGCAGAATTTGGAACTCACTCCTTTAGGATAGGCGCAGCCTCGTCAACATGGGCAGGGGGCCTGGGAGCAAAAGTTGTAAAGAAAATTGGGGGGTGGAGGTCAACTTGTTTCAAAAGATATGTAACAGAGGATCTAATATAAACCTCTCTCTCTATCTCGTGGGGCACTCGTTCGTGACCCGGTGCAGGCCGGTGGATCAAGGAAGTTGAGCAGGGACTCCATTTCTCAAGGACAATCACGTCCTGGTGGGGCCTTCCAGGGATGCACTGGGAGGATATACATGACAGGTTATCAGACTTAATTGGGTTCAGAGACCCCCCAGAATACAGAATACCTGGTCATACACCTCGGAGAAAACAACCTAGTCAGCACAAACAGGGGGCGACTACAAAGGGACATCTGTGAATCACTCCATGACATAGCAGACTGCTGGTGGGGAACCGAGATTTTGATGTCAGAAATGATACCACACAGGATTTGGTACGGGGCACAGCGGAGACAGGCCGTGGAAACAGAAAGGAGGAAGCTGAACAAAACGGTGGAAAAATACTGCAAGAGCACAGGGCTCCATTTTATAAGGCACAGTTTTTCCCAGAGTAACCCCGATATGTTCCATCAGGACGGGGTGCACCTGTCCAACAAAGGGATAAGGGCATTTACAGGCAACATTTTTAGGGCATTAGAGGAACAGGGATGTAAACAGTGGTACTTTTGGGGGAACCTGAGCGGCCGGGGCAGCACCCACTCAGGTGTGGTGGCACGTGTCCAGGAGCCGATGCCCGAAGGGACCATAGACTTGCCAAAGCGAAGGAAGGCATCTGCAACCCTAGACACGGTGTGCCTGAAAGCACACCTGGTTTTATATAACTTTTGTTTTCTGTAATCTCTGTAGATAAAAATAAATGCCTACGGCCAATAATTTGTCCACGACAAAAATGTCTGTATTCATTCCAAATAGGAGGTAAGAATCAGGAGCACGGGAGGCCCACACTACTCAGCCTATGCCCCAGGCCCCGGGCCGTACAAAATATGGTGCGATGGAGGGCCTGGAGGGTAAGGCGAAGGATGGGGGCAGAGGAGATGCAAAACGCAAGGGGAGGGCAGCAAGGTGGTGCCCCCCACCCAAGCGTTGGCATGGCAACAGCCCACAAACACAGGAAAGTTGAGATGGCCCTCCCCCGGTCCCAGATGGCACTCGCTGAGTGGTTACTTTGCATGCCGATTACTATTGTGAAGGTGAGCACTCCCAGGTGTAACACTCTTCCCATTGCTAAATGTGAAATATGGAAGTTGCACCTGGGTAGGCTAGGCTATGCCCCTGGCAGCAGTTCATCACCCAGTAAACCAGAATCTGCATGCTCTATTTTGTTGAGGACCTGGGATTGCATCTATTTCTGTGCTAGAGATCACACACATTCCATAAGCAGGCGTTCGACCCAATGAGCTATTTTGCCATCATTGCCCTGACTCTTAGGGAATATTCCTATTAACACATACATCTGAACAAGTTCAATATGTGTGGACCTTTGTTTCCATTCTTTCTATTTGACATTGTGTTCTGGAGCATGCCATACTTTCATTTTAAAGATTTTACAGATGTGCACTCTCTGCCATGTTCTTTTGCCTTGTTCAGACTGGATCTTTTTTATTGTGCCCAACACAGTTCTAAAAATACATTCTAGATATTGTGAAGTTCAAATTACCGTCTGTTTGAGTTCTTTTAAGGAAGCTTTATTGAATGCAGAATAGTAGTTTGACTTTTAAAAAACAGGTATGCACAAAACATTGTACAATGATGCAACACTAAATATGAAATGGTCGGATATATTAGCTACTGCTTAAATTGGAACATGTGAACCTAGAAATGCTTGCCCAATTGTCCAAAGTTTCTGTGATCCTGTGCAATTTACTTTGCATTGCTGTTTCTTCATTCAATTAGTTGTCAAAACTGGGATGATCTTGAACTTTTTTGTGCGCACTCACTCCAGCATAGGTTAATTGACTAGAGTCATGCTCATTATATTTTAGTATTGGCCATTTACTTTGGGTATACTTGATGTATTCTCTCTAAACTCACTCATGGCATGTCTCTTGTGAGATATGGCACCCTCCAAAGTTGTCACATAATTGATTCTACATTTGCCGGTACTAGGAGCTTGGAGAGTCTCATGCAGAATTCTGTGCAGGAGGCATACAAACATGTATATATGACTAGGTGTGTTTCAGCCGCCTCCTATGTGTTCTGTTTCTGGAGCAAGCAGGTTTTCGTGCTTGAGATATAAAAGCAAACCTGATGGTCCCTGGTCTTCTTTGAGGCCTTGAAACCTTTTGGCCACAAATCACTGAAAATGATTTTCGGCTTCCCACCCAAGTACTGCCCCTCTGAGAGGCTATGAGAGCATCACAATCAGACCCCAGCATGGCCTCCTACAAGTGTTCACAAGTGCCACCGTCTGCCTGCAGGGGCACACACCCATCAGGCCCTTCATGGATCTATTCTGATCCTTCACTCGTAAGGGTCTGCAGGCCTGCTGCCCTTTCATTAGGAAGGGGCCACTGATTGTAGAGTACTCACAGCCACAGTGACTATCGGGGAGTGCACAACAAATGAGGCTACAACATGCCAGCAGTGTGGCACGAGGGTGCAAGGTGATAACTGGGACTGGACTGTGCTGAGAAGCCTCTTGTTTCACATATGGTGTGAGCAAGGGGTGGGGGATAGAGACAGAATGGGCAGAGGTAGCATGTGGCAAAGACATGAGCCCGCATTTCAACAGAGGGCATATGGTAATCAAGCATAGGCTGCAGAGATGTCAGCTTACCACCCATTCCGAATATGGATTGACTGCTGGTGCTTCCAATACTAAAAAAGCTGAGGGGTGTCTTTTTCAGGTCAAGGATGTGATGCTTTGCGGGAGTTGAGTGCGAGTCCCCGTAGTGGATTGACATAGGTTGTTACTGGACACGATTCAATGGGTTGATGGAGAAGTTGGAGACCCAGTACTGGTAGAGGAGTGCTGCAGGTGGTCTGGAAGGAGATGCTTTCACAAAGCAATGTTAGTGCTAGAACAACAGCAGCATCGATGCTGCAGGTCATGCTTTTGGGGCATCAGCAGAGCTACACAGAGCTTCCAGCGTCCTTGTTATTTACACTCTACCTGACTTTTAACCTGCAGACTCTGATGCCCACAAACCCGACATGGTAGCCAACATAAAGTGCATATCAGAAGCCTCCACGGGCATGGGTACTGACTTTAGATTTTTGCTATGAGTCCAACATTTTCTTACATTGTGCAAATACTGATACTGAATACTTAACCCTAATGATGTAAAAGTATCATGATTTGCAGCAAATCCTTTCACCATCTCAAAGTAGATCAAACATGTGCGGAAATGGTGAAAGTGGACTGTGAACTTTGTGGCGTTTGTTGAGCTCTCTATAAGGAGAAAAGAAAGGAAAGCGCTGATCTCTAAATTTACAATTTTACCAGCGTGTGCTGTCCCTTTAAGACAACAAGCTTGGTACTAGAGTGACGTGCACCAAGGAGTTCTCCTTCTACTACAAAATCCCACTTCCGGCGTGGAGCGCACACGGAAGTGGGTGAAAGTGGTCTGTGGTCCGTGGGACTGAGGGGCAGCGAGGCAGTGAATCCTGATGCAGCGGTCGGGGTCCCGGTCTGGTGCTGGCCTTTCTGAAAGGTGGTAAGGCGATCTCGTGCCTCTTGGTTCCAGGTCTTCCTGGTAACTTAAATGAGCCATATACTGATAACAGCACTGAAGAAGCTGGTGTTCTTGTTTAAAGGCAGTAACTTACTGTGGCCTATTGAGCAAGGGTTTGATTATCTGACTGGCGTCAGGAGGGACAGAGCTATCCATTTGTTGTGGTGAATCCTACCAATCTGCCTAGTATCATGCGGGGTACACCTTTTAGAACATTCACTTATGTACCCTGAAAGACTCTGTTAGGCAGAATTGCATGTGGTACCCTCTGGCACCACCACATACAATTAGGACTACAGGTGTAAGTCAAACCAACCTTTGGTATAAGTCTGTACTACACAGTTTGTGGTAGCGAGCTGAGCAGCCAAGCTTATTTCAAGAGTAAATGTTAGCCATGCAAGAGGTTACACAGAGGTCTTTCAATCACAGTGGTTCAAGTAGACACTTATACTCAAGGTTTCTAGGTAAAACACTTATTAATTTATTACACAATCATTTAGAAAACATTTCACTAGAAGAAGGCAACTTAATGTCATACACTAATACACTTCAGTACAAAACTCTAATATTTGAGACAGTTTCAGCTCCCCTGAAGTAGGAGGGAAATAGCAGTTCAATTACTTAGAAGTGAGCAAAAGGGACAAGGTAATTAGAATAGATACCACATACTTGTTACACCGTGCAAATAGTGTCAGTTCACCAGAAGAGTTCAATTCAAGTCAATAGGCCTAGACCAAAGTCAATGGGCTATTTTTATGGATAGGAAAGAGCAGTTCTGGTATCAAACAGCAAAGTCTTTGCAAAGGTTCTTAGAAGTAGGTTAGGCAAAAAGAATCATATGTTGGGTCACAAGCTGATTAGGCCTGCAAGTTGGGAAAGTTTCAAAAACTTTCAATGCGAGAGTGGCGTTCTCTCAATCGGGTTGACACAGTATCTTAGTATGAAGAAACAAATGCTGCTGAAGTCATTGGTTCCGGGCAGTTCCTGCAGATCTCACTGTTCCTGAGTCTTAGTCATGGGGACACGAGGGAGGACATCGGGGGACTCCTGCACTGCACGGGATCGTTGAAGAAAGCAAACAAGATGGAGTCATGTCAGTTCCAGTAGCTGTAGATTCAAGAACACAAACTGGTGTCCTTCTCCCTGGTTAATCTAAACCAGCCTTGAGAATGGTATCCAGGTGTCTTAGGAGATCATTGGTTCCACCAATTCAAAGGAAAAAGCCGTCCTTGAAGTAGCTTCTCTGTCAAATGGAGTTTGGCAATTTGGACCTGCAGCTGGGCTTCACCGGGCAAACCCAACGGTCCAGGAGTTGCAACAGACGTCCTCTTCCAGCTCTTCTTCAGTTCTTTCCTTCCAGTGTTCGACTCTGCTTTCCAGTCCCAGAGACTCGCCTTTTAAACAGTTCTCTCCCTTTTATTCCAGCCTAGCTGTCACTCACCCAGCAGGGTGGCTGTCCTTGCCAGACAGTCAGCCAGCCAATCAAGCCAGAGTGCATTTGGGTCTCATCTCATAGGAAACTAAGCACAGGGAGCTTCGGGCACCTCTCTCACTTCCTGGCCACACCAGACACTTAGATGCCAAAGGCGGTCTTCACCTCTGATGCGCGCCAAAGGCGCAAGAACAAATGGGCCAAACCTGGTTTGGCGTGCAGAGACAAACACTAGAAGGACCTTTCCAAAAAGAAACGGAGAAACAAGAAGACCGGGACTTGTTTAAACTAAGGTGCTTAAAGCGCAATCTTGAAAAACATGGCTCCCGTGATTTTTAGCTACTGGTGTTCACGGTCGGGAAACATCATGGTAGTTCATTGTGAAACCACTGCCAGCAGCCTTTTCAATAGGAAAGGGTACCATTTGAATGTTATATGAGTATTCAGACATATGGGATACTATGTAACCCCTCCAACACTCCATTGTAAGATGGTGTGTGCTGTGTCTATGAATTTGGAAAGACTAGTAAAGTCAATTTCACTTTACATTCTCTGGGAAACAGTAGTTAAACCCAGAGAAGGTATTTAAACCTTTGAGAAGTCTAAGAGACATCCCCGTTCACTGCACTGAGGGTGCTGTGTGACAGAAATAAAAAGATGATGCCTATGGAGTTGTTTAAAACTCCATAACCAATGAAATTAACACGGAAAACAAACAGAATTAAAAAGTTCAGAGCACCAAAGTTTAGCAAAAAAGCTGTGCATCCCTAAGGTAGAGAGGAATTAGCACAACTTGAGAATTCTCCCTAACAGACTCTGACTATAAGAAAAAATTGAAAAACTGTTGTTGAGTAACTGCAGTAAGCGATGTGAGGGTGAGAGGGAAACAGGCCCGAAGCCCGCTTATGAATAAATCCGAGCTAAGATCTATCCCCCGCAGGAAGAAGGTTTCAGTGCCACCAATACCCACTGACCCCCCACCCCCAGGCTCAATTAAAGATAGCATTGTTTTCAGGCCAGTAGTGATCACAACTGTTGATTACATGAAGCTCTCTAATATGGACACAAATGTACAGACTTTGTATGATTCTGCCACAGATTTTTCTACCTCCATTAATAACAATGGATCTCTTTTGAAACCTTGCCAAGGGGTTAAAAAGAATTCAATGGCACCGGCAGATATATATTGTCATCTTATCTCTCCCGATCACCGGATTTGGAAAACTTTGCAATGTCCTCTGAGTCAGCTCAGGGTGAAAGCGACTCTGAGGAGAGCCCAGAAGTGGGTAATGAGATATTTACTGAAGTTAGTCCTCTTAGGGTCCAGGTGTTAAAGAGGTTAATAGAGGCATTGGAGGCAAAGATCGAAGCACTATTTATATTGTGTTCAAACATGGTTGAGGAACAGTGTTCCCTAAAGGAGGGAGTGTATGCTCTATCTACCTTCCTAAGAAGAACAAGGGGCTCATTTGGACAGGAAGCTGATCAGTTGAGATCTCCCAGTAATACCAGAGACACGTCATCACCTAGACCGGCGGACATCCACGAGGACAGGGTCTACGCGGTGACAGGCTCAGATAGTGGGGCGTTGGAGGCCATTTGTGCAGAATTGTCCCTCTTAAATGCCCCTAATTCTCCCCCTCGCAAATTGAGAATAACCAAGAAGGAGGTATTGAAGAAAGGGGGTGTCCCCCAGGGAAAACGGAAAGGCACGATAACTAATACTGCCAAGGCAGGCCAAGGGCTGGCTAAGTGTAGCCAGAGACGTTTTTATGGGAGGGCAAAAAGGAAACTTGTCCCGGGCCCCCACCTTGGAGGGGGCCCCAAGAAGGAGCCTTATTAAAATAAAAGTCAGTTTCCCTAAGTCAACAAAATTAAGTATCACACATCAGGATTTTCTAGGGTGCGCTGCTAAGGCTAAACCTATTTTCTGTCTGTTCTTAAGTACATTTCTTTCTGATCTTTTCATCCTGTAATGCTATGTTCACTGTGGTATGCATAGTTTGCGTGGCACAACACCTGTAGAATTCTCTCCTGTATGTGGGGATAATACTGATCAAGTGCAATAGCCAAAGTTGAAATACATATTGATAAATGTGAGTGCCCCAATGGTTCAGAGGATAGGTCAGTGTGTTAAGTACTCATTGCAGAGATATGCGTTCATATGCAAGATTACAATACCAAATTCCAGCAAGGCCGACTCAGCGCATTTTGAATATATGAAGTTGTTAAGCCTGCATGTATACATACTTTGTTTTATAGCACTGCAGTTGGGTAGTATCACCAATGTACCTGACCAGATAGCGCTTGCTATAGAAACTAACATAGCGCCAGTATGATGAAGGTCTAGAAATTAGTTTGTTTAGATGGGGAGTTGTAAAACCTAGCAGGCAACTTCAATGATCACAATAAAGTGTTAGAGATGCTTATGTATCCAAATTCCAGACTGTGGAACCAAAGCAGCCATGCTTGGATTCTGGCTTTGCCAGTAGACAATACGGTGATCCTGGACAAATCTTATGTCACTGACAGTACTATACTGCCTTCTATGAAAAGTTTTGCTTCTCACATACTGGTGGCATTGTTTGGCCAATTACCTTATCATTCCTATCATATAGGCCATTTGAGTGGAAGGAGTTATAGACAGGACAGAGCAGACTAGATATTGCAGGCTTCTTACAAGCATATTTTAAGGTATGCTTATGTGACTACAGAACGGTTTGCTTTTTGTACAATTCAATGGTTTTCCTGCAGGTTTTTAAATACCATTGTGCAAACCTGTGTTTAAAGCTTTAACGCTTTAAAATACAAAAGAGAACCTATCTGAAATCTTTTAAGATCACACCCATTAGTATGCTGGTATTTATATACTTCCCTTGACGATGGAGATAATGAAGCTAGAATCATTCCCATGTTGCATAATATTTTTTTGTTTTGTTTTTTAAAAAAAATGCTTATTTTGGGTTATGTGATTTTCATATTTTCCAAGTCAGTTCTTTAAAATTGAATCATTTTAGTTCATGGTAAAAACTAGAAAAGAAATTGGTAAAGAGCAGAAATTGTAGAGTGGGCATGAATCCCAGCTTCACCTCTCAATCAATGTGTGATCCTGGGTATCTCATTTAATCTTGTATTTCCTCACCTGTCAAAATTGCAAATCACTAAAACTTTCAAAATCGTCGGCTCCTCAGAGTGATTTTATTCTCAGGGTATGATCTTTAAAAATAGACTCACTCATGGTTTCACTGGCTATATATAGGGCCTCATTACACGGATGGCGGTAAGGATTTACCGGTACCAGAGCCCTATGGGGCAAAAATGGGAATGGGGAAGGGCAATGGTGGAAGGGGGAATTACCGCCCCGCCAACCTTGGAATGGGGCGGTAATTATCCTTTCCGCCAAGGCGGTGCCGGTATTTTACCGGCATGAACCATGGCTCTAATAGCGCCATGGTTCTCCGCCATCCGTGTAATGAGGCCCATAGTGTTGCTTCCTCTATAGTAATAGTGAGCACTGATATATTACACACCACAGCCACCTGTTTCTTTTCTCTCGAATGGCAACACTGCTTGAAAACCATGTCCCACTTCTAATATCAGTCTGTTTGGATACAGGCACCTTCCTGGTATCTTGAAATCGTCTTCCACCCTCTATGCTATGGTATGTGTAGTTATATCGTTGCTTCCCACTGGTCGTCTGAATGAAGAGGGTAAGGTATCTGAATGGGAGTTTACCATGCTTATTTGGATCTCTGCGAGGCAGCATATCAAGCTGTGGGTTGTTATCGTGACACGGAGTGCAGCGCACTAGATATTCTATATTCCTTAATTCCTTTGGTTTGTTACAAGTGGCCCCGGCGGGTGTCCGTCCCCCGGGCCGCCAAAGTGCTTAACATGGCCCTGAGTGTAGTGGCTTGGATCAGGTGGTGAGCAGGTAAGCAAGAGGCAAGTAGACACTTGTATATATAAATATGAAAGTTGCTTTATTGTTTCAGGGTACATGTAGGAACGGGATGTAGGAAGCTATATGAAACACATCCTTTCCAGTTTATCTCCCGTCCTGTAATAATGCAACTGTCACTGCTGGAACTTTGAGCGCACATGAAGGTTCCAGACAGGGTAACATTCTATGGCTTGCATAGATGTACTACTGCAAGCTGTATACTGCACAAAGCGTCAATGGGCGAGTAAAGTGGACATCTTGATGCCTAACACCCTTAAGGAAGGGGAAACAAGGCATTTCTGCCTCAGAGTGCTGATTGATGATTGAGTAGTTGGTTCGCTTCCCAAGTCTGATGTGCCACAAGCATTATCGGTGGGATTTCAACCCCCTTCTCTAGACCTTGAAATTATTGACAAGTCACTGTAACCTCAAACAATGATAGAAATGCATGCCGTGTTTAATATAGGGGCGTTTGCTGGTTTGACAAAACCAGACAGATCAGTTCTAATATACTCAAATGATCCGGATGGCGCTTCCAGAATGACTCTTCCAGTAACTGCCATTCCAGTGGTGGCTGGTCATCCGACAATCCTAGCACTGCACTTCAACAAAGCCCCCAAGAACCCAAGGTGTGACTGTGGCTAAACAGGTTTCGTGGTTAGACTGGGTTGACCAATTAAGGCCCAAATCTGTGGACAAGGAGAGGGAGAATTTTGATGCAATATGGTGTGCAGACCTGTTACATATTATGTTTGTAGAAATAAACCCTACAGTGCACAGCCCGTTCCTCAATCGAACCTGGCTCCTTGAACTATTACAAACGATTTCGGATTTTGTCTTAATCTCTACTAAGGACTTGGTCAAGTAGTGATAATTGCGTGGTGGCAACATTTGTGTCTCCTCTAGTGGTCGAGCGCATAAGTAAAAGTACCAGGGCCCTAAAACAGTTGGAATGTGATATATTGGTTTTTGTTCCGTCCTCCCTTGAGGTGCCATTTAACCAGGAGATGCAATGCCGGTAGTAAAGAGGGGTTGCGTGGGGAATGAGAAAACCCTAGAGTGGCCACGACAGAGTGGGCGATGGTCTAGTGCCCCTGAGGTTTGGCAGTACCAATCTGCAGTTGAAGACACTGAAATTATTCTATTGCTTAACTGGAGCTCGAGGGGCCACAGCTCCTTTTTGGACTATCCCTAAACCATGGAAACTCTGATGAATGTGGCATGCTTCTGTCTGCAAGTGACCTGGCTATGTGCTGCTTTTGATCTGGATGGCTATTCATTCATTTTCCGTTCATCGGGGCACCCATAAGAGGGAGTCCAAAATGGGGCTTATGTTTTGTTGCCAGAGTTATGACTAATTTATGGGAGTACAGCACTGGTAAGGTCCATCCTAATATTTTGGCTGCTCATTTATAGAACATTAGATCCAGAACTGAGACCGTTTTTCTGGCAGCCCTCTGTTATCCCTCGGAGGTTCCCTGCCTGCGGAAATACTTGATATTGATTTATTTATTTATGCATTGTTTATTTGTACAGCGCTTATACATAGGAGAAGTGTCTCAAAGCACTTCAAGGCGGGAAGGGAGCAAGAGAATACAGTAGTCATTCTTAGGCCTGTGAAGTTTCCGAATGATCTAACAAAATGTAACTAGCGTACTATGCCTGTTGGCATTTCTCCTAGTGCAAGTGCATGAAGTGTTCCATACATAACCAAAATAGGAAGGGCAGCCAAATGGGGGGACAAGACAGAATTTACTAGTCCTAGTAAATTTGGGTCATGCAAGTGTACAGACAGACGTGCAATGGAGGGGGGTGGGGTAAGTGCAACCAGTCCAACAGGGCCCTGGTTAAGTGTAGAGAGGTTACACCTCACATGGAGCGTATGATGAAAGTGCAGTAGTCTGAACTGGCAGAGCAGAGGCCCAGTGGCAAGTGCAAAGACTGGTGAGGGAACCTGGGACCTGTGACGCTATTTAGGTGAACCAGGCGAGCAGTCAGTAAAAACTGGCAGAGTTAGGAAGGGAAGGAGGAGTGAGGCAGGAGAGAAAAAGAGAGGAGGTTAGCAGGGGATAGGGAGAGAGAAGAAGGAAGCGAAAAGGAAAGTCTTTCAGAGTTTCCAGAACTTAAGAAGATCCGGCTCAAAGCAGAGAGGGGCAAGGAGGCTGTACCAGAGGGAGGCACTGGCAGAGGATAAAGATCTACCCCCAAATTCATGCTTAGAAAAACAGCTAACCTTCAAAGATTTGGAGGAAGACGAGCGGAGGGCTCTAGTGGGAGAGTATTTAGGAAAAGAGGATTGTAGATAGAGTAGCCCCGGCCCCAGAAAGCTGTGAGGACTATGCAGAGGGTCTTAAACCTGATCCTAGCATCCACAGGGAGCCAGTGAAGGGATTTCAATGCCGTGGAGATGCAATCCCTGAGCATAAGGCCAAGGATAAGTCTTGCCGTTCTGTTCTGGATGGATTGTAGCAGACAGAAAGTAGAAGTGGGAAGACTGAGAAAGAGGCTGCTGCAGTGGTCTAGCCTGGAGAGAACCATGCCGCTGGAGAATGTGAGCCTTTGGGGGAAAGTGAGAAAAGTTAGAAAACCTCTGAGGAGGTGCAGCTAGTAGTGGGACTTTTTGGAGATGTCCGAGATGTGAGAAGGGAAGGAGAGAGTGGAGTCAAAGATGAACCCCATATTGTTTGACTCACTAGTAGGTGGAGATGCAGGGCCAAGGGAGGCCGGCGAGTGAGAAATTGGAAAAGTGAGAGCAGGGGTCCCAAAGAGATTGATCTCTGTGTTACTGGCATTGAGGCAGAGATCGTTAGCAGCACAACAAGAATGAATTGCGGAAAGACATTCAGGAATGAGTGAGGAGGAGGAAGAGGCTGAGGGTACCCTGAAAGAGAGCTGCGTGTCATCCACATATCACTGAAAGTTAGAGGTGAAGGTAGAGATCCTGTTGGGTAGAGGGGCCATGTAGACATTGAAGAACCATGGGGATAGGTTAGATCCCTGAGGTACACTACACATTGAGAGAGTGATAGAGGAGAGAAAGGGCCTTAAGTTCCACTTGGGAAGGACCGTCAAAGAGAAAGGAGGAAAGCCACACCAGGGTCCGATCTCTGATGCCCAGGGTATCACAGAGATGGGAGATCAAGATGTTTTGTTTACCGTGTTGAAGGCAGAAGAGAGATGGAGAAGAATGAGGACAGAAGGAGAGATAGTCAATTATTTGAAAGCAGGTTTCAGAAGAGCAGTTTACATGCCTCTGGATTCTCTAAAGCCAGACTGATGGTCATGGAGACAACCAACAGTATCCGTGTGGAGGCTAAGTTGTGAGATAGCTAATTTCTCCAAGAGTTTGCCCAGGAAAGGAGTGATAGAGATCGGGCAAAAGTTTGCGGGGATAGAAGGATCAGCAGAGGGTTTTTTGAACAGAGGGTGCACAAGAGAGTGCTTGTGAGAAGTGGGGAATACTCCAGTGACGAAGGATAGGTTGCATAGGATGGCCAAGGCTGTAGCAAGAGAATTGATGTTGTCCTTAATGGTTTTAGGAATGTAAGGGTCAACCGGTTTGGAGAAGGCTTTCATGGTCGGGATTTGTCTAGAGACCTACTCAAGAGCCAGGCTGATGCATTTTCTGGGAGGAATTATTATTCTAACCGGGGATTCTAATGGTGACTGTGTTAGTAAACCTCATGTGGGGGATGGGTTGGGAAAACATGTAGGGCTGAGTCCGAAGGCTAAGGAGTGGTTGGGAGTTTGACCTCAGCCTGCTAAGTGTGAAAGGGGGGGTGGATAAAATGACTTGGCCTAACAGCTCATTCAGCAGCTGAATTGATGTTATGTTCACACACAATCATCTTGAAGAGTATAACCCAGAGCTAAAATCTAATTCTAATTTTTCCAGGGTAATTGACCATGTGATGCTCATCCTGAGATGTCAAATGGATTAGTGTAGTCTGAGAGACAGACTGGTCTGCAACCCAGTGGTGAATCTGCAGGGAAACAGACTACTCTGGTCTGCGGGAACTGTTGCTAAGTTTAACCTTTACCTAAGAAACCGTGGTGTTATTGATTCACAGTGGTCTTATTGATTCTGAAATCCTTCCATATGGTAGAATAGATTTGGCAAATGTATATGCTCTTTTCGACCCCACCCCCCAGTATAGGCTCTTTCTCAAATGGAACTGACCCACAAATGGGCTTCACAGTTATGACAGTGCGATCATTAAGAAGCAAAGAGAACTGAGTGCTCTGTCTCATCACATGAGGATAAATTATCTCCTCATGGAGTGCGATAAGTGGAAATTGCTTGCAGGACTATAAGACCTGGTTGCGGGAGCATAGGTTTTCTATGAATGTGACAGGGTGGAACTACCTCAACAGGTTGATATCCCTAAAGGATTCCAGCAAGTTCTGGCACTGGCTCTGTAACCAGGAGCCAAAGATGCTGGTTCAAGAAGATGTGGTTGTAGCAGAGGATGAAAGAGTGGCCTTTATTGGCAGTGCATTTTTTTTAAACTTTATTTTTGCATTTACCAGATTACATTAAAACATAAACAGCCCTAACCATGGGCTCATTAACTTGCGACAGAAACCTTCCCCTCTGCCTCCCCCCCACCCGCTCACCCCCCTCTCTCCAGTGTATTTAGTGTGATCCAATGTCTCCTCAATGTGCTGTTATGGGGGTACATCCTAAACGGCCTGGTTATTGGGGATGATGCCGTTGAAGGTGTAGTGGTATCTGTGTTAGAAAGCAGATATGCCACATATGGACCCCAAATGTCCGGCGGCCTCGCATGTAGTGGCAACGTCCTAATAAATTCTACTTCCATCTCTTGACAATATAGGATGTCTTTCTGCCAGTTCGCTAGTGTGGGGGTGGACCCCGTCCCCAGGACATGGCTATTCTTCTGCGTGCCAATACCAGTAAAAGGCTGGCCAGTTTCCTTGTTGCTGGTGAGATGTTTATCGTTATCCCCAGTAGTGCCACCGTGGGAATTAGTCTCAATTCTTTGCCGATAATTGCTTCAATCTCATTGATTGCTTCTGTCCAGAACCGAGCTGCCAATGGGCAGCTCCAGGCAAGGTGTAGGAAGTCAGCTTTCAGTGTGCCACATCTGTCACATGCAGAGTTAGATTCTGGATGGTGCTTGCTTTTTTTAACTGGTGTGTAGTATGTTTGATGTACAAAGTTAAAGTGTATTTGTTTAAAGCGTGAGTTTAATGCCACCTTCTGTGTCTGCTGTAATATAAAGTTCCATTCGTCCTCTGGGATATGCGACTGCAGGGCCTTTTCCCATATTTCCTTTGTTCTTGGGTGTGTTGGTGATGTATCAGTTAGGAGTGATTTATTTATGGTTGAGACCAGTTTTCCTTTCCCCTGCCCTTGTATGACCCTGTGAAGTAATTGTCACGTTGCTGGCTGTTGTGGGAACGAGGGCATGAGTTTTTGCATGGCATAGCGAAATGTAAAATATATATGTCGAGGGAGGTGATGCTGCCTCTTTCTTTTGCCTGTTGAGGGGTTATGAAGGTTTCTTGAACGAATGGGTCTCCCATTGTGCTTATTTTAATTTTGTCGGCCCATTGGAGGAACACTTTTTCTGTAGTGAGGGGTATATGAATTTTATGGGCAGGAGGGGGGAGTATCTGACCTGTACATTGTATTTTTGGGCTATTTTCTTCCAAATTATATCTGTAGACTGTACAATGTTCAGAGTTATGTGCGGCACTGCTTGATGAGCTCGTTCGACCTGGACATGTGGCCAAATGAACTGGGTCGAATACCAGTGGCTCAGGAATTGCACCTGAGCTGCCCAGTAATATCTCTAGGTCAGGCAGTGCAAGACCCCCTTTAGCCACTGGTAGCGTGAGAGAAGAGTATGCCACCCTTGCAGGTTTTCCCGCCCAGACCAAATCAAGTACCAGACTCCTCATGGACCCCAGGAAGCGACACGGCAGAAGGATTGGAATGTTGGAGAACAAGTATAATAACTTGGGTAGGACTAACATTTTCACAAGTGAACCCTTCCCCATAGGGTCAGATCTATGCACCTTTTCCTGTAACACTCTTAGGACGCTATCGTAGTAGTCTCTGAAGAGAACGTTGTAGTTCAGTGACATAAAAATTCCCAGGTAACGGACGCGGGCATGCTCCCATTTAAAGTTGTAGTCGTCTGCAAACTGTGTTGTGTTGATAGTGAGGGGGAAAATAATCGACTTGGAATGGTTGATTATGGAGCACTACGTCGTCAGTTTAGAGGGATATTGTTATATTATAGTTATATTATAGATATTATTAGTTTGTGTGGTCCTATATTGAGTCCTCTTTGAATTTTCCGCTCTCATAGGCCAGATGCCAGAGGCTCCATTATCAGTGCAAAGATCAGGGCAGACAGCGGGCATCCCTGCCTGGTCCCACGCTGCAGTGCAATATTTGCTGACTTTGTTGTTCCCAGAACAATGGACGATTGCGGTTGGTTGTATAGACCAGCGACCAACTTGATAAATTGGTTCCCAAGTCCGAGTTGCCTTAATACTGCAAACAGAAAGGGCCATTCGACAGAGTCGAAGGCTTTCTCTGTGTCCAAAAGCACTGCTATCGCCTGGTGGTCAGGGTCAAGCGCAGCCATTATCCCAAACATTCTCCTTATGCCAAATGTTGTATTGCACCCTGCTACGAAGCCAGCCTGGTCGGCGAGTACCCGTGCGGGCATTAGCGGGAGCAGCCTGTTTGCCAGAATCTTCGCTAAGATTTTATTATCGAGGTTTATTAATTAAATTGGTCTATAGGACGTGCATTCTTCAGGGGGCTTGTCTTTCTTGTGTAGCAAGATTACATTGGCTTCTCTTAGTGTTTGAGGGAGGATGCCGGACTCGGACGCTTCTTCATAAACTTATAAAAGAAGGGGAGCTACAATATCGGCATAGCTTTTTATAAAATTCTCCTATTAGCCCGTCATGCCCAGGAGCTTTGGAGGTGGGCAGACTTTTTATTTCTTGCAGAATTTCCTCGAGCATGATGGGATCATTTAGGGGTTCCCGTAGGTCCCTCTCCACCGAGTACAGCTCAGTGTCTTTGAGATAATCGTGTATAATTTCAGTGTCAGTGGGGAGTCTGGCACTGTAGAGATCCTGGAAGAAAGCTTGGAACACCTCAACTACATCCTCCTCCCTATGCATTACTTTCCCTTGTGGTGATCTGATTCTCTCGAACTTTGTAGGTTTCCTGTCTGCTGCGATCAGACGCGCCAGGAGGGCACCGGATTTTTGACCCTCGCCATATTGACGGATCTTATGTCGATGACCTAGGAACTTAAGTTCACGTTCTTCTAGTGATCTGAATTGTAGGAGTTCTTTCTTGAGTTCTGCTTGGGTACTGTTTCCGGCTGGAATTCGTTGTCGCTATTCCAGGGACTTCAGCCGGTTCTCACTGGCAGTCAGCTCGCGGCGTAGCAGTTTTAGTATAACATTTTCTTTTGCCATACACACTCCTCTTATGAAACATTTTAGTGATTGTGTCTGCTGAGTCAACTGTACCCAGATTGATTTCGAGGAAACTGGAGATTTCCTCTCGCAGCTCCATAGCAAACACCTGGTCCGTTAGTGCTCTGGGTTTGAACTGCCACTGTGGTGGTCTTGGCCTGGTATCTGGGGGGTTGCATTCGAGGGTCACCGTGGCGTGGTCTGAGAAGGTTTTCGGGAGAATTTAGCATAGGCCCCACTGCCACCTATTTTTTGAGGAGACGAGGCGATAGTCTATGTGGGAGCTCGTATTGAGGACACTTGAGTGGAAGGTGTAGTCTCGATTCTCCCAGTTCTGATGTCTCCAGATATCTATTAGATCATATATTTTACAAATCTCTAGTACTTGTAGACTGGATTTGGCCGGATGTAGCGTTGCCGATTGCGATTTATCCTTCTGTGGGTCTAAGGGTGTGTTCAAATCTCCTCCCCAGATTATAGTTGGATTATCCAAGATTGCTAGTTAGGAAAGCACCCAATCAAAATTGTTTGCACTGTCTGTGTTAGGTGCGTATGAGTTCACAAACACCACCTCCTCGCCTGCTATGACACAGTGCACCAAGAGCGCTCTCCATTCTGTGTCTTTTTCTGTCTTTATCAGGCGGAAACATAGCATTGGGTGGTTTAGGATTGCCACTCCTCTTGCGTATGACAAATAGGAGGAGAAATACCGATGGCAGCCCCAGTTCCGCGCCCAAAGATTTTCGTTGTGAGGGAGGAGGTGGGTCTCCTGAATCATTGCCACCTCCTCTTTGTGGCGTCTGAGGAGTTGAAGGATCTTCCTCGTTTTACTTGGATGATTGACACATCTAATATTCCATGATGAAACCTTGAACGGGCTGGTGATTCATTCGTTTGAGGTCTACTATGGCCCTGACGGGCTGAGTTCTTGTGGCCGGTACCCCGTAGAATGGGTAGAATTGTATCTCATCTCCATCATATTGAAGCTTGCCTTTCTCTCTTGTGATTCTTAAGATCATGTCCCTGTCTTTATAGCTTAGTAATTTAGCTATGATTGGACGTGGTGGTGCCCACGAATGGGTCTAGTAGCCGGAATCCTGTGGGCTCTCTCCACCACAAATAGCTGTGAGAGTTCAGTGGCTCCGAAGAGGTGTTTGCAGATTTCCTCGATATGTTCCTCCATTTTAATTTACAGTTGTTGCTCTCTGATGCCAACCACTCTTATATTGTTACGCCTAGAGCGTCCTTCCAGATCCTAATTTTTACCTAATACTGTTTTCATGTCACGATGCCTGCCCCCGAGAAACCAGGTTTGGCCCAGCTACCCCGGAAGCAGGCATCATGCCATTTAATGCAAGCCCATGAACCCCAATTAGGGGCTATTTGGGTGCAGTCCTGGCGCCTGTGGCGCCAGGCTCATAAGTTCAGAATCAGTCCTTACACCATGGGCGCCAGGCTCATGGTCAAGGACTTACCTGAAGCAGACCATGCTGCTAACTTACCTGAGGCAGACCATGCCGCCAGTGACCAGAAGTCAAATGAGGCCTAGGAGGGACTATTTTTCCCTAGGAACTATTTTTTACTCGGGTGGGGCTGCGGAAGGATACTTACCTGGAACTACTTCCAAGGCTATTTAAACCACGCCCTGACAGCAACCCATGCTTCGCGTTATTCTGCACCTGCAGCGTAACGCTCACCATGCCTGCAGCAGCTTCCAGTCTTCAGCCACGCCCGCTTGGATGCCGGAGCTCCTGAAAACCTGAAAGAAAGCAGAGGGAAGGTTAGAACTGGAGTTTTTACCTGCAATCCTTACCTGAATCCTGAATCTTCTTGGCTCTGACCTAGAAGGACGAAATCATCAGATGCGCGCCGCTTCGCATCCTGCAGCGCCGCGCGGGAACTCACCTGAAGCAATCCTCTGCATTCCATCACGCTTTTCAGCATCCAGCGGCCGCTCTCCAACACCTGTGGAAATAAGGACAATAAGGTGAGCAAGGGAGCATTCCCAGACAATAAAGGCAATCCCCAGGATTTACCTGATACCACAGGGGGTACTTACCTCATCTCGGGTCGGCTCGGCCTCCACATCTTCTCCGCCATACCCCGGCCCCAAAGGGGAAACAAAAGCAACACAAAAGTGCAATTAGGGGAAACCGAATTCCGCTACAGACTTACCTGGTTACTGCCTGAGGCCGCAATCACCCGAACCTCCACCGATTCAGCGCCTGCAAAAGGAAAGGGTCACAGGTTAGACCAGGTCCTCATTATCGAACTGAGCAGAATCCATAAACACTTGATATGATATGATATGATATGGCATTTGTAACGCGCCTATACACAAGGTGTTTCAAGGCGCGATGAGGCAGGGAGGGGAGGAACAAGGGGAGACAGACAACGATCCTACTAGGCCAGGTGTCATTCAGATCGCGCAAGTGCAGGGATGGGGGAGGGGGAAAAGTGCAAGGGGAAGGGGAGGGGGGGAAGTGCAGTACAAGGTAAGTGGCGTAAAGTAATAAATAAATAGGGCCAGCTGGTGGCAAGTGCAAGGTGAGTGCAGAACAAGTGCTGGAAAAGGGGGGGAGCTGTAGGGATACAGAGACAGTCCCGCAGTGCAGAGGGGTTCCAGGGCATCAGTGCAAGTGGAGAGTGGCTGGGCCCAGGACCGAGGCCGTTAAGAGTGGTCCAGTTGCAGAATCAGTGCAGTTTCAGTGAAGAATATTAGCTGTTCAGCAGGGGAGAGGGAGAGAGAAAGCAGAAGCAAAGAGGAAGGTTTTGAGGTGCTTCCGGAACCGGAGATGGTTCTCCTCAAGTTTCAGGGAGGCAGGAAGGCTGTTCCAGAGGGAGGCCCATGCCGCGGAGAGAGATCTACCCCCAGCTCATTGCTTCGAGAAGCGGCTGACCCTGAGGGAGTTGGAGGCGGATGAGCGAAGGGCTCGGGAAGGAAGATATTTGGGAAGAGAGAGTTGAAGGTATTTAGGACCAAGGCCCCAGAAGGCCTTGTGGACAATGCAGAGGGTTTTGAACTTTATCCTCGCAGCCACTGGGAGCCAGTGTAGAGATTTCAGTCCTGGAGAGATACGGTCCCTGGGCTTGAGGCCAAGGACAAGTCTCGCAGTTCTGTTCTGGATGAGTTGCAGAGGGCGGAGAGTGGAGGCAGGCAGATTAAGATAGAGGCTGTTACAGTAATCCAGCTTCGAGAGAACCAGGGCTCGGGAGACAGTGAGCTTCTGGGGGAAGGAGAGGAAGGGAAGAATACCTCTGAGGAGGTGCAGCTGGTAGTGTGACTTCTTAGCGACGTCAGAAATATGAGGAGAGAAGGAGAGTGTGGAGTCGAAGATGACCCCAAGGTTTTTTGCATTGCAGGTAGGAGCAGGTAGGGGGCCAAGGGAGGCAGGCCAGAGAGCTGCAGGGAAGGAGGGAGTGGGTGTACCGATGAGTAGAATCTCAGTCTTACTGGCATTAAGGCAGAGGTCATTGGCGGCACACCATTCCTGGATAGCAGACAGACAGTCAGAGATGAGGGAAGGAGAGGGGGAGGCTGAGGGTAGCCTGAAAATGAGCTGGGTATCGTCCGCATAGCACTGGAAATTAGGGCAGAGAGCGGCGATGCGGTGGGCAAGGAGTGCCAGGTACTGGTTGAACAGCCAGGGAGAGAGATTAGATCCCTGGGGGACACCACAGGTGGAGAAAAAGATGTCGGAGAGGAAGGACCCCAGTTGGACCTGGGAGGGTCGATTTGAAAGGAAAGAAGTCAGCCACGCCAGAGCCTGACCAGTGATACCCAGGTTTTCACGGAGACGGTTGAGCAGGATGGCATGGTTGACAGTGTCAAAGGCAGAGGAGAGATCGAGCAGAATGAGAACACACGGAGTGTTGGAATCGAGGTTCAAGAGCAGGTCTTCACGGATGTTCAGGAGAGCGGTTTCCGTGCTTCTGGCAGCTCTGAAACCAGATTGATGGTCATGAAGACTACCAACAGATTCAGCATGGAGGTTAAGCTGGGAGATGGCCAGTTTCTCCAGGAGCTTGCCCAGGAAGGGAGGGATGGAGATAGGGCGATAGTTAGCCGGGCAGGAGGGGTCGGAAGAGGGTTTCTTGAGAAGAGGGTGCACAAGGGAGTGCTTGAGGGGGAAAGGGAAGACTCCAGAGGCGAAGGAGTGGTTGCAAAAGTCAGCCAGGGCAGGAGCCAGGGAGTCGATGTGGTCCTTGATAGTTTTGGAGGAACAGGGGTGAACATGTTTAGACGAGACTTTCATAGATCGGACTTGTCTGGAAACCTCGTCAGCAGAGAAAAGTGGAAAGGCAGAGAAAGAGGGAGGAGGGGTGACTGCAGAAGGGCCAGAGGAAGAGCCGGGAAGGGAGGAGGGAGGTGAAAGGAGGAGAGCGAGGACAGGATGTCCTGAGTTTTAGAGATGAAGTGAGAGGCCAATGCAGTGCAGAGGGCCTGGGAGGGGACAGGAGAGGTAGAGACTGCAACAGGGTTGGCCAGCAACTTGCAGATTTTAAAGAGTTTGGCGGAGTTGTTAGATGCCGCAGAGATGCGGGCTTGGATAAGGGCTCTCTTCTTGGCCCAGAACTTACCTGCATCTTACTGGTTGCCACTTGGAACTCTTCTCAAGAACTATTAAGGCAACCTAGGGAATTTGGACAGAGTGAAGGCCAGACGTTTTTGAACTCTTTTTCAAACTATTTCCTTACGGAGTCAATACCGGTCTGCAACTCTCCAACATCCCACACCAGTGAAGTAACTGGTCATCTACGCACCCCTGTGCTCGAGGCAGGATGGAGAGCTCATCTTTCCAAACTATCAGGTGAGAACATAGCAAGAGTTTGGAAGTAATTTGTGGGAAGAGATCGCAGGAGTGGGGGAAGGTGGGGTTGGCGCCCAGTCCCCGCAGGTGGCTAATTCCCTTTTCTCCATTACAGAAGAATATTCATACGGGCAAAACAAGCTAGGCTGGGTGGTCCGGTCCAGTCCATCATTTCAGCGCCCCGTGTGTCGCTGGAAGAGGTAACAACAGCCCAGTTCAGATCGACGCCCCCGTGGACACCAGGTGAGCGTTACAGAACGTGAAGCCTACACACAAAAGGCCACCTGGGCGTTATGGAGACCCCAGAGACGGATCAGTTAGCCCAATTATTAGGGGAGCTAAGAGCTGAAGTGCACTCCGCTCGCCAGGAAAGTAATGCCCTTAGAAGGGAACTGATAGTTTCAAAGGAACGGACAGATGATTTGGCCAGACAGTTATTGTAAAACCAGGCGGGGCAAACACCACTACCTGGACTCGGGGTTAGTCCAGCTCCTGTACCATCAAGTAACCCAGTACAAATAAATTTGCCAGGAACTGTTCCATTGGCTCCGCCCGAACGTTTTGCCAGAGACCCTAAAAGGTTTGCCATATTCATGAATCATTGCCGCTTACACTTTTTATGCAGACCTGCAGCATTCCGTAGTGATCAAGCCAAGGTAGCCTTTGTACTGTCCTATCTCAGCGGCAGTGTAGCAGATTGGTCCATTCCTCTAGTTAATCAGGATGACCCAATTCTTTGGGATTTCCAGGGGTTTCAAACAAGCATGGAAAGACTTTTTGCCCAACACTCCCAGGGTCAGGCCCTGGATAATGAACTTTTGTCCCTACGACAGGGGAATCAGGATCTTCTTTCTTACATTGCAACCTTTAATAGACTAATAGTAGAAACCGAATGGCCTGAAGTTAAAAGAATCACATTGTTCCATCGAGGGCTTCGAGGAGAACTCAAAGATGTCTTGGCCCAAATTGTGAACACGCTTCAAGATTGTGCGTCCAACTAGATCACAGACTTCAAAGTAGGAAGGCCGATCGAGCCAAGTTTGAGAACCGAGTGTTGGTCAAGACCCACGTCAGTTCCAAGGGAGCAGAAGCATCAGAACCTATGCAAATCGGTGGGGTGAGAGGACCCTTGACTCAAAAAGAGAGAGAAAGGAGACGGCAAATGCAGTTATGCTTATATTGCGGGAATACTGGTCATTTTCTGCAGAACTGTCCTATAAAACTGCCTAAGAAGGTCGTGGGGGCAGCAGATAAAAACTCTGACTCGGGAAATGATCTCGCCCGGCAAGCGTAGAGGTCCGCTTGCCGAGCTTAAAGAAGGACACTCAGACCTCGCATTTCATCATTCCAATGGTCCTCGTAGATCCAGAACAGCCATCTCGGATGCATGCGGTAAAAGCATACGTTGATAGCGGAGCCATAGGAAACTACTTGGACCGTGAATTGGCTTCCAGGATGAACTTACCTCTCACCCAAAAAACCACCTTAGATGTCATCACCACAGTTGATGGAACGGAAATTGCCTCAGGTCCCGTAAGTCACACCACCACAGAGATGACATTGCTGGCACAGGATGGGCACCGAGAGGCTTTGGTGTTTGATTTAATCAAGGCCCCGCAGTTCCAAGTAATACTGGGGATACCTTGGTTGGAAAAAACATAATCCCTGCATTGATTGGCGAGAGAAGAGAATCACATTCCCAGAATGTGCGCACACCTGTTACCCCAGGAAATCTCAGAACACAGCCCTGGCTTCTGTAACCCCAGCTGCCATGCAATTACCTGCGGAATATCAAGAGTTTCAAGATGTCTTCCAAAAAGAACAGACAAACACCTTACCTCCGCACAGATCATATGATTGCCAAATAGATCTCATCCCAAGCGCACAACCCTCTTGCAGCAGAATCTATGCCCTTACGGAGCCCGAAATCCTTCACCTATGCCAATACCTGGACCAGTACCTTGCTAATGGTTTTATTCGCCCGTCTAAGTCCCCTGGATCATCCGCTTTGTTCTTCGTGCCCAAAAAAGAAGGTGACCTCAGAACATGCATAGACTATCGCGCACTGAACCAGATAACCATCAGAAATCAGTACCCGTTGCCTTTGATCCCAGAATTACTAGACCAAGTGAAAGAAGCTTGCATTTATACTAAACTCGACCTCCGGGGGACATATCATTTGGTACGTGTCAAAGAGGGCGACGAATGGAAAACAGCTTTTCGCACTAAGTACAGACTATTTGAGTACCAGGTGATGCCTTTCGGACTGTGCAATGCACCAGCAGCCTTCCAGTTCTTCATGAACGATGTCCTTAGAGAACTCATCGATGGTTGCGTTGTCGTTTATATCTGATCATTTAAAACACGTCCGAGCAGTTTTAGAAAAATTACGCCAGCACAAACTTTATGCCAAATTGGAAAAATGCGTTTTTCACACCACCGAAGTGGAATTCCTAGGATTTATCCTAACCCCGAGAGGAATCAGGATGGATACACGAAAGGTAGATGCAATTCTCAAATGGCCTTCGCCAAGTTCTGTCAAAGGTGTGCAAAGGATATTCGGCTTTGCCAACTTTTACCGCAGGTTTATCCCAGACTTTTCGCATATTGCTCATCCCATTACGGCGCTCTTACAAAAAAACAAATGCTTTATGTGGACAGACGAAGCGGAAAGCGCCTTTCAAGAGTTAAAGGCTAAATTCACATCTACACCAGTCCTAAGGCACCCACGTCCTGAACTCCCGTACATTTTGGAGACAGATGCATCCAGCTTGGCAATGGGAGCCGTCCTCTCTCAAAAGGACCCCGAAACTAACCAGATTTACCCAGTGGCCTTTTGGTCAAAAAAGTTCTCGATTCCTGAATTAAACTATGCCATTACTGATAAGGAGCTGTTAGCTATCAAGTCCGCCTTCAAGGCTTGGCGGCATTATCTACTCGGAGCCAGACATACCATTACAGTCATCACCGATCACCGAAATTTACAATATCTAAAGACAGCTAAGGCCCAGTCTTCTCGCCAACTCCGTTGGGCACTATTCTTCACCGAATTTGATTTTGTAATAACCTATCGGCCTGGTTGTAAGAATGGTAAAGCAGACGCCTTATCCCGAATAGGGATGGGAGAAGCAGAAGTGACCCTGTAACCCGTACCTATAATTCCTGAACAGCGAATTCTTGGCATAACATCTGTACAGACGCTGGAAGACATTCAAGGAATTATCCGACAACTCTTTGATCCTCTTGGCTTACAAGACTGGGCTAAGAAAGGCCCAGACTTCTCCATCACCAATGAGCTACCATATTACCGAGGACGTCTATTTCTGCCACAAAAGGAACTACAAGAGCTAGTCGTCTCTCGTTACTATTATACGTTAATGGAAGGGCATCCTGGTATTACAAAAACGGAAGCTAAAATCAAGAAACAATTTTGGTGGCCCACCTGGCGAAAGGACATTAAGTTGTTTGTCCTAGCTTGTGGCATTTGTGCCCAAAACAAGAGTCAAAAAAGACCAGCTGGTCTATTACAACCTATGGAAATCCCACCGATTCCTTGGCACACCTTGTCATTAGACTTTATCACGGACTTACCCCCGTGCTATGGTTTCAACACTATCCTAGTTATTGTGGATCTTTTTTCTAAAATGGCCCACTTTATTCCATTAAAAGGGATACCTTCAGCTGCAGCCCTGGCCAAGGAGTTCCTTGAAAACATCGTTCGCTTACACGGCTTCCCATCCGTGTTAATTTCCGACCGAGGGAGTCAATTCATCTCTCACTTCTGGAGAAAATGTTGCCAACTGGCACAAATAGATGTTAGGCTTTCAACTAGTCACCACCCCCAGACCAATGGTCAAACTGAGAGGACCAATCAGACACTTGAACAGTACCTGCGTTGTATGCTACATCAGTCTGAGAGCAATTGGAAAGACATCTTATGGATCGCTGAATATGCGTACAATAATTCAGTACACTCAGGAACTGGACACAGCCCCTTTTATACTATATATGGACATCATCCTCGAACCTCGGACTTGGATTCGCCCCAACGTTTGGAGATGCCTGCAGTAGACCATCTCCACACCGTCATTACACAAACCTTCAAGGAAGCAACAGAACATTTACAGAGAGCTAAGGATAAATACAAGAAAAACGCTGATCAACTTAGGAGAGAAGCACCACAATACCAGATAGGAGACCAAGTATGGCTATCTACTAAACACAACCCACTCGAAGGAACACAAACCTTTAATCCTAGATATTTGGGACCCTTCTCAATCAAGACCATTATCAACCCAGTGGCCGTCAAGTTGGACCTGCCCGCCCATATGCAAATTCATCCCGTCTTCCATGTCTCTCTCTTGAAACCAGTCCAACCAGGAACTAGATTAACCAAACCACCAGATCCCATCCTCATTGACGGGGAACCTGAATTTGAAGTTAAAGACATCTTGGAATCCAAGAGGGTTAGGTCAAAACTCTTTTACCTAATCGATTGGAAAGGATACGGACCCCAAGAAAGGTCCTGGGAAAGTAGTGACCATGTGCACGCACCCCAATTGGTGAAGAAATTCCACCGGGAGTTGCCTAACAAACCAAAGCCCAGAGGAAGAACGACTTTAGGAGGGGCCTTGAGGGGGAGTGCTGTCACGATGCCTGCCCCCGAGAAACCAGGTTTGGCCCAGCTACCCCAGAGGCAGGCATCATGCCATTTAATGAAAGCTCATGAACCCCAATTAGGGGCTATTTGGGTGCAGTTCTGGCGCCTATGGCGCCAGGCTCATAAGTTCAGAATCAGTCCTCGCGCCATGGGCGCCAGGCTCATGGTCAAGGACTTACCTGAAGCAGACCATGCTGCTAACTTACCTGAGGCAGACCATGCTGTCAGTGACCAGAAGTCAAATGAGGCTTAAGAGGGACTATTTCTCCCTAGGAACTATTTTTTACTCGGGTGGGGCCGCGGAAGGATACTTACCTGGAACTACTTCTAAAAAGGACAGACGTTTTTGAACTCTTTTTCAAACTATTTCCTTACGGAGTCAATACCGTTCTGCAACTCTCCAACATCCCACACCAGTGAAGTAACTGGTCATCTACGCACCCCTGCGCTCGAGGCAGGATGGAGAGCTCATCTTTCCAAACTATCAGTTGAGAACATAGCAAGAGTTCGGAAGTAATTTGTGGGAAGAGATCGAGGAGTGGGGGAAGGTGGGGTTGGCGCCCAGTCCCCGCAGGTGGCTAATTCCCTTTTCTCCATTACAGAAGAATATTCATACGGGCAAAACAAGCTAAGCTGGGTGGTCCGGTCCAGTCCATCATTTCGGCGTCCCGAGTGTTGCTGGAAGAGGTAACAACAGCCCAGTTCAGATCGACGCCCCCATGGACACCAGGTGAGTGTTACATTTCATTTGCCCTTCTAGCACAGCGACTCTTGAGGTCAGTGCCGTTGCACCATCATTGAGATCTGAAACGCTTTGTTCAATGTTGTCAAGCCTGTCACTGTGTTTGTCAAGACGATGTTGGAGAATGTCCACCTTGGATGACAACGTGCCTATCTTACTGTCCAAATTGCATATTCCTACCTTCAAGTCCATTAATGTCTCGTGGATGTCTATTGGTTGCGGCTGGTCCTCCTCTGTGCCTACCTGATTCGATGGGGATTCTGGGCGACTTTCTGATATGGGTGCCTTAGGCGCTGGGCCTGCGTCGAAATTGAACTTTCTTTGTGACTTATCGGTTTTACCCATTGCGACCCTGCTGTGGCTGCTCCGCTCATCCTATTATGAGGTTTTCTTCATCTGTGGATCACAAGGAGGCTTCCGTATGAGGTGAGTTACGTAAATCTACGGGATGCGTAGAAATCTCCTGGTGATAGCTGTAATGGTGGTTACTAAATTCGCCCCTTCGTGTTTGTAGCACGATATCACCTTTCTTATCTTTCACTGTCCATGGCCCATTCAATGGGCCGGGGGAAGAGGGGTGAGCCAAGGCCCGGAGATCTGGATGGGTCGCGCCACTCTCCCCTGTGGGACTTTGCGTGCTTTATACTGCTCTACTGGTTTCCTTTTTGCTTCCGGTGTTTACAGTTGTCCCTCCGCGTATGTAACGATTGGGGTCTGTTGTGCTGGCTGGATTCAGACGAGATTATGGTGCCTTGGGGCCATTGTCGACGGCCGTGAGGGGGCTTCGTTTGGTGCCACTGTGATTCCTCGTGGGAGGCCCGCTGTGAAAAGGGCCGGTGGGGCCGTCCTCTCCGTCCCCAACACCTATAGCACCTATAGTACTCAGTCCTTATATTAGCGTACGTGTCCCTCCCCTATAAATACTGATTGTTCGTGTGGGGGTCCAGCTGCTTTTATTTTACAGGTCTGCCTTTACTTGATATGCGCTTCCCTTGGTTGCCCCCGCTGCGGCGCTCACCTTCTGCCGGGCCGTCTTCTGCCCAGTAGTCCAGACCACTCTGGTGCCCTCTCTCCCTCTGTCACAACGATGCCGCAGGAGCTGCTGCTCTCCCCGCGGAGCCGCAGTGATTCGCTCACCGGCTGTCCGGCCTCTCAGTTGCTGTCAGGGAGCCTGTGTGCGAGCGGCCTCTCGCTGCAGCACCTGGCCCCCACGAAGGACTGAGTGGGCCACGATGGCTGTCCCCTCACCTCCACCTCCCTCCTCCGCTTCCACTCGATCACCGGTGTCGGTTGTTCTGTATGCTAGGTCTGCCCGTCTTGCTTCGTGGCCAGCGGGTGTGTGACGCTGTGGGACTCGGCCAGGATGGAGTCCGGAGGCCAGGCCCGCTCTGCATTCATTGTTGGCAGCCTGGCTGGTTGATGTACCGCAATGCTTTCCCTCCCTACTTTCGGGCGTGGGATGGCCTTCTCTTCCCCCGTCATGGTGATGCCACGGGAGCTGTTGCTCTCCTCTCTGGGTTGCAGTGATTCGCTTGCCACCTGCCCGGGACCTCTGTTGCTGTTGGGAAGCCTGTGTGCGAGCGGCCTCTCGGTGCAGCGCCTGGCCTCCACTAATGACTGCATGGACCACGGTGGCTGCCACCCCACCTCCGCCTCCCCCCTTCGCTTCCACTCAATCGCCTGTGTCGGCTGTTATGGATGCTGGGTCTGCTTGTCTCGCTTCACGGCCAGCGGGTGTGCGCTGCCACGGGACTCGATCAGGATGGAATACAGCAGCCAGGCCCACCCCACGCCAGCCCCCCGCGGCCCGGCTGGTCGATCTGCCGGGATGCTTTTCCTCCCAACTTTCGGGCAGGGAAATTGATGTACTGCTGCTTAAGTGATATACCTGCAAGTCAGGAATGGATTCCAGCAGGGATGCCGCGATTTTATCTGGATTTATTCAGGCGCTCGAAGGGAGCTCACAGAGGAGCCGCCATCTTGGTTGGCCCTCTAGCGCAAAGTCTGCAGTGTATTTGATGGCTGGGAATGTGGGGGTGGGGCGAATGAACTCAAATCTATGGTTAACTCACTGGTAAGTGTGCACATAAAGGAGGCAGATTTAGAGGCCCATATAATTAAATCTAAGGACTCAAGTGCGGTTGGCCCGGATGGTCTGGTGAACTTGGTGTTGAAGGCAGATCTGCAAATCTGTGAAACAGAAGAATTCCAAGATCATTGAAAGTATCCACCTTAATTCCTGTTTTTAAGAAAGAACATTGTGACCAGCCGTCCAACTATAGACTGTTAGCAGTGCTCAAATGTAGTTCTAATCTTTTTGCTAATTTACTATTGGAGCTGCTGTCAGCTTGGGTGGAAGAAAAGTGCCTGTTAAATTACCAACAAATAGGATTTAGGAAGGGATGTTCTACTTCTCATTCGATCAGGAACCTCCTGACCCTTACTTCTGACACCGAGTCTTATTTAGGGACGTCTTCGTTTCTATGTTTTATAGACTACACGGCCCCATTTGATAGCGTGGTCAGAGCAAAACTTTGGGCTATGCTCAAATCCTGGCATATGGACCTCTCACTTCTTTATTTCATCAGGACACTATATATTGAGAGCGAGGTTGTAGTTAGACTGTCTCAGAAGAGTGAATTGACCCTGCCTATTACCACCTATTGAGGATTGAAACATGGGTGCTGTTTAGCCCCCCTGCTTTTCAATCTTTATATTTCCCAACTACTTCAGAGCTTGCGCCAGGTCCAGAAGGTCGCTTCATTATATGGTGGAACACCTCTACCTTGTTTATCCTATGCAGATGACATTATCATCCTGAATCGAACACTGATTGGTCTTTAGCGCTCTCTATGTGCTCTCCAGGAGTTTTCGAGTGGTCTCTGCCTTAGTCCAAATACCACCAAGACTAAAGTTATGGTTTGTGGTGGGGGTCAGGGGGTTAGCATATACTAAGGGTCATTGTAATTGGTCGGTGGGGAGGTGGGGGTCAAGCTGGAGCCAGTTTTGCAATACAAATATTTGGATAGTCTCATTAGGTCAAACCAGTCCTTCACCCACTTAGCAGATGAAACATCTTGTAAAGTTTAATACAAGTGGCTTGCTCTCAGGCAAATGATAGATGCCCTTGGAGGTAGATGCATTGAAGCAAACATTTTATCATATAACACTGCAATTGTTTCAGCAATGATGTATGGTTTAGAGGCCTTCACCCGTGAAGCGGTAGAGTTTTTACATAAGCTTGCGGTGATGATACTTTGTTCACTGTTAAATCTACCACCTTGTGTGCCGGTGGAGGCAATTAGGCTGGAACTTGGCCTGCCATCAACAATTTCCTTACAGGCTTTGGTGGCTTGTACATATTGGGAGAGGATACAGTACAACCTGGTGGGCAGAAACTCACTATTGGGTCCCACAGGACAACACTCCTTGAGATTCTTCACGAGTATTTGGTTTCAGAACTTGGATGCTAGAGTGAGAACCTATTTCTGGGATAACGGGGTGTCCCAAGTCCCTGAATCTTGGCTTGACTTTAACCTTGCATAGATACCAGAGAAATCCCAGCAAGCTGATGCAGACCAGGCATTGACGCATTTAGCATCACTCCGGAAATGTTCCCAATACTCTCACCAAGCTTTTGAACTGGGAGTTCCCAAGTCATACTTATTAAAACTCTGTGCTCCATCTCTCATCAGATTTACTCTTGCACTGCGAATGAAGAACCACCCGGTCCTGGAAATTACCTGGGCTTGGGTTGGAATTCCCTACAACAATAGAACCTGCAGACTATGCAATAAGATATGCAATAAACAGGTAGAATCCTCACCCTGACTCAATGTGAAGTGCTTGAAAGCCCCTGCAAGAAAGCACACAGCAAAATTAGACTGCCTACTTCCGACCAACTGTGGAGTAGTATTATTGGGGCGGAGTTGCTGGTTATAGCAGCGTTGGCATACTATGTTTGGAAAATAGTGGCTGGTAGATTATGTATACCATAGGACAAGGTCTAATGGATTGTAAGCTGTGATTTACTGTCACCCAATTTGAACATTGTGTCTTTATGTTTTATGAGGTTTTATGGGCCTCTTTAAGAAAGGCCCTTTTTTATGCATGGGTAAGAATGTTCAGTTTATTTTGTAAATTGTTTTTATTATGTTTTAGTGTGAAAGGCTACTATGTAACCAAATGCACTTTAATAAAAATATATATTTTTTAAAAACATACAAATACGTGGTTTTGCAGCACAGGAGATGTTGCTATCACGAAAGCTCACAGACAGCCCTGCTTGAAATCTGACATGCACATATAGGTTGTACAGGGTCTGCAGAGATCTATGTATAGGCCCCATCTACATATAGGCCCCTTGACATGAACCCACTAGTTGGGAGAAGTAAATGTTTTCAATGTAACCTCTCAACAGTAATCTACAGGTCTACATGCAAAGCATCTGCTCAATAGGAGAATTTGAAAGCCCACCAAAGCCATCAATGCTGGCAATCCACTTCCTACTTTCCTCACCTAGCATCACTACTTCATTAACACTCTTGTATATTAAACATATGTAGAAGAACACTCTAACGCCATTTTCTGTAAATCCTGAGATTTTTAGGGCATTCCATTTTGTATCCATGCGCACATTATAAATGCCTGACTCAAGAACCAGAATGCAACATGAATGCAACATGATGGGAGCCTGAAAGGTAGCAATGGTTCATTAGGTCACACTCGAGCCTGGACAACTTCGAATATCTCTGTAAACTGCCATGTGGGTAAAGACATACACGCCCCCTTTACGCTGATCTGATATGCTTCTATTCACAGTTTGACAAAGGTTTGTTTGTTTATTTTATTTATATAGCTCTCCGGACCCGGAAGTAAAAGGGCACTAGTACAGGTTACAAGGCACAGTACATGGCAACTTGGCAGAGATACTTTAGCAAAGGTTATATACAGAATATACAGGCAATGGTGGTAAAAACATCCAGTAATGGCATACATGTGGCACATACAATATATACAAGTTATAGCTAGGTCTTGCTTAAGGTTGACTTTTAGTCAGTAGCCACCCGATGGCAAGTTTCCTGAAAGACTGGAAGGATTTGGCCGACTTGATGTTCAATGGCAGGGAGTTCCAGAGTTGGGAGGCGAGGACAGTGAAGCTCGAACCTCCGGCTCTTTTCGAGGTGAATCTGGGCACCGTGAGACATAAGGTGTTGGAGGATCTGGTAGTTCTGATGGACGGTTTCATGGTGAATTTATTGGTGAGGTGGGGGGGCTAGGTGGTTGAGGGCTTTATAGGTGAGGCAGAGAGTTTTCAGATCGATTTTTTGTTGAATGGTGAGCCATTTGCATGTGGTTCTGGTGGTAGAGATATGCTCTCGCCTTGGAATATTTAGTGCTGTTTGTAGTGCTTTATTTTGAAGGACTTGGAGTTTGCTGATTATAGCTTGGTTGGCCCCTAGGTAGAGGCTGTTGCAGTAGTCTAACTTAGATTGTTTGAGAGCTCTAGCTAGCGCAATGCAACTGTTGGTGGAGAGAAATGGTCTGCAGGCTCTAATTAATTTTCCTGTATAAGCGGTGGCTGAGGCGGTCAAATTGACTTGTTTGGTGAGGTTGATATTGGCATTGAGATAAAAGCCAAGTGTCTTCACATTATTGGCGACAGGGATGGTATTGCCATCGATAATGATTTTGGAGTAGTTGGGGCTCAATTTTTGTACGTTGTTCGGTGAACCGACAATGAGCAGTTCAGTCTTCTCGTCATTCAGGCAGAGGCCATGTGTGGCCATCCATGCCTGAATGACGGAGAAGATTTCGTTGATCCTGGTAACATCAGTATTGTAGTTCCCGGAGATGGTAAGGAGTATCTGGGTGTCATCCGCGTAGTTTGTGTAGGTGACACCCATACGATCCAATTCATCAAAGAGAGGCTTTGTAAAAATATTGTATAGGGTAGGGGAAACACATGAGCCTTGAGGGACACCACAAGTGATGGGGATGGGGTCTGCTGCTGCCACAGGGGAAAACACCCTGTTGGCCAAGAAGGACTTTATCCACGTGACAGCAGAGGGGGAGAAATGGGTGGCAAAGAGAGGTGGTTACAGAGTATTTTATGGTCGACTAGGTCAAAGGCTGCTGAGAGGTCTAGGAGGAGTATGATGGCCACCTTACCCTTATCTTTAATGTCATCAATCTGACTTTTGAGATCGACAAAGGCGGTTTCTGTTCCATGTTGAGGTCGAAAGCCAGATTGATGCAATCCAAGTAATTGGTTGGACTCTAAGTAATTCTGAATTTGCAGGTAAGCAACTCTGTCAAGGATTTTTAACAGGAAGGGAACGGTGGTGATGGGCCTGTAATTAGTAGGAATGGCTGGGTCCAGGGTCTGTTTTTTTAGGAGAGGGAGGACCCATGACTGTTTCAAGTTGTTGGGTACTGAGTTAGTGGAGGATGATACATTTATAAGTTTGGAAATGAATGGGGAAAGGTCTCTTGCTGCATCTTTTATAATCTGTGCAGGGCAGCTGTCCCCTTTGCAGTTAGACGGTTTGAGAGAAGTTATGATTTTTTGCACTTCTAGTGCGGTTACCTTTTTGATGGTGAAGCCATGGTTGGTATTGGAGGTAGTGGGTAAGGTGGGGGAGTTACTATTCGAAAGTTGTAGTCTTTTATTTTCAATTTACATTTGCAGGCTGGTGATTTTGTTCGCAAGGGCATTTTGGATGCTTGTGCACCATAGTTGCTCCTTCATGGACAAGTCCATTGGTGGATTGGGGCTTTCTATCTCCTTCAAGATGGTGAATAGTTCTTTAGCACTGGAACTAGCGTTACTTATTCTTACATTGTAGGCTTCCTTTTTTGTATGAATTATTTCTTTTTTATAGAGGGATGATGTTTTTGTGAAATTGATTTTGTGTTCCTCTGATGGATTAGTTTTGCAAAGGGTTTCCATTTTAGTTTTCTTATTTCTTAGTATTTTAAATTCCGGTGTGTACCAAGATTTAGGATGGGCTATAGGTTTACCTTTGCATAGTTTAAGGGGAGCAACGGTATCAATAGCTTTAGACATGGCGTTGTTGTTGGTGTCTACTAGTAGGTTAAGGTCCGATGTGTCGGGGTTCGTGCAAAGGGTAGGTAGAACCAGTGGAATGAGGGCTTCTACGGTAATGTTACGCTTATTTCTAGTCAGACATGCTGGTGCAGAGGGCCAGTGTATGTGGTGCGAGTTATTAGTGCTAATGTCAAATAATAGTAGGTGGTGGTCGGTCCATATAAGTGGTTGGGGGTCTTTGCAGATGATGTTACAATTGTGGGCAGCGAGCCAGTCTAAGGTTCTGCTTTTCGGATGTGTAGGTAGGGTATTAAGTTTAGTGTAGTTGTGTTCGCAGAGGGCGTTTGCAAGGGAGGATGCAGGGGTGTCGTGAGGATCATTGTATCCCAGGTTGAAGTCACCTAGAATAATATTTTGTGAGAGAGGTTTAGATTTCTCTGCTATAAGGGAGGTTACATCTTCCTCAAAGATACCTGTGGGGCCAGGGGGTTTGTATATTAGTTCCAAGGTGATAGTGTTCCTAGGGGTAGTTTGTATTTTAATGGAGAGGTGTTCGCATGAATTTAGTAGAGTGGAGGTAACAGATCTGATGTCAAGCGAGGATTTAAATATGAGAGCTACACCTCCTCTGCGGGCATTATGTCTGTCGGCCCTGAGGATGGAGTAGTTGTCAGGAACAGCAAGGGTTAGAAAGGGACCTGCTGCAGCGTGAAGCCAGGTTCTGTGGTGGCAAGGAAGTCCAGATCTTCTGAACGGATGATGTCAGCGATTTCGGTGGGGTGAGCAACAAGGGATCTGACATTAAGTAAGGCTCCTTTGAGTGACCCAGTGTTTACATTGGTATTTTTATTGGTGTCTTTAATCGTGGGTTTGGTGGGTATTTTGCTAGGTAAGGTGAGAAGTCTGCAACCTAGTCTGTTGTCCCGGGTAATGATGTTGGGGTAGGCTGGGGGGCAATGTTCTGTTGTTTTGGATAAGTTCTGGTTGGTGTCAGAGTAGGCAACTTTTGTGAGGTCAGCGAGGTTAGGTGGTGGGTTACCTAGAATGACGCTAATTTTAGCAGTGTGGTCTGTAGGGGCACTGTGGGGGGAACGGAGGCAGGGTGGCCAGGAAGGGTGTGGGGCAGGGAATAGGGCAGTGTCTGGGGCAGCCAAGCTTGGCTAGACCATTACTAAATGGGATGTAGCTATTTCTACTACATGGCGTGCGAATGGGCATGACACAAAAGGTATGCATTCTGTTGTTATGCACAACATGCCCAGCATTGGCACATCAAACACTACTTTAACACTTAAGCAGAGCTGAGCTTTTCAGAGGGAAAGGCCATTCTTACACTTGTTGTCTGCAACCATTCATACAACTACTGCCCTTTACAAGTGCATTCCTGCAATCAATGATTTGCTGCCTATGACGGCTGCAGCAAGCGTGGAAGGGCACCTTTCTAACATGTGAATGACCTTTGGATTTTTTTCCAAAAGTTGCATCTGGGAATTAAGTATCATGCGTTACTGCAAAATGTTCCATTTCTCTGCGGGATAGCTGGTCAAAGCTTTCAGGGTCTCCGTAGGGGCAAAGTGACCTTTCTGCTCCCTTTGCTCTCATGTACTTGGAGTCTATGACCCCAGACCTGTACAGGACAGGGTTACCCGAGGCACATCCTTTCCCATAGGCAGGTACTTCTAACTGTTTGACTAATGGTACAGATCACGCCTCTCTACCTATTTGGTGGATAGTAAAACCGCCAAAACATGTTACTTTTCCCATAAGATTGAAACAGCTTTCTGTCAGCCAAAACATTCTTTTCCAATGTCAAATCATTGGCATCTTCCGACTCACTCACTTCTACGGTTAAACCTACTCAAGAATTATGTGACGTCTTTCTCATTTCTTTCTTACTAAAATAGACGATATTCGGACTAACATCGCCAAATCACTTGCCACACCTACTGATAATGTGAGTAGAATCCTCAATGCTACATCATCAGAAAATATCATCAAATGGTGCAACTTTCCTTTTTTTTTTTACAAAAGGAGAAGTACTAACAGCTATCCAAAATATTAAGTACTCCTCTGTCTGATGCTATCCCAGTGGAGATTATGAAAAGAATTGCACCAGACCTTCTAGAAGCTTTAACAATGGCTGTAAATGACTCATGTTAATCAGGGACTGTTCCACCAGAGTTGAAATCTGCTAGGCTTGTTACGCTTCTTAAGAAGCCCTTACTTGATCCTACTGTTTTAGCTAATTTCCGCCCTATTTCCTTGCTTGCCTTTTTGTCTAAATAACTTGAATCGCTGGTTGCACCCCTACTTTCCTCCTTTGTTGAAACCTCTAATATTTTTAACCCTGCACAGGCTGGTTTTAGACCCGGCAGAGGTACTGAGAGTGTGATAGTATCCGTCCAGGATGACATGTCCAGGCTGGTGGACTCAGGTGGGGTAAGGGCCCTGATTTTATTAGATCTATCAGTGGCATTCAACACTGTCAACCACCCGATCCTGTTATCTCGCCTTGCCCAGATAGGAATATCTGGTCAGATACTGGCCTGGTTCAACTCATTCCTGGCGGATCGTACACAGACTCTCTCTATGCCACCTTTCCTCTCCACTGCTTGTCACCTCACTTGCGGTGTTCTACAGGGCTTGTCTCTGATCTTATTTAATATCTACATTTGGGCCCTGGTGTGTCTCATCCATTCCCATGGCCTCAACCACTACTCTTATGCCGACGACACCTAGATTCTGATCTGGCTATACCATGATCGAGCTGAGGTGTCATTGTGCCTCTGAGCTGCTTGATGACCGTGGGTGTATGGATGGACCACAATTGGCTCAAACTGAACAGAGACAAGACAGAGGTCCTGGTGGTTGGGTGTCCCCCTGACCTATCACGCTGGACTCTGGGTGTCCACTTTCTGGCCCTCCACTGTTGGTCCTCTCCCTACTCCAGTTGCAAGGTGAAAAACCTAGGGGTTATCCTCTCTGCCTCTCTGTCTATGGCGAACCAGGTCACAGCTGTCTGCCAGGCAGGCCATTACCAACTTAAGGTCCTGAAGAAGGTTCTCCCCATGATACCTTAACCTATCCTCCCTCCGGTAGTTGCAGCTTTGGTCCTATCTCTCCTAGACTACTGAAACTCACTGTACCTGGCCCAACTGATCGGCCTTATACAGCAGTTGCAGCACCATCAAAACTTTGCAGTCTGGATGGCAACTGGCTGTCACGCCGCGCGCTCGCTCGCGGGCGCCACTTACCTGTCCTGGGGTCCCGGGTCCACGGCCGCAGCGGTCTCCTCCTTCATGGAGGCTGTACCCGCGGTGGCGTCTTTCCTCACGCCGACCCGCGGTCCGGATAGGCTCCGTGGACGCCGCCATCTTGCGAGGATCTGCGCATGCGCGGATCGTCAGTATTCGACGTCCCGCGCATGCGCAGTGTCGGAACATGCGTTCCAAGCCTCGCTTTGATCCCGGGCCTTAAAAGAGCACCGCATACACAGGGACAACGAGTCTCGACGCGGTTGTTACTGTGTATGCGCTGCTGGAGTCCTGGCGCCCGTGCCTCAGCCCTCCAGTTCCCTGCTCTGCCTTATCCTGTCTAGCCCTGCCTCTTCTTCTTGTCCTCTTCTTGCTCCTTGGTCCTCCTAACCCTTGCTTCCCTGTTCTGCTGGGTCCTTGCCTGCCTCCTGGTTTAGGGTAGGGGAGGTCCTGTCTGGGTTCCTAGATTAACTCTCTTCTACTAGGAAGTGGGATTCCCCTGTCTGTCCTGCTTGTCCTTGCAGTCCTTTCTCCTTTGCCTGTCTTGTGCCCTGCCGGTACCTGTGCCTTGCTGCCTTCTTGGATGTTCCTGAGTTCAGCTTCCGCTATCATCAGTGTCTTCATCAAGCCTTCTCAGCCAGTGGAAACACTGTCCCGACGTCACGCAAATACTGAGAAGTGCCACCCGTGGCGTTGGGAGTTGGTCCAGTGCCATCCTGTCATATATCGTCAGGAGGGGATTGGGCTAATTTCTCGCGCTACCCATTCATCGGCAATAGATACACCGACATACTGGCAACCTCAACTCCACGGTCTACAGGAAGAAAAGGTAACCAGCGATCTCGTGAAGACTCGTTTAACAGATTGAGACGCCTTTCCTCCAGTCTCGACATGGACGACATGCAGGAACTTCGCGAAGAAATGCGTGCCATGCGTCTTGAAATGACCACCCTCCGCCAGGAGAACAACACCCTTAGACAAACGTTGGACCGGAGTTTGGCTAATCCCACACAACCAGCTACACCACCTGAGAACTCCATGGCTTACACTACTCCGATGAAGTATGATGGTGACCCGCGTCGAGTGGCAGAGTTCTGTACACACTGTCGGATCCATTTCCAGTTCAGGTCAAGTCATTTTGGTCAAGACAAGGCTAAGATCGGGTATATCCTTGGAAACCTAACCGGCAATGCACTTGCTTGGGCCGCACCTTTGGTCTCTACCAACAGTCCTCTGTTGGGTGATTTCGCTGCCTTCGAGAAAGCCTTTTTGGACGTCTTTAAACCGCCCAATTTGGCAGCCATGGCCCAGAATCAATTAATGGAGATCAAACAAGGGTCAGGTGACATAATCCACTACATCAGTCGGTTTCGACAATTAGCAACCGATTCACAATGGCCCGAAATCACTCAAAAAACCTTGTTTGTCGGGGACTACGAGAAGAGTACAAAGACGAATTGCTGCACATCCCAGAGCCAGAAACGTTGCCTGCATTGGTGGAACAAGTCTTACGCATTGACCACAGGTTAGCTGAACGACGGAGTGAACGTCGCAGATTTGACAGGTATCAACCGGTCCTTCCGGTACAGAACCCCGGACCACCTGTCCCTACCGATGTGGGTCCAGAACCCATGCAGTTGGGTGCCATCCGAGGCCCGTTGTCCGAGACCGAAAAGAAAAGAAGACGACAGCAAAGCCTGTGCTTGTATTGCGGTGGTTCTGGCCATTTTCTAGGCACCTGTCCGCTACGCCCTCTGAAGAAACAGGAAAACTAACAGGCCCGTTGTTTGAGGCGAAGGCAGCAGCGGGCCGCCTTTCTGAATCTGACCTTCCTCCTATGAACCCGGTACCCTTGTTGATCCTGAAAGTCGGTGTTGCCTGGCTAGGGAAGTGTATGAAAACCTGGGCCCTTCTGGATTGTGGAGCATCCGGCAACTACATCGATGCCTCGTTCGCGATTGCCAATGGGATCCGTTTACATTACAAAGAGCGACCAACAGTGGTCGAGGTGATCGATGGTTCTGCTTTGTCTTCTGGTCCAGTCTGCCAACAGTCCGATCCCTTGTGGCTCTCTGTGGAAGGGCATCTCGAACGGATTTCATTGGATGTCATCAAGTCTCCCTCTTTTCCGGTGGTGCTGGGCTTACCTTGGCTGTTATATCACAATCCTCAGGTCGACTGGACCGCTCGTTCCCTGGTGTTCTCTTCAACACGTTGTCCTCGGGACTGTGGACTTCACGAAACCTTTCCTGCAATTTTGGAGTCCCTCAATCCTGCTGACGTATCTGCCCGTTTATGTGCCACTCAGTTGGTACCTCAAGAATATGCTGGATACCACAAGGCGTTCTCCAAGCCTGAGGACATACCATTACCGCCCCACCGGCACTTTGATTGTTCCATTGACGTCCTGCCTGATGCGGTCATTCCCCATGGCAAGATCTATTCGTTGACTCAACTTGAGAAAGGCGTCCTACAGGAGTACATTACGGATTGCCTCAACAAGGGCTACATAGTGCCGTCCAAGTCCCCTGCAGGATTCCCGTTATTCTTCGTCAAGAAGAAAGAGGGCACTTTGCGCCCTTGTATCGACTATCGTCAACTAAATGAGATCACGAGGAAAGACAGGTACCCATTACCACTCATCCGGGACATCATCGAATCCCTGAAATCCGCACAAATCTTCACCAAGCTGGATCTAAGAGGGGCCTATCACCTGGTGCGGATTAAGAAGGGAGATGAGTGGAAGACGGCCTTCAAAACACCTATTGGTCACTACGAGTACAGGGTGATGCCATTTGGACTCTGCAATGCCCCGGCCGTCTTCCAGCGGTTCATGGACGATGTCTTTTCGGACCTTATTGGAATATCTGTATGGGTATACCTTGATGACATTCTGGTTTTTTCTGACACTCGTACTGCACACATTGCGCATGTTCAGGAAGTTCTCCGTAGACTAACAGATAACGGCCTGTATGCCAAAGTAGAAAAATGCCAATTTCATAGGGAAAGCATGGAATTTCTGGGCTATGTGATCAGCAGCACAGGAGTGCAGATGGATCCCACAAAACTGCAAGCTATACGAGAATGGAAACCGCCACATGGCGTGAAGTCACTTCAAAGGTTCTTGGGCTTCGCCAACTTTTATCGACGCTTCATTCCACGCTTTTCTCAACTTGCCAACAGTCTAACCCGCCTGACCAGTACCAAGGTGCTGTTTCTCTGGGACACGCAGGCCGAGGAGGCATTTCTGGAATTGAAAAGATCCTTCATGCCGGCTCCTGTTCTTAGACATCCAGATGATGAAAAGCCGTTTGTGGTTGAAACAGATGCTTCGGACTACGCAATTGGTGCGGTCTTACTACAGCAAGATGCAATCACGGGAACAGAGCACCCGGTGGCTTATTACTCAAGGAAATTGTCAGTGAGCGAGAGAAACTATGCAGTGATAGAAAAGGAATTACTGGCGATAAAAGCAGCTCTCGAGGAGTGGCGACATCACTTGCTGGGTGGGAGGTACCCGGTGGTGGTTCGCACAGATCACCGTAATCTACAGTACCTGCGCTCTTTGCAATGCAGAACCTCCCGTCATGCTCGTTGGGCCTTTTTCTTTTCGCAGTTTGATTTCACCATCACGTACATTCCTTGTTCCCAGAATACTAAGGCTGATGCCCTGTCTCGGTCTCTGGAAAACAACGTTGAAGGTGCCAAGGAAACGGAGCCTCTGATAGCGTCAAAACATTTTCTATCGATGGTGACTCCCCAGCTCCAACAGTTGATAGAAGCCACACGAACGGATCCCTCAAAATCACAGATACTAAAACGCGCTGACATCAGAGAACGTGACGGCTTGTTGTTCTTCAAGGACCGTCTGTACGTTCCCACCTTGGAGCTCCAGAAGATCGTTCTACAAAATTGCCATGATTCCGTCGTTTGTGGTCACTGTGGAGTCCGCACAACACAAGAACTTGTTGCACGGCAGTACTGGTGGCCTGGATGGGCCACACTGGTAAAGCACTACGTGGATTCCTGCCCTGTATGTGCCCAGACCAAGATTCCTCGCAAAAGGCCCATTGGTCTCCTGAAACTCACGCCTACGCCTCCGTACCCTTGGCATACCATCGCCACGGATTTCATCGTTGACCTGCCCCTATCTGGTGGTTTCACGTGTATAATGGTGGTGGTGGACTGTTTCACCAAGACTGCTCATTTCTTGCCCTTTCCTAAACTGCCCACTGCCTCCCAGATGGCACAACGTTTTCTACACGAGGTGTATCGTCTTCATGGTCTTCCGGAGAAGATCCTATCAGACCGGGGGTCTCAATACATCTTATCTTTTTGGGACCAACTATGTCGGCATTTGGACATTCAGCAGGCCCTGAGTTCCGGCTATCATCCACAGACCAATGGGCAGACGGAACGCACCAATGAGACCCTTGAGCAATACCTACGTTGTTATGCCAATGCCACCCAAGACAACTGGTCGGAATGGTTGGACACCGCGAAAGCGGCTTACAACAATGCTGTTCATTCTGCTACCGGACTCAGCCCCTTTTTCTGCTCTACCGGTCTTCATCCCAGACTGCTGCCAGTTCGTCCTGCATCTTCCAGTGCCGTACCATCTGCAGATGCCCTGGTGTCCCTGATCCGCGATCAACATCGTCTGGCGGCCGGTACCTTGGCAGTGGCACAGGCACATATGAAGGAACAGGCTGACAAGAGACGGAGCCCTGAGCCTGTCCTTCATGTTGGGGACAGGGTATGGCTGTCCTCCAAGAATCTACCGGTACGCAATTTACCTGTGAAACTAGCTCCCCGCTTTTTTGGTCCCTTTCGCATCATTGGGCGTATTTCTTCTGTTGCCTTTCGTTTGTCTCTGCCTCGTTCTTGGAGGGTCCATCCTGTCTTTCACGTCGCCCTTTTGAAGCCCTATGTGCCCGATGTTATGGGTCGTACCTGTTCCCGTCCTGCCCCGGTTTTGGTTCGGGGGGTCCCTGAATTTGAGGTGCAGGAGATTTGTGATTCACTGATTTGGCGGGGTGCTCTGCAGCTCCTGGTCAGCTGGAAGGGTTATCCTGCTTGTGACCGCACTTGGGAACCGTGCTCCTTCGTGCATGCACCACGCCTGGTTCGGGACTTCTATCTCCGCTATCCTTGGAAACCCGGTGCTCCGGGGTTGTCTGGGAGGGGGTATGGTGTCACGCCGCGCGCTCGCTCGCGGGCGCCACTTACCTGTCCTGGGGTCCTGGGTCCACGGCCGCAGCGGTCTCCTCCTTCATGGAGGCTGTACCCGCGGTGGCGTCTTTCCTCACAACGACCCGCGGTCCGGATAGGCTCCGTGGACGCCGCCATCTTGCGAGGATCTGCGCATGCGCGGATCGTCAGTATTCGACGTCCCGCGCATGCGCAGTGTCGGAACATGCGTTCCAAGCCTCGCTTTGATCCCGGGCCTTAAAAGAGCACCGCAAACACAGGGACAACGCGTCTCAACGCGGTTATTACTGTGTATGCGCTGCTGGAGTCCTGGCGCCCGTGCCTCAGCCCTCCAGTTCCCTGCTCTGCCTTATCCTGTCTAGCCCTGCCTCTTCTTCTTGTCCTCTTCTTGCTCCTTGGTCCTCCTAACCCTTGCTTCCCTGTTCTGCTGGGTCCTTGCCTGCCTCCTGGTTTAGGGTAGGGGAGGTCCTGTCTGGGTTCCTAGATTAACTCTCTTCTACTAGGAAGTGGGATTCCCCTGTCTGTCCTGCTTGTCCTTGCAGTCCTTTCTCCTTTGCCTGTCTTGTGCCCTGCCGGTACCTGTGCCTTGCTGCCTTCTTGGATGTTCCTGAGTTCAGCTTCCGCTATCATCGGTGTCTTCATCAAGCCTTCTCAGCCAGTGGAAACACTGTCCCGACGTCACGCAAATACTGAGAAGTTCCACCCGTGGCGTTGGGAGTTGGTCCAGTGCCATCCTGTCATATATCGTCAGGAGGGGATTGGGCTAATTTCTCGCGCTACCCATTCATCGGCAATAGATACACCGACATACTGGCAACCTCAACTCCACGGTCTACAGGAAGAAAAGGTAACCAGCGATCTCGTGAAGACTCGTTTAACACTGGCACCCATTATGGAGCCCATATTACCCCGGTGCTAAGCTCCCTCCACTGGCTGCTGGTCAGCTAGCGCATCAGATTTAAAGCCCTGTGCATAGTTCACCGTGCTCTCCATTCTCAAGGCACTGAATTCCTTCAATCTAAATTTTCCCGATACCAACCTGGACATCCTCTGTGCTCTTTGACTGCATATCTTCTTACTCTACTCAGGTTCCGACGCGCAAGGATAGGTGGCCATGCCTTCTCCATAGTTGCGGCCAACCTATGAATGGACTACCACTCCCGATTAGGAAACTCTCAAATCATCTGGCATTTAGAAAAGCGCTCACAATGGCACTCTTATAGGCATGTATCTTCATACCTTGATTTCTGGTTGAACTTGGTCTCTCTCTCTAGCGCCATGATGCCTTCGGGTGGCCGTGAGCTTAAGAAATTAACTTAAAATGACATAACATTACATAACAGATGTTTCCAGTCCTTGATGTACTGACCATCCCTCTAAATTCCAGGTAACTCCAGCTACCAGACTATGCTTCCCCACAAAGGATTCCAAAGACATTGCTAAAATGGCTGCCCTTCCAGCAGGAAGCTAGCCATAACCACAAAAAAAAGTGGAAGGGACTGCTAAATTAGAGATGCCCTTCAGTGTCAAATCTTAATGCATGACAAATGAGATGGTGACTGTGAGCAGCACCCTAGCTCCAATCCCCCTGCTAATACTAGGACTCTTAGACAGTACTTTGAACATCCTTGCTGGTTCTCAATAGCATGAAAACTTCGGCTTTCCAGTGAGAGGCAACATCTGACACACTGACAGACCCACAGAGCATATTAATGTCTGACAGGCTTCAAGAGTCAAAAGCTAGCCAATCCGCCAACAGATGCATACCTTCCCATCTGACTCCCCACTCTCAAACAAAAAAACCCTTACATGTTTTCATTTCTCCCGAACCCTACAACAACAAAAAACACATATCTGTCATCCTCTTCCCTACTCCCCACACCATGAATCCATATCTGATGTCCTGCCTCCCTGCCTTATAACAGGAATCCTATACCTGGTTATCCCGATTTTGGAAAATGCAGCACAGTGAAATTAAATGATTTGTCCATGTTCACACACTTTCTGCAAAAAAGGATTGGAACCCATTCTGCACTTTTGACACTTGACCACATATATTCTAATTTTTAGCTCATGTAAATCTGTGTTTAGGTACAGTTGTAAGGAACTACGACAATTCTCGTTTCAGAAAGATACCTAAGTACACAAATCACAATACAAAAAAAACTGAAAACATATTAAACCTTATGCTAAGCAGAAATAATGATTATAGGTTAATTTTCACCATCCTGAATGGCACCCTACATGCACCAGAAAGCAAAGTAATGTTGGTCTAAATAATCCTGTCTGTTTAGCAACTGTCCTTTCAAGACTTAGACATAAAACAAACGTGGGTGAAAAGGTATTTTATCCTTAGTCATTTCACACAGATTTGTAGCTGGTTGCAGTGCACAGATTCTAGCTTGCTTAAACCCTAAGGGAACTTTTCTCTTTCTTTCAAACAGCATAAGTGGATACAACAGGCAGCAAACACATGTCCTGGATGAAGGTGGACTGAGGACAACTGCTTAAGGTCTTTGTGACATGTGAAAGGCCTCATTACTAGGCAAGCATCCCCCTTGCACAAGACCAGTGTGACCTACCACCTCCTCATTCACAAACTGGGTATTATTTAGTAGTAGTAATAGTGTGTCATTTATATAGCGCCTTTATCCCACTAATATGGTCTCACTCTGCTTGTGGTGGGAACGCCCTTGTGGAACTGAAGCTCAGGCATGGGGACATTATCAGAAAGGTCGTATTATGTGTGTGCGCATTTGGCTAAAATAAGGAATTAGGTGGGCTGTCATGGGCTCCAGTAAGCAACACAAGAGGTCAGGCATGTGGATGGGTGCTGAGGGAGGTCAGGAGAGCGTGCAAGTGCAAGAGTCTCGTTAGGTGTCCAGCTAGACTACATCTGTGTCATAGGCTGTCACTGCATTCTAATGGCAGAGGTGTTGAGGCACAGTCTGGTGTAAGGAGGCGAAAAAGTTAAGTGTTTTGTCATGCTCATTCTAAGGTATTTGGATAGGTAACTATGCCTGGGGCATATGTCCACCGAAGTGGTGCCTTTATACATACCTTGTGGCTCGGATAGAGCTTGTCTTTGATGTAGCCGTGTGGTCAGATCGTTGTGAGAAAAGACAAGTTATCATCAACGACTCTTCTAATATTTATAGAATGGGTACCATCATAAAGTCTAAGCGCAATAGACTGGCTATCGTGGTACATTTTCTTTGCACACTAGACATGCTATCCTGTTATATCTTCTATACGTGATAGACAAGCTACCATACTATCTTATGATGATTGGATTATAGGTCCTTTAAGCGCAATGGACTGGCCACCCTTATAGTATTACTATGGGCCTCATTAAGACCCTGGATGTAACCATGCCGCTTTTTGCGGCATGGCTACCCCCATTCCGGGTACTGGGTCTGGGTTCCCTGGTACCTCTGCTGACTTAATCGACCTCAAAGTAATCTTCTACTTCAATAGGGTTCCCACCTGATGGTATGTTAGACTGTTTCTCACTTTTGGGTGGTATGGCCTCCTATGTAAATAGGAGTTTTCTTTTAATGATGCAGTTCCTATCAATTAATTCCATAAAAGCAGACATTTTAACCATGGTTTAAAACCTTTCCTTAGTCCATGAAGAGGATGCCGTCTTGGGTGGAAAAACACCAAGTTCCTTTGTGTTCTTTACAGCCAGAGTGAAGTAGAACATTGTGTATGGCTTCAATTTTGTTAAGTGTGTTTTATAGGCATCAGACCCATATGTTTGGGTGTCTGAGGTGCATTCATATGTGTGGCAGAGTTGTATGATGAGTGTGAGCCACTCGAGACTGAGTTTTTAAACTGGAGTTTCTTTTTTGATTGATGTGTTCATGTGGGTTAGGATGTTTCGACTTAGTTGGCATACCCGACTCAAGTACCCGCCTTGATCATCCTTCATGTGTGACTATTCTGCATATGTGACTCGAGCGCTGATCCTGACAGTTCTTCATGTTTATGACTACTCTGCGCACCTGCCTCATGCGCCAAAACAGACCGACCATCATGTGTGTGTTTCATATGTTTGGCCTTTGTGTCACCACGGGTATCCTCCATAGCTGTGCTTGACACCAGTCTTCTGGAGTTGGGGACTGGCAGTGCGCGATGGATGTCTAAGCCTGCATCGAGTAGGACTCCCAGCATTTCGACCATCTATCCTTAAGCGTTGTTGGTTTAACGAGATTGCAGGCTCAACTCTTCTCCTCCTGTTGGTCCCGAGGGAGGTAAACATTTCACTCCATGCATGTCCTTCCAGGGCAATGTTTTGGTACAGGAGAGGAACAATTTAAAAGGAGTATTCGCCATCGTGAAAGTGTGTCAAGAGAGACTAGAATAGGGGAAATATATAGAGATATTCTCTAAAGTCTAACTAGTGAATGTAAATGTTTTCCCCCATTGTCCCTACTGTCTGGGCCGAAAGGCCTGGGAATCTCTGCAACCGTCGACCCTCCAGTAAAATGGAACCCGCTGGTGATAACTCATCTCTGGCGAGTAGTCGCTGGCAAGCGAGCAAGCTTATTTATAAGTGCAAACTGATCGAAATGCGACTAACGCAATGTAAAAAAAAAAAAAACAATCTGAGTACTTTGAGGCTGAAGAATTATGGGGACTGCACACGTCACAGTAGGGAGAGTATTACAGAATCACCATCAACGTCCTATTTTCAAGTTTGAAAATAAATCGTGTAATTCTATGCACCAACTACTATATGATGGCCTATGCAAAGCATGTGATGCTAAGCAGACCCACAAGTCTCAGAAATATATATATATATTACATGTGCTGTGGTAGCAGCCATGTAGGTATGGTTAAGTTGCTAAACCCATAGGAAGAGCACTATTTGGGCGGCTTATAACTTTGCTCCCCCTTGGACGAATTTGCACCAGACAACACAACACACCCACTCCCTATTGCATCTTCATTTTTGCATCAATACAATAATCTACACTTAATTTGGCAAACTGATTATAGATCTAGATATCAATGTTTTTGTGAAGTTTGGTGGGATTTTGTCAAGAGGGGGCAAAATTAGAGGGGGGTCTCAAAATATTGTAAAGGCTTATAAATGAGCTGCCATTTGACGAATCTACACTTATTTTGGCAAACTGATTATAGATCTAGATATCAATGTTTTTGTGAAGTTTGGTGGGATTTTGTCAAGAGGGGGCAAAATTAGAGACAGGGTCCCAAAATATTGTAAAGGCTTATACATGCAGTGCCTTTTGCCAAATCTACACACACGTCTGCCAAAAGATTATAGATCTAGATATAAATGTTTTTGTAAAGTCTGAATGGATTTTGTTTTTTGACAAATGCCATAATGTACAAAAAATAGTGATATACCTTTGGTGACTGAAGTATAGCCTTTGGCCATGGGCAGTGGCCAGATTGTCCGGGTCATGGAATAAGGTCATGATCCGGATAATCAGGCTACTGGCCATGACCACGAAGGACAACACATGGGGATAAAGTGGCCATGTCCACCTGGAACTGGCTTTGTGGTAAAGTTATTCAAAATTGGGATTAGTTTGAAAGGGAAGAAAAATGTGCTTGTGGTAATATGGTCATAAGGTTCTCTTTACGCCTTCTACAGGCTGCCATGGAAAGCGAAGAGGGGCCCTGTACAGTACCCCGCCTTCCCTTTCCATGGTGGCCAGATTGGAACAGGATTTTCCTTCCTAAAACCGGGACGCCGCAGGCATCCCGGTGTAGGAAGAAAAATCCATTTTTTTTAGCACCCTGGGTTCCCACTTTGGGAAACTAGGGTGCTAATGGCCTTTATCCCCATTTACAGGGGCTGGAATGGGGGGATAATGGTCCGGAGACGTTGTTATCCACCCTCGCTTCGCTTGGGCTGATAACTTGAGCTGCCAGGCTGGTATCCACCGTTCCATCCCTAGAACGGGGGATAAACGCCACAATATTGAAACATTTCTTTTATTGTTTTTGGATGCATTTATTTTTTTGGCAGGAAAGCTTAGAACGAAAGGTGGGGAGGGAAATGAGGGAAGAGGCACCAAACACTAATATGGAGGGGAAAATGTTCTGAGGCAGGGGGCAGTGTTTCTCATGTTCCTTGATTACAGCAGTGGTGGTGTCTCTTGGGGAGGAGGGATGGCATTAGCTTATTCCATTTTAAGATAAATAGTAGTTTTGCTAAAAGTATTTACTGTGTACTAGATTGTTAATGGCTGAGGAGGAATAGGTGTTGGAGCTGTGCAAGGGACATTGAGAGTTCCTAGATCAGTAGAAAATGCAGTTCCGAACTGTCTGCGAAGCACAGATCTTATCGTGAAGTGCGGATGGGTTCTCGGACACATATTCATGCCACGCACCAGAGTATGGTCATGTGGCACTGTGTAGAAGGTCCGCAATGAAGTCAGATGTTCGTAGACGTTAATATTAAGTTACACTAATAAAAACCTATGAAATTCAATGAAAATACTTTGTTAAGGGGACGTTATGGTTAAGTTGCAGTAATAAAAACCTATGAAATTCAATAAAAAAACTTTGTTAAAGGGACATTATGGTTAAGTTGCGCTACTAAAAGTCTATCAAATTCAGTGAAAAAACGTTGTTAAATGGACATTATGGTTACAAGTAAAACCGAAAACCCCCTGAAATTTTCCAGTTATGGTAAGCTAAGCAACCATAACTCGCGCCACCACCGTGCAATGCTAAGAATAACACCCATGATATCAAAGATGACATCACAAATATGATTGATGACATCACAAATATGATTGATGACATCACTGATCTAAAAACAAAATGCATAAAAAAGGTCTGTGCCAATTTCAGCATATAGGAACCACCTGTAAAAATGGCACTAAAAGGAACTGAAAAATAGCCCCAGATAAAAAACGATGCCATGGTTCCACAGATGGAATCCACATCTTGGAACCATGGCACCCACTAATCAGGACAGTCAAAGGGAACGACAGACCACCACCGACGTCCCATGGCCTACTTAAATGCCTAGGAGCACCAGCCTCCACTCTGCACCATCTCCAGAGGGACCTTGGCAGTTGTCACAGCCTGGAGATTGTGGCAGCAAACAGCCCCCAGCGGCTAGGCGCCACAGCTCTGGCCTCCTTGCCGCCAACATCCTCCAGTGCAGTCTCCCTCCAGCACCACATATTGTGCCAACCCATCCCACCATATGCCGAGGACCGTAGCACAATGTCAAAAGCAGAAAGACAGCAACCATGATATCCTCCAATGGTCTGCTGCCCTCTGATGCTGTAGACACAGATGACAGGGATAGTGTATTCCTCCAATGCCGGCACATGGTGCGTTATGCCAGGACTCCAAACACTGCCATAATGGAGGACCTGCCATGGAGGACAGGCGACGGTCAGAGGAAAGGACCCTCCAACATTGACCAAGTTTTGTCTGTCCGGTGATTCTAAGCAGATAAGATACAGAAGACAAACATCACCTACCCATAGCCACTACCCATCGCCAAGTTTGAGAGTAAAGGAAAATGCCCTGGAATGCTCCTTATACAGTAAAGATAAATACATCAGCGAAAGCCTCTTGCCTGCCAAACAGTGTAGCACATCATCTACTTCACTTTTAGTTTAGGAGAGAAACACAGTGTATAAGTGACAAAGCAATGAGCAAGTTAAGGAATACTTAATCCTGTGGGGTGCACATCATAAATTATCAATATTTTTAATTACCTTAAAGCAAATACTATAGTTTAATACACTATGGGCCTCATCATAAGTTGGGTGGAGTGGTAAAAAAACGGCGGTCATGCTATGACTGCCCCATTACCACTCTACCCAACTATGAGCTGGAGGTAAATCTGGTGAGTTTCCGCCCATTTCTGGTGCTATTACTGCAGAGCAAATTGCACCGTGGTAATAGCACCCAATATGTTCCATTGGGTTAATAGACCCAATGGGATTGGGGACTTCCTGACTGCCCACAACTCAGGATCTGGCTCTAATTATGCCAGACTGTGTTGAAGCAATGCTGTTATCGTTGGGTGGTATACTCTGAGAGCTTCGGTGTGCCCTGGGTGACAAGTAGCATAAAAGATACAAAAACAAAAGGAAGTAGAACTGCTACATTCCAGGTTCATACCCAATTTTTGTCAGTAAATGAAACAAAAAGGAAATAGGAATTGGGGAGCCTGGTATAGTTGTTCTAATGGATTAAACCCCTAAGTTAGTAACCCATAAATTTGTCCAGAAAGAAAAAGGTAGAGAAAGGAGGAAACTCACACGTGTCAAAGGTTGTGAACATCAATGGTTTGTATTGAAGCAAAGAACATCAAAAACACACATGTTTTTATCAACATACATAAGACAAATTTCAATAATACATAAGACAAATTTCAATAATCTAGACAGCAATAACTTGGTGAAGTAAATAAATAAAAGAAATACCCATTCAGGCTTTTTAGTGCTTGCTGAATGGGGAATATTAAACGTGACCCGAGAGAGAAAGGTACACAAATGATTCCAGGTTTAAAACATGCTCCATGTATAATACATGTGGGAGTTGTGGGAGTTTATTGGACCTGCAACTATCTAGGTCCTAGAGTTGCTTCTATTCAAGAGAGCATCTCATCTTGCAGGTGCCAACGTGACAGGGGGAACTTGGTCAGCTTATTGATGACAAGTGCTGGCCTAAAGGTGTTTATTTAATAAGTCCTAATCGGACTTGTTGATTAATGCAGCCCCCTTGCACATACTACACGTTTCGGCGGAAGATTTATCCCACTTGAAAATGCTTCTGAGGGAACGTGGTACGGGCTGACTGAAGGGCTCACACAGACGTGAGATTATGCGGAACAATCCAGGCGGGACGTTGTTTCGAAGGAGAATGTGCTAATTGATTCACATTCATAAATTTTGGAATAGGAAGAATTCTCGGGCTGAATAATACATTCAAGATGTATATTCATAGCTTCTAAATAATGAGCTTTGCCTTGAAAAAGACCAAGATAGGTCGAAACACGTGTTGGCATTTTACTCTGATACCGCACATGCTATGAAGATTAAATTCTTGAAACCTTCACTTTAGTGGCATTTCAGAACATTTACTGTTAAGGAAATTCGCCAGAGGATTATCCACTTTTCGAAGGGTTTTGGTGGGAGCGCATCCATAATGTGGGAATATCAAATGTTTTTCTTGAGGGATAGATGTAGTTTTACATGAACCACCTTCATCAGGGCAAGTGGGTGGCCCCTGTAGCAAGAAAACCAAAATAAAGAAAGAAAAAAAACAAGAAAAGAAAATCAATATCAAGTCCTTATTTATCAGAACCTAAATTCTTTCTGGACATAACTGAGTTAAATTAGTAGCGACAAATGAATTGTGCAACAAGCGAGTGTTCGGTTACATAAAAAAGCCTTAATTAGTGGGAGGGCAAGACAGTGAAAACATTGCGAAAATGGAGATGAAAGCAACTGTAATGTATCTGTGGTGGTTGGAAAACATGCCTAACTCACCACGGAAACCTTGAGGAGAATCTCACTGTGAGGCAGGCACTCCGTGTGGGCCGGACCAGTCAAACCGCACTATTTGTTGCTTGGTTCAAGAGTGTGTGGCTGAGCTCAGTCCACTGAAGTAGGTAATGCAGGAACCAACCTTCTCTGCAAAGAAGGCAAAGAACAAAATGATGTTGTTGCACTATATAGTATGTGTGCAGAGGTGGCGTGCAGTGAAGGCACAGTGGGTTCTGCGGAGTGTATAAAATTCGCCCCCCTATCGTTGGGTGGTATCGCAGTGCATTTACCTCCGGGATACTGCCCAATTTATGATGAAGCCCTATGAATAAAGGTGTTTTTTGTTTTGCACACATTTAACTGAATCCCCCATTTAAGTAGAGTTATTTTACGAGGCTTGCATAGGTTGGTCACGTGTGAAAGTCAGAATTTCTGGTTGCACAGTTGCAATTTTGCAGGTTTCAGACAACACACCACTCCCCATTGCATCTTCATTTTTGCATCAATCTGCAGTTCCTGGTAAGAGGTAAACAAACTAATCAATGGATGGCATTATCACTTTAATTTTCTCTGTAAGGTGATGCTTGGATCTGCTCTATTTTGCTTTTCTTTCACGCAGCCCCTAGTGCCGAGCCAGAGTCAGGCTCGAGCTGGCTCTAACTCCAACACCTCTATGATTGACCCCCATATTTAACTGTTATATTGTGTCTGATGCCAGCCCCCAAAGACCTTTTTCACATGTGTGGCCCAGATTGCTAGGCCAATGCGATTTTAGGTCAACAAAAGGGATCTATTGAGGTCTGTCTGACCTGTTCAACGTAGCACCCCGTACCCTGGACCAGAAAGAGCTCAAGCAGTACTACCTTTAGGACAAGACTACCTTCAGGTACTATAATCTAGGGGAAGCTCTACCACCCATATACCAGGGCCACAAGTCACAGGTGATATGCATTTATACATCTGTCTGGGATCATTGTACTGGAGTGATTGGGGCTGCAGTCTGGCGCCAATGAGGTATGACAACACATCCTTGCTGTGTGTATTCCTACAGGAATCGACATGATGAATACTCTGCTCTCGTTCTGCATATGGAAGCAGTATGTAAATGACATTCTTTCTGGCCACCTCAATCCCCGGCCGGCTGGTGTGGCGTTCAAATGCACTTTGTTAAAAATGTAACGAGCTGGCACTGTGGAGTGGAACAATACTAGTTGTCTGCATTGCCATTTGCAGCACGGCTTTTCATTCCTATGTGACATTTAGAATATGCAGCTCAATTATTCATCTTAGTTGAGCAAAGGTTTTTTCTTCCCCCTCTATCTATTTATGACTTTCTCTCTCCAGGCTAGTTGAACTCAATGTATCTCTCTCACATGCAGAGGTTTGATATCATATCATTTTATTTCTATCTCTATCTTCCTTCCTTTTTTCATGTCTTCCCTATCAATTTCTCATGATTTCTTTTCTCTCTATTCATGAATTCAAGCCTCTATCATTAATACTCTCTCTGGCTCACTCTTTCTCAGACACTACACACATAAAAACACACACACGCAAACACAAACACACACAAACACTCCTCACTTAATTAGAGTTTTTAGGTCTTAGCAGATATCTGATCTCCTTCTGAATTCTTTATTTCCGTTTCCCTGCATTTGAACTCCCACGCCGTTTCTCTCGCACAGCTGGGACTCTGTGTAAACGTAAGATTGTTGAACTAGATATGCTGCTAGACAGGGAGCCCGCCTGGCAATTGGAATCTCCCTCACAGAGAGCCCCATTATTTACATTAAAGATTGACCAAACATTGTCCTAGATCAGTACGCTGCACCTTTGGTTTGGCTGAGGCCTTGGACTACAACTCTCATGAGCCCTAGCCTGCACAGTCAATGGTAAGGGATCATGGGTGACTCTAATCCCAGAAATCGGGAGAGCTGAAGTTTGCAGACCCCTGTCCTAGATTGTCTTTACATAAACATGAACAGAAAGTGCTGACTGTGAGGTCTTTCTCTTTTTGGTACTTGTGGCTAGTTCGGGAATTTGCCTATGCACAGTTTAAGGACCATTGATAATAAAATATTCAGGAGACATACAAAGACTCGTCTCTTCCCCCAATAATAGCTGTTTAGAAGCCAGGAGGATAGTATGCTGTTTTGTTAACCCCCCAGTCCCAGGATGCAAAACATATGGTGTAGTTGCGTTTAACTAGAATCCGATATACCATAACACAAAAAGGAGTTTAGATGAACTGATTTTTCACTGTTGTATTAGGTGAGCGGAGTGCTGCGAGGAGAGTGTAGTTTGGTTGGCGTTACTGGTGAGAAGTCTTTGAGATCGACACACTGCCCCTTCTTATTCTCCTTTCTGGCGCACAGCGTCATGAATGGGGTGCTGCGAGGAGAGTGCAGTCTGGTTGGCATTGCTGGTAGGAAATCTTTGAGAGCGAAACACTTCCCCTTCTAATTCACCTCCCTGGCATGGTGCACCATGAGCAAAGTGCGGCGAGGAGAGTGACCCGACCCGCCCAGCAAAGAAGCGAATGATCATCAAAGGAGTCCATTAGCAGCGGCTGGAAGGGAGTCCAGAGAAGCCAGGCGGCTTACCAGGGCAGGGAAAACCCCTGCACAAGTGCCAATGGATCAAAAGATTGCCTGCTTTCTTTCCATGGCTGGGGGTTTGGAAAACACTATTAGCGTTGTTCCTGGTAGGGGTGACGAAGTCCTGTGCTGGTATCTGGGGGGATTTGGCAGAATCAGACCTGTTGATGAATGTTGGGCAGAAGCACAAGAGCATTCGGCCATACCCAAACAACAGAACCCACAGAACGTCTTGTGTGATTCTTATATCAATACTGCCCCAATCTTTGTGGAATGTGTCTCAGAGAACTCTGATACTTAGGGGCCGATTCATGGAACAAACGTGCGCCGAAAATCCATGCGCAAGCAGGCGCAAGGTAGCGCAAGCACGAGAAACGCAGCGCACGCGCACGTGTGCGATTCAAGGAAGACGCTGCGCGTGTTTCCCGCTGTCCGTGCGCCCAATCCAGCCATGGCGCACGCAGGCATACACGGCGTGCGCTACGCGCACAGCAAAAGCGCACATAGCGCGGCGCACACAACCAAAGTGGGCGGAACAGTGGGCGTAACATGCGGAATGGGGAATAACGCGTGAAAAAGAAGGCGTAACTGGGGAAGTACTGCAGGGAACTACACGGAACGCCCACACGCACGGGAACAACCCGTATTCATGGATCCGAATACGGGAAACCCGCGCACGGCAAAAGACGCACACAGGCGTCAACACGTCCGCCACACGAAGGCAGGCGGAAGCGTCCCCGCGCACAGTATAAAAGTGCGCGCAAACAACAAACACGTATATACAGCTACGATGAATGCCCCATTTGTCGCAGCACTGATCGTGGGACACCACAGGAGGAGGAGAATAGCCAGGGCACGCATTTTCGCACCACGGACAAGCATTTTTGGGATGCCTGACGACCAGGTCTATGGCAGGTATAGGTTTCCACCCCACATCATCCTAGACCTGGTCAGGGAGTGGGAAGATGACCTTACATCCCCCACCCTTTGCTCCCAAGCATTGAGCCCCTTGGAGAAGCTGCTCAATGTCCTGCATTTTTTGGCCACTGGGTCATTTCAGCAGACTACTGCCATAGTGGGGGGGGTCTCACAGGCCACGCAGTCACGCTGCCTACACCAGGTACTGGCAATCATGACAGCGCGCCCCTCAGTCCGCAGGCACATATACATGCCCAGAACACCCGCAGAAAGGCAGGCCGTTATCCTGGATTTTTTCAGGATGGCACACTTCCCCAAAGTGCTCGGTGCCATAGATTGCACCCATGTGGCCCTACGTCCACCTAGGGCCACTGAGCACATCTACCGAAACCGCAAGCACTGGCATTCCATCAATGTACAGGTGGTATGCGATGCAAAGGGAATTATCACCTCTGTCTATGCAAACTACCCTGGCTCCACCCATGACAGTTTCATATACAGAATGTCCGCCCTGAGCCGGGCCCTGGAAGCTGGGCAGCATGGCGACACATGGCTCCTAGGTGAGTACAAATGCCCTTGCACATGCATGCAAGTCACACACAGACAAATACCCAAACCCTAATAATGTCAACTATTATCAGCTCCCCAGGGGACAGTGCCTACCCTCTGAGCAACCACATGATGACGCCAATCCGGAACCCCACCACACCACCCCAAGTAAGATACAATGCCGCCCATATTGCAACCAGGGCCATAGTGGAGCGCACATTCAGAGTGCTCAAGTTACGTTTCCGCTCCCTTGACCGCTCTGGCGGGCAGCTACTCTATGCACCACCAGTAGTGTGCAGGATCATTGTGGCAGCATGTGTCCTGCACAATGTTGCAACACGGCAGGGTGTCCCGGTGGACATGGTGGTGCCCCCACATCCCCAACCACAGGCACAGGTGCTGCCAATGGGAGGGGACAGGGCACGTGGCGAGGAAGCCCGGACCCAGCTTGTGGCCACATTTTTCACCTAAACTCCCACCCCTGCGGAGTGCACACAAGCCTGGCACATACCAGGTGACAATCGATGATGACAAAGAGACAGTCAACTGTCACAACCCTACCACCCTGAGATAGTTGCCATGGAAGTGCCACATTGTCTGCATCCCTAGCTACTTAAACACAAGCTCTCCTGTGTGACCAAAAGGCACACATATGACATGACATGATATGGCCTATACACAAGTATTTCAAGGTGCGATGAGGCAGGGAGGGGGGAACAAGGGAAGACAGACAACGGTACTACTAGGCCAGGTGTCATTTAGATTGTGCAAGTGCAGGGGTAGGGGGAAGGGAAAAGTGCAAGGGGAAGGGGAGGGGGTGAGTGCAGTACAGGGGAAGTAGACCAAAAAACAAATACATAGGTCAGCTGGTGGCAACTGCAAAGGTAAGTGCAGACAAGTGCTGGGAAGGGGGGGCTGTAGGGATAGAGAGACAGTACCGCAGTGCAGGGGTTGCCAGGGAGACAGTGCAAGTGGTGAGTGGCTGGGCCAGGGACCGAGGTTGGTGAGAGTGGCCCAGTTGCAGATCCAGTGCAGTTCCAGTGAAGAATTTCGCAAGGGAGAGGCAGAGAGAAAGCAGAAGCAAAGAGGAAGGTCTTGAGGTGCTTCCCGAACCAGAGATGGTTCCCCTCAAGTTCAAGTGAGGCAGGAAGGCTGTACCAGAGGGAGGGCCCTGCCGCGGAGAGAGATCTACCCCCAGCTAGTTGCTCTGAGAAGCGGATGACCCTGACATGCAAGGTGTGCATCACACACACCTGCAAAACAGGCCATGGCCATCACTGTTATGTCACTCAAACCCTCCCAAACCACAACATGACATGGCAAGCAATACCCATACACCAACACAGTAACAATAAGGTACACATTGCCATGTCCAAAATGTACAGTGGCATCAGACAATGATGCCTGACCTGGAATCAGATGAAATGACAGACCAACAACCTCCCACCCAAAATAAGTAATTTCCAAATGCATTACAAGAGTTGTAGACGTAACATAACAATGAATGACTGTCTACATGCACATTCTGCATTGCAAAATCAACACTGCAGCTTCTGTGTGCTGTGTCCTACTCCTGCAACACACTGCTCAGCGCACAGCACAGTGAACAGCCATTGTGTGTGATGCACACCCTGAGCATTACATCTAAGCGACAGACCACATCAAAAAGCAAATTAGGCATGTACAGGATCCATAATTGGTCACAGAACATGTGCTGCAGGGACACAGTGGGCACCAGAAGGCAAACAGTGTACACGTGGATATGCAAGGGTGGGAGTACATGTAGTGCATCAGAGTGCAAGTGTGTGGGTCTGCAAGGACATGCACTCAACATATGCATGTGCAATCAAGTGACCATCAGTGTTCTCTACACATCACATGTGAACATTCACCATGTGTACACCCCAGCATTTCAAACCACAACTATCCCCTCGCACCTGAAAGGTAAACACAACACATGAACAGGCATTGATCAGCAGAACACAACATGTACATAGGATACCACCATTACAATGTCAGAGTTCCCATCACACTGCAGGGCAAGGCAACTATCAACAACAACCCCCCCCTCCCTCACAAATGACCATGACCCACTGAACAACTGTACCTGGGCCATGGAGCCTTCAACCCTCAATTCCACCTGGCCACAGGATCACCTTTACCCTTCGTCACCATCTCCCACCTTGTGTGTAAAAAGGTGCACCCTCAGAATCCACACTCATTTCCAAAATCACAAAATCCAAGGCATAAAAACAAACCAGAACACCCTCCAGTAGATGACTTGACGTAGCAGTACCTCACAAAGGCCAAGTACTACCACAATGATGCAACAACCAAGGTAGCACAGTAAAACAATGTCACAACAGGATGTGAACCATGTGTGGTACATAACATAGGATGATGCACCATGAACGGATGTGTACTGTCACAGGTCCCGTGTACAGGCGCGGGAGTGTCACGAAACAACCACCCTCACTGTGTCCCGGGTGCCTGCAAGGTCAAACTCACACAAGCCCCTGAGACCCTGGTGGGGAAGGAGGGTCAGGGATATGCAGTCGGGACAGGTGTTGGCACACTGGATAACTGGAATGAGTGGCAGGAGAGGGGAGGAGGAATGACACATGAAAGTAGGGAATGCACGAAAATGTACTACCTGCATGAACACATACACAATCCAAACAAACGTGGACATCATTGTCATGGCCTTCTGTAGTCCAGGCTTAGGAGTGGTACGAACCAACCACCCCCTGTAGGGTTTTGGCGCCTGCAAGTTCGGGGCTTACACAGGCATCCGCAACCCCAGCGGGGAAAGGGGGTTATGGAACGTTGCTTGGATAGGTACGGGAAGCAGGAACACCGGGTAGAGGGTACAGGTTTCAAAATTGCATAGGATTCTGGGTGATTAGGGGAAAAAAACATATCAAATTGAATCACACATACATCCATGCATTAGTGCACCCCCCAGCAAGCCTATGCAGAGCAGTTTGAAAGAAAAACAACAGGACTCTTAGCTCTGGTTTTGAGTGCTGGCCTCCTGCCTGCGCACTCTCAGGTCCGGTTACAGGAGCACTGCAATGCTGCAAAGAGAGCCACAGTCAACAACCTGTACGTGCCAATTACACAAAAACACACCATCAAACATGCCCCATAGCAACAAACTACTCTACAAACAGACAATCCGGTGTAGATGCTTCGTACCCATATATAACATTACCCCTGTGAGGGGTCATACACAGTCAATGCAGTAAGTCAGCTGCCGGTGGGTGCGTGGCAAATGGAACACCAATGTGTCACAATTCACACAACATGCAATGTTCCCTGGGTAAGCAGACAGACCCATATAGCAAGCCATGACTTCAGAGCAAGTTGCGTACCACCATGACCGAAACAAAGTTGGCAGTGCATTCATCATAAAGTACATGGAAATGAAATGCACTGCACCCGAGTATGTCCCTTGCTGTATGTCCCTGTGAGCTGCCCCTTTCCATGTCTCGGAAGGCTACATGGTTGATTCAAGTGCCTCGATGGACCTTGGTGTATCGGAGGGTATGTGCCACTGCCCCTGCAGGTGTCCCAGACAACCTTACAATCAACAGCCATCAGTCCACCAACACATCTGAGCTGCATTGTGTGCTTCAACACCAATATCCGTCCAAGCTCACCCTCAGTGCTGTGACTAAGCCTGCATGTGCAACTCGCCTGGTGCAAGCTTTGCTGTGTTGTGGCCCCCCTGTGCTGCTCACCTTGCCTGGAGTTCCTTGGAACACGTCAGCAGTTCTAGGATGTAGGTCTGCAATCCCTGTGCCTCTGCTTGTGCACACATGTGCATGTGGGCACCAACAAACATGTCCAGAATTCCGTCGTCCAATGGGCCATGTCTGCTGGCAAAGGTGCTCTGGAGGCTCATCCCCCTGCAGAAAGGGCATGAAACACAAGATTAATGCTTCAAAGTCATCTGTGTGTGTCTCTTCAGGCATCTCATTACTTGACCATGTCAGAGAGTCACAGCATAAATCACACCATCAGTCCGTCTTTCACATCCAAAGTGTGGAACACTATCTACAGCATGAATTGCAACAAGCACGTGTACAGTAAAGATAAGAAACATACTACACAATGCATAGAAATTAATGTACACATTAATCATGAAACACCCCATCTAGCAAAAGCTTAACAGTGGACAATAACACCAAAATCATCCCCACTAGGGGTGTAAACACAAGTCACACAGCACCAGACATGCCACAGATATGACAGTCCAAAGCCCTTGTGTAAAAGTTTGTGACACCGAACCATCCTTGAGAGCCCATGGATAAGGGAGGCAGGAGTGGCATATGTGAATCAAGGACCCCAAGCAGCAAACACATACACAAGACAAGCCTGAAGGGCCCAGCTGGAACAGACAGTGGATGCCTTCAAAAGCCACAAAGCACCGCACCGTCACATGAAAGCACAATAGACAAGCAATTTTAAACTATATTAACTAATTACACTAACTATGGAAAACCTACATTACCTAATTAAACAAACTATCAAACAGAAACTTAACTAACTAAACTAAAAGAAAAATCAAAAATGGCCACATACGACCCGGGGGGGAGGGGAGGCACCCAGGAGGGGGGAGGTACAGGATGCTGCTCAACATCCACATGCGATGAGGCTGAGCCATAAAAAAAAACTCCATGGGCTCAACGCCTGCACAGCCCGACCTATGTGGGAGATAGATGGTCGTCCGAGTCTGGCTCATCCTGGAAAGGAGGACGTGGCACAGTAGCCTGGCCACGCCCAGCCGCAGCTTTCCCCTCGTCGGCAGCAAGTCTGCCGGACGGGTGAGCCTGGTTCTGTGTGGCGATGTGACGTAGGTCTGCATGCAGAACCTCACGTGATACACCTGCTTCCTCTTGCAAGGTAGCACGTGTAACACAGAGTTCCTCCTGCAAGGCCTGGATGGACAACCGCTGCACCTCCCGGCAAGCCTGTAGCTCAGCCGAGATGGTACTCTCAAGCTGTGCAAACCTCTCCTCTGCCTGCTGCCTCTGGGACATCATAAGGACACCCAGAGTGGATCTGAGGGAAGCATACTCCTCCCTCAGGGCATCCATGTGCGCCTCTGCGTGAGCAGCAATTGCTCGATGCAGAGACGACATTTCAGACCAGCGTGCCCTGTCTGAGGCCGCCATGCCCAGCCTGAGCGAGCGGGCCGTGGACCGTGCCGCCTGCTGCTGGAGAAGCACCTGCCTAGCAGGGGGGAGCACAGATCGGGCCACACGCTCCATGCTCTCAGCGATGTTCTCCATTCCTGCCCCCTGCCGTTCTGAATTGGCAGTCATGTCTTGCTCCCACTCAGTATACTGCGGTTGCGCGCGGCGACCGCGTTGCCGGGCTTGACCCCTGCGGGACCCAAGGACCGGGGGTCCTCGCTGTGTTGGCACCGCCCGCGGCTGCACGACTACATGCCCCCGTCGACGTGATGTCCCAGGCACATCAGTGACTGGTGTGGAGGGTGACCCTGCGTCCCGATCCACCACGGGCGGAGGAACCAAGACTGCCTGATCCCTCAGTGCAGGTGTCGCAGACAGAGGAGTGTCCACATCAGAATCATTCACCCCTGACACATGGACTTGATGCTCATCCAACTCAACATGGACGTCAGAGTCGTCATCAAGGCTGGACTCATAGGCAGCAAGAGACAAGATGGACTGTAGCACTTGGGGGTTTTCGTGGCCTACCACCCCACGACCCCCACTAGTGCCGGGTTGATGTAGTGCTAACAACCCTGTGTCTGGCATGACAACACCATCCTCCGCCTCCATTGCGTCATCACCTGAAAAATAGAAAGAAAAAAGGTCACTACACATGTCAGAAGCACACAACACACACACACACCGACAGCAAACTCATCAGGCAGACATGTGACACACAACATATAACATGGCATGCATGCGGGTCAACTTTGAATTGCTTCTGTGATTAGACCTGTTGAAAGGTGGCAGTTTCCATGGGAAGTGGGTCTATGCAGTGCAGAAAATGTGTACTCCACTCACTACCTACATGTACAAGGACTCCATGGTGTGTGCCAGGAAATGTGAAGGCAGTGCAATGTCAAATTCAGACATCACGTGCATTGTGCATTCAATGTGTACCATATCTAGAAGCCAAGCACCCCTCCACCCCAGTCCCAAAGCATGGATGCCTAGCATGGTATCAAAAGGCTGACCATACACCTGTGTATTGACAGGCAGTGTTGACTGGAATCAACAGCTTAATGTGATTCAAGTGACAACACTGCAAATGATGCTGGGACAGTAAGCAGGACACAAGATGAAAACTCTGGATTCCGCCCATGTGTGAAGAAGACAGAACAACAGTTGGACAGAGTCATTGGCCATTGAACAGGCTGAGGCCTGTGAGCCACACAGATTGTCAGACCCTAAACATGTGTGCAACGCAGGACTGAGCCACAGTTGACATGGGAAGGCTGATGAGATGGCAGGCAATGTATGTAACCAAGGACTTGTATTACAGTGGTCATCCAGTCAAGGACACATAGGGGCATGCGTGCAATGCACATGGAGCATGAATGGGCACTCATGTCCCTGCGGGACATCTGACCTATGCACAGTACAAGTGAGATACCCTGCATCAAGTACTAAGGCTGTACCACACGGCATATGTTTGGCAGATTCTACGCTGGAAGTGAGCATCTACACAGGACGCATGAACAAGAAAGTACACATTGGCAAGATTGAAGAACACCAGTGCAAAGGTGGAACTGGGGTGCAGAGTGGCGGAGGAGGGGCAAGGGAGCATGCCTACATGGAGTCCCCGCATGCAGGCAGAGGAGACATGCATGACAGAAGCATTGCATTACTTACACATCAGAACCATGTACATGTCACATGTAGCGGCAATCATGCACAACACATCCCTCAAGTGAAACACACACGTCCTCAACAAACACACATGAACACTCACTGGACTGGGCATCAAAGTCCAGCATCTCTCCCACTCCTTCGACCAATTCAGGTAGTATGAACTCCGCAACGAGTGCCTCATGCGGAGTGAGCTCTTCCTCCTCTGTTGCAGGCCCAGCGCCAGTCACCAGAGTCAAGTTGTAATTAGAGGCACGCTTAGCCTTAGTGCTGCGTTTGATGTCATTCCAACGCTTTTTGCACTCGTGTGCCGTGCGCACCTCATGGCCGAATGAACTGACATGTTCCGCAACATGCTTCCAGTGGGTGTCACGTTGGGCAGCCGTAGTCTGACTATTGGCACCCACTAGCATGTCACGGCTGTGGCCCCGCACGTAGTCCATGAGGAAGTCCAGTTCCTGCTTACAGTGCAGGAGGTCGTGGCTGTGTGTGGGGTCCCAGCCTGTGCTGCAGGTGCAACCTTCCTCCTCTTGGACTGTGGCACAGACCCTGGCTGGCTAATGCCGCCCTGACCAGTATGGCCAGTGGGTTCGGTGGATTGAGCCAAGGGAGTGGCAGGTGGAGGGATGACCAAAGGCCTGACTTGTGTCAGTGGCAGCTGGGTGCCCACTAATGGACCCTGCGCAGCAACATCAGCTGTGGCAGGGTCATTGACCGCAACGGTCCTGGTTGGCTTACTCACAACCAGGGTGCTGTTGGGTGCATCTACCCCTGCACTTGCCAACACCCGGCTGTTCGGGGCAGCAAGATGTTAACAGCCCCCCTGCACCTGCAAGGCTGTATGTGACCCCGGTGATGTAGTGACGGGTCACGCAACGCTCAGGCACCCCAAAACTGCAGTAAAACCGTGCACGCAACCCTGCAGCCTACGTGCGTGGATTCAACCTCCCGCAGTACGCGGTGGCACCCAGTAACACGAATAACGCGTACGCGTGGGACACGCAGGCTACTATGACATCGCAAATGGGTGCGATACACAGGGGCACCCGCAATGGGAAAAAAGAGTGTGTGCGACTCACCGTCTGACTAGCGCGATGCAGAAAAACACGCATAGCCAATACCCCCGCCAAAAGAAGAGATACGTCCTTGATAGCTGTGAAGTTGCGCAATGAATGGCGCGCAAAACAACAGGAAGCAGCAACACACGTCGGTCTCCACGAAAGGCACGTACAGCGAACTGCTGGGCCCGCTCACCTTTAACCCGTGCTGAGGGAAACGCAAGCGCTTGTCACGTCACTTACACACGGACGTGCAGTTTTTCACGTGCGCTGAAATGCCCATGCACGCCTGTGCGCGTCAGGTCACAGGAGCGCTTGCGCTTGAGGGGCCTTCTGTCCAATGAAATTGCGTATGCGTGCAGATGCGCTTGCGCGCTAAGGGCCTTTCCTCGAATTACACGCTGACGTGCAGAATTTTCACGTGGCAAATCACTTCGTATCAAGCTGGCCACGCGTAAGCACACGGAAGACCACGCTCCTGCCCAGAAGGCCGAATTACTGCCCCCCAGAGCCACGAGCACGCTCCCACCTGCCATCTGCTGCTGCCTGACTGCCTGCTGCCCATGTGCCCTGCCATTTGCTGCCTGCACATCAGCCAGGGGTGCTGTTGCTGTGACCACCCCTGCTGGAACCGAAGACTCCCGACTGGGATTCCATCGCTCCACAGCCCAGCCCCAGGACCCAGTTGCCCACCCACTCCTGCCTCTGGGGTTGTCATGTCGGGCACTGCAACATCTGGCACCACTGACAACCCCCGGCCAGAGAGGCAGAGGGGCACCAGCTTCAGTGCCAGGGAAGTTGGTGTCCTGGTGGAGCAAGTCCTGGGGCAGTATGATGCCCTCTTCGGAAGTTCCCGCGCCGACAAGGAAGGACGGACTCGGATCTGGACCGACATCGTGACTGCCATCTACGCGGAGGGGGTGGCAGTCCGCGACTTACAACATGTCAAGAAGCGCTGGGAGGACTTCAGGTCCAGGACCCTGAACAAGGCCCGGCGCCTCTTGAAGGCAGCGGATGCTAAGAGGCGCCGGGGCCACTTGTCGGAAGATCAGATGAGGGTCCTGGAACGCATATCCCCAGCGCTCCACGTCCAGGTCCTTGAGAGGCAGACCAGTCTGGAGTCGAGCGGTAAGTGTACATGCATCATGATTGTGAGATGTGCGTGTGGTGATGTTTCAGTAGTGTGCAGGTTGCACATCTGTTTGTATGGGGTCGAGTATGGGTGGGGGTGTACAGGGCCGTGAGGCTAACACATGCGAGGGCTGTAATGTGTGAGACATGGATGGTGCTTGTGTGTGTAGGCTTGCATGCCAAATGCAGTTGTGTGGGCACACATGTTTGGATGAATGTGTATGTAAGTAGACATGTTCGTGATGTCACGCATGTATGTTGTTTTCAGCTGCATGTATCAGCACTGTGTACATGTGCATTTGTGTGTATTTGACAAGGGTGCAACAGTGATGCAACATGGATGCATGTGACAGCGGGATGTGGAACCCTGATTGGCAGATGTGACATGGATGCCCATCTGAACACTGCGACACTTGGCAGAGGTGTACACATGCATGCAAGTGTGGTGGTGTGTGTACATGTGTAGTGCACTTCCTGTGTTGCATGTGATGTCTGGCTCAGCTTTGCCTGCTCATGCTGTTGTATGTGTAAGGATGGTGCTGGCAGTTGCGATATGGCTGTGGTATGGCTCATGTGTGCGAGTTGAAATTACATGTGTGTTGGGGATTGTGATGGCATGTCTGAGGTTTACCAATGCCACTCATGTACAACTGTCATGTGTGTATGTGTCCATTGTACAGTGCCCTGATGCCTGTGTTTTATTTCTCCCTGTCTGCAGCGTCAACTGATGAAGAGGGAGGAGAAGGTGCTGTGGAGCACAGCGGCGGGGATCCCACCGCCAGCCGGAGACGCAAGGCCCGGCTCCCCTCCCATGTGTGTGTGTGGCGTTGCGTCAAGGGGCCATGCGAGATGACCTGCAGTCTTTTCATGAGGAGACTGCACGTCATCTCGAATGGCTCGTTGACCGAGTCAGCCTACTGGGACAGGTCACCCAGGCCGGATTCCTCTGTTTGATGGGGCTTGCTACGACCCCCTCCTCACCTGAACCCCCTACGCGCCAGTCGTCCTCCGTGCCATCTTCCCACCCATCAGTCACCTGGGTGCCCTGTGGAGCTGCCTCTGACGGTGCGGCCAGGCTGGTGGAGGAGGCATCCCTGCCACAGTCGGGAGTCGGACGTCCAGCAGGGGTGGCACATCAACGACTGCACCCCAGCCGGCGGAGGATGTGCAGGCAGCAGGAGGCAGTGCACGGGCAGAGGCACAGCAGCAGCAGCAACGTGGTGGGAGCCATGAAGGCTCGGGGCCTTCAACATCGGAGGGGCAGGCATCGGCCGGAGGGCAGGAGGACCCAGGACAGAGAGTGTCTTCCGTGTGGCAGCGGTTGGGCCACGCCATAGATGCGGAGCGGCAGCGGGCGGAAGAGGCACGGCTCACAATGGTCAGGGCGGAGAACTCCATGTGGAGGGCCCTGAGGCGGGCCAAGTGCCTCGAGGCAATCCGCAGGGGGTTGGAGGTGGACACGTCGACGGCCCTGCGGACCCTCGGGGCCATGGAGGAGGACCACCTCCGGGACATTGAGCAGGAGTTCGATGATGCCCTGGCCCGGGACATCCAAAAGTGAGCCGTCAGACTAGCCCGCTGCCCTTGTACATAGTTATGTAGTTAGTGTTAGGTTTCCTTTGTTTTTGAATTTATTTTGGACCTTTTGGACAATGGGCCACATTTTTGTATATAGTTTTTTTTATTAGTTAGTGTTGTTAGATAGGTTTCATTTCTTATGTTGGGATAATGGACCCTGGCTTGTTCGTCTGTACATAGTTCACTGTTGGATTTTCTTTTTCTTTCACAATTTACCCATGGAGCAATGGCTTTCAATTATAATTTTCCATTGGATTTTCTTTTGTGGACTGTGACTTTGGACACCATTCCTTTGGAGTATGATTTTTGGTTTTGCTATTTTTCACGGACATGCTTCTTTTCATGTTTGTACATTCCCATTTCTGTTTCTTTATTTTTGATTCTATTTATGTTTCCTTTAATACATATTTTTTGATCGAACTTCAATGTGTAGTATCATCTCATTGGTTTCATGCATATCATGATATGGGTTTTGAGATTCACTGACACCCATTGGGTGTATGTGAGGGACATGTGTTTGTTTCGAAACTTGCAATTGGTGTTCTGTCATGTAATTGCCATTTCTGAGTGGGTGGATGCAATACTCGGGTGGGTGTTTTGCATTTGGAGGCTGACCATAGGGACCAGGGATCTAGATTGTGATGACATGTTGGCTGGGGAACATGAGTTGGGGCCTGCTGGCAGGTGCCCCACAGTGCTGAGGGGTGGGGGAACATGAGTTGGACATGGGTGGGGGCCTGCTGGCAGGTGCCCCACAGTGCTGGGGGTTGGGGGTGGTGGGGAACATGAGTTGGACATTAGTGGGGGACTGGTGGAGGCTGCCCCTGCACTGCTGGGGGGTGGGGGTGGTGGGAGACATGGGTGGGGGCCTGGTGGAGGCTGCCCCTGCACTGCTGGGGGGTGGGGGTGATGGGAGACATGGGTGGGGGCCTGGTGGAGGCTGCCCCTGCACTGCTGGATGGTGGGGGTGGTGGGAGACATGGGTGGGGGCCTGGTGGCGGCTGCCCCTGCACTGCTGGGGGGTGGGGGTGCAGGGGAACATGAGTTGGACATGGGTGCGGGCCTGCTGGCAGGTGCCCCACAGTGCTGGGGGATGGGGGTGGTGGGGAACATGAGTTGGACATGGGTGGGGGCCTGCTGGCAGGTGCCCCACAGTGCTGGGGGGTGGGGGTGGTGGGGAACATGAGTTGGACATGGGTGGGGGCCTGCTGGCAGGTGCCCCACAGTGCTGGGGGGTGGGGGTGGTGGGGAACATGAGTTGGACATGGGTGGGGGCCTGCTGGCAGGTGCCCCACAGTGCTGGGGGGTGGGGGTGGTGGGGAACATGAGTTGGACATGGGTGGGGGCCTGGTGGAGGCTGCCCCTGCACTGCTGGAGGGCGGGGGTGCAGGGGAACATGAGTTGGACATGGGTGGGGGCCTGCTGGCAGGTGCCCCACAGTGCTGGGGGGTGGGGGTGGTGGGTAACATGAGTTGGACATGGGTGGGGGCCTGCTGGCAGGTGCCCCACAGTGCTGGGGGGTGGGGGTGGTGGGAACATGAGTTGGACAAGCGTGGGGGCCTGCTGGCAGGTGCCCCACAGTGCTGGGGGGTGGGTGTGGTGGGAGACATGGGTGGGGGCCTGGTGGCGGCTGCCCCTGCACTGCTGGGGGTGGGGGTGATGGGAGACATGGGTGGGGGCCTGGTGGAGGCTGCTCCTGCACTGCTGGGGGGTGGGGGTGGTGGGAGACATGGGTGGGGGCCTGGTGGAGGCTGCCCCTGGTGGCTGGGGGTTGGGGGTGATGGGAGACATGGGTGGGGGCCTGGTGGAGGCTGCCCCAGCACTGCTGGAGGGTGGGGGGGTGGGAGACATGGGTGTGGGCCTGGTGGAGGCTGCCCTTGCACTGCTGGGGGGTGGGGGTGATGGGAGACATGGGTGGGGGCCTGGTGGAGGCTGCTCCTGCACTGCTGGGGGGTGGGGGTGGTGGGAGACATGGGTGAGGGCCTGGTGGAGGCTGCCCCTGGTGGCTGGGGGTGCAGGGGGACATGTGTTGGTGGGCAGTAGTGCAAGTTGACATGTGGGTTGGCTGGGGGGCATGGCCATGGTGGATGGGGTGCCTGCAGGACATGTGCAGGGTAGGCCCCTGTGGTGTGAGCCACCTGCAGGGGCCGTGGAGGGTGTAGAGGGAACACCTGGGAGGACCTACACGTGCAATTCACGTGTGGTGCTCTCCGCGCACCCCTGGAATACATGTACCCTGATGGAATCGCGTGTGATACTTTCCGCGCACCCCTGAAATACACGTACCCTGCTGATATCGCGTGTGAAACTTCCCGCGCACCCCAAGACACACGTACCCAGGACATTCGTGTGTGGAACTTCCCGCGCACCCCTGGAATACACGTACCCTGCTGATATCGCGTGTGAAACTTCCCGCGCACCCCGAAATACACGTAGCCAGGACATTCGCGTGTGGAACTTCCCGCGCACCCCTGATATACATGTACCCTGCTGACTTTGCATGTGAAACTTCCCATGCACCCCAAGATACACGTAGCCAGGACATTCGCGTGTGTAACTTCCCGCGCACCCCGAAATACACGTAGCCAGGAGATTCGCGTATGGAACTTCCTGCGCACCCCGAAATACACGTAGCCAGGACATTCGCGTGTGGAACTTCCCGCGCACCCCTGGAATACACGTACCCTGCTGATATCGCGTGTGCAACTTCCTGCGCACCCCGAAATACACGTAGCCAGGACATTCGCGTGTGGAACTTCCCGCGCACCCCTGATATACACGTACCCTGCTGAATTCACGTGTGAAAATTCCCGCGCACCCCTGATGTACACGTACCCTGATGGAATTGCGTGTGGAACTTCAAGCACACCCCTGAAATACACTTACCCAGCTGAAATGACGTGAGGTACTTCCCGCGCACTCCAGTGTTACACGTAGCCCGCTTGCCGTGCTGGTACAGGGTTAGCGCAGCCCTTTGCGCTGGATTGGGGATTTTGATGGCTTTTCCCTGCGCGAGAGTCGTTCTTGGGGGCGTAACTGGCGCTGCTGCAGGGTCGCTGCGCCACTGTGCGCCACAGCTGGTTTTGGTAGCTGGAATCCATGAATACGCTGTGCGCGGAAATGGGTTTTGGCACACGCGGCTGGCGCAGGGATTCGCACGCGCACACTGTGCGCCAGCCGCGTGCGCCACTTGTGCGCTAAATTCTATGAATTACCCCCTTGATTCTCTCCTTCCTCGGGGAAGTCAAATCAGGGAGAATACTCATCCCTATTTCAGCAAAGTACTGAGAACGAGCTGAGCCAAAGTGCGGTAGCAGCCCTGAATTTCATGTTAACAGCATTTATAAAGCTGTATGAGAAAATCAGGGTGGAAGTGTCGGAAAATAGAGCGCTCCTCTCAACAACTGAGACGAATTTGGAACTCTGGACATTGAGTCAAGTCCAAAGGAGTGAGCCGTTAGTTTTGCATTTCTTGATGGAGGTAATAATATTAGACACGCAGAGCCAAAAGCAACTTCTACCTCGGAAGAATTGAAAGTAGATGGACCTCTTTGCATGATTGATGCGGAATTGCATTGTGTGGTTGAGTTGAACTATAACCCTGTGCTACTTGAGAATGATTCAGGGGGCCTGGATTTCCAAGAGCCCCCAGCACCGTGTACTAACGTCAGAATCTCTGGCAGCTGTGGAAGAGGTTGAGGGGACCAGCCCCCTCGCCCCCGGCAGCACCAATTTAAAAAAAAAAAAAAGCAAGAATAGTATAGAGAGGCAAGGGGAGGGGGGTGACCCCTCAGGCACAGGGGGATGCATGCCACCTTCTGTTGAGTTATCTAACCCTGGGGTCTCTGTGGGATCCAAAAATTCTGGGATGCCTTTAAGCCCTTCCTCGATTCCACTGGTAGGTGGCAAGTCCCTGTGCGTACATGCCCAATTGAAGTTAGACCAAGTCAGGAAAAAGTTCATGGTGAAATGTGGGTGGCATTTGCAGGGGAGAGTGATCTTTATGTGTTGAATGGTAACATGATATTCCAATGAGTGACACATGGCAGCAAGGGACTTTCAGGTCGGTACTTGATTATATTATATCTATGCAGGTGAACCTTTATTTGGATATTTGTAAGTGTGTGCCTCTAATATAAGTGATCACTGTATGTTGTCTTGCGGAATGGACATTAAGTGCCACCTCCACCAGGTTGACAGCAGGCCTATCAATCTGGAGGCAAATGTTACAGGATCAAGAATTAGGTGGACTAATGTTAACTTGTCGAAATGTCATAAATATGTCAGGGGTAATGGCGAGCTTGAGGTATCCACCTGGAATTTAAGTACTTTTGTACTTTTAACCAGGAAGCATTTTATGATTGTATTAATAATAAGGTCATGTCTACTTTTCCATGCGGATGCTTTAAACATTCGGTTGGGAGATCTAGACTGTTTCATAAGCATAAGTGTGATGCACAGGTTCATGACAAGAGGAAGCATAATAGCCAAGTCAAGAATTCTGGGTTCACACCATTACTGATGTATGAGGCAATAAGAAAAATTAGGCAGCAGTATGAAAATTGGCTTCTGCAGCACAGTCATCCATCATATCAAAAGGATGGTGAACAAATGTTGGATGTGTTGACTAAGAAAGCAGATCATCATTTGTTTACATTTATTAATGGCATGTCGGTTAGTCAGGTACAGAAACAACTGAATCCTTTTCAGGAGGATAAGTGGATCAATAATTTTGGTAATTTGTATATGCTTCCCACCCCTAGCCTTCTTATGCTACCTGATAGTAGGGATGACGAGTGGCATGTGAATTTTGATTGGTGATGATATTATGTTGGCCATACATAATTGAAGTCCCTCTCAAGCTTCAGGTCCAAAAAAAACGATCTAAAGAATTGTTAAAGCTGGAGGCTGAGATTTGAGCATCAGTTCTTTTTGCCCTGTTTGTACAGATTTTGGCAAGGTGAGCCTTTCCTGATACTTGGGTAACAGCATAAGTCATATTCATATTTAAGAAGGGCTTAGATCTGTGCAACTATTGGCCCATCAGTATACTCAACGCACACAGTAAAATCTTTGCAGCACTGGTGCTAAAGGATCTGGCATGGTGGGCTACTGATGGTCGTTGAATATCAAAAAATGAAACAGGCTTTGGAAAAGCCATTGGTACTAACCTGAACTTTTTTATCATCCGTTGTTTGCAGGAATGGATTGGGGGAAGGGCTGAATTGTGAAGTTCATGTAGCGTCTATCAATCTGTCTGCAATGTTTGATCTGCTTAATAGGGATCTCTTGTGAACAAAATTAGCTCAGTGGGGGATTCCGATGGTGCTCTTGAATGACATCATTGAGTTGCATAGGATCCAATGTTCAGGTTTGCATGGACCATCAGTGCCGCTTGTCAATGAAGATTTGGACATACACGGGAAGGAAGCATGGCTGCATTTGGCACCCTGCCTCTTTAATCTGTATGTCTCAGATGTGGGGGATGTATTGTAGAAGGTAGAATTTGCTGAGCTGAAGGTGGGTTCCCTGCGTGTCTCATGGTTGGTTTATACAGACAATGGGCCTCATTACACGGTAGGCGGTAAGGGTTTGCCGGTACCGGTATTTTACCGGTACCGGTAAACCCTTACCGCCTTACTACGAGGTCCCTTTGCGGGTTGGGGAATTTAACGCCTGCTTTTTGCAGGTGTTAAAAACCAACCCGCAAAGGGACCAGGGACCTAATTACGGTACCGCAATTTGCGGTGCCTTAATTAGCACCTTCCCCATTCCCATTATGCCCTATGGGGCAAAAATGGGAATGGGGAAGGGCAATGGGGGAAGGGGGAGTTACTACCCCACCAACCTTGGAATAGGGTGGTAATTCCCCTTTCCACCAAGGCGGTGCCGGTATTTTACCGGCATGAACCAAGATGCTAATAGCACCTTGGTCCACCGCCATCCGTGTAATGAGGCCCAATGTCCTCTTGATGGACAGAACTCCAGTGTGGCTTTAAAGGTTGTTGGATGCCTTTAATCAATATTGTAGTGTGAATCAGCTCCAACTTAACATCCAAAAGTCAAAGGTCTTTGTAATCAGGAAATCAGCTGCCATTCAGAACTTTAATTGGCAGTTAAGTAACTCGAAATTGCAAAAGACTGATTTCTTGATATATCGCCGATAGCCGTCAAATCAAACAAAGCATATGTCTGGGATCATCTTACATTGAATGTAGACAAATTAGAAACCCAGATGATTTGAAATGAATTAGTATGAAAAGTTTTCTTTAAGGCTTCTTTTGAAGCTTATGAGCAAAATATTATTCCTAAAATCCTATATGGTGTGGAAATTTGATTGATCTCTTGGGTAAGCTTGAGGCAAGGTTGCGGTGGAGAGTACTGACATTGCCTAATCGAGTGCTAGTGACAGCCCTTTGTTTTAAATTGGCCATGTGATCACTGCTTGCAATTTCTATGTGGAGGCTGATGCAGTTTTTGAGGAAAACTTTGAAACCAGTGGTGGATTCTTTTATTTGTGATCTTTATATTGATTCTTTAGAAGCTCGGGAGAGTGCAATGTCTTCTTTCCGGAAATTCTTTGGATGGCTTTAACGTATGGACTGCTCATTTGATCTGATCCCCAATTCAAGTTAAGAAAGTAATTTGAGTGGGATTGGATCCTCATGCGAGAGAAAGTTCAAACGTACTCTTCATTAGCTCATTTGAGCATTGCACAAGTTGGGAACTCTGGCCCCCACTTAAAGAAATCCCTGAATAGACAAATAATGCATCCCCTTATTAGAATCAGATTGAATTTTCAGGAAATTCAGGTAAATCATAAAATGTTGGCCCCTACGGTGGCCTTTTGTCGTTTTTTTTTCACAAATGAATGCTTAATGCTCGAGGTTTTTGGTCATGGATGCTGGGTGGAACCTGTATGCCATTAACGATTGCCTTAGTGGGATATCTTTTACATTTAAACATGATATAGATTGTAGGATTAGATGTGTCCGAATCTCTCATCTTTGGGTTTAAGGAAAGTTGCTTAATTAATGTATTGAATGTTATAATTATTCAGTGTGTTATGTAGTGGTTTTTAGCTTACATTTGTATTGTAATGCATTTAGGGTTTTGTCAGTGTTAAATATGTATTCAATATACATATTGGAACATGTGATTGTTTATTGGTTTATAATTTATGTTTTTTGGTAAAGTTTGGTGTTTATTAGCCATGTACAAATAAAAAAATAAAAGAGATAGCTGAATAGGTGGGAATATACTACAGCAGAGCACATAGATGTGCGCTCAGTAAATTAAAGCGGTTTCAGTTGAATTATTCTCATTACTCAGTTATTTTTAATTGAAACATGTATTCACTGAAAAGTGAAATAAAAAGTAAAAATGATAAAATACATGACAAGAGAACATCTTTATCTCTTCTATAAACAAAAGCAAAACATGGTTTAAAAGAGAAGGAACAGGATTGTGTTGTTCATGCATTTTGCTCAAGCAGTAATCTTCTTGTGAACACCTTAGACAATCGTCAAGTCACTAGTCAAGTTGGAGAATCCTTATGCCAGTCCAGGTTCAGTTTGGGGTACTTCCTTATTGGGCTGATTTGGTACACTACTGTTATGAGTGGCTCGCGGTCCGTTGAATGGGGGTCTCCAAATTGCCAGTTAATGGAACAGTCAGGCTTTCAAGCATGCAGACAGACGTCCTTTGCAGAACTGCAGAACGATTCTACAACATCTTGGTGAACAGCTCCAGTGCAATGTTGTCGAAAAGAGGGAGAGTTCACAGGCTGTGCACGAGGTTTCAATGGTCTCCTCAGAAAAGTATATGTTTTCAAATTATTGTAGCCCACATTTTCAGCCTCAGAGGTAGATGTGATGTATATGTTAAGTCCTAGGTGCTATTTCTAGCACCATATTTCACCTTCCTGAAACCGTCAATATCTAAGTCTTTCTTCTATGCAATGACATCACACAGTGTTCTGAGTCTTGCAAGACCACATTTAAAATAACAGTCAGGGTGAGAGAAGATTTCCTTAGAAACTACGATGAGACAGCCTGAATAAAACACTTTGCTCTGCACACTAGACCTCTTCACATAGGAGATATTGTCAGGCTCACCGAAATTGAAGGAGACTAAGGGAAATGTGTCTCTCTGTGGGGAGTGTCAATGGACCAATCCTCTTTTCCAAGATAATCCACAGCTGTCCTCCGGATTAGGAAGTCTTATCAAGGTGATGCACAACATCTGCTCATTGGAGGGATTGATTCTGGCCATAGTTAGTATGCTGGCAGTGGTATCTCTTCATAATTACATGCCCACAAGCATTAAGGAAGTTAGCAATCCAACCACTTGATGAACTGTTACAGCTCCTTGTTAAAGGCACGGAGTGGACATTTTAAGTCAGGAATATCACATATTTATCATGAAAATGGTTTGTATAATATATATATATATATCCATTCACATAGATTCTGTGACTGAAAATCATCATATCATCCACCGAGGAACTCACATGTGCGATTGCATACACGTTGTCATAGAATCTCTGAAATGACAATTGACAAATAATTGTAGTCATGTTTCAAGGCCACTCTATACCACCACTGCTGAAAGCTCATTTTGTGCTCACTGCAGCAGAAAACAATAGCCTTAATAGGTGGCCACAATTTTCACCAAGCTTCACTTGTATTTCATTGTTATCTTGTAGTGGTGCCTGTGTTAAATAGAAATTGTGGGTTATTTACTTTGGAATATATGGACTCGACACACAACTTGAATGTTTCAGATATTTAGGTAATTGTATTTGGGTGCTGGACGAAACTGGAAAAGTTCCAAAATAAATTGGGCACGAAGCGTTGACTCATGATTTTTTTGCGGTCTACGGCTATTGTGTTTAGTCGTTTTTTTAAAATTTGACAGAGCAGGGGGTGTCCCCTTCTCCCAAAGAGATATCTCCCAAATTACAATGCAGCAGAGAGACCTTTCAGAAAAGAAAAAGCTGCCATTTTATGTTTTCCAATGAGAGGGACATCCCTGGCTATACCCGCAAATTCCGGAAAACGAAAGCAGAAAAATACCATTTTGACGAGGTAAACTGGTGAAATGGTATCAGGGTAGAGGTGGGGAGTGAAAGAGGGCAGCATGCCAAATTGGGGAGGTTGGACAGGGTCCGAGTTTGCAGCATAAACCTGTTCCCCTAGCTGGAATTATTCAGTAGGATAACTGCAGCTTCCATAGAAGATGACATCAGGAATGAAAGTGTGACACATGGAACAAGTCTTAATGAGGTATGGTAGAGGGCTGGGGAGGCAAGGAGGCCGTAAGGGGAGCGGCTATCTGTAATATATGATTATTATAACCACGGTTATGGGGAAATGCCATTTTGAAGAGGTAAACTTATGAAATGGCATCAGGGTAGAGGTGGAGGCGGGAGTGGGCATCATGTTGAATTGGGGATGTGGAGGTGGGCTAGAGTCCGAGTTTGCAGCACAAACTTTTCCCGTAGCTGCAATTATTCAGCCGGATAACCGTGGCTTCTGGAGACAACAAGATTGGGAATACAAGTGTGTCACATGGATTGAGTATTTAAGGGTTATGGTAAAGGGCTGGGGTAGTGAGGAGGCCTTGAGGGGAGAGGCAATTCTCCTCTGAACAAGAGTACCAACAGAAACCCCAGACACGTGTTTCGGTCTGGTTGACCTCATCAGTAGGGTGGATATGTGCCACTCTAAGAATAGTGAGCAAGGGGTCCACGTCTGGATTCCCCTAGTAATTTAGGGTGAAACCCAAAGTTACTTAAATATGCAAATTAACAAGGGGGGTTCCTGGGAGTCCCTCTGCCAGACATTAGTCCTGGTTACGAGGGACTTACCCAGAGTCTTTAGCTCACTATCTTTCACAGGGAGGAAATGTCCCAAACATATCAGTCTTTGTTCTGCCCTGTGGCAGTCCAGCACCGAAATGCTAGGCAATTCTCCTCTGAACAAGAGTACCAACAGAAACCCCAGACACGTGTTTCGGTCTGGTTGGACCTCATCAGTAGGGTGGAGCTGTGCCTCTCAATTATCCTGTTTCCAGTTGCTCCTTTTTGCCTTCAAAGACTTGCTCACTATATCACATATTAGTACCCAGCGAGGGTGCAATCAGAATGAAAGAACCATTCTGATTGGCCCGCGCCAAAGCATTACCTGGCTGGGAATCCCTCGTATTTCACTGCCATTGTCCCCGGCGTGGGGTGTGGCAGCCCCTCAGCCAATGAGGAGGCTCGAAGCGGGGCCATCCCCGCTCCGAGCCTCCCCACAGCTGAGAGGCTGCCTTCGCTCCCTGTTGGGGACTCAGGTAAGCCTTTTTTTTTCCCCTTTCCTCCCTCCTCCCTGCCCTACCCACCCCACTTATCTTCTTGCTCCTTTGTCACTGGTGGGGGACGATGGCAGCCTCCAGCCATGTGAATACTAGATTGACTAGAACAGTCAGGCATTATTATGGACCAATGGAAAGAGGAAGAAGGTAAACAGCAAGGAAAGTTCTGCTATAAAAGAGCTGCACTCATAAGCTTGGATGAAGTGTGTTCGGGTGAGTTCAAGAGGAGATTTGGTGGTCCAAAAGACCAGGTGGAGTGTGGAAGTTAGAAAGGAGTGATGAGTTGCTCGACATTTTGGAAGAGAGTGCAGGTAACATCTTGTGTGTGAGAGAGATTGGTACCGAGTTTGAGAGTGTGAAGGGGTTAATGGGAGAGTCTATATTAGGGTGGGGGTAATATAGAGATAAAAGATTGGGTAGATAGGAGAGTAGAGGGTGAAGAGAGATACTGGAAGGTAAGACTGGTACAGAGAGAGAGAAGAGTGCAAGAGAGGGGGGAAAGGTGTAGGTTGGAGAATAGGAAGAAGTAGTAGGGTGAGAGAGTAGGGAGGCAAGTGAGAAAGATCACAGAGAATATGAGGGAGCAGTCGGAGGGAAAGAAAACAGGAGGAGAGTGAGAAAGTACTGAGGGACAGAGAGATGGAGTGTTGGTGAGAGGAATTGCTATTAGGTGGTAGAATGGGGGACAAAAGATAAGAGGATACATAGGGAGATGGGGCGGTAGAGAGATAGGATAGACAGAACAGAAGAGGAGAGAAAGAGAGAGTAGCACGAGAACAAGAGAGAGATAAGTGATAAGGCTAGGGGGAGGAGAGAGCGCAAGAGCAGAGGGTGAGAAAGAGTGAGTGGGAGAAGGCACTATCTTGAACATGAGTTGCCATACCATGGGAGATCATAGGGATCCTTAGAAAGCCTTGGAGGGACTAAGGCAGATAAGGCTACTGACTATTGAACCTCCCCGAAATCTCAGGATAGACCCACACTGCAGAGGTTACCCTTTCACAAGTCTTGCACTATTCCTTGCTGGGGAATAGGGAAGCCTGGGCTAGATTGGAATAAGCCATTTTGAGATTTAGGGGTATGCCAAGGAACCTCTTAGTCTGGCCTTCCTACAGTCTATAATCAGCAAAATTGTGAAATCTGAAAATAAAACAGCTACATTTCAGAACCGAATCCTTGAATTGTTGAAGCCATCTGTGACATCTCCTACTCTTTGTACAACAAGAAGAACCCATTTTGTTATACCAAGCATAAGGGTAATGTGAAGCTAGTGCAGAAATGCATGAGAATTCACATTGATGAACATGATGGGCCTCATTACGAGTTTGGTAGTAATTTGGTGGTAAACGTATTATTTGCCAGTGCAGGAAAAAAGGTGGTAACTCCATTAGCACCATAACAGTGCTGGTAACGGATTTAACAGCACTTATTTCTGCACTTCCAAATTTGTAATGAGGGCCAAGTTATTTCTTATGAAAAAGTTGTGCTCACTCTAAAAATTCGGACAAGGAAGATAACACTAGTCAATCTTTAAGGAAGCTGTAAACAGAGTCAAATATGTTCCAGAGTGAAAATTCCTATCTCTCTACCACCATCAATTACTTGAGTAAAATATAAGAGTGTCGAAATACGAATTAAAATGTGAAAGATCAGTAGTACACAAGCCTTTTGGAAGACATTGACACATCTAAGAATTGATAATGATTCAGTCAGCAGAGTAACCCTCGGTACCCTATCGAAAAGCTTGTTTTATCAGCATTCACATTTGCCTGAGTCGTTTGTCCATGGCAAAGGACTAATTAAATTCTTAAAAAGAGACCTTTCTTCTTCATACATACTTTTACTAGATTCAATAACAGTTTAGAAGACACACATTGATGCCAACACAAAATGCTCAGCCCAACCCAAACACAAAAAACTCTTATTACAAACTACAAGTAAACAAAGCCTTTACAAATGTGAAGATTATAATGATACTGGTGGTGCATTTAAATAAATGCTGCATGCTTAAAGGTGCCTTATAAATTAGTTTGATCCACAGAGTTTTGAAGGAAAAGTGGCATTTTCACCTCCAACTTGTTCCTGGGGGTAAATCCCCCACTTTAACTCAGGTAAATCCAGTAAATCAGTGAAACATCCCCATTGAGTCCTATGGACTCCAGAAATGGGGAATTACCACCACTTGTAATCCCACAGTAACCTCACGGGACCAAGTAGCGGTAGCAGTAATAGAATTTGGCAATAATTGGGAGGATTTTGTGTAATGAGGCCCTTAGACATTTCATTCATAAAAATAGATTGATATGAGTCTATTTCACAAAAACAATTGTAAGACTTTGTATGCAAGCAGCATGTATGTGCACTGGCCATAAAAGACTGCACTGTAAATTACATCTACAGAATGCACTCTTTTGCCTATGAAGATTTCTTAGACCATTCAACAGCAAAATAATATCTAATTAGGGCCTCATCACGAGTGGGGCAGTATCCCGGCGGGAATACTGCTGGGATACTGCCCAACGCTAATAGCGCTTATGCAACTTGGTCCGCGGCAATTTGCCCCAGATCATGAGTTGCGGGGGCAGTAAATCCCCATTCCCCAACGGGTCCATAGGACCTAATGGGGTTGGGGAGCACTATTACCGCTGGTATTAATTGTGCCAGAGGTAATAGTGGCAAAAACCGGGCGAAAACAGCCTGCAAATGGTCATTTTTACCTCCAGCAAAAAGCTGGAGGTAAAAATAACAGTTTCCGCCTAACTATAGAATTCTAAGACATTTCATTGGCTGAAAGAATTCAAGGGCCTGATCACGAGTTGGGCGTTAGCCCTTAAATGCGGTGGTAACTGTGTTACCACCGCATTTAAGGGCTGGCCCTATCACGAGTATGGAGTGTTTACCCCCAGCTTAGAACTGAGGGTAAACATGGCAAGAAAGTGCAGATTTTCAGTGTGATTACTCCCTGCAGTATTACCGTGCTGTATTTGTGCCGAAAATTCCCCATTGAGTCCAATGGACTCAATGGGGAATAGGGATTAACAGAAAGCGCTCAACCAATACTGCCAGACCGGTGGGCGCTAACGCTAAAATAGTTGGACTTTATCCCAGCCGGGATACTGCCCAACTCGTGTTCAGGCCCTTATAAGACTTTTCTACAAAAGCTGCAAGTATGTGTATGGGTCACACAAACAGGGCACACTTAGTTGCAGACAATCCTCATCACGATTGAGAGGTAGCCCTTAAATGCTTTGGTAACAGTATAACTGCTGCATTTAAGGGCTGGCCCGATCAAAAGTTGAGCGCTAAATGGGTTGTTTTACCTCCAGCTTTTTGCTGGAGGTGCAAAACCCATTTAGCAGACTGTTTAAGGCACAATTACCGCCAGCTGAATTAGCACGCAATATCTGTGCAGAAAATGCCCCATTGGCAATAGGGATTTACCCAACCCATGAGCTGCCTCCAACAACGCCGGTAGGTGCTAACGCAATTACAGTTGGGCGGTATTACTCCCAAGATACAGCCCAACTCGTGATGAGGCACAAATAAATGAATTCTGCTGTTTGCCGCTGTCTCGACAGAATTTTATCATCCTACTCTCCTTGATAATTTATGTCATGCAGGTTGTCCAGTGGGGCTCTTTCCTCACTTGGTACAGCTACTGAATATTAATTATTATTATTATTATTATTATTATTATTATTATTATTATTATTATTATTATTATTATTATTATTATTAGGGTTTGGCTGCGTCTAGGTGGTGCAAGGGGCAACATGATGGTCTAGGTGTTGAGGAGGAGAGGCTCCTTGAAGAGGGGCTCTTGAGTTGTTTTCTAAATTGTAGGAGCCTGGGGGTTAGTCTGATGCTGCCAGGGAGGAGGTTCCATATTCTTGAGGCATAGGCAGAAAAGGCTTATTTTCTGGTCCTTTCCTTTTTGCAGCAGCGGATTTCTAGTGTGAACGGGTCCTGACTTCTGGTGGTGTGCTGTCTGCCGGAGATGCTGAGTTTCTTTGTGAGGGGGCTGTGTGACTTGAGGCTGACTGCCTAGTAGGTAACACAGCAAGACTTGTAGGTGATTTGTGCATGCAGTTGGATCCAGTGAAGGTCGATGAGGGCCCACATGATGTGGTCGATATGCTTAGACCTTTGATGAGGCATGCAGGCACATGTAGGACATGTCTCAGGGGCACAAGGGAGGACGACTGAAGGCCTTAGAGGAGAACATTGCCCCCATTCAGGTGGAATAGGGCCAGTGGTTGAGCAGTGGATCTAAAGCTGTCTGGTTGGAGGAAGGGATTTACTTTCCACAGGAGGGAGAGCTGATACCAAGCTGCCTGAGTTTTCTTAGCTATTTGTGTTTTAATGGAGAGATGTTTGTTGATGTGGAACCCGATGGACTTGGCGCAGGAGTTGAGCACTGGTATGATGCACTCAGAGTTCATGTGGATAGCCAGGTCTGTATGTCTGGGTATTTGGTGTTGTTGGTGAGGAATACAAATTCAGTCTTATAGAGGTTGAGCTTCAAGTATGCCCTGGACATCCCGGACTGAATCAGCAAGAGCAGGTTTTGAACCGATGGATGTCCTTGATGGAGTGAATCATGAGGTATAGCTGTGTGTTGTCGGCATATTGATGGATGTGTATGTTTTGTGTGGCTAGGAGGGCTCACAGGAGCTTCATGTATAGATTGAAGATCTCTGGCCAGTGGATGAAACCCTGCGGGACTCCACAGGTGATGGGTAGTACTGCCGCTCTAGAAGAGTCCATATGAACAAACTGCTGGTGGTCTGTATTTGTATTTATTTTATTTATAAAGCGCACCAGGCCCCAGGGCATCCGGGCGCATCACTTAGTTACAGGCATGATACAGACAGAGACATTTGAATTATATATACAGAAAATATACAAACATTTGAATAAATATACAGAAATATACAGATAATACAGGGAATATACAAGTGTAGAGTAGCTGATGATTCAGAGGTAGAGTCATGGTAAATCGTGGTTAGACAGCCAAGCTTTGGCTTTGCGCTTGAAGTCTAGGAAGGAAGTTTCAGCTCTTAGGGGATTCGGTAGCGACTTCCATAGCTTGGCTGCTACGACTGGGAAGCTACGACCACCGGATCTTTGGAGGTTAAAGAGTGGGATGTCCAGTCAATTGGTTTGGGCACTTCTGAGTGGTCTGGAAGTAGTGTGTTGTGTAAATCTGCTGGCTAAGTATCTAGGGGCTTGGTTGGAGAGGCTTTTGTGTGTGAGCACCAGTGCTTTCAGAGAGACTCTTTGGGAGACTGAGAGCCAGCGGAGATTCCGTCTGGAGTCTGAGATGTGAAGGTTCCTAGGAATGTTAAGAGCGGCACTGATTGCGTTGTTTTGGATGATTTGTAGTTTTTTTATATTGCATTGGTTGATGCCCAGATAAAGGGCGTTGCAATAATCAATTTTGGATAGGACCAAGGTCCTGGCTAGTGTGGTGCAGTTGGCTGGTGAAAGGAAAGGGTGGCATGCTGTGATGAGCTTGCATGTGTAAGATGCTGCAGAAGATACTGCATTAGTTTGTCTACATAGTGAGAGTGTAGAGTCAATGTAGATACCAAGTGTTTTAGTTTCCTTAGCAACTTTGATAGTGTTACCATCAATGGTGAAGGATTTAAACGCTGGGTCAAGCTTGCTAAGTCTTTGGTGGGAACCAAGGATGAGGAGCTCGGTCTTTTCGTCGTTTAAGCACAATTCATGCTGTGCCATCCAGGCCTGGATGACTTGATAAATGGCGTTGATGGCTAGGGAATCAGTTTTGTGGTCTCCTGTGATGGGGATAAGTATTTGGGTGTAGTCAGCGCAGTTAGTATACGTGACACCCAGTAGATCCAGGATGTCGAAGAGGGGTTTTGTGAATACATTGTAGAGTGTCGGGGAATAACATGATCCTTGAGGGACTCCACAAGTGACAGGAGAGGGTTCGGCAGTGGCAGTAGGAGAGAAGACCCTCATGGATTTATTGTCAAGGAAGGAAGTGATCCAGGCTGTAGCTTTGTCCGAGAAGTGGGCAGCAGTTTTACGGTGGCAGCATAAGATTTGGTGATTTACTAAATCAAAAGCCGCGGAGAGATCTAAAAGGAGTAATAGCGCAAGTTTGCCCTTATCCTTTAGGTCCTCAATCTGGGTTTTCAGGTCTAAAAGAGCGGTTTCAGTGCCATAGCGTGGCGGAACCCAGATTGCCTTAGACCTAGGAGATTGTTGGTTTCGAAATACTCTTGGATCTGCAGGTATGCCGCACGATCAAGGATTTTAAGAAGAAAAGGGACTGTGGTGATCGGCCGGTAATTAGTGGGTATGTTGGCATCCAAAGTGTTTTTTTTAGGAGTGGAATGACCCAAGCATCCTTGAGGTTGTTTGGGACGCGCCCAGAACTGAAGGAGGAGTTAATAAGTGTAGTGATGAAGGGCGCTAAGTTATGTGAGGCCTCCTTAATAATGGTGGCAGGGCAAAGGTCCGCCTGACAATTGGAGGGTTTAAGGGTATTGATGATGTGTTCAACCTCCGTAATGGAAAGAGGTGAAAAGCAAAATGGTTGCAAAGATTCAACGTTAGTTTTGGGGTTATCCTTGGTAATGTTATGTGAAAGATTAGACTGAAGGCTATTTTTTGTCTCTTTAATTTTGGTTTGGAGGGTGGCAATCTTACCCAGGAGGGCCTTTTGAATGTTAGTACACCAGGTATTGTCTTTGGAGCAGGTGTCAGGCGGGGTGGCAGGGGATTACAGTTCCTTAAGGATTTTAAATAGCTCTTTGGTGTTGGATTGGGCTAGTTCGATGCGTTTATTGTAAGTCTCTTTTTTGGCAGAGAATATGGCTTCTTTGTAATTTAAAGTCGCTAGGGCAACACTTGCTTTATTAGCTTCCATTGGGTAGCTCTTCCAGCGTGCTTCAAGGATCCATTTTTCCTTACGAAGGGTTCTCAACTGTGGAGTGAACGAAGAGTTGAGGTGGGCCCGAGCTTTAGGTTTACGTAACTTGGAAGGTGCGATGCGATCAAGCGCATTTAGCATGGTCTGATTGTATGTGTCTACCAAGACTGTGGGATCAGTGCATGAGGAGGGGAGATCATTAAGGACAGGGAGGATGAGTGGGAGTAGTTTGGCGCAGGTTATGTTAGGCTTATTTCTTGTGGTAGTAGCTGGAGCAATGTTAGGGATGGTAGGGAGGATTTTAGTAGGGATACTAAAGGTGATAAGGTGATGGTCGGACCTTGTACATGGTTGATTAGAGTTGACAATGGTGTCGCAATTTAAGTCAGCTATCCAATCGAGGGTCCTGCCCTTAGAGTGAGTTGGTGAAGTGACCCGTTGGTTGAAACCAAGGTTAAGTAATAGGTTGTTGATTTCGTGGACAGGGGCATCATTAGGGTCAAGGTAGCCTAGATAGAAATCACCTAGTACAATGATTTGGGACTTGGACTTGGTGTTGTCGGCATGGACGTGGGAGAGGTGAAGGTAGATAGTGGGCCAGGAGGTCTGTATATAATGTGGAGTGTAACAGTCTGGTTCGGGGTGATGGCTAATTTAGCTGTAAGTAGTTCTGCTGAAGTGATTTGGCAAGGAGCAGCAGATAATCAGAGATTAATCGCAGTTTTGTGGATGATGGCCATGCCGCCTCTTTTAGATTGATCGGTGTTACGATCACTTCTGATGATGGTGTAGCCTTCAGGGATGGCTAAGGATAGAAGCGGTCCGGAGGCAGCGTGAAGCCATGTTTCAGTAATGGCTATGAGGTCTAGGTCATGAGTTGTAATGAGATCAGCCATGTCGAGAGCATGGGCCGTGAGTGATCTAGTGTTGACCAAAGCAGCCGTGAGGCAGGTTGTGGTACTTGAAGCTGAAGGGATGTCCAGAGTGGGTGCATTAAGTATGGGTGTGGGTGCGAGTTGTTGGGCATGGGTTGTGAGCTTAGTGCATGATGGTTTGGCTGGTAAGTTAGTGTTGGTCGGGTGGTGGGAGATGTGAGGGAGTTTAGAACCTAGTCTAAAGTTTCTCACAGGTACCATACAGGGTTGGTTAGTTGTGGGCTTACTTGGCGACTTGACCCAGCGTAGGACACATTTTCTGATCGCCATGCACCGATGTATAGTGTCCATAAGCACCGGGTGGTCTACGTTGTCAAAAGCAGCTAAGAAGTCGAGTAGAACCAGGAGGCGGGGGTGGCCATCATCAATGAAGTTGAAGGAATTTTTAACCAGCTGTATGGTTGCTGTCTCCATGCTGCATCTGGATCTGAACTAGAATTGGTAGATTTGGTGGAGATTGCTGGTGTCAATCTGTTGCTACAATTGTCCAGCTACCGTTTTCTCAATGATCTTACCTAGGATGGGAAGATGGGTGATGGGGTGATAGTTGCATGGAATGTTTCGATCCAGAGTGGGTTTCTTTAGTAGAGGAAGGTTTTGTCCTGTTTTTATGGCAGATGGGAATGTGCCTTGAATTAGGGAGTTTTTGATGATCTCCAGGTAGGTAAGAAGAGCTTCTGTGGGGATGGACGCCAGGATGGATTCTGGGAGAATGTCACCTTTATACGATGTGGCTTTGAGGGTGGCAGGGGTTACTACCAGGTCCTCTATCGAGAATGTCTTGAATGTTGTACAGGGAGTGGGCATTTTGCATAGAGGGAGGTGGGGTGGGTCTGTGGATGCAGAGGTGGTGTCTATGTGCTGGTGAATCTTGCTGATTTTGTCGATGAAGAAGATGTTGGCGGATAGTCAATGGAGTGTCGTTTGGCAGGGTCTGGTAGCAGGTTGACACAGTGCTTGGCTGCTTTGAAGAAGGCTCTGCTTTTGTTGTTGGCTTTTTCTATGGAATTCTGATAGTGTGAGGCATTGGCTGTGTTGATTAGTTCTCAGTGGGTTGCTCGGATTGCCTTGAGCAGAGCCAGGTCAGATGCATCCCCGGAGCAGCACCAGGTGTTCACTCGTTTCCTGATAACTCGTTTGCTGAGGTTGAGTTCTTGTGTGTACCAGGGTGCTGACGGTTTGGGTTTGCAGGTGCATTGTTTCAGAGGCATGTGTCAGTCAATGGAGGCTGAGTGGGTGGCATTGAGTGGTTCCATTAGAGAGTCAGAGTTTGGTTGGAGGTGTTCAATCCATGCAAGGTGGAGGTTGGCAAGGTCTTCCATGAGGGCTTCCACTGGGAATTTCTTGAAGGAACTGAAGGTATGTCTGATGGGTGTCTGCTGGGAGTGCTTGATTAGGGCGATGTGCAGAATGTTGAAAGGCACGGCTGGGTGGTCAAACCAGTCAAGCGGGAGAGGAGATCTGTAGTGGAGAGGGAAGACAGTGCATTGATGATTAGGTCGAGGATGTTACCTTTCTCATGCGTTGGACTTTACATGTGCTATGTGAGGCTGAGGGTGTCGAGAAGGATGAGGACAGCTTCCTTTATTGGTTAGGTGGCCTTGTTTCATGGGAGGTTGAAGTCATCTAGGAAGATGTTATTAACGTGTGTGCGAGACATGGTGGTGCCCTGGTCTGAAAAGTCTCTGATGTAATCAGTGTTGGGTTTGGGTGGTCTGTCGATGAGATGGAAGGTGACTGTGTCTATCGGGGAGAGCAGGAAGTGGCAGGAGATGACTTTGAGGGAGCCAATGGTTTTGACGTCAAGTCAGATGCAGGGCCAGAAGGTCCTGTGCATTAATGCAAGGCCTCCGTCTGTCTAGTTCAACCAGTCTCTGTGTTGGATGATGTAGCCGTCAGGGACATGGATGTATAGAATGTGGGTAGAGGTGGGTGTCAGCCAGGTCTCTGTGATGAAGATGGCATCAAGGTCATGTGTAGTGATGAGGTTGGCAATGTCTGCTGCATGGGTGATAGCTGGCTTGACGCTGGCGAGCATCAATGTCCATGTTGTGCATGGTGAGGGGGTGCTGATGGGCTTGGGACTGATGTGGGTGAGGTTGCTGCATTCCAGAGTCCATGCCTTAGAGGAGGGGAGCGATGTTGTTGATGTTGGCGTTGCTTTGGTGATGCGGGGGAATATAGTCGCCTCATGTCTCCCAAAAATTGAAACACTTTTCGGTGCAAGCAACAAATACATGGTATGGCCATAAAAGACGACTCCCAGGGTTACAGTCACTATATGCACAGTATTGCCTACAAAGATTTTTAAGAAGTTTTGTTGGCAAAAAGAAGTGTAAGATTTTCCTTGGCATTCAAAAATGTATGGACTGGCCATGCATAGGTGGCACACTTGATTACAAATACTGTTAGGATATAACATGTTTCACCCATATAGGACATGGGGCATACAAGGTGTAATTTCTACACTATTTAAACAGTCAATCTACTTGTCCAAGCTGACCGGTCCTGCCTCTGGTATAGGGTCATCTATGTCTCTCGCTATGTCTACGGAAGCTCTGGTAATCTGGGCACAACAAAGAAAACATACAAAACATACATACACCTCGGGTGCCGGGCCGTAAAGGAAACAAATACAACCATTTCAATTGGAAATGAAACTGACACGCTGACACTGTCAGCCTGTCATGCACGCCTCGCCCTCTCACTCACTCTCTGGGGACTGGGGCCTTGGGGCCACCCGCCCACCCAGCCTGGGGGAGCCTCCCTCAGACAGAGGCTCAGCCTGGAGCTGCCGCCGGGTCCTCCTGAGTCCTGACCTGGAGGGTGGAGCAAGCATATTCATCAAAGCAAGGTACAACAACACACACATTGTTGTTACCTTGCTTTGATAATTTGCAATGCATGATTCATGCATGATGGATCACCCATATGAGAGGGCCGGCAGCACAGCGTCCCCCATCCCCCTGTGAGAAGTTGAACTGTGTAATACACACAATACAATTTACAAACACCGGCGGGGCTGGCGGGGGTGGTCTGCAGACTGCAGCATGCATGCCACTGCCAGCACACAGCAGGAGGTTGGCTGGGCTGCTCGCTCCAGCTCCTCTGCCTGCAGGGCTGGGGCTTGGCTGCAGGCCCGGGGTGGGGCTGCCCAAGAGTTCACACACAAAAAGTTGCTTTCAACTTTCAGGAAGTATCAACAACGAATTTGTTGCCCTGCAAAGTTGAAATCAACTTGTGTGCCTGTGGGTGGGGGCTGGATGGGGCCATGGGGCGGTGACGACAGACTCCGTGCCGCCACAATCTTGGAGCCGGAGAGTCGTGGACATGTGGGTGAGACACTCTCTCTGATATAATAGTGGGCCACACAGCAAGGCCCAGCTCAGTGCCCAGCCATTGCCCAAGACTGACGACTCACAGCCCAGCAGTAGCAGGCAGCAGCACTAGAGTGGCTGCGGCGCCCACAGAGCCAGCAGCCTGCCTTGTGACTGGCCCAGGTGGCCTCCGCAGCAGCAGCAGCAACTGCAGCAGACTCACTGACCCCGGTAAAGAGAGCTGCATCATGGGGTGTGTGATGTTTCCACCGTCCGTATGGTCATAATGATGATTTCTGGCTTCTGCCTCCTTTTACATATTGATCTTCATCTCTGCCTCTCTCTCCCTCCCCTATTTCTCCCTTGCTCTTCTCTCCCTCGTTCACCCTCTCGCCCTCTCTCACACACTCCCTCTCTCTTTCTCTCACTGGGCTTCTCTCTTTCTCCATCTCCGTCTTTTCCCTTCTCTCTCTCTCTCCCTCCCCTCTATCTCACTATCTTTCTCTCCTCTCTCTCTCTCTGTTTCTTACTCTCTGCCTGCTGGGTTCTGGTTCTCGTCCTTCCCTGCCCATGCTCTTGGCGGACAGTACTTTCTCTGCACTGCACATTGTGTAAGGCCCTGGCTGGCGCTGTAAAAGAGTGGACCATGTCCATGTAATGGGCCCTGGGCCGCGGCCGCGGGTGCCATGCCAGCCCCTCATCCATCCATGCATGGCGGTGCAGAGGGATGGGGTATGAGAACAGTAAAAGGTTGAGGGTACAAAATCCATTCAGAAGCTCGCAGAGCTCTAAATTGTTTTATGATGCATGGCTGTGGCATGACAAAAGACGTGAAGGCATATAGTGACCTTTCACCCCACCAAACTGTAGAAGGCACAGTGAAGGGGCGTGTGCTGGGACTGGGCGAGCTCACAGAACGCTGAAACGTTTGTGGGGTGTTTAAGTTTTACATCAATTTTAAATTCACTGAACTATAAACCACTATTTCATACAAAGGGCATGTTCTTGATCTGTATTCCGAGGGATGTTATTGGACGCCACCTGTGTGTAATGAATACGTGCGAATGTCATGGTAAAATTGTTATTTAATTTGCTTTGTGAAAAATACCATTGCACAGGTGTGGGGCTTCCAAGTACATCCACCGGTACATCTGTGAAAATGGGGCTTATAAATAAATCTCCCGGGCAATAAAATGTATAGGTAACACGTAAACGAGCGTGATACTCGTGAGCGCGTGTTGCTCTCTCTCGATAGTTTAGCAACAACTCATTTGTGCAAGGCAATAAATGTGGGGTTAAGTAACACAAGCAAGTTCCATGCAGTCTTTCTGGCGTAGTATCCGTGTTTGCGAAGTGCAGAGAGGAGGAGAAGCCATGTTCTCTCTAGCATTGTACGCGGCACCATGGCAACCGTCCCAAGGTTCTGCCTGGAATCACAGCGCACAGACCAAGAGGCAGGAAAAGGCAGGACGGGCTCCCCGCTCCCAGCAGCAGTGCCAGCCGGTGCCCACAGCGCCGCACAAATGAAGGGGCGGCAGCCACACCTATACAACTGCGGATGTGTCTAGAATGCTTGTTTTGCTCATGTAAATGGGATGGCAGGAATGTCTCTGGACATTTCTTGCTTTTTAGTGGATGCTGTGCTAATAGGCACGATCAGTAGGTGCAATTGTAGCCGCCATGTTTTTCATTAGTGATCTCCGAAGAGCACAAGAATGCGTTCATGGCTGTGATCAGTTTGCACTGTTCTCTCTGGTGGCCCTGGCATTGCAAACATTGGAGATTCAGCATTGTTAAAGCGGGAATCCCTGTTTGTAATCTCTATTGGAATCTGTAGCTGTACATGCAATGCAATTGGTTTCACTAGCCTGTTCCAGAGTCGGAAAAAAACCTACTCTGATTGGGTTGGCACTAACCCCATGCATACTTTTTCACTTTGCTTAGCAGCACGCAGAATGGTCAGGTGCAGGGTGCCCCTCAACTCACCCGGCCTTCCTTCAATCAATCATCACTTTAGTGGCTGTGTGTCAATTATTTCTCCGTGGTTGGCCTCGAGACTGCATCTTCTGCCTAGATCTCTTCTCCTGGCTCACAGCCATGCATAGGTGCGGGGTTCTTGCTTTGCTTGTTCGGCTGGTCACGTGATTCAGACACCGTGGATTTGCCTTTTCCTCAACAATTTGTGTATTTGATTTTATGTTCAATCATCACCTGCCTTCACCTTCTTATCTTGCCCCTTCAAGCAGTATATCTGCCGGAATACAGACAAACGGAATTACTGTTACTGCCACTTGGTCCCATGGGTTTACAACATGATTACATGTCGAGGTAAGGTGGTGTTAGTCACCATTAATGGAGTCCATAGGACTCAAGCTTTTAGTGGTAATTAAACCAAAAATAGGACCGCCAGTGGTAATTTCGCCAAACATGTAATATGGCGGTGCAGGCAAAGTGGCAGTAACATATTTACTGGTACTATATGATTGACATACAATAAATAGAAAATAAATTGAAGGAACTACTGGGCAATGAAGAACTAGCTATCATCCTATTAGATATCAACCAAACATTTGAAAACTATAAGACAGGACTAGAGGCTAAGAAAGTTAGGAAATTCAGTGATGACACATATCATTATCTTAATGAAGAAGTATACTCATGGATGGATACGTTTGGACCATCACAGAGAAGACCACAACAGGGCAGCTCATGTAACCCGCTCAATTTGGGATCAGAAACTACAAGAGAGATACCAACCAGGGGATCTGAGAATGGACCGGTGGTAGAAGAAGGAAATGAGACGCAGGCCACCACAGCCACCACATCCATTGCAACTATTTTAGGGCACAGACACAGAGAACAAGAACAAGAAGAGGGAAGAGGCAAGAAAAGAGGGGAAGTAAGGATAACGGGACAACAAAATAAAACTTAGTGGTCCATTTGTCCAGTAAACTCCTCAATACAGCTGAAACCAATTCCCTTCAAAAATGGCTCAATTTTGTACCCACATAGAGCACCACATTTTTTGACACTAAAGTGGAACTTTTACGTTTCATTAGGAAACTCAAACTGAAAGTATCTTTGAGGAAATGGACAATGCTATCTATAGAGCCACAATGGAACAAGAGGAGTTTCCTGAATTTAGGGGCAAGAGTAATTGCATGCTCCCGATCAGCATACCACCTATAGACATTTTTCATAAACAAGTCCTCAAAGACCTCAAAAAAATCTCATACAAGCATCCTAAACATAGCAATTTTAAACCACACAAACTGAGATTACTCGAAAATCTAAATGGGGATAAAAACATTACTATCTGCCCTGCTGACAAAGGGGGTGCTCTGGTCATAATGAACAGCATGAGCTATGACTTTGAATGCAATAAGCAAGTTAGTGACGCTGATGTATATATGCCAGACTGAGGGCCTCATTACACGGAAGGCAGTAAGGGTTAACGGTCACTGGTAATGCTACTGGTGACGTTAACCCTTACCGCCTTACTAAGAGTTCCCTTTGCGGGACCTGACTTTAGCGGCTGGCTTTCCCAGCCGTTAAGATAGGGTGCCGCAAAGGGACCTTGGTGCTAATTACGGTACTGCAATTTGCAGTACAGTAATTAGCGCCTTCCCCATTCCCATTATGCCCTATGGGGGCAGAAATGGGAATGGGGAAGAGCCTTGGTGAATGGGGAATTACCGCCCCCGCTCACCTTGGAGTAGGGCGGTAATTCCGCCATCCACCAAGGCGGACACAGTAAAATACCGGTGGCAACCATGGCGCTAATAGCGCCATGGTTACCGCCTACTGTGTAATGAGGCCCTGAGTCTGATCCCACTCTGACTATTCCTGCAGATTAGCCATCCGAGGATACCTAATTTCTATTACTGCCGAAGATACACAAACACCAAACCAATACCTATTGCGGCAGGGATGGATAGTTTTTCCAACCCCTTGGGAAATACATTGTTCTTCAACCATTGCTATAGAAAACCACCACATTCATCAGGGACTCCACCCATTTCATACAACTACATAGCCAGAACTCTTATGTCCCGGGATACATCAAGTTCAACACTGAAGTATCCCGGGGTATGAACTGTAAAAGTGTGATGAGGAACTCTTTAGACGCCTTCATATTTCCCTCGTTGAGCAGAAACCATTCTATTCATGCAGGATAGACATATGTATGCTCTTCACATCAATGTTTGAAGGAAATGCGATTATGTTTCATTTACAAGTGGGGTTTCAGAAAAAAGTTGGTACTATTGACCATTGTTTTATAATGTCCTTGTTTGCTCAAAAATATGACATCATAAAAAAAAACGGTGCTTTTGCATGTTCTTTGTTGACCTCAAGAATACAATAGATTGTGTCCTGAGAGAGCAACTTTGGGGAAACTTGAAAGCTCAAGACATTCAAGTCGGTCTTGAATGGCATTGAAATGTTAGATCCTAGAAGCACAGGGTTCCATGTCCCATTGATGACACCTGTTTTCTCAAAGTCATTTCCTTCAAAGAAATTAGTATGAAAAAACGAATTAACTTTTTTTAATTTTGGGGGTTCCCCATCAAGTATCCACCTTCCCTATACTATTACCCATACCCCTACACCCTCCCTGCTCCTTTTGACCCCGTACCATCTATATATATTTTTTGTAGAAAATGACTTGTGTCGGAAAAAGAACGCAATACGAAGCACAGCATCTGTTGATTGAGAGGAGAATGTACTGAAGCTTTCCATGTTGAGAGGGAAAGCCGACAGGACTGTATTTTATCACTGGCATTATTTTGTTTTTAGATTTTATTTATTTATTTCATGTACACTTTTGTACAGTGCTGGCCCTACCCAGAGGATCTGAGAGATCCTTACAAAGTTCAAAGGCAGGAGATGCAAAAGAAGTTACCATGCTTTCAGGACAGGATAAGAAGATTAGGATAATGAAAGGTGAAGGGGAGGCTAGGATTTAGTGTGGAGAAACAGGTACATTTTGAGGCGTTTGAGGAATGTAATGATGGTATGGATACCGGATGGGAGCCTAGGTTCTGTGTGCTCGCTACGAAAAGGCTTGCTTTTGTATACAGGTTATCTTACAGAGTGGAAGGTCTAGATATTTTGGTTGGATTGTATGATGTTTGTGTGGGTGATGAGTTTCAGTTTATTGTGAAGGAAGGTTGGGGTTTCGACATGGATTACCTTCTATACAATTCACAGTCCTATCAAAACAATTGGCCTGCAAAAAACACAGATTGCAAATTAAATCATCAACATTTCCATCAATAAGGAACTTACTGAGTAGGTTGCCATGATCGACTATATTATTTTTCAACAGGTCCCATTGGAATTACCATAAAAAAAAACTGCATTTCTCTCAAAAGGTATTGTTTTGCGGTCAATGGTTTTGCCTGTACCTATGTGCATGAAGCTACTGTGCCTATTTTAGAGATGTACAAACATAAAGACTGGCAAACAGTGCTTCAGGGAACAGAAATGTTGGGCCATGGAACATCACGCATACTGGAAATAACAGAACACATTTTGAAAGTGGGTTCACGGCCCACCATTATGCAGTGATCCATTTAGATTTGTATTTGGTTGGAATTTCACAACTCACTTCATTCAGACCAGATGCATATCTGCTACAATAATTGTTCGGCTCATCCTTGATTAAAATGGAGAAGCCATGATGGAGGTTCTAAAACATGCAAGGTAGGACTACATTATCCTGGGCTAAACATGTAGAAGCAACATTCATATATATTGGGGTAGGTTACTTTTGTAATTGACCGACATCCAGGGAACAGATTAACGGGCCGATTCATGGAATAAATGTGCGCCGAAAAGAGGAGCGCAAGCGTGAAAATCGCAGCGCACGCATGCCAAAGCCACGCACATCGATTCATGGAATTCAGTGCGCGTGTAAATCCTGGGATGTGCGCTAAAATCGTGCGTGGCGCACGCGGGCGCACACATCATTAAACGGCGTGCGCTACACACACACAGGGAAAGCGCACATAGCGCAGCAAACACAACAAAAGTGGGCGGAACACGGGGCGTAACAGGCGGAATGGGGAACAACGCGTGAAAATGTGGGCGTTACGGGGGATGTACAGGAGGCAAATGCTTGAAGGCCCACACGCGCGCCAACAACACGTATTCATTGAATCGAAAAAGGGAAAGGTGTGTGCCAAAAAAGAAGCGCTAATATGGAAACACGTACGCCAGCCGGAAGCAGGCGTAAGCGGCCCCGCACAGCATAAAAGTGCACGCTAACAACAATCAAGCTCTGACGCTACGATGAATATACCGTTCCTTCCAGCAGTGGTCGTGGGACACCGCAGGAGGAGGAGGATAGCCAGGCCCCTCATTTTTTTACCCAGGACCAGCCTTTTTGGGATTCCTGATGACCAGGTGTATGGAAGGTACAGGTTTCCACCACACATAATCCTGGACCTGGTGAGGGAGTGGGAGGATGACCTTACATCACCCACCCTGTGCTCGCAAGCACTGAGCCCCTTGGAAAAGGGGCTCAATGTACTGCACTTCTTGGCTCCTGGCTCATTTCAGTGGACAAGTGCCATAGTGGGAGGGGGGTGTCACAGGCCACGCAGTCACGCTGCCTACACCAGGTGTAGGCCATCATGACTGCACGCCCCTCAGTCCGCAGGCACATATACGTGCCCAGAACACCTGCAGAAAGGCAGGCTGTTGTCCAGCAATTTTATGGTGTGGCACACTTCCCCAAAGTCCTAGGTGCCATTGATTGCACCCATGTGGCTCTACGTCCACCCAGGCCACTGAGCATATCTATCAGAACCGCAAGCACTGGCATTCCATCAATGTGCAGGTTGTATGTGATGTCAAGGGAATCATCACCTCAGTATATGCCAACTATCCAGGGTCCAGCCATGATAGTTTCATATTCAGAATGTCACCCGTAAACCGGGACCTGGAAGCTGGCCGGCATGGCGACACATGGCTAATTGGTGAGTATAAATGCCTCTGCACATGCATGCATATCAGAAACTGAGAAATGGGAAAACCCCACTAATGAGAACCATTATCACCTCCCCAGGGGACAGTGCCTACCCTCTGAGCACCTACATGATGACGCCAATTCGGAACCCCACCACACCACCCGAGGTAAGATACAACACAGCCCATATTTCAACCCGGGGCATAGTGGAGCGCACATTCGGAGTGCTCAAGTCACGCTTTCACTCCCTTGACCGCTCTGGTGGGCAGCTGCTATATACGCCCCCAGTAGTGTGCAGGATCGTAGTGGCAGCATGTGTCATACACAACGTTGCAACCCGCCGGGCCGTGCCGGTGGACATGGTGGTTCCCCCACATCCCCAACCACATGTATGGCCGCTACGCATGGGAGGTGAAAGGGTACGTGGTGAGGCAGCCCATACCCAGCTTGTGGCAAATTACTTAACCTAAAATTCCACCCCTGCGGAGTGCACACAGGCCTGGCACATACCAGCTGACAATCAATGATAATGACAAAAGGGACAGTCAACTGTCACAACCATACCAGCCTGAGATTGTTCACCTGGAAGTGTTACATTGTGTGCATCCCTACCTACTTAAAAACATCCAATGCTGTGTCACAAAAAGACACACATTCCTGCAGCAGGAATGACTACCCCCTTGCAAAATACCAAATCAAAATAGTGCTATGTCACCCAACCCCTCCTCATCTCAGCTACCCAACACACCATAGCATGGCATGCAATGTGAAAGCAACCAAATGAATGCACAACACATGACACAAGTCACGAAGTGCACTGTCCCTAATGTAAACAGGCCACAGAAATATGCTCTCAGTAATCAATAAGAAACAGCACACATGAACAAATACTTACCAGCAACACAAAACATCAGTACAGGATGAAACCGTGGCAATATATGACAGTAAAAAATTAAAGTAGTGCAAGTCTCACAACCTGACTAAGGCAGCACATCGACCCCTTCCAACTGCAGAGTGTTGCTGTCAGGCAAATGTCTCAGTGTACTGCATACAACATGAACTGCATCTGCAAAGGAGACGGCCTTGTGAAGACATGAAGAACCTACATCTATATAAGGAGAAAGACATGGATGCACAAGCACATATCAATACACCATGCAGTGTAGAATCCAACAACAATCCCCACTAGGGCTATACACACAGTTTTGACTACAGACTGCCCACACAACTCATGGGAGCCCAATGTCACTGTGTAAGTTACTGTCACTTGGTCACACCCTTTGCAAGCGCACGGAAAGGGGAAGCAGGAGGGGTGTGTGTGTCGGGAAACCAAGCATCTAACCCAAAGACAGGACAAGCCTGCATGTGCCCAGCTGGAATACACAGTGGATGCCCATGGGAGCCACACAAAGCAACACACGCTACAGTGGGAGAACAGCCATCGCTGTCATCACCCTCTGCTGCTACATCAGGAGGTGGCCATGATATGGGAGGCAGCCCACACAAAGCCCTGGTATGGTCCTCCATGGCAGCAAGCATGCGGTTCTGGAAGGTTTGGTTCTGCAGGATGATGGTACAGGGATCCCCATGCAGCACCTCATGGGTAGCCCTCATTTCTGCCTGCATGGCCTCACGTGATGCCCGGATCTCCGCACGGGTTGCCAGGAGCTTAGCTGAGAGTGAACGTGTGAGCTGCTCCAGCTGCTGTTCTGACCTAAAATTCCTGGAAACCTCAAGTTCACCCAGAGTATCTCTGAGTGACCCGTGTTCTAACCTTAGGGCTTCCCTGTGGGCCTGTGACTCTACAGATATGGCTTTGCGCAGAGTCTCCAGTCCAGCCCGTCGGTCCCTGTTGGATGCCAACATGTCCTCCCTGTGTGAGTGGTAAATGGAGTCTGTTGCCTGCTGCTGGATCTCCATCTGCCTTTCAGAGGAGAGAATGGAAGTGGCCACCCTATCCATTGCCTGAGCCATCATTTCACACAATGCTCCCTGTTGTGCTGCTATACCGTGCATGGAGTTGTCCCACACAGTATTGCCTGGTGGCGCACGGCCACTGCGTTGGCGGGCACCACACCTGTTTGGGGCAAGGCGATCTGCACCTTGCTGTGCTGGCACTGCCTGAGGCTGCAGGACTGCATTCTTCCATTGATCTGCTGGCCCAGGAACAGGACCACAATATTGTGGAGTGTTACCCTGCATCCGTGACCGCCAAAGGCAGACTTACCAACACTGAAATCCCCATAGAGGGGTCTACACCCGGTGCAGGCGGGTTGGACAGAACAGCATCCCTGCCAGAAACACTCTCCTGCGACGGCTCATATGTCTCACTGTCCGATTCAGCACCTGATTCATAGAGGTCTGCGGAGGTGTACCCAGAGACACCCATGGACAGCACGGTCTGTAGGACAAATGGGTTTTCACCCACCACCACCCCACGTCCTCCACTAGTGCCCGGTTGTGGCTGTGATTCCTCCTGGGTCTGCACCATCTCCTCCTCCTCAACAGCATCAAGTGCCTCATCACCTGCAAAAACATGAAAGATAACAAATGGAAACAGGCATGAGCACCATAGCACACACATAGGCCTGACGAGGCAGAGATCCAGTACATAAATAACACAAGCATTGTGGAAGAAAGAAAAAAATTAAGAAAACGTAAACGTCTTGCAAAAAAGGAAAACACTCCGGAGATGTTGAATCAAGTAAAAAATGCTGTAAGGTCTTATAAAAGCTGGCTTTGGCTCAATAGAGCAACAATTGAACAAGCAGATGCCGCCGCAATGTTGCGGACGATATGTAGTAGGAAATCAAGAGACTTGTGGTCCCTGATAAGAACAACTTCTAGGGCTCGAGAGAACATAATAAACAACTTTGTGGGAGAGGAGACTTGGATGAAATTTTTTAGAAATTTGTTCAAGAAAGTCGGACAGCGGGACACTATAACCCCCGTCTCCCTAGATTCCCCATCGGAAACAGCGTGGGATCGGGATGACATCATGAGAAAACTGGTGCGGTTAAACAACTCGAGGGCCCCACGCCCTGATGGTATCAGAAATGCTGATCTAAATGAAAATAAAGAAGAATGGGCAAATTTCATCTATGAAGTAATAAAGAAGTGCACTCTCCATAGAACCATACCCATCTCATGGACAATGGCAACCATAGTGCCAATATATAAACATGGACCAAGAGAGGAGCCTAAGAATTACCGCCCAATAGCACTTCTAGACGTGATTGGAAAAATCTTTGGTTCACTTCTTCTGGAAAAATTCCAACACTGGGCAAGAGATTCGGGCAATGAAGACCCTTTACAATCAGGGTTTGTAAAGGATGCAGGGACAGCTGTAAACATTTTGCTACTAAGCATCTTAAAAAGCAAGATACATGAAGGAAGCCCGAAAATCTATCTAGTGTTTGTAGACCTGGTCCAGGCATTTGACCAGGTCAACAGGGAAATACTATGGGACAAATTGAGAGCTAAAAAATGTCCGATTAGAATTTTGGCACTGATAAGAGCTCTTCACCAAGGCACTACTATAAGAGTACGTCTAAATCAAGCAGGACTACTTTCTGAAGAAATATCTACGGCCAGTGGAGTGAAACAAGGGTGCCCCCTTGCCTCAACACTATTTAATTCATATCTTTGGGACATCAAAGAAGGAGAGGAGGCGACACGTGTTTTTCCACCCACAACAGGAAGATCAAAAATTGCAAGACTGCTATATGCAGATGATCTCATCTTGTTGGATTTGACACCAATTGGACTACAGCGACATCTCAATCAGCTGGCAGACTATGTGAGGAAGAACAACTTGGAAATCAACAAAAGTAAAACTAAAGTTATGATCATGGAAAAACACAACTCTCGTACTGAAAAATTCAGATGGACCCTAGACGGAGAAAAAATTGAACAAGTGAAGGAATTCAAGTATCTAGGGGTAATCCTCAGTAACAACAGTCAGGAGTCTGCAATGCAAGATCATCTCTTGGAAAAAACAAAGAAGTTGGCGACTCAAGCCAAAATGATCGACGTAAGATTTTGCAAATTCACCATAAATCCCTTGATACAATTCTACAAGGGAAAGGTGGTGCCATCCCTAATTTACGGAGCCGATGCAATGCTAACGATACCACGAAAATACTGGAGGCGAATTGAAGGACTTTTTTGGAAAACCCCCTTAAAGTTACCCTCATCGACACCTATTTCAACAATACGACAAGAACTAGGGTTACAGTCATTAGAGTCGATGGTGGTAAGAAATACATTAATGCTATACAGAAAAATCAAAATTAGCAAATGCTCAAGTGTAGCAACCATCATCAATACAGAACTTGAGGATCAGAGAAGTAATTTGCTCATAAATTGGGCAATGGAAAATCGAAACACTCTGGTGGATATTGACAGCACTGAAGAAGAGCTGATTCAAAACCCAAATAAAGTCAGAAAAAAACAGTTGGAACGAGACTGGATTCAGACGACGTCTTTGCAAAACAGAAGTAAAATAATAAACCACCAACCGCCGACAACAAGGGGCATAAATGAAATGCCAAATTACTTAAAAGAAATTCCAAACAGACACTTAAGAAGTATCTTCATGCGTTTTCGCTTAAACCTTCTACCCACAAATGAAATCAGGGCGATAAGAAAGATCTCATTGGAAAATGGTTGTCGCTTTTGTAAAAAACCAGATGAAATTGAATCATTGAGGCATTTGTTGTTGACATGCACAAATCTGAGGGACTGGAGGGATAGACACCTTGGCCATATATTTAAAGAGTCGACAACATGTGGTGAAGAGGACTGGTGGAATAAATTCATAGAGGGAGACAACACCTCCCATGTTATAGCGGTTGCACAATTCCTCACAAACTTGAAATTAGAACTTCAGGAATGAATCAAGGGGTAAATCCTCTTACAATATACTAAGCTGTAAATTAGTCTGGTGTTAGGCAGGAAGGCCAACTTTTATTATCGTATTGTCCCCTTTGCACCGTTGCACACTCTTTCTCTCGTTTCTCTGCCTATTGTTTGTCAGAGGAGGACATGCTCCCGTTTTATTTCATAGGCTGGAATGGACAATTCGGAAGGAGGGAAGGAGGGGAAAATGTTTATTATCTTGTAAAAATTTCTATTGTAAATTGAATCAAGTAAATAAAAATAAAAAAATAACACATGTCCCACATGACTATAACCCTGGCATGCATGCACTGTCAATGAGTTGGAAGGGGAGGCAAAAAGCAGACACTGAGGACTCCAAGATGGAAAAGCAACACATGAGCTGCATGCTGGATAGCACTGGCATCACACATTAGCCTGTGAGTGGCATGTCCAACACACATACATGACACATGTCAGCACACAGATGGCACGTAGCATAGCCATGGTACATTTGACAATTACAGCCATATGGTAGGAAATAAGTACTGTCACCCATCCATGTGAGATGGACATCATGAGATACAACATGCAAAATAGTGTGACAAAACACGCATGTGCCATACGCTGCAACAGATCCAGTGTTCACGGATACAGTGATGGCAGGTAGATGGATACATCAATGGTTGGTCACTTCAACATGACAGAAGACAACAGTCATGTTCAACATTCAAACAGGGCCCAAAAATGATTGTGTGCAGGCCATTACTCAATCAGCCTGAATGGTTAAATCATTCCCATAACAAGGTAATAAATGTGGGCCATTGTGGGGTGTAATCTATGACAGAAGTATGTTGCATTTGTGGCAGTACGGCAGAAAAATGCGTCGTAAAAATGGCAAGCATTGAAACAATCAGGCTGAATGAACAGGAAATCATTTTGAACAATGTTGTTGCAAGATGACAGTTGAAGGGCAACTGCAGTAATCTGGTGCAAATTGGCTACTGTGGTCATACCATAACCCAAGGCCGGGGAATGGTTTGATGGTTTGCAGGAACCACATGGGTGACCCATACCAGTCATGACTACAAAGCCTCACCTGGCACTCAATCAGAACTCACCCAATCAACATACACATGGATTGCACACACATGCATGGGCACTAACCGGACAATGCTTCAAGATCTGGTAGGTCTCCCACGCCTCAGATCTGACCCTCTGTGATGAAGGTTCCAGCGACAGACTCATGTTCAGTGAGTTGGTCGTCCTCTGGTGGAGACCCACCACCATTCACCAGAGTAGAGGCATGATTGGAATCCAGCTTGTTCTTTGCTCTGCGTTTCAGGTCATTCCACCGCTTATAGCAATCATCAGCTGTGCACTTCACGAATCCAAGGGAACTAATGCGGGTCGCGATGGTCTGCCAGTGGGCCCTACGTTGAGCAGGCGTAGTCTTGCACCATGCAGTCACCACCATTTTGCGGCTATGTGCCAACACATAGGCCACAAGTGCATCGAGTTCGACGTCATTGAAGCTAGGCTTCCTTGACGTGCCAGAGTGTGTAGCCGTGTCTGGGGTCCCAGCCTGTAGTGCAAGAGCACCTTTCTTCTTCTTGGAAGGTGGTGCGGATCCTGAGTGGCTTACGCCGCTCTGGTTGGTAGGGGCAGAAGTGCAGGCAGAATGGGTACTGGAAGTTTGCAAAGGCACAATGACCAAAGGTTTCGCTGAAGGCATTGGCTGCAGGGTGATATTGGCAGGATCAACCTCGGTGTGATGGACTTGGACCGACACTGTCCCGGCTGGGAGACTCGGAGCTGGGGTGGATTGAGCTGCAGCTGCCCCTGCAGCCTCCTCACCCTGGCTACTTGGGGCAGCAGATGACATTGCTGCCCCAGATCCACGTGGCCTGGTGACAGCAACTTTCACTGCCACACGTGGCTTAGACTTGGTGACCTGGAAGTCAGCCTGGGAGTCATCCTGTGCCGGTTCAGTTCACAATATGGGCCGGTTTAACAAGGGCTGAGCTGGGATGGTATCAGCTACATTTCCCCCAACCATTGGGGTTGGGGGGGCAAAGTTGGCCCCGATTGGTCCTCCACACACTGGCCTCTTGGGCCACCCTGCATATCCTGGCCACATCCCTACCGCGCCACCTTTTGGAGGTCAGCCACCTTTGCCTCCCTTACTGCTTGGTTGACTCCCAACCATGGCACTGATGTTGTTATGCATATGGAAGTTGCAGTAAACAATTGTCCTGGGCAATTGGGGTGAAAGGGGTATGGTACTAGATGGAATTTGTACCCTAGTGCTCTAGCAAGGCTGTCTGTGACCCCTGGGTGAAGATGACGGGTCATGCAATGCACAGGCACCCCAAAAACAATATTAAACATGCACGCAACCCCTGGTAGAGCACGTGCGTGGAAAAATGAACCCGCACTATGCTGTGGCACCCAGAAACACAAAAATAAGTGTACGTGTGATACAGGCAGCCTACAATAACCTCTGAAGGGGTACGCAACACACAGGGGCAACCACAGTTGGGAAATATGTGCGTGACTCACCATCTGCCTGGAAAAAGAACATGAAAAAGATGCACGTGTGCGCGTTGGCAACACCCCCGCCAAAAGAAGAATTGAACACTGTCTGAGTAAACAGGGAGTATGAACTGGAACCATTGTGAAGTAATCACGTGTGATCTGACAAGAAGTACAAGAATCACCCGCTCGCTCTCCACAAAAATGTTTAATCCAGCCCACACGTGCGACGTCACTTAGGGGCGTACACGATAAGGACTCAGGGCCTTTCCTCCAATTACACGCAGTGACACCCGGACGTGCAATTTTTTCACGTGTACAATAAACATCCACCCGTGTAGTGGGAAAAGCCCGCCCGCGTAACGTAACAGACGCGCTTATGCGCTAAGGGCCTTTCCTCGAATTTCACACTGACGTGCACTTTTGTCACGTGCCAAATCACTCTGTATCAAGCTGGCCACGCGACAACACACGGAAGACCACGCTCCTGCCCAGAAGGCCATTTTCCTGCCCCCTAGAGCCCCGAGCACGCTCCCACCTGCCATCTGCTGCTGCCTGTCTGCCTGCTGCCCACGTGCCCTGCTATTTGGTGCCTACACATCAGCCATCTGCAGGGGTGCAGTTGCTGTGACCACCCCTGCTGGAACTGAAGACTCCCGACTGGGATACCATTGCTCCACAGCCCAGCCCCAGGACCCAGTTGCCCACCGACATCTGTCTCTGGGGTTGCCATGTCGGACACAACACCATCTGGCACCACTGGCAACCCCCAGCCAGAGAGGCAGAGGGCTACCAGCTTCAGTGCCAGTGAAGTTGGTATCCTGGTGGAGCAAGTCCTGGGACAGTATGATTCCCTCTTTGGAAGTTTGCGCACCGAAAATGAAGGACGGAAGAGGATCTGGATGGACATCGTGACTGCCATCAACGAGGAGGGGGTGGCAGTCCACGACATTCAACACGTCCGGAAGCCCTGGGAGGATTTCAGGTCCAGGACCCTCAACAAGGACCAGTGCCTCTTGAAGGCAGCGGATGCCAAGGGGTGCCGGGTCCCCCTAACCAACAGCCAAATGAGGGTCCTGGAACATATACGGCCAGCGCTCCACGTCCAGGTCCTTGAGAGGCAGACCCATCTGGAGTCGAGCGGTAAGTGTGCATGCGTACTAATTGGACGCTGTGCGTGTTGAGGTGTGCCAGGAGTGTGCAGGTTGCACATATGTATTTGTAGGGCCATGTATGGATGCGTATGTACAGGGACGTGTGTCCTCTCATGTGTGAGACACATCAATGGTGTATGTGTTGGTAAGCATGCATGTGTGGGAGCACACATGTTAAAAAATCTGTGTATGTACTGTGGCATGGTTGTGGTGTCACACATCGATGCTTGTTCCAGCTGCATGTATCTGCACTATGTACATGTGCATGTGTGTGTATTTGACAAGTGTGCAACTGTGATACAACATGGATGCATATGACACTGACATGTAGGAGGCTGATTGCCAGATGTGACATGGATGGCGATGTTATCACTGCAACATGTGGTGGAGATGTACAGATGCATGTAAGTCTGGTGGCGTGTGTGCATGTGTTCTGCACTCCCCGTGTTGCATGTGATGTCAGGCTCACCTTCGGCTGCTCATGCTGTTGTTTGTGTATGGATGGTGCTGCCTTGTGCAACATTCCTGTTGATTTGCTCATGTGTGTGAGTTGAAAAGACATGTGTGTTGGGGAGTGTGATGCCATGTCTGAAGTTTGACACTGTCACTCATGTACAACTGTCATGTGTGTATCAGACCATTGTACAGTGCCCTGATGTCTGTGTTCTATCTCTCCCTGTCTGCAGCGTCAACTGACGAAGAGGACGGAGAGGGTGCTTTGGAGCAAAGCGGCAGGGATCGCACCACCAGCTAGAGACGCAAGGCCCCGCTCCCCTCCCATGTTGTCATCTCGTAGGAGAGTGAGGAGTCTAGTGCCGCATTCCAGGCTGCAGCTGCTGAGAGTAGGTCCAAGAGGCAGAGGTCGAAGGTGGACTACTCGACAGCAGAAGGGGCAGCTGAGAGCACACAGGGTCTGACGGAGGAAGATGGCACTGAGTCATCCAGGTTGGTGGGGGGTTTGGTGGAGGAGGACACCGTGGAAGGGACACACATGGGCTCTGGAGGGGGGATTCCACTGGTGCTAGTGGTGCAATCCAGGGGCAGGGTCAGGAGGCAGCACAGGCCGCCGCGGAGGTGCCTGTGTGTAATCCTGTCCCCGATCCTGTGACTGCATCATCCCGCACCAGCAGTGATGCCTACATCCAGACCCATTTTCAGGGAGGGGACGAGCGCACAACAACTGGCCTTCCTCTCGCTGCAGACGTGGCAATCCGGGACTGGGTTGAGCCTGTCCTAGCTGGGATAGCATTGCGTCAACGGGGCATGCAAGCTGACCAGCAATGTTTTCGTGAAGATACTGCACGTCATCTCGGATGCCTCTTTGACCGCGTTGACCTACTAGGACGGGTCACCAGTGCTGGATTTCTCCGTATGCTGGACCTTCTTCCAACCCCCTCCTCACCTGAACACCCTATGCACCGGTCGTCCTCCATGCCATCTTCCCGCCCATGTATCACCTGGGTACCCTGTGGAGCTGCCTCAGACCCAGCGGCCAGGCTGGTGGAGGACACATCCCTGCCACAGTCCGGAGTCAGGTGTCCAGCAGGGGTGGCCACCACAACAACTGCACCCCAGCCGGAGGAGGACGTGCAGGCAGCAAGAAGCAGGGCACAGGCACAGCAGCAGCAGGCACAAGGTTGGAGCGATGATGGCTCGGGCCATCAACATCAGAGGGGCAGGCATCAGCCAGAGGGCAGGAGGACCCTGGATTGGGAGTGTCTTCCGTGTGGCAGCGGTTGGGCCAGCCATAGATGTGGAGTGGGGGCAGGCGGAAGAGGCACGACTCACAATGGTCAGGGCGGAGAACTGCATGCGCAGGGTGCTGAGGCGGGCCAAGTGCCTCGAGGCAATTTGCAGGGAGTTGGAGTTGAACATGGCTTCGTCCCTGCGAAACCTCGGGGCCATGGAAGAGGCCCGCCTCCAGGACATAGACGAGGAGTTCGATGATGCCCTGGCCCGGGAAATCAAAAAGTGAGCCGTCGGACTAGCCCGCCGCCATTGTATATAGTTTGTAGTGTTAGGTTTCATTTTTGTTTTGCTTTATTTTGGGATGCTTGGACAATACTCCACCCTTTTGTATATAGTTATTTCTTAGGTATTTTCTTTATAGGTTTCATATCATTTGTTGGGCTCATGGACCCTGGATTGAATCGTTGTACATAGTTGAACTGTGGATTTATGAAAACTTTTTTTTTATCACCATGGATCAATGGATTTCGCAATTTACGTTTCCTTTTGATTTGCTTTGGTGGACGGAGAGTTTGGACAAACATTCTTTTGGATTACTTTGGATTGAGACTTCATTTCTTTTTTTCATTTTTCTACATGCATTTATTTTCTTTTTAAAATATTTTTCATGTTTTCATTCCATTACCTTCATTTTGTGCAAAATACATTTTGATTTATTACTTCCATGTGTGGTATTTTCTCATTGGTTTACTGCATGTCACAATGTGGGTTTACACAATCACTGGCACCCAGTGTGTGTATGTGAGATGGACATGTGTTGATGTACATAGTTGACTTTTGGTTTGTGTCATGAAATAGGCCTTTTAATGTGGGGTGGATGGGAAACTTGATTGGTTCTCAAGACTGGGGTGGCGTGCAGTGGGATTTTGGTGGACATGAGGCCCATGAATGTGCATCTTTATGACATGTTGGGGGGGACATGAGTCATGGCCTGCTGGCAGGTGCCCGTCACTGCTGGGTGGGAGGAGGTGCAGGGGGACATGTGTCGGTGCTCACTTGTGCATGGTGACATGTGGGCTGGCTGGGGGGCATGGCCAGGGTGGATGGGCTGCCTGCGGGGCATGGCCAGGGATACAGGGTAGTCCCCTGTGGTGTGGGCTGCCTGCAGGCCCTGAGGAGGGTGGTGAGGACTCACCTGGGAGGACACGCAGTGCCAATTTGCGTTGGGGGACCTCAGGAATACACGTATCCCGCTCGGCCAGCGAAACTCCACGCACACCCCCCCAAAATACACATACTCCGCTCGCCCAAGCCCAATCGCGTGTGAAAATTACTGCGCACCCCCGAAATACATGTACCCCGCTCGCACAAGGTCTATCGCGTGTGAAACTTCCCGCGCACCCCCAAAATACACGTACCCCACTCGCACAAGGCCTATCGCATGGGACACTTCCCGCACCCCCCCCCAAAATACACATACCCTACTTGACCAAACCCTATCGCATGTGGAAATTCATGTGCACCCCCGAAATACACGTACCCCGCTCGCACAAGCCCTAACGCGTGTGGAAATTCACGCACATCCCTGAAATACACGTACCCCGCTCGCACAAGGCCTATCACATGTGAAACTTCCCGCGCACACCCAAAAAACGTCTACCCCGCTCGCACAAGGCCTATCGCATGTGAAACTTCCCGCGCACCCCCAAAATACACATACCTCGCTCGCACAAGGCCTATCGCATGGGACACTTCCCGCACACCCCCAGAAATACATGTACCCGCTCGCCAAAGCCCTATCGCGTGTGATAATTCCAGCACACCCCAGGAATGCACGTCCCCGCTCGCGCGATTGCAGTGTAGTGTCCCTGTAAACTGGTCCAGGGTTAGCGCGGCCCTTTGCGCTGCGTTGGGGATTTCAATGGCTTTTCCTTGCCCAAGGGGTGTTCTTGGGGGCATAACTGGCGCTGCGGGATGTTCTCTGCGCCAGCGCTCATTATGGCTTGGGAATTCCATGAATACGCGGTGCGCCAGAATGCTGTTTAGCGCACATGGCTGGCGCACGCTGGCGCACGCTCCCTCTCTGCGCTGCTCGCATGCGCAGCCTCTGCGCTGAAATCTATGAATTACCCCATAAATTGATATTTAACAGTAATGTTTGAGACAAGAATATCCAGAATTGCGCAAATAGCACTTTATAAAGTATCTTTCTGAAGATCAAGCAGAATTTTCATTTTGACATGTTTTTAGGTTATTTTTATCATCCTTTAGCATGCTCTCTTTATACGAAGATGTGTTTAGGTGTTTGACTACTCCATGTGATCACCAAGTAATCGGACCACTCTACAGTTTATCATTCCCATGTTTTTCCTTCTTGCCGAAGGCCGTAAACAATGTCCAATAGAATCTGTAACCCCTAACAATCTGTCTACTACAGGGCCAAAAAGAAGCACAGTCCCACTTCAAAATAAAATAAAGATACATATTGTATATAAAACCATAGTCCTAATTTACAAAAATGTTTGCATAGTGCAAAATGACTTTGTGCCGCAAAAGTACACTTTGCACCGCGCTAAATGGCAATTATCGATTCACACTTTGGAGTTTGTGCTTGCCTTTCTGACTTTACACTCAGCTTGAGCACATTTCTCAGAATGGGTGGCAATGGGCAGCACAAGAATACAAAGGAGGCCAAATATGCAAATTCCTCATTAAAAGAGGAAAATTAGTGATAACTAAGGTGTGTGGAGAGAGGCAGCATGCAAATAAACATCACACCGCATCAAACACTAAGTAAACCCTAGTCATAACAGCAATTGCTCTATCATTCCTGTATTTAAAGAAGAATAATCTTACCGCCTATCGTCACCCATCTCAAAGCACAAAGTGCAATGAACGACCACACATAAAAAGCAGAATGCAACCCAATTAAAATGTGTTGTCCATAATGCCGGATCCAGCATTACTAGCACTGATATTACTCCAAGGAAGGAGCAAAAGGAGAAGGATGAGGAGGCAGGCTAGAATCTTCCATCCCGAACAAAAATATTTAGGATGCCAGATGAGGAGATACATGGAAGATACCGCTCTCTAATCACATCACCCTAGACTTGGTCAGGGGGTGGGAGAATAACACGGCATCAGCCACCATGTGCTAGCAGGCTGTTACACCTCTGGTCAAAGTGCTATCATCCTTTCCCTTCCTGGCCACTGGATCATTCCAGCGTACGGCAGCAATGGTTGGGGGTGTATCACAGCTCACACATTCAAGGGCCTTCACCAAGTTTTGCGTTACATCCTAGCACATGTACATAGGCACATTCGCATGCTAAGAACACTGCGGGCAAGGCAGAGAGTGTGCTAGGAATTCTTTGCAGTTGCACACTATCCCTGTGTCCTGGGAGCCATGGACTGCACCTATGTATTGATGCCACCCCCAAGACAGAGAGCACATATCTTTCAACAGGAAATAATGGCATTCCATAAATGTGCAGGTGATCTGTGATGCCAAGGGACACATCATGCATGTGAAGCGAACTACCCTGGATGCATACATGATAACTACATCTTGCAGCATTCCTGTATTTATACTAAACCCTGGTATCTGGAACCTTTGGCAATACCTGGCTCATCTGTCAATATTGACTATCACACGCACACACAAGCAGTCACATGACACACAGAAATGTAATAATTGACACCACATGTATTCAATTAACATCACCATAATAACTGTCATAAGGCAATCAATTGACCATGGGCCTAGCTTCGGGAAGCAACAGCATGCCTTACAATCATAGTGGGAACAACACAGTCAGGAAAGTAGAGAAAAGGGGAGCAGGGATCAATCACAGGAGTGCAAGAGTGGGCAACTGGCAGAAAGGGAGTGACAAGTAACCAGGGGAGGAGACAGTGGGGAACAGATCACCGAGTCCCAGGAAGGGCATGGAGTGTGGACCTACACGTTAGGGAGGAGACATTCCTTGAAGAGGAAGGTCTTCCGCTCTCTCCTGAACTCACAAAGTGATGGGGCAAGTCTGATGTTGATGGGGAGGATGTTCCAGAGTTTTGGGATGTAGATAGAGAAGGCCATGCCTCTGCTTATTTATTTCCTTCCTTTACCTTCAGAATTTGAATATGCACATAACCTTACTGCTGGTGAAATGCAGGCCTCTGGAGATGCTGAGTTTCTCAATGAGGTAGCTTGGGCACTTCAAGGTCCCAACCTTGTAGATGATGCAGCAGGAGGTGAACATGAAATGCGCATAAAGCGGGAGCCAAATCAGCTCCATGATGGTTGGTGTGATGTGGATGAATTTGCATCGTCCATTGATGAGTCTTGCTGCAGCATACAAAATACATCTCAGCGATGGCAGTGGAGTTCCAGGAAGCCCTTCCAAAATAGTATTGCCACAACCATGTATGAGAGGATGCAAAAGGCCCTGGCACACATGCATCAGATATAGTAACTGGGCATTCTGTAATGAGGAATGCACAGTGGGTGGCAATCAACACTCTGAGCAGTCATGTCAGGGCACATTGGGTCATGCATCAATCCACAGATTGAGGAGTAAGTGACCACACATACAGCCAGACATGTATGAGAGTGGAAGATGTAACAGTAGACAGGAGTTCCGTGCTTGATTGCTGAGCCCATTCTCAACTTCACACATGCATACATGCAACACATGCACGTATCAAGTTTTCTCCTGCTGGCATTCCTGACCTAGAGGATTTTGTGTTGCCAAAATCCCCATCACCTCCTTTGGCAGATTTTGCAAGGACCAAATAATAGATTAACAGGCTGACATGCATCTTTCCCATGTGTGAGGAGACTACAACATGGACATGACCAGAGTGCACTTCTATGGAAACTGAAAAATTGGCAGTCCAAATGCAGAAGGGACATCACTTATCAAACATCTTTTGAATGACCACAGAAACTTCTATCTGGAATACACCTTCTTGCAACTTCTTACTGACATTGTTGCTCATCCATTGCCACAGGATTCCAGGGAAATGGATAACTCTGACATCATCCACTGCTTAGTGTTGTTCCCTGTGAGCTAATAATTGTTTGTGTTCATAATGTGCAGTCCACTTGCATGGCAATGTGAGTGTATCCAATGACATGTGTCCTGCAAATCATATATGTGTATTGGAACTGGTAATCAATTCTGTATAAAGTAATGTGTGCTGTGAGATAACTGTCAACCCCAAACATAGATCAAGCATCCACCTTCTAGTATGCACAACATGTAATAAAAGGGACCCCGGATGTATTAGTGCAGTACTCATGGATGGTTGATAATGACCAAACACGACCAACCGTTCCACAACATTTGATGCCATATGTACTGAGCAAAGCACATATTTATCGTGTACATATGGCACTCACCTGATGTGGCTGCATAAGTGTCCATGCCTCCCACGCCAGTCCGCTGCTCACTTATGATGAGGCCATTGGCGTCTTCTTCAAATGAAGTTAGCTCCTCAGCATGTGGTGAACCACCTCCAGTAGCCTGGGCAGAGGCCACATTGCTGCTGAGCTTCTCCTTTGTCTGCCTAGTGAGGTCATCCATCCTCTTGTGGACCTCTTCCACAGTGCGCCACTCCACCCAACAAGCATTCATGAGATCTGTGACCTTCTGCCACAACCTCCACTGCTGGATCACAGGAATGCCAGCCCAAGTATACAGGTCAACATTGTTTTCAACCACGTAATCCCTGAGGATTGTCACCTCCTCATCAGTGAAGCATTTCTTCCTTGGTGGCCCCTTCTCCTTAACCTGTGGTGCTTTGTAGGGTGCTGCCTGTGTCTGCTCTGCATGCCGGACCCTCTTAGCCCTAGAAGACCTTGGCGGAACTAAGGCACATGTGGTCTCACCACCGTGCTTTTCAGGTGGACCCGTCTTCTGCCCTTGTCCCTGATCTTGTCCTCTCCGTGGAGCCCTATCACTCATGGTGCAATGGGATGGTTGTGTGGAAAGAGATCTCCAAAGCACAATGTAAGGAACCTTTACATCAATGTACCCCCAAATATCGCCCCCCCTGTGCACAAAAGAAAGCCAACAGATATCGCCATAACTGCTCATGGAAGGAAATGTACTTGGTACCCCCAAATATCACTGCCTACGTGTATGCCAGGAAATCTGCATGGAACTCCCCAAATATCACCAACTCTGTGCACACCTGAAAAACCACTTAGTACCCCCCAAATCATACACAGAGAACACATCCGAGCCACTCCACTTAACACAACCAACACAGAAGACTGAATCCCTCATCATCAAGGTAAAACTCAATGACCAAACCAACATAGTGTTCCTCCTGATCTACAGACCACGATCCTATGATCCCAACTTTGCGACGAAACTGGCAGACTCTGTTGCCATTTTATCAACCTACCACAACAACCTTGTCATACCGGAGACTTAAACATTTGGTTTGAAAAAGAAAATAAAACCACAGAGAACTCACTCTGCATACTCCTGGAAATATTGCACTACAAGCAAATAGTAAATGGATCCACACACAAGCCGGACACATCCTGGACACAATCTTCTGCAGAGAAGGACAATGTGTATCTGCACCACCTACACCAATGGTATGGAGTTACCATTTCCTGATACCATTCTACATCACACTCCGAACCTGCCTACTGGTCAGAAAGGAAATACACCATGCAAGCAAGAAAAGAAACTGGAAGAACCTAGACCTGATGGCCTTAACAAACTTACTAGACTCAAGCCTACCTAAAACCACAGAACCCACCGAAACAACCCTTGATGCAGCGGAAAACACACTCAACATCTGAATCACTGAGGCCCTAGACCATCTGGCACCAGTAAACCCTTTCTAAGCCACACCAAATAACTGCCTGCAAAATGGTTCACAGAAGAACTAAAAGAACTTAAAAAAAACAACCGCCAAATGGAAAAAACATGGAGAGAACAGTAAAACTGACAGGCCAAAATAAAATACCAACAACAGCTCAGACTATATAAATCAACAGTACTCAAAGCAAAACATTAAATACTACTGAACACAAATTGGATCAGCAAACAATCCACAGAAAGAACTACATAGAATCATCAAAGAGATAAATAAAAACTCATTGTGCAAGAAATCTGTCATTTCGACACAAACACTTTGCGACAGGATAACCAACTGCCTGAGATCAAAAACAGAAACAATCCAACAGACCATCAACACAACCCTGCTTGATACAACCACAACTGCTGTATCACAGACAAAGGGCGAAACAAAGACCACTGCAAAACATACCTGCCTAGAACCAATCACAGAAGAAACCTTTGCCACACTGAGCAAGGGCACCAACCGTGCAGAATACCTAAGGGACTCATTCCACCCTGACATATTCAAAGAAATCCTCAACCACAAAACCCCAGAATCAGAAAGTGCAGAAGACCCAAGAAACTACAGACGTATATATGGAACTTACCCTACCCAGGGAAGATTCTGGAGAACCATGTGTACAAACAAGATCCTACTTAAATATGACGAAACAAACAGAATACTTGACCTGTCACAAGTTGGCTTCACTCCGATGAGAGGAATAGAATCAGTGCTCGTATCGATATGGTAAGACATGAACATAAATGCCGACAACGATGCCCAATTGGACGTCATACTATTTGACAATCTGCGGCTTTTGACACAATTGGTCAAGCAACATGAATAAAAAGACTGATGGAATTTGGCATACAGGAATCCGCACTAAGGTGGCTTAACTCATTCCTCACAAACCGAACCGATAGAACCTACTTGCCACTGTTCATCTCAAACATCAAAAATATCTCCTGCAGAGTTCCAAAGGGATCCAGCCTCTCTCCCCTTCTTTTCCACATCTACATGTGCCCCCTAATAAAAATCATTCAAGCCCATGGACTAACCACCTACAACTATACAGATGATACACAGCTGATCATGAAGACGACCACGACCCAAGAACAAAACTACTGTTTTAACAACTGCCTCAGCGACATATACAACTGGATTACAACGAACAACTCAAACTGAACCAGGCAAAAATGGAAATAATACTCTTACCTACAGAAATCAACACAGCCAACACACAACTAGACTAGCTGGCCAGCATGGGAACACAACCAGAGGCTTTCAACGTAGTAAATATCCTAGGAATACTCATGGACAACAGACTATCCCTGGAACCGCAAGTCGATGCAATCACCAAAAAATGCTTCTCTCTCCTAAGACTACTCAGAGGACTGCTTCCATGCCTCTCCTTTCCTCACAGAACCCTCACAATCATATCCCTGATACTTACAAGAACTGACTACGCAAACAGCCTCTACCTAGAAATGCCGGAAAGGCTCACCTGGAAGCTGTAAAGGGTGCAAAACACAGCAGCCAGGATTCTATTAAGATTAAAAAGAAGAGACCACATCAATCCAGCTCTAAAAGCCAACACTGGCTACCTGTAAAAAAACACATTAAATTCAAAGCACTCTGCATCACCCACAAAGCCTTACACAGACGAGGAGCCGAATTCCTCCAAGACAAGATCAGCCGCTACTACCAAGAAGGGACCTGAGATCAAGCGACGACTTACATATAGAGACAAAACAATAAGAAAAAAGGAAATTCGGAGGAACAGCATTCTCACATCTAATTGCGAACCTCTGGAACAACATGCCGAAAGAAATTAGAACCACAGAAGACCACATCACCTTCAGGAAATGACTCAAAACATGGTTGTTCACAAGAAAATTTCAACCACAAAGGGACATCAGCAGCAATAACACCGTAGACCAAAATAAAATACACTAAGGGACACATTCACAGATTACAGCAGCAATATCTTAGGGGACCAGAACACTGCACCACTCCCCCACCTCCGGAGTGCCCCCTAAACATGCCCAACAACTAGAGTGATCAATGAAAAGAAAGTTGCCCAACCAACTGACATATTTAGGGATAACACCACATGCAATTATGCACCATGTTAAGGATTTCAATCAGGCGACGCAAACCTTAGTCTCAGCCCAGTTTGCAGCGCGCAATTGAAATGCTTATGTTAGATTACATTCAATATTGGGATGATACACCGCTCATATCACCCCACCTTTTCAAATACCATGGGTCACAATGGACCATGAACCAGGCTGGTTGATAAAATATAATATTTATTTATTTATTTTAAAATTCAAAAGAAATCATACAATTTTTAATATGGGGCAGCAATCACCAATGGGGTGATAAGAACAAGAGAATGTAAGCAATGCACTTAGTTTGATCTTCTATCGACACAACTACAAAACACCAGGGAATAGGAGCACTTTTTGATTTTAGGTAAGATGGCACTTGAGTTAGAATTTCCCCTTGCAAGGTTCCCTCAGCCCATAAATAATCAATTCTAAATGGATAAACAGAATCAGCAGGTAATCAGGAATGGCAGACAAGAAACAGAATAGAAATCCAACTCCCCCCCACAAAACAGCAAGAAAAACGGATTTTAAACCATGGCAATGCTAAACTGACACTCAGAAATGGATGAATAAATGAATGAATGGGTATAACTCTTGAAACAAAAACAATTCTTTACGGGAACAAGACTAGAAAGATACTAGCAATCACAAGCAATGAATCGAGCAAAAGCATACAATTCGAAATTGAATGGAAGATTGAGAACAGTTTATAATCAAAATGACACGTAAAATTAACACACTTTTGCAAATCCCACCTGAATTTACCAAAATGTTTTTTAATAAAAATGGGTGAATTATTATAAGTCACGATGAAGGCAAAGAAATCGTTTTTGATAAGGACAGTTTTACTCTACACAGGAGCTACCAGATTGAGACACAGTAAGCTCCAGAATTTTACAAGACAAAATTATTAAAGATGTTGGCGCTAGCACAAGGAATCAAAGACAGGGTGGCAAGAATGATTTTGACAATATTACAAGTTATCAGGACAAGTATAGTATGACTTTGAGATTGGGATGGAACAAAGCAAGGCAAGGTTTACTAGGGTTCTTTGGTTCCTATTGATACTCACAGTCTACTTTACTTTGGATTTTGGACAGTCAGCGGTTGTGGTCACTACACAGATATGTTCTAACACAGGACAACCGGACAAAATCAGTGGGACCAGGTCACCTGGGCATGGACTGGATACCGAAGGATAGTTCTTCTGGACTGGCAATTCTCATTACTGGATAAGATAGGGCATCAGGATGGCAGCAGCATGAAGTGAGTGGCAAGCCAGGTTTATCAGGATGCTTCCCAAAACACGACAGCATTTCCCTAGGTTACTGGGATGATTTTAGAATTGAGGCCTAGCTGAAGTAAGATCAGCAATGCTTGGCCTTGTGGTTGGGATCTGGAGTTTAGATGGATAGATGCAAGATGAAGACAGGAATAGACAGGAATAGGACGCCGGCGTAGGAAACCAGGAATCAGTGTGCGTGTGTCTTGTCAAGGACCTATATTTATCATGCAATATGACATCATCAAGGTAGAGGCTGGGCAGGGTAAACTATGCCAGCCCCTAAACTACTTAGATTGGGCAGGGGAGCTAGTCGCCACCTTGCTCTCAGTTGGTTGGATTTCTAGGGGGATGATGTCAGGTTTATGAGGTCAGGTTTATAATGTCCCAACACTCTCACATTTACTTTACTTAAAATCCGATTTTGCCAAAAACATACATTTATACACTTGCAATCTCTTGGCAAATTATACCCACAGGTTACATATGATGTGCAGCACAGATTAGACCCATCCTCCAATCTGTGTGACCTTGTTTCACCCTTCTGATACAATTTGGTAGTTTTACACATTAAAGATTTGGCCTAAAATTCCACAATTCTATACACAAATGCAAATTGTCCCCAGGGATGTATGTACAAAATCTTATGTTTGCCACATTAATACTTTCCTTAGACTCTGTCATATTTCATAACTTCTTTTCCCCATGCGGCAATGAGTCCTACCAAGATTTAAAAGCTATCCCACAAGATTAGATTAACAAACTGCAAACTTTTAAATGTCTACTATTTCTTGCTACCGAAATAAAAGTCTTTAAAGTTTCTTTATGACATAGTCTCTGGCACCTTTGTTACTTGATCCAGGTTTTTTTTTTCTTCCTTCAACTGCAAGCAGTTGTCATTTCCTTCCAGGCCAGGGGGTTTTGAGTCTTAATTGAATGTTTTATGATCCCTTCACACTTGACAGGTGAGTGTCCCAGGACTGCTATTGTCCCAGGCTGGAGCACAGATGAATGTCTGATGAGCATGTGAAATTTCATTGTCCTATCCCATTCAAAGTTTTTCAAGCTGGCACTTCGCACCTACGTGTCCTGGATTTAGGGTGTATCTCCCTTGATTGGAGGAGTTTCATAGCTGGCAACTGGAATAACAAATTTTTCTGAGAGCTTGTAACTCCAGCCTTTGTGTTTTAAACTGTTTAATTTCTTACTTTGGGTCTTGAATTAAACCAACCTAGGACAGAAGATATCCTATGTGTGTATTGTCACATCTAACATAATTCCTTTACATTGCTAAGTAAGCAAGCTTTCATTAACAATTGAGTTTTAAACAGGTCATTTTTTTCTCTTCAGTGAGCACAGCCCACTTTTCCACATGTGTTGAAAACTGCTATCATTTCTTTCTTTAATTCGGTTTGCAGCTCCTCAGATTGTCACTGTCTCGGCAGCTGTACTAATTTTCCATGCAGCAGGATTCTTATCTAAAGGATAGATACATTGATCCTTGACCTGGCTCAGAGAGTAAAAAGTCTCCATGAACTGCTGCGCCTGGATACATTTTGTCAAGAAATAAACACGTGTTCCCATGCGAGGGAAACATGAAGTTGCTTTTGATTTCTCTGAGAGTTGGTTTGACTGGGCCTTTTTACTCACAATGGTTTCAGAATGACAGGTGGAATTGGCACCAAAGCAGCATTTTGAAAGGGTGAAAATGTTTCATTCTGAAAGGGAATTTTTGGCTTTTGCAGCAATGTAGTGCTGCTGGTTCACGTGATTCCATATATATGTCTCAGAACACACTGGCATACTTTTTCAGTGTGTCCCCTTGTTCCATTTTGTCTGAAGTGTGTGAGGCAAGATGGTGCAGCCATGATTCTGTTGCTTCCAAAATGCAGTTTTGAGGTCCTGGTGCGCACAGGAGAAAGCACAGCCAGGTTTCTGTTTCTTGCGCAAATGCAGCTCAGTGATGTGGGGCAATGCGTTGAATAAGTCAATATATCCCACGACCCCTGAGGTGGAAAGGGATGTGGTCTTGGAGCTGTTTGGCTGTGGCGAGTGGAAAGGAAGGAGAAACCCATTCAACCCATTCAAGCCCACAGAAGAGGGAAGAGGTGCGTGTGCCTTTAACAACTAACATCCAGCTAGTCAGCTGACTATTTAAGGCCGCCTCTGTGACCCTTGCGGCGTGAAGCCCTGAGGTGGAAAGGGCTGTGGTCTTGGAGCTGTTTGGCTGTTTGGCGAGTGGGCTAGCCGTAGTAATGGCATCAGCGCCGTCTCCAGCATTAAGGACTCGAGCTCAGAAGCGTTGTGACTGTGCTGGAGTTCAAGCGGAAGCTATACCTGCAAAGCATTCTCAAATCATTCCAAAAGTAAGTTGCTACTATTCTTGCACTACTGATGTGGTTGACTGTAACCCAGAAACTGATTTTGAATTTATCCAATATAAACACTGTGATACAGTATTCGAAGCATCTATTGCATCAATTGCCTTGAACGAACCTGCGTATTCGCGGGAGAGAGTCCGTCTGACACTCGGCGTCGCTGGGGAGAGCTGCCCGGCACTAGTTGGTGGCGCTGACTGTGTTGACAGTGCCGAGCATATCGACTCCTCGGTAGTGCTAAACTCTAATACAGAAACCTTTACTGGAAACGGGTATCCCGAAAACAATGTCAATATTCCCCCTCACGTTGCATCTGTACTCAATACTCACCATGGTTCCGCGGATGCCGTGGACACCGTCTCAGAAGGGGGGGGATGTCGAGAGGAAGCGTTCGCTGCAGTGTGGCCTGAGTGCCGTTGTGCGTGGGATGGGAACTGGCGGCTGTGGAAAGGGAGACACTCCCCCTGGTGGAGATTGCGTAGAAGTCTTGGGAACCGTGCCCAGTTATTTAAGGCAGCCTCCCAACTGAATGACTTTTCACTCCCTAGGCTTGGCTGCGAGGATTCTATGCACATCATAAAGGAGTTAGATGCTTCATTCACAGCGAGCTCTCCATTGAGCATCAGGAAAGAATTGGCCACTGGGTACACTCATGAACTTAATGATACTGACACCGTCTTCCAGCAACTCAACTTAACCCCAGAGGTGCAATGTCGAGAGTCGAGTCTGATTCTTGGCAGCCTGACGGACCCACATTCGGGCGAAAAAAGTGCTGCAAGAAGAGACTCACTAGGGGCTGTGAATAATGGCTTACAGAACCTAGTGCTCTTAAATAAAGTAGGTTCAAATAAGCAACCTAAAGAGCACAGAATACCTGTAAAAACTAAGGCAAAAACAGCCCTTAAATGAAACAATACCCAGTTAATGGGAGCCACAGGTGATATATGGTCAGAAGTTTGCTACAAACGGTTGAAAACACACAAACACCTGCCCAATGGGGAGTCGTGGCATGAGTTATCTGGCATTCACTTGACCTCCCAAAAAAGACATTCCGCTCCAATCAGGAATGCAAATGAGGTTGTTGAGGAGACGTATTGCAAGGAGCACTCTTTACACAATGATTCTATGGACTCATCTTTGATGGAATGTCCATTCCCTAAAATTCAGCGCAACAAGGAATTTCATCCCGGTAGGATCCCGAAGCAACATACACAAACCTCTGGAATGAAAATACCCACCGTGTTGCCCTCGACTGAACTGCATCCTCAGCAATTTCTTTGGCCCCTTTTATGAAACTTTATGAGATTATACATGAGGCAACTAAAGACTTAACGACTATCGTGGCTATGCAGAACTTCAAACTGATTCAATTAGAAAAAATCTGTGATCGCTCGTATGTAGAACAACACAAGGGAATTAAAAGACTGGATGCAGCCTTTAACCTACTAAGTGAGGGCAGAAAAAGTGATTCAACCGACAAACGGCTGTTCGCCGAAGTTGTCCGAGAGGCTCTCGCATTATTTAAACAGGATAGAAGTCAATTACTCCGGCCAAGGTCCTCTGAGTGTACCAAAACTGATGGAGGGCAAATAAGTGCTAAGCGCAGAACCCAAGTTGAGCAGGAGCAAAATATCCTATTACAAAATCACCAACTCCAAGCTGGTGCTTTGACTCTGCCGGAACGACAATGTTCTCAGTTATCAATACCGTTGCAGCTTCCTCTGGTGGGCGAGTTGGCCTCAGTAGTGGCCGAGAAGGGCACTGCCGTCCCAGTAGATGTAACAAACAAGGTCTCCGTGTCACTGCCAATGACCGGTCCCTGCTCATCTGTAATTTCTTTCATTCCAAACGTCGCAGACTTGTCGTTCCATACAGCATTTGAACAGGCCAGACGATCCGCTAATCAAGCTTGCCAGGAAATTCAAATGGCATCGACCTCAGGAGTCAGCGTACAACCGGAACTGACTTCAAAAGAGGGGTTAATTCCTTCTAAGGTGGGGTTGCCTAATGTATATTCCATTTTTACTTGAGGGTCCCAGAACTTAGGCAAGTCTGAGAATTTGCCATCAAAACCTCAACACGCTGTTAAGACAATCAGTAAGAAACCGAAAAATCAAAAGGCGAGGAAAAATAATACTCTAAATGGAGCTTGGAAGTTCTTGCGGAACATTAAAATGGTCCAGAGAGTGTCAACCGATTTGGTTAAACCAACTACGGGTCCTGGTCTTTCTAAAAATCAAAATCAAACTCAAGGTAAAATTGTAAATTTAACTTTTGCAAAGCAATCACAAACTAAGATCAACACTCCCATCGTGGATATTGCGACAGAGCTACTAGACCTGTCAATTTACGATGATCCAGAATAAGTGGATCTGGAGGCTTCATCATCGACAGGCAAAGATTCGACGCACAACATGCAAGAGCAATCAAGTGTGATGCCCATTCAATGCAAGGATAAACCTGTACACCCGGCAGCCAAAATGATCTTAGACAAGCCAGAATCAAGTCAACCTCAAATCAATAAAGAAGATTGCAGAAATCCCGCTATAAAGTGCGGGTCATATGAAAGGTCATGTTACATCATCGATGTACCGGATGACAACAAATCATTGCCTCCTCGCTTTCTCAGTACGGCGTTCTTGACAATGGACGAGAAGAGAAAACAGTGTCTAGCTAATCTTCAAGCTGCTAGACCGGGGAGGTCATGGTCAAATTCAGGCCGAAACGATAAACCAGCCAATGAAAAGGGTTTTCATAGGCAGTTGATTACAGTCGTTGACGCTGAGTCTCCGGACATCAATCGAAGGAAGGTGCATGAGCTTGTGGCTGACAGTCGTCCGCAGAAAGCTAAAGAAAATCTTCCAAAGTCAGTTCCAAATAAGAGCACTATTCACAAGTTGAAAATTGAGAGCTTGGAGTCGATTGACAACTTGACCTTGAATCGAGGAAACGTAATTAAGTTACTTCATCTTGTACCAAGTTTACGTGCAATAACGTCAAACGATTTAAAAATCGTGGAGTTTCCAGAAGAAGGCATGAATGATAAGGTGGTGCTCCACCTAACCTTGGCCTTAATTGCTACATCAATATTGGAGGCTAATGTAGAGTTGTTTCATTGGGCTTTGATGTCTACAAATTTATTGAGCCCGAGGCGTCTTAACCTGCCTCTAATGGAACCTTTGATGTTCTAAGGGAAGCGTCCACGAAACCAGCTACGGCACTGGTACCAAGAAGAGATACTTCAGCGAAGGATTCACAAGGGCATTCAAGTTTGTCGAAACGGGTGGATCGAAAACGCATGATATCACTGTTTCCGTTAAGGCTAACTCAAATATCAACGAATGATGGAGGAGTGGCAGTTGATGGACAAAAGGCGCAAATAAGAATTACAATCTGTTAGGGAAAATTCTCTGTTTAGGCTGAATTTCCTAACCCAGTGAGTCCCTCAGCAGCTTTGCTGGATTTTTGGGGTTTATTTTTTTCTCCTGCCAAGAGTGAGACTCTTTTACCCTCACTCTTGGGCATGATTTGAGTGTGTTTCTTTGACTCTAGATGTGTGTAATGGGCTATGGGGTCTGTTACCCCATAGGGCTTCATGTGTTTTTGTGATGTGTGTTACACAGCACCCTCAGTGCAGTAACACAGGGGTGTCATAGTGACCCCCCAGTATAGACTCCATACCCTGGGACTGACTACTGTCTCCCATGGCATGTAAAGTCACCATTGACTTTACTAGTCTTGAATTCTGAACAGAACCAGTACAAACCATCATATTGTGGACGTACTGGCTGGGGCAATTCAGTTGCCCCGGGGTCTGTTAGTCAAGGGGGCACGTCTCCGTCCCCCCTGATCGAGTTTTGGCTGGTGGCAGTGGATACTACTTTTTATATTCAACCGCAAATATTTCTCTATGGGATTTTCCCATTGTTCGAGGCTACTATATTTCATTATTTAATTACTATAGCCTCGAACATACCGCCGGTTTATTTAATTCATATTAATTCTCTGGTTGGTATTTTTTGCCAAAACTCGGTTCTAAAATGGCGTTTGTGTTCTCTTCTGTGACTCCAACCCAAGTCGAGCCCTTTGTTCCACTTTTTGGCGGGCTTCTCCACAGAAGCCCTCCAAAGTGAGGCCACTCTGTCTGGGGTACTTAGGAGGGGTGGAGGGGGATTTAGGCACCCTGGACTGAGTTGCCTAGGCAACTCAAGTCACACTCTGTCCTGATTGGCCCAAGTGGTGAGCCGGCCGGCTCACCACTTAGCATGTTTGAGTGACAGCTAGGCAGAGTGAATGGGGGTTTTCTGCATAAAAGCAGGGCTTTGGGGACTGGAACTTCAGAAGTCGCCACAGGACCTAAGAATCTGACAAGGGAGAAGCTGAGCCGACCTGCCACGACGACACCATCGGTGGAGCCCTGCTGGACTGTCTCACCACTTTTCCCAACGACAGAGGAGATCTCCCGCCGGAGAGTCTTCTTCCTTTGACTGGTGGGGATAACCAGTTTCACCGTCTTTTCGCCTTCCCGATGTATCTCGTGGCCGTCTTGCCTGTGCCAAGCACCCCGGCAACCGGGATACCACGTTTTACCACAACCGCGAATTAAAGGGTATTACCTTTAACCGGAAAACTCTGCGGCAGGTTTCTGCCCTGGCAGTGCACGACCTTCATCTTTCCTCCAAGTCGAGATCTTCTCTTCCCCTGGATGACGACGAGACTTGCACCCGCTGCCAGGAACAACTACCACCGCTGGAGGATCCTTCCCGCTTAAGGTACCGTGTCCCGCCTGGCTTCTCTTGCCACCGACTGTACGGGGTAGATTTAGCCCCCGGCTTTCGAACCTGGGTTAGCCTGGGACACCCTGGCTAAACGTTTCTGAGCCTCTCTAAACTCTTTTTGAACTCCCTGCAAGACTTTCTAAGCCTAGTGTAACTGTGTGATCTTGGGCGCATTTGTGCTCTGCTCTCTCTAAGAGTGGGCCCAGCCTATGGACTTTGGCTCACAAGTGACTTTTGCTCTTCTGCCTTGCTAATAGTGTTCCTAAATCTTAGAGTGGTGTACCTTTCCATATTCTGTCTTTTTCCCTCCCTTTTTCAAAAACTTATTGGAGTACCATCTATAGTTAAGCGCTCACCTCTGTATGGAAATAAGTGGTTTTAACTAAGACTTATCTGATAAGGAATAAGGGTTGTATATATTATAATAGTAACTGTGTTTAGAGTATTTTACAATAAGAGTGCTGGAGTGTTTCAAACAGTGTGTTTTTAAATAAATAATTATATACTTTGATACCAATGCTCTGGTCAGCGTTTATTTGTATTATCGTATCTGAGTGCCTATTGTGTATACTTTGCATACTGCCTAACCCTTCTTGAGGGAAGTCTGACTGCTCAGCCACAGCTACCAGGTAAATCTGGGTGGTACAGACTGCTACCAAGTGGGTTTACTGCTAACACCTGTAGTCCTTAATCTTTTGCAGTGTACCCCAAGGGAACTGCACAGGTTTCTGCCTAACACAATCAAAAGAAATGGACCTTCCGATGATAACATCAAAGAGGGATCTTAAACTACAACCTCCCCCCTGGTAAATTACGAATGGCAATGGTTGGCAGGGGCCCTAAACATAAAAAATAACCAATAATGCCAGGAGTTCGAAACCCCTCAGGAGTGCTGCCTAGCCTCTTGGAACACACAAGGATTTATACATCTGTTCAATACAATCTGGCGAGATAATCTCCATATCGTGTGTTTACAGGAGACATGGCTAAGCGAGCTGCTGGTAACTTCAGAGTTTGAGGTCGCAATAAATCCGGCAATACAATCAAAACAAGGGCGACCTATGGCAGGGTTGCTGACGATGGTGAGAAGAGCATCGGGATGGCGCATCACAAACTCTGTCAACCATTCTCCTTATATTCAAGAGACTTCCATTGAAAGGGCCGGTGCATATGAGCCCACACAAGACAGGATTTTAATATTGAATCTGTATTGCAACCATCTACGAGCAGGAAAGACGGATTTCATTGACCAGATATCGGCGTTAATAGATCTTCGGGGGGAAGCCCTACGGTGGGCGAAGATAATTCTTTGTGGAGAGATAAACATCAACCTCTTTAAGCAAGCAAAATCAGAGCTAGGCGTACTGGCTCAAGCATGGTTAAATGAAATGAGTGTACGAAATGTCCAGATGTTGAAAGGAAGCACTCGTGGTGATATACCACCTGCACCCACGTGGCATCGTGCGGATTCATCATCAATCATAGACTACATGTTTGTGTCTGAAACTCTGCACCCTAGGATTAATTCGCTGAATATCTGTAAAACAACAAACAGTGATCATGACATGCTACTTATGAAATTTGTAACAACTGCAACCGCTCAAAGGCCAACGTGGACACATAAACTTCAGGTTGAATCAAACAGAGTTTGTTTAAGACTGGAGGAGAGTGAAGTCAACTCTGTGATGAACCAGTATTGTCAATCAAATGCAGATCTTGAATACGATCAACTATTGACACAATTTAGAACAAAAAAGGTCGGCCTAAAAACTTGGTTCGGGCTCATCACTTTGATCTCGAGATCCTTAAACAAAAACGAAAGATGCGTGCTGCACTCAGGAGAGCTCAGTCCCTAGATGTTGCCGCTCTTAAATTGGAATAAAAGGCTGTGAAACAAAAATATAAGAACTGGTTGAAGATGCATAAACATGCCTTAGTACAAAACGATGCGGAACAGATGCTAGCTACATTGAAGAACAAAAACACAAGGCACTTTTGGAGTCTTATTAACAACTCACAAGCTCCTCAAAACACATTGCAGTCTTGCATGGTCTCGGAATCCTCTTGGATAGCCCATTTTGAAGTCCTCTATAAAGCAAAGGACCTAGTAACTGTCCCATTGGAAACATCTTCGAAACCGTGGGCCTTGACTTTTTTGAGAGAAGATATTGTGTCAATAATCAAGAACGCAAAAAACTTGCGAGAGCCAGGCCCGGATGGCCTTACCAACTTTACCATTAAACAGCCTCCAGAGTTATGGGCATCCCTATGTGTAGCTCTATTCGACAGAATATTTAAGTGCCGTAGGACCCCAAAATCTTGGAAGTCTGCTGTTATCGTCCCAATTTTCAAGAAGGGAGACAGAACATGCCCAAAAAACTATCGCCCAGTTGCATTGTTGGACGTACTGGGGAAAATGTATGCCACAATGTTGCAGCAAAAACTGGTGGCATGGGCAGTCAAGTCCAACCATGTAGACAAAAGGCAATCTGGGTTTGTAAAACAAGTATGCCGCTCGCTAAATCTGCTACTATTGAACCTGACTAAAATGGAGGCGAAAAAGTCTAATACGAAGGTCTATTTGGCCTTCATTGACTTTTCATATGAATTCAATAACATCGACAGGTCACTTGCAGCAATTCGGGATCTCCACTCTGAAACGTCAATACAAATCCGTCTGGATCGCTCTGGAAATTTAACTGCACCAATCAAAACCTATAGAGGGGTAAAACAAGGCTGCGCCCTAGCTGCCGCAATATTCTGCTTATTTATATCGGATATAGGCTTATCGATCGATTCAGTAAGTTCTTTTCCACCAAAAGTAGATAAGTCACATCTAAGCTGGCTCTTATATGCCGATGATCTGGTCCTGATGGACAGAACACCTGTTGGCCTCCAAAGAAAATTGAACGCTGTTGGCCAATACGTTGCAGATAACCAATTGGTGATAAACACAAAAAAATTTGAAATCCTAGTGTTCAGTAACCTGAATAGTCAAGGAGGGAAAACAATGAAACAACTGAGATGGTTCCTAGGTCAGGATTTAATTCAGACATCCCAGAGCATAAAATACCTTGGCATGCTAATAAACTCATCTCTCAATGATGGGCCATGGCTTGCTGAAACCAAAAGGAAATGTAAGCAATTGGCAAGTCAAGCTGTCATCATGCAAAAGAAATTTGGGAAATTTTCAATAAAACCACTGTTAGCTTTTTACCAGCAAAAAGTAATCCCAGTCTTGCTATACTGTGCTGAAAATGCTTTGCGTTGTACTTACGAAACATGGGCATCGTTGGAGAACTGTTTTTGGTCCAAGGCACTGGCTCTCCCAAGGGGAATTCTGACTGCATGTGTGAGATATGAACAGTCACTCATATCGCTCCACGCTAGGGTATGCTGGACCCTGGTGAGCCTGTTCCGCAAAACTCGCTATCGCGAGCAAATACCGCAATTCGACATCTTTCATTGTCCAACATCAATGAATAACAGCATGGTGTCACTGTGGTCTAAGAGATGCGAAGAGATACTGAGAGAATACACAATCAGTTTAGATATGCTTCATAACAACCCAAATGCCGCCAAATTCAAAATCTGGCGCGCGGATTGGGTTCGAACTTGTACTCAACGAGCTGCGGCAAAAATGATGAGTGAGGCACCGCTCGAAATCCGGGCATTCAATTCTCCACAACGTTATATTGAGTTGTTTCCAGATCCTCAGGCACGAAGAGTGTTTATGATGCTGCGTCTAAACATATTTAAAACCAAAGAACGGCTGGGCTCATGGAAATGTAACAAAATCACAAATCCATTGTGCAGGCTATGTGCTAAAGATAAGGAAACTCTCAAGCATTTAGTGCTATTTTGCACGATACTTCGATCTGAAAGGACAATCGAGCTGGGCCCTTGGAGTCTAAATCACCAGTCCCTTTGTGCTGATGACTGGTGGGCCAACATGTTTCAAGGCTCGGACATGAAACTGCTATTGCCACTGACTCGTTTTTTAGTGATAATTGAAAATCGCTTGAATTTACCGTTGGTTGATGAGCAATAAGGATAGCGTTTAGACTGTAAGAAAAAGCAGATGGGAGGGGCTTTTTTATAGGAGTGTGAAAATGACAAAAACCTTTTGTTGTTTGTTTTTCTTTGATGTGTTGTGTTTTGTTTTGGTTGTAAATATTTTAAAGATTTGTGATAAACCGATAAAAATAAAAAAATAAAAAATAAAAAATATATCCCACAACCAAGGAAACCCAGACGACAGGTAAACCATTAAAGCCCAAGCATCACCCCAACCTGCCCACCGACATCTCAGGCCACCTTAACCTGCCCCTCCACACTTAGGTCTGCCTGGACGAGCACCTCCCTCTGTCTTTATAACTCCTCGGCAATCGACCGGTCATCAGGTCCACACCCAATGGCCATGACAAACCTGGATAAGTAACCAGGAACACACAAGGTACATCCATCCAATTCAGGATACTGCAGGTAGCCATCAGCTCCCTGATTGTTATTCTTTTGTTTCATTCCTGTCACTTTATTTTATGTTCATTTTAGGCACGGACTGATGTGACTGGCACTGTGGCCATTAACTGGATAGCAGTAGTATTAACACTGCACTACTATTTTTTTTTTTAACTTTCTGTTTAAAATCTTCTTTTCATTTCATTGTACGCTACTGGGCAGAGGGTGCAAGGCCTTGCATGCAGTCCTTGGTTAATACAATGTGCATGCACTAGTTGCAACAATCTTACCTTGCTTCCTACACGCAGCTGCTAGGGACCGCCCTCGGCAATACAATGTGCCTCCATATTGAGTTCTGAAACTGGGAATGCAGCAATCGAGCACAGCAGACACACTCTCACCGCACCAAAGTTGTGCTTAAGTTAAGCCTTACTGTGATCGTCCAAGGGCAGGCTTTGCCCAGGGCTCTGGATGCCACCCTTGCTCAAAGCCCTAGTTGGTGTTGTGAGGAACTTTAATCTCATGCACCATCTGGACCATTATTGCCAACAGCTGACTGCCCGCTTACCTCACAAAAGGCAGTAAGCCTGATGTCTTAAAAGGACTGCTGGTAAACGCCTGCTCCCTTGTATCCAACGCTGCGGCCTCCTGCCATGATCTTCCAACTGATCTCAGCCATGAATTGGTTTGTATAACCAAAATGTGGCGGAGAGACTCCTCTGGCCTATTGATGGACCAGCTCTTACCTGACTCATATGACACCATTCGAGCAGACCGACGGTCACCACACCATGGCTGGGGGATTGCAATGCTTTTTAGAGTTGCTTTAGGAGTTGCTCTAGGAGGCACTAACATACTGCTCACTCACTCCACGAAGATGGAAGCCCTCTTTGTCAATGTTCCTATTTTAGCTTTGTTTGGCCTGCAAATTATAACTGTCTACCACTCACCTGGAGCTGATACGTCCATCTGAAGCCAAGTTCTTGAATTTGTTGTTGATCTAAATAAAGATTTCCTGATTTAGTAATTACTGGTGATTTAAATCTCAAATTTAACTCACCTAACTCACTCTCCATAAGTCAATTCTTTGAGACTTTGACTGATCAAGGACTGGCACAACTTAGTAATGACCCTACTCACTCACGGAGAAACGCACTGGACTTGATATTTGCTAATGCATTTTTGGTATCAACATTCCCACCGTTCCCCGTTCTGTGGTCCGACCATTTTGTTGTCCCTTTCCTGGTCTGTGACAGGACTGCTCTTGCGGTCTCTGATTCTAAAAATCTATTAAAACGTAACTGGAGCAAGGTGTCGAATGAGGAGATTACTTCCCTTATACATTCTCAGTGCTATGCTCTCGATGAAATAGATTTACCCGCTCTCACTCAAGTATTTAACTCAGTGGCCAATAGGCTGGCCCCACTTAAATTATGCAAGGTTAGGGGTCAGCCGTAGCAGCCCTGGCTCAGCGATTAATTGAAAGCCCTTGGCCTCACTAAGCAACAAGCAGAGGGTAAGTGGTGAACCTCCTACTCCCCAAATGACAGAGCTGGTTTTATGCTGGTATTTAAATCCTACCACCATGCTATTTGTTTAGCCAAATCCTCCTACTACACTGAGAAGGTCAGAAAGGCACTCAACTATCCCAAGGTACTTTTTTCCTTCGTATGGACATTGTCATCTAGACCTAATACCACTATGAATGGGACCCACTCTCACACCTTTTGTGAGGCTTTATCAGACTTATTTATAAATAAAGTCAGCTGTGTACATTACCAGACGTGTCTGTCTAACCCCTGCATTGACTTAACAAGCTTGGCAGTCCCTACTGCAATGCCTACTGGACTATGGTCTGTCTTCCCAGTCTTTTTGGCTGAGGATATACAGGCAGCCACAATGCAACTTAAATCTGCATCTCCATCGGATGCAATCCCTTTGTGACTGGTGAAGGAGATTATGCCTCAGAAGCAATCACTGATTGAAGCAATCAGTAACCATTCCTCTTCTAAAAAAACCTTCTCTGGATCCCTCTATAACTGTAAACATTCTCCCAATCTCACTTCTTCCTTTCTTCATGAAGCTGATGAAATCCCTACTCTCACCTTTGCTCACTTTATTTCAAGAGCGCATCCAATTCTTTAAACCTTTTCAGTCTGGCTTCAGTCCTGATCGGGGCACAAAGAGCGTGCTTGTTCTGGTTTTCGACAACCTGGCCTGAGTTGCTGACCAGGAGGAGGGTTTGGTTCCCAGATTCTCTTAAATCTCTCAGCGGCATTCGACGCGAGGTACGATACTGTGTTGCTTAAGTGCCTTGTCCTGGCTGACCTCGCGGGACAGGTCCTCTCTTAGTTTGCGTCTTTCCGACCGACCGAAGTCAGACACTAACACTGTCTTCTTTCTCCTCTGTTCCTGTTTCTCTCTTATGTGGGGGCCTTGTTCCCCGCTTTATTTAATATCTATATTCAGAGTCTTGTTTTGATCATCCACTTGTACGGCTTCAGGTGTTACTCCTATGCTGATGACACTCAGATCATTGTCGAGCTAGACTCCCTCACAGTTTAAGGCTTTCTTAGGGGTTGCCTGGCGGTGGTGGGTAGGTTGATGGGCAGCAATTGGCTGAAGCTTAATGGGGAAAAGATGGAGGTACTGGAGGTCAGCCCCTCCCACATTCTCTGTCCTACTTTCCCCTCCACTGAATCAGCCTGGTACCCAGCCTTCTAGCCTCCTGAATTTGGCCCCTGCTATTTTCCAGTATCTTCCTCTGTGTACTCTTTATCCACCTCAGAACAGGTAAGTGCAGTATGTAATGTTAGCTTTTTCCATCTCAGAGTTCTTCGCAAGCTTCTCCCATTTCTTTCTGTTCACTTCCGTCCACTTGTGACATCTTCTCTTGTCCTCAGTTAGCTGGACTATTGTAATTCCTAATTTCTGGCCCTGCCTCTATACTAATTTCATTGACTGCAGCTGCTTCAGAATTTGACTGCTTAGGTGTGTACAGGTACCCCTTATGGCTCCCATATCTCAAAGTTTATTTTTTCGCTTCATTGGTTACTGATACAACAATGTGTACAATTTAAGTCTTTCTGCACTGTCCATCAGGAGTTTTACGATCCCAGGATGCCTGCCTTCTTCCGGTGCCCCGTTATCAATTGGAGCGAGTGGGTGGTTGAGCCTTCGCCGTGGCTGCAAATAAACTATGGAATTCTATTCCATTCGCACTTTGGGCAACGAGAGACCATCTTGCCTTTTGGCACGCACTAAAAACTAAATCTCTTCTAGTTGTCGTCTTTGACTTCCCTAGTCCTGCTTGTCAGTGCCAAGATGCTTCAGCGTATGTGCTCTTTATAAATTTAGATAACATAACAAAACAAAGCATCCACCTGCCACTATAACCTGCAGGGATGTTATCCCCCTGACCTAGAGATGAGGTGAGATGGGTCGATGAACCACAACAAAGAACGTTAGTAGAACGTTAGTAGATACCATTACGCAGCAATCAAAGACTCACACCAGAGGCTTCACCAAAATTACTAACTTACTAACCCACTTCCCCTTCCTGCTCCTCCAACATAACCAATGCCACTACGCTTGATTAGGGGCTAGCCACACTACACATAAACACACCAAGAATCAATGCAATGTTTGCACCCTACCATCTCTCTGGAAGCACACCTAGAGGGAACACCACGGCACATCCATAAATCCATTAACTACACACCAACACAATAGATAGTCTTACACCAACAACCATCTGTGACTCTGGACCCCTTATAGATACAACTAACCAGAGCACACAAACACAATCCACCCTACCATCATACAACACACACACAAACACTAGCACACACCTGAGGCACTGAGTCCTACCCATATGGTTACAACACACTGGGCCTCCCGACCCAACTCCCACATGCAAAACAACACTCACAGATCTCACAGATGCCAGTTGCTCCTGGTTCTGAACTTATCCTATCACCCTATCCTCACTAATACACCCAGCCCTCCTCTCTTGCATAGCCACGCGAGTGGCAGGAGACTGCCCTCGGGTGGTAGCGGTGCGTGGTATAAATCAACATAACATAACATGTTGGAGTAGAATGTCTGTCAGTTGTCGTTCATGGAAGACACAGGCCAGAGGAGTTGAGGAAGGTAAGTGCTCCATATTGAACTTGGTCATGGGTCTTCAAGATGCATAGCTGGCAATTGTTGCTGCACTTACAATGATTGTAGTCTAACACCGCCATTGTACTGATCTAGGACGGCAAGCCTGTTCGTCACCTTGTAGGGACAGTGAAGGGTTGTGGGTATCCATTACTGTTGGGTATGCCACTGTACTCTTTTCCCAAAAGTTCATGAGTGTGTGCCAGCATACAGTTTTCTCTGTTCAGCCGCCAGCAAGATGAGTACATCTTTGGGAGTCCAATTGGTGTGTCCCCAAGTGCAAGGGGTATGGAGGAGACATCCAGTGGGGTCTTGTCAGGCAAGTGTTGTTGACAAATTAAATATGAGTGTGTGTGGTCTACTAAGGTGGGCTGTGGAGTCATCACAGACTTCTGCAAACAAGATGGTTCAATTGATATTCACTCAGACATGTCAAATTGTATCCAGCTCCTGGTGCCAGTACAGTTCACTGAAAGGGTGAGAGCAGGCATTGGAGCGATGTGTATTTGGGGTGCATTATTGTGATGTGGCTACTTGTTGGGGCAAGTACTATGTGGAAGGAAGAGGAGTGGGCATAGAATTACACTTGAGATTTGGTTGTGCAGATTAGAAGAGGAACTGGGACGAGGGAGAACTTGTGGGCTCGGCCTTAATGTAGGGTGTTGAGGCGCAGATAAGTGGATATGATGGAATGAGGGAGGACTTGTGGGTTCGACCTCAATGTAGGGTGTTGGGGCGCAGATTAGTGGAGGAACTGGGATGATGGAGGAGTTGCAGGTTCGGCCTTAATGAAGGGTGTTGAGGCTCAGATTAGTGGAGGTGCGAGCACGCGGGAAGACTTATGGCTGTTGCCTCAATACAGGGGCCTTCATTACGACCCTGGCGGAAATCAACTGACATGACCACCATAGCGTAAATAGCGTTTCCGCCACTGCACGATGGAGGAAAGTGCGGCTAATTCTGGCCCATCGGGCACGAGCATTACGCCATGGCGGAAGTGCAAAGTCCGCGATGGCGGAAATGACTCCAAAACGCCCCTTACCGCCGTCGTACGTCGCCCTAGGTGCAATTCCGCCACCCACATTAGCGATCACCGTAATGAGCGGTCAGCGCAAAATACGGTCACCGTAAATATACGGAAACGAAAGTAAAAACATGGGGCCGGAACGGGAAACAGCACGCCGTACACCTATAAAATCAGAATCCCAACACAACCATTAAAAATCCGACCCTGAGACACATCCCAACCCGTTAGCCACCCCAGTTAAAAAAATAAATATGAGAAAAGTTGCTAAAAAAGCGTGCAACCGCAAGCGGCAGGTCCACTTCTCCCAAGAGGAACTCACCGTGCTCACAGAGACCCTCCAGGAGAACGCTGCCGTCGTCTTCTCGACGCAAATGACCAGGACGGCACTTGCGAACAAGAAGGCCATATGGGCGCTGGTGGCACAGCGGGTAAGTGCGGTGGGGACCGCACCCCGCAACCCACAGCAATGCAGAAAGCGATGGGACGACCTACGGATACGCGTCCGGAGCATACTCTCTGCCAACCGGAACATTGCCACAGCTACCGGGGGAGGATCGGAATCACCCATCAAGTTGACCCCCTGGGAAGAAATCTGTGCCTCCACCATTGGAATGGAGAGCATAGAGGGAGTCGGAGGGATGGAGAAAGGAGTGCAGACATCAGAAGAATCAGGTAGGTGGCCCAAATGAAACTATGCCAAATCCACAATTACCAACCATGTGAAGTACCATGTGTCCCCATAGTGCACTAGAAACACATGTCCAGGAGAACGACCACATACATTGCCATGACAGCGCCCCTTAAAAGTCAGATTAAATAAATAAATATTTAAAAATCCAAAAAACACACTCTACATGTGCAGCATGCACACCCTAACTGCAGACTGCAAAATAACTGCATCCCCAATGCACACAAAAATGAGACCACCTCCAAGGCCCTGACCCAAATCACCCCCAGGTACCACCCCAATGCATGTGATACAATTGCCATTACAATTACCACAGACCCATGAATAACGCTCGCCCTCCTTTACTCCACCACAGGGTCCGATTCCAACGACGAGCTTCAGGACACCCCTACCAGCACACCTGCAAAGAGGGCCAAGACCAACGGCCAAAGACCCTCCACCTCAGCTGCACGGATCAAGACACGGCAGCAGCACAAATCGAGTGGCAGCACACTGGAGGGGACATCAACAGGCACCCCAGCAGCCAGCATGTCCACAACAGCAGCACCACAGGTCCCCCCAATGGATGCCACAGAAGGCACTGCTTCTGGTGGCAGCAGCACCACAGGTGACACTGCATACATGCCAGCATGCTCCGACACAGAAAACGGTGCTGCCGAAGTAGGACACATCCATGACCTGTCTCAATCCCCCTGTTTGTATCATCCCGTACACCATGAGGAAACCACGCAGGGGCACCCACAAGACGACGACTGGCCAACCCCCACAAGGCCTGTTGCAAGGCAACATGAGGCGTCCAGCCCCTCTGTGACACCACCGCAAATGGGCATGGCCCAGCAGAGGCAACAGTCCCTCGAGCAGATGATAGTGCAACAGCAGCAAATGGCCACGCTCCTCAAGGAGCATGCTGATGAATATGGGGGTTCTAAGGCAGCCATTGAAACATCTACTGAGACACTTAGGGCAGAAATGGAGAGTAGTACAGAGACACTAACGGCACAAATGGAGAGAAGTACCGAGAGCCTGAGGGGACAAATGGAGAGAAGTACCGAGAGCCTGAGGGGGGAACTGCATGCGACGTCCAAAGACGTATGTGGTGAACTTGCCGCTGTGCGCCGTGTGCTCACTGAGCCCTCACAAACCCTTAGGGACATGCATGGACGTGAGCAGGCAGAGACATCATCCGTTGCAAGTTCCGTCCAGGGCAGCCCCCAACGTAGATCTGGGAGGAACCGGCGCTCCACAGGCAGGGGTGCCCCTGATACCCGGAGAGGGGGCTTGCAATAGCGTCTGCCCACTGACGATGAGCGTCATTGGACACTGGTGTTCGGGGGGGTAGGAGGGTGGATGGGGTGTGTTGTGCTTCTTTGGGTGGCGGTTCGATTGGGTGTGTAATGTCATTTCACATCTGCAATACAATTCTTCATATTCATCCAATGAGATGTGTGGACATTGATCTCTGTGTACGAGGCCTATCTTGGCGTACAGTCCACATTGTGCATGTTCCAGACACACACAGTGCCACAAGTCCCGTGTCCATGTAACAGCCACCAGGCGTGAGTGCTAGAAGCATGCATCTATGAGATTCTGACGTAATTCACGGGCCTCCTGTGCCTCGCGGACCCCTTGAGGTGCTGCCACATCCCCACCCTCATCATGACCATCTTCAGGTGCTAGCAGTTCTGCGTCGGGGGGCATGGCCACATTCCTACGTACGCACATGTTGTGTAGCATGACACATGCCATGACCATCTTTGCCACCTTCTCATGGCGGTACAGGAGTGCCCCGCCAGACCTGCTGAGGCAGCGGAAACGAGCCTTCAGTAGGCCGAATGCCTGTTCTATGACCACACGGGTACGTGAGTGGGCATGGTTGTAGTCCTCCTCATGCTGGTCCTGTGGGTTCCGGATTGGTGTAAGGAGCCATCTCTTCAGTGGATACCCGCAATCACCTGTATGTGGACAAGAAAGGATGTTTGTGGAATGTCATTGCTACGTACGCACCCCCCCCCCTTCCTGCCAGGTCATTCACGCATCACCTACCCCACATACTCATGCATTAAATGAGAGTCACCGAGTAGCCAGGATCGGCGCCCTGCGTGTCCCTCCATGTAGCGTGGTATTCTAGAGTTCCGCAAGACCATAGAATCATGTGTTGATCCTGGAAATCGGGCAGAACAATGTGTAAAGATCCTGTTGGAGTCACACACCATTTGTACATTGATAGAATGATATTGTTTCCGGTTGCGGTACTGGGCCTCCATGGCATGTGGGACAACCAATTCCACATGGGTGCAGTCGATGGCACCAATGCAACCCGGTATGCCGCCAAGTGCATGGAATCCCACTTTTGTGTTTGTAAGCTCCTGCTCCGAGCGTGGTAAAGTGATGTAGTCGTCTGAGTGCTTCAGGAGGGCATCAAGCACTTGGAATAGTGTCCGTGAGAATAGGGGCTGTGAAATGCCATGCAACTGTCCGAAAGTGTGCTGGTAGGTGCCTGTGGCCAGGAAGTGGAGTACAGACACCACCTTCAGTAGGGGTGGGATGGCGGTTGGGCTATCTATCATGCTGACAAGGTCAGCGTGTGTCATGTCGACAATGGCGGTTATGGTGTCCCGGTCCAAACGGTAGAGGGTGTGGATCTGCTCAGCTGTGAGATTGAACGGATTAGCTCGGAGGCGTGGGATTGCGGGCTGCCTGCGTGGTGGTAGTGGCTGTGCTGGTGGGGCTTGCTGGCCATGCCTTGCCCTCCTCCTCCTCCTCCTGCGTCTCCTCTGTGCGGCCGGTTGTTGTAGTAGTTGGCGTTCGTCTTCTTCTTGAAGTTGGAGTACTTGCAGTGCAATCAGGTCCCCCAGGCCCAACATCGCTAGTCCTGCCGGTAGCATTCTGGAGTGGGTGTGGTTGTGGGAGGGGTTTGGGTATGCAATTTATGTGTTTTCAGGCTGTATAGCCTTCACCTGTGGTGATTCATTCCACCTGTGTCAGCTGCAATGCCTTTCGTGCGAGCACGTCCCGCACACGACGCTGCAATTCGACGCATGGCATCTTGCATTTGCATTCATGTTCTTAATCCCGAAGGCTGTGGAATATTGGTTTATATGTTAATTCTGCTATGGTCCCATTGTTGCACATACGATATTTGCATTCGCGAGCAGACTTGTGAAGGGTCAGTGGAATGTAGTGCTCGATCAACGGTGGACCCTCATGCAGCACTGTACCGACGTTCACCGACGGCGGGGAGTCCCATCAGTGATTGAGGGCAGTTACCATTTTCACACACAGCCGCACTGCATAGATGTATTTGTGAATACAAGCGTTCACAGATGCCTTTTCAACGTGATGTTGCAAATTAGGAATTCGAAGGACAGCGCTTTCGGTTTTCAACTAGCGGCGTGGAGACGCCCACAGGTCTGACTGGAAATGTAACGTTCTATTGTTGAATGTCCTTGGGACAGGGCCCATGACGGGAATGCAATGATTGATATGATTTGAATGGGATGCGCTATAGCATGGTGGACGATAAGGCAGGACGTTCCCAAATACATGTGACTTCACTACACAAGGAATCCGGGCAGGAGCACAGTGGATTTTGAAGGCTGCATTACGCACAGACTCAATGGAAATTTCGAATGTTATGTGAGTGAATATTCAGGCGTTTTCATTACGGGATGAGGGAATGATGAATGGATGCATGGAAAGATGATTTAATTGGGAGTCTGCCATGTACATGGCTATTTGGAATCTATCCCCTTCCCCTGCGCTATGTGATGCAAGGCTGCCATAGTGGGACCATCGTCTGTCTGCCCTTGTTGAACCCTCCCTGTCTCGACGCGCCTTCAATCACTTGTGTCTATGCACGTTGATGATCCCATCTGATGGATCCTGTTCTGACAGGCGCATGCACACAGACACTCGTTTGAAATAGTGTATTCACCTCGATTTGTGTCGTAATGATTCGCAAGTGATTTTTGGGTGCAATTGATCCTTATGAGTGGGCTAGCATGCATATGGTTGTAGGTTTGGTGTGTTGAATGAAGTGAGTAATACATATGAAGTTCGGATGCCCATACTATCTTTTTTTTCATTTGGGTGACAGGTATCTCCTCCCCTTCTGCCGCTGCCATCTGTACGCCACTCCTGCAGATGGCTTCTACAGTCGACACCTGCAGCTTCGAGTTAATCAGTGGAGCACCATTACGATCTTATGGGACGATCGCCAATGGCCCACATGCCCTTACGCAGTACTAGTGGCTAGGTGCAGCATACCTAGCTTCCAGCTGGACTAGTGCCTACTTCATGGGACGGGCCTGCGGTCCTAGGCGCTTCCATGTTGCCTTTTTGGACGTGGATGTAGCCCCTGTGTGCCATGAAGGTACAGGGCGTCACACATGGGGAAGCTGGTCATTTATTGCGGATGCAGCCCACAGTAATGCTGATCATTTGTGAGTTTATGCTCAAATGGCTGTATGGGCTTGGTGATTTTGATATGCATTAAATTTATATTCAGATATTAACCGTGTAGCGTTATTCTTTGCTAGTAATGTGGCATATTCCGATTTGTGGCGCGATGTATTGTGAGGTGTTCTGCATTGGGTTCCGGCTTCTGGGTACAGTTGTGTGGTACGTGCTTATGCTGATGGTTGGTTTGACTACTGGCATGTGTACAGGGCTGGTGCAGTCTCCCTCAGGTTACTGCTTTTACTGTTGGTTTACACTGGTGGCAAGCGATGGGGGACTGTTGTTGTTTTGTGTCATGGAATTTTCAGTTCATTTTGATGTACTTGCACCTTCAGATGCCTGTGCTGCATCAGTACGGCAATGGTGTGTTGCCAATTGTGGATGGCCACTCACAGGGCACTTGGGGCCCCTGCATGCATTTGTTCGTTGGCATGCATGGGTGACTTGTACATTTCACTGGTTGCATGGTGTGACTGCATTGCGCCTACGAGGAGTTGTGCAATGTGGCCAGGGAGTGGAGTACAGGCACTCAGTAGGGCCATTACGGTTGGTTCGCGATGCCGTAGTTCTCGCCATGGCGGAATGGTACTTTCCGCCATGCTTGATGGCGTTAGGTGAATGTCCGCTGGGGTCAGCATTCGCGTACCGTTGCGCAATGGCGGATATTGCGGTTTTGCACGGCGCGCGTGCGCGTACTTGGTGCAGTTAGCGTTGGCGTTCATTACGGTGTCGCTAATCGCATCGTACTTTACGGTGACGGGTCATAATCGCAACGGGCGGTATTCGATGGCGGTATTACATTTCCGCCATCGTTTTTCGTATTCCGCCAGGGTCGTAATGAGGGCCAGGGTGTTGGGACACAGGTTAATGGAGGTACTGGGATGAGGTAGGACGTGTGGTTTCGGCCTTAAAGTAGGGTGTTGTGGTGCAGATTAGTGGAGGTGCTGCCATGGGGGAGGACTTATAGTTACTGCCTTAAAGTAGGGTGTTGGAGCGCAGATTAGTGGAGGTACTGGGACGAGGGAGGGCCTGTGTGTTCGGCCTTAACGTAGGGTGTGGGGGCACAGTTTAGTGGAGGTGCTGGGACAGGGGAGGACTTGTGTGTGCTGCTGTAATGTAGTGTTTTGGGGCACAGGTTATTAGAGGTACTGGGACGTGGACTTGTCGGTTGCATAAGATGAGTGAAAGTAATGGTGATTGCTGGCAAGTAATCCTTGATTTCTTCTTTCATGGGTCCGGCGCAAAAGTTGTTTCGACAGCGATATGTTCATTTCACCCTGGGTGGTGTTGTATGCATAGTAGGCACAACTCATTTTTCTTTGCGCTGCAGGTTTCTGCGTCTATTTAATTCAATGAATCAGCTCCCAGCACTGTACATTTGGGGGGTGAAATGTCCCAGCATTGGTCTAACTACTTATGCAGACTTTTTCTTGTAAATAATGCCCAATGTGTATAAAGGCATGTACTGCTTCATAACTATTGACCCAGCATCACTTTACAAGACATACACATACAAAGAGGGCATTAACATTCATGTAAACATACAACTTACAATTGCTGTAAAGAAGAAAGCGTGAGCACTGTGAATTCATTGCTGGCTTTGAAACATTTGATCAGCGTTCAAGCGGTACCATTGTCCTCTGGGACACCTGAAGCAGCTGTTCCACTCTTCTTTGCCTGGAAATGTCAACTTGCAATGAATAACATCGTGAAATTACACCACTGTAAAGCAAAACAAAGCTTAAGATCAATGTATACATTGGACCCTGCAACAAAGCAAAGTACAGAGGTGCAAAATGTAGAAATACAACTAAACAGATCCACGTTCATACTTCGGGGGGAGGAGGGTGGTTAGTATAAAAGAGGGGCAACCTTGTACTAAGCGTTATATTGTCTGCTGTCAACGCCCACCCCCTTTATAATTCCCCCTGGAGTCTTTCATTCTTTGTTAGCCTTCCCCAGCTCTATTTTTAGTCTGAAGGGCACTCCTGTGATAGAAGGGGACGAGAAAGAGACTGATAGCAAGCAAGATAGAAAGAGAGAGAAAGAGAGAGAGAGGGAGGTGGGGAGACGGATACAGAAGGAAAAAGATAGAGGGGAGCACATGGAAGGGAAAAGAGGAAAATATAGAAGAAGTGATCAAACGGGAATCTAGAAAAGGGGGCATGGGGACCCTCTGACTAACTGACAGACTGTGCCTGAGACAGTCTGATGAGGATCTTTACATATTATAAGCAGTGAAGAAGGAGAAAGAATGTGATAATGGACTGTGATGAAGGGGAATGACTGGAATGGACTTATGAAGCAGAAAGATAGACGAAGGAGAAGGACTTTGATGAAGGACTATCGCTGTGACATGCATCAAATGCTCCTACCAAATATCTTACCCTTTTCTTCTCATCTCCACTGAAGCCCTTGGTTCCTCTAATCCATCTTTCATGAACCCATACTTATCATAAAACCCCATTTTTCCCTAGCCACATTACTGCATCTAAGCTCTCTTACATTCCACAGCACCAAAGACACCCTTAATGTCTGGAACAAATATCCACAAAAAAATAAAGTAACTCAAGGGCTTGTGCAATCCTGCAAGGATGGAACCATAAATGTCTTAAAACACTGCCTGCATCACGCTGCACCTAGTCCAACTCACCAAACGTCGTCTCCCATCTCTCCTCCAATGGCTTGTAGCCCCAAAATCATTTCCCAAAATAAGAATCCGTGCATTCCCTTTTATCTGTCATGTTCTATGGGGGCAGGCCTTTACCTATCCACTGAATCATAAATGTGGCCAAAAAATCACATTGACTTTCTCGCATATCTGGGTCTTTACCCACTGCTCACACATTCAGTCCAGGCTGCCTTATAGGTGATCAATAAAAAGTGAGATTTATTGATTACAAGCAATGCTCTCACTGTCCTAAATTCCAGATCTCTGACAGAATCTTCTTCAGGCAGGCGTCCACCCCCGGATTGAGCCCATAGAACCTGTGACACTGAGATTGAGACAAAGGGCCTCATTACAAGTAGCTCAATGTGGGTAAAACACATGTGGGTAAAAGCAGTGGTAAAGTAGTCGTAATTCTGTTAATGCTGCATTACTGCACTGCAGTAGTACACGTTTGGCACTAGGGTGGAAGGTTTTCCTCCTTACTTCCAAATATCGTTGGATTTACTACGCAGCAAAAATGGGGAATCGCCACAACTTTCCCTTTCATTCTCCTACAAAAAGTCCTTGAATACAACGCTGACATGCCTCAGTAGCTTCCGAACCGTCCTTAGTTCCAATTTTCCCTTTGATACCCACTCCTCCAACAACTGAAAGTGATCCTCCACCTTCCCTTCTGGAAACCTAAAACAACATTTCCCAAGTTCGGCCAAATCCCTACAAAAATCAACCTGAATGATCACCCCTCAAACTTCTCCAGCAGCAAATGAGTTCCCAGGTCATCCCCTAATCAAAATAATTCATTGGGCTCTATCACCTCTGTCAGTCAGCTGGGCAAATCCAGATTCTCTTTTTCTGGGTTTTGTCATGTTACGGCAACATCTAACCAGGCAAACATGCCTCCAAGTCTGAAAGGTAGGATTGAGCACATCCTAAACACACCATGAAACCAATCACAGACTCATTTCTGTGCTCCCATATTAAGTACCAGACACTGCCTGCTCGGACATGTGTACGCTCTCACGAGTATTAAGTATTGTCTCCTTTCAGATCAACATTTTTCACTGATCTGTTCATGCTGAGTCTGCAGGCACGCAAGCTATTGCAAAACCCATCCCTTCCCCATCACCCCCAATGTACATAAATCTGCTAATTGTATTTCGTGCCCTTTTTCTAGTCCTTGTCTTTGTGGCCCTTTTATGCTATCGAGCAGACTTTGATCCGGATACCCCAGGCATGGGGCACAATAAACCAGTGTCGTTAATACCGGAAATCCCCCCATTAAGTCTGATGGGACTCCATGGAATGGGGATTGACAATTATTCCCACCAACTATAATATCTCGGTAATTCCGGGATACCAGGCAGTGGGAATGGTAATACCATTTGCCGGTATTCGGATGGATTTACAGCTGGAATATCAGCAAACTCCTGATGACCCCCTACCCCTGTCTGCAAAAATGTATCCTTTAATCTGCATCCCTAAAAAACAACAATCCAGAGGATGGGACAGTGCCAAGTTGAAGGCAGCTGTTATGCCACAGTTGGTAATTTTTGCTCACACCCGGCAACTCGTGAACGAAGCAATTTCCTGATCACAATAATAATAATTTAGCATTTATATAGCACTGCTAACCCTCAGGTATCTGAGTGCTGCTTATTATTACCCACTGTTTGTGGTGCTCATTTATCGACCTCGAAGGATGAAAGGCTGAGTTTGGCCCTGCCGGGATTCGAACCTGCATCAGCACGCTCTGCACAGAGGTCAAAGTGAGTTCTCTACTTGCTCTCCTATCGGACCGGCTTTTCACCATGCCACAGTCCTCCACATCAATAAAGCCATTGACTGGCCAACCCTCTAGTCAAAATAGGTAGTGAATGAAGGAAAACACCCGTACCTATTACTTCTGTACTGCTTCCAAGCGGGATGCTAGCACGTGCCCCATTTTCCGACACACCATGTCTCCTGTCCCTAATCCCCACACCAATCTCAAATCATCCTCTCTGTTCTATCCCCTTCTAATTTAACCCTACCATTGTACACTCTATATCACAACTGCCACCATCTCTTTCGCCAGACAGTCAACCACTGGTCCCACTCTTCACCTACAGTGGCAACTCTGTGGACTTTCTCAAAACAATTACACCAGCAGTAGCTGGGCCAAGATCTTCCACACTACCACTTTTGCCATTGGTTAGGATTAGGACACTTTCTGGTTCATCCTCTATCCAATGCAGCACCTCACTTCCTTGCCACTGATAGATGGGCTGTGAACCCTCCTCTACCCTGGACATGCAGTTTGTGATGCACCTTCTTTCCCTTTAACCTGAACTGAACTTGCCATGCATCGCCACCATGGCCTTGGCTCCTTCCATTCTTCCCCCAGAGGATCGCTCTCTGGATCCTCCATTTCTGACAGCCCTTACCTCATCTCCCTTTCTTCCCAAATGTCTCCATTTCTGAGCTAGCCCACTCTGCACCTTTCCCATCTCCTCTCCCTCCAGTCCACCGTTCCTCTCCTTGACATATCCATGCGCTAATTATTGAAGGATCAAGAAGAATCCATACACAAACGCCCTAAGAGCGACGCAAATGCCTCGCTCTCCCAAGACGAAAGAGGGACCCGCGGGCCAGGGATTAGAGTTCATACTGCTCTTATAATGGCCCAAGAATACACCGTTGAAGTTGCAAACATTGCTATGGGCTGATGGAAACAGAAACAGTCCGGTTCTAAGCTCCCATTGGACAAACACATGCGTTGTAACTCTCTGGTGCCTCTATAAAGTGTCCTTAAGTACAGACGCCCACACCTGCCATTCACTGCCATACTCATGGGTCCTGGCACCTCCAACTCTTCCGACTTGCCCACTTGTCTTCCTTCTCTCCTTCTCAGCATCACAAGCAAAGCTGGGTGACCTCCTTCCTGTGTCTGGATTACACCTCTCCTCTGTTTCAACACAAGCAACTGCCTTCACCAAAGATCGTCTCAGAGCACGATGCTTGGGGTCTGGAGTCTGTGTATCCAAAAAATCAATCAAACTTCCCTAAATCCATTAAATGAAAGACATACGAAAGCAGCATCTGCATACAGAGCCTACAGAACCTTCGCAGAGAAATCCAAACGAGTACAAAAAAAGAACACCGTTTTCCCTCCTTTTAGTGCCTAGTGCAGATATAACCCACTGGCAGCTGTTACCAGCAGCAACCCCATACAATAGTTTCCCATCTGGTGGCAGCAAAGCCATTACCACAAGCCAAAAGAAATAAGCAGAGTTTTACTTCTGGGTCACATTTTTTTCATTTCATTGAGTGGTTAGTTTAAAGGCAAAGGATGGCTTTGCAAGCCTCCACTTGCAGCCGATTAAATGGAGAACTGCAAGCTTTAAAGCAACAGACCACACGTAATATGTGGAATTGGAGCAGGTCAAGTAGTGTACCTGACAGCCTGACAGCGAGTGTGTTCCGAGGATGGATTCAGTGCATATTGCATACGTCTTTCTGGTAGCTCAAGTATGGAGTAGATGGAAGGGTACATGGCCTCTGGTTTGCCTCAGGCTCCTTATGCATTTAGTCTTGCTTGTTTTCCATACTCTTCCCATATAAATGGCTGTCTCTTGTGGAGTGTTCATTTTTATGTATGAGATATGCATGTCAGAACGTCGTTTTCTGTGTGACTCTCACAAGTTTAAGTCGACTCTAATGCGGAATGCATCATCTCTCTACTTCTTGGCCCACAGTGAGCTTTCTAAAGCTTTTATATAATGAGGGCAAAGCCTTCCAACAGAACTGGAACGTATCTTCTCTCAAACTAACAATCTGGCCCCTGCCTTTTCTATTACTCTCCTTCTCCCCAACAATTATTCCAAATCCCTCCCCCAATGCCTTTTCGTGTGGAGATGCGTTTCCCTCCTCATCGGTTTGCAGAACACCTTTTGACACCAGAAACACTTTTTTTGAGTTCATCCAGCGATTGGTATACCATAGTCAGAAATGTCAATGATTGCTTTCTAAATTGCCGTCTAAATTTGCTAAAATCCTTCATTGTGCCCATTGGCCTCTCGGTTCACTAATCTCATTTACTCAAGGATATTCAACAAAAAGTTCAAAACATGCAAATAGCAGTGCTCCATGATTTCTACATTGAGAGGAAACAATGTTTTTGACTCCCTCTCAAAGCCCTCTCAAAGCCTATCATTCTTCTATTGCCAAATATATAACTGTTTATTACAGAACCCGCATCTATACTGCTAACAATAGTCAAAAGGAACTGTTTGAAATGATTACAAACTGTCATTGACTTGCCCCTCTTCCTTTGCAATAATCTCTCTTCTGCAATCATAACATTCAAACCATCTGTACCATCGTCTCAAATCACTCAATACACACTAATCAATCCTCCTCCTTGGCAATAGCTACCCAATCCTATGCCCACTCTATATGGTCGGATTCCATTTTGTTATCTTCCTCCTTTTTTCCATTCACTCATATTGGTAGCATACATGTTTTTTCCTTCTTTCATTGCCTTTGATACACAGCATGGTCCCTGGTATCATAAAATGAGCTATTCCTATCCCGCCTTGCTTAGACTCGTCTAACTCAGCTAACTATAGTGCCATTGTTATATCCTGTTCTTCCTGTCTGCCTGAGTGGATGGAACCTAGCAAGACTGTAGTGAGTTAGTGTGTTACTACCAAGACTTGGTATGAGCGTTCCAACAGTACGTTCCAAGGGTGAAAGTTACTTCAGTTACATTTAACATCTGGGGTTGGCTGACGCCTGGTATTTCTGTCCTGCACCTGTCTTCCATCTACCTGTACTGGACTGCTTGGTGACTCCCTGTCTTATCCTGCACATTAATCAAGTCACCTACCTTGGAACTGATGTCTCCTGTCCTTCTTACCTTCAAACTTCACAATATAATACTTTTCTAATGGTTTCTGGCTGTGGCTAAAAGCATGAAGTTTACATTCACTCAAACGTTCTCAACTCCTTTCAGACTGCCTTTCACATCTCCAGATGGACTGAATTAGTCCTTGACTTGGTCGCTGATGACCTTTCCTCAAGTCTGATGTCAGCAGTGTCACAGCCCTGATTCTATTAGACCTTTAAGTGGCATTTAGCGCTGTCAATCACTCCATCCTATTGGAGTGTTGGGCTTATCTAGGCATTACAGGCACTATATTATCTTGGTTCCGCAGTCAGCCTGTTTTGATGAGCCCTTTCATCATCTCCCCAGCCCCTTTCAGAAAGGTTTCCTCAGTGTTCTGCCCTACCGCCTCCCTTGGTCAATGTTTCGACTAGTAACTCAGCTTATCCATGACCACAACTTTCATTTTAATTCTTACATGGATGACATTAAAATCCTAGCTCTCTTAGACCTGGAATTGGGAGTAAGTAGTGCCAACCTTACTATGCGTCTGTGTAATGTGGATCATTGGATGGCTGTGCACTGGTTAGAGTTGAATAAGAACTTGACAGACATTCTGGTGATATGTGGCACTGGCACACATTGTATACAAAATGTTTGAGCCCCAAGAGCTGAACCCATTGCCCATGCTGTTACCAGCAGTTCACAGCCTCGATATTCATCTCGATAAACATCTGTCCTCCTGTTCATAGATCAATGTTGTCACTAGCAATTGATTTTTAGTACAAACACGTAATCATCTAACTTTTGATCTGAGAACCTCTGCGGTCACTGAACTCATTGCCTTGCAATTGGACTATTGCAATGTGCTCTACTACGTAGATGTCTGCAGATCAGTTAACATTGTAGCTCACCTTACCACTAATTCCCCCTGAGACCCTCTTTTCTAAACTTCACTGACTTCCAATCTATGAAACAGTGAGTTTTAAATCTCTTTGTACTGTTCATAGAACCTTCTTTTAACGCCCATAGTTTGCTCATGGGATGAGAGTTTATTTTATCACCCATACATTTGCTCACTATATTCCTTCTTGTACACTTCGCTCCTCACCCCAAGTCATCTAATAGTCCCCTAAACCCTTTAATGCTTGCACCTTCTCTATGGAATGAGTGTCCCTTCTCAAATAGTTAATTTGAAAAAAAGTTCATTATTTGTGTTGCTTAAAGTTCTATATCTCTCCTAACTAGCCTCTCCTACTAAGATGTTCACCATCCAGCGCCATGATACCTTTCAGGTGACTGTGCACTTCATAAATATCTGCCTATACCCAACTACCAAAGTCTGACAAACGTGTAAATGAGCACTACTTTTAAATAAGTACTCCATAAAAGGGTCCACAAATACTCCAAAGAAGAGTAGACACTGAGCAGCAACAAACACACATGTATTAACTCTCCCACAGCTGGGAGACATACATTCAAACATCCCTTCAAGCTGAACTGGCTGTACAGGTTCTCAACCCCGCCTCCTGTGGGTACAACTTTTATAAACATAAACCACAGGATTAACATTAAACACATTAATTACATTTTGGGACAGTTCAAAAAAGTGATTGGTGGAATCTTATTAGGCCCCTATACCACTCCATATATTGGGGTTGTTCTATTTGACACCATACTTCCTGGAACACACCCCTCTGCCATCCCTTTATGATGTCATAATCCCACTCCCAACAGTTATTAGTTGCTTATCATTAAGCTGGTCAGATTGTCTGGCACAGTTCACCATACAAAATATTTATAAAGCTACATGTTTTAACTTGATTCTGTTGTTTGAAGATAAGGCTTGGTGAGCAAGAACATGAGTGTTGCAATCCTGTCCTCCTGATTGGCTCTCTGTCCCTTGCCCCACCACCCCTGCTAGTCCTCCTCATCTTTTCCCCTTGCATTATGCCAACTTTGCTGTGATTAAACCTAGCAGCACCGTGCTGGAAAGTGAATTTACTGTATTTGATTAATGTTGGCCTCCTAATCTTGCTTGAGCTTGCAGGTGCCTAGCACAGTGGCCTTCACAATATCGCATGAAAAGGCTCCAGCTCGATGATATACTTCCTAAGAAAATCTCCCCTGTACAACATTAATTTAGCATCACATGTTATCCTGACCTTCATTGCTCAGTTTACAAAAATAAAACACATGAAAAATGAAGCATGCAGCCTTTTAATATGGGCTGGCTAGGAGAATGCTTTCCCCTACAAGAACATGGCTGAAATGTGGACTCCCATTGTACTCCTCTACCTATCTATATACAATAATATAAATGTGTTCACCATCATCTGTTTTAAAAGACAATGGGCCTCATTATAAGTGTGACAGGCAGGAAACAACGGAGCCGGTAAGCTTACTAGCACTGCTGTTTCCAGACCGGAACACTAGAACTCTACAGGCGGGTGCCATCCCACCCAGCAGGTCAGACCTGCTGGGCAGAACAGCACCCGCCCACAGAGTTTTCACTGAAGCACCAGCACCGTGATGAACGGTGCCGGTACTTATATGGTCCCCATTCCCATAGAGTCCTAAGGTACTCTATGGGAATGCGGATTTACAATTTACCGGAGCCTGACGTCCCAGTCCACCGAGGTTGTAATCCCCTGGTGTTACCGCGAAGTCAGGCACCGGTAAATCATTACGGTCTGATGGAAACCCTCCGGTATCACTGGCACGGTTACTGCTGAACCCGTAATGAGGCACAATATATAACCTCAAAGCAACACTTATGCTCGACCACTACTAATAGGAATGAAAGCAGATAGGAAAGGCTCTTTTTGAATTCATACCAAAAGTGTGTATTAGTGCATTATCAAAATAAAAAAAACAGAAGGAAATATATATATAGCCTTTGCTACAAGTGTGCTATTTCCCGCTCCAGCTAGGCTCTTCTATCTAGCCCAATATACCTACTACATATAACTTCTATGTCTCTGCATGTATATTTCGCTGCACAGCACATGGCTCCGAAGCATGCAGCACTCTAGGTGTAATCTACACATGTCATGACATCATCCTACATGTGACTCTTATGTCACTGCATCATTTTCATAACTGGTAATTGGCCACCCTGCTTGTGGATACTACATTTACATCTCTTCAAACTGAGGTTAACTAATATCAGAGGGTAATCTTTCATAGCATGGGAGGTTGAGCAAACCTACTAAGCTTTCTGTATGGGGCAGCCAAGCACAACTCACCATGGCATCCCTGGCATGAGATGCTGAGCCTCCCTAGTGTGGGACGTTAAGCTTCACTTACCTAAAGGTTATAGCTTCCCATGATTAAGCAACTGTGGTTCACTAACATGAGATTTAGAGATTTCCTCTCCTGAGTAATCAAGCTTGTCTGGGAGGCTGGATTTCTTCAGTTTAGAGTGTTTAAAGGAGTGAAACTATCACAGTGCAGGAAGGAAAGTACCAGAAGACAGGTTTCTCTGTCTACGCCCCAAGATTCTTGAACCTCCTTCTTGTCACCTGCCTTGTTTCTACAGTTCAGGAAGGAACTCAAAACACTCCTCTTCAAGGAATGGCTCCTCCAGAACACCTGTGTAGAGGAGCAGCCAACTGCTCCTGCAGGAAGTCCCGCCCCCATACTACCTGTATGCTGGCAACCTGAAATTGTGCCAGGCTTGACACCAGCAGTTGTGACTATTCTGCGTTGATTAATCGAGAAAAGGTATCCACTAAGAAAACCAGACAAGATGACAATCTATTGGAGGAGATGCCCGAAGGAATATGAAAAAGATAGAAAGAAAAGTTGTTGAAGTAACAAAAAACGAGCATGACGCACAGAGCAGACTGGCTGAAGAAGAAACTGTATGGACCTTATAGAAACTGATGAGGAAGTAAAGAATCGAGTAAACTTTCATGTGCAAAATGAAGATTGCATGTGTGAAGAGCACTGTAGAATATGCAAATAGTTTGATAACTGTACAGATGCAGCAACACAAGTAGACTAAGTGATCATAGAAGCTGGCTATATGTAGTGAATAGACTGCAGACAAAGCCAGCATTATATAGAAGCTGGACATCAGTGTCACAATTTTAGTAGATTCAAACCCATGAAGAAAAGGGCTGAAAGCTGTGTTGCAGCAGAGAATTAGCTGGGAGCATGCAAGAATCGAGAAGGGCTGTCTGGGTGAATGTCAAGACTGAATGCAGCCAAGAACTGGTTATCTTTTCTTGAATGCAGAGAACATGAGAAGCTGAATTATTCCTTGTTAAGGTGCACGAAAAGAACACCAGGAGTGTCAAGATTTATTAATTCAAGACAATTCGATGCTGCAAAATGGGCCGAATTGCGGTCTCCGGTCATGTGAGTCCAGGATGAAAATAGAGTTGGCCACGCAATTCTATACCTATTATAAGCGTGTGCTCATACTCCATTATATTCCCAGAGATGAGAATACATTGCAAGGCCAAGGTCAAAGACAATCTGCATGGCAGAAGGCATGGGTGATGAGAGATGCTGGGCTAATTGAATGGGGAGGTACAGTCCAGTCCTCCACCTGACACCTGGGTCTGAGCTCACATGCTTCTAAGAGAACTGAATGTTCCAGAAGGGCATAAGCGTGGCAACCATTTGTAGAGGGCCATAAAATGAAGGGTCTCATAGGATGAGCAACAATGAGGTACCGAGTTTCTAATGACTGTTGAAGATGATGTGCACTAGGGGTGGGCATGAGTTGTCCACCTGACTGTAGAGACCCAATCACAACCCGATCCCTTATAGCAAGTTTGCTTAGATGTTTACCTTGAGCCAACCACAATCCCCTGTAGGTTTTTATTATTTGCCATGTAATATTACAACATGTATGATGAGTTTTTTTCTATAAAAGTGTTGTTTTTTAATGAAATGCTTTGAGAGTATGCTGTGCGACGTCGTTGATGTATATTGTAACTCCCTGTTTTATATAATTGATAACAAAACAGTAACATGACTTTGACATCTTCCTGAGTTGGTTTGATTATTTGTTGTACTGAGTTATTCTGTTTCCCATCCACCTGCATGACACGCTACCTAACTAAGGGCCCTAAGCTCAAGTGGTAGCAGTGGTAGGATGGTTCAGACCCATCAACCTGTTAGCTCCAGAGTTTTGGACGATCGAACATTCTCCGCCATCTAGCCGGAAGATTGTGGGGTTTCCTGTGGAGAGCGGCCAAATAGAAATCTTGTGAGAAAAACCGAGACAGTGGGTAGGGTCCCTCTTTGAGGAAATCCCTGCCTGTTTTGCACGGGCGCTCTGCGGACGGAAGCTGAAAGTGGTTGGTTGTAGGAGATGAAATCAAAGGCCTTCAGTCAAATGACTGAATAGTGATAGAGAGAGAAGAATTGCAAATTAAGGGCCCGTGAGTGTGGTAATTTAAAAGTAACGAAAATATTATTTGGAGATAGAAGCACCCAAAAATGGACCCAAGGGGTTCTAGAAGAACCAATCTCAATCTCTAGCAAGAGTCTCTAGGATACATGTGAACAGGTTCACATAAGGAGACAATTTAAATCCTGTGACAGGATATTTGATTAGGGGCGTGGAGAAAAAAGGTGATTGCAGAGTATTTTTAGTAAATGTGTAAAGACGACTAGGCTGTCTGTGTTATGTGTTGAAGTTAAAGTTTTGAAGAAGTGACAAAAGTTGTGAAGGAATTGAAACAAAGTTAAGGAGCTAAGAAGACTATCAAGGAAAGTGGTTGACCAGAGATAGAAAGAAATTATTGGAAAGACAGAGGTTTGAGGAGCGATTGATGGAGCGCGCTCATATTTGTTGTTTTAAAAATATTGAAAAGTGGTGAAAGTAGTTTGCAAAACCTGGTAAGTATTGACAGTCACTGAGGCTCGTCACAATGGGAGATACCCCGCTTATGCATTTATGTAAGTCATTTCCAAAGCATATGCCCAAGCTCAAACAGTATAGTACAGAATTGGTGAAAGGCACGGCAGATAAGATGTTCATGCCGTGGCCACAAGGGGATCACTGTCAAAAGCCGTATTGCAATACATGACCGCATGCTTGCATGTTGCGTACATGAGGAAGAATTTGTAGGAAAGATTAGCAATTCTCACACTTTTGAAAATTTACCAGGAAGAAAGGAAAGATCTGCCACCTGTGGAGTGGATGCTTAATCAGTGTAAGGAAGAAGGTGTTGAGCCCTCAGCTCCCCTTACCTTGCCTGAAGTAAAAGGTGCAAGTGTGGAAGAAGTAGGGTTGTACCCACTAAAGGAACTGAAAGCAGCGGAAAGGGAAAAGGACAAAGCTGACGAGGTAATGCTCATGCAGAACAAATGGATGTGAGGACAGCTATTGCTCGAGCTAGATGGGAAAAACATTGAGGAAGTAAGGCAAAGAGAAGATAAGGAACGAACAGTATAGAAAAGATAGAGAATGAGAAAAGAGGTTGAAGGAAGATGAGGATAAAAGAAAGGGCAAGGAACAGCGAGAACAGATGTATCAGGAGGAGCACGAAAAAAACAGGAACGGGAAGAGGAGAAAATAAAGTATGACAATAGGCAGAGAGCAATAGAAGATGGGGATAGAAAAGAAAGGAAGAGAGAGGAGGAGCAAGTGTGGAAAATACATACGGGACAAAGGATACAGAGAAGAAGAGAAGAGGAGGACAGAAGAGGAGAGAATTAGAAGGGAGGTGAGAAAAGAAAGAGAATTAGATGAAGAGTTAGAACGAAGAAGGAGATAGTGGAACTTTGATATCAGCCTTGTTCGTAAGGAACCAGTAGAGCCAAGCCCAGCAATACGATGGGACAGAATGGAATAGTTTCTTCCGTTAAAGGGAGCAATGTTAGGGGCATCTGGAGTAGCATTAGAAGAAGAAAACTTTGATATAGGAAATATCGGATACAGGATTGATAAAGCCTATCAAGAATTAAAGGAAGGTAGCAAATCCTCTTAGCTGAGGGAAGGGAGATCAGTCCCTAGCATTCCAATCATGGGGCAAAGATGAAAATCCATTTAACCTCAAGCACAGAGCCTTAGCCTTAAGGAGACTGAACTTAGATAAGGGTGAAGGGGAGAGTCACACTAGTTGGGGACTAAACATGTCAGATGAGGAAAGAGAATCCTTCCTTGGGGAAGAGGAAGGGAGCGTGTGTGCCCCTGAGGGAAGCCTGTAGACAGATAAGGAAGAAAGATTGTCTGATCTAGAGCAACCTATAGGATAGGGTGTCAGATACCATAACATATCCAGAGCGTCCCAGAGGATGATCGTATAATGAAAGGGAAAGTCACTGCCATATGTGAGCAGGTTAAGATTGATACCAGTAAGGAGACAGACAGTGGCAATCATTCCTGTCATGGATAGACAGACGATGGGAGCCGATTGCGGGTTAGGGCTTATGTAGGTTCCCTTATTGGAATAAGCGGTAATGAGGCCACAGTATATCCATGGCCGCAGATGGATAAGGATAATGTAAGAAGCAAGCTCCTGAGTTTGATTTTGGGCGCTGGAAAATGGATATATGAGTTCTAAGAAATTATAGGGTGAAACACACTGGCTATAGGGGACACTAAGGGTCTCTTGCCAGCTATTTTTGGGGCGAGAGCTGATGACATATGGAGGAGAGCAGGCTATTCAAGTGTGACAGCACAAAACATAGCGCACGACAGAGCACCATTCAATAATTGCAGAACAGATGTTTGGAGGGCTCTTAGGGTGCAGTATTCCGTCACATCAGATATGGATGCAATCATGACATGTAAGATGAAGGAAGATGAAGACCCTATTGCTTACATTAAGGATATTCAAGAGCGTTGGCAACTTGAAACCCGTGAGACGTGGGAAAAAACAGTGACATTATTTTACCACATTAACAGGGTAATTCATGGAATTAATGTGCGTTGAAAAGGGGAGCACAAGCGTGAAAATTGCAGTGCATGTGTGCGAAAGCCACGCACACAGCCGTTTGCTGATTCATGGAATGCGCTGCGCGTGGCTTATGTGAGATGTGCGCGGAATCAGCATGTGGCACACATGTCATTGCGACATACCGAAGGCTGGGTGCGAGACGGCCAGTGAAGGTGCACACAGGGCAGCGCACACACCTAAAAAGGGGGCAGAACACGTGGAATGGGGAACAACACATGAAAATGTGGGCATTACGGGGGAAGTACCACTGCTAAATCCTCACAACACCCACATGCATGCTAACAACGCATATTCATGGAATCGAACAGGGAAAACCTGTGCGCCACAAAAGACGTGCTAATCCGGAAACACGTGCGCCAGCAGGAAGCAGACATAAGTGGCCCCGCACAGCATAAAAGTGCACTCAAACAACAAACAAGCTCATACGCTACAATGAATACACCGTTCCTCGCAGCAGTGGTCGTGGGACACCGTAGGAGGGGGAGGATAGCCAGGACCCATATTTTTTTACCCAGGACCAGCCTTTTTGGGATTCCTGATGACCAGGTCTATGGCAGGTACAGGTTTCCACCCCAAATTATCCTAGACTGGTTGCTGAGTGGGAGGATGACCTCACATCACCCACCCTGTGATCCCAAGCACTGAGCCCCTTGGAAAAGGTGCTCAATGTACTGCATTATTTGGCTACTGGGTCATTTCATCAGACAAGTGCCATAGTTGGCAGTGTCTGACAGGCCATGCAGTCACACTGCCTACATCAGGTGTTGGCAATCATGACTCCACACCCCTCAGTCCGCAGGCACATATACATGCCCAGAACACATTCAGAAAGGGAAGCTGTGGTCCAGGACTTTTACAAGCCACTGAGCACATCTAGCTATCCTCCTTGGGCCACTGAGCACATCTATCAAAACCACAAGCACTGGCATTCCATTAACGTGCAGGTTGTATGTAATGCCAAAGGAATCATCACCTCTGTATATGCCAACTATCCGGGGTCCAGTCATGATATTTTTATGTTCAGAATGTCACCCCTAAAGTGGGACCTGGAAGCTGGAAGGCATGGCCACAATTGGCTCATTGGTGAGAAGAAATGCCTCTGCACATGCATGCATATCACTGGCAAATGGCAAAACCCAACTAATGACAACCATTATCACCTCCCCAGGGGACAGTGCCGACACTCTGAGCACCTACATGGTGATGCCAATACAGACCCCTCCACAGCACCCCAGTAAGATACAACGCAGCTCATATTGCAACCAGGGGCATAGTGGAGCGCACATTTGGAGTGCAGAAATCATGTTTCCGCTCCCTTGACCGCTCTGGTGGGCAGCTGCTACATGCACCCCCAGTAGTGTGCAGGATCATAGTGGCAGCATGTGTCCTGCACAGCGTTGCAACCCGGCGGGGTGCGCCAGTGGACATGGTGGTGCCCCCACATCCCCAACCACATGCACGGCTGCTGCGCATGAGAGGGGAAAGGGCACATGGTGAGGCAGCCTGTACTCAGATTGTGGCAACGTTTTTCAACTAAAATCCCACCCCTGTGGAGTGCACACAGGCCTGGCACATACCAGCTGACAATTGATGATGACAAAGGGACAGTCAACTGTCACAACCATACCACCCTGAGATTATTTTCCTGGAAGTGCTACATTGTGTGCATCCCTAGCTACCTAAACAGACCCAATGCTGTGTCAGTAAAAGGCACACATTCATGCTGCATGAAGGACTACCCCCTTGCAAAACAGCATACCCAAATGTCACCCAACCACTCCCAAACCCCATCTCAGCTGCCCAAGACACCATGGCATGGCATGCAATGTCAAAGCAACCAAATGAATGCACAACACATCACACAAGTGTCACAAAGTGCACTGTCTCAAATGGAAACAGGCCACAGACAATTCCCTCTCACCTATGAAAAAAAAACAGCACACATGATCAAATACTTACCAGCAAGACAAAATATTAATACAGGACCCAACAGTGGCAATGTGTGACAGTAACCAATCACAATAGTCCAAATGTCGCAACCTGACAAAGGCAGCACATCGACCACTTCCATCTCCAATATACAAATGAACCATGCAGTGGAGAAATCATCAGCAATCCCAACTAGGGGTGTATACACAGTTTGGACTGGAGACTGCCCACACAACAGATGGAAGCCCAATGCCTCTGTGTAAGTTACTGTCACACGGTGACACTCTTGCGAGCCCATGGGAAGGGGAAGCAGGAGTGGCATATGTGTCTGGTGCCCAAGCTTCAAACACAAACACAGGACAAGCCTGCATGGGCCCAGCTGGAACACACAGTGGATGCCTACGGGTGCCACACAAAGCAACACACTGGGCCTCATTACGACCCAGGCGGTAAGTTACCACCTGGGCCGTGACTTTACCACCATGGCGTAAACTATGTTTACGCCATGGTGGTAGGCGGACTTACCGCCCCATTCCGAGGTTGGCGGGGCGGTAAGTCCCCAATCCCCATTTACCCTTCCCCATTCCCATTTTTGCCCCATAGGGCATAATGGGAGTGGGGAAGGTGTTAATTACGCCACCGTAAATTACTGTGGCGTAATTAACTCCATGGTCCCTTAGCGCCATGGATTTTAACACCTGCTAAAAGCAGGTGTTAAAACCTCCATGGCGCTAAGGGACCTCGTACTCAGGCGGTAAGGGTCGGCGCTGTTTACGCCGCCGTAAACCCCTTACCGCCTGAGTCGTAATGAGGCCCACTGTAACATAAATGTACAATAGGAAAAAAAATAAATTATCAACAAAAAAGAAAAAAGAAAAGAAAAAGAATCAAATGAAAAATGAAAATGAAAATGAAAAATCTAAATGAAAAATGAAACAAAAATTAAAATTCAAATTCAAATGAAAATGAAAATGAAAAATGAAAAATAAAAAAATGAAAACTAAAAATTAAAAATGAAAAATAAAAATAAAAACGAAAAATAAAAATGAAAAATGGTATTGGGTCGACCAGAGGGGGCACCACCCAGGAGGGAGGAGGTGCAGGGTGCACCCCAAGACCCACATGCGTGGATGTTGAGAAAACAAAAAAAACCTCCATGGGCTCATGGCCTGCACGGCTACCCCATAGTGGGAGAACTGCTGTTGCTGTCATCACCGTCTGGTGCTACATTAGAAGATGTGTGTGGTATGAGAGGCAGACCACACAAAGCCCTGGCATGCTCCTCCATGGCAGCAAGCATGGGGGTCTGAAAGGTTTGGTTCTGCAGGATGATGGTCCTGAGATCCCCATGCAGCACCTCACAAGTAGCACAGACTTCTGCCTGCAAGGCCGCACTTGATGCACGGATCTCCTCACGGGTTGCCTGGGGCTCAGCTGAGATTGTGCATGTTAGCTGCTCCAGCTGCTGTTCTGACCTTGTACTCTGGGACACCTCAAGTGCACCCAGAATATCTCTGAAGGAGGTGTTGTCTACCCTCCGGGCACCCCTGTGGTCCTGTGCCTCTGCAGATATGGCTGTGTGCAGAGTCTCCAGTTCAGCCTGTCAGTCCCTGTTGGCGGCCAACATGTACCCCCTGTGAGAGCGGCATGTGGACTCTGTGGCCTGCTGCTGGAGCTCCACCTGCCTTTCTGGGTGGAGAATGGAAGTGGCCACCCTGTTCACGGCCTGAGCCATCATCTCACACAATGGCCACTGTTGTGCTGCAATAGCATAAATGGAGTTCTCCCACACAGTATTGCCTGGTGGCACACAGCCACCACGTTGTCGGACAGAACATCTGTTTGCCCCAAGGTGATGTGCACCTTGTGGTGCTGGCAATGCCTGAGGCTGCAGGACTGCATTCCTCCTTTGATCTGCTGCCCCAGGAAGAGGAGAAAATATTGCAGAGTGTGACCCTGCATCCATAACCGCCATAGGCAGACATTCCAACACTGAATGGGCCATTGCAGGGTCTACCCCCAGTGCAGGTGCATTGGACAGAGCAGCATCCCTGTCAGAAACAATCTCCTGCAACAGGACATTTGTCTCAATGTCTGATTCAGCACCTGAGCCATAGAGGTCATCAGAGGTGTACCCAGAGACACCCGTGGACAGGATGGTCTGTAGGACTAATGGATTTTTGTGCACCACCACCCCACGTCCTCCACTGGTGCCTGGTTGGTGCTCTCAGTACTCGTGCCCCTGTGCCATCCCCTCCTCCTCCACAGCATCTTGTGACTCATCACCTGCACAAAAAGAAAAGAAAAGTAATGAAGACATGCATGAACAGCATAGCCGACACACATAGGCATCACAATCTACACATCCAATACATTAATGAGACATGTCACACATGACACAAATTCTGGCATGCATGCAGTGGCAATGAAGTGGACAGGGACCCTGAAAGCAGACACTGAGGACTCCAAAATGGAAAAGCAACACATGTGCTGCATGGTGCATAGCACCTGCATCACACAATAGCCTGTGAGTGGCATGGACAATCCACAAACATGACACATGCCAGCACACAGATGGCGCATAGCATAGCCATGGCAGAACTGACAAAGACACCCAGATGGTAGTAAATCAGTAGTGTCCGCCATCCATGTGAGACACACATCATCAAATAGAACATGCAAAAGAGTGCGACAAAACACAGGTGTCACACGCTGCAACAACGCCACTGTGTTCAAATACAGTGATGGGAGGCACATGGATACAACAATGGTAGGTCACTTGGACATGACACAAGTCAATTGTCATGTTGAACTTTCAAACAGGGCTCAGAAGTGATCGGATGCAGTGCAGGTGTAGGTGCACAGAAGTCAATCAGCCTGATTGATGGAATCATTTGCATAAATAGTGAGCAAATGTGGGGCTTTGTGGGGGGACTCCCTGTCTGATGTATGGTGATTTTGGCCAGAACGGCACACACATGTACGTTTATCTTGCAAATTATTCCATCAATCAGACAGAATGAAGAGAAAAACTGTATTAAGAATGCTGTGGCATGATGCCAGTTTAAGGGCAAGTGCAGTCGTAATGTGCAAGGTGTTTTCAGTGGTCAGTAGGGATACTGTGAAACCCAAACCCAAGGGCAGTTGATGGCTTGGAAGCACTACATGGGTCACATATAGCAGTCACGAATACACAGCCTGACCTGGCACTCAGTCAGAACACATCACCCAAGCAACATACACATGGTTTGGACACACACGCATGGGCACTCACCGGACATTGTCTAAAGATCTGGTAGGTCTCCCACGCCTTGGATCTGATCCTCTGCAATGAACCCTCGAGCAATTGCCTCATGTTCTGTGAGTTCATCCTCCACTGGTGGAGACCCACTGCCAGTCACCAGAGTAGAGGCGTAATTGGTAGCCAGCTTGTTTTTTGCTCGGCGTTTGAGGTCATTCCAATGCTTTGAGCAATCATCAGCTGTGCGCTTCACAAATCCAAGGGAACTAATCTGGTCTGCGATGCACTGCCAGTGGGCCCTACGCTGAGCAGTCGTAGTCATGCACCCTGCAGTCACCAGCATGTCACGGCCATGTGCCGACACTTAGCCCACAAGTGCCTCTAGTTCCGCTTCCTTGACGTGCCAGAGGGGCAAGCCTTGTCTGGGGTCCCAGCCTGTTCTGCAAGAGCACGCTTCTTCCTCTTGAGAGGTGGTACAGACTCTGAGTGACTTACGCCGCTCTGGTCTGTTGGGGCTGAAGCGCAGGTGGACTGGCCACTGGAAGCAGGCAATGGCACAATGACCAAAGGTCTCACTGCAGGCATTGGCTGCTGGGTGCTGTTGCCAGGACCAAGCGGCACAACTGCCTTGATGTGATGGTCTGGGACGAACACTGTCCTGGCTGGGTGACTCAGAGCCAGGGTGGGTTGAGCTGCAGCTGCCCCTGCAGCCTCCTCACCCTGGCAACTCGGGGCAGCAGATGAAATTGCTACCCCAGATCCACGTGGCCTGGTGACAGCAACTTTCACCGCCACACGTGGCTTTGACTTCGTGACACGGAAGTTGGCCTGTGAGTCATCCCGTGACAATTCTGTGACCAATCCGGGCGGGGTTAACAGGGCCTGAGCTGGGATGGTGTCAGCTGCATCTCCCTGACCCACTGGGGGGAGCATCGGTGTCCATGAATGGTCCTGGACACACTGCCTTCCACTGCCACCTTGGCCACTCTGGCCACCCTGCTCATCCTGGCCACGTCCCCTACTGTAGACACCTCTTGGAGGTCAGGAACCTTTGCCTCCCTTAGCACTTGGTCACCTCCCAACCATGGCACTGATGTTATTGTGCGAATGGGAGATGCAGAAAACAATTGTACTGGGAAATTGAGGTGAAGGGGGCAGGGTGCTAGATGGAATACGTACCCCTGTGCTCTAGAAAGGATGTCTGTGACCCCTGGGGGAAAATGACGAGTCACGCAACGCTCAGGCACCACAAAACAATGTTTTTATGTGCATACAACCCCTCGGTAGCCCAAGTGCATGGAATGTAGGACCCGCAGTATGCTGTGGCACCCAGAAACACAAAAAAAAGCATTTGCGTGGTAAACGCAGGCTACAATGACCTCTGAATGGGTATGCAACACACAGGGGCAACCACAGTGGAAAAATACATGCCCAGCTCACAGTCTGCCTGGAAAAAGAATGTGAAAAAGACTCGCGTGGGTGTGTTGGCAACACCCCGCCAAAAGAAGAATTGAGCTCTGTCTCAGTAAACAAGGAGTACACACTGCAACCGTTGTGAAGTAATCGCGTGTGAACCAACAAGAAGTACAAGAATCACCCGCTCGCTCTCCACAGAAAGCATGTACTAGAAAATGGCGTCCTACGCGGACCTTTAAACCCACAGAAATGCCCATGCGTGACACGTCTATTACACGCTAACGCGCTAAGGGCCTTTCCTCAAATTACACACAGTCACGCGGTGACATGCTGTTTTTGCACGCCTTGATTCAATATGCACCTGTGCCGAGGGAAACGACTGCGCACGTTAGGTCAATTATGCACTTACGCGCTAAGTCCCTTTCCTCAAATTACACACTGAAGTGCTGTTTTTTCACATGCAAGTTCACTCTGCATCAAGCTGGCCACGGGACAACACACGGAAGACCATCTCATGACCAGAAGGCCATTTTCCTGCCCCCCAGACTCCCGGGGAGCCTCTTACGAGCCATCTTTTGCTGCTGCCTGCCTGCCTGACTGCTGCCAACAGTGCCCTGCTGTTTGGTGCCTGCACATCAGCCATCTGCAGGGGTCCAGTTTCTGTGACCATCCCTGCTGGAACAGAAGAATTTCGAATGGTGTTCCATCACTCCACAGCCCAGCCCCAGGACTCAGTTGCTGACCCACACCTACATCGGGGGTTGTCATGTCTGACACAACACCATCCGGCACCAGTGGTAACCCCCAGCACAGAGACAGAGGGCTGCCAGCTTCACTGCCAATGAAGTTGGCATCCTGGTGGAGCAAGTCCTGGGGCATTATGATGCTTTCTTCTCACCATCGTGCGCCGACAAGGAAGGACGAAAGAGGCACTGGAAGGACACAGTGGGTGCCATCAATGTGGAGGGGGTGGCATCCCACGACATCAAACACGTCCAGATATACTGGGAGGTCTACAAGTCCAGGACCCTCAAGAAGGCCCGGCGCCTCTTGGACGCAGTGGATGCAGTGGGGCGGGGTCCATCTTACCACCCAGCAGATGAGGGTCCTGGAGCGCATTCACCCAATGCTTCACCACCAGATCCTCAAGATGCAGGCCCGTCAGGAGTTGAGTGGTAAGTCCCCATGCATTCCCGTTTAAAACTGTGCATGTTGCTGTGTGGTGGTAGTTAGCTACTTGGCTGTATGTGTGACATGGGCCATGTATGGATGTGTGTGTGCAGGGACATGATGGTGCTGCATGTGAGTCCAGTCAGGCGTGACCCACATGGATGGTGTATGTGTTACAATGCATCATGCGGAGCAGCATGCGGAATGCACACATGTATGCATGCCTGCGTCTGTACTTGGACATGTTTGGGGTGTGAGAGATGGGTGCTGCTGTCATGGACATGAATGTTGTACATGTCCGTGTGTCTGAGTAGTGTGTGAGTGACTGGTAAACTCCATGTATGTATGACACATATCCGTGACGATGTGTTGATTCACTGATACAGCCTAGTCATCCTTTTATCCACTGTGTCTTGGGGTATATGGGGCCAGATGCATGACCCTCCAGTCATGTGTGTGCATGTGATTAGCATGTCCCATGATGCATGTGAGTTTCAGCCCACCATTGGATGTTTCTGTGGTACCTTGGACATGGATGCAAATGTTTGTTGCATGTGCCATGCCTGTTTCTACATGTGTGTTGCCTGCACTGACCCATGTTTTGTGGAGGGACATGATGGAAGTGACGTTTGACAGTGCCCCTCATGTGCTATTGCTTTCTGTCTAGGGGACTATTGTACAGTACCCTGATGGTTGTGTTCAATGTCTCCCTTTACACAGCAGCGAGTGAAGAAGAGGGCGGAGACCCTGCTGTGGAGGAGCTGGCGATGGCAGAAGACGATGCATAGCCATCCATGGTGGTGGTGTGTACGGAGGAGGAGGAGGCCACTTCAGATTTGCACATGGGGCCTGGTGGGGGTGGTACAACTGGTGAAAGTGCTGCAGTCCAGGGGCAGGGGTCAGCACAGGTCGCCGTGGAGGGGCCTGTGCATGTCACAGTCCCTGATACTGTGACTGCATCACAATGCCACAGCAGGGATGTCCTGTCCCAGGCCTGTCCGCAGGTAGGGGGGAGGTCCACGTCATCTGGCACTCCTCTACCTGCAGACGTGGTGAGCCGTGACAGGATTGAGTCCGTCCTGATTGGTGTCATGTTTCGCACACGTGACATTTGTGATGATGTGCGTGCTTCCTGGGCGGACCACGCACATCCTCACGAAGAGATGTGTGCCAACGTGGCCCAGCGGGGAGGGTTCATGGTCAGGGGTTTCCTCCTTGTGTTGTTCTGTCTTGTGGCCCTCTCCTCCTCTGTGCACACTATACGCCAGTCGTTCTCTGGGCCATCTACCAGCCCAGATGCCACCAGGGCACCCTGTGGACCTGCCCCAACCAACGCGGCCAGGCTGGTGGAGATCCCACCCTTGCCACAGTCAGGAGTCGGAGCTCCAGCACAGGCGGTCACCCCAGCAACTGGATCCCTGGCAACGGACGATGTGCAGGAACATACAAGCAGGGCAGCTGCACGATGGCCCCAGGTGTTGCCATCTGCCCGGAGGCAGTCGTGGTGGTGGTGGCAGGCAGCAGAAAGGCAGCAGCAGGCTCGGCGTAGGAGGCATGTGGCCTCGGGGCCCTCTATATCATCGTGGCAGGCATCGGCCGGCGGGCAGGAGGACCCAGGATTGGGATGTCTTTTGTGTGGCAGCGGTTAGCCCAGCGAATAGGTGCAGAGCGGCGGCAGGCAGAGAGGGCATGGCTCACAAGGGTCAGGGTGGAGAACTCCATGTACCGGTCTTTGAGGCGGGCTGAGTTCCTCGAGGTAACTCGCAGGGAGTTGGAGGAGGCCATGGCTGCATCCCTGCGAGGCCTCGAGGCCAGGGAACAGGCCCGCTTCCGGAACATTGACATTGAGTTCAATGATGCCCTTGCCCGCGACATCAATGAGTGAGCCGTGGGATTAGCCCGCCACCTTTTTATAGTTATTTAGGTTTAGGTTTCATTTGGTTTTTATTATGATTTGGAGTTCACTGACTTTGCACCACTTTTTGTATATAGTTGTATTTTAGAAAGGGTTTTGGGTAGGTTTCCTTTTGTTTTGGCATAATGGACCCTTCAGACTTTCATTTACAATTTTTCCAGGCATGTACATACTTTCTTTTTTTGATGTTCACATGGATTCATGTTTTTTTTAATGCTTTTCAATTTATGATTTTTTCTATGGACCACTTATATTTTTTCATGTTTTGGATTTGTTTTTTCCTTGGATTTGACTATCTTTTTCTTATTGCACTAATTATTTCTTCATTTGCATGTGTGGTTTTAATTTTGACATTTGTTTTTACTTTTTAATACATGTCATTATTCAACATTATATGTGTGGTGTACTATGATATATTTTGTGCATGTCTCCATGAGCATTGGCTCAGTCATTTGTTGCCACTGTTTGGCTCTGTTGGACTTTTGCTGATGGGCATGCTGGTTCTTTTCAGACTATCATGGAATGGGTAATTTACTAGGGACTGGGTGCAGTGGATTGTTGGGTGTTTGCACTGGGGGTGGGGTTGTGGGATTTGAGTTTGCATTAGGGCCATGGGTCTGTATAGTTATGACGTGGTGTTTGGGGGGACATGAGAAAGGGCCTGCTGGCAGGTTGCCCTCACTGGGGGTGGGGTGGGGGATATGAGTCGGGGCCTGCTGGCAGGTTGCCCTCCCTGGGGGTGGGATGGGGTGGGAGATACATGTGTCGGGGCCTGCTGGCAGGTTGCCCTCACTGGGGGTGGGGGTGACATGAGTCGGGGCCTGCTGGCAGGTTGCTGTCAATGGTACATGTGTTGGGGCCTGCTGGCAGGTTGCCCTCATTGGGGGTGGGGTGGGGGGACATGTGTTGGGGCTCCCAAGTGCATGGTGCCATGTGGCCTGCCTGCGGGGCATGGTCAGGGTGGATGGGCTACCTGCGGGGCATAGGGAGGGATTGTAGGTGTGTCCCCTGTGGTGTGGGCTGCCTGCGGGGCTTGGGGAGGGGGGAAGGGGCACACCCAGGAGGACCCATACTGCCACTCGTGTGTCAAATTCCAGGCGCACCCCCGGAATACACCCCGGAATACACGTAACCTGCTCGCGCCAGGCGAATTGCATGTAGAAATCAGTGCACACCCCAGGAATATGCGTACCCTGCTTGTGCCAGGCCGATCACATGTAGAACTCCCCGGAGTAGTCGTACCCCACTCGCGCCAGGCGATCACGTGTAAAACTCCCCACGCATCCCCTGAATATGCGTACCCCGCTCACGCCAGGCGAATCATGTGTAGGACTCCCGACTAACCCCTGCAATATGTGTACCCCGCTCACGCCAGGCCTATCGCATGTAGAACTCTCCGCGCACCACCAGAATACGTGTACCCCGCTCGCACCAGGCCGATCGCATGTAAAAACTCCCTGAGCACCCCCGGAATACCCGTACCCCACTCGCACCAGGTGAATCACGTGTAGAACTCCCTGTGCACCCCCGGAATACACGTACCCCGCTCACACCAGGCCGATCGTGTGTAGAACTCCCCACGCACTCCCGGAATATGTGTACCCCGCTCGCGCCAGGCCGATTGCATGAAGAACTCCCGTGCACCCCCGGAATATGCATACCTCACTCGCGTCAGGCAAATAGCGTGTAAAACTCCCCGCGCACCACCGGAATATGCCTACCCCGCTCTCGCCATGGGAATCGCATGTAAAACTCCCAGCACAACCCCAGAATACACATACCCCGCTTGTGCCAGGCCAATTGCATGCCATACTCCCCACGCCCCCCCGGAATATGTGTACCCCGCTCACGCCAGGTGAATCATGCGTAGAACTCCCTGCGTACCCTATTTGTGCCAGGCGAATCGCGCGTAGAACTCCCTGCGCACTCACGGAATATGCGCAGGCAGCCCAACCACCCTCCCCATGCCCCGCAGGCAGCCCATCACCCCTGGGCCTGCCACACAGGCAGCCCATCACCCCTGACCATGACCAGCAGGCAGCCCATCACCCCTGGGCATGCCCCGCAGGCAGCCCATGACTCGCAGGCAGCCCCCACCCCAGGGGACCACCCTACACCCCAGGGCATGCCCCGCAGGCAGCCCATCACCCCAGACCATGACCCGCAGACATTCCATCACCCCTAACCATGACCCGCAGGGATCCCACACCACAGGGGACCACCCTACACCCCTGGGCATGCCCCGCAGACAGCCCATCACCCCAGACCAAGACCCGCAGGCAGCCCATCACCCCAGACCATGCCCTACAGGCAGCCCATCACCCCAGACCATGACCCGCAGGCAGCCCATAAACCCTGACCATGACCCGCAGGGAGCCCACACCACAGGGGACTACCCTACACCCCTGGGCATGCCCTGTAGGCAGCCCATCCCCCCAGACCATGAGTCGCAGGCAGCCCATCTCCCCAGACCATGCCCGGCAGGCAGCCCTACACTCCTGGGCATGCCCCGCAGGCAGCCCATCACCCCAGACCATGACCCGCAGGCAGCCCATCACCCCAGATTATGCACGTCACGCTGGCGTTACAAAACCAGGAAACAGCACCGTTTCTGGACTCTTACTGAAAGATCCAGGTACAACTTAAAAAACTGTGCATAGGCTGGCAACCCAAGCTGTTGGTGTCCGTGGTGAATCATTATGCCACTTGCCAGGAGCAAAAGAAGGAAATGGTTATAAACGTATGATCCTGCAAATGCAAAGCCTTAAGGTACAGGTACATGGGTAGATGGGCCAACAAGTACAGCAAAAAAAACGAGGGTATATGGGGCAGACACAAAAACAACAACCATGTGGACAGTTCGACCAGCAGCTGGCATGGAATTAGCTTCTGTACACGGCTTGTGTCGTCCTTTAAGGCGGATGGCGCAAAGCTGAAGAGACTTGTCCTTTGTTCAGAGACTCTCTGGCACTTCCTACCTAGGAAGCTTGCTGGCAGAACCAAGCAGTGCACGCTTGGTGCTCGCTGGGTACTGGTTCTGGAGCTGCTGGATGGGTCCTCTGAGTCAGGTATCACCCTCTGTTCCCTAGGAGATGTTTAGGGGAGGGATCTTGCTTCCCTCTTGGAAATCCAGGCCTTCCTTTAATGGCAGAAGATGTAAAGGAAGATGTAAAGCAGACTGTACCTTCAGCCGAGGTAAAATGCAGAGTCCTCTTTCTTACTCCTTTCAAAGTAAGTGGATGATCTGTTAAGCGAGGGGCTCAGCCCTCTTTTAAAGCCAAATGGGCCCCAGTGACTGGTGCAGGCTAAGCCTACCTTAAGGAACCAATCTGGGGTCCACACCAACAATCTTCTGTTAGGCGTGAGGTCAGGACCAGAGTGCTTTGGAACAGGAAAGGTAAAGGGTGACAACATGTTCTCCAAAGTCCCACCCATGTTCCTGCCTGTTGTAGATCAAAGTATCTCTCTAGCTAACTGAGCCCTCTGTGACTCTAGATCAAAGTAAAGGTCTCCCTTGAGGTTTCTGATGAGAGCAGACTTACTGTCTCCCTTTAATCACATGCTTCTTCCCTCTGAAAGGGGTCCTCTCTGCAGGGGTTGCTTCAGTAAATAGAGGACCCAGGTGTGCCACTCACACCCTTTCATACAGAGGGGTGGGAGCTTGCTTCAAGTTGACACATTGCATATCTAAGAGATGTTAGTCCTGTCTCCCTCTTGTCCATTCTGTGACCAAGCCTGTTGCAACACTGTTTCAATTAGCTCCTATCAGTCTGCACTGCCACCAATACATTAGACAATAGAGAGGCAGATCCATAGAGCCTTTGACATTTTCATTAGACTGGCCATGGTCGGAGGAAGGTGTGCCTTCCCCCTTGGATGCTTTTTATGTACCTTTGGCTGTCAAATTCCAGCTGAACATGACAGGGGAGGACGGCACCTGAAGGCTTTGTCCTCCCAGAGTACACATATATGCATTTGTCGTGCGGGAAGCAGCAAAAATGTGTGCGGAATGCCCCAAACATTTTCGACGGCTGATCTCCTATCATTTATTTTCATTACAAAAATTGAACAAAACCCAGGCTAGCACACACTCCCAATGTGGATGGTTGAATTCCTCACATGTCTCCCAGTCTCAATGTGTGAACCACCACCCTACTAAGGGTCTGGTTCGTCATCAAGGCGAAAGTACCAGATGAGGCCATCTGCATTTCCATGCTGGAAGCCTAGCTTTTGCTGGATGTCCATATCAAATCCCTGTAGGGATATGGCCGAACGCAAAAACTTAGGGTTCTCCCCTTGCATGCCCATTAACCATCGCAGAGGCTGGTCGTCTGTCTGTATTGTAAAGTGAAACCCAGAGATGTAGGGATTCAGCTTCTTAAAGGGCCAACATGACCGTGTACACCTCTTTTTCTATGACAGCCCTGTTCCTTTTACTTTTTGTGAACCACCTGCTAATGTAAGTGACAGGTTGCTCTACCCCTAGAGAATTCAGCTGCACTAACACTGCTCCAATCCCAAAATCACAGGCATATGTCTGGATAATGAACACCTGACCATAGTCTGGCACTTTTAGAACTGGAGCCTTGCACAATAAATGTGTTAAATACTGAAAGGAGGTTTGACAGGGGGAGGTTCAAGTTTCCTTCTTTGGCATCTTCTTGGAAGTTACATCATTCAGGGGCATGGCAATCACCCCATACCCTCTGATGAATGACGGGTATCTCTCACCTGTGTCTGTGTGGTGGGGATGTCCCAATCCTTCACAGCCTGTACCTTTGCTTCAAGATGTTGTTTCTTACCTCCACCGACCAGGTGGCCTAGGTAAGTCACTGTGCCCTGCGCTATCTGGCCTGGATAGTCAGACCTGCTTTCTGTAGCACCTCAAGCACTTGTTTCAGGTGGGATAATTGATCCTCCCAGGTGTGGCTGAATATAGCAATGTCGTATAAATAGGCGACACTGACATTTTCCAGACCAGACAAAACCTGGTGAACCATACACTGAAAAGTGGCAGGGGCATTCTTCAATCCGAAGGGCATCACAGTGAACTGATAATGACCTTCCAGGCTTGAGTATGTTGACCTCTCCCTCTCTCCATCTCTAAAGCCAGACTGCCAATACCCTGCTATGAGGTCAAAGGTACTCATGCACTTGGCAACACCAAGCTTGTCAATGAGTTCATCTGCCCAAGAAATGGGGTGAGCATCTGTCTTCATGACAGAATTGAGCCCCTTGTAGTCCACAAAAAAAAGCAAACTTCAGTCTTCCCACCACTGGTCTTTTTAGGGACCAATACCACTGGGCTAGCCAAGGGGCTCTGGGATGGCTCTATCATTCCAAAGGACAGCATCTTAGAAACTTCCACCTTGATGGTGTCCCTGACCTTATCAGACGTCCGGTGATTTCTACTCATGTGTCCACATCATGGGTGCACCAATCTGCACAACCTATAGTCAGGGAGAACAGACCAGCAGACTGTCCAAGTAAACAGCACCAGTCTGTCAGTTGCTGTTCTGACAGGTCTGTTGCAAGGTTGACACTGGCTCCAGTGTGCAAGACGTTTGGAAGGGGATTGGTCTCCTTCTCAGTCTCTCCCTCTGTCACCAATTCCATGACCCAGTCCTTCTGGCTATAATGTGTTTTTAGCTGGTTAATGTGAAAGACCCTGCACATCTGTTTAGGTAATTTCACGTAAATTAGTTAATACATCTCACTTACCTTTTCCAGCACATTGTAAGGCCCGTCCACTTGCCCTGAAGGGCACTGGGTTTGACAAGCTCCATAATCCACACCCACTGGCCTGGAGAATAGACTGTCACTGTGGACATCTGGTCGAGTCAGTGCTTCATCAGCTCCTGACTGGCCTTTAGGTACTTTGTTGACTGTTCCATGTACTTTGCCATTCTAGACCAAAGGCCGTATGCATGGTCCACCACATCTTGAGTAGGGGATGAGGGCTTGCTTTCCCATCCCTCTTTCACCAGACTGAGGGGACCTCATACAGGGTATCAAAACAGAACCTCAAAAAGGGCTAAACCATAATCTGTTGTGTGGCTCCTACCTGTAGGCGAACAGAAGGCATGGGAGGAGAATATCTCATTTTCTCCTCAGGTGCTCTTCCAAGCCACTTATCATGACCTTTATGGATGGTCTTGTTGAACCTCTCAACAAGCACATTTGTTTGTGGATGGAAGGATTTAGAGAACCTATAGGTGACTCCACACTCTTCCGACATAGCCTTCATATATGTTGATATGAAGGTTTTATCCCCGGTCAGAAACAACTTCCTTGGGCAATCTAACACGGGAGAATATCCCTTTTGGAGCCATCACATCCACAGGGGCTTTGATGCTCCTCAGAGGGACAGCTGCAGGGTATCTTGTGGCATGGTCGACCACCACAAAGATGTATATGTTCCCTGAGCTGGTTTGAGGATGGAAAGGATCACCCAACCACAGGTATTGGAATTAAGGGGCCCTTTGTGGCACCACTTGACTTGCCAGAAGCTTGACAAGTCGGGCAGGACCAGAGATATTCCTTAACCTTTACGCCAAACTGCGGCCAGTGAAAAGTGTGCAGACAACTGGTCTGATGTCTTAGTCACTCCCACGTGTCCCGCTAAAGGAATTTGGTGAGCCAAATCCAAAAGGAACTTTGGCTCACTGTACAGGAGTCCACCCTCCCAGTATACTTTGAACAGGCCAGGGGCCTTGCCGGCCACACCCGCCCTTCCAACAAGCCCTCTGGAAGCACTCTAGGCTCTAATGCTTTCAGAGTGTTTAATCTGGTGCTCTCTTTGGCCCTCTATCGGGTAGCCACTGTGACTATTTTGGGATCAGTAGGATCATTACCCAACAGACATGGGACAGGGATGGAGTCTTTCACCACTACAGAGTGCTGGGTCATTCATCCTCACCAGCCAAACTCCCCTATCTCCAAGGGGCCCTTACTCTTCCCATCAAACCCACTGATGCACAAATCAAGCCCATCAATATCCTGGCCTGGCTGTACCCACTGCCGCGTCACAGTAGTGACACTAGCTGTGGTGCTTCAGAGCACAGGAGATTTGTGTCGATAGACATACACATGCTCTAGATAGAGTTGAGTATTATTGGGAACTGGGGACTCTTCTGGTGACCCGGTACCATTCCAACTCAGTGTAACTAAACCACATTCGGCCACTCCCTGTTATAGTGGGAAGTCCTCCTCTAAGAGGCCCGCACTAATGATGGCCTCGTCCATGAGTCCAGCATTCAATATGGCTTGCTTGTGTAAGCCATTACAAAAAGGATCCCCTTTCCTTGTGCCCATCTCATCACACACTAAACAACCTTGGGGTGATGAGAACGCATGTGCCCCAGTGTTAGGGGTGCCTGCGCTATTCTTTTTGGTGTGCACGGCTGAACTAGAATTTTGGGATTTCCCTTTGTTCTTTTGGGGACCTGGCTTTGAATAGGATTGTGTTGGACCATTGTCCGTCCCATACTTGTTTAGTTTTTTTGTCCGCCAATTTTTCTTCCAGGTTTGGGTGGGCTTGCCTGAGCTTTTTTCTGGACTTGAGTACTCACAAACCTGTTGGCAGCCTTTGCAAGCTCCCTAGGGTCAGTGATAGTCTTGACAACAAGATGCTGGTGTAGGTCAACCTTACAATTTTTTCAATATATGCTCACACAAAATCGAATTGGACATCCCTTTAAATGTGTCAACTTTGTTAACAGTCACCCACCTGCTCAGATATTTCAAAGACAAGTGTGTGAACACTTCAAATGTCTGCCCACTTTTCTTTCCGAGCACTCTGAAGCTCTTGAGATACTGTTCTGGGGGTTTTACAGAACTTCCTGAGGGGGGCTTCTTTCATGCTCTCATACTCTAGCCTTTCCTCAGGATTTAGCTGAAGAATTGCATCAGTCCCTGGTGTAGGTAAGGGACTCATCAGGGCTGCTCCCCACAGTACCTCATCCAACTCCTGTAGCTGGAAAGCCAGATCGAGTGCTTCAAAACAGTCCTTCCTCACTTCATAAGCCTCTGCTGGAAGTACTGCCCTTAGTCATCCTATATGTTGGAAACCGGAAATAACGGCATGCACAACACCAGTAATTGTGCCAATACCACAGAGAGTCTTCGAGAAAAGATATCCATTGAGAAGACCCTATATGATGTACCCCCACAGAGATAACAATCCCTTGGAGGAGATGCCCTAAGGATTATGAGGATGAGAAAAAAGAGGCTGGTGACATAACAAGATATTAGTGTGACGCGCTGAGAAGAATGGTCAAAGAAGAAGATGCATAGACCTTATAGAATCTGATTACGAAGAAAATAATCGAGTAAACTTTCATATGCAGAATGTAGATTGCACGTGTGAAGAGCACTGCAGAAAATGCAAGCCGTTTTATAACTGTACAGATTAGCATGCACGTAGATTAACTAATCATAAAGGCTGGCTATAAGTAGTGAATAGACTGCAGGAGGTGCCGCTATTACATAGAATTGGACATCAGTGTCACACATTTAGTAAGCTTAGACCCGTGAAGAAAGAAGGATCAGAAAGTTGTGTCACAGTAAGAAAACAGCTGAAGATTGAAGAAAGGCCACAAATAGTTGTCTGGCCTGGTGTCAAAGGATGGAGCGGCCAAGAACTGGTTATCTATCCTTGAAGAACGGTGAACGTGAGAATCTGAATCAGCCCTTGTTAAGGTGCAAGAAAGAACAACATGAGTGCCAAGTTTATTAATTCAAGACAATTAAATGCTGCAAAACAGGCCGAAATACTGTTTCCTGTCACGTGAGTCCAGGATGGAAATAGGAGGTGGGTGTGCAGACCAGAACTGTGATAAGAGGATAAGAGTTTGCCTATACTCCCTTTTATTCTCAGGGGCAAGGATACTTTGCAAGGACAAGTTCAAAGACAATCTGAATGGCAGATGGCATGAGCCATGAAAGTCGTTGGGCTAATTGGGTTGGGAGACACGGTCAAGTCCACCCAGTGGCACCTGGTTTACCTGCTTATGTGCTGCTAGTGAGCTGAATCTTCCAGAAGGGTACAAGCATGCCAACCAATAGTAGAGCCCCATATAATGGAGGGCCTAATAGTTTGATAGCCAATGGTGTAATGTGTATTTAGTAACTGATGAAGATGACTTGCACTGGGCGTGGGCATAAATTGTAGACACCCAATCACAACCCGATCCCTAAAAGAAAGTATACTTAGATGTTTCCCTTAAGCCAATCACAACTCCACCATAGGTTTTTCTTGTTTGACAGGTAGTATGACGTCATGTATGATGAATTTTTTGTATATAAATGTGTTTTTATTGCAAAATGATTGAGAGCTAGAGTGAACGTCCGTTGATGTGCGTTGTAACTCCCTGTTTTAGACAAATGAAAATAAATCAGTCAGGAGAAACATTTTGCCAATTTCCTGAGTCGGTCTTATTATTTGGTGTAAGAGTTATTCTGCATCCCATCCTGAGAATGATGTGTTACTGATTTAAAGGCACCATGGAGTCTTCTTTCCAATGGCCCTCGCTTCTAACAAAGCTAGAAAGCTGGCCAGCAACTAAGGTTTATTAACCTTAGTGCTGTGGGAAAGTACTCTCTCTTGACATAAGACATGCAGGCATCCTTGGTCCTGCCTTTTACAGTCTACATGTAAAGATCCGTGACCATTACTAGTCACCTAGCAGTGACTAAACGTTGCCTGAAACAGTACTTTTATCGTTGGGTGACTAAGCTGTGTGCAATACTCCAACTAATCCGACTGCTTGCCACCAATGTGACAAATCAACTTTTGGGGCACCAGTGGTCCAGGGATGAATATCGGTTTCTAAACCATCAATCAGCCCCACACGGCTAGTACACCAGAAGGTATGCAAAAAGATTGGAAACACAAGTCAATCATAATCCTGCTTGTCCAATTATGGTAACGTGGAAGGAACGGCAGGCTTATCTATGCAAGGTCATGGAACGTTGGTTAGTTGCAAAACAGCAAAAATACAATTATAACCCAATGATAAAAGAGACTGTCCGGTCAAGGTTGTATAAAGATATCTACTTTATTATTATTACAGCAGACAGTTCTATCACACTACAACATACAACCCAGCCAGTAAAAGAACACAGAGGAAAGACAGTTTCAAGAAGGAAAGGGATGCACTCTGGATACTGACAGGAGTGCAATCGGTAAAGCAATCAGTCCTAACTGTTGACGGTTATTTGGTTTCAGGACCAAGGGGGCAAGGGCTTTTTAATATCACTAGGGGCCTTGGGAGAAGTACAAGGGGGACAGAACCACAATGTACCTGGTGCTTGAGATGATCTTGATGCTCAACAGCGTGAAGTTGGTTCCAGGGCTCTGTGCAGCTCCTGTGACAGAGTTCAAAATGGGAGACAGCTGTGGGTGTCAGGCAGTAGGCATTTCGGCAAGTGAGGCTGGATGGGTGGCTGCAGGCTGACCTACATGGCAGATTGTGGTCAAGAATCGTTGTCTCTGTGCTGGTTGGCAGAACTGGAACGCTAGTTGAGGCTTCTCGGATGGCTTTAGTGACTGCAGCATGACAACAGTCAGTGGTGCAGCCGGTCGTGGTTGGAGGGATCGACTATATTGTAAATGTCCTTAAAAGATGGACGCTGCTTGATGCTTGTTATGGCACTCCTCTTAGCTTCTTCGCGGGGCTCGTGACGGCCCAAAGCTGAGGAGAGTGTTTGCGGTCAACTGCCTTGTTCCTTGTTCAGATACTCTCTTGCACTTCCCACCTTGGAAGCTTGCTGGCAGAACCTAGCAGGGCATGCTGTGTATTATCTGGGTACCTGTTCTGGAGCTGCTGGATGGGTCCTCTGAGTCCAATATCTCCCTCTGTTCCCTAGAAGAGTGGAAGGTGTTTAGGGGAGGAATCTTGCATCCCTCTTGGAAGTACTGGCCTTCCTTCACTGGTGGAAGATGTAAGGCAGACTGCACCTTCAGACAGGGTCCAATGCTGAGTCCTTCTTCATACGCCTTTCGAAGTTGTCGGATGATCTGCTAAGCGAGGGGCTCAGCCTTCTTTTAATGCCAAATGGGCCCCAGCAATTGTTGCAGTCTCAGCCTTAAGGAAACAATCAGGGGTCCCCACCATGAAGGTAAGGGGTGACAACATGTATTTCTAGGTCCCACCCATCTTCCTGTCTTTTGTAGATCAAAGTGTCTCTCTGGTTAACTGAGCCCTCTGTGACTCTTGATCAAAGCGCCTTTGAAGTTTGTGATGAGAGCAGACTTCCTCTCTCACTTAAATCACATACTTCTTCTCTCTGAAAGGGATCCTCTCTGCAGGGTTTGCTTACGGTAAATAGTGGACCAAGACATGCCAGTCACTGCCTTTCATAAAGAGGGGTGGGAGCTGGCTTCAAGTTAACACACTGCATATCCAAGAGGTGTTAGACCTGCCTCCCTTTTGTCCATTCTGCTACCAAGCCTGTTGCAGGCCTGTTTCAATTAACTTTTATCAATATGCGCTACCACCAGCTGATTATACAATAGAGAGGCAGATCCATGGAGCTTTTGATGTTTTAATTAGGCTGGCCATGGCTGGAGGAAGGTGTCACCTTCGCCTTTGGATGCTTTTGATGTACTTGTGGCTGTCACATTCCAGCTGAACATGACAGGGGAGGACGGCGCCTGTAGGCTGTGTCCTCCCTGAGTACACGCAACTATGTGTTTTTAGTGCTGTGAGCAGGGAAAATGTGTGCCGAATGGCCCCACTCATTTTCAGAGGCTGATCTTCCATCATTCATTTTCATTACAAAAATCAAAAAAGCCCAGGCGAGCGCACACTCTCAATGAGAATGGTTGAATTCCTCACAAGCTCAGTGTAGGCAGGGTACTTGTTTGCCTGTTAAATTATTGTATGACATCAATGAACGTGGTCCCTGACGTCTGTCATACACAGTGCATTGTCTTTTCACTTTATGTTTGTCCCTACTGTACCCTGTTCTCACAGCTCTCAACTATGCAGAAAACCTCAGTCTCCTCCCACCTGAAAGCATTTCCTGGTAACAGGGAATACCACTCCCACACCCTTGTGGACTGATTGGAGTAGTAGAGCTTGTCATTCTGTAGGATTCATCCTGATGCTGGTGTGGTCCCTACACAGTGGCTGGTACAGGACACGACTTCTTTTCCATCTCAGTTCAGTCCATCACATGCTGTAACACTTCTATATGCATATCTTCCCCCTGAGAGTCCTCCTGATAGCCCTCTCCTCATCCTTGGCACTTTTGCCCTGATGAGCAGAGATCACTTCCTCCCTAATTCATCCTGCCCAGACAGGAGCCATCAGAGAACTTCCTGCAGTGTGCTTTCTGCATCTTCACCCTCTTTCCTCATGAAGGACATCCCCTCCTGCTTCTCCACTGATCCTGCCTCTGTGGGGTGTCATAAAGGGATGTGTCTCTGTGGGATACTCCTCTGATGGAACTGACTCCTCTCCTACTTCTTTACCTGCAGCCAACACAGAGGAACTCACAAAACACCAATAGATGCTCCTCTTAATGACTAAGAGGGCCAGCAATGCTTCATGGCCCTACTCCCTGAACAAGCAGAAACAAGCAGGGAGGTCACCCTCCTAACCTATGCTGTGGGAATCCTCCTCCTACAACGAGCAGAAACAGAGCCTCTCCTCTACCTTCTGTCCTCTCACCTTCTTCCCATTCCCCTCCCAGCATCATAGGCACAACATGAGAGAACCATGAGAAGTCCAACTCCCCCTCAGAACATAAACGTTTGAAAATCACCACTAGAACCTCGAAGAATACCCCATGAACAAGTCAACATACCCCAGTTCCTACTCAGACAAACAACACTATAAAACAAACCCAAACCAGAAACAGAACAAGTGGGGAGATGTGACAACAACAGCAACATATATGCAGAGAGAAAAGGTAAATACTTAATTTGTTTCCTGTGTTCCTTTTTGGGATAAGATTATGGAGAGTGAAGTTGTTTTTGTTTTGTACATTTCATTAGGGGAAACAAATTTAAGCCATACGAAGAAAAGGCAATATTGTATTTGTTTATGTGGGGGGAACTAACAAAACACTACCAACAGACTGATCAAATATTAAAATAAAGGGATAAACAAAGTGGCAATAAAAACACACCAGATTAGACAAAACACCAACACCAATCTCTAAATGCAAATAACTGAGAAAGTCCTCCAAGAAGCCTCCAAGTCTGAACGTCAAACCTACTCCTTCCTTCAGAGTCCAGCAACACTCACAAAGGCTTAGAACATGGCTGGAACTTTCAAAGTCCAGACAATGAGAACTGTCTCAGGCTGATTCGTTGAGTTCGGTCAGCCAGTCAAGTATTTCAAATCTCATAAAGGAAGTTCACATTTCTAAAAAAAAAGTCCAGCTCAATTCTTTGTGGGGCATTGTATAGGTCTGAGGAATGTGTTATAGAGGGCTGGCTCACAACAGGAGCATTTCAGAAATGTTAGGAGATGCGTTTGGGCCTGGGTGTTTGCTTATGTGTAGTTTGTTGTTTTTTGTACAGTTTTTGTTGTCTATTTTTTCACCCATTTATTTTTGCTCAGTTTTTGTTTAGTATTGTTTTTTATCTTCCCCGAATATAAAAATCAAAATAAATCCTGCCTTTCCTCTTGCCCCTTTCTCATGCTGTTACACCAGATAACACTTTACATATCAAAACATAAAACACAGTTATTTTACCAATTCCTTTCTTCAAAATAAAAATACCATCCGACCCCAAAATGTTGCTTACTCTTTCCCAATGTCCCCTCATATTCGTTGTGATTGATATATCCCTACATGCAGGTGGCTTGTCCTTCTTGTTTTGTCTGTGCAGTGGTGTGTGTCTTGATCCTGATGGGCAGTTCTGTGGGTGTTTTTGGTTCTCATCTTCACTGTTTCTCTAGTTGTTAAAATGTCTGGTTCTCGGAATGCGGAGGAGTAGAGGCTGCATTTGTCAATGCAGGAGGAGTCTGCCAAAATTGGTGAGCATGGTGGGAATCCTATGCTGTTTGACAGTGTCAGCTAACTGCATCTGCGACACTGCATCACTTGGCCTCCAAGCTAGACCGGCAGGTTGAGACTTTGGGGTGGCTTAGGGGAAGAATATGGCGGTGAAGAAGTGGCAGGGCTATCAGAAGTGGTCCTCTTGAGTGTGTAGGCAAGGGAGTCATGACCTTTAGTGAAGGTTCCCGAGGAATACTCTTCTGTGGTGGACCAGGAGGGCATGCAGGTGGCACAGAAAGATGACAAAGGCGTTGTACCACATCTGCATCACTAGCAAAGGCACTAATCCTTGCCATTTTAGACAGGTTCAGATCAAGAAGGTACATCAGCGGGTGACCCTCACTGATGGATGCATTTTGATGGCTAACCCATTTAGGACCCATTTAGGACCCTCCTCACAAGGATTATCCTAGAACAGAATCTTCTACTGTCCGAGTGTCAAAAATGCCTTATCTAAATCTCTGATGTGACCTGCTCGATGTATCTGTGATAGTATATTACTGCTCACATAGCCGGTCTTTAAGTTGTTCAGTGGAAAATTGTGATGCAACAGCAATTGGGGTGTGCCATTTTTGACATGGTAAGGCCAACTGATATGTGAGCTGATTTACTAGGGCTCAGCAACCATTTAGTTTGCAGTCTGACAACGTTTCATTGAACATGTGACCACCAGGTGAAGGACATGCACAAAACAGTGGATGTGTCTTTTCATAAGCCAATTCAGAAGACAGGAAGGGATACATTGCTTGCCACATCAAGGCTCAAATGAAAATGAAGATGCTTTAGCCATTGACCTTTCTTGGCTGTTAGAGGGAGGAAAGGCCACCAGTGCCCTGTGATGGCCGTGTAGTCCGACGACTGGTCCACATGCCCATACTGAATTGTATGTTTTGGCATGAAGACTTTTTCAGTGTCGACTACACCACAGCCATAACCTTGCTCTACACTGCCAGTACTGTATGGGGGGAGAACAAACAGCGTCGGTAGCTTCCCATAAGCTGTCGGAACACAGGGTTATCCACAGATGAGTAGGCACAAATGGTTTATTTCCAAAATTGTAACTAAGTTCGCAGCGAGATGTTCTATCTGTCATGCAACTTTTTTGTTCCCACTCAAATTGTTACACCACACTGGCCTGATGGAATAGTGATCATTGTATGCATCACTCTGGTAAGGTTTGGTGTCCGAAGCAATAACACAACTTCAGTATTTTCAGGGTTAATTGTGCAAACTGGTGGTGGTATGCTGCTTGTCTGATGGTTTTGGGAGGCTAGCACCTCAGAGCTTTTCACTTCTTCCCATGTCTGCGTATGATGCCCCAGGATATGAGACCATACAGGATAGATGTGTGCACTAATTGAATTGGGCACCAGGTGGCCACATCACAGTGGTACACCAGGCAACACAATCCAAGGGGGGTAACATTTCAGTGGGGCATAAAGGAGAACAATTATAATGTGACATGTGTGAACAAATCCGAGAAGGCAGAATCATAAAATAGAAAGTTTTGCTGGTTAGAGTGGGGACCAAACAATCAAGCTCCATATGGCAAAGGATATCATGGTCGTGTGCGGCATGATACGGTCATGATAAGGCATACGGCATATGAAAGCATTAGAAGCCTTAGCAAAGGATACAAATCTCGTACATGGTAAAGAGGCCTGGTCTCCTCCCCACACACATACAATTGGCCTCTGCAGGCAGCTGCCATTTCACTTTCCCATGTTCCGATTGCCAATCTCTCTCTCTCTCTCTCTCTCTCTCTCTCTCTCTCTCTCCCTCTCTCCTTCTGTTTCTCTCTCATGCTCTCTCTCAGGCTCTAGATAGGTATATTGTGTATTGTGTACAATAATGGTCTGGGAAATGGAAGATGAGGCTAGTGGGGGAACCTGGTGACTCCACTCATTCTCATAAGCACATTGTAAGGGCCATGGGAGGAACAAACTTCAGGGGTGGAAAATAGGGTGGCTATGATATGGAAATCCCAAGCCCTCACTTCACTATCCTTAGTTGTTAGGTTGGCAAGCTAAGTGTCATCTAAAACGTCCCTCAATCTGATGTGCTACACTCAGTAGGCCATGCTGGGACTTTTGACCATCAAGGAATTTGTGGTTTTTACCAGGTGATCAGGGCAGGGTCTGGAATCCTAAGTTGTGTCTCCCAGAGTCTAACCATGTGTCTCCAAATGGTCTCAATCACCTCTCTCACAGCACACACAGCCACAGGCCACACAATCATCGCCACACCAACCTTTCCAGTCACTTTACCTGGCATTGATGGTCTAACCCTAATTATTAGGACTGTTTGAGATTCCTGCAGGGGAAAAAAGAAACATGGGACATGTGAATGCATTGTCATATACAGTGCACATTGTGCATGTTAACCTAGAAGCCCATGGCTTTGAAGTTTCAGAGTTCACAAATACCTTCCCTTTCATTGAAAAATACTATGTACCTGCATAAAGTAAGTGCATGTGGACAAGTTTACATTTTGTATTAATCTGTTGGTGCTGCCATCGGTCTAACCGTTAACGTGTTTTGTGCACTAAAAATGTGTGTTACTTACAGCATGGTTTACTGAGATATGAAGCATGATTTTTATTGCTTACATGAATTTTGCACCAAATTCGTGACATAGTTTTGCGCAGCAACATTACACACACAGTTGAATAAAATTCTTGAATGCCATTGTGAAATCACACAGAATGCTAGCCTAAACTTGCAATGCTGTTTTGTACAATTCATACGTTTGCATGTCCAGAGGCATTAGCTTGCTGTGCTGAGGTATGTTAAGGCTAAAGCCGGCATTAGGGGGTACTCTATACTGAGGGCTGTATACCGTTATATTTGGAGCCATCACGCCTTTTCTGCTAAAAAAAACATTGATGAAATTGTGCACCAACAAATCCAACATCTCTTGAGGCAGTGTAATATCTGAGGTCCTAAGCAATCATGGTTCAGAAGCCACCATAGCACTGACCGGACGGCCATGGGGTACAGTGAGAAGGCGACTGCAGAGGGATGTGTACTTCCTTGTGGTGTGCCAGAGGGCTTATGTTTGTCGCCTACCCTGTTTAACATCTACACCCTGACTCTTTTTGAGATGCTGGATTCATAAGGAAAAACATATGCAAACTACGCAGGTGTCACCCAGTGTCTCTTTCCACTCACTGGTAACCATACAACTGATTCCTTAATCTTCAACACTGCCTATGACCATATTCACAGATGGATGTTATACAATGGGTTGGCTTTATATGACTCAAAAACTGAGATTATGGTTCTAGGCACTACACTGAAGCTGCTTAGGTTAGATCCTTCATTTCAATCATGCAAGGTGTCGATCTGTACTCTTAAATCTTTACCAAAGGTCAAGACCATGGGTGCCAACCTGGATCAGAAGCTGAGCGTGAAGGCACATGTTGGTCATTTAGTCTCTTGTTCCTCCTACCGCCTGAAGCTTTTAGCTCTGATTTGTCGTTTCCTCAGAACGAGCAGTTGTGCCACTGTGGCTCCTGCCATTATTGGTTCTCGTTGGACTACTGCTCCAGCATATTGCAAGGACTCAGGCAGGGTGAACTGAACCACCTTCAGGCGGTCCAGAATAATGCAGTTTGCATAGTTTGTAGCATAGATACATTCAACGACATTTACTTGCCCAGAAAATCTCTGCATTGGTTGCCCATAAGGAAAATGACTACTTTTCACATTCTTTGCATTGTGCATGCATGTCTCTTGGGAAAGAGTCTGGTTTATCTTTCCTCCCTGCTAAGCTGGCTCCCAGTCAAACGGGTTTTGAGGTCCAATGACTCCAGTCTCTTAGCAACTCGAAAGACTAGGCTATCCCTCGTTCTGAAAGGATGCTTCCCGATGGTCGCTCCATGCCTCTGAAATGTCCTACCTTTGGACTTGCGGTCTTGTGCGTCCCTGTGATTGTTTAAACGTATAGACTCAGAACTGTTTGAATGGATTTTGCACTCCTATATTGATCTGATCGTCAGCCTGAAATCTTATCTCTGAAATTGTTCTATGTTATTTGGTGTGTGTCTGTCCGTGGTGCTATGCCCATAGGCCCTTGTCCCAGCGTGTTATTACAAATAAATAAAATCATATTTTTGCAGCTTGGCGGCATACGTTAAGTGTGCTTCGAATATTGTGTTTGGGTATAGTGGAATAATTGTGGCCAGTGCGGTTGGTGTGCGGCTTGTTTGAGGACGTGCTTTTTGCTAAGGGGCTGCACCTTTTTATAATATGCGTGTGCATTTGTGCATGGATGGTCCCTGTCCAGTGTAGTGCCACAGGAAATGTGGAGTTGGTGCTTGGAGGCAGACAGAGCGTGTATCAAAAGTATGTTGCACCCCCGTGATGGTGGCAAGGTTTGCGTGCATTGCAGTCCTGCGAGGGACTAAAGAATGTAGGAGGGTAGTTGGGGACATGAAGCAGACTTGTATGCGTCAATTTAGTAAATTGGTAGTGAGCATAGGTCGGGGGCATTTGTCAAAGAAACATAATCAGAAATAATTGAAATTACTTAATCAACGACTTCCTTGATAAGAGGCAGCCTTTGTGAGCTACTGCGAAATAAGCAACTGAACTGAAGTAGTGGCTCCGCTAGTGTGACCTATATTAGGTTGGTGTGGCTTCCGATAGGCCATTCGCATTGTGGCCAATTGTTTCTCTCGATTAAACGTTTGACTGTGTCAGCCATGGACTATGATGAAGGTGGTGGGTAGAGCCACAAGGGTGGCGTATAGGCAAGAAAAACATGAGGACTTGGTGAAATGTTGGAGGGTTGGAGGAGGATCAAGATTATACAATTATTAAAGTTTATGGTGTAATTCTCAACATGCTAATACAAACTTTATGTATAGTTAGCAGCTCAATGAAGGAATATGACCATACCATGGTCATATATATATATATATATATATATATATATATATATATATATATATATATATATATATAAATGTATATATTATTTTTATTAGCACATTTAGTTTATTTACTAAAACGTTAAGCACATTTGTCTAAAACAACATTTAAAAAGCATTTAAACACATTTCAATTTCACAATTTCACAATATATGTATATATATATATATATATATATATATATATATATATATATATATATATATATATGGGGTAAGGGATTAAAACAGGTGGGGAGGTCCTTGGCATTGGGGATAGAAACATAGGGATATTGGGGGGGGGGGGGGTTGGGGCCCCCAATTCAAAATAAGAAAATAGTTGTTTTTGTTGTAAAAGCTTTGTTATGAAATACCTCTCTGTTTTTGTATTTGTTATAATCACAATGGTCCGTGTGGAGCTTTCAGTTGATATTCCAAAGTTTGTAAATCAAGAATGCATCACAGGTTTTCTCAAAGCTCTACCATACTGGATGGCTCTACACGGCCAGATGCTAAACTCTTCCAAAACGTAAGTTATCTTTCTCTTAGCTTCCAATGCCAACACCACTCTCCAGTGCTTAATTTGTAAAAAAATAAGTGCCAGTGCCCAAATAATATTGGTCCCATAATGCAGCACACGGCGCTGCTCGCAGTGCGGGCGCGCGGTGCCGCCCGCAGTGATGGTGCGCGGCCCGTGCCAGTTCAGTGCTAGACCTAGATCGGCCCATCACTCTGCTGCTGCTTCATGTCACATGTTTGGTGCTGCAGCAACTGCTGGCACAGGCTAGTAGTCGGATGGATGTGGAAGGTCACACATGGGTTGAGAAAGTATAATTCTTTAAAGTTGGAAAACACTTGTTATAGTAGGTGTAGTGGTTCCAGCATTCTGGCAACCCCAGAGGCAAAAGAGTGCATTTCAACACATATCTAAGTTCTAGACCACACTGGTTAGACGTCTGGACCATACTTGCTGTCCTGAGTAGTACCCACAGGGGAGGATTTTTGATAAAATATGAGGCAAATTGTGCATTTTAAAGAGTACTTTTTCAGTGACACTGGCCCAAACTACTAGCCGAATGGTGAAGTGAAAAACTCATCAAACTGGCCCACATGGGACAAAAAAGTGGCCCACAGTAGCATTTTGTGTTTTTGGTTCGTGCATTGCCCTATAGGCCAGTCTGAGCCGAATGCTATCTTTGCCCTATAGGCCAGTCTGAGCCGGTGCTATCTTTTCAATGAAAACAAAACACTCAGCCCCTACATTGCCCAAATCCTTTCTGGTACTCTGCCGGGTGTGTGTTTTGGGGTGAAGGAAGCAGTGCAGTATGTTAGTTCAGTGGCGAGAGGCATATGTGACAAGACCATGGCTGCTACTGCCTGCAATCAAAATGGTGTCAAACGGGCAGACGGGGGCCTGACCGATCGAAATTATGGAAAAATCCCAAATATGCAAGTGTAAAAACCTGCACATGGCCATGTGGTGTACCGTGTTGTGAGGGGGGGCTAGACGCACGTCACTTGGGCCAAGGATTTCGGGACCCCCACCCGGCCTCCTCCAGGATATTGCATCTCCGCTCAGGTGATGTGGGGCTGGATTGCTAACTGACACAAACGAAGCTGCATGTGCTGTGCAGTCCTGAGGGGCTGTGCTGTGCACGCGTTGTCCTGGAGGCTGAGAGCACCCAATGTCCTGAGGGGCTCTGTACGCTGTGTCCTGGGGGGGGCTGTGCTTGCAGTGAACTGGGTTCCTGGGGGGCTGTGCACATGGTGACCTGGGGCTCTGGGGGGCTGTACATGCGGTGTCCTAGGGGGCTGTGCATGCAGTGTCCTGTGGGGCTGTGCATTAGTGATCCCCTTGGCTGCCTGTGCACGTAGTGTTCTGGTGGGCTGCGCTCACATTGTTTCATGGGTCTGTGGCTGTGCTCATGGAGTCCAGAGGGGGTGGGAGGGCTGTGCTCACAGTGTCCCAAGGCTGCGCTCATGGTGACCTGGGGGCTGTGCACGTAGTATCCTGGGGGGCTTTGCACGCAGGGTCCTGGGGTGATGTGTTTGGGCCCGAGGGTAAGTCCTGCATGACTGCTTCTCCGAGGAACTCCCACTTGCTGTGTAGGGCTGCAGAGCCAGGGGAACAGCAACAGCCTCAGTGCTTGGCTGGGCTCCCCCTCGGAGGAAGCGGTGAAAGCGTGCCCAGTGCCCAGTGAGAATCTATTGGGTTACTGGGCAGTTAGGGGGGTGTTGCAGGGGTCTGAGGGTCCAGACGGGCATGGCAAGCACAGGGTGATGAGAGCTTTGGGGCGGGGGGGGCAGTTTTCTGCAAACCTGGTGGGGGCCAGGGGGCTGTTGCAGAGGAGAGAAAGGCTCTTGTTTTCATATTGCCCGAATGTTTAATTTTGACAACCAGGACCACCGGTAAAACCTGCCCATGCCTCTCTCAACTCACACGCCTTGGGGGTGTCACTTTGTAAATTAATCAGTTTACTCACCCGCCAGCCGCCGCCCACACACTTCAATGGGTTGTCATGTCAAAGTCCAGAGAACAAAAATCGGGTGATTTCAACCCCCCCCCCCCGGGGACAGAAAAGGCTTAACAGCTGGGACACTTGCCTAAAGAGCAGATTCCAAAATGCACCCATCCACATATGTTTATAAATAGAATAAAATGCACCCATCTACATATGTGTAAATGAATAAAATGCACCCATCCCACGTTCAATACTCACAACTTCCCTGAGACACGAGGGCCACCCGGCCACGGCCACCCCAGTCGGACTCTAACACAAAGAGGTTACAGTAATGTTGGCATAGTTTGACAGCTCAGCCCCAAGGAATTACATTTTAAATTTAAACATAAGTCTAGTAAGGAGCCATTATTATCAATTGTGGGTGAGTAACATAGATCGTTTGGGTCAGAATGTATAGGTAGTATAGGAGGTTGCTCAGGCACCAATATGGTTGCAGAAGGAGGGGGCGTAGCTTTTGTCAAAAAGCCAGTGTTTTTAGGCTGCCGTTCGCTGGTTGTATCAAGGTTTCCAAATGTGTCCCTTTTACCTTTTTTTCAGACATGGTGCGTCTTTTGACCCATCAGGGTGCCTTCCTGGGCTCCGAGGACGCTTACCCGTATTGACAGGTCCACAACGAAGACCATATGTACTCTGTCACACAAATTTCATGATTCCAACTGCAACAAAAATAACAATAGCTGTGATGAGTATGAGGAAAACCTCCCGTTTTCCAGAGGTAAAATACTGGTGGATGAAGCTATCAGAAGACAGGGAATGAAGGGCAAGAAAGGAATTACAACCCAAGTCCAAGCTGGGCCTCAATAACAAGAAGAAAGGTAGACCTCTTTACACCCACACAACCAATCCCAAGAATAGTCAGTTCACTCCACCAAAAGTGGTTACAAGAGCATAAACCCAACGGTCACCACTGCCACCCTCATTAAAAGTAAAACACAGAATGATACTAGTCAGTACGCAGCGTACCAGCGCCAGGGGACAGTCATTCTATTCGATATTAGATAGAGTAGTGTATGAGTGGGAGGCAGGTGGAAGAAAACAAACCGATAAAAACAGGTAAGCTGCCACCATCAACAAGGTCCCCCCCTCCTCCTACCGGGTGCTTTGTATGACCACACTCACCACATGCTAACCCAAAGGCGCAGCCACGGCCACAGTGCACTCACCGCTCAGACCCAGCAGGACGCCACCAGGGACGAAGACCACGCCGCCGCCCGTGCCCCGCCCGGTCCTGGGTCTTGCTGCCTGAGCCGAGCTGCCTCAATCACTTTAGGATACCTTCCGTGGGGCTGCCCGCCACAGCCACCGCGGCCATGCTGATGATAAAATAGGTGCGCAGCGGCCACATGGAAGGTAAGATTTTAAAAGAAAAAACGTATATTTGGGCAGCTGGGGCCCATCACTTTTGAAGTGATGGGCCCCAGCCACCACTCAAAAATACTTATTTCTTTTAAAACCTACCTTCTGTGGGGCGGGGCCCTGGCCACCGGCCCCACGGAAGGTCAGGTTTTAGAAGAAAAAAGTTAAAAACATACTAATTTGGGCACAAATAAATCCACGGGCCCGCGCTGCAGCAGAGTCATCCAACTTAGTATGGGCCGTGGCAGCCCTGCCTGGTGGTCTCAGAAATTGGCCTGGCCGTGGCACTCCGGTCAGCAGCACAGAGGTCACACAGACAGAAGCCCGGGTGCGGACGAGCCCCTGGTGGGGTCCTGACTCTTGGCAAGTCAGGACACCACCAGGGGCCCGCACCGCCGCCCGGGCCCCGACCTGGCTCTTCCCTGCCTGATCACTTTGACAGGCTCAGACTTACCTGCTTTGCCGACTGGGACTTGGTCTTCTCTCTTTTCGGGGCCTCAGGGTGGGCGGTGGGGAGGCGCACACTGGCACGCACAAATGAAAAAGCAGGCAGAGGGGGGCCCCAGGAAGCAACTAGGCCGCACCACGCAGTGCAGCAGGGCAGGCTCTCTCTCTCACACGCTACCCCTAGACACCTTCACTTCACAGCAACTCGTGAAATGAAGGTGGCGCCGCACTGCCTCCTGTAACGACAGCACGTCACCATGTAATTTCACTGGCCCAGAAGAACAGCCAATGAAAACTGCAAATTCTGGGTTACTATACAGAATGTATCAAATACTGGATAGTAACAACAGAATGGCAGTTTTCATTGGCTGTTTGTAACTTGTTGTTCATTGCTATTGCTGGCCCCTTCCAGGCCCAACCAGCCATGGCCTGCACCTGCAAGCACGAGAGATCACAATGACAAACAAACCCAATGATTTATAATGAAGCAAAGTGAAGTGGAAGAACAAAGAAAGCAATTGCACGTGCGCTGCCCCCCCCCCCCTGATTAGTTCCGGTGCCCAAAAAATTAAACACTGCCACTCTCTCACCCACTCCCTCCAAAACCGCCTCTCTTCAACAGCCAAAGCTCACAATCGTGGGGTCCTCTTCGATAGTGAGCCTACACTCTATCAATGTATCACTACCTTGGCTAGGGTCATCCTCCTGAATATAAGAAAGATTTGCCCACACCTCACCCGTCTGAAAACCAACACTCTGGTCTCTACCCTAGTACTCAACACATTTGATTAATGGTCTAGCCTCGTCCTTGGCCTTCCCCTCTACAATTTCTCTGCTCTGAGGAAAGTCCTCAACTTCACTACACGCACACTCTTTAACCTACACAGAACATCCCCAAACTCCACCTACAGATATCCAGCTGGAATGCTCTCCATGCAGAACCTCTCGCTCTTCAAACTCCTGCTACTTGTCTTCAAATCTATGAATAGTCTATCCTGCAATGGCCTTGCTAGGTACATTGTGCTGTTCTCACTACTTGTTAACTGAGGTCCTCTGCTCTCCTCAGCACGTCTGTGCAGTGCCCTTCTTTGCCTCCTGCCACTTCTACTCTTTCAACCTACTTGCCACCCCTACACTGGAACGTCCATCCCCATGGCATCAAAACACACCCAACAGTGGAACTCTTCAAACCTGACTCAAGCACCACTTGATAGCTATCAACAGAATGGGCCTCATTATGAGTCCGGCGGTAGCCGTGCCAGTAAAAACAGCACGGCTGCTGCTGGAGTCATTGTTTTTCAGGGGCCTGGCAATGGGGACTTACTGTGGCATTACGGCCCCAGCGGTCCCTACGGCCAGGCGTCGGAAAAAGAAAATCCCCATTTCCATTTGAGTCTCATTGGACTCAATGGGAACGGGAGGACGGATGCACCTGCACTGTATGCAACAGTGCCGGTGCATGCGTCAAGGTCTGCAAACTGGTGCCTTTCCGTCCACCAGGTCAGACCAGATGGGCAGAAAGGCACCTGCTCGCAGAACTTGTAGTTTGCCGGTTCGGAAACAAAGGTACCGCCAAGCTTACTGGTACCGTTGTTTCCGGACCGGCAACCTCGTAATGAGGCCCAATGTCTCCTACACTCTCTGCACCACTACCCAACTGACACCCTTAATACCTACGAAATTGTCACTCAAGAATGTAAATGTATCAATATATATATTGTGTAAACATTGATAATACACTAGGTCCTGCATGCTAATATAGTTTTATATTTATTAATTTATATTTTTGTTACTCGTAAAGCGCCGGCACACAGGTTCGTAGACAAAAGGGTGCTAGCGAAAAACATGAAGAAAAGACTGAGGGAGGGGCTGTTGGTTTGGAAAGGGGCATTACCTCAAGAGATAATTACACCACCCAAGGTCAATAAGACTATTAGTACATAATGGTAATTGCAATACATGTTTTGCAGTTTTGGTGCTAAAGTAAAACATGTTGGTTTAATAATGAGAAAGTAAATCCACAGAGTGAGTTAGTGAATTAGTGTGGTTTGATTTTGTAGCGATATAACCAGCTTGTCTTCATAGATTAAGCATTTCAATTACAAATTTGGTTGACCTCCTAGTGGGTTTAACATGAGCCTGCATTACAGTTTCTCCATAAAAAAGTGATGAAAGCATTTTCCCATGTTTCAGCTCTCCCGTCCGTTGGTGTGCTAAATATAATGTTGTAGTGAAAAAAATAATGCTCTCTTGGAGAGGAAGTGTCTTGGTTAAAGGCTTCAAGGCTGGAAACTGCATTATTGTTTGTCTGATTTTGAAGTCAGAATATTCTGAATGCAGTCAATATCAGTAGTTATTGACTGTACTCTGAAATTTCAGACGGGTTGAGAGGAGGTCAATAACGATGTCCATGTGCTAATCCTATTTATTTATTTCTACGTATTAATATTCTAGATCCATGTTTGCGATTCGCTCTACCCGCCATTACCAGCTTTTACCACAACCCACTAACCACTGCATTTGGTAAAGGTACCCTCACCATGAGTATATATAAAGAGAGACAAAGCTAAAGTGTAGATGCTAGAGGTACATGAAAACGATTTATCACATCAGGGACCAATCACAATTAAGATCAAATTTTAATGATAAATCATAAAAGTTAAAACAACCAATTAAATGAGGTGGTCCACAGTACAAAACATACAGTATTCAATATAAAACCAAACTAAACTAGAACAGAAGTTACGTGAACAAACTAGTTCGGCTAGTGACAAAACCAGTGTGTTAAACGAGCACAAGGGGGTACCAATTAAACAAATTGTATAGAACCCTACTTCAGTTTGGAATAAATGTGTCATACGTTTAAGTCTCTGGTTACAATACAGAGATGTATCTCGACATGTTTCTGTTCCTAAAACAAGTGTGGAACATTCATCAGGAGGAGGATATTAACGTAACCCAGTAACAGTTGAAATAGCACATAACAGTGAACACTCTCTAGCATCTGTGGGGATAAAACAAACAAACATATAGTCAGCTCATGAGTAGCAAGATACTATGAAAAGTTCAAAATCAATGAACAGAGGCATACAAAAGAGGAAACAAATACCTCAAATGCCGCCTGTGGTTGCTCGCTACTCTGAATAGTAGGAGGTAGAAGATCATATGGTCAATCCTACAAGAGATAATAAATACCTTGTAAGTGTAATTAATCGCTTACCGAAAAGCAGAAATTGTGTATAACACACAGCAGAATGGGAGACCAAAATACAAATGCCAAGTACTGTAAGGCAGACGTCACAAGGGTACATCAGAAATACGAGGGTACATAAGGGTAGATCACTAAGTAAACAAATGGTAAAATCATTTCGTAACTGATAGAGTAATGTAAGTTAGAAAGATGCTACGTTCACAGTGTAAGATACAGACGCCCAACATAGCTCGAGATTATTATGAGGGCCATGCAACGTTCCAAAAGGTAAAGAGGAATGTGGAAGTCAATTAAGTCCCGAGCCCAAAGATGACACCCAGGGACGTGCTAGTGTGAGGTATAAAGCAACACAGATATACCTTCGGAGAGCCCAAGGAGGCAACAGTTCCGCAGGAATCCTTCATTCGGCACTAGAAGAGGATAAAGAGAAACGAGCGGTGCTAGCATAAATATTCGCTCGTAGCCCATCTCACTTAAACTCGTAAATGAGCGCTATTAAAATAATTAAATATCGCTTACCCTGTACAAAATAACCGCTAGAGGGTAAGTGCTCTGTACTCAACGGGAACAAATCCCCGAGTGACTCAGGAGGCTAGCCGCCGCCGATGCTAACAGGTAGTCATAGTAACTTGGTAGTCCTACCTCTATGTTCAGTGGAATCTTGCCAGAACCTGGGAAAACAAAGAGCACGGCAGCGGCCATCTTAAGAAGTAGAGTGAGTGCCTGTGAACCAGTGGCCTAAAGTGTGAACAGAAGGTCTATACGGAGGTGTACTCGACATATATAGGTCTAGATGGAGAAGCGTGCCAACCTCACTGTGATAGAGAAAGACTAAAGCGTAAAAGTGGCTACATTTTCTGCCAATCAATAGTTTCATTAAGACCAATCACATCACTATGCAACGTATATATCATTTTTTGCTCCATCCTCAACAGTTTCTTTTCACGAGCTGAGAAATTAGTTCCTTTAAGGGCTATGAGTACAGTCCATTTAAAGTCTTCATGACTGTGCTTTAACAAGTTGAAGTGTTTCACCATAGGAGCATTTTCAGTTCTGTTCTTCAGACAGCTTCGATGTTCCATGATTCTGGTTTTAACTTTACGAGTGGTCTTGCCCACATAGTGTAATCCACATGTACAGGTGATCATATACACCACAAACTCAGTGTTACAATTTGTTAAATTCTTTTGGGTCCAGAGTTTTGAAAGGCCAACATCTATCATTTGAGTTTTAGAAGTCAATTTACAGACACCACATGAGCCACAGGGGTAGTGCCCGATGGCATCGGGAAAACCCCATAAAGTGGTAAGTCTAGGTACAGGAATATTGGGACATTTAAGTTTGCTGTTGCTAACTCTGTTGCCGATAGTGGTGCTTCTTTTATATGCAAAGATAGGCAATGGCATAGCTAGAGGAGTGGTTTCAAAGATTTTCCAATTTTTCTTGATGATGTTGGTAATTTCAAAACTCTGATCTGTAAAAGTGTTAATACAAACAATACGATCATCTTTGGGTTTAGCAGGTTTTGGTTCAAGTAATGCTTCACGATTGTTATTAAAAGCCCTTTTTGCTGATTTTTTCACCAATTTTTTTGGGTAGCCTCTTTGTCTAAGTTTTTTACTGAGACTCACAGCCTCGGTCTCATATGTTTCTTTATCCGAGCTATTCCTTTTGAGGCGTAAAAATTGGCCAAATGGGAGGTTATCACGTAAATGTTTTATGTGATGGCTCGAATAGTCTAACAAGGAATTCTTATCAGTTGGTTTGTGGTAAGGTTTGATTTTAAGAACCCCGTTAGATGAAAAAATGGTGAGGTCTAGAAAATTAGTAGATATATTGCTCAAAGTCATGGTGAACTGAAGATGTGTATTAAGACTGTTAAGCCACGTGAAGAAATGGTTGGCCTAATCCACAGTGCCTTTCCAGAGTACCAAAATGTCATCAATATAACGACTCCATTTTACAATGTTGGTATTGAATGGATTTAGATCATTGTAAATGTGGGATTTCTCAAAGGTCTCAACATAAAGATTGGCCACACTCGGAGCCATGGTCGCCCCCATAGCTGTTTCCTCGGTTTGTTGGTAGAATTTACCGTTAAACTCGAAGTAGTTTCATTTGAGTGCAAGTTCCACACACCACAGAATAAACGATGTAGGCACAGGATCGTCATCTGTGCGGGATAGAAGTGTTTCTTCAATCGCATCAAGAGAGGCTTGTTGTGGGATATTAGTGTAGAGAGAAACAATATCAAGGCCCAATAGCAACTGTGTAATAGGGTCGAAATCAAGGTTTTCATAGCTATTGATGACATCTCTAGAATCTTTCAAATAGGATTGCATAGCTTGAACATATCCTTTCAAGTAATGGTCAGCAAAAGTGGAGAGGGGTTCAAGGACAGAGTTAATCCCTGCCACAATAGGCCTGCCAGGGGGGTTGATAAGGGTTTTGTGAACCTTAGGTAGGGTGTAAAACGTCGGGACACAAGGTTTTTTGTTGATGAGAAAATCTGCTTCCTGTTTCGAAATCCATTCTCGATCTTTAGCCTTAGAAACTTTGTCAGAGATAAGTATTAATAATTCCGGGGTAGGGTCCTGTGTGAGAACGCGATAATAATGAGTATTGCCAAGTTGTCTTTCGCATTCTTTAATATAATCGTTACGATTAAGGATCACAATACCCCCACCTTTATCAGCCTTCTTGATGATAATAAGAGGATTTTTAGATAGAGAGTCCAGGGCTTTAGATTCAGCCTTAGAGAGATTTTGAAAGGGTCTCTGATGTTTATTCTCGAGGGCGGTAACAGCCGCCGTCACTTTCTTTTCGAAAACCAAAGATTCCGGTGAAAAACTCTGCGGAGGAGGATAAAATGTGGAGGGGTTGCGCAAACCCGTACAATTGGAAGGTCCTTCATAAATGTTGTCAGTTTCGAGAGAGAAAAATTCTTTGAGATGAATTTTCCTCATCAATTTTTGTAATTCAATTCGGAATTCAAAAGGATCATGTTGTTTAGTCATGACGTATCCAAGTCCCTTGTTGAGGACTTGTTGTTCCATTTCAGTGAGCATGTAGTCAGAAAGGTTGATCAGAAGCGACTCCCGCTTCGGGTTTGTTTCGATCCGTCGTCCCAGGTGTTTCTGTTCTGGGCCTGGTATAAAAAACGGCCCTGATTATTCCTCCTTGCTCTGCTGCTCTGCTGTCTTGTGGAATAGCCTCTGCCCCTTTTGTCAGTTGTCTTATTCCCAAAGGAAGTACCCTCTCCAGCATCATCGGGATCACTGCTGTCATTACTTGCACTATATGAGGTGTTGCGGAACCTAACTCGTCTATTGTATCTGGTAGGACCACTAGTTTGTAGAGTTTTGTTGACATAGTCATCTTTTACATACGGGAAAGCTTTCTCGTGCGAAAAACGTGCTAGATCTTTTTTCATACGTTGGATGCGTTCACTAGTGTTAGTGGTTTTAAATTCTTTCAGTTCTTTGTCAATCTCTTCTAGTCTTTTTTTAAATTTATCAAGTGGTAGTAATTTTTTTATATTTTCTTCGATTTTGAGTAATTTGATTTCAATCTTAGTAGATGTTTCTTTCGCGGTATCGATAATCAGAATTAACCAATCGCGACCACAGCGATTCGCTATATAACTCCATTGCACTCGAAACTTTTCATTATCAAGGAATAATCTAGGTTCATTCATGACAGTAAGTCCTTGGGGTAGTGCTTTATTCTTAAGATATTCAAGCATAATAGCTCCGTGAAGTTCAGTCCGTGTGAGCCTTTTTCTTAACTGTATCAGTTCATTCCATTCGTCTTTTTCTTGTATGTTATCATTGATAGCGTCCTGATCAAGAATAGAAATAGCTTTCATAAGGGCTGCTGCGTAGTCCTCACTATGAGCTAAGGTTCTGTCTTCTGCCATTATTGAGATAATGGTCGAGGGATGGAGGTCTCAGAGGCTGCTGTGTGTGGGCACAAAATACCACCCACTTGAAAAAGGTTTCCTGTGACCGATAGCCACTGTGAACAATTTATTCTGGGAGGAAGCCTGGTATACTAATAGCTAAGGACAGTTAGCTATGTATACTTTGTCTATGTCCAGGTGGACAATAACCTGTATATATAAAGAGAGACAAAGCTAAAGTGTAGATGCTAGAGGTACATGAAAATGATTTATCACATCAGGGACCAATCACAATTAAGATCAAATTTTAATGATAAATCATAAAAGTTAAAACAACCAATTAAATGAGGTGGTCCACAGTACAAAACATACAGTATTCAATATAAAACCAAACTAAACTAGAACAGAAGTTACGTGAACAAACTAGTTTGGCTAGTGACAAAACCAGTGTGTTAAAAGAGCACAAGGGGGTACCAATTAAACAAATTGTATAGAACCCTACTTCAGTTTGGAATAAATGTGTCATACGTTTAAGTCTCTGGTTACAATACAGAGATGTATCTCGACATGTTTCTGTTCCTAAAACAAGTGTGGAACATTCATCAGGAGGAAGATATTAACGTAACCCAGTAACAGTTGAAATAGCACATAACAGTGAACACTCTCTAGCATCTGTGGGGATAAAACAAACAAACATATAGTCAGCTCATGAGTAGCAAGATACTATGAAAAGTTCAAAATCAATGAACAGAGGCATACAAAAAGAGGAAACAAATACCTCAAATGCCGCCTGTGGGTGCTCGCTACTCTGAATAGTAGGAGGTAGAAGATCATATGGTCAATCCTACAAGAGATAATAAATACCTTGTAAGCGTAATTAATCGCTTACCGAAAAGCAGAAATTGTGTATAACACACAGCAGAATGGGAGACCAAAATACAAATGCCAAGTACTGTAAGGCAGACGTCACAAGGGTACATCAGAAATACGAGGGTACATAAGGGTAGATCACTAAGTAAACAAATGGTGAAATCATTTCGTAACTGATAGAGTAATGTAAGTTAGAAAGATGCTACGTTCACAGTGTAAGATACAGACGCCGAACATAGCTCGAGATTATTATGAGGGCCATGCAACGTTCCAAAAGGTAAAGAGGAATGTGGAAGTCAATTAAGTCCCGAGCCCAAAGATGACACCCAGGGACGTGCTAGTGTGAGGTATAAAGCAACACAGATATACCTTCGGAGAGCCCAAGGAGGCAACAGTTCCGCAGGAATCCTTCATTCGGCACTAGAAGAGGATAAAGAGAAACGAGCGGTGCTAGCATAAATATTCGCTCGTAGCCCATCTCACTTAAACTCGTAAATGAGCGCTATTAAAATAATTAAATATCGCTTACCCTGTACAAAATAACCGCTAGAGGGTAAGTGCTCTGTACTCAACGGGAACAAATCCCTGAGTGACTCAGGAGGCTCGCCGCCGCCGATGCTAACAGGTAGTCATAGTAACTTGGTAGTCCTACCTCTATGTTCAGTGGAATCTTGCCAGAACCTGGGAAAACAAAGAGCACGGCGGCGGCCATCTTAAGAAGTAGAGTGAGTGCCTGTGAACCAGTGGCCTAAAGTGTGAACAGAAGGTCTATACGGAGGTGTACTCGACATATATAGGTCTAGATGGAGAAGCGTGCCAACCTTACTGTGATAGAGAAAGACTAAAGCGTAAAAGTGGCTAAATATTCTGCCAATCAATAGTTTCATTAAGACCAATCACATCACTAAGCAACGTATATATCATTTTTTGCTCCATCCTCAACAGTTTCTTTTCACGAGCTGAGAAATTAGTTCCTTTAAGGGCTATGAGTACAGTCCATTTAAAGTCTTCATGACTGTGCTTTAGCAAGTTGAAGTGTTTCACCATAGGAGCATTTTCAGTTCTGTTCTTCAGACAGCTTCGATGTTCCATGATTCTGGTTTTAACTTTACGAGTGGTCTTGCCCACATAGTGTAATCCACATATACAGGTGATCATATACACCACAAACTCAGTGTTACAATTTGTTAAATTCTTTTGGGTCCAGAGTTTTGAAAGGCCAACATCTATCATTTGAGTTTTAGAAGTCAATTTACAGACACCACATGAGCCACAGGGGTAGTGCCCGATGGCATCGGGAAAACCCCATAAAGTGGTAAGTCTAGGTACAGGAATATTGGGACATTTAAGTTTGCTGTTGCTAACTCTGTTGCCGATAGTGGTGCTTCTTTTATATGCAAAGATAGGCAATGGCATAGCTAGAGGAGTGGTTTCAAAGATTTTCCAATTTTTCTTGATGATGTTGGTAATTTCAAAACTCTGATCTGTAAAAGTGTTAATACAAACAATACGATCATCTTTGGGTTTAGCAGGTTTTGGTTCAAGTAATGCTTCACGGTTGTTATTAAAAGCCCTTTTTGCTGATTTTTTCACCAATTTTTTTGTTTTGGGTAGCCTCTTTGTCTAAGTTTTTTACTGAGACTCACAGCCTCGGTCTCATATGTTTCTTTATCCGAGCTATTCCTTTTGAGGCGTAAAAATTGGCCAAATGGGAGGTTATCACGTAAATGTTTTATGTGATGGCTCGAATAGTCTAACAAGGAATTCTTATCAGTTGGTTTGTGGTAAGGTTTGATTTTAAGAACCCCGTTAGATGAGAAAATGGTGAGGTCTAGAAAATTAGTAGATATATTGCTCAAAGTCATGGTGAACTGAAGATGTGTATTAAGACTGTTAAGCCACGTGAAGAAATGGTTGGCCTCATCCACAGTGCCTTTCCAGAGTACCAAAATGTCATCAATATAACGACTCCATTTTACAATGTTGGTATTGAATGGATTTAGATCATTGTAAATGTGGGATTTCTCAAAGGTCTCAACATAAAGATTGGCCACACTCGGAGCCATGGTCGCCCCCATAGCTGTTCCCTCGCTTTGTTGGTAGAATTTACCGTTAAACTCGAAGTAGTTTCGTTTGAGTGCAAGTTCCACACACCACAGAATAAACGATGTAGGCACAGGATCGTCATCTGTGCGGGATAGAAGTGTTTCTTCAATCGCATCCAGAGAGGCTTGTTGTGGGATATTAGTGTAGAGAGAAACAATATCAAGGCCCAATAGCAACTGTGTAATAGGGTCGAAATCAAGGTTTTCATAGCTATTGAGGACATCTCTAGAATCTTTCAAATAGGATTGCATAGCTTGAACATATCCTTTCAAGTAATGGTCAGCAAAAGTTGAGAGGGGTTCAAGGACAGAGTTAATCCCTGCCACAATAGGCCTGCCAGGGGGGTTGATAAGGGTTTTGTGAACCTTAGGTAGGGTCTAAAACGTCGGGACACAAGGTTTTTTGTTGATGAGAAAATCTGCTTCCTGTTTCGAAATCCATTCTCGATCTTTAGCCTTAGAAACTTCCCTCACCATGAGACCACCTCTGTCAATTGATATATTATACTATGGGCCTCATCACGAGTTGGGTGGTATCCTGACTGGGATGCCACTCAACTTTATTTCCATTAGCACCCACCCGTCCAATGGTATTACTGCCGGATCACGGGTTAGTCGCTACACGTTACTCCCCATTCCCCGTTGTGTCCATTAGACCAATGGTGAATTTTCAGCGCAATTCCTGTGCGGTAATACCAGCGGTGGTAATTGTGCCAAAAATTGGCATTTTCCTGGTGTTTTTACCTGAGCTCTGAGCTGGGGATAAACATGCCGGGCTCAGGATTGGGGGGAGTGGTAAATGTGGCAGTAACCCTGTTACAGGTGCATTTAAAGCCTACCGCCCAACTCGTGATGAGGCCCTTTGTGTGTTATTTTCTTTTCGAAATTACATCCTGACAGTTCAAACACATTAATACACTTGCTTTTTGATGGTGATTTACCTCTCTGTTTCTAGCACGTGGGTTTGCTGGTGTGCATTCTACCCGGTGGTGGCAGTTAACATTGTTATGTGGTACTCACTGGGAAGAGGCCACTGGCATTGCACAGCCCCTCGTTCTGTGTATTCTCCACAGCAAAGGCCTGCATCACACAAGCATGATTTCTTCTAGCTAGTAATGTATAGACAAGTGCACATTTTATTCAGAATATGTTTGTGTGAACAATTCTGAGTGAAGGCATGTAGGGCAATCCACACAGATGTTTGATTGTCTTGTGCAGGTTAGAGAATGTCATGCATCAGGGTGTTGTAATTGTTTTACGAACTCCTTGATTTCAGGATTAAGGGTTGTTTAAAATGTCTGTTGACAATAAGGAAAGTGAGTTAACGGGTTCTTCTCGGTATATTAGAGATCTCGAGTAGATTGCCTGGGGCCAGTCCATTTCGGGTCGTGTGTGATTTTGGTATTGCTGATCTCGTGGTAACAGCCTATTGCATCTTTGAGGCCCATATCTAGCTGTAGGAAATGCCCGTTTGTTTCTAGGCTTTAAATCGATGAAGCTCCCACACGTAAATTGAATGTTGAATTTGAATTTCCCCTTACATCTGTTCTGCTTTCGGCTGTGTAGGGCTGCGTGTGCTCTACATTTGCATTTCTGTTGGTGGAGGCTACTTTTCATCAGTGGTAGCTTTTTTTCCGTTGCTACGGTTGCACTTAATTCTTAGCTCTTCGCCAATTGGTGTATTGTCAGAGGGACTTTTGGAGTGGATTTTGTGCAGTTACGGTGGCTTGTGGAGGGACATACATGTTTTGCAGTAATCAGTGTCATGGTGAGGGAGCCTGACTATTCAAGGTTAGGTCTCAGGCCATTCCCATGCAGAACATGTTTTGAACAATGGGTTCATTTGGTGCATTGCAAAGCAAAGTTTGTTTTGAATAGTGGGTAAAAAGCCATACAATTTACAGTCAGTTTTATAGGGTAATACATGAAAATATCTGCAGATCATGGGCAGTACACAGCAGTATATTTTCATGAGCCTGTGCCCACAGTATATCAACACTTTCACTGTGAGAACACAGTCACTTTGGTTTTATCTAATAATATCAGCATTGCCACACTAAGAAGACAACGGTATGCCGGGTGTGCCAATAAATATCGCTAATATCATTGTAAGAGCACAACCATTATAGCTACATCCAATAATGTCTTCATTGCTACAAAACCGACATGTTCATCCTGGATGTGCCAATTAACTCCAGTATTACAACTGTAAGAATCCCTTCTAGATTGGCTATGCCCAATAATGCCATTATTGTCACTGAGAAGATTTTTCATTCCGGTTCTGCCAATGTATGCCAGTATTGCCACTGTAATAACACAGGGTTTTAATTGCAAATGTTTGGAATATATTTGGGAGTGTCTCTGCCGAGATAATTTTGGACTATTTGGTCAAACATGAAATGTTTATCTTCTATGAAAGAGAAATAAAAATCTCAATGTTTTATCAAAAACATGCTGAAGACAGTAAATTGGAGATTTCTGTGCTGTACTGAAGATATAGTGGATATCGGGAGTGCGAGTGAGGTGGATTATTGAAGGTCTGGAATATGTCTCTACCCATGAAATCCTTTCTTCCGGAGTAATTTGTCGACATCGCAATGTGACATCTCAATATTTTATGAGCGTGACAGAACAAGCATTAAGACATAGATAAAAATTCTAATTAAGACATGGTAATTAATAAAGAGCTTAGTGGTTGGGGAATGCATATTTTAATTCCATTTAGAAAATATTCCTGCGTTTTCAAAAATAAATATGGGGATTACTTTCCTAATGTAGTTCAAAGAATGTGTTTGGTGCTTTCAAGGGCTTGAGAAGACATGGAGCTGAGAAATAAGGAGAAGAAACTAAAATTGGCATCATTCGCATTCTTCGTTTGCCACACAGCAGCAGTTTCATCAAGCACGTGTATTTCCTATAGGTCATTTGAAAAGCCTGCACATTTCGCGGTGGATGAGAACACACCTTAGTGTCCTCTGCTCTGTAAACATCTTGATGGCACATTGAGATGTTTACATATTTACTATGTATGAAAAACACATAGAAGGATCTAGTTTGGACATAATTGGGCACAAGGGAAGATATGAACAGACACCAATGATCTTACCTAAAATGTTTTGATGTATATTGGTACTATCTGTGCAGAGATGATTTCGAGCAATTTGGACACATATTTATTTTGGTGGAGTATCATGATATATGCATATAGTGGGTATATAAAAGCAGTGCAGTTGTTTTGAGTTTTTGGGCAAGAAGCGAAGATGAAGGGACGAGGAATTGAGAAATATGTTAAGGTTAAAAGAGGATTCATTGTGGCTGCAGGGAGAACAATAAGGGCCATTCTCCTAAGCATCACAATGCTTAAGAAAACACTGAGATGTTTATTTCCACGTTTCTAACAAAGGGGGCTATGTGGTAAATGACAATGGTGGGTTGCATGTTCATTACAGAAGTGTCAAGAATGAAAGAGAATCCTCAGGTGGACACTTTTCAGGAAACAAAGTGAAGCGGCCTGACACTTGACTGAAAAGGGACAGCATTGATCTGTGTTATTTAATTAGTATTTTTTTTTATTTTTTATAATGCTCCTAATACCGTACTTGAGTTTTATTTTCTAGGTGGGGATCCCGGATTCGATGCTCTGCGTGGTCTTGCTTCTCAGACCATCAGACCAGCGCGTTGCTCTTGTGCTATCCTCAGTTCCTCCATTCGATTTCAAAGCTGTTTAAACTGACAATTTTACATATTAATGTCACAACTTGTAGGTGAAAAGGACAACATGGTTTAAGTGACAGTGGTTAAGTACCCAATATTGCAGAGCTTAGTACGAAAATCAAGATTTTACAGGAACTGGCATTGAACCATTTGTACATGAGAAAGGGTATGACCTCTGATACATAGAGATACAGCATCACAACAACCTTGTAATTCAGTGACCAGCTTGAGTTAAGACAGAGTTAAAGTGGCATTAAAGTATGTAACAAAGACACAGTGCAAATCATGTTTCATGTATCCTGCCCACCATTTGGCTGAGAGTAAGACTGACAGGACTCTGCAACACACACTAACCTAGCCAGTAAGGCATTTTGGGACTTAGCCTGTGCAAGGAGAATTACTATCGAAAGAGAGTGAACAAGAACTTATAGATGAAACTCAGAGGATTCTCCCCAGAGACCCTAGCACAGGATCTTCCTAAACTAGAACCACAATCTCCTGAACCCCCTGCTCTAATCTACAGTGGGCCAAAAAGGCATGATACTCAGGAGGGCATTTCCAGTGATGCGCCATTTTACTCAGTTCCAAAACCCAGATGGGATTGAGAAAGGGCTACCAGGGATCCAGGGAAAGATAATCTATGGGGGAACCCTAGCCCACTGACAGAAATCCCTCAGACAGCATGCGCAGATCCTTTAAGGGAAAAGCAAAACTTGTTTGAACCCTTGTTCTGCCTAGCAGCAAAGCTTCTAAGGGAGAGTGCCTTTCACATCTCTACAGCTGCAGCATTTGTTGAAAAAAATGCTTCCTTTCCCCCTCCCAAAGTAAAAACAGTTTTCCAAGATGGACTTTTTCCTTCGTGTTAGCCATCCAAATACCACAGAACCCCCAAATGTGTTTATCTTTTTATTTGTATACAGGATGAAGAATGCTCTTTGGATCACAACATGACAAACAATAGAGAGGAAATCAGATTTGATGGGAAGCAGGGAGCTGTTTACAATGGGCTGAGTTTGAGGGTCATTCTGACCAGGTTGTGGAGGGGAGTACATGGAACAATCACCATGGACAATACATAAGAGTCCACACATAGATTATTATTTTTAATTCTTTATTTTATTTTATTATGTATTTGGTTTAAAGTATACCTTTATACAATGATACAATGGATTATTACAAAGGCGTATTAATGTTACATTACAACAAAAATACATTTTATCACATAAAATTCAATATACTTAAATGTTAATCAGATTTAGAAACGTTTTCTATTCTCAATAAAACTATAAATCTCATCCATATATTTCATGAACGACAATTAATACCACACATTAAAAATAAATGAAAGAGCCACTAATTACCACTAAAAAAGTCTAAATCATATACAACTTTATGCAATTACTTTCTCGCAAAAATCCCCATTAGCAGTGTCACAAGCGCGATCAATAAAGAGATATGTCTACCATTCATTAGCCATTCCCACACAATTTCTGATGCTACCGCAGACAAGGAGTGAACAAGTCTTCCCAGCAATGTTATCCTTGCTTGCCAATGCCAATGGGCAATGAAAAGAGATGGGTGGAGAGAACAGGTATTCAGGGATAGCAAAATTCAAACAGGGTAAGGGCGGCCAGGGGAGGCCTGAGATCGGGTGATGTAGAAGAGAGGGATGTGGATGTGGATGACAGTGTGGACAGGATGTCCTGAGTTTTGATTATGAAGGTGGAGGCCAGTGCAGGGCAGACGTTCAGGGATGGGAGAGAAGAAGTGGAAACTGGAGAGGGATTTGCAAGTTCCTTGCAGATTTTGAACATTTCAGCAGTGTTGGTAGTGGCTTCAGAGATGCAGGCTTTGATATAAGCCTTCTTCTTTGAGCGGATGGAGAGTCTGTTTTGCCTTTGGAGCAGGCGGCAGGCCAGTCTGTCAGAGGTTGTACTCGAAGCCTGCCACTTCCGCTCAGGAGTTCTGCACTAGAGTTTCAGAGAGGCTAGGTTGAAGTCATACCAGGGGTTGCACTTGGAGGTAGGGTTCATGAGGATCCTTATGACAGGGGAAAGGATGTCAAGGGTGTTGGAGATGGAGAGGAGATGGTTAGCAAAGGCTGCGTCAGTGTGAGAGTCAGTGGTCTGACATGTAGGGGGAATGACAGTTACGACACATGCAGCAACTGACACTCGCTTCGTCGGGCTAATGTCGCAGAAGAGGCTGACCTTGGGGGCAGAGGCTTAGCCAGGGAACCCAAGATATCCAGGTGGGAGGACAGGAGAGCATGGTCAGAGCACGAGAGAGGTGTAGTGAGAGGGTTGGAGATGGGGATTTCTGCTGAGATGAGAGCATCCAAGGTGTGTCTGGCTGAGTGCGTTGGACCGGAGGGAAGAATGGTGAGGGAAAGAGAGTCACAGAGGCTGCGTATTAGTACAGAGGCAAAATCGGGAATGTCAAGGTGAATATTGAAGTCTCTGAAGAAGAGTAGCTTGGGGGTGGAGGCCAGAAGAGAAGTGCTGAGGTCAGACCACTCTGAAAGGAAGATGGAGACCAGACCAGGGTTCCTGTAGATGGTGGCAAGAGTCAGTGAGAGGATTTCAGAGACTCAAAGCCTGCAGGCAAGGCATTAGAAGAAAGAGTAGGTCTGAGTTGTTATGATAGAAGCAGGGACCCATTCAAGGAAGATCAGGGCTGCTCTACCCCAAAACCAGTTAGGCCTAGGCTTAGAGAAAATCTTACAGCTTTCCGGAGGAGTATCTCAAAAACAGTGACGTAGCTGGCAGTGAACTACATCTCGGTGATAGCAAGGTCATCAATGCCGAAGTCTTCAAGGAGATGACACATGTCAGAGGAGTGTTTAACGGTGCAGAGCGAGAGTTGGGGGTAGCTAAGTGAAGCTGGTTGCCACCTTTGAAGGTCTTCTGAGGAGTGGTACAGGAATGTGTGATGCGTGTCAGTGGTTGCAAAGGGGCCACAGGGGTGGCAGAAGGAGGTGTGGCAGGAGTAGGGAGGGATTTGATGAGAGACAGAAGTTGCCTATCAAGAAGAAGGAGGTTGGGCGGCGAGCCCTGGACAATGACAGTGCCATTTTGATAGACATTAATGATGCCCCTCAAGGATGGAAAGTATGCCAAGTATACTTCCTATTGGGTTCCAACATTAATTGGCAAAGAAGAGAAAGGGGAGAGGGCCGAGACCATATGGGGAATCCAAAGGTCCGAAGAGGGAATGACAAAGAGGATGTCAGTGACAGTCTGTCTGGAAGAAACATTGATGTAGGTGTCAGCAAAGGGCAGGCCTGGATTGGAGACCAGGAGATGTTTCTTTAACTTTTTTCTTCCGGACTAAACAAGAGAGATAGAATAGGTGATAGAGTAACAGTTAGAGTACACAGGGAAGATGGAAAGTGCCATGGGGGGAGAGAGCAGAGAGATGGAAAGGGGATGAGCGAGAGGGATGGAGAAACTGCACGATGCACAATGAACTCATCTTGCAGCCAAGCAGCTAGACAGGCACAGAGGAATCAGTGCACGAGAGAGAAGTCCTGACCAGTGAAGAGGGTCCCCAACTCACAAACATGAGGATGAAGTGATCCGCAGCGTCACCTGATGTTAAGGGAGATGCGTGGTGGCAAGAGACAGAGGCAGCAGGGTAGTCACACTGCTCCTGCAGCAGATGGGGGCAAAACATCTGTTTTTGTTTGATTGCTTCAGTTCCACTGGGGTCTTATTTGTTTCTGGAATGTGTCACAAACACCCTAACATTAGGCCTCTATATTGTTCTTCTCAGTTGCCTGCTGATGCTTCTTCAGATAAGGCACTCCCGTCAGAGCACTGCCCTTTCTCCCCTGCACTGATTAATAATGTCTCTGACCTTCAACACCCTCGCTGAACACCATCCAGCACACTATGAAGCAACTGGGATCTCCAACAGCCTCATCAGACTGTGCAGCAACACATGCTCAGAGGGGAAGTGCTATTTCCCTCTGGATCGAAAAAGGGCCTTCCAGGCTGTGGGTTGTTCAAAAACACAATCTCGTGTGGGAAGGATCAACCAGTGTTTAACTCTATATGCTGTCTGCGTCTATTGTCCTTTCATGAGGGTGGACAACTATTTGAAGGTGCCCATATGTTATAATTACTCCTGTGTTCAAGCTGTTAACTGGAGGAAATTGGTGCCCATGCACACCAAGCACTGCAGGTGTTTGTGGCACTTGTCCACCTGGTCCAGGGTTAAGCCTTGCTGCCATTATGAAAAAAGGCTGCTCTCATTTCAACTTCCTTGATTTATTGAAACAAAGGATTGTGCCCACATCCAAGATGGCCAACACCACTGCTGCGGCATGGAATCCACCTCTCTGACACTCTCCTGGTCCCACCACTTTGCCTGGGCCACTGACCGTATCGAGGGTAGCTCCAATAAAGAGGGGGGAGGCCAACCTTGTTTCCTTGCCTATGTGTACCAAGCTCACCTTCTCTCTGCCCGATTACCCACCAGCATCAGCCTCCCAGCTTCTTCCTTCATAGCCCAGTGCGTGGTCTAACTTATCATGGCAAACTGCGCATCATCACCCCACAAAACATCCACTATCGCTTCTGTTGACAAGGCTCGTACCGGTGAGTTGGTCATAGGAATTGTCCATGTCCCAGCAGCTTTGCTTCCTCTGCGTCAAACTCTGGGCACGGTATTGCTGCAGATCACAGACTTCAACACGTTTTCAGCATGGTTCAGAACAGTTTTCGGCACGGTTCTGCACCATATACTCCCTTCCTAGGGATCTCCAGCTCTGCGATAGCGCATGCAAATTCCAAAGGGAAGATAAACAGACCTTGCTCCAATCCAGACCCCATTCATACCGGATACGTTTTCAGCAAACTAACTAGGAGCAGCACTGGGGTCTGTCAACCAGCACACTCCAGCAGCAGGAGGCTGAAGCGATGGCAGCTTGCCAGCTCGGTGGGAGTTGAATTGGGTAGCCTAATTAAAATATCAACCTATTGTTTCATTTTGGATCAGCACTTTGTATACAACCCTTGGCTAGCACAGTAGAAGCAACATTAACCTTATGCAATTTCAATAACATCCAAGTACTGTCACATAAAATTACATTTCCCACCATTTCAAGTACATTATCCCCGATTCCTTATGCTGCTGCAGCCTTATTGTAGCAGAGGTGTACACGTCAGACGTCCTTGGTCTTTAAAGAGAGCTGATTATTAGCAGTGACATATTCACGTATCCATTGCTTCTTAAAGCCCGAGGTCTACACTCTGACCTCCCTGTGAAAATTCCTGCAAGATGTAATTCCTGTTCACCTCTCAGCTGTGTGCCTTCAAGCATTAAGTGCTTTGTAGACTCATGTGGGCTAAGAGAGAGTTGGCAGTAGCATTTTTATCACAGGATCATGTCCTTACTGTGAGAACCCTGGATGGCAACTATTGACTGAAGAGTGATTATATTGACATTGAGCAAACACAGGTAGAGTTTTTTTTTAACAATAAACAGTTTTTGGTAATAACGAAGAATCTTTGGTGTTGCCGCATTCTGGTGGCACAGCCACCAAAATATTGCCAACCCTGTTGCCACTAGATAGAGTGATAAAGCAAAAAGGGGTCCAGAAATCCAACTTTGTTTTTGGCATGACAATTGGAAATGCTGTGGCCTAATCTATCAACGCACTAAATGTTATTACTTTTTTCCTTATGCCAATGCAATCCTATAATGGCTTGTTCCACTTATTTTCTCCCAATCAGGAGTACTGTAACATGTCAGAAATGTGTGAGTTGGGGCAGCGCAGTGAGCTTTCTTTTAGGAGTCAGAGGGAGTTGGGCTATATCTGGGCTACTTTCCTGGCTCATTCGGCTACACACGTTTCCCTTTCTGGATACTGTTAAAATACAACATTATCTTTGGAGTGGTGCAGTACCAATGACAACATACAGAGGTACTCATAAGAATTCTGAGAGGACATCTGTGTGTTGTCTTGAGCTACTGCACCTCCAAAAAATGTGTGTAATGTAACGTGATGCTCTGATGCCAGGGTTTTCAAATCGGCCTTACGTTTTCATTGTTGGAAAAACGTTAGTGCTCTGAGTGTTTTGTGTGCACTGGTCAAGCATTTCTATCTCTGTTTGGGGGATAGAAATAAACAAAATGGCATCATAGGGTCAATGATCTGTATATGATTTTTGCATTTGCATGCTCCCAATCGAAACATGATGTATGCGCATTTCAAAGCACATCCTGTTTCTGTTTGTTTGTTTGTTTATTGTTTTTCTAGAGCGCGCTGCACCCAAAGGTATCCGGGCGCTATACAAGACAGCTTAAAGAATATACATTAAATAGGACAGTTACGATAGCAATTATTACAGAGTAGACTATTACATATAATATGCAGTTAGAGTGAAGATATCGATCCAATGCCCTGTCTGTAGAAGTATAACTCACTAGGCGTGTGCCAGTCCAGAAGTCAGTTAGGGAGGTTGTACAAGAGGTGGGACAAGACAGACTAGTATGTTACTTTATGGGCAGCCAGTTGGTACGTTTAGAGTGCAGTGTCCTTGGAGAAGAGCCATTCTTTGGTGTTGGACCTAAAACTCTGTAGGTTGAAGTCAGTGCACAGGCTGAGAGGGAGGGCATTTCATGCCTGGGCTGCTTGCACCAGGGAGCTGGTACCTCCGGCTCTTTTGAGATTGTATCATGGTGCAACAATATAGCAGGAGTTAGCCAATCTTGTGGGTCTGGCAGATGTTTTAGGAACACTTTTGTCTATAAGGTATTTAGGGGCAGCCTTATAGAGACATTTGTGGGAAATGGAGACCAGTTTAAAGTATAATCAGTCCTGGATAGAAAGCCATTTATGATTTCTTCTTGTTTCAGAGATGGGGTCCTTTCTTGGGATGCCCAATGCAGTTCTTAATGCATTGTTTTGCAGGGTTTGGAGTTTCTTTAGTACTTTTTTGTTGGTACCTGCATACAAAGCATTGCAATAATCAAGTTTCAATAAGATTAGTGCTTGTGCCAGGATCATGTGGCTGTTGGTAGAGAGGTCGTTTTTTCAAGCATGCATCAATTTGCAAGTGTTAGCTGTCACTGTTGCAGTGGCGTTGTCTTGCTTCTTAAAGTTTAGGGCCGAGTTTAGGTGGAAGCCTAAGGTTTTAGTTTCCTTAGCAGTCATAATCATATTGCTGTCTAAGATAAAGGCAGGGTATTTGGGGTTCAGTTTGTTTAGGTGAGTGGGGGCGCCTAGTATGAGAATTTCAGTCTTATCGTCATTCAGGCACAGGTTGTGGGTGGCCATCCATGCCTGAATGACGAAGTAAATTTCATTTAGCCTGTCATTGTCCACGTTGTAGTTTCCAGATAATGAGATAAGTATCTGGGTGCCATCTGCATAGTTGGTGTAGATGACACCCAAATGGTCCAAAATGTCAAAGAGGGGTTTTGTAAACACATTGTAAAGTGTGGGGGAGACGCAGGATCTTTGAGGGACTCCGCAAGTGAAGGGAATGGGGTCAGCTGCGTCTGTAGGGGAAAATGCTCTCATCATTCTGTTGTTGAGGAAGGATTTAATCCAAGTGGTGGCCTCAGGGGAGATGTTTGCTGCCGATGATAGGTGCTTACATAGTATGCCATGATCTACCTGATCAAAGGCAGCAGAGAGGTGTAGTAGTAGAAGTAGTGCACATTGTCTGTTGTCTTTAATTAGGTCAATTTGCGTTTTTAGATCTAATAGCACTGTTTCCGTTCCATGGAGAGGTCTGAAACCGGATTGTTTTAGCCCCAAGAATTTATTAATCTCTAAGTAAGACTGGATCTGGAGATATGCTGCCTTGTCAATGATTTTGAGAAGGAAGGGGACTGTCGTTATGGGCCTGTAGTTGGTAGGGATAGTAGGGTCAAGGGAAGCTTTTTTAAGTAGGGGGAGTACCCAAGCGTCTTTCAGGTTACTAGGAACCTGGCAGGATTTGAAGGAGGCATTTATGAGCCTGGTGATGAAGGGGTTGAGGTCTCTACTTGCATCTTTTATGATTTCGGCCAGGCAGATGTCGTCTTGGCACCATGACGGTTTCAGAGAGTTAATGATTTTTTCGACCTCTGTTGTAGTGACTTGGTCAAATTTGAATTCAGGTATAGAGTTGGTAAGGAGCGGGGTGTTTAAGTGCAGGACATGGGTAGAAATGCACTTTGTCCTACTGCTTTGTTCAAGTGCATGGGATGTGGGAAAAGGGTTATCAGAATGTGTCCATCTATGACTGTGAAGAAATGTCAGATCCCTTTAGGGGACATCTCCACCAGGCTGAAAATGAGTCCCATTGAGAGCAAAAAGACATTATAGGACAACTAAGACCAGGATGTATGTGTGTTCTGTTGCTTCTTTACCCCCTGTGCTTCCCTCCTCCACTGTATGCTGTCCCTCATCCCCCTTTGCTCTGTCTCTCCTCCCTTACTTATGCTGTCCCTTCTCTTCCCTTGTGCTGCCGATCTGTCCCTTTAGCGCTGTTGCTCCAACCCTTTTACACTGTCGCTCCTTCCCCATGTGCTGGTTCTTCTTCCTTGTGCACTGTTGCTCCTTCCCTCATCCTATGTTGCTGCTTCTTGCGTGCGCTGTCCCTCTTTCACTATGCTCTGTTGCTCCTTCCCCCTCTGTCACTCCTTGCCTTTCTCTGACGCTCTTCCCCATTGCACTACTGCTCCTTGCCCACTTGCACTGTCACTCCTTCCCGCTTGAGATGTCATTCCTTTCCCTATGCTCTGTTGCTCCTTACCCTTCCTCTGTCATTCCTTGCCCATTCCTCTGATGCCCTTCTTGCACTGTTGCTCCGTCCCTCCTTGTGCTGTTACTTCTTCCCCCCTTCTGCTGTTGCTCCCCCCTCCCATTTGCACTGCCTCTCCTTTCTTTAAATGTACATTGCTCCTTTGTACTGTTGCGGGCCTAGCTTTCATTGATTGGACTATTTTACTCTTCCTCGTGTTGCATTTATTTCTTATTCCTCCTGCCACAGGGCTTCTCTTGCCCCCCCCCCACGACCTCCCAGCCCTGACCTTCATTCCCTCCCATTCTGGGATGGTTACTTCCTTGTGCTGTCATTCCTCATTCCTTCCCTCCTTGCTAAATGCAAAATGCAATAAACCGCAAACTCCAAAACTAATGGCATTGCCGAAACATGTTGGCAAGGGTGTCAGGCTTAGTTTTAGTCTTAATAGGGATTTCGTAATAGTCTGTTCAGACTAAAAGTAGAGGGTCACACAATAAAGTATCTTACAAAATGTGAATGTATGATACAAAATGTTGCCAATACCATGTGTGGCTTCTGTTTCTTTTACCTTGCGGATAATTTTTTAGGTTGGTCAGAGGGGCGAAATCGCCAAGAAATGTGCATTGAATAGAAGCATAACATGATCACAAATTGAGGGCAAAAGGGATACATTAGGCCTGATCCCGACTCCTGCAGGCGGGAGGTGATAAACCTGGCGGGTTTAACACCGCCCGCCTGCAGGCGGACGAGAAAACACCAGCAGCATTACGAGATGCTGCCGGTGTTTCCATGATCCCCATTCCCATTGAGTCCCATAGGAAAACCAGGCGTGCATACCGGGTCCCGCGAGGGGAAGAGGGAGCCATCTCGTAATGGCCCGTTGTTTACTCCCTCTCCCATTCCCATTCAGCCCTATGGGGGCTGAAATGGGAATGGGGATGAACCGTGTCCGTGTCCTCGAGTGAGGAATTACCGGGCCATCCGAACTCGGAATGGTCGGGTAAGTCCTCATTCCGAGGACACGGACACGGATGCGGTTTTGCCGGCAGCCATGCCGCCAATAGCGGCATGGCTACCGGCATACCTCGTAATGAGGCCCAATATCTATTTAGTATAGCAGAGGAAAATACTGCCATAATCTTCAGGATGTTATTGGAAATAATGGCAGAACTACCACTAGCATGGTGTCAGATACCTTGCATTCAATAGGCACCTGTGTTTCTATGATAACAATAGTTAACATTGAAGCTGTGTTCACTGCTATAAAGCTGACATAAATAATGATTGGTGTCCTAATTGTGTGAGGATTTTGGAATCAGCTCATCATTTTTTACTATGTTGCTTAATATGCAGGGATTTTGGAGCTGCCTTCCAAGTATCTCTGCTGAAAGATCATGATGTTAGGTGTGTCAAGGATGCCTTTCATATTAGTAGGGCATCATCTGTGGTTTATATTTTCATAACTGCTGCTACTCACAACAAGGTGCTGCATTCTTAAAGGCGTTTGTTGTTAGAAGGAAGAGAAGGGGACGGGACTAGGATAGGAAGGAGGGCTCTGATCACTGGAAGGAAACTTCCACCATTTTGCTTCTCTCTGGCCCTCTTTTCCTTTCCTGTCCTCTCTACATCCTCTGAAGCAAAGTGCTTTGGGTGTGACATCAGAAGGGCAAAGTCCACTCCACCCAGGAGCAGGGATTGGAGCACTAAGGCACGGTAGCTTTAGACCAATAACCTGAGGACTTGTGCCTTTAAATGAAGGGATATCCCACCCCTTCTGGAGAATCTCTCCAGATTCCAGTCCTCCGGGATCATGTCAAGATCTGCAGAACATTGTACTTTCCAAAGCCCTCAGCCTGAGGCGAAGACAGTGTCATCCAAGGCAGAAGGAAGATCTGTCCCCAACCCACTCCCAAGGCACATCAGGATTGATCTTTGCTGTGGACCAGGGCTTACCACTATGCAACTGAAACTCATTTAGCTGGGAGAGCAGACCATGAATGGGACCATCCTGTCCTTGAGTCCCTCTGAGTGAACAGCACAGCAGCCAGAGAGCCAGACCAGCCAAAGTTCCATATTCTATTGCACCAATTCAGTTGCTCTGTGAAAGAGATGGTAAGAGCCAGCGCTGGGTTTTGCGCTCCTCCATCAATTTTAACAGTGCTTTCACTTCGAACCAGCTCAACTCTGCATCATGGCCTAGCTAAGCATGTCACCTGTTATGCCTGAAGTGATTGCTAGGTGCCGAGGCCTAATCCAAATCACTGGTGAGTCACATGCGGATTCTGACCAGGGGCTCCAACCACGTCTTGACCCAGCTAGCCCATGAACGGCCGCCTCATCGATCTGGACACCGTCACATCCAACATCACAAATTCAACGTCATTCGTCCATGGACTCAAACTGCTGGAGTGTCACTCATTGACCCCTCCCAGTGGTTAAAGCCTGACTCAGCCTGGCCCAACTGCAAATCGATCCTGGGACCGCCCCAACCTGCATCCTTGAGATCCTCCCTTCTACCCCACTGAGTGACCGCCTTCACCTCTACCCAACGCCTGCTTGCTGCTTAAGCCTACACTATCCAGCATGCCCAAACTGAGCTTGATCTGCTTGTATCTATGTTTGACACTGGGTATCAATCTGTCAATCCACCCAGAACTGCATCCAGGTACTGTTCACTCTGAACAGCCCCCATCAGTCTACTTGGGCCCTAGAAACTGGTTAGGTCACAATCGCTCCTGGTTTCATTAAAGACATATCCGTTTTGTGGCTAGCCATTTGCCTATCACTGCTGGAACTACGCTCAGAGTGCTAATTTCCTCAGACTGCTTCATCTTCTCTGTTCTTCCTTCAGGGTGGGTTTTTGTACAATGTTTTCTATTCATTCTATTGCAGATTGTGTGTTTGATTAAAGTGTAGATATTTTTCATAGAAGCTTGATTGGACATTCCCATTATTTTGGACTGTAATACTCTGTTGTTTGGGTCACTACTGGTTCAACTTCACACCCCTCTTTAGAGCAAAGCCTTCTCTCGGCCCACGTTACCACAAACGGCAAAGGAGGAACATCTCTTAACAGTCCCTGTTTTACCTTTTTGATTTTGTTGGGATTTAGTTTGTAAAAGTGTGAGGACTGAGTGGGCCATTCTACCCTACTCACCCTTGTACCCCTGCAGAGCAGAATCCAGTTCATCACAGGCATGTACTGTGCGTTGATGATGTTATTTTGAATAAAGCTTATTGATGATGATGATGATGATGATGATGATGATATTAAACACCACTATAGATGTACTAGAACATAGGTACTGGTCTGATTTGAGTCAGGAATAACAATAGCAGCTTCAAGGCTTGATCAGGAACAGGCCGGGTTGCCTTGATTTTGTGTAAGACATGTCTCTGGTGCTACCATTGGGTGCATCTTCTTATTGGGCACATTCTCTGGCGTGCATAAAGGGAAGATGTAGGATATGACCTACTAGGTGTTCTGGGGTCAGTTTTCATGTAGGCGAGCAGGAGTGCAAACTCAGAGAGGAGGAAGTTGCATCGTTTATCTCAAGGGAAGAAGCACTCTCCTGAACTGAAGGGACTAGAAATAGCAAGAAGGAAAACTTTCAAATGAAAATGTACTTCATAAAAAGGCAAGCCCTAGAGGTTGAAAGAAACCAACAACATTTATAAAAACAAGACTGCCAATGAAACTGTGGGGAAAACTCAGACATACGCACATTAAACAAAGTCAGACTAAAACCAGGACACTACACAAACTAGCTTCAGTGTCACTGAAGAAACAGAGCATCAGCCAACCCCACCAGTAGCCGCATATTTGATTATTTATCAACACAACTGTTATGGTTAGGCCTGGATTTTATTATGGTCATTGCCACTCATTTTCCCCAACTTGTTATTGGTATGGAGGGCATGGCATTGAACCACATTCAACAATTGCTTCCTTTGTTTTGGCAGCCATTCCGGCTCACTATATTTTAGCTAGACTGAGCAGTTTAGTGCCATTCAATGGTGTATGCACAGGCAAGGTGCCCACCTGAACTCCCCTCCTCCTGTCTGCCTTCTGTTTTCAGTTTTTTTCTACTTGTGACGTGCCATTGGTTGACATTCAATGCCATAACTTTCTGACACTCGGCATAGCACCGGCATGTCATCTCAACCAGTCCTAGTAAATAATGTGTCCAATGAGCCACCTTCAATCAGCAATGATGTGGACTGGGTAGCTAATGTGCAAACAATACATGTGTACACAACTATATGGCACTCTTAAACCATGCAGTAGCCAAGGAGACTTCAATATTCACCTTGACTTTCCCAATGCGGCATCTGGACTCATCTGCAGCCTCTGTGACTCTCTTTCCTTCACCATTCTACTCTCCGGTCCAACATACTCAGCCAGACACACCTTGGATGCTCTCATCTCAGCAGACATCCCCATCTCCAACCCTCTCGCTACACCTCTTTCCGGCTCTGCCCATGCTCTCCTGTCCTCCCACCTGGATATCTTGGGTTCCCCAGCTAAGCCGCTGCCCCCAGGGCCAGTCTCCTTAAGCAACATTCGCCCAATGAAACAAGGGTCAGTTACTGTCTTTGTCGACAGTTTCATTCCCCCTACCACTCCATCCACTTACTCTCACACTGACACAGCTTTTGCTAACCATATCACAATATGGGCTAGGCAATATCACATCCCTACCTTAAATAGAGGGGCATGGCTTGAATCTCAGAAGACTGCATTAATGTCAACACCAACCATTCACTTCAAATGTGCACTGGCAGTGCACCACACCTACTCAGTAAGGTAACCGTAATTAACAATGTGACCTGAATTCATCAGGAGAGAGTTGACTAGAAATGTGTCTCTGAACATTTTCATTCTGAATATTTCTGACACCAACTTTTTTTGTTTGAGTGTATTATATTTGCAGATCACTTTTCCCCAAGGCTGCTATATATTGAGCAGCCAACCATAGTTTTCTTTCAGAACAGCTCATTTGCACGTTTTCTCCCACTTCAGGTTGGAGCCCCTGTATATAAATACTTTTGACCATGCATATTTTTGTTCAGTATGTATTATTTGTACATCTTTTTTCCTTAAGGTTGTTTATCTGTCTATTTGGTTCTTGCAAAACGTGACACGGAGACGTTTTCTTTCTGTCTAGTTCTTTGTAAATAATCATGCACGCTAGTGCTGCCTGCTCACTCAGTCAGACAGCCTCTTAACCCAAATGTGGGAAGCAAGGCAATGAGTGACGGTGTGTTAGACGTGCCACCTGAGCCTGACACAGAACCTACCTTCCATCAGTGTTTAAGCTGACTGACTGCAGCCTGTCAGGGTAATGCCTAGTGCTGACCAGAAACACGCACCGACTTCCCTTGGCTGTTGCTTTGTATGTGTTTGTTTTGTTTGTGTTTGTTTGTTTTGTTTATTTACATAGTGCTGATGCCTAAGCGCTGTACGTAGAACTTATTTACTTACATCATCCCAACTGAGGATGGTACTCATTAATCGACCTCGGAAGGATGAACAGCTGAGTCGGCCTTGCCAGGATTTAAACCTGCGACCCGCAGATCACACATAGATCACAGCAGTGAGCGCACAACCCGTGGAGCTGTTTTACGGGAATTTGCTTCATGGTACACAAGCAGGGGGAACCAGGTGGGACCAGAGAGGAGGAAGATAGCACACATTATCACCTGGTGAGCGAAGACAGCAAGTAGAGTTGACCTCCGCCCTGGACCATTGTGTCTTTGCGCCGCATGGCCTACGTTTTTCTTTCGCATGACAATGACTATAAACTCAGGCCTAGATGTCACCTGCTCCTGATTAATTAGCACAGTTTATCATATGCTTTGGGGCAACCAGGGGCTCCCTTCTTGGCTGTAGAACAAAGTACATACACATATCCATTGTTAAATTCAAGGCAAGCAACCACTTGAAACACACCATAAACCAATACCTTGAGGATTTGCATCTTTTACAATTGTCCACATTATTATTATTAATATTATTCTTATTCTTATTATCATTATTATTGTGATTATTATTATTATTATTAGACAGACAGTTTTAAGGAGGCCAACCCTGGTAATTATTTGCTACACGTACCACCACCACCAACACCTTCCAGGAAGCTACGTTAGAACTCCAGGCAAGTTCCAGGCAGACAGCATTGAGGGGGATGCTGGTCATATGACCAGGCCCTGCCACTCAGTTGCTGCACCCACCACTTGGTTCCATGCCTTCTGGGCAGCCTGCCTTCCTTTGCAATTGGTGAGCATGTGCAAGTGGATCTTGGTCACGTGACCTAAGCCCCGCACACCTGTTTAGCTGTGCTCTTTCCTTTTCTTTCTTAACTCTAAGATCAAGGGTCTCTTGTCTGAGCTTCTGAAGCAGAGGGCAAACGAAGAAATGGGCAATTCCGGTTAGAAAAGGAGTACCAGAGCTCCTGCTCCTCTAACATCAGATAAGATCCCTCAAATATGTGTTTCACCCCTGTCTTCCAAGAGCCAATTCCTACCATCACCACACATCACCACCTACGCTCCTCAACAGCAAGATCAATGACACTGCATCACAGAAAACTCACCCACGTGACATAGACCTTATCAACACTCCATCATCTGCAACTACAAGAAAACTGATGCTTGCAAATCTCCTCTCAGCAATAAACTATGCAGCAGACATTGCCAACCTCATCAACACACATGTCTTGGATGCCATCGTCATTACTGAGACCTGGATGACATCCACCTCCAAACATATCCTAGATTTCCTCATCCCCAATGGCTACCAAATTCTCCAACAAGAATGTCCAAACAAGATTGGGGGAGGCCTCGTAATTATTCACAAGGCATCAGAGCCATGCACCCAAATGGACATCAACACCATTGACTCTTTGGAAAACCTTTGCTACAACTTCCCACTCTCACCAATGGACACAGTCACTTTTCACTTATCTACACACCATCCAAGCTCAACACCTCCTTCATTAAACACTTTACAAACTTGGTCACCAACATGTCTCTCCTGCATTCTAACAGCATCTTTCTCACCAACTTCAACATCTCTAGCCACCCAGCAACCAGGTCAATGAAGGAAGATCCGAACTGCCTACTCGACATGCACATCAAATAGCACATGAAAGACCCAAATTACAGGAAAGGTAATATCCTCAACCTCATTATCACTGCCCTACCCACCCTCCATCACAAATCTCCTATTCCACTTGACTGGTCAGACCCTCTGGCATTGCCCTTTGACATTAGTCAAACCACACAAGTCAAGAAAACCCATCAAAAACCAAGCAAACTATCATTCTGATGAAAGTGTAGGATCTCACAGAAGACCTCTCCAAACTCCACTTCACATGGGCTGATCTACTTCTGAAGAACCAGGATTGTGTCTCACTTCTCTAACAACTCACCACCACCCTCACAACCAAAATCAAATGCCATGCCCCCGTGAAACAATGCACCCTCAAGCCTAAACCTCACACACCCTGGTACACTCAACAACTCAACTTCAACAAGCGAACCATCAGAAAACAAGAAAAGAGTGGGCATACATCTGGTAGCACATTCGGCCTCGTCCTGCTTAGGGAACCTTATGCTACATGTAGACAACTGATCACCACTATCATTGTCAAATACTATCAAACACTGTAACCAAAGCCATCAAGCACTGCATTAACCCTCTGCCTGACATACCCATACACTCTGACACACCTATACACTCCCTCAAAATAATCACTGCCATCAACTCTTTCTTCATCAAAAAGATCAGCATGATCAACCAACAGGTAGGCACCTATGTTACAACTGAGAGCACACTAACCATCTCATCTCACAAAACCACTATTACCTGGACAACTTTGAAGACACTCTCTATGGAAGAACTCACTGCCATGCTAGCATCTCACATGACCACCTCATATATGGACAACATCATCCTTGTCTCTGTACTCAAGATCCTTCCTACTGAAACACTCCTCCCTTAACAGCTCCCTAAATCAAGGCACCCTCCCCTCAAACATCAAGATTAGAAAAATCCTCCTGATTCTCAAGAAACCAAAATTGACCTCAACAAACTCTGCCCCATCAGCCATCTTCCCTTCCTAGGTAATATTCTTGAGAAAGAATTGGCCACACAACTCCTCAACAAATCACAGCCAACAACCTCCTTCAGTCCTAACAATCTGGCTTCAGACCCAAATGCAGCACAGAATCAGCTACCATCAAGGTTATTGGTGAGGGTCTTAATATCCTAATTATGGCAACCCATGCCTCCTAGCTCTTGTTGACCTCTCAACAGCATTTGACACAGTAGACCACCAGTCACTCACCAACAATCTACATCCTATCATGGGGATCAGCGAGATTGTCCTCAGCTGGTTCAAATCAAACCTTGCTAATTGCCACCATTTGTGTACAAATGTATTCCTCCAGATCACCAACTCTGACCTTCACCTGTGGAGTCCCGCAAGGTTCCAACCACCTTCCCATGATCTTCAATCTTTCAATGGAACCACTTAGAACCCTTCTCTCTTCACACAACATCCACATCCACCAAAACACAGACAATACACAGCTCTACCTTAAGATATCCTCCACTGAAGATACCCACAGTCTCAAGGCCTGCCTTTCATTGATTCAGTCATGGGTGTCCAGTGCTTACCTAAAGCTCATCATCCCCTTCACGACTGAATTCTGACTCCTGACCACCATCATGGAACACCCTGACATTTAGACCCAGCTCTCTGCTATGCACCTCGAGGGCGTCACCACCAGCAGGCCACATACACCAAGTTCCTTGGGTTTGACATTGACAGACACTTCTTCAAACAGCACATAGTAAGGAATACACAAACAGCTTGGTACCATCGTTCTGTTCTTCAGAAAATCAAGCTCTTCAACCCAGAAAACACCTTCAGATCTGCTGTCCAATGATGGTGGCAATTCCCTTTTAGAAGGCCAACTGTCTACTATCCAGTCACCCCTGAGATGTGCCCTGCATGCTGTATAACACATCAAAGGACTGTAGGGAAATATAATAGGGAAAGGTGTTTCCCTATTCTGAATTTCAACCAGGGTAGCTCCACATTTCATTATCCACATTTTGGCAAAGGTTCAAATTGTAACTAGGGCCAAGGGTGTGAGACTCATATGTGAGAATCAAGCTCTCCCTCGTAGATGTCAGTACTATAACACATAATGCATCTGCCAAGTAATTTAAATTTGACCCTGCACAACAGGTTTTATCATTCACACTACACCACAGTTATGGAATTAATTGCATTGAATATTAGTAAGGGAATAGGCTTTTAGGTCCTGGGATGTTAATATTATTAATATGTTCATTTTATTTTTCATTGCATTTAGTCCATAACCGTGGTGTGATGCCAATGATAAAACCTGTTGTGCAGGGTCAAATTCAAATTAACTAGCATGAGCAGATGTTAGAGATTTATTTTGTTGGTTATGTGTTGTATCTTGCAGTATTTTTGTGGTATAGAGGTATTTTTGTTACCTCTTGTTAATATATTGTGGTATGCTTATTGGGGTGTCTTTTTAGTGGTGAGACTAATTTCAGAACAATGCCTAATCATTATTTTACCAGAGTCACTAACGGTAAGCAAGTACTGGACTTAGTACACTCTGAATAATGAACTCATCCCCTCCTGTCATATCCTATTTACAATACTACCTTATACCCTTGTGGCTTGCATCCCAAAATACATTTACAATGCAAATGATACAAAACATTCATTCAGAACCTCTAAGAGTAAAACAATTTATAGTAACTAACTTTAGTTTGATATTTTGTACTGCACATTCTGCATTTCTATGCATCTCTCTGCATGCCAACCCAATACATCTCAGTACAGAATAAACACAATGAGGCCAAATCACCTTTTCAAAAGCAAGAAATATGCAAGTTACACAGAATGACATGTGCATCCAAGTCTTATTTCAAACATAAGCGAAGCCTTTCCTGCAAGAGATTTCAAAATATTCTATTTGTATTTGTATTTGCGATAATGCCCAGAGTTCTGCCAACAATGGCCTTGAACTTCGCAACAAAAATTGGCAAAGCACAGCTTCTGACACTCAGAGCTTTATCGCAGCAAAACCTGAGAAAAAAGAAATAACAACACAGTTTTACATACACGTTTAAACTGTCATGGTGAAGCACCTAAAAATGAAATTTCTTATTTACCCTACGCTACCTAGTATCAAGCATCCACTTAGCATGCTCCTCAATTAATGCACAATTACTTAGATTCAGCTGACGATATTCACGCTTTTCCATCTACTGGACAGGACAGGACAGGAGAATTCTTGTCATGTTCACTCCCTTTTCGCGTGGAATGAATGACACAGCCTTTCTGCTCCTGATGTCAACCAGAGGAAAAGAGTGCATGGAGCAAGCCCTCTACCAGTTTTTCTGCTCCCTATGTCAGTGAGAGAGTGAATGCCCCAGCCTTTTCTGCAGCAAGCCTTTTTCTAAAAACGTATGTGTCATTAAAAGAAAACCTTGCCTTGACAAACCTGCCCATTGAATCGTGTGTGATTACCTTTGTGCCTTTGACAGAGATTCAAGCTGCAGCGCTGAAGGAAAATGTTACATTCATAATAATGTTCATTTATATAGCAGTACAAACCCTCAGGTATCTGAGCTCTGCTTATTATTACCCACAGTGTGTGGTGCTCATTTATTGACCTCGGTAGGATGAAAGGCTGAGTGTGGCCCTACCAGGATTTGAACCTGTGTCGGCAGGCTCTGCACAGATGTCAAAGTGAGCGCTCTTCTCGCTGTGCTATCTGACAATGTAACAATCACCTGGTTGTATTTTCTCCTTCCCTACAAAATGAACAATGGAGCCAGTTCATGTGAATCAACGCGCATCTAAACCCTGTCACGTATTCACTGTGAACTGAGGTGTCCAAACCAGCCCTTTAAGACGAGGTAGCGATACTTTGTGATTGATGGAGATGCAGAATATACTCAGACATCAATAATCAAACAGACTCAGGAAGTTTGGCAAAGTGCATCTGTTTTAATATCAATTATCTAAAACAGGGGGTACAGCGAACATCAACAAACTCGCTTGATCTTCACACTCAATGCTTTTCATAAAAAAAACAACATTTATAGTTAAAACTCATCATCATTGATGTCAACCTACGTTGCGAACTACAAAAACCTACTTGGGAAGGTGATAGGCTTACAGGGAACATCTTCCATACTTGTCAGGGAAGGTGATTGGGTTTCTAACATCAGGTGGGGCAACTAAGTCCTCCCTTAGTGCAGGTGTCTACGAACGTCATCAAATACACAACGTCCCATTGGTTATACAAACTATAGGGTGCTCTATTGCGTGGCACTCTCTAATTGGTTGGCACCCTCTGTAATATTTCACCTACGTAAGCAGCACGCAGGCTGGCATCCAGGTGCTGGTGGGCTGGTCATGACCATAGCTCGCCACCAACTAGCCTGTCATCTATCATCACTCTTGCAGCCTGCTGGTCAATTCAGTCTTTGAACTTGGCCTTGGAAATGTTCTTTGTGTTGGAGAATATGAGGGAGTATAGGCATACTCTTTCTTCTCGGTTTCGATACAGCTCATCCCAATGTCTATTTTCACCTGACCATGTGACTTCAGACCACATTTTAGAGTCTTTATGTATTTAAAATACTATTAAATAATGAACCTCTGACGTCTTAGATGTTCTTGTTTCTCGCTTAAGACAGGAGTGTTGTTCTTTTCACATGATTTGTAACCACAGCTCAAACATTCAGGCCCACAGTGGCCTTGACCTCCTGGTCTTGGGCCAACCAAGCCTTTCTTTGATTCACCTCCATGGTTCAGTTTTCAATTTCCAACTGCGACACAATGAAAAAGCCTTCCTGCTTGCAGGATCCAGCACTGCTAAACACGTTGTGGAATCATTCATAGTCCACACATTTCCTATGCATATATGTTGGCGCATTGCCACAATCTATTCACTACATAGTCAGACTTTAAGAATACTTTGTCTTACTTGCGTTACTGCATCTGTACAATTGTAAAATGGCTTGATGTCTTCTTCATTATTTCTGTAGCATTAACATCTTCATCTCTAGCTTGAAATGTAACATATCTTTAACACCTCCTCTTTAGAGCCTATCGAATATTTATGTTCTCACATCTCTGCATCTCTTCTGGGTGTGTCAGCTCTGCCTCTTCATGACGTCACCAATCTTCTCTTTTGCTCAGTTTTCACACTTCCTCCGGGATGTCATTCAAATGGCCATCATATTGTCGTGAATGCATGCATGGCTTCCTCAATGGGAACCTTACTTCCAAGATTCTCTTTGGTATAGGTATTTGCACTGGTACTGCACAATTCTCACACTCTAGGCAGCAGGTAGGAGGAGCTTTGGGTGGGGGTACTTGGCTCCACCTCTACAACTGCAAAACAAATCCAATTCCACATTTCCTACACGTTCAGCACTCATTGCACTTATGAGCAATGGACTAGATTGCATTTAATAGTAGTAAGGGAATAGTCATTGGGTCCTGGGATGTTAGTAGGATTAATATGTTAATTTTATTTTTCATTGAATTTAGTCCATAACTGTGGTGTGGTGTGAATGATAACACCTGCTGTGCGGCATCAAATTCAAATTAGCTGGCATGTATTTTATGCGTTATAATACTGACATCTACTAGGCACAGCTTGATGTATTAGGTCACCCTCCAGCCTGGCTATAGACAACAAAGAGTTTCCGCATTTTTTGCTTCTGTTTGGATTGTCTGGTATTGAATACACATTAATCACTTGTCACAAGAGGTGGTGGTTACACAGTGCTCTTTATAGCATTACCTTGTTTTATCATTGCATTTTTGCAATTTACCTTGTTATAATAATTGTGTAAGGGGAAGGTTAAGACTGAGAATTAACCTCCCTGCACACCCAGTATTTGTGAAGAATGTGTTTGCATTGTTGTTTGTTATCTTTACAAATGCCTCTTTTTGAATACCATTAATGCATGACTACTAAATGCATCCAGCAGCAAAATAAATTTAAACGTTGTCTGAATGATATCTATTTTTGTCTGAACTCCTCATTGTACATCTTCACATTTAAAGTGTTTTTGTATTCTCTTGGACACAATAGAAATTACCTAGGCCTACTACAATCAATAAGTAGCCCCCCCCTAAATGTTACACGTCAGAACATACCCCATTTGTTAACCAAACAGCTTGATCCTCACACATGATTCTCACACCCTTGGCCCTATTTAAAATGCAAACCTTTGATACAATGTTGATGATGAAATGTGGAGCTACCCTTGTTGAAATTCAGAATAGTGAAATACTTTTCCCTATTACATTTCCCTACAGGTCTCTGCAAATATAACCACAGCACTCGACCCTCATAGAACTGCACTGGCCCCCACTGCAAGCAGGTATCATTTTTAAATCCTACAGCATTATCTACAAGTCTATCACTCTGATGTCCCCAATTTACCTCATTGAGAAACTCAGCATCTCTGGAGGTGGATCCACCATAAGTAAGGACATGTGCAGACCTAAACTCTTCTGGTGCAGGAGGAAAATGACCAGAAGAGATGCCTTATCTGTCTACTCCCCAAGACTCTGAAACCTCCTCCCCATTAACATCAGACTGGCCCTATCCCTTGTGCAGTTCAGGATGGAGCTCAATACCCTCCTCTTCACGGAATGGCTCCAACCTAACACCTAGGTCCACACAGCCCTGTACGTCCGGCCCTTCCAGAAATGGCGTCCTTCACAATTCATATGAGTAAGGACACAGTGAGAGTGGCAGCAATACAAGGGAATGTGAAGGTTATAATGGAGGAGAGAGAGGGCAAGCAATTTGTCAGCAAGGGATCTACAAAGAACTAGGAGAGGAAACAAGGGAGATCAATAACCCAGGTTTGACGGAAAGTGGAGGGTGCCCTGCTACATCCTTCTAGGATACAGCATCATATGACAATTTCGAGCCTCATATTTCCATGTGTAGCCTCACATCTAGAGACACTGGGGGTCATTACAACCCTGGTGGTAGGGGGTTAACGGGGCCGGTAGAGCTGCTGGCCCCGCTAACTGTGTAGTTTCTCATTACGAGGTCCGCTCGCGGGACCCGCTAATGACGCCAGCTAAAACCAGGCATACTTAGCATGTCCCGCGAGCAGTCCAGCATGCTAACAACGGGCCCATCAATAACGGGCCTATTGTTAGCATGCTCCCCATTCCCATTGAGCCCTATGGGGGCTTGAATGGGAATGGGGATGGGTTCCTTGAATGGGGAAATACCGGGCCCTCTAAGGTCGGAATGGCCTGTTATGTCCCCATTCAGAGAACCCGGACCCGGTATCCGGTATGGGGGTAGCCATGCCGCTAAAAGCGAAATGGCTACCTCCATACTCGGAATGACCCCCACTGTGTATCATTCCAAGGGTACAGACCACATCTGCCCAGGTACAGCCACAAATGTACAGCTTCAATTTCCTTAGCAATCATCATGTGTTGTTCCCTACAATTGGCTCTAGCTTAGCTTGCAAGCAAGCCTGGCTGTGCCAAGTGATAAATCTCAAATCCTTTACTTCGCAGCTTGGCCATGGGTGCCTCAAGGTCTGAATGAAGAGGAGGGCCGTATCCACATGACTCCAAATCTACTATCTGCCAATGCAGCCATTTCGTGTGTCAGCTCACATTGGGGTGGTCCAGGCAGGACTGTACCAGCTTTGCTGGAGTAGTGAACGGTTTCTAATACCTGAGTATTACTTACAAGCAATGCACAAAGTTAACGGCAAGAACAGTAAATTTCATGCATAGGTGACTTGGTTTTTGTGGGACCTTCGGTGATTGTGCGGTGCATGTAATTGAAACACTGTCATTCATGCTATACCTCTTACCTCCCCTGCCCACCATATACTCCTCCCATCCTTGAACCTGATGCAGCTCCCACGATATCCTCGTGCTATCATTCCAGCTACTGACTGGACTCACTAGCTTTATTGAACTGCCCGTTACATTAATACCATCTGCAAGCTCAGAACAGGTAAGCTCTTCCTCTGTATGCTTCCAACCCACCCACCCTTTCTATACATAGGACCTGATTCATGGAAATATTTTCGTGTAAAAGATGGATTGGTGTGCCATTCTGCCCGCAAATGGAACGCAAATCCCCTTTCATCAAACAGGGATTTGAGGGCAGAATGGCACGCAAATCCCCGTTTTACATGAAAATAATTCCATTAATCAGGGCCGAAGTGTCTAACCCGCTAAAGTGGTAATGAGGGTCCTGTGACATTGAAATGCTTCCACCTTGCACCTTCAGCTGAACTGCAGGGGAATTCTGCATGTTTTGAAACGTGATAGTAGAAAACAATAGTTTTCTTAATATGAAAATAAGTAATGTAAGGGTCTGACCCTACAGATCAGGGTTACTTGAGACCTCTAACTATTAGTGTTCCCCACCTACCCATGACCCACTTCTGGTGTCTCCCCTTGGACTGTGTCCCGATTTAATTTAAACAGGCACATTCCTTTCTTTCCCAGGATCTGTTCTGTGTCCCTCCCCAAAAGAAGATTGAGAATTAGGCCTCATTAGCCAGTGCTTCCTTGAAAAACCATGCCTGCTCAGGTCAGACCTGCCAGGAGCACCGGCCGGCCCCTGCAGGCATTCTCGTAGTCTGATGATCGGGGCAGGGTGCATGTACGTTATTTCCCTTATTTCCGGACCGCCAGACTTGTAATGAGGAAAACCTGCTGAAAACAGGTATGTACTGGGAGCAAAAAGCAGTGCTTGAAAGACGTGTGATAATGGCCCAGAGCTGCACCCTGAAAGCAATTGTGCTCATCATTCGTTAATCCTGAAGGCGAGTTTCAGGGGGTGCGTCCGGGATTGGTGCCAGACTGCATTTAACGTGTCCAAACATACTGGCTAAAACCTTACATTTTCCATGCAGTTCTGCTGGAGAACTCATGAAATACGATGATACTTCAAAGGTCTCTCAAACCCCTCAGGAGCTTCATTCGACCGTGAAAGCAAATGTATTTATGTTCCATCAGAAAAGTGTGTGCTTGGAACAAACAAGGAAGGCAACGCAGACAAATGTTAGGGCCACAGGAGAAAAGCAGCTTGGTACATGTTGTGTTTTAGAAATGACCATCATAAATCCTTTGGCATTAGAAATAACTCTAGTTTTAAATGCTATGGCTGGCGATAAAATTGCCATTAATGCTCTCCTCCTAGTGATTATTCCTTCAATTAAATACCGCAGCTCTGTGCGGCTCAACTATACCCCCACGGCCCCTGAAATCTTCCACTCCATAGTTACCACTTGAGCCGGTATTAAATGCTCACTCATGGACGACCGGCACAGGGATCTCCCCCAGGCATTTTTGGGAAGTAAAATAACTGTCTTAAGTATCTGGCCTACAGCAGTACATGAGTCAAAATGCTGCACTTGATAAGCTGAATTGTGGTACTAACAACAAGGAATGCTTAACAAAACGGAGCCCAATAGTGCATCGTTAAAATATTTCTAGGCCAATATTAAATAAAAATGCAACCATTAGGTGACTTCACAGTGGCATGAAATTAACATAATTCTTTTGCTGTATTCGTACAATAACATCAACATATTAAACTCCTCCCTAATTACCAAAACAACAACACAACTTGTCAAAGATTGATTTTCGTCCTAAACGAACATGTCAATTGTTTTTGGAATCAAATGATTTCATCCAAAAGCAACCCAGGAAATGTTTTTGCAAAATGCACTCGCTGCCAACCAAGAGGGACTTATCAATTGTTTTGGACAAATCATCCACTGCCCTGGAAGATTAAAATGAAATGCCACAATATATTTCTTTGTTTTGCGCCAGAATATATTCTTAAATCCAAATATTCAGAGAATTGGTTTGGTCCTAATACCAGTTAGACATATAAAACAATATTGTCTTTACCTAAAATTATGTCTGGAAATGTGTAGTACATTTGAATAGACATGGCCATGCTCACAGTCAAAATCATGCATTGATATTCACAGCCGAAATCTCACAGCCATAGTCAGAGTCACTATCCCAGTCTCAGACATAGTCATAGCCACAGTCTCTCAGTCATAATCATAGCGTAGCAACAGTCATGATCCCAGTCTCATAGTTGCAATCAGACACGATTATAGTCACAGCCATAGTCACAGTGTCTAACTCATTTGCAGTCATAGCCTCATTAGGAGTTTGGCTTTATTAGCAGTGCTAGTTGTAATCCCCTATTATGAAGTCTCATCAGATTCCATAGGTGAAAGCTGGCATCACTGCATGCAATAGTTCTGCATGCACCTTAACCACCGCTTTTCCCGATGTAAACCTCCAGGTCAAAGCAAGCAGTTATTCACATTTGGGTTCTTGAAATCTATAACTTTACAGTGTCGTTATTCGTCAATACCAATAGTGTAAATATATTTGTGACACACTTCGATGAAGCTCATACTATCAGACAAAGCCTTAGTCTCAGTCACCAATTCTCAGCAGGTTCCGAAACATTCATCGTCACAGTTGCTAAATCATAGCCTCAGCTATAGTCACTGTCTCTCAGTCATATTCAAAGTCACAGCCTCTAATTCATAGTATTAGGCACATCCTTACCAAAGTAACAGTCTCTCAGTTATAGTCATAGTCCCAATCACAGTCTACAGTCATAGCCAATCACAGCCATAGTCTTAACTCACAGTTAGTCAGAGTCATGGCTATAGTCAAAGTCATTGTCAAAACAACAGTCCTTCAGTCCTAGTCATTGCAATAGCCACAGCACCATTCACAGACTTACTCAGTCCCATTCTTACAGTCTGTCTGTCAGAGTCACAGACATAGCCATATTCTTGGCCATAGTCTCGGGAGGATAGCTCAGGGGCAACATGCTCGCCTTGGAAACAAGACGACACAGAGCAACACAGGTCCGATTCCCAGGGTCCACTCTTAGAAACCTCTGGGTATTAAGTGCGTTATAAATAAATAATCAAATCATATCATAGACTCTCAGTCACACTCTTTGGGTAATTACCATAACCATAGTCAGTCTCTCAGTCACAGTTATAAATAAAAAGATTCTTTCGTACATCTTAGTCACAGTCAAAATCTCTTAGTCATTGCCTCACACACATTCATTCTCTGAGCTATGAATATATTTAAACTCTGATTGAGACAATGCGATTTTAATGGCCAAAATGCAGAAAGATAACCTGGAGACTTGCCACAGAAATCGTTCACAATTGACCTGCACAACACATAATTGCAATTTCAGCCTTGAGAAAGACTAAGATAAGGTTGAAACACGTGTTTGCTTTAGGCAAATATATATTTTGGCTGCTTAAACGATTTGGGTTTAGGAAAAGATCTATCTAAACGGTTTGGGTTAAGGACATACTCAACCAATGCTGGGTTTTCCACAAATGTTGAATGGCTTTAGGCAATGGCATGCTTGATTTTGTTGGCTTTAGGCAATGATGAGCTTCCTATGCATTGGCTTGTATATTATGTATATCTGTAATCTATTTCGGAGTGGCATAGTCCAACGTTTTGCCTTGTAGTAAATGCATTGTTGGGTGTTACACCGGCCTGTTGGACATTATTTACAGCCCACAGTAATTTGGGATTGAAGGTGTGCCGGAACCTAAGACCCATTGAAACAACTTTCAATCTGATTCTCAAACTCATTTGAGGCAGCCTTCTACCAAGTTACAAAATGCCAGAATGAGGCTGCTTCTCCTAGAGCCCAAACCCTAGTATGAACAGTCTTCTGCATTACCTCAAACCCTGGCCATAGAAGGCTTCCTTCAATTCTCAGAGTACAGCCACATCACCTTTGTACCAGATACCAAAAGCCAGTCAGATCAGTCCATTACCAGATCTCAAACTGCAACAGGAACCGACATCTATCGAATTCAAACCTCTATCAAATTAGGAGTAGGGTGCAGAGTCTTTTGGTGACTGTGAACATTCTCTAAATCGAGCATGTCAGTGAAACTGACACTGAAGTCTGTCAACATTTTCTGTTGATTTGGAGACAGAGTTATAGACTCAAAACCCCGGACTCAACATGGAGCGGGTCGTGGAGTCGAGTGCAGAGTCTTTTGGTGACTGTCAACATTCTCTAAAGCGAGCGTGTCAGTGAAACTGACACTGAAGTCTGTCAACACTTTCGTTGACCTGGAGGCAGAGTTATAGACTAAAAACCCCCCGACTCAATGTGGAGCAGGTCGCGGAGTCTTTTGGAGACTGTGAACATTCTCTAAATTGAGCATGTCAGTGAAACTGACAGTGAAGTCTGTCAACACTTTTAATTGACTTGGAGGCAGTGTTATAGAATCAAAACCCCTGACTCAGAGTGGAGCGGATCACAGAGTCGGGTGCAGAGTCTTTTGGTGACTGTGAACATTCTCTAAATCAAGCGTATCGGTGAAACTGACACTGAAGTCTGTCAACACTTTCTGTTGACATGGAGGCAGAGTTTTAGACTCAAAATCCCTGACTTAACGCGGAGCGGGTCGCAGAGTTGGGTGCAGAGTCTTTTGGTTGTTGGGGTCGCGGGCCAGCGGGTGCAGAGTCTTTTGGTGACTTTGGTCGAGGGCCAGTGGTGAAGTGATGGTGGAAGGATATTAGCGCCTTGCAGGACCCTGTAGTAAGAAGGTACATGGAGCCTGATTACAAACCCTAAAGCCTGCAGTTTGCCTGGCAGGCAGTGAGTGGCCAGAGTGCGTACTGGTTGGATAGCTGACGGGCAAGTTAAATGGGTGTTGAAAGTAGGACAACACCCCCATTACCATTATCATTTCGCTGAGCATATTAAGTATATTAAGCAATCATCAACTCCATGAGTGTTGAAATAGTGAGGCGCTGAACTGTCAAACAGTCTGGGAGACAAACTTAATTCTTTTGTAGTGGAATGACAAAATTGGTTTGGAATTAACCAAACTGTTAGGGGGAATTCTCTGTTTAGGCTGAATTTCCTAACCTAGTGAGTCCCCCAGCAGCTTTGCTGGATTTCTGGAGTTTGTTTTTTTTCATCCTGCCAAGAGTGAGACTCTTTTTTTTCCCACTCTTGGACATGTATTTGTGTAATTCCTTTAAATGTCAATGTGTTCGATGGGCTATGGGGTCTTTTACTCCATAGGGTCTCATATGTTTTTCTATGTGTGTTACACCGCACCCTACGTGCCATAGCACAGAGGGCGTCCTAGCGGACCTCCGCCATAGACTCCATACCCAGGGACTGACTACTGTCTCCCCGGGCATGTAAAGTCACCATTGGCTTTACTAGACCTAAATTTACTAACAGAACTAGTACAAACCATCCTATTGTGGACGTACTAGTAGGGGTAATTCGATTACTCCTGGATCTGTTACTCGAGGGGGCACTGTCCCGTCCCCCCTCGTCGAGTTTTGGCTGGTGGCAGTGGAAACTACTTGTTATGTTCGACCCCGAACATAACCCTATGGGACTCGTGCCATTGTTGGAGATTGATACTTTTTCTCGTTAATCTCTAACGTACCACCGGTCTACTTATCGTAAATAGGTTGATCGGATGGTATTTTCTGCCAGAACTCGGTTTTTAAAATGGCGTCTGTGTTTCGTCTCTGAGACTCCTAAACCAAAGGTTGAGCCCGTTGTTCCACTTTTGGCGGGCTCTGTACAGAGACCCTCCAAAGTGGTGCCATTCTGTCTGGGTTACCACAGGGGTGTGGGAGGGGGTTTAGGCACCCTGGACCGAGTTGCCTTGCCAACTCCGGTCGCACTCTGGAGTGATTGGCCCAAGTGGTGAGCCTCCCCGCTCACCACTTAGCATGTGTTGATTGACAGCTAGGCTGAATGAATGGGGGTTTCTGCATAAAAGCAGGGCTTTTGGGACTGGATCTTCAGAAGTCGCCACAGGACCTAAGAATCCGACGAGGGTAACGCTGAGCGACCTGCACGACGACACCACCGGTGGAGCCCTGCGGAACCGACTCACCACTTCCCGAAGACAGAGGAGATCTCCCTGCCGGAGAGTCTCTTCCCCTGACTGGTGGGAACAACCAGTCCCCTTTGCTTTTTATTCGCATCAGGACGCCGTGGTCGAATTGCCCGTGCAGAGCACCTCGGCAACCGGATAGCCACTACCCCTGAACCGCGACCAAAAGGTGGTGCCTTGTGACAGAGCACTCCGTGGCTGGTCTCTTCCCTGGTGGTGCACCGGACTTCACTTTCCTTCGACGACGAGAACATCTCTACTCTTGGCAAAGACCCGACGTGCATTCACCACCAGGAACAAGTGCCCCCGCTGGAGCTGCCCTCCACAACAAGGTACCGTGTCTGCCTGGCTTCCCTTTCGATCAGTTCGAATGAGGTGTCTTAATCCTCTCCTTTCCGTTGGGTCGCCTCCAAGCTTTCTCAAGTATTGTTCTGAACTGGTTCAATCTGCCGATAACAATTTGCTACAAAGTCTCGAACACATTTCCACTAGAGACTTTTGGGACATATCGCCTTGCCTCTCTCCGAGGGGGCCTGGCCTCTGAACTTTATGATCTATTGTGATTCTTGCCTTCTTGCCTTGCATTTTTCCCGTGAAGTATTGAACTGTGTTGCTTTCGTAACCTGCCTATTTTTCTCTCCCGTCCTAACTAATATTAGAGTGCCATCTAGGTTGAGGCATACACCTCTGTCTGTAAATAAGTGGTGCCGGTAAAACCTAGACTTGTCGAAATATTGCTAGGGGGATTTATTGTTTCTTCTTCGTAGAGTAATTGTGTTTGATTTGTTTGCCGTGATATTGCCATAGTGTTTTTGATAGATGTTTCGTTATAAATAAATACCTTAATATCTTTACACTGAAGCCTTGTTGCGTGTTTGCTTGTCTTACTGTGAAGAATCGTCCTATATTGTATACTCCACATACTGCTTAACTCTTCTTGAGAGAAGTCTGACTGCTCAGCCACGGCTACCAACAGTGAATCTGTGTGGTGCAGACTGCTACCAAGTGGGTTTACTGCCAAACACCTGTAGTCCTAAATCTTTTGCAGTGGTCCCAGAGGGAACTGCAAAGGTTTCCGCCTAACACTGGTGTACATTGGTGGGATTTGTATCGAGTATACAGTTTATAGTGCTTTTCGACACTTTAGGATAACTAACCACGAAACTTAGCACTAAAAAGCAACTTTCAAAAAATATGTCTACGATGGAAACTTACACTCAAGAGTCCTTGTCAGGTGAAAATACTGAGAGTCTGCGAGTTCTCTGTAGGCAAGAGAATCTTCCTGTAAGAGGCAAGAAGTTAGAATTAATAGAGAGATTGCTGGCGAACCAAAGTCTGGGTACTGGTTCAGAGGAACCAATTTCTCCAGCAAATGTAGATAACAGTGATGGTGTTGATCTGAATCGTAATTCTGATGATAGCGATGAAGAGGCTGAAGAGGAAGGAGAGGCTAACGAAACTGTCTCCCCTGCTCCTTTACCTGCCTTACCAGCTGTGCCTACGGGGCCCATACCAGGTCCCAGAAGTAACCCTGCTTATTTTGAACTTGAAAAAATTAAGCTCGAATTAGAATACAAACGGTTCTTGGCTCAATCTGAACGAAACCAAGAGCTCGAGTTCAGACGGATAAAAGCCCAGGCTGAGCAGAAGCAAGCTGAGTTAAGACTCAGGGAAATAGAACTTAATCATGAGTTAGAGATGAAAAAGTTGTCTATGGAAAATGCTTCTCTCTCCTCTGGTTCCTCTAGGAGCTCCAGTCCCAAAAGACCACGGATGCCGAAGGAATTAGTGGGTATGTATGAACCGAGATTGGATGTGTTGGATTGGTTGAAACTGTTTGAGTACAATCATGGGCTCCAGGACATCACCGGGAATGATTTACTTCCCTGGTTGTTCTCTAGGCTCCCTCCTGTTGTGACTGATGTGGTAATGGAGTTGGGGAGGCGGATAAGACGGATTACGAAAGTGTGAAACTAGCTTTGATAGCTAGATTCGGGAAGACCCCTTCCCAGTATCTTAAGAGGTTTAGAACCCTCAAAAAGCATGATGGTACCCCTTGGGCTACCTGGGTGAGTGAAGGGTTGAAAAACTTAGAGGGATGGATTAAGGGTTACAAAGTGAACACTTATATGTGTATGAGGAATCTTTTTATGTTGGAGTCTATTTATGATGCATGTTCTCCTGAGCTCAGACAGCACTTGGCTGATTCAAAGGAATTGGATTCCCGGAAGCTGGCTAAGGCTGCTGACTTATGGGTTGCCAACAGGGCTACTCATAAGGATTCTGGTGCAACTCAGAAAAAGGATGAGAGAAGACAGCCTAAAAAAGACTCAGAAGAGAATTCTAATAACCCAAATTCCAAAGAGGGCCCCAAACAAAACCTGAAGGGTAAGCCACAAGGAAAACCACAGCAGAATAGTGTGTCTTCTGGTGCCAAACCGGAAGGAGGTCAGAACAAGCCACCATTCCAGAAAGCATTCGGTAAATGCGTTATTTGTGGCTCAACTGACCACGTGAAAGGAGATCCCAGATGTAAGGGTAAACATTCAGGGGTCCAGCTTGTCTCCTTCGCCTTCGCTCCAGAGGAGGAAGTCCAAATGGCAAGTGGAAACTTTCTACTGCTAGCTGACGAACCCATTGGAGTCTCAGCCAGCGTTTCTTTAGTATCTCTGGGGTTGTGGGAACAACAGAATTTAGATGTCTATAATTCTATCCCCGATAATATTAAAGAGTATTATAAGGACAGTGTCCAGGTGAATGGTCAGGAGACTCCTGCCATTAGGGACACTGGGACCAGCATAACTGTGGTGGATAAATTGTTTTTTCAGGCTGAGGATGTTGCTAAGGCACCCAAACGCCTCACCAAGTTAGCTGGAGGGCCTGTGCAGATGCTTCCCCAATTACCAGTTCTCATCCAGTGTAACGACATGACTGTGAAGATACCTGTCAGCATACAGAGTGAGGTACCAGGACGCGTACTGTTGGGTAACAATTTGAAAACTCTCAGAGTTGTATCGCATACTCCCAGACCTCCTAGTAAACGGTTACAGGAGCTAACCAGACCCGCAAGAGAGAGGACCATGCGCGGTACTCTCCAGGAGATGATGAAGAAAGAAATCACTCCTGCTCCACTGGAATTGTCGGCCGCTGTCTCCAAGAAATCAGAAGCGAAAGGGAAACCTAAGACTTCTACCCCGAAACCAGCAGCCAGCATTCCAGTGAAGCCAACACGGACTTCCCCGCGGTTGTCCCAAGTTACACCCGTAACTCCATCTCCAGCCGAGGCTGAGAGGGAGGTACAACCCTGTGTGGTAGAATTAGACTCTGAGGAAGAGCTAATGGAAGGCCAGGAACTCATTGGAGATCTGGATCCTGTTGACCATCCTGAGCTGCAGTCTTTACTGGCAGAAGGTGGGCCCAGCAGGGCAGACTTCAGTAAGGGACAGAGGGAATGTCCAACTCTGGAAGGTCTTTGCCACCAGGCAGAAGCTCAGGCTGAAGGGCAAGAGCCTGGGAAATACAGGTTGCACTGGGAATATGGCCTCTTCTACAGTGAACCGACCGAGTCTGCACCTGGAGACTACAAACAACTTGTAGTACCCCAAGAGAACAGACCACCGTTCTTGCAGTTAGCCCACAAGATTCCTTTGGCTGGTCACTTGAGTTTCAAGAAGACTAAGGAAAGGCTCTCGCTCTACTTCTAATGGCCAAAGATGGGGGCCGAAGTAGACAAACACTGCAGGAGCTGCCACACCTGCCAGACCTCTGGTAAGGTTGGCTCCAAGAATGTGGCACCTTTAGTGCCTCTTCCAGTCGTGGGAGTCCCATTTGAGAGAGTAGGGATTGACATTGTTGGTCCTCTTGATCCTCCAACCTCCTCAGGCAACAGGTTTATACTTGTTGTAGTAGACCATGCTACTAGGTATCCTGAGGCAATTCCTATGAGGACTGTTACAGCCCCGGCTGTGGCTAAGGCCCTCCTTGGTATTTTTACTAGGGTCGGGTTTCCTAAGGAAGTAATCTCTGACAGGGGGTCAAACTTTATGTCCCACTACATGATAGCCATGTGGAAAACCTGACGAGTTACTTACAAGTTCTCAACAGCGTACCACCCACAAACCAATGGGTTGGTAGAACGGTTCAACCGAACCATGAAGAGGATGATAGGTGCTTTAGAAGAACCCCTTAAGCGTAAGTGGGACCTTCTACTGCCATGCCTTCTCTTTGCTTATAGAGAAGTTCCTCAGGAGGGAGTAGGTTACTCTCCCTTCGAACTACTCTATGGTCATCCCGTCAGAGGTCCATTAGCCCTGATTAAGGAGGGGTTGGAGAGTACTCCTTCCCCCAAGCCAGTCAGAGTGACTGACTATGTGATAGGTCTCCGGAGGAGAATGTCACACATGATGACGGAAGCAAGCGATAACTTGAAAGCTGGACAAGCATTGGTCAAGCACTGGCACAATCAAAAGGCTAACATGGTTGAGTTCGCTCAAGACCAGCTACTTCTCGTTATGATCCCCACAAGGCAGAGGGCCTTGCAAGACAAGTGGATGGGACCCTTCAGAGTTGTGGGTAAACTCGGAGAGGTCAACTATCTGGTGGAATTGGGCAATCCCAAGGAGGCTCCGACAGTCTTTCACACCCACCGACTTAAAGCGTATGTCTCACGACCTGATGTAGGAGCGTTGCTTCTAGCATCATCCGAGGAAGAAGAAGAGAGTGAAGCTCTTCCGGATCTCCTCAGAGGCTTACCTTTAGATGAAAAAATTGAAGGAGTAAATCTCTCCTCCAATCTGACACCCGAGCAACAAGAAGAGTGCAAATCTATGTTGAATCAGTTTGCCTCTCTGTTCTCGCTTTCACCAGGCTTGACCTCTTGGGGCCAGCACGACATACTCACTGGTCACTGTCTGCCAGTCAAAAGCAGAGGATACCGAATGTCAGAGAACGTACGAACCCACATCAAAGGTGAGGTCAGCAAGATGCTCGATCTCGGGGTAATAGAGCCCTCTACTAGTCCATGGTCTAGCCCAGTTGTGTTAGTACCAAAAGTCGGATCTAAAGAACTTAGATTCTGCGTGGATTATAGAGCTCTTAATGCAGTCACCAAAACTGATGCCCACCCTTTGCCAAGAACAGATGAGTTGGTGGATAAACTTGGCGCCGGCAAGTTCCTCAGCACATTTGACTTGACGTCAGGCTATTGGCAAATAGCCCTGACAGACCATTCCAAGGAGAAAACTGCATTTTCTACCCCCGTTGGCTTATACCAGTTTAGGGTTATGCCTTTCGGATTGAAGAATGCACCTGCTACGTTTCAACGGATGGTAAACCAGGTTCTGAATGGGATGGAGGATTCTGCATGGCATACTTGGATGACATAGCAGTGTTCAGCAATTCCTGGGAAGAACATGTAACCCACCTGAGAGATGTTTTGCAGGCTCTTGGACGAGCCAATCTGACAATAAAGGCGAGTAAATGCCAACTTGGACAGAGTAAGGTAGTCTATCTTGGACATGAGGTAGGAGGTGGAGAAATAAGGCCTTTGCTCAGTAAAATTGAAGCTGTGCAAAATTGGACAACACCGACTACTCAAACCCAAGTGAGAGCCTTCCTAGGCCTCACTGGGTATTACAGGAATTTCATAGAGAACTATGAGACCATAGCTTCTTCACTGAATGTCATCTCCTCGCCCAAATTTCCTAAGAAGTTTAGATGGAACGAGGAGTGCAATCAGGCTTTTGAATCAGAGCTCCTGATTACCGCCAACACTTCATTGTGCAGACAGATGCTTCAAATGTAGGAATAGGTGCCATACTCAGTCAACTGGATGGGAAAGGTAGGGAGCACCCCGTTTGCTTCATCAGTCGCAAGCTGAAGGATCCTAAAACAAGGTGGGCAACAATCGAAAGAGAGTACTTTGCTATCGTGTGGGCTCTGAAGAAGTTTAGGCCGTACTTGTATGGTTCTACTTTTGTCATTCAGACTGACCACCAACCCTTGATATGGTTAATGCAAATGAAAAGGGAAAACCCAAAACTATTGAGATGGTCAATCTGCCTGCAAGGGTTTTATTTCACCATTGAGAACAGGTCAGGGTGTCACCACCAAAATGCTGATGGTCTCTCTAGGATGTATGTCATCGACTAGAGGTATGAGATTCATCCAGGAGTGGATTAAATCCTCCTGTCCCTTAGTCTGGGGGGGGGCGAGTGTTAGGGAGAATTCTCTGTTTAGGCTGAATTTCCTAACCTAGTGAGTCCCCCAGCAGCTTTGCTGGATATCTGGAGTTCGTTTTTTTCCATTCTGCCAAGAGTGAGACTCTTTTTTTTCCCACTCTTGGACATGTATGTGTGTAATCCCTTTAAATGTCAATGTGTTCGATGGGCTATGGGGTCTTTTACTCCATAGGGTCTCATATGTTTTTCTATGTGTGTTACACCGCACCCTACGTGCCGTAGCACAGGGGCGTCCTAGCGGACCTCTACCATAGACTCCATACCCAGGGACTGGCTACTGTCTCCCCAGGCATGTAAAGTCACCATTGGCTTTACTAAACCTAAATTTACTAACAGAACTAGTACAAACCATCTTATTGTGGACGTACTGGTAGGGGTAATTTGATTACTCCTGGATCTGTTACTCGAGGGGGCACTGTCCCGTCCCCCCTCATCGAGTTTTGGCTGGTGGCAGTGGAAACTACTTGTTATGTTCGACCCCGAACATAACCCTATGGGACTCGTGCCATTGTTGGAGATTGAAACTTTTTCTCGTTAATCTCTAACGTACCACCAGTCTACTTATCGTAAATAGGTTTATCGGATGGTATTTTCTGCCAGAACTCGGTTTTTAAAATGGCGTCTGTGTTTTGTCTCTGTGACTCCTAAACCAAAGGTTGAGCCCTTTGTTCCACTTTTGGCGGGCTCTGTACAGAGACCCTCCAAAGTGGTGCTATTCTGTCTGGGTTACCACAGGGGTGTGGGAGTGGGTTTAGGCACCCTGGACCGAGTTGCCTTGCCAACTCCGGTCGCACTCTGGAGTGATTGGCCCAAGTGGTGAGCCTTCCCGCTCACCACTTAGCATGTGTTGATTGACAGCTAGGCTGAAGGAATGGGGGTTTCTGCATAAAAGCAGGGCTTTTGGGACTAGATCTTCAGAAGTCGCCACAGGACCTAAGAATCCGACGAGGGTAACGCTGAGCCGACCTGCACGACGACACCTCTGGTGGAGCCCTGCGGAACCGAATCACCACTTCCCGACGACAGAGGAGATCTCCCTGCCGGAGAGTCTCTTCCCCTGACTGGTGGGAACAACCAGTCCCCTTTGCTTTTTATTTGCCTCAGGACACCGTGGTCGAATTGCCCGTGCAGAGCACCTCGAAAACCGGATAGCAACTACCCCTGAACCGCGACAAAAAGGTGGTGCCTTGTGATGGAGCACTCCGCGGCTGGTCTCTTCCCTGGTGGTGCACCGGACTTCACTTTCCTTCGACGACAAGATCATCTCTACTCTTGGCAAAGACCCGACGTGCACCCACCACCAGGAACAACTGCCCCTGCCGGAGCTGCCCTCCACAACAAGGTACCGTGTCCGCCTGGCTTCCCTTTCGATCGGTTCGAGTGAGGTGTCTTAATCCTCTCCTTTCCGTTGGGTCGCCTCCAAGCTTTCTCACGTATTGTTCTGAACTGGTGCAATCTGCCGATAACAATTTGCTGCAAAGACTCAAACGCATTTCCACTAGAGACTTTTGGGACATATCGCCTTGCCTCTCTCCGAGTGGGCCTGGCCTCTGAACTTTATGATCTATTGTGATTCTTGCCTTCTTGCCTTGCATTTTTCCCGTGAAGTATTGAACTGTGTTGCTTTCGTAACTGCCTATTTTTCTCTCCCGTCCTAACTAATATTAGAGTGCCATCTAGGTTGAGGCATACACCTCTGTCTGTAAATAAGTGGTGCCGGTAAAACCTAGACTTGTCGAAATATTGCTAGGGGGATTGATCGTTTCTTCTTCGTAGAGTAATTGTGTTTGATTTGTTTGCCGTGATATTGCCATAGTGTTTTTGATAGATGTTTCGTTATAAATAAATACCTTAATATCTTTACACTGAAGCCTTGTTGCGTGTTTGCTTGTCTCACTGTGAAGAATCGTCCTATATTGTATACTCCACATACTGCTTAACTCTTCTTGAGAGAAGTCTGACTGCTCAGCCACGGCTACCAACAGTGAATCTGTGTGGCGCAGACTGCTACCAAGTGGGTTTACTGCCAAACACCTGTAGTCCTAATTCTTTTGCAGTGGTCCCAGAGGGAACTGCACAGGTTTCTGCCTAACACAAACCCTCTCTCTTTGTGCTCCCATTCGATCTATTTGGGTTCACAGGGCAAGGGAGACTTATATAAAAGCCCCAAAATGACAAAGTACAATCTACAGAGTGGAGTGATGGCAGATGACATTAGGGCACCAGAATGGGACTGTTCATATACTGAAGCACCAAATATAATAGATGGAGTAGAGGCAAATCAGAACGTTGTGCTCCAGACTACAAGACAGAAAATAACAGTAAATGCCCAACTCAGTAAAATCAGGCTCAGGAAAATCAGGAAAGATGTGGAGAAGTTCTCCTAGACCCGAAGTGCTACTAAAGTGCGGTTTAGAATACACTGTAACTACCTCTAAAATCCAAAAGAGAATAAAGGATTGATTTGGGGAAAAAGACATCAGAGCTTAGGAGAGATCGATCCGGATGAGAGAGTTATTGAGAAAACTCCTAGTCGTTGCCTGCAGAATGAATTGGAGGGAGACTGCCCCCTGGGGGGATTTACAACAAATGAGCAGAGGTTGGTATCTAAAACTACAGAGAGAGTCCAACAAACAACATCAGGAGTCTCAGAAGCGGAACAACTTTTAACATCAGGATCAAGTCCAAGACAAAACCTCCAGTAGAAGAGGAACCAGGAAATACAAGGAGCTGCCCAAAACAATTATCAGCAAACAAGTGAGGCGATGCTGTCAGTATTGAACTTTGTATTAAACTCACTAGTGACCATGTTTGATCTATTGAAGGGTGAGATCCAGTCCCATGCAGGAATTCTGCTGGAGCTTGCACGAGAAGTGGCTAATTGCGATGCATCCATAGTGGGTGTAAGTAACGCAATTAACACAGTAAAATCATCAGCATTCAGTGAGATAATAATGGAGGACACTAAGCAGGGACTGGACATAACCGCAATTCTGGAAACCTTACTAAACATAAGGAACGACAGAACAGAGCTCTGCCAAACGATGTGTGAGGTTAGGAATAACGTTAACAGATCAAGTGATACATCAAATAGACCAGAAGATGGGATGAGTCACATATTCGATGAGACCCCCCTTTCAGAAACGACTCTGGAATAATTCAGAAGAATGGCACAAATAGGTGAGCGGGGGGAAGTTGATATGACAGAGAGCCAACGAGAGCAGGCACCTAATGTGGTTGAAATTGAAGAGCCATATGAAAAAACATGGACAGAAGGCGCTCAGCAGACCCATCAAAGAAGATGGAAAATTAAATGAAAGCAGTCTAGAAAAAAGAGGCTGAAATCATTGTCTCCAGTGAATAAGAAGGAAGTAAAAAAAAGTAAAAATCAGAAACACCAAACTTATCAGAAACACAGGAACAGTAAGTTTCCTTAATTCTCTAACAACACCATTAGCAGATGACCTAAACCAAGCAGGTAGAGTACCAAAACAACCTATTGAATAAACACCAGAAACAAGGGAGACTCTCTCCTTGGGTCAACAAAACAATTCCCATCATACATGAAAGAGGAAACACTTAAAGGACTCTATGATTGAATCATCCAAGGAGTAGAGGTTGTTTGAATGAGTATTGGGCTACAAACTAAGATGTTAAAGGAAGGATCTGAACAGGACCCCATAGGTGCACGACAGTTGGGGAATGATGGATCTAAAAAGGCAGGAAACCATCAGCGACACGTGAATACTATATCTATGCAGGAAAACATTCAGCATAAGTCAGTAACATGGCCACCTATTTTCCTGCAAGGTAAAAACAAAATGATAAAACCATCAACTGATCATATCACAACATCTGCCCTGTCAAAAAAAAACAGACGTGAAATTGCCTCCAATCTTTTTACAAAGAGGAAAACATGCCCACACAGATACCCAGGAGACTAATGCAATGCTCTTTAAGCACACCACATCCCAGGAAAAGCAGAATTCAGAATCTATAAGAGGTCTTATGAGCAGTGTCCTTTCTGCCTCTTGTCAATGCATGACCAGGTTTCCGCTGTGTGCAAAACAGGCCACTTTCATCTTAAGCTACTAAAAAAGGTTCTCCTGCTACTTCCTGCTTCCCTCCATCCTCCTGTCGTTGCAGCCATGGTGCTCAGTCGTCTGGATTACTGCAACTCGCTGTATCTTGCGCAACCGAAAGGTTTAGTCCAGCGGCTTCAGTGCCTTCAACATTTAGCTGATCGTGTTGCTACAGGCTCTCCTTATGGTGCCCACATTACCCCAGTGCTGCATGCTTTGCACTGGCTTCCGGTTAGCCGAAGAATTGTGTTTAAGTCAATGTGTATCGTTCATCCAGCACTTCATGGACTGGGAGCTGAGTATCTCCAGTCTAAATTTACCCGTTATCACCCTTCTCGTACGCTTCACTCTGCCTCAGCTGATTTGCTGGTAGTTCCCTCCTATCTTCGCGAACGTATTGGAGGCCGGGCCTTTTCAATTGCGGCGGCCCAAATGTGGAACAATCTTCCGCCTATGATTAGAGCTATACCGAACCATCTAGCCTTTATAAAATCTTTGAAGACTCTGTTTTTCTAATCTCCTTGGGGCCTAGTGGATGTCCCGCCTCCTCTCTACTTTCAGCGCCAAGATGCCGTCAGTGACCGTGCGCTCTAAAAGTTCAAATGACATAACATAACAGTGTTGTGGGTGAGTTGAACTGTGATATTGATGTTGGGGCTTCTATAGTCGGAAAACAGGTTGAAGACTAAAAATCCAAGACCAAGCATCAAATATGGAAGATGAGCAAACCCCCTTTGCTATGCCAAAACTGTGGTTCAAAAGCTCAGCGAAGACCACAAACTATAAATCTTTGAATCGGGGGGCTATTCTATCCTTCTTCAAGCAAATCCCAAATGTATGCTTACTGTCCACTGATGATATGGAGTTTGTTCGTTTCCCAGTAGAGCAAAACGTTTTTATACCAGAAGTGGGACTAAAATCAAAAGCAGGTGCAAAGGCAATTTGGCAGTGCAAAGAAAATCCAGACAAGGGGTTTGGAGGTTTAAAATTCTGTGCCAAATGATCTAAACAAGATGGGGATGTATTACAGGAGCGTGGGGTGTAAACTAGTAAAGACATCTAGTTTTGTGGGATTTATGGAGACCGGGCATGCTAAAGGAAGGGCTGAGTGGCAGGGGTTCAACAGAAGAATGTCCTGCCTATGCTCCCTGAGATCCTGACTCAGGTACTTCACAAACTAGGGGTAGGAACATAACCCCTTTAGTCAGAGTGAGTTCTATTTGGTGAGTTGGAACATACAGGGTTCTAGTTCCTTTAAAACTATGAAGCAAAAAATATTTTATTGCAATGATATAATATTATTTCAGGAAACATGGTTGGTAAACTCATGGCAAATTGAGGGTTTTACAACTCTCCATCAACCATTGGTGCAGAAATTAAAAGGTAGGCCTTTGGGTGGATTAATGACAGCCACCCGTAATACTACAGTAATTGAATCAGAGGTAATATTCAGTAGCAATGTGGGTATCCAAGCGTGTACATTAAAATTGAGAACCAGCGACCCGGCGTCGCATACCGCTCTGGGCTATTCCGACCTAAGAACCCGGTATTAGAGGCAAGGGCGCCGGCACGCAGGCCTTCAGGCCGGCAATACCGGGATGCTGCTAACAGGAGGACATCACAAGTCGGGGGGGTATGCAAATACCGGCATCATGAAGGCGTAATAGGGGATACCGGCATGCCGGCAATACCGGCATCGCAAATCACCCGTAAACTGCTATGTGCAGTGTTCCCAACTGCCACAGGTGCATACAATCAGCACAGGTGGAGGCAATGGAGTCTGGCCAGCACAAAAGGAGCACATCAACACACCACACCCCTTCCCACACCAAAATGATTCCACTAGTAGTAGCAATACTGGGATGGAGGACATGCTTGCATTGCTACACCAGCAACAACAACAACAGCAACAGCAGGCACCACAGAGTAGACGCAGGAGGAGAAGTAGGGTGAGACAGGCCCAGCATGCCCCACCAGTGCAGCCAGTAGTACCACTCAGGCAGTCCCCAATCACTCGCATCAGAGACAGTCCATTCAACCTAACCCCTGAGCAGATCCACACCCTGTACCATCTGGACCGGGACACCATCACCACCATCGTGGACATGAAACACGACAACATTGTCAGCCTCATGGAAATATGCGCCGCCATCCCCCTCTACTGAAGGTAGTGTCGGTGCTCCACTTCCTTGCCACAGGCACCTACCAGCAAACAATGGGGCACATGCATGGCATATCACACCCCTTATTTTCTCGCATGCTGAACCAAGTGCTGGATGCCCTCCTGAAACACACAAGGGCCCACATATCCCTACCATGGACTCCCCAGGAGATTTTTGACACAAAAGTTGGCTTCCATGCACTGGCAGGCATGCCAAATTGTATAGGTTCCCTCGACTGCAACCATGTGGAGTTGGTGGTCCCGCATGCCATGGAGGTGGCGTAGCGCAACCGCAAGCAATACCACTCCATCAATGTGCAGATGGTATGTGACGCCAGCAAGATCATCACACATTGTTGTGCCCGATATCCTGGATCAACACGTGACTCAATGGTCCTGCGGAACTCTACGCTACCAGGCTACATGGAGCGACATGCAGGACGACGTGCCTGGCTGCTTGGTAAGTTGCATGACAGGCACATGGCAGTGAAATGGGGAGATAGATGCACACACCACCATGGGGTTATTGTTGATGTGACAGCACGATGTGCACAACACAAAACACTGTGCCCCAAAGCATCCATAACTGAACATGGCGACAAAATCCCATAGCAATGAAGTAAGCTGGACACCTATCACAACATGAAAAACTTAAAAACACTCCACATCCCACACCATATCCCACAACACATCCACCACCCATCATTGTACCTCATCCTCTGTAACACAATCCTGGAACATGTTGTGAATATTCACTATGTAAATGACTGCAGCAAATCACTACACAGGACAAGCATCCATGGGAGTGCAGTGAACAAAATCACAAAGTGAATCCACTGCTTGTCACAGGGCCGCCACCACCACAGAAGTTCCAGCATGACACCATCGTAATAATCAGTGCTGAATGCCTAATATTGCAGAGCCTACTGCCAACGCTGCCAGTTAGAAAATCAGACAGAACACTACACATCACAAATTTGACACAAACACTGCGGTATGCATACACAATGCATGAGCAACATCAAGGCAGTGTACACCGTGTATCAACTTGGAGATGCAACCAACACCACAAGTCAATGGCACAGAACACATTGAGGGCGTGAAAATTGTGTGCATACAACCAGGGAGATGTGCATGTGACCAATGATAATCTGCAGGCATGTGTGACTACTACAGCTGTCAATCATGAATCGACTGACATATACCTTTTATTGCCTCTCATGCAGGTGATAGTGGCTATCCCTTGAAGCCGTGGCTCCTCACCCCTGTCCAAAACCCACAGAACAGGCACGAGGAGGACTACAATCGTTCCCATACCTGTATCCATGTGGTCATCGAGCAGACCTTTGGCCTGTTGTAGGCACGGTTTTGCTGCCTTAGCCGGTCGGGTGGGCCACTCCTCTACAGGCATGAGAAAGTGGCCAAGATCCTCATGGTTTGTGTCATGCTGCGCAACATGTGTATCCAACGGAACAAGCCCCTGCCCCCTGACATTGAACTGCAACCACCTGGTGATGATGAAGGGGATGAAGAAGATGTGGCTGCACATCATCATGGTGCCAATGAACAGGAGGGACGTCAGTCAGTGATTGCACAATATTTCTAACACATGGGTGCAGAGACTGACATGAAAGTTGGACAGAGGGCACTGGTTGTGGGAGTACATGTACACTATGCACTGTATATGAATAAATGACACATATGCAATGAGGAATGTCCACTCAAGGTATTTTTTTCACACAACAGGTGTATGTAACTGTCCAATAAAGATTAAAGTGCTCAAACCCTCCACCACACACACCCTCTCCCCCCACAACTCCCCCACACAACCTCTCCCCCCTGCCCCCACAACTCCCCCACACACCCTCACCCCCTCCGCCACCCCCCACAACTCCCCAACACACCCTCCCCCCCCTCCCCCCACAACTCCCCCACAAATGGTGTCCAAGCAATTGTCTATTGCCTTCATCAGGTTGCCCTGTCTACATCCTGCCACTCCCTGCACCAGGTGGCAGCATGTCCGAGCGGCGCAGGGTGCGCGCCGGCCTGCATAGGGGGCTGGTTTGCGTGGAGCTTGTGGAAGATGGGGTGGCCACCTGCTTGCTCCAATCTGGGGGCTTGACGCTCAGCCTCCATTGAATCAGCCATGCGGGTGAGGACCTGCCTCAGGGCAGACACCTCCTCACACAATCTATTTGTACTTTCCACGATGATCTGCCTCAGGGAGGCGGTGTTGTCGTGCCCCTCCTGCTTGCTTGGGCACTGTCTGTGACAAACTGTCTCACCAGGGCAGTGAGTTCCTCCATCCACTGTGCAGCGTGTCCGGCCTGCTGCACCCCCGCCGGTACACCAGTGGAGGTGGAGGGTGCATGTGTTACATGGGAAACTGCATTTGGGTCCTCTATGAGACTCATTTTGCCTTCTATGGACTCCCCCCCAGACTGCTCCGGGGTGCTGTCATGGTATGATTCGACAGGTGTGAGTTGGGGGGATGGGGCTGGAATTGGTGTAGCAGGTAGGTCCAAGGAGTCGTCCTCGACAGGCACACACACCTGTCCCTGCACGTCGTCATCTGTGAGGGGTGCTGTAGCAGCCGCCTCCCCAACAGAGCTGTTCTCTGCAGATTGTGCCCCTTCAACTATCTCCTCTGCAGGTGCCACACGTGTTGTGGGTACTGTGGTGATGGGCCTTGGCGGGACCAGTGATGTGGCATCCATGGCTGGTATGGTCTTTAGTGCCTGTCGTGGCTTGTGTGGGGCTTTGGAAGTGGAAGGCCTGTTGCCTTCATCCCTTCCCCTCTTCTGAGTTGTATTCGCCTGTGGCGGTGGGTATCGGGCCTCGCTGTCAGGATCTGAGTCTGTGGGGGATGAAGAGAGGGACGGCATGAGTGATGGTATGACAAGCATCATGAAAACATTTGTATTATTGCTCATCTACACCTTAGAGGAGAATAGGCAGTGGAGTTTTGATGTTCAAGTTGCTTGCTATATGGGTGGATCATGCAGGCATCGTCAGGGTCACTCATGTTGGGGAGGGCGTATGCTATGTGACATCTATTTCTGTTGTGGCCTGCGTGCAGTGTGACTTATGCCATTTTCATATTTGTGTGGTGTGTGTCAGGTATGACATTGCCATTCTGCAGGCATGTACATGTGTCTGTGCTGCAGACAACAATTAGGCTGGGAATGTGTATGTATTGGGCCATGTCTTGCCTCTTTAGACAGACAAATTGGTGGACTGTAATCAGACTTTGCATTACATTGTTTTCTTAGGCAACTCACCTCCTTCCGCTGATGACGTGGCACCACGCTCCATATTGCCCACGCCTTCGTTGGCCTCTATGCCAATCGTGCTGGCACAGATCTCCTCCCACCAGCTCAGCTTTATTGGTGAGCTTGCTCGTCCACCAGTAGCCATGGCCTGGCTCCTGTTTGCAGACAGGATGTTCCTGACTCACAGGCGCAGGTCATTCCATCTCTTACGGCCATCCTTTGTGGTGCGGGGGTTGTTAACTACCGCGCTGACCCTTTGGGCGACTAGTTCCCAGATTTCCTTTTTCTTGAGGACTGCCTCCCTATTGAGGCTGTTTGCAAATACGACATCGGTATTGTCAGCCAGGGTCTCAGCCAGCATGGTGAGCTCATCCTCGTTAAAGCACTCCTTGCGCTGGCGGGAGGTACCTTTTTTAACTGCCTTGGGCATTATATAGTTGTTGGAGGTTGATCTATGTACTCAGTAATATGCTCCAGGTCCTGGTTGCTGAGGATGACAATGGATTGTGTTTTCTTTTTTAAAGATGGCTGCCGTGCTCTTTCCCGTTCCTGTGCGATGACGCTACTTCTGATTCCACTTATTTACGGTGACTGCTGGAAGCGGTCACTGCTAATGCCGTTTCAATTGATGCCGGTAGTGCTGTCTGCGCTTTCCATGATGCCGCTAAGGGCCATTTTTGGGACTTTAACGGCATGCCAGTAATGTCGTTACTGGCATGGCGCAAAGCTTGTGCACGCATACTCGTAATGGCCCTCTATTAGTGAGCTCTTTACTGCACGGACACAGTATTTGTTCCATGCCGGTAATGACAGATACTTACCTCCAAACTCGTAATGAGGCCTAATGTATCCCAATCCAGCAGAAAAGGGAAAGTTCCAATCCGAAAAGGATCTTCACCTTGGAAAGGAGGTGGGTGGTTTTCCTAACTGGTTGGAATGTAAGAATGATAAATGGGACAGTGGAGGGTGATAATCCTTTAGCAGCAACATGGCATCGGGGTACAGCATCCTCCACGATAGTTACATCTTGCTCTCTCCCCTATTTTTTACCATGTGTAAGTCCTTTAAGACTGAAAATGGAGGGACAAGTGACCATGCTCGATTAGAGGTTGGTTTTTCCGGGGTATCCATAATAGCTATGGGCAGGCAGTCCCAATCAGTAACAGTCAATGAAGGAAAAAACAGGATGGTTAAATACAAAAGGGATGGTAAACATCAAATGCCAAATTGAAAGAGCTCCCGGAAGTAGTATTGGAGGATACATGTCAACCATTAGATTTTTGGGATTTTCTATCGTCCGCAAATACTACCTCAGTAGCAGACACATGTAAGCAGAGAAGTTATAAACATGTGTTTGATGAAGAAACCTGGTCCAAGAAAAGTGATCCGAGACAACAACTCACCTCCTCACACAATCTATTTGTAATTTCCACGATGATCTGCCTCAGGGATGCGGTGTTGTCGCGCCCCTCCTGCCTTGCTTGGGGGCTGTCTGTGATGAACTGTCCCACCAGGGCAGTGAGTTCCTCAGGATGCTGCGCAACATGTCCTGCCTGTTGCACCCCCGCCGGTACACAAGTGGAGGTGGAGGGTGCATGTGTTTCATGGGCAACTGCATTTGGGTCCTCTATGGGACTCATGCGCCCTTGTATGGACTCCCCCCCAGACTGCTCGGGGTGCTGTCATGGTTTGAGTCGACAGGTGTGAGCTGGAGGGATGGGGCCAGACTTGGTGTAGCAGGTAGGTCCGAGGAGTCGTCCTCAACAGGCACACACACCTGTCCTTGTGCGTTGTCATCTGTGAGGGGTGCTGTAGCTGCCGCCTCCCCAACAGAGCTGTTCTCTGCAGGTTGTGGCCCTTCGACTATCTCCTCTGCAGGTGCCACAGATGTTTTGGGTACTGTTGTGATGGGCCTTGGCGGCACCAGTGCTGAGGCATCCAGGGCTGGTTTGGTCTTTGGCGCCTGTCGTGGCTTGTGTGGGGCTTTGGAAGTGGAAGGCCTGTTGCCTTCATCCCTGGCCCTCTTCTGGGATGTATTTGCCTGTGGCAGTGAGTCCCGGGCCTTGCTGTCAGGATCTGAGCCTGTGGGGGACGAAGAGAGGGACGGCATGAGTGATGGTTTGACAAGCATCATGAAAACATTTGTATTATTGCTCATCTACACATTAGAGGGGAATAGGCAGTGGAGTTTTGATGTTCAAGTTGCTTGCTGAATGGGTGGATCATGGTGTCCAGTCAAAGGGTCGAAAGAAAAAGGGTTGAATACAATACTTTCGACTCAAAAGGATAACAAAAAAAAGGATTGAATGCCTTTTTTTAAAAGTATTTTTTTTGGTGCTTGGTATAGGTAAAACATTTGGTTTTGGGGCAAAAAACAGGGGTATGTGGGAGGAACCCCCCAAAAAAAAAAATCCATTCGATTTTTTGGTTTTCAATCCTTTTGATTCGAAAAAATTGTATTTCATATCTTTTCATTCAACTCTTTCACCTACAACCGTGGATCATGCAGGCATCCGTCGGGGTCACTCATGTTGGGGCAGGCGTATGCTATGTGACATGCATTTCTGTTGTGGCCTGCGTGCATTGTGACTTATGCCATTTTCATATTTGTGTGGTGTGTGTCAGGTATTGCATTGCCATGCTGCAGGCATGTGCATGTGTCTGTGCTGCAGACGACAACTAGGCTTTGAATGTGTATGTATTGGGCCATGCCTTGCCTCTTTAGACATACAAATGTTTGGACTGTCATCAGACTTTGCATTACAGTGTTTTCTTAGGCAACTCATCTCCTTCCGCCGATGATGTGGCGCCACGCTCCATATCGCCCACACCTTCGATGTCCTCTATGCCAATCGTGCTGGCACAAATCTCCTCCCACCGGCTCAGCTTTATTGGTGAGCTTGCTCCTCCACCAGTAGCTATGGCCTGGCTCCTGTTTGCGGACAGGATGTTCCTGACTCGCAGGCGCATGTCATTCCATCTCTTACGAACATCCTTTGTGGTGCGGTGGTGTTACCTACCGCGCAGACCCTTTGGGCGACTAGTTCCCAGATTTCCTTTTTCTTGAAGACTGCCTCCCTCTTGAGGCAATTTGCAAATTCGACATCAGCATTGTCAGCCAGGGTCTCAGCCAGCATGCTGAGCTCATCCTCGTTAAAGCGCTCCTTGCGCTGGAGGGAGGCACCTTTTTTAACTGCCTTGGGCATTATATAGTTGTTGGAGGTTGATCTATGTACTCAGCAATATGCTCCAGGTCCTGAGTGCTGAGTATGATAATGGATTGTGTTTTTAAAGATGGCCACCGCGCTGTTTCCCGTTCCTGTGCTGTGTGATGACGCTACTTCCGGTTCCGCTAATGCTGTTTCAATTGATGCAGGTAGTGATGTCTGTGCTTTCCATAAGGCCGCTAAGGGCCATTTTTGGGACTATAACGGCATGCCGGTAATGTCGTTACCAGCATGGCGCAAAGCTTGTGCATGCGTACTCGTAATGGGCCTGTATTAGCGGGCTCTTCACTGCATGGACACAGTATTTGCTCCATGCCAGTAAGGACAGTTACTTACCTGCAAACTCGTAATGAGGCCCAATGTATCCCAATCCAGCAGAAAAGCGACAGTTCCAATCCGAAAAGGATCTCCACCTTGGAAAAGAGGTAGGTGGTTTTCCTAACTGGTTAGAATGTAAGAATGATAAATGGGACAGTGGAGGGTGATAATCCCCTGGCAGCAACATGGCATCGGGGTACAACATCCTCCACGATTGATTACATCTTTCTCTCTCCCCTACTTTTTACCATGTGTAAGTCCTTTAGGACTGAAAATGGAGCGACAAGTGACCATGCTCTATTAGAGGTGGGTTTTTCCGGGGTATCTATGATAGCTATGGACAGGCAGTCCCAATCAGTAACAGTCAATAAAGGAAAAAAAAGGCTAGTCGAATACAAAAGGGATGGTAAACATCAAATGACAAATTGAAAGAGCTCCCGGAAGTAGTATTGGAGGATACATGTCAACCATTAGATTTTTGAGATGTTCTATTGTCCGCAAATGCCACCTCAGTAGCAAACACATGTAAGCAGAGAATTTATAAACATGTGTTTGATGAAGAAAACTGGTCCAAGAAAAGAGATCTGAGACAACAACTCAGAAAATTTGTGCACACTTCTATAAACCCCTTAATCTATAAGGAGGAAACCACAGCTTTAAAAAGAAAGTACAAGAACTGGTGTCATACCCACCAAGCTCCCTGCCTTCAAAGAGATGGAGATTTGATTTTGGGACTGCTATGCAAAAATAACTCCCGTAATTTTTGGGCTGTGGTGAATCATTTGGAAATCCAACAAAACAGCATGCACAGTAACTTGGTTAAACATGTGTCCCTCCAATATAAGAAACCATTGCTAAATCTGTATTTCAAGAGCCCTGATGTGTCTTGGGGGTTGAATTTTTAAGAAAAAGATATATCAGAGCTTATATGAAATCAATCATCATCTAGGACAGCAGGCCCAAATGGGTTAACCTATCAGGAACTAAAAAACAATGCAGCCCTAATAATGCTACTGTTTAAAGAGATCTTAGAAAGGAAAGTAGTCCCCCCGTCATGGAGGACTGCTAATGTGATCCCTATTTTTGAGGGGGACGATCGGTTAGATCCAGAAAACTATCGACCGATCGCCCTCCGAGATGTAGAAAAGTAAGATATTTATTAGACTATTGCTGAAATATCTAGAGCAATGGGTCAGGTGAGAATATATCCTGCCAAATTTCCAGCCAGGATTTCGGAAAGGGCAATCTACAGCATTGAATGGCCTGGCACTGGGCATCCTTAGTGAATAAACCAGGGTAAGGGGAGGGGACACCATTATATGGAGCGTGCATAGACCGTTCCAAGGCCTTCGACCAAGACAATAGAGATCACCTCTGGAGTAAATTGGAGGGCTGAGATGTACCAAAGCCCATTTTGGCAATGTTGGTAGATCTCCATAAAGATACCATGGTAAGAGTAAGATTGGACGAACAGGGCCACCTTTCAGACCATATAAGAGTAGAGAGGTGAGTAAGAGAGGGTTGCAAGGCAGCTCCCCTCTTGTTCAATTTTTATCTGGCAGACATGGGAAAAATATTAGATGCATCGGTGTTGGCCAGCCCTAAAATGTATCTTTGTAAGATCAGTTGGCTGGCCTACGCTGATGATATTGTACTGTTGGACAACACGAAAGTGGGGTTGCAGTGCATATTGAATGCATTGGGTAAATATGTGAAAGATAACGATCTCGCAATGAACCCGGGGAAATCCAGAATAGTCACATTCAAAAGGGTGGGCAGAAAGATTCCGACGTTCTAATGGACTAACGAGGGCCAAACAAACTCGATTGTTGAGGACATTATATACATGGGTTTTAGTGTTTATGCATCTCCAGCTATTGCCCAAATTGATATAGATTTCAGAGAGAAGACCATTCAACTATCATCCCAAATGAAAAAAAATACTAGTGAAATATTGTAACTACTCTATAATCCCAGTAATCAAATTTTATATAGCGAAAGTAATCCCAGTGATCCTCTATTGCTTAAAGGAAAAACCATTAGCATGGGATTGAATTGGCAAAAATTGGAACACAAAATTTGGAAGAATGTCCGTGGTCTCCCCAGAGTGTGTCAAGTTGTAGTTTGAGATACAAACTAGTCTTGGGATCATTGAGATCACATGCAGAATGGAAATTGGCATCTCTTTGTTACCTAGTAATTACAACACAGGCGGATACACTATATGTAGACATAAAGGGCCATTTGAAGCACTCTAAATCAGCACTGTTATCGAATTTAAGTTCCAGGGTACAGGGTATATTGAAGGGAGCAGAGAGTGACGTGACAACACTACCCCATAATTCTATGAAAGTGAAAAAATGTATGGAAAGAAAGGACTGGATTGCAACAATAGAAGGAAGGCACATAGCAGTTCTGGCAAAATCCCTTTCAATTTTTGAAAACAAAACGTGGCTTCCTCCCAAAATATCTCAGACAATTTCCAGATTGGAAGGTGAAGAAGAACTCCCTTAGATTTCGGTTGAATTTAATCCACACAGGAGAAGTGCTAACTAAGTGGGGGCATGGTCGAGAAGCACAGAAACTCTGCCCTACTTGTAAAGATCCGAGGAGGTAGACAACTAGACATCTTTTAATGGACTATATGGGAACCTGGGATATAAGAGTAAAATATCTACAAAGGTTTGTAGACAGAGAAGATGGCCTACTTTCAGAAATGTTCTGGGACAGAGTAATTGCAGGCCATGAGATATCACTGATGATAAATGTGGTTCAGGTACTCCAAATGCGTGGGATAATAGACACAAATTATTAATAGGAGAATGAAATTGTCTAAACTAAAACTATGAGAGGAAAACATTGTAAATCTATGATATTGAAATTACTATGTAACAATGAATTGTATTAAGAATTTTTCTGATAATTCTTTATTCATTTGAGAAAAAAAGGTGTAAAAAAACCAAAGATGGGTGAAACACAAAAACAAAGGCTTCTATCAGATCGCAATGATCGTAGGAGAATGGCTCTATCAGATGCCAAAGCTCAGTTACACCTGACATCTGTCATATCACACACACCAGTCAGATCTCAAAGCATGTTATCAACAGTCTTCTATTAGACACCAACATCCAGAGGAACAGGCTTCTATCGGATTCAAAATATCAGTGAGAGCAAGCTTTAATATGAATCTGAGTCCTTTTAAGAGCTGGCTTCACCCTGATCCCAAACCCTCACAAGAGGAAGTATCTATCATATTGTAAAACCTCAATCACATCATCATTTAATAAGACCCCCAAGCACAGACGTTTATCTAATTCCAAACTTCAGTAGAAGCAGACTTCCATCGGATCCCTAAACCCACTAATTTTATGTCTGTATCAAATTCTAATCCCGAGCAGTAGAAGCCTCCTGTCAAATCATAAAATCCCATCTCAGCCACGCTCTCTGATTCCAGACCCATGTATGAGCAGTTTTCTATTATATTCAAAACTCCTGCGTAAACTGGCTTTAATCCATTTCTTTCATTTGTAGCTGCATGCCCCATTCATACCCCAGACCTCAGTCAGAACAGGTTTCAATCAGATGCCAAACTGCAGGTGGAGCAGGGGTCTACACAATTCCTGACAACACACCCAATCTCCTCCATTCTTCCTCAAATGTTTCAGCGAACCCTTTGCAGAAGCCACTGTGCCACCCATGAGGTGATACCAGAGGAATGCAGACAAATGCAATGATGGGACCAGTTGAAGTGCAAAAAAACTCCCAAAAAACACCTGAACTACGTGCATGATTTAAACCACACTTCTGAGACCAGAGGATCATAACCCAAGATATGAGGATTGTGATGACGAAAATTGAGGTGAGGATAGTTGTGACACGAGTTCCACCTGTCGTCGGCTGCCTTATAAGCAAACCAGCAAGATTTGTGTTTTAAAGCAGCATTCGCTGTTCCCTCTTACATACTGACTAAGAACCCACACTTTTGAGAATGAACATGAACATGACCAAATATCTACACTAAATATGTTCGGTATTTTGTGTAGGTTTGGGGCCTGGCGGTATTTTCTTACCGCCAAAAATAATTTAGCAACAATCACTCCTTTTATTCAGATTGGGTTTTGTATAATAATAATACAGTGGATATGCATTATTTCAGTACACAGACATGTGTGCTTGGTATGCGTTGTTGGTGGTATTTTGGTGAGCATAATTCCCTTGTTTTATTTGTGGCCCCAATATCCAGAACCCCTTATTTTTGTTTAGATTTTTCGTGTAATCACCATAGAGACCTCAGGCTTGAATTTCAGGAACACCACATTTTCACTTTTAGTGTGCCACCATGGGCAATTTCTCGCTGTCTTATCTACGGCAGCGAGCTATCATGTGGTATTTTTCACTAACTTATATACGGTAGTGAACTATGTCCCGGGTCTCTATTTTTGCTGACTCATGTACCTTCAGCAAAAAGGCTATAACACACACAGTTATTTATAATTGCTCACACTGAATGACATTTGCTCATACTGAATGGCTGCAGCCAAATCTTATTTTTAGCTACCTTGAAAATGACAATTGCACTGTCTAAACATCTCCCTACATCATCAGCACTGTATTGGTAAATATAAAACACACCACCCGTCTGCTTTCAGATATTTTTGTGTATTATAAAAGTTGCATTTAAACACAATCTCACTCTTTACAGAAATAAATGAAATAGCACAGTAACAGCATTATTTGTGAAACACTGAAAAGAGAGTGGCAGAGACAAAAATTCAATTTGTAACATTAAACACGTGGGTATCTCCTTTCCTACACTGACTGAATATTTTCGTACACACTCAGCCCCCACACCGCAGCGAGATAATTACCAGGCTTATTCAGTATGTAACTTCTTTGCCTGGTCGCCTTCTGGAGGGATTCACCCAGCAAGGACAAGCATCTGCTGTCACTCAAACTGGGACTTGTTGACTGGAAAAGCCAGTCTCTGCAACCAAGTTGAATCTGCTTTAGGAATCAGGCATCCCCAGCTGTCAACCCCGTCCTTCTTCGAGCTGTGTCCTGAATCGTCTGCCTAGCTCCTTCCTCGAGATTAAACAAAAAATAAAACTCTGGTTCCCTCCTACCAAAGGATCCTAACCAATACAATTCTATCATGCCCTAACCACCCTCTGTACACAATGGCTTGGCTTATACAGTTGCAACTGGAACCAAACTGATTTCCTGCTTATTCAAAGTCTTTGCTTCCTGCAGTTACTGTGGACAGAGCACAGAAATGCAAAAGAAAAAAAAAAAACTTGAATGTGTGTTTAAAACTGATTTTCAGAGTAGGCCTCATTTTGCAGTGAAGACACATTCTTTTATTAATGAGTTATAATTATTAGTCTTGTTAGTGAGATTAGTTTGTTAATTACCAAATGTGTCTCTTGCAACATAGGCATTTCAGGTGAGAAATGGTGTGCATTTTGAAGGTACAGATGTGTGCTTTTAACTGTGAAAAATGTATTTGCATTTTATATGTAAAAATCGTTTTTGACTGAATAACCTGCCCTTACTTATATGTCCATGTTACACTGGCAACACATAGCTTGAAACAACTGCATCATAGCAATGCACCAAACCCATGCAGTGGTGCTGCATAAAAATGCTCAATAACACATGTCTTGCTGTACCACATTATATCAATGCACCAAACCCATGCAGTGGCGCTGCACTTAAAAAAAAAAACATGCTATACATTGATCCTGTGCAGTGGTGCTGTACTCTGTGCTCCCAAAACACGCTAAACAATCCTACATATACCCTCCTTTTTTTTAAAATTTGGCTAATCCAAGCCACAATTGGAAAAAATCCAACTTGTTCCTTTTCTTCTTTCAAAAATGTAACAATCCAATACAATTAACATTCTTGTTGTGAAAATGAAAATTGAAAGTCGCTGTTCAATCAATATAATATTGAAATTCATCTGAATTTATCAATTCTTATAAAATTTTCTACATTTGCCTTCCCAATGGAAGTGTCCAGTCCAGTATTTCAATTTTATACTTGAAGTCAATTGAAAATAATAAAATAAAACAATTAACTAAAACAAATAATTAACATAACAGATTAAAACAATTAATTAAAAAAATAAATACGTGGAACTCCATATGTCAGGACTCTTGTCTGCCTATTTTGGTTCATTCGGGTACTCTTTCATCTTGGTACACTTGGATCCTTCTCTATAGAAGTCATCTTTTCTTTGGCATTCCGGCTATTTTATCTTCACCTCCACCCGGAGGCAGGCATCTTTTGGTTTTCATCCAGGGGACTCCAGTACTCCATCGTCTCCCGTGACCTACGGTACAAATATGTTAATATTCTAAATCAAATAGAAAAGAAACAGATTAAGTATATAGCACAATACTAACTTCACCCTTTTGCCAAAAATAAAACATGCTTTGTAAAACATTTCGCCCTTTTTCTTTCGCCTTCTGAAATTAAGCACAGGTTATAGAGAAAAAGCATACATAAAACAACATTCAATATTTAATGCATTTTCATTCTGCACACCAACCATGATCTTCCATTATTTTATTTATTTATTTATTTATTTATTTATTTATTTATTTATTTATTTTTTATATTTTATAGATATTTACATATATTACAGTGTTTATGTACCATTTCAACCATCTTTTTTTTAACTTCTCTGTCACTGCCTCCTGACTAGACATATTCACTCCACCTTTTTATGTTCAAGGGACTTTATCTGTTTCTACATGCTCAAGCTGCCTGATCTCATGTCCGGGATGCATGGCTTGATCTGATTTACGTGGACAAACTGCTCTATCGCCGTTTCACCTTCATTTTTCAAAATTTTATAAACCACAGGAGAGACCTTATCTATAATTTGAAATGGCCCGGCCAGGCTGCTAGAAATTTAGAATTTTTCTGTTTACTTTTTCCAAAATGAAACTTGTACACCTGATCCCCAACACTGTATTCTCTCACTGATGTTCTTTTATCATAGTATGTCTTAGCACTGTCAGCAGCCCTTTCCAGATTTCTCTGCACAAAAGCAAATGCATGTTGCAAATGCTTCCTCAGTTCATCAATGTACTCATGAACTGTGGATGCACTCACAAGTGTCTGCTCATGTGTTCTGTATAGCAGGTGTTGTGGTAACACCATTTTCCTACCTGTCAAGACCTCATGGGGGCTAACACCTGTTGCTTTGGCAGGAGTTGATCTGATTGCCATCAAAACCAACGGTAAACGTAAATCCCAGCTGGAACCTGCTTCTGCCACAAATTTCTTTAAAATATCCACAACAGACCTATTGCTCCGTTCAACTCCACCTGAAGAGGCTTCCCGATATGCGATATGTAGTTTCCTGTTCACACCCAGTATTTGCCATACCTTACTCATTAGGGTACTTGTGAAATTACTTCCTCTGTCTGACTCAATTCTTTGTGGCAACCCAAACCTTGAGAACACATGGTTCACCAGCAATGTGGCTGCTGTTTGCGCAATACAATCTGGTGCAGGAATACATTCAATCCACTTCGACATCAAACATATCACACTTAAAATGTAACGGTGTCCTCTGCTCAACCTTTTTAAAGGGCCTACATAGTCTATTTGCAAATCTGACCATGGGAGAGTTAGGCCTCTTTTCATCAATGGTGCTCTATGCATTGGTGAAGCAGGTTTAAATTGGGCGCATACTAGACATCCTCTAGTATATAATTCCACATCTTGGGACATATGTGGCCAGTAAGCATAATCTTTTAGTATCTCCAATGTTTTTTGTGAACCTCTGTGGCCTGCAGTTATGGCATCATGTGCATGGTGTAGCATCAGCCCTCTGAATGAAAGGGGTACCACCCACTGTATATGTCCTGTTATGGACTCTCTAATCATGAGTCCATCTTGTAATCTAATTTGTTTTTTATTCTTTAATAGTACCCTCAACTCTTCTTTTCCCATACAATCATTTTCTGTTAAAGGGTTTTGTTCAGGATCTATCAAATGATTATAATAGATTCCCAAAATTCAATCATTCTTTTGTGCCTCAATCAAATCTTGGTCTGGCGTGTCATGGCCCCATTGCACCACTGGTTGATCTACCTCCTTTGGTGCTTTAGAACGTGTTACTGCATCAATTTGTATTTCACCCAGTGAATCATCAATAGGTAGCAATTCTCCCATCACAGCCCCAATTTTAGCCAGGTGGTCTGCCTTATCATTTCCCTCCTTATCCTCTCCTGGTGTTTTTAAATGTCCACAAATTCTTCTCCAGTATATTGTCAAATCATTTTCTGACACCAATTTGTCTATGGCTTGTATCATTTTTCCATGTTTAAGTGGCTTTTTGTTGTATGTAACCATGCCTCTCGCTTTCCAGCCAGGTAAATACTCCACAAAGCAATTTCGTGCATAGTCAGAATCAGTCACCAGGACAATTTCACTGAATTTATTATGAACTGCAGTAGCAATTGCTTTATAAATTGCCGCCAATTCCGCCACTTGACTGCTTCTAGCTCCAATCCTATCCCTACACTGGGGACGCCTTCACATTTCAACCAGACATTCCCTATTCCTGACACTAATTGTTTATTACTGTCATTTTCAATGTGAAAAGCACAACCATCCACATATACAGTTGGCAGATCCTTGCATGTTTTTTCATAAAAAGCTTTGTGTGGTGATTGTTCAAATTCCTGCAAACTAGGTTCCACTTCCATTTCGTTTGATATTTGTTCAGCTGCACAGTCATGTAAGTCAGCTAACCCTTGAGCGATTGGGCTCTTTTTATTTTGTCCATATCTCACTTCTACAGGAAAACCTTGTAATGCCAGCGTCCATGAAGTGATTCTGGACTGCGCTACATTACCTGACCTAATTCTTTTACTCTCTAAAAACTGCAAAGGTTGATGATCTGTTTCAATAATCACCTTTTCTCCCTGAACAATAGGGCGGAAATGTTGTAGCGCCCACACAGTGGTTAATAGGGCCTTTTCACATTCATTAAATTTCATTTCAACTTGGGAAAATGCCTTACTTGCATAGGCAATTGTTTTGTGATTCAAATCATGTTTTTGTGATAACACTGCTGACATACAATGTTCAGAAAAACCTATTTATATAAAGAAATCCCTACCTTTTATGGGATATGTTAAACATGGTGCCTTTACCAGACATTCCTTCAGTTTAGCCACTGCCTCACACTGCTCTTTTTCCCATTTCCAGGGAGTATTCAGTTTAAGCAGTTTAGTCAATGGTTGAGTGATTTCAGCATAATTTTCAATGAATTTTCTGTCATACCCTGTCATTCCTAACAAACTTTTTACTCCTTTCACATTCTTAGGATCTTTTAATCTTTGTATGGCCTCTATCTTCTTCTTTTGTGGATTTAGCCCATGTTCAGTCACTTCATGGCCTAGAAAGTTCACTTTTTTCTTGCACCATTGTGCTTTTTGCAAAGATACTTTGGCGCCTGCTTTCTGCAATTGGCCAAGCACATGTCTTATTTCATCAAAATGGCTTTTCAGGCCTTCATTTTTTATCAAGACATCACCCACATAAACTATGGTTCCTCTTTCCGCTGCATCAGGCATGGCCTTTCTCAGAAATATGCCAAATTCACTCCCACTATTGATGTACCCGAACGGCGTTCTAAGCCAGGCGTATTGAGTCCTGTCAAATGTAAAGGAAAATTAATTCTGTATCTCCTCTGCCAATGGCACGCACCAATATCCAGATGTGAGATGTAATGTGGTAAACACTTTTGAACCATGTACCTGAGCTAGGCCCTGATCAATGAATGGCAATGGCCATCTGGACACTGGTACTCTTTTATTTAACTCCCTCAAGTTTGCACATAGCCGCCATTGACCATTTGGCTTTAACACACCTAAAATAGGTGTATTGGATGTGCTATGAATGGGCCTGATGATTCCCCGCGATTCCAAATTTTTAATAATCTCTGCCAATGATTCTAAACATGCCAGCGGTCGTCTATACTGGCGTACAAACACTGGACTTCTGCTACACCCTTCTGGTAGTGTGGCCAGATGTAAATCAGTTACACCACAATCATAAGCATCTTTTGCAAATACATCCTTAAATTCCATAAATATCTCCCTCAGATTGTTTCTATCCTCATCGCTGTTACATGCATCTGCTAATAAAATCTGCTCTTCTACCATTTTGGAAAATTCTGGAAAATCTTCTGGTAAGGGAATCTCGGCTTTCTCCTCTAACTGTGTGACTGTGTCTTTTTTTAACGCTGCCACTTTTAAATATTTTGGCATATCAGCTTCCACTTCAATGTGCTGATTTTCTGTTTCATTTTCATTTAAATTAAATATTATGCAATCCTCTTGATGGCAGCACACTGTCTCATTTGAATCATAAGGATATACAGAATGAATTTTAAATATTCCTTTGGGCTCAGAATTCAGGTATTCTGGCAACTCACCCTTAGCATATACATACCTTTCAGGTATATTTCCAATCACCCTGTTATTTAGATCTGCAGCATAATGTGATTTTTGTATAGCCATTCCTAATGGGGAGTTTTCCTTTAAAAGAATGTCTTGACAACCTTTGTTATTCAACATAATTTTTACAGACCCTCCACCAATATCTACCAATGGAGTGTATTCATAATCCAGGTCCTGCTGTTTTATGGATTCATTCAGGCACACAAATGCATCCGAATCTTTCATCTGCTGTCCATTTCTGCACTTCAGTGTTATTGCAACCTGTTTGGTGAATGCAGGAATAATAGTATCCTTCCTCATCTGTAATTCAACTGCATATGGGACCAGCTGCGCGGAATGAAAAGCTCTATTTTTGTCTTCAAATTCAGGTGCAGGCCCACCTAGGCGTGACCATATCTTTTGATTAAGGAAATCTAACACCATGCACATCCTATGCATGATGTCGTTGCCCATGAAAAAATGATTTTGTGCTCCACTCACTATCCATACATTATTGGTGAATTGTTTTCTGCCCAATGCTAATTTTAAGCATGCATCTGCCTGCAATTCGGTTTTCAAACTCTGGACCGTCCAACCCAGAAACGTATTGGTTTTTAATCCTAAATTTCAGGATTTCCTCCCTCTCCATTATTTTTTGCAACAATTTCTCATTAATGAAGCTCCTCTCCTGTTCAAGCGCTAAAGTGGCTTTTATTGTTTTAAAACAGTCATTTATACCAACATGAACCCATGGTTGCTCATCTTCATGTGTATTTCAGCAAGAGTGGTAATGTGTTTTTCTGAATCTGTTTTAGGAGCAATATTCTGTTTGATTGTTTTCTCTTTTAAATAAAAACGTAATGTGTGCTCATCTATGGCAGTCTGCCAATTTTTCCTTGGGTCCAAGTATATTTGTACAGGTAGTTTTTCATTGTCGCTCTGCATTTAGTCTTGACACATCAATATAACAGTGACACTAGGTATGCAACTATTCTGGAGATATACCTCCACTGCATAATTTGTTTTGGCAACGGTGTGACATTCATTTATGTTGCTGTTTTGTGATTTTAGTTTCTTAGGCCTCAAAGTTTTTTTTGTTAAAGACCACAGTACTCCATTTACCCCATCTATGAGAAGAGACAATCTTTTCAGGCAATCTGTCCCCATCAAAAATGGAATTTCACAAATAGATGTGATCAATACCTCTTTTTTCATTCTGTGCTTTCCTATTTGTATGTCAAACTCAGTGACACCTACAATGGGCACCTCCTCCCCATTAAAGTTATGCACTGGACCTTGGTTTTCCGTCACTGTGGCCTGATTATGTGGGGATCTCCCTTCATTGATACTCTTTACCAATTCTTTAGACATAATTGTGGCCTGTGTGCCAGTGTCAATCATTGCAAATGTTTGGCATTTTTCTTCTACAGTGATGGGAGCATAATACCTGTTCTCAACTTCCTCTAACACACATAAGAAATGCAAATTATTACTTATTTCAGGGCTCACCTTTCTCAGGCCTTTTTCACTTTTGGCTAAGCATATTGGTAAATGAAAAGACATTTTTTCCTCATTTTTGCCCATTTCTGCGCAAGATACTTTATCCATTTCTCCATTTTTAGAGGTTTTTTGGAGTGTGGCCACTGTTCGCCCATCCATCCGGGTATCATCAGAGACCACATTACAACCTTCCAACTGAACATGTGTAACAACATCATCCAGCAATTTGTCATTGTTTAATTCTGTGCATTTGTGATCATTTAGTGTGGAACCAGCCCTTTCAGCCTCTTCAAAAATACATGGCTCAAAGAATTCTTCAGGTGATTGACTTGTACCCTCCTTTTGAGTATTTCCTTTTTCTGCCTGTGTTTGGTCATTGTCTTGCTTGCCCAGGGAAGGAGCTGTAGCATCCCCACTTACTCCCTGTTCACTGATATTCCCCATGCATGAGTCATTTTTCTTAAATCTGTCCCTTTGTTCTTTTGGAATTCCTGATGTTTCTTTTTCATTTGTACAAATCTTCAATGTTTGATTTAGTTCTAGGTTAAACCGTACCTCTTTTTTAGAAGTATTTGCATTTTCTGTTACATGTTCATTTATTGGTGCTTTCACTTTTAAATTATTAGGCATCTCAGAGTCATTATGTAAAATTACATCAGAGCAATCTGTCTTTTTGGCACTGCAGGTATCATAGGTACTTAGTCACTTCTCAGAAGCCCCCCGGTCATTGCTATGGCCATCAGCCCCCTCTTTAGATGGTTGTTTTTGTGCTGTATAGAGCTTTCCTATTTGCTCAGCTAACATTTTCACTTGGGCCCCAAGGCACTGGAACCTTTCCATCTCTCTAGAATCCTCTTTCTGTGGTCTAGGTCGATATTGGTTGTTTTCCCCCTGATTGGATCTATTCTGATACCTCTCAGGTGATTGATGTCTGTTGGGATGGTTTCTGAACTCTTGATTCATTTGTGGAGGGGTGCGGCGTGCACCCATCCTTTGATTATAGTCCCCTGGTGGGGAATCATTGTACTGACGTGGATTGTAGTTCATGTTTTGCCTCATGTCCTGTCTCTCAGATTGTGGGTACTGGCCCCTATGTTGATTTCCATTATCAGTAAATCGATCCACATATCGGGGTCTATCCTGATTACCATACATCATGGTGTTGGGATCAAATCTGCTCTGTGTCCCCAATGACTGGTAGGGACAATCATTTCTTTGATCTTGATTTTGTCTCTGGTTATTGTTCATACCTGCCATATCAGGCCGATATCCTACCCTTGGTCTGTCCCCTAAATACCTAGGGCTGATGTAGCTCTCCCTATTACTAGGATCATGTGATTGGAACATTGGTACAGGAAAGGGCGATCTTTGTTGATTACCCCTTTGTTCAGGTGTCACATTATTTTTACCTTGGCTTTGAGCAGACTCAAGGGACATTTTGGATGACCTGATTTCCATTACTGTGGCTGAGGGTTCTTTAGATTTGGGTCTAGTATCTTTCATTATATCACTTTCTCTACCCTGACAATAGAGTACCTCATATAGTTTTGTGCTTTGATGTACAATCCATTCAAGGGACTTGTCACGGTCAAATTCACGGACCAATTGGGATATGATGTCTTTCTGTAGCCCATAGAAGTATGCTGTTTTAAACTCATTGGAATTTGGGTCAAAAGATACATCAAAGCGAGAAAATGCTCTTTTTAAGTCTTGTAAAAATTGGCGAGGGGATGTATTAGGTCCAGCAGTGATTGTGTAAGTGACTTTCTTTGCCTCCTGCAATGACTGAAAAGGAGAAAAATGACGCCTAATTTCTTTTTCAAACTCCACCCATGTCATATTCTGCTTTTCATTTAATCCCCTTATGATGCTGGCCATCGGGGTATCTAAAGTTAAATGAAAATATTCTCTGTACTGTTCCTTAGGTATCTGGAGTGCTTTAAAAATGTCATGAACCGCTTCTAAGTGATCCTCAATACAGCATTCACCTCCCTTGTTAAATGGTTTGATCAGGGCTTTAATGGATTTCATTATTTGTATGGGGTACTTGTTGCAATGCATGGATTTGCACTACTTTGTGATTCAATCCTGTTTTCAGGTGTATGAGATTGGTAGCTGCCCCCAATGGGAGTATCAAATTCCCCAAGGGCGCTGCAACCAAGTTCAGTCACCGGCCCAGTCACTGGAGCACTAGCTCTTTGGGCAGAACTAGACTTCACCTCCACTCCATTGAATGTGGTACCCTGCCGCCTCTCCTGGGACCTGGGAATGCATATTTGCTGTTCTAAGTCCTTACACTTTTTAAGGAGTCTGTTTGCTTCATTTTGCAAATAGTTCTTTTCATCACTCATCTTATTAATCACTTCCTGCATGTCGCACATTTGCATTTGGCATTCATTGAACTCTTTATTTCTCTTGTCTCTTTCTTGAGTCATTTTAATCATTTCTTGTTCTGCACTCTGGAGATCACATTCTTTTTCACAATGTTCTTTTTGTAAAATCTGCATTTCTGAAACAACCTCATCTTTATCCTGTCTAACGTGGTCCACTAAGGCTTTTAAGTGTACCAATTCTTGCTCACTATCCTCAAATTGTTTCTTGCTTTTGGATAACTGAGCATCAAAGTCTCTGCATTTTAATTGCATGTCTTTTTGGCATACATCCAATTCTGCTCTTAACATTTCCTGATTTTTACTTGCCCCATCTAATTCAGTCTTTAACCTGTTAATTAGCTGGGTATCATTTTCCTGCATTCACAGGGACATATTCAAAATAAACCATATTTTGCCGCATAGCCGTATTAAACAGTCTTTCTCTGCACTTTTATCGGCTGCATTCAATAATCTTGTAAGGCAGACCTGAATTATGCTGCCTTCTGCAAAAATATTGTCTAGTTTTTCTTTCTGCACCTCACCCTGAATGCGGTCACACCATTCTAAAGTACTGTTTGACGACCACGTCCCATGTGCAAACAACTTTGCCTCTAAATATTGCACTAGGTCTGAAAATGTGGTTTCCCTTTGTGACATTCTGAAATTCGTTTTTAGTAACACACTGCTATTATGAAATGGGTTCCCTTTAATGTACCGATGGCAGTGTGAGACACACTTGCCACGCCCAGTCGGTGCTCTGTGATCACTTTCCCGGCCTGCAACGCACCATAAATATGTTGGGTATTTTGTATAGATTTGGGGCCTGGCGGTATTTTCTTACCGCCAAAAATAATTTAGCAACAATCACTTCTTGTATTCAGATTGGGTTATGTATAATAATAATACAGTGGATATGCATTATTTCAGTACACAGACATGCGTGGTTGGTATGCGTGGTTGGTATGCGTGGTTGGTATGCGTGGTTGGTGGTATTTTGGTGAGCATACCTCCCTTGTTTTATTTGTGGCCCCAATATCCAGAACCACTTATTTTTGTTTAGATTTTTCGTGTAATCACCATAGAGACCTCAGGCTTGCATTTCAGGAACACCACATGTTCACTTTTAGTGTGCCACCATGGGCAATTTCTCGCTGTTTTATCTACGGCAGCGAGCTATCACGTGGTATTTTTCACTAACTTATATACGGTAGTGAACTATGTCCAGGGTCTCTATTTTTGCTGACTCATGTACCTTCAGCAAAAAGGCTATAACACACACAGTTATTTATAATTGCTCATACTGAATGACATTTGCTCATACTGAATGGCTGCAGCCAAATCTTATTTTTAGCTACCTTGAAAATGACAATTGCACTGTCTAAACATCTCCCCACATCATCAGCACTGTATTGGTAAATATAAAACACACCACCCGTCTGCTTTCAGATATTTTTGTGTATTATAAAAGTTGCATTTAAACACGATCTCACTCTTTACAGAAATAAATGAAATAGCACAGTAACAGCATTATTTGTGATACACTGAAAAGAGAGTGGCGGAGACAAGAATTCAATTTGTAACATTAAACACGTGGGTAAAGCACAGGAATCTCCTTTCCTACACTGACTGAATATTTTCATACACACTCAGCCCCCACACCTCAGCGAGATAATTACCAGGCTTATTCAGTATGTAACTTCTTTGGCTGGTCGCTTTCTAGAGGGATTCACCCAGCAAGGACAAGCATCTGCTGTCACTCAAACTGGGACTTGTTGACTGGAAAAGCCAGTGTCTGCAACCAAGTTGAATCTGCTTTAGGAATCAGGCATCCCCAGCTGTCAACCCCGTCCTTCTTCGAGCTGTGTCCAGAATCGTCTGCCTAGCTCCTTCCTCGAGATTAAACAAAAAAAAACTCTGGTTCCCTCCTACCAAAGGATCCTAACCAATAAAATTCTATCATGCCCTAACCACCCTCTGTACACAATGGCTTGGCTTATACAGTTGCAACTGTAACCTAACTGATTTCCTGCTTATTCGAAGTCTTTGCTTCCTGCAGTTACTGTGGACAGAGCACAGAAAGGCAAAAGAAAAAAAAAACTTGAATGTGTGTTTAAAACTGATTTTCAGAGTAAGCCTCATTTTGCAGTGAAGACACATTCTTTTATTAATGAGTTATAATTATTAGTCTTGTTAGTGAGATTAGTTTGTTAATTACCAAATGTGTCTCTTGCAACATAGGTATTTCAGGTGAGAAATGGTGTGCATTTTGAAGGTACAGATGTGTGTTTTTAACTGTGAAAAATGTATTTGCATTTTATATGTAAAAATCGTTTTTGACTGAATAACCTGCCCTTACTTATATGTCCATGTTACACTGGCAACACATAGCTTGAAACAACTGCATCATAGCAATGCACCAAACCCATGCAGTGGCGCTGCATAAAAATGCTCAATAACACATGTCTTGCTGTACCACATTATATCAATGCACCAAACCCATGCAGTGGCGCTGCTCTTAAAAAAAACATGCTATACATTGATCCTGTGCAGTGGTGCTGTACTCTGTGCTCCCAAAACACGCTAAACAATCCTACAACTTATGTTTCAACTGTCCGTGGCATACCAAACGCGAACTATCTGTTTGCATAGCAGTCTGGTTATATCCAAAGGGCAGGAAAACAATCCAGCCTAGAAAATAGAGGCGACACCCCTCTAAACAACAGTTACCCCCAGGAGGGGTAACATGTGATTTTAACTAAACTAATGTTTTTTTTTTTTAAAAAGAATGTTATTTTCTTGTTATTTTGGGGGGTTTCCCCCACAGCTGCCTTGTTTTTTAACTCATAATTTCCCCCACCCACAACACTATTATTCCCATTCCGAACTACATATATACAGTTTTCAAAAATGTGTTATTTATTTTTAGACATTTTGGGTTCTTTAAAAATTCAATTTGTTGTTGTGTATTCGTTAAAATCACTGCATACTGATTCCAGGCATATCTTTCAGCCTTGCAGGGCATCGTCAGCGAGGTATGTGAGATATATTGTACCTCTTGTCATAAGGAGGTTCACGTCTGGATTACCCTAAATAATTTAGGGTTACATCCTAAACTTTCAACATTTACTAAACATTTCAGAACCCCTATAATGTGAACTCCCATTTAGGAAGGCCTAGAGTCACAATTGAGATTGCTGTGTCATTCCAAGGGTGACAAATAGGTTTGCATATCACTGTTCTGGTCCTCCATGACCTGTACATAGTATGTTTACTAGTTAACTGGCAGGGATATGTTAGTTATATGAAACCGGCTTGCTTGAGTGTACATTCAATCCTCGTCAGTTGTTTTTAATTGAACAAATGGAGGCTTTGTATATAGAAATGTTACAGGTTCTGCATTAGTACAGGCTATGCTGTTTGCAGTTTCTGCCAACTTTCACAAGAATGTTTTCTCCTGTATCTGGGGCTTTCTGTGGTCAGCAGCAAAACACTGTTGGAATCATTTTCTTTTCTACGTGGTTTAAGCAGTTAGGCATTGTATTGTATTGTAGTCATCATTTATATAGTGCAATTTTCCCATTTGTATGGCCTCAATGCACTTTCTTCTTGGTACGCTCTCGGGGACTGAAGTCCAGGTATGGGAAAACGTTCTAATGGTGGAGATGTGTATGTGCATTTGGCCGAGATTAGGCACCAGTAAGCAACACAATAGGTCAGGTACGTTGGCAGATGCTGTGAGTGGTCATGAGAGAGCACTAGTACAGGAGTCTCGATGTTTACCCACCTAGACCAAATTTGTCATAGGTTGTCGCTGTAGGCTAATGGCAGAGGTGCTGAGGCAAGTCTGGGTTTTCAGTGCGAAAATGTATGTAAACCAGTTAGACCAAATTGTTCATAGCCATAGCTGGATTCTAGAGTGCGTGTATGCAGAGCCTTGCCTGCACCAGATGTCCACCGAAGTGGTGCATTTATACATACCTTTATCTCGGATGGAGTTTATCATCGATGTCACTGTGTCAGCTTTTCTAGCACTATGGGCCGACTACTCCCAAGTCTCCCAAGTCAATAGTCTGATTTTCCGATAGCAACTTTTAGTAGGGGTAGAATGCTACCATGGAAAGTACCAGGCAAATGGGATTCTTTGTGTGCAATAGGCTGTCGGACGTCCGTCACTGCTGTATGTTTATTTGCTGACAAGTGCCACATACGCTATCTGCCCAGTTTCCCCCATTACCTCTGAACACCTTGTAGCACTATCTCATTTATTTATTCAGATTTGTAGAGCGCGCAACAGCCCGGGGGCATCGTTCATAACTTTCATAACTTTGTAACATGTACCACTATTTGCACACTAGCCTGCATTTATCCTGTCTGAGAACTAATATTTAAATCCACAGACCTGCTAGACTTAGATTAGTTAGATAAGACTGCCAACTGACAGAGCCCCCTGCTCACCCGCACTTATCAGGACGCTTGATCTCCGACTCTCAGCAAAAAGCAAGTTCACACCTACATCTATGGCAAACTTGCGGGGTGTCCTCGACACCATTTCAATATTATTACTGATCCTAAATTCTAGTACTTGCAACAAAATAAACACCTATAATTAGGCCCACAATAGCACAACAGTCTCCAAGCTCCATAGACCTTAAGAGTAACCTCTGCCTTTCCGTACCTTGTCACCACTTAGTGCACACTACCTCAAACAATACCATGGTCCACCTTGCTCCATCACCTTCAGGAACAAGACACTTGGCTCTCGTACCTCCACAAATAGTAGCACACACAACAAGACCCCTTGACCTTACCCTATAGATACTTCTACCGATTGTCCTCACACCTCGTCCAATGCCCCTTCATCCAATTCACAGCCTGAAGTCCCTATTGTTAAAGGGGCCCATATCAACACCAGATTTTTTATTGCACATGCCTTAGATATAGCAGACCTCACCTTCACAAACAATTTAGACTTCCTAGTGATCACAGAAACCTGGCTACACCCAGCAGCAGGATCTGCACTTATGTTAGCAGTCCCAGATCCCTTTGCCATCATCAGAGCCAACAGAACTACCAGTAGAGGGGGTTGGGTCGCTATCATTGCCAAAAATACCTTGGGCATCAGAGAATGTGATAACTTCCCCTTCCCCTCTGGAGAACTCCTCTCTGTTAAACTCCCTCTCTCAGCTGCACGCACACTACTTATCCATATCGTACACAGACCTCTGGGACTGATCTCCTCCTTCGAGGAAGACATCACATGCCTTCTCTTACAAAACACCAAACCCTGCTTGCAAATTATGCTTCTAGGCGACATGAACCTAGGTCTTCATGACAATCTAGACACTAATGTACATGCCATAGAAAATGCTATTACAGACCTAGGCTTCTCATTGTGTTTCTCAGACCCTACACAGTGCAAAAGCAGAACATGATACTGGGTAGCAGATATAAGTTGCAATACAATAATTCTCTCCAACTTTCCATGTGCCTGGTCAGACCATAACATCATTTCCTTTGAAATCCATGACTCCAAACAATTAATTCCTAAGGTTCATCATGCCCCACCAGCCTTAAATAGAAATAATATCCTAATCAAGCTAGAAACCATACTTCCCCTAATTCAACTCATCACTAATCAACAGCCGGCCACTGACGCAGATCTTTCTGAACTGGTAGAGTCATACAGTTAATATCTGCGTAATGCCCTCGACCAATTAGCCCCTCTTAAACTCAGAAAAGCCAAACCATTGGCACATCGCAACAGATGGTTCACGTCCCAATTGAAAACCCTACACAAAACCAAAAGAGATGCAGAAGCATCTTGGAAAATTAATCCATCAACTCAGAAGAAGTAAAATTTCACTACGGCCTCCACCGCCTAGAAAACTGCCATACTAAAAACAAAAGTGAAACCTACAATGGAATCCATAACGTCAAACGCAGTACTAAAGAGCTCTTCATCATCCTCAAAGAACAGGAATCCCCCATCTCGCCTCCAGACTCGTGCAACAAAAATGCCCCTTGGTGCTCCAATATCCAAAAGGCCTTATTGAACAAAATTGCACTACTTCAAGCAAAACTTGAAGCAAAAAAGGCCATTCCTGGCAGCCATGGCCAAAATGACAGCATTCGCCTCAAACATAGCAACCATCACCACATTCCCCCTAATCAAAGAAAAGTATTCAAATTTACTCCAGTCACTATGAAAGCAGTGGAATCTATCATTAGAAGCCTCAAGCCATCCGGGTGCCAAGGAGACATCTGCCCAGCCTCAATAATCAAAGAGGGAGCCAAAGAATTTGCCCCTTTCATCACATCCTTTTTCAATTCCTCATTCGCTTCCTGCACCGTTCCCAAAAATCGCAAACACTCCTGGGCCATGACTCTCCTAAAAAAGCCGAACCTGGACCAAACATCCCCACTAATTTCAGACCGATCACCACAGTGCCTTTTCTGCTAAAAATACTAGATAAAGCAGCCTACACTCAGATACAAAATTATCTCAAGACCAACAAACCTCTAGACCTCCGGCCATCTGTTTTCAGACCTAGACATGGGACTAAGACAGCCCTTCTGGATAGAAAAATCCAAATGGATGAGGCAAGGGACAATGGAAAGCTGACCCTACTCCTTCTATTCGACCTGTCAGCAGCGTTCAACTTAGTCAACCACAAAATCCTTACTAATTACTTCACCACAGCTGCTGCATTCTCCTCCAAAGCTGCAGCCTCGGTGAATTAATTTCTCTCTGATAGATCTATGAGGGCATTCTCCTCGACCACATCTGCTGAAACCTCTCAAATCACATGTGGAGTTCCTCAAGGATCTTGTGTTTCCCCTACCCTCTATGACATTTTCATTAAGCTCTTGTTCGATCATCTAGATGACCTTGGCGTATCATATATGAATTACGGAGACGATATGCAAATTCTCATTACATTATCAGGCGACTATCACTCAGACTCTATACTTCTCAATGAAATCTAGAGCAAAATCCAAGCATGGATGGTCAAACACAGCTAATGTCTTAATGACGACAAAACTGATCTCCTGCTCATCGGCTCTAAGTTAAGACTCAGCAAGCAAGGTCCTCAATACTCCTCCTTCAATAACAATGGCAACAATATCCAAGTCGACAAGGAAGCCAAAACCCTATGTTTCTACCTGGATTATGCATTGTCAATCCATAGGCAAGTTAACGCCACTTCCTCCTCAATGGCCTACACATCCAAATTGATAAACGCTTGTAGACCATTCCTGACCACTAGCAGTTGCATCACTCTAGCAAGGGCCCTTATACCCTCCAAACTAGACTATTGTAACACTCTCTACTTGTGCACCAGCCAAAGAAACCTTCACAAGTTACAAGTATTAAAAAACAACGCTCTCAGAACAGTCTTAAATATTCCTCGCTCCAGCCATATCTCTCAAATCCAACGGAACACTAACTGGCTCCTAATCCAAGACAGGATTACGTTCAGAACACTAATAATTACCCACAAGTGTCTAAACAACTCAGCCCCCTAGTGTATGATTGATATATTCTCTAGAAAGGAGTCCACCAGACCGACTAGAGCCAACAATGCCCACTGTCTTAACATACACAATTTCAAACTGACTAAAGCTGTAGAAGCCAGCTGCCCAGTGTTATCAGCTAATTCCTGAAACTCCTTACCACCGGCCTTAAGGATAGATGCAGTGTTCCTTTCCTTCCAGAATAAAGTTAAAACATGGCTGTTCTCACAATCTAACTGATTGCCACAATGCTCTATCGTGATTCTTCTGACCATGCTGCGTGACCTGACATGTCCATAGCTTAGATATGCATCACCAGATGACCACTTGTATGTCTTACCTCAAGACTATCCTAAATTATGTTATGAACCCACATATTTCCTCCATTAAACTGTACATATCCTTACAACGGATAACCTGAACCGTTTCACAAAACATGGACTGGTGCTTAGCACTATACTTTCCCCTTCACTGTACATTTTCGATGTCAGCATAATAGCTAGTTCTCCACTTGCACTGTATAAGAAATACTATTTATGCTTGAACACTTAACTGTTTTTGCTGTAACTCACACGATTTGATCTGTAACACAATTCTAACATGTGCCCTTAGCATCTCACCATTTTTGATTTCTGTCATTATCCTGTACTTGCTTCGCTTGGTCCTCCTAGCAAATAAAGATACTTGCAATGTAAATTTATCATTTTAGGTCACTGTCTTGTTGTAACCTTGTTGTATACCAAGCAAAAGTGCCCAGATACCTCCAGGTTCGGCGTGCTATATAAGCAAATAAAACAAACAAACAAACAAATAAATGAAATAGACGTAGCTACTATGTGTCTTCCACATTCTCACAAAGCTTACCAAGTAATCGAATAAACATGATGCCAAGGGATACTTGCATGCAACCACTTTGCGTTTCAATGGTCAACCTAATCAGTTATAATTGCAAAGAGGTGTAGGATATTTTGTGTAAATTGAGGGTTTGGTGGTATTTTCTTACCGCTAAAAGATGAGCGGTAGTTTGGTAATACTTATCCTTGCATTTAGATTGGGTTTGGCCTCATATCATTCTAGTGACCATACCTTGTTACATTATATTTAAGAATCTAGTAATATATAGTACTGGTGGTATTTTGTGGTAATAGGTTATCTAGTGATGAGCATAGTTTCCTTCCCTAAATTATAACCCCACCATAAACAAAACCTTCCTTTTTATTAGAATACCTCCTAGTGATCTATAGAGGCCCTTGGACCTATACACACAAGGGGACCCAACACTTTTATATAGAGAGCCACCTACAGCCTGTGGCCGGTATCACTGATTTATCTACACCAGCGATCTAGGTGCCCATAGGCATTGCTGGCTCATGGACCTCCAGCAATACATATTATATTAGATACCCTCCAACAACATGCAAGGAGGGCACACACGCACACACCTGTTTATCACTGCTTATTCTTGGTTATTATTCTATCTGCATGGGCAAAATGACAAATGCATTACCAAAGAGAAAAAATCTCCCCTGTGTCACAAATACAATCCCAACTGCAATGTATAAAAAAAAGAAAATCTACACCATCGTCTTTTATATATTATTTGGATTGCAAACAAATACAATTCACAATAACAATCTTACCATGTGCATTTTCCATAATTTGTAACAAAAAGAAAAGAAGAAAGAATACAGAAACAGAGAAAACAATTTTTTTCTTTCTTTTTAAACATATGACTTGCTTTTTAACATTATACACATGACGAATCAAGATGCAGAGAGTTTCCCTTGCTACTCTGACTACCTGATATTTTTAGATTGGTCATTCGTCAAACAACGACACACAGTAACCTCACTTAAACTGTATCTGCTTATCAGAAATATTTGTGGCTCTCTCACACACACGACCTTCCTTCACTCGCCTCCGAAGAACAGGCCCAGTCAGCATAAATTGTCTCTGAAATCTTGGTGTCTGGGATGCACAGCGAAACTTCCAAGCCAGTGCCAGTGACACCAAGATCATCTATCTCTAGAGCCCAGCCAACACAAACTAACTTCCCTCTGTCAGTTTTCCCCTCAGCAGAACTCTGCACCTACCCACTTTGCCTACGTGATATATCTGCAGACACTTTCCTCCAATCAGATGAAAAGGCAGCATCATCCGTCACTTTTACACAATTGAAGCTTTGCTCACAGAGCAACTGTTTTATTTATTATTTCCTTTCGCGCATACTTTCTGATTTCTGCAAACACAGGAAGAGAAAGAAGGAAAAAAAACATCAGATCACATTTGAAAAACAAATTTCAGAATATGTATTTTCACCTCATTTTGTACATGGGACTACATTATAATGTTAATGAGTTAGCATTAGTGATTAGTAATTGTTAATTAAATCAGTCTGTTATATAAATAATGTTCAACAATGTAGTCTTCTTTGCATGAGGTATTCAAAAGAAAAAAATAAAATGGTGCACTTTTACTCTTTGCAGTTTCACATTGAGCTTTGTGCTGCATTATAAATCCTGTACCTTGCATGCTACCAGCAATTTATTCACACGTTATACTGGCAATATAAAAATGGATATATGTGTGTGCCACATTATTGCTGGCAACAAAATGCCATCACATTTATTGAAGCGCTATATACTCTAAAGTGCTATAAATATTATAAAGCGCAATATATGTTACTACAGGAGTTTCCTAGCAAATAACTTGGAGCGTGATTAGTGGGCTGAAACCTTGTAGGCATGATTCTCTAAGCTTTAAAAGAATGCTTTGCGGGTAAAAGCACCTAGAATGTATGCAGGGGAATTGCACCTATATTTAAAAGAACACAGCATGGGAAAATGCACCTAGAATTTAAAGAACACAGCCGGTAAAATGCACAAAGATTTAAAAGAACACTTTGTGGGAAAATGCACCTAGAATTTAAAGAACACAACAGGGAAAATGCACCTGGATTTAAAAGAACACAGCGTGGGAAAACTAAATAAGTGGATCAATGAAGAATCAATAATCTCTCCGCTTCAAACAGGCTTCCGCAAAAACATGGGCACTCTCACTAACATCAGTCTGCTACACAATTTTATTGCAGCTTGCCAACAAAAGGCAAAAGATTGGCTATGTGTCTGTTTTATTGATTTTAGTAAGGCTTTCGATACCGTATCAAGAGCATGGCTTAACAAGCTTAAGAATTGGGAGATTGACCCGCACCTACTACAATTTATTTTTGCACTTTATACCGACACTAGGGTCAAGATAAAAATTAAAAGTAAGGGAGCTCTTACACCGGACATCTATACTAATGTGGGCAGGGTTGCTTCCTGGGCCGTAGATTGTAGAATTTATATGCTAGTGATATGGGACATGATATCACAGCAGTTCAGAACTTTCCCCCTATGATTGTGCCTGTACCAGTCCCTTGATTTGGATATGCAGGTGATACCATCATCATGGACCGTACCGCTATTGGGCTGCAAAGATCATTGACAGCACTTGCTGAATTTGCCCAAAGGAATCATTTGAAAATAAATGGCCTGCAGACCAAAATAATATTATTTGACAAAAAAAGCAAAATACCCACCCTTCCTTGGTACAATAATGAAACCAAATTAGAAGTTGTTGAGGCGACAATTATTTGGATTTCCCAATGGAAAATGCACCATGCAAAGATTTATATTGCATTAACATCCGGTTAAAGGTGCTGAAAAAATTGCTGCTTTTGAAAAACATCATGCGCAAGCGAGGGGGAAATGATTTGGAGGGACTGGTCAAGATATATACCCAAAGTGTAGGTCCTAATATATTATATGACTTGCCTACCCTCCCAGAAAATATGTTGGAGGGTATTGAAAAATTAGAAGCCAGAATTTTGCGATCCATTCTGAGAGTACCACAAATTGTGCCGGTGGTGGCCCTCAGCATGGAGTTGGGTATTTTGTCTATTAAATCCTCTTGATTAATACAAAAATGTACTCTGTACTTCACTATTGTTTTAACTCCTTTGGACGACAATACTATATATGGTTTTCTAGAAAGACAAAATAAGAATGGGACTAACAATAATTTTCTAAGGAATCTTTAGGACACCGTTGTTAAGTACATGGAACAACTGAACATTAATCTGGATGATCTTTTAACAAACCCTAACAAATTTCTCTCCTTAAAAAGAAAGCAATAGACCATGATTGCTCAGCTAACATTGACTATTTGTCTGGTTTAAAGATCTATAGAGAATATAGTATGCAAACCTTTAGACAAAGATTGCCCCATGCTAATCTCACAAAAATATGCTCAGGGAAAATTAGAAGATTTATCATCTATCTTTGCTATAATATACTCCCAACGTTTGAGCATACAGGGTGATGGATGAAGATCCCCTGGGAAAATCAATTACGCCGACTTTGTGGAATCGAGGTTGAAACAGCCCAGAACATTCCTACTCAATGTAGTGCATTGAAAAAGGGATATCTCAATAGTTATAATAACTTTGTATCACAAATGGCATATATTGAGTACGATAAGTTTTGGTCAACCATTAAAGGTGCTAAGTCCATTGTCATTTCTGGAGCAGCCTATCACATGTGCAATAAGGTAAATGTTCTCTTTCAGTTATAGGAGGTTATATGGGGAGTTCATTGTTATTATTTGTCTAAATCATGTTTATTAAGGTGATATGTCTGCTATGATGAGGCTGATTAATTTGTATTATTTTAGTAGATATGAACTGACATTATGCATCGGTTTTTAAACGAATTTAATGAAATGTATTGAATTTTATGTATTGCTAATTGTTTTATGTGTGAAAATGTTACTTTGATATTGTATAACACAATCTATTTTTAGCAATGATTGTGTAAAGTTTTATATGAACCAAAAACACAAATAAATGTACATTTTAAAAAGAACACAGCGTGGGAAAATACATATAGAATTTAAAGAACACAGCAGGGAAAGTGCACCTGGATTTAAAGAACACAGCATGGGGAAAAATGCACCTAGAATTTAAAGAACACAGCAAGGAAATTGCACTTCGATTTAAAAGAACACAGCATGGGAAAATGCACCTATAATTTAAAGAACACAGCAGGGAAAGTGCACCTAGAGTTAAAAGAACAAAGAAGGGAAATGCATCTAGATTTAAAAGAAAACAGCATGGGAAAATACAACTGGAATTTAGTGAATGCAACAGGGAACATGCTCCTAGATTTAAAAGAACACTTTTTGGGGAAAATGCACCTAGATTTTATGGAACACAGCAGGGATAGTGCACATAGATTTAAAGAACACAGCATGGGAATAAATGCACCAAGAATTTAAAGAACACAGCAGGGAAAATACAGCTAGATTTTAAAGTACACAGCATGGTAAACTGCACCTAGAGTTTAAAGAACACAGCATGGAAAATGCACCTAGATTTAAAGAACTCAGTGCGGAACAAAAATGTTTCTAGGATTTAAAGAACACTGCAGAAATGCACCTAAATTTAAAAGTACACAGCATGGTAAATTGCATCAGAGTTTGAAGAACATAGAATGGAAAAAGCACCTAGAGTTTAAAAGGGCACACCTAGATTTAAAGGAACAGCGTGGAGGAAAAGCACATAAAATCAAAAGCACAGTGGTTAGATAATGTATCTGGATTTTAAGATCACAATTGGGAAAAAAAGGAGCACCCAGATTAAAGGAGACCACAGTAAAGGAAAGGTTAAGCGCATAGAAAGTAAAACTCGTTTCTGCTCAACAGTGTAATGAGGACCTCTTTGATTCAGGATTTAGCAGTGCACTCAATTATTATTACACATTTGGGCCAGATGCAAGTATACAAAGGTAAGAAGGGTTTATACTGGAGTGCAGTAATGGCTGCACTCCCTGTCCCCACCACATTTACCTTATCATTTGCTTCTGGTTGACTGTGGCAAGCTTTCCAAGTGAACACAGCAAACACAGAGTGGAGCAGATTAGTGGGGAGCGGCCCTTTGCCTTGTAGGAACTTAGCTGGTGGCTGGCTGCCTGGACAAAGGCTGCTCGAGCTCAAACAGTAAAGAAGCGCTTCCTGGTGTTCAACTGGGGCCAATCAACAACGGGCTTGGGGGAGAGGGGAGAGAGGGATGGGACAATGAAGAAAGTGAACATTGCATTCACAAATAGCATTGCAGTTTACACTAATGACATTGCAACCACTTGTGAGTTGCAAAGGGATGGTGCTAGTAACAAGGCATGTCCACTATCCTTGAGAATCACGTGGAAATCAAGCAATGGTTTGTGACCACTCTTGCAGCCCCAGACCATTGAATGGTGATGGCTGATCATGACAAGTATTTGATTAGTGTAAGCGGTCCTTGTGGGACTATTCTCACTGTGATTTTCTCTCTGGTAGCCTTTTATTTACTGTGGCCACTCTACCTGATTCTGATTTATTCATGTTAATTTTAACAACGTAGACATATGTGGAAGAGGTTTCAGAAATGTTATTTATTAGCCATTTATCATCCATATCAAATCAGAAAAGTATGAGTTTGAAAAGGAGAGCGTGATAGGACCTTGTTTAGGACTGTCTGCGGATCCTAAGAGGTTTCTACTGTTTTTAAAGGGCAGGTTCTTCCTTCTGTAACAGAAGCACAATGTTTTAGGAGTTTACATCCACAATGAGCCTCATTAAATGTACAGCATTGTGGGTAATAATGGTGGACTGTGTGCCTGTGGTACAGCATATACTGGATAGGGGTCTAGATTGCAAGTTAGTTGCAGAGGTTTATTGTTAATTGATTTTATTTCTGTTGGGGAGGGAGATGCTTAACTACCTTGTGTGTGTGGCTTCAGAATGTTAGTGTGGATGGGTAGACGAGGGCGCCTTGAGTAATATAGACCATTCGTCAGATACGTCTCTGAAGCTGTTTCATCGCGGTGCCCTTTGGGTGATGTCTCAGAAGCGGTAGCCTACGAGTAAGTGCTTAAGAGGAGATGCCCTGAGCAATCCTCATGTGGGGTAGTATCTATGGTAGTGGACAATGTGCATTGCATGGTTCTGGTGGAAAGTGAGGAACAATAAAAGGAGTGGAGATGTAGGGACCAGGCAATAGTGGATGCCAGGTAGACAGTGGCTGGGAATGATTTCTGGGCTCAGGCAGAATAGGGTGTTTCAGGGAAGGCTGGGTTCCCTTGTGGTTTGTTGGAACAACACATGCGACAAGTTCAGGGTGTGAAGTTTAGGAGCCATTCATGAAGGGTTGCATTGGGCATTAGGGGTAATTCTATGAGGTCAAATTCTGATATACAAGCTATTCATGAGGAATACATTGCAAATCAGTGGTATATCACATTTAATATGCATTCAGTGTAAGGGGCTAATCAAAACAAGGCATGTTACATTAGGCACTTGGCTTTAGACACACAGTAGTGCATCCATTTATTTGGACACTGGGGCAAACAGAGTTATCACAGTTTGGCCCCAACAAGAGAATATCAGTAGGGGATGCTTTTGTGTGTTGCCCAATTCACAGTTGATGGGTGCCTTGTTTAGTTAATGTGATTTTAAAAGACAGGTCATTAGCTTTTTCCAGACCTTAAGGTGTTCCTTGATTTGTAGGCAACAGTGTCACCCATAATTATCCCAGCATGCTTTTTCATGAATGCAGGTTGTTGTAATGATCACACCCCTGTTCTGTCCTTTGAAGGGCCCCCAACCATACCTCTTGTTCTCCCCCCCACCATTCTTCACTATCCGTCTCCACCCTTACCAATGAGCCCCTTTATTTTGATCACCAAAATAATAATGAATTGCTTTGTCTGTAATATGCTTCTGAAAATGCAATTTGGGATACTTTTGTCATGGAAACGCTGCATACAGATTCTGGATTGTGCAAATACCATTTGATGAAGAGTTACAGAGTTTTGCAATGATGTTGGAGAATGCTGACCCTTTTTCTCTCTTTCAGATACTCCATAGTACGTTAGGAGTACGTAGTAGCTATATTTCAGTATTCTTCTAGGTTGGTATGGAGCAAGCTTACCTTGGATTGATTACGTTCTGCAGCCTGAAAAGCCCTAAGGAAATGCAGAGTACTGTGAAAAGTATTATTTTCCTGACTGGTAGCCAATGAAGAGTTCCTAGAGCTGCTGTATTGTTTTCCCTCGTGTAGAGTCTTAGCAGTAAACATTGGCATGTTGTGAATGCACTGAAATATCTTAGTAAGGTAGTTCAGCATGCCAAGATATATGCTGATGGCGTAGTCTATTCTTGATGAATCAAACAATATGATGATAAGGGAAGGTGAGGAAGGGCACATTTGTATTTTGTATTTTATTTGTATTTTATAAAGCACCTTAAGCCACAGTGCCGTACAGAGGATAAGAGACGGTACAATAAAAATGAATAAACAAAAAGTTCAGAAAACAATCAATCAGGGATGCTGTGAGACTTCAGCGAGCCACAGAATAAAGAAAAGACAAAAATCGAACAAAGAGAGCAAGGAAGAGCACTCCAGTAAAGAGAGACTAGAAGCTCGAAAGAGCGGAAACAAGTTTGGGCACAGGGAGGACGAGGTGCTACCAATAGGAAGTGAGAAGAAGAGCAGAGAGAACTAGAATGAGTATATGATATGATATGATATGATTGTTTATTTATATAGCGCCTATAGACAATGTGTTTCAAAGCGCTTCAAGGCAAGGGAGGGAACAAGGGAAAATACAACCACATTCTTATAGGCAATGAACAGTAAGGATGTGAAATTAACTATCGTACTTGGCCTGACGACATTTCAGATAGTGCAAGAGCTAAGACATATATAAGGAAGGGAGGGGGAGAGTGGGAAGGAAATGGAAACAGACAGGCGACTACCGTACTAGGCCTGACAACATTTCTGGTAGAGCTGGAGAAAAACAAAAGGTGAGGGAGAGGGGTGCAGAAAGGGAGGGGAGGAACAAAACAAGCGACTATCATACTAGGCCTGACGACGTTTCAGATAGTGCTGGAGGGATCCAGGGGAGGAAAAAAACAGTAATGGGAGGGTGGAGAAAACAGATGAGGTTGCTATCATATTAGGTCCAGGAACAATTCTGATAGAGTAAGTGCATAGAAGAAAGAAAGGGGAGGAGATAGGAAAAGGGAGAAGGGAAAAGAGGAGAGAAAAGAGATTAAGCAGTCAACAAGAGTGGAGAAGCAAGCGTGGAGAGCGAATACAATTGCACAAGTCAGTAGTAACACATAATGTTGCAAGCCAGGATACAAGATGAAGATGGGAACAGCATGATTCAGGGTCACCATGAGTACAAGATGCAAAGGAAGTACAGCAGGAGAGTTGAGAAAGAGTGACGTACCGTGAATGAATGAAGTCCATAAAAGTCAAATACAGCATTGGCCACAAGATAGTGATGGTGAAGGAAGGCACCAGGTGGGCGGGGCTTGCTAAGTGGTGCAAAAGAGCAGCAGGAAGGTACCAGGTGGGCGGGGCTTAGGCCAGGTGACATAGATCCACTTGCACCTGCATCCCATCTGCAAAGGAAAAGAAGCTGGAGGGCTCCTTAAGTAGGGAAACAGAGCGGCAAGCAGGAAGGCACCACGTGGGCATGGCTTGCTAAGTGGTGAAAAAGAGCGGGAAGCAGGAAGGCACCAGGTGGGCGGGGCTTGCTAAGTGGTGAAAAAGAGCGGCAAGCAGGAAGGCACCAGGTGGGCGGGGCTTGCTAAGTGGTGAAAAAGAGCGTGATGCAGGAAGGCACCAGTTGGGCGGGGCTTGCTAAGTGGTGAAAAAGAGCAGCAGGCAGAAAGGCACCAGGTGGGCGGGGCTTAGGCCAGGTGACCTAGATCCATTTGCACCTGCTCCCCATCTGCAAAGGAAAAGAAGCTGGAGGGCTCCTTAAGTAGGGAAACAGAGCGGCAAGCAGAAAGGCACCAGGAGGCACTGGCTGGCTAAGTGGTGAAAAGGAGCGGGAAGCAGGAAGGCACCAGGTGGGCGGGGCTTGCTAAGTGGTGAAAAAGAGCGTGATGCAGGAAGGCACCAGGTGGGTGGGGCTTGCTAAGTGGTGAGAAGGAGCGGCAGGCAGGAAGGCACCTGGTGGGCGGGGCTTGCTAAGTGGTGAAAAAGAGCAAGAAGCAGGAAGGCACCAGGTGGGCGGGGCTTGCTAAGTTGTGAAAAAGAGCGGCAGGCAGGAAGGCACCAGTTGGGTGGGCTTAGGACAGGTGACCTAGATCCACTTGCACCTGCACCCCATCTGCCAAGGAAAATAAGCTGGAGGGCTCCTTAAGTAGGGAAACAGAGCGGCAAGCAGGAAGGCACCAGGTGGGCGGGGCTTGCTAAGTGGTGAAAAAGAGCGGCAGGCAGGAAGGCACCAGGTGGGCGCGTCTTAGTCCAGGTGACCTAGATCCACTTGCACCTGCTCCCCATCTGCAAAGTAAAAGAGGGTGGAGGGCTCCTTAGGTAGGGAAACAGAGCGGCAAGCGGGACGGCACCAGGTGGGCGGGGCTTGCTAAGTGGTGAAAAAGAGCAGCAAGCAGGAAGGCACCAGGTGGGCGGGGCTTGCTAAGTGGTCGAAAAGAGCAGCAAGCAGGAAGGCACCAGGATGGGCAGGGTTTAGGCCAGGTGACCTAGATCCACTTGCAGCTGCTCCCCATCTGCAAAGGAAAAGAAGCTGGACGGCTCCTTAAGTAGGGAAGCAGAGCGGCAAGCAGGAAGGCAAAAGGTGGGCGTGGCTTGCTAAGTGGTGACAAAGAGCGGGAAGCAGGAAGGCACCAGGGGACGGGGCTTGCTAAGTGGTGAAAAAGAGTGGCAAGGAGGAAGGCACCAGTTGGGCGGGGTTTGCTAAGTGGTGAAAAAGAGCGGCAGGCAGGAAGGCACCAGGTGGGCGGGGCTTAGGCCAGGTGACCTAGATCCACTTGCATCTGCTCCCCATCTGCAAAGGAAAAGAAGCTGGAGGGCTCCTTAAGTAGGGAAACAGAGCGGCAAGAAGGAAGGCACCAGGTGGGCGTGGCTTGCTAAGTGGTGAAAAAGAGCAGGAAGCCGGAAGGCACCAGGTGGGCGGGGCTTGCTAAGTGGTGAAAAGGAGTGGCAAGGAGGAAGGCACCAGTTGGGCAGGGTTTGCTAAGTGGTGAAAAAGAGCAGCAGGCAGGAAGGCACCAGATGGGCGGGGATTGCTACGTGGTGAAAAAGAGCAGCAGGCATGAAGGTACCAGGTGGGCGTGGCTTGCTATGAATGAATGAAGTCCATAAAAGTCAAATACAGCATTGGCCACAAGATAGTGATGGTGAAGGAAGGCACCAGGTGGGCGGGGCTTGCTAAGTGGTGCAAAAGAGCAGCAGGAAGGTACCAGGTGGGCGGGGCTTAGGCCAGGTGACCTAGATCCACTTGCACCTGCATCCCATCTGCAAAGGAAAAGAAGCTGGAGGGCTCCTTAAGTAGGGAAACAGAGCGGCAAGCAGGAAGGCACCAGGAGGCACTGGCTGGCTAAGTGGTGAAAAGGAGCGGGAAGCAGGAAGGCACCAGGTGGGCGGGGCTTGCTAAGTGGTGAAAAAGAGCGTGATGCAGGAAGGCACCAGGTGGGTGGGGCTTGCTAAGTGGTGAGAAGGAGCGGCAGGCAGGAAGGCACCTGGTGGGCGGGGCTTGCTAAGTGGTGAAAAAGAGCAAGAAGCAGGAAGGCACCAGGTGGGCGGGGCTTGCTAAGTTGTGAAAAAGAGCGGCAGGCAGGAAGGCACCAGGTGGGTGGGCTTAGGACAGGTGACCTAGATCCACTTGCACCTGCACCCCATCTGCCAAGGAAAATAAGCTGGAGGGCTCCTTAAGTAGGGAAACAGAGCGGCAAGCAGGAAGGCACCAGGTGGGCGGGGCTTGCTAAGTGGTGAAAAAGAGCGGCAGGCAGGAAGGCACCAGGTGGGCGCGTCTTAGTCCAGGTGACCTAGATCCACTTGCACCTGCTCCCCATCTGCAAAGTAAAAGAGGGTGGAGGGCTCCTTAGGTAGGGAAACAGAGCGGCAAGCGGGACGGCACCAGGTGGGCGGGGCTTGCTAAGTGGTGAAAAAGAGCAGCAAGCAGGAAGGCACCAGGTGGGCGGGGCTTGCTAAGTGGTCGAAAAGAGCAGCAAGCAGGAAGGCACCAGGATGGGCAGGGTTTAGGCCAGGTGACCTAGATCCACTTGCAGCTGCTCCCCATCTGCAAAGGAAAAGAAGCTGGACGGCTCCTTAAGTAGGGAAGCAGAGCGGCAAGCAGGAAGGCAAAAGGTGGGCGTGGCTTGCTAAGTGGTGACAAAGAGCGGGAAGCAGGAAGGCACCAGGGGACGGGGCTTGCTAAGTGGTGAAAAAGAGTGGCAAGGAGGAAGGCACCAGTTGGGCGGGGTTTGCTAAGTGGTGAAAAAGAGCGGCAGGCAGGAAGGCACCAGGTGGGCGGGGCTTAGGCCAGGTGACCTAGATCCACTTGCATCTGCTCCCCATCTGCAAAGGAAAAGAAGCTGGAGGGCTCCTTAAGTAGGGAAACAGAGCGGCAAGAAGGAAGGCACCAGGTGGGCGTGGCTTGCTAAGTGGTGAAAAAGAGCAGGAAGCCGGAAGGCACCAGGTGGGCGGGGCTTGCTAAGTGGTGAAAAGGAGTGGCAAGGAGGAAGGCACCAGTTGGGCAGGGTTTGCTAAGTGGTGAAAAAGAGCAGCAGGCAGGAAGGCACCAGATGGGCGGGGATTGCTACGTGGTGAAAAAGAGCAGCAGGCATGAAGGTACCAGGTGGGCGTGGCTTGCTATGAATGAATGAAGTCCATAAAAGTCAAATACAGCATTGGCCACAAGATAGTGATGGTGAAGGAAGGCACCAGGTGGGCGGGGCTTGCTAAGTGGTGCAAAAGAGCAGCAGGAAGGTACCAGGTGGGCGGGGCTTAGGCCAGGTGACCTAGATCCACTTGCACCTGCATCCCATCTGCAAAGGAAAAGAAGCTGGAGGGCTCCTTAAGTAGGGAAACAGAGCGGCAAGCAGGAAGGCACCAGGAGGCACTGGCTGGCTAAGTGGTGAAAAGGAGCGGGAAGCAGGAAGGCACCAGGTGGGCGGGGCTTGCTAAGTGGTGAAAAAGAGCGTGATGCAGGAAGGCACCAGTTGGGCGGGGCTTGCTATGTGGTGAAAAAGAGCAGCAGGCAGAAAGGCACCAGGTGGGCGGGGCTTGCTAAGTGGTGAAAAAGAGCAAGAAGCAGGAAGGCACCAGGTGGTCGGGGCTTGCTAAGTTGTGAAAAAGAGCGGCAGGCAGGAAGGCACCAGGTGGGTGGGTTTAGGACAGGTGACCTAGATCCACTTGCACCTGCACCCCATCTGCCAAGGAAAATAAGCTGGAGGGCTCCTTAAGTAGGGAAACAGAGCGGCAAGCAGGAAGGCACCAGGTGGGCGGGGCGTGCTAAGTGGTGAAAAAGAGCGGCAGGCAGGAAGGCACCAGGTGGGCGCGTCTTAGGCCAGGTGACCTAGATCCACTTGCACCTGCTCCCCATCTGCAAAGTAAAAGAGGGTGGAGGGCTCCTTAGGTAGGGAAACAGAGCGGCAAGCGGGACGGCACCAGGTGGGCGGGGCTTGCTAAGTGGTGAAAAAGAGCAGCAAGCAGGAAGGCACCAGGTGGGCGGGGCTTGCTAAGTGGTCGAAAAGAGCAGCAAGCAGGAAGGCACCAGGATGGGCAGGGTTTAGGCCAGGTGACCTAGATCCACTTGCAGCTGCTCCCCATCTGCAAAGGAAAAGAAGCTGGACGGCTCCTTAAGTAGGGAAGCAGAGCGGCAAGCAGGAAGGCAAAAGGTGGGCGTGGCTTGCTAAGTGGTGAAAAAGAGCGGGAAGCAGGAAGGCACCAGGGGACGGGGCTTGCTAAGTGGTGAAAAAGAGTGGCAAGGAGGAAGGCACCAGTTGGGCGGGGTTTGCTAAGTGGTGAAAAAGAGCGGCAGGCAGGAAGGCACCAGGTGGGCGGGGCTTAGGCCAGGTGACCTAGATCCACTTGCATCTGCTCCCCATCTGCAAAGGAAAAGAAGCTGGAGGGCTCCTTAAGTAGGGAAACAGAGCGGCAAGCAGGAAGGCACCAGGTGGGCGTGGCTTGCTAAGTGGTGAAAAAGAGCAGGAAGCCGGAAGGCACCAGGTGGGCGGGGCTTGCTAAGTGGTGAAAAGGAGTGGCAAGGAGGAAGGCACCAGTTGGGCAGGGTTTGCTAAGTGGTGAAAAAGAGCAGCAGGCAGGAAGGCACCAGATGGGCGGGGATTGCTACGTGGTGAAAAAGAGCAGCAGGCATGAAGGTACCAGGTGGGCGTGGCTTGCTAAGTGGTGAAAAAGAGCAGCAGGCAGAAAGGCACCAGGTGGGCGGGGCTTGCTAAGTGGTGAAAAAGAGCAAGAAGCAGGAAGGCACCAGGTGGTCGGGGCTTGCTAAGTTGTGAAAAAGAGCGGCAGGCAGGAAGGCACCAGGTGGGTGGGTTTAGGACAGGTGACCTAGATCCACTTGCACCTGCACCCCATCTGCCAAGGAAAATAAGCTGGAGGGCTCCTTAAGTAGGGAAACAGAGCGGCAAGCAGGAAGGCACCAGGTGGGCGGGGCGTGCTAAGTGGTGAAAAAGAGCGGCAGGCAGGAAGGCACCAGGTGGGCGCGTCTTAGGCCAGGTGACCTAGATCCACTTGCACCTGCTCCCCATCTGCAAAGTAAAAGAGGGTGGAGGGCTCCTTAGGTAGGGAAACAGAGCGGCAAGCGGGACGGCACCAGGTGGGCGGGGCTTGCTAAGTGGTGAAAAAGAGCAGCAAGCAGGAAGGCACCAGGTGGGCGGGGCTTGCTAAGTGGTCGAAAAGAGCAGCAAGCAGGAAGGCACCAGGATGGGCAGGGTTTAGGCCAGGTGACCTAGATCCACTTGCAGCTGCTCCCCATCTGCAAAGGAAAAGAAGCTGGACGGCTCCTTAAGTAGGGAAGCAGAGCGGCAAGCAGGAAGGCAAAAGGTGGGCGTGGCTTGCTAAGTGGTGAAAAAGAGCGGGAAGCAGGAAGGCACCAGGGGACGGGGCTTGCTAAGTGGTGAAAAAGAGTGGCAAGGAGGAAGGCACCAGTTGGGCGGGGTTTGCTAAGTGGTGAAAAAGAGCGGCAGGCAGGAAGGCACCAGGTGGGCGGGGCTTAGGCCAGGTGACCTAGATCCACTTGCATCTGCTCCCCATCTGCAAAGGAAAAGAAGCTGGAGGGCTCCTTAAGTAGGGAAACAGAGCGGCAAGCAGGAAGGCACCAGGTGGGCGTGGCTTGCTAAGTGGTGAAAAAGAGCAGGAAGCCGGAAGGCACCAGGTGGGCGGGGCTTGCTAAGTGGTGAAAAGGAGTGGCAAGGAGGAAGGCACCAGTTGGGCAGGGTTTGCTAAGTGGTGAAAAAGAGCAGCAGGCAGGAAGGCACCAGATGGGCGGGGATTGCTACGTGGTGAAAAAGAGCAGCAGGCATGAAGGTACCAGGTGGGCGTGGCTTGCTAAGTGGTGAAAAAGAGCGGGAAGCAGGAAGGCACCAGGTGGGCGGGGCTTGCTATGTGTTGAAAAAGAGCAGCAAGCAGGAAGGCACCAGTTGGGCAGGGCTTGCTAAATGGTGAAACAGAGCGGCAAGCAGGAATGCACCAGGTGGGCGGGGCTTGCTAAGTGGTGAAAAAGAGCAGCAGGCAGGAAGGCACCAGGTGGGCGGGACTTAGGCCAGGTGACCTAGATCCACTTTCACCTGCTCCCCATCTGCAAAGGAAAAGAAGCTGGAGGGCTCCTTAAGTAGGGAAACAGAGCGACAAGCAGGAAGGCACCAGGTGGGCGTGGATTGCTAAGTGGTGAAAAAGAGTGGGAAGCAGGAAGTCACCAGGTGGGCGGGCTTGCTAAGTGGTGAAAAAGAGCAGAAGGCAGGAAGGTACCAGATCGGCGGGGCTTGCTAAGTGGTGAAAAAGAGCGGCAGGCAGGAAGGTACCAGGTGGGCGTGGCTTGCTAAGTGGTGAAAAAGTGCGGGAAGAAGGAAGGCACCAGGTGTGCGGGGCTTGCTAAGTGGTGAAAAAGAGAAGCAAGCAGGAAGGTATCAGTTGGGCGGGGCTTGCTAAGTGGTGAAAAAGAGTGGCAGGCGGGAAGGCACCAGGTGGGCGGGGCTTGCTAAGTGGTGAAAATGAGCTGGAAGCCAGAAGGCACCAGGTGGTGGGGGCTTGCTAAGTGGTGAAAAAGAGCAGCAGGCAGGAAGGCACCAGGTGGGCATGGCTTGCTAAGTGGTAAAAAAGAGCGGGTACCAGGAAGGCACCAGGTGGGCGTAGCTTGCTAAGTGGTAAAAAAGAGTGGCAGGCAGGAAGGCACCAGGTGGGCGCGGCTTAGGCCAGGTGACCTAGATCCACTTGCACCTGCTCCCCATCTGCAAAGGAAAAGAGGCTGGAGGGCTCTTTAGGTAGGGAGACAGAGCAGCAAGCAGGACGGCACCAGGTGGGCAGGGCTTGCTAAGTGGTGAAAAAGAGCGGCAAGCAGGAAGGCACCAGGTGGGCGGGGCTTGCTAAGTGGTGGAAAAGAGCGGCAAGCAGGAAGGCAGCAGGTGGGCGGGGCTTGCTAAGTGGTGAAAAAGAGCGGCAGGCAGGAAGGCACCAGGTGGGCGGGGCTTAGGCCAGGTGCCTAGATCTACTTGCAGCTGCTCCCCATCTGCAAAGGAAAAGAAGCTGGACGGCTCCTTAAGTAGGGAAACAGAGCTGCAAGCAGGAAGGCACCAGGTGGGCGTGGCTTGCTAAGTGGTGAAAAAGAGCGGGAAGCAGGAAGGCACCAGGGGTGCGGTGCTTGCTAAGTGGTGAAAAAGAGCGGCAAGGAGGAAGGCACCAGTTGGGCGGGGCTTGCTAAGTGGTGAAAAAGAGCAGCAGGCAGGAAGGCACCAGGTGGCGGGCTTAGGCCAGGTGACCTAGATCCACTTGCACCTCCTCCCCATCTGCAAAGGAAAAGAAGCTGGAGGGCTTCTTAAGTAGGGAAACAGAGCGGCAAGCAGGAAGGCACCAGGTGGCTGTGGCTTGCTAAGTGGTGAAAAAGAGCGGCAAGCAGGAAGGCACCAGTTGGGCAGGGCTTGCTAAGTGGTGAAAAAGAGCGGTAGGCAGGAAGGCACTAGGTGGGTGGGGCTTAGGCCAGGTGACCTAGATCCACTTGCACCTGCACCCATCTGAAAAGGAAAAGAAGCTGGAGGGCTCCTTAAGTAGGGAAACAGAGCGACAAGCAGGAAGGCACCAGGTGGGCGTGCCTTGCTAAGTGGTGAAAACCAGCGGGAAGCCGGAAGGCACCAGGTGGGCAGGGCTTTCTAAGTGGTGAAAAGATATCAAGATATCGAAGCATTGAGATAGCTAGGAGCAAGGCCATGGAGAGACTTGAAAGCAAGACAGAGAAAATTACATTTAATTTAAGTATGAAAGGGTAACCAGCCAAGAGTGGCAAGAGAAGAGGAAATAGGAAAGAGGAAATATAATCTTGAAAAGAGAGATGGCATAGAAGATGGATTGAAGAGTTGAATACAGATTTCAGAGGTGTAAGACGAGAACTAGAAAGTCTGAAGAGGGCAGTAGAGCAGCAGAAGAGTCGGAAAAGAATTAAGGAATAGATTTGGAGTTTAGAAGCTTGAAAGGTGAGAAATGGACGAGCTTTGTGAATATTGTGAAGGTGGAAGCGACAGAAGCGCGAGGCTAGAGAGATATGATGAGAGAAGAAACTATTAGAGTCTAGTGAAGGGCACATTTTTGGCCGTAAGTGAGATTGAAAGCTGGGATGGAGGAAAGGAAATAGAGGAAGGGGGGTGAGGGTATTAGTGGGAAAAATAGAACTTCAGTCTTCCCAGCATTGAGCATAAATTAGTGCGAGGACATACAAGATTTAATGGCAACTAGTTAGGCTGAAAGAGTATGGTAAATGTGTTTATAGGTGCAGAAGCATTTCCTTACTACTGCATTACATTTTGATTCCATGACTAGTTCACTGTCCATCAGCATCTTGGAATTGTTGCTGTGGTTTGATGTTAGTTGAGGATAACATTATCTCTGTCTTGTCCGGCTTTAGTGTAAGGCTGTTAACCATCATCCATGTGTATACTTAAGCCAGGCAGTTGGTGAAGTTGAATTTGCCTGAAGTTAATTTGAAAAGGTTATGTGTGTCAGCTGTGTAATTAAATCAAGTCAGGCCATGCATTTTAATGATTGTCATGTTTGGTGTATGTGTATTTGTATGTTGGAGAGCAGGTGTGATACACTTGACCCATTTTGTACTCACAGGTTATGTTGCATGAATTATATTTGTGGGCGGTTGGCAGGTGGTTTCTATTCCATTTTAGAGTAATTACTGTCATCCATTATAGCACAGTGTTGTCAAGTCCTGCTTCTGCCAGTCTCTTTATTATGGATGTCTGTTTAACCATCTCAGTTACCTAGTTAATCAAGTGGTATGAGAGGAAAGGTAACATTGGCATCCACAGCAATATCAAGGTCTCCCAGATCGATAAGAGATTTGACTCTGTTTTAAGAATCCTACTTGGATGTGGGCCAGGATATTGCTGATTTCAATGTGTTTCAGAATCGCTTATCGCTTTCCAGGATTTTAGGAGAGATAGCTGTCAACAATTTGTGGGGTCTTCTAGGTTTTCAGTGGTGTTTTTAAGGAGAGTTGTATCATACAACTTGAAAGATCATGGTATGAATTTTGTTGCCAGTGAAGAAATCATGGATTTTTGGTAGAAAATGGCTGGTCTCTGTGAAGGTTTGGTGCACATGAGTCGGTTGGGAAGCCTGCTTTGCTGCTGTCCTTCACTTGTTTGATGAATGATATGATATGATTTGTTATGATAGGTTATTTATAATACCCAGAGGTTTCTAACCACGGACTCGGGGAACAAACCTATGTTGCTTTGTGCCTTCTTGCTTCCAAGGTGAGCACTTTTCCCCTGGGCTAGCCTCAATTTGGTGATGGCTTTCAATTGGTTAAAAGATGTGGTTGAATGCATTGGTCCTGTGTGAAGCATTATATATTTCCCGTTTTTTGTGCACCATCTAGGGCTTACTGAATGTTTTTGATTTCTCTTCAGAATATCATTTCTTTGCCTTCGTGATTGGTGCTGCCACTGATATGTTACTGTGTCTTGTAGATTTTAATGTTTTCTCCCTGCTTTTTCCAGTTTCAATTTTCTTTTCTTCAGGATCTGCATTTTCTTAGTGATCCTCATAGCTTTCTCTGGTGGGATCATTTGCTTCATGGGTATTAGGATATTCGTGGCTTTCATAAAATAATGTGGTTTGTTTATCTGGAAGTCTGTGCTCTTTTGGTGACCTGCTTGTGTTGGTGTTGTTGTGAAGATTTTGATGTATTTGTATTTTTATTAATGTGTCAATAGTTCCCAAATGAACTATTCACATGTACCCAAAACAAAATAAAAATAAGAAACAATATTAAAAGGAGTTACACAAATGCAGATACAGGTGTAACCAAAATACAAAAGCAGTCACGTACACTTTACAATTACAAATTCATCATAGTACATATAATAATAAAATGTATGTCATAGACTTTAGTCTGCCATCAATGACCTTCCATATCACATAAAAGGCAAGAACCAGGTCCATGTTCCCCGCATTAAGACAGTCTGCTCAAAACGCATCCTCCTGTATCGAAACCTCCTTGTGTACTAAACCGTCAAATGATGCCTATGTAGGGCTACCAAAGATTTACATCCCATCAATAAGTGTTGTGCCATTTCTAAAGTGTTAAGGACTCCAAACAAATGGCAAACACGGTCTTCACATGGAATCTCGAACTGTGGCCAAATGGTGGCCATAATCGGTAAATGGGCAATTTTCAGGAGTAAATTAAACCTTCTCACCAATCCAGATGGGCACTTCACCAAATAGTTATATTGCTTCATGTACGTTTATCTGAGCATCTGGTGTCTAGAATATTGTCTGAGGGTCTCCATGTGATTGTAACGGGAGTCCCAATCACAGGAGTCCACTTAAGCTCACATTCTGCCTTAAGTACTGCATGCTCATCTTCCCAGTTAGCAGACCAATCAATTTGTCTAAAAATGTCACACAGGGAATCAGCCATGTACAAAGTCTATAAGTTGTTTCCTTTCTCATCATGACTGTGCTCATTAATGATAGAAGCAGACAAGTGGGTGCTTTAATAGCCTCTATAAACAAGGCCCACTTTCTCCTCAGTACCAAGGTTCTGAGAGATCTGAGCCCTAGCTTTAATAGACACTGATTGGGCAAGGATCTAAATCGTCCTCCAAAACTTTCCCTCAAATACACTAAGCCATTCGATATTGGTCATCCCTAGCAACTCCAATCTGTAAGCTACTGCAGGACAAACATTCTGTTTGTAAAGCACAACAATCCCCTCATGACTGTAGCGCACTGAGTCTGGCTTTCCTTTTCTCTCTCCAGCATTATTTCAATATATTTACCCGCTCTAGGCCCAAATGCTTATACTCTAATATAATATCAACAGAACACATGGAGAGCATTAGAGGCACCCTTTTCCTGCTCTGATTGCCATAACACATATGTTTTGTTTTAGTGGTGTTCAATATCAGGTCATTGTCCGCTGCATACTTGCAGTGCCATGGCTGTCCTATGCAGACCGACACAGGCGTAATCCAACAGGACTATGTTGTCCGCATAGGACAGCCAGTATATGTGCGCTCTCCACATTTTGGTGGACAGTTATTAACCATAGCCAAATAACCAGGCAATTCTGTAGAGTAGTGGGGCCAGCACACGCCCCTGCTTAGCTCCTCAACTAGTATCAACATGGGCGGGGCCCGTTCCACCACCCTACAACTGCATACATACTGTGGTGTTTCATGCAGCTGCATGTTTGCTTCAAGCAGCCACTCATCGATACCATGCCTCCTGAGCTTTTGCCATAACATGGCATGGTTCACTCGATCGAAAGCTGCTTTTAAATCAACAAAGAGCACAAAAAGCACTCTAGCTCCCCTCTCGAAGGAATTGCCAATCAAGGTGTAAAGCAGTAGTGTGTCATTGACCGCGGAGGAGCCTTTCCTGAATGCTGTTTGGAATGTGCCCAGTATCTGGCGTGAGTCGACCCATCTACACAGCCCTTTAAGCAGAAGAGTAGAGAAGATCTTACTGATCAGGTCCAGCATGGAAAGAAGACAGTAATTAGAGGGAACACTCCTACTCCCCCGCTTATGTACTCAGGATTGCTCGTTTCCAGGAGCTGGGCACAATTCCCCCCTACAGATCTTATCAAACAGGATGTTCAATATGGAAAACCACTGCTCCGGGGCTTGCTTCAAGGCCACATTATCCAGGCCATTAGTGCGAGGCACTCTAGACCATTTACGGCTTTTGATGATCCCTTCTATGTTCTCCCAGTCAAATATTGACTCAAAAGGTAGGCCACGGTCAAGGCATGGTTATGGAAGGTAATTTCTAGATGCTCCAAACATTTACTAGCAGGCATAGGGTTAACCATACAATGGGCCGGGCAAACACTATAAGTATTGAGGGCTTCCCACATTCTTTTGTTATTACCCCTTGCCAATACCTGTATCATGTGTTGCCAGTGAGCGTTTCTCAATGAAAACTTATGTCTCTTGATCCAGTTCCTGTATTTTGTTTTTGGCTTCTAAGGAGTTCGTATAAAATCAGGTGGTCCTCTTGATCTCAGTTGTCCACTCCTGTCTGACGTCTGTCATAGGGCATCAGCTCTATCATGCCCTTCTTTAAAAATAACAGTGCAATTGACCACCGTAAATTAATCTGTCAGCCTGGTAATCCAGTTTTCAAAATCATATATGGTCAATTTCCCAAGCAAATGGGCATCAGAGGACATATGATCCATAATATACTTGCTGATTTTTTTCTAAGTTACGAGCTGACCAACTTATAGGGTTACCACCCTGATTCACAGTCCCCAAACATAGACAATTGAACTCCTCCACAAACAATCAACGTAGTTGATAGGGCCAACATGTCATGGTCACTGTCCACATTAGATATTACTTCAAATCTTTTGACAAACCTAGTGAAGTCCCTAGAGCAATAAAAATTATCAAGCAATGCCTTCTTAGCTCCATTCCTTCAAGTAAATGCACCTGGAACATCCCCCAAAGTTCGACCATTTAACATTGTTATTTCCCACTTGTGTAGGAAGTTAGACCAGGGCATTCGCTGCTTGTTGACCGTAGTCTGTTTTAGAGAGCACCTGGCATTCACCCATTCATTACCAGCCGACTCTTCTGAATCCATGCAATATGCATTTAGGTCACCGGCCAAAAAGATAAAGTCAGTTTCAGCCACAAACCAGTTGATTACTATGGGCCTCATTACGGCATGGAGGTAAGGAAAAAAGGAAGGCGGAATGGTAATACCGGCATCGGTTACCTGTCCAGGCTATTACGAGCCGACAAACCGGTAATTCTGCCACTGCCTGTACCGTGCCCCTTCTTACCGGCATGCGTGCGTAAATGCGCCCCATCGTGGCAGCAATACCGGGATGCCGCTAACAGGAGGACATCACAAGTCACACGGGCATGCACTTACTGGCATCCCAAAGGTGGTAAGTAGGGCCTGCACAATGGTGGTATCACAGGCATCGCAGATCACCCATAAATAGCAACCTGCAGTGTAGCCAACTGCCACAGGTGCACATAATCACCACAGGTGGAGGCAATGGAGCTTGTCCCAGCACAAAAGGAGCACACCCTCACTCCTTCCTACACAAAAATGATCCCACTTGCAGTTGCTATCCTGGGGCTGGAGAACATGCCTGTACTGCAACCCCGCAACAACAACAACTACAACAACAACAACAGGCAGCACAGAGGGGACACAGGAGGAGAATGAGGGCGAGACAGGCCCAGCAAGTCCCACCAATGCAGCCAGTGGTACCACGTAGGCACCCACCAATCCCTCGCATCAAAGCCAGTCCATTCAACCTAACCCCTGTGCAGATCCACACCTTGTACCGGTTGGACTGGGACACCATCACCACCATAGTGGACATGATACACAATGACATTGTCAGCCTGATAGAAATCCGCACTGCCATCCCCCCTCTACTGAAGGTAGTGTCTGTGCTCCACTTCCTGGCCATAGGCACCTACCAGCACACAGTGGGGCAGCTGCATGGCATATCACAACCACTCTTTTCATGCATGCTGACCCAAGTGCTGGCTGCCCTCCTGAAGCATGCAAGCATCCACATATCCCTACCACGGACTGGCCAGGAGCTCGCTGACACTAAAGTTGGCTTCCATGCACTGGCAGGCATGCAAATTGCGTCGGTGCCCTTGACTTTACCCATGTAGGATTGGTGGTCCCTCATGCCATAGAGGCGGTGTACCGCAATTGTAAGCAATACCACTCCATCAATGTGCAGATGGTATGTGACTCCAGCAAGATCATCACACATTGTTGCGCCCGATATCCCGGATCCACACATGATGCCATGGTGCTGCGGAACTCCTCGCTACCCCGCTACATGGAGCGACATGACGGACGACGTGCCTGGCTGCTCATTAAGTTGCCTGACAGGCCCATGTCAGTGCAGTGGGGGGGTTGAAAGTATGGGGGGATGCATACTCCACCTGGGTGAGATGGGGGATGCATACTCCACCTGGGTGAGATCAGGGGGGATGCATACTCCACCTGTGTGAGATAGGGCAGGAATGCATACTCCACCTGGGTGAGATTTGATGGTGGTTGAACAATGCACATACAACTAAACACTGTTGCCTTGAACATCCCAACCTGAACATGACACATCAATGCCACACATAAGACCAATGCTGCACAGCAATGACAATATGCCAGACGTACAAGCAGGCCACCATGGGAATGTCAAGTGATGGATGACAAAACATGATTACACCTGTGGCAATGCCGCAAGTAATACATACAGAGTACTATAAATTGCAAATATGGGTGGAAAAACATTGTTCCGCATCTACAGTACATCTGCGTCAGCATGCAAGTGAACACCCTGCATCATACCTATATATACATATATAAATGCAAAATAACATAACATAACATAACATATGGACAACACAATCCACACCAGCAGACCATAGTACAGCACACATTGGGCCTCATTACGAGTTCGGTGCTAACCGAGGTGGTAAAACTGGCTGGTTACCGCCAGACTCGTATTACCATTCCGCCTCTGTGACTCCCGGAAATACCAGGGCATGCCGACTCTGGTGTCCCGGGAATTCCGGAGGCGGAATTCGGAAAGTCCCCATTCAGATTGAGTCCCATAGGACTCAATAGGAATGGGGAAGTGGAAACACCGGCACCATCTCGTGATGGTGCTGGTGTTTCCACATCTGCCTGCAGGCGGGAGGTGTTCAACCCGCCAGAACATCACCTCCTACCTGCAGGACTCGGGATCGGTGGTGGGTTTACCGCCACTGTTAATTCCAGACTGCCTGACCTGTAATGAGGCCCATTGTGTCAAATGAACCTGTGTGCATACATCCGGGGACATTTGCATGTCAACACAAAATAGCTGCAGCCATGGCAGTGATTTCTAAAGGTGTCAGGTCAGATATTGACCTACACATACCTCATTGTGCTCCCATGCAGGTGATGCTGGCTATCCCTTGAAGCCGTGGCTACTTACCCCTGTACGGAACCCGCAGAACAGCCATAAAGAGGAGTACAATCGGGTTCATACCCGTACCCATGTTGTGATTGAGCAGACCTTTGGCCTGTTGAAGGCATGGTTCTGCTGCCTCAGCAGGTCTGGTAGAACACTCCTTTACGGGCCTGAGAAGGTGGGAAAGATCACCATGGTCTGTGCCATGCTGCACAACATGTGCATCCGGTGAAACATACCACTGCCACCTGACATTGACCTGCATGCACCAGGTGAGGATGATGATGATGATGGAGGAGATGCAGCACCCCTGCCAGTTTGCGATGCACAAGATGGCCGTGCTGTGCACCAATCACTGATTGACAATTTCTTCTGAACCACAGGTATGCTGATGGTTCTGTGTTAGTACTACACTGGGCACTGGGATCGTGTGCTTATGGACACAGGGGCCCTCATTACAACCTTGGCGGAGGACCATGGTGCTATTAGCACCATGGTCCATGCCGCTAAGGTTACGATTCCGCCATGGTGATGGCGGAATTACCGCCCCATTACAAGGTGAGTGGGGCGGTAATTCCCCATTCACCAATGGCCCCTTCCCCATTGCCATTTTTGCCCCATAGGGCATAATGGGAATGGGGAAGGCGATAATTACGGCACTGTAAATTACGGTTGCCGTAATTATCGCCAAGGTCCCTTAGCGGGTTGGTTTTTAACGCCTGCAAAAAGCAGGCGTTAAAGTCACCATCCCGCTAAGGGACCTTGCAATCAGGCGGTAAGTGTTTAACGGCGCCGACCCTCTTTACAGCGCCTTTAAACACTTACCGCCTGGGTTGTAATGAGGGCCAGGGTGTGTGGGGAGTTGGGCACTGTTCTCTGTCATGAATTGAATAAACACACACTAAATAAACAATGTCCAGTCATGATATGATTTTGAACACAACAGGTGTATTGGATATTCAACATTATTGTGCTTGAACCCTCCACCTCACACACACCGTCCGCCCTGTCCCACCTCCCCCAACAGCCCCAACTCCACCTCCCCCAACCCCAAACACACCCAACACCGCCTCCCCCTCTCCCCAACACACCCAACACCACCTCCCTCTCCCCCCAACAACCCCAACACCACCTCCCCCCTCACCCATTGTCATCCCACACATGATGTGCCAATCATGATTTTGCACAGGTGGCAGTTAGCACATGCAGGGTGGACCTGCTATTTGCCGCCTCTCTTTAGGTCTGTGGGTAGCATGTCTGTGTGGCGTGCGCTGTGCCTGGTCATGCGCACAGGGTTTGCAGGAGTCGAGCTGGCAGGTGTGGTGGATGGTGTAGGGGTGGATGTCTGTGCGACCGTTGGTGCAGGTTGTTGCTGCTCCAAATGTTCAGCAATCCTGCCAAGGACCTGTGTTACTGCAGCTAAACTCTCTCGGATGACCATGGTGTTGCTGTTCATGGCTATGATGGAAGCCGCATTTGCTTCGTGTAGCTCACGGCGGGTCCCCTTCCTCCACATACTGCTGGAACAGCTTGATCATGCTGTCCTGGCGGGCCTCAACCCTCGTTAAGTGGGCCTCCATGTTAGTGGTGGCTGTGGAGGTGGACAGTGCAGTAGCCGGGTGGGCCACTGCTGGACTGCCCTCTGATGGGAACGACAGATGTGGACTCCTCAGTACCACGGCATGCTCTTGCATAGGGCTGACTGCTGTGCCCTGTGTGGAGTGCAGGGGGGTGGGCTGGGGGCTCGGGGTATTAGGGCATACCACATGGAAGCTGTTGTTCATGTCCAGAAATTCATCAGTGTGGCTCTCCACATCGCTGAGGGGGGCAGTGGCAGCTACCTCCCCTATGGAGCTGGTGGCAGCAGACTACGTGCCATCACCCTCTGCCTCTGCAACAGTTGACAACTCTGTTGTTGCTGTGTCGTCAGCTTGTGTCCCACAAGTTTCCTTCTCTGCTGGCCTGCTCTATACTGCTGGTGATGGCCTGTGTTGTAGTCTGGGCATTGGTGTTGCCCTGGAGGTAGAAGCTCCAGTGCCTTCTTGACCTGCCCTGGATCCCTTTGAGGATGTCATGGCCTTTGGGGCAGGCACCTGGCATTCACTTTCTGTATCTGTGCCTGTGGAGGAACAGGAGATGCAGGGCATCAGTGATGGTGGTACGTGCAAGATGCATGATTTGGTGCTGTTCACTAGTTCACATTCCATGCATTGCATTCTTGTAGGTGTGATGCACTGGGTACTTGCAATGGGGGAGGGGGCCATATTGGCATACGTCGTGGTCTCTCCTTTCTGGACTGATGTGTAGTATGTGGCATACCATTATATTGTAGTTTGCGTGATGTGCGACATGTGATTTCTTCCTGTGTGTTGGGTGTTTGTTGGTAATGGGATTGTCACGCAGCATGCATATCATTGTGATAGGGTTTGGGCCACCATCTGGACATGGATCTGTATATGTGTGTATGATGGGTCATGCATTGACTTGGTTCACTTTCACATCTGTTGTACTATGTCATGCTTTGGTTCCTTGTGGTTTGGGGGGACACTCACCTCCATCTGCCGATGGCGGTGCACCCGTCTCCATTTCTCCGAAGCCCTCGATAGATTTCATATTGACCGTGGCGCTACATGTCTCCTCCCATCATGACAGTTTTGTGGGTGAGTGGTCCCCGCCGCCTGTTGCCATGGCCTTCCTGCTGTTGGCAGACAGTATGTTGCGAACCTGGAGACGTAGATTGTCCCACCTTTTTTTGCAATCCTTCACCGTGCTGGTGGTGGTGCCAACCGCAGTCACCTTCCTTGCCACCTCTTCCCATTGGCATGGGCTACCAGTGTGTCCGCTAGCATATTCAGCTCCTCGTCCGAGAAGCGCTTCTTGCGCATGCAGGGGGTGGTCTTCCGAGTAGCCTTGGACATTATTGATTGATTGGGCCTGCTCTCCACTCTGTACCAGTGCTGTGTTCGAAGGATTGCAATGGATTGTGTTTTTGAAGGTGGCAGCCGCCGCATTTCCCGTTCCGGCCCGATAACGTTACTTCTGGGTCCGGTATTACAAACCCGGTATTTGCATGATGGTATTTCCGGGTCCGTTGTTAAGGGGTTGCTCCTGGGTGGAGGCAGTATCAGCGGGTTCCACGATGCTGCTATCGGCGGGTTGGGGGGCCTTTAGTGGCATGGCGTTGCAGCCATTACTGGCATGGGGGTTCGTGCGTGCTCGCGCTCTCGTAATCAGCCGCTATTAGTGGTGTCGAGGGTGTACGGATGCGCTAATACCACCATGCCGGTAATGACTGTGTTTTTAACACAATTCTCATAATGAGGCGCTATATCTATAATAGCACAAACTATCTTTTAGGATACATTTCCCTGGGGGGTGGTCATAAACATTAATTAACAGCAACCTCCACACTCTGCCAAGCTGGTGACAACTAATTTCCACTGCAAGAACGTTTTTCACTGACCCAACTGAATACACACCTTTTGCAACCATGCCCTCTCTAACTCCAATGACCAAAACCCCTGAATGCACTTTGAGATCAACTTCTGGAACACAATGTAGCCCGCTACCACAGGTTCTGAGGTGAACCAGCTGTCTTGCAACAAGAAGACCCTTTAATCCCTTAAACCTGATGGCACTGGGCCACCAGTGCCATCAGGTACCAATATATGCAGGGGACATTTCATATTCCAACTCAAAAGGTTTATTCAATTGTGATCTTTAGGCAAAAATGGCAAACACTTAGAAAGCCAGTTCCAGCCCTGTTTATCATCAATTGTCTGGCAATTGGCTATCTCAGTTTGCTTACTGAGTTTTCATGTTTTTTGGTTGGTGATCCATTTCACAACACCATTCGATCTTTGATTAGTGAGCACCCATATAACACATGTGTGGTTTAATTTTGTGATTCTAGCATTCACCATGCCACAAATAGGTGTTGGTTATATTTACAGTTTTATGGACTACTAAGCTTACTAAGTTACACAATTTGTATAATTTAGATCAGACAGTTAAGAAGCCACCTTTGCCTGAAGGAACTATGTGTTCTAGCAGCTGCCAGCAATGCACTTGTAACCTTTGGACCTGTCCTGTGGCAGTACATGGCAGATGCTGAGGGTGCCAGGAGGCAGTCTATGCACAAGCATATGTGTGCAATATAATGTTGGCATGAATCATTTATGGAAGGGGATCTGACTAGCAGACATCCCTTTCAGATACAGAACTGAATGCAACATTTTAATTACTAAAAATCAAAAAAGCTTGGGCTACCCTGCTCTCACCAAATGGCATTCTGTCCCAGTCGTCCATAGATATGTCAAGTTCCTCTAGATCTAGGTATTTCCGGGATTTCACATTGAGGGCTGTTTGTCCTTTGTGAACAGTGTCTTGTGCATTGGTATGTAGGTCAGGAAAAAGCACCAGAGCACCACTCTGGCTGAGAGTATTGCTTCTTCAATCAGTTATTTAAGGTAGAGGCTGGCAATGTAAGAGTGCAAGGGTTTGGTTGAAGTTGTATTTTCTTCTTGCATACCAAATCATTAAATCTCCAAGCATAATTAGATGCTCATGTTTTAGCACACGGTTGGCAACTGTGTCTGCTGGTTTCTCAGAAAATTGGGTTTTGTAAGGGAGATGCATATATCAGCATGCATGCTATGCTTGTTAGGTGGTTGAGGTAATGATCCGTAGACAGTCCTGCTAATGGAGTGCCTGGAGCCCATAGAAATGGCAGTGGAGCTCACTACAAATCAACTTAGCATAAGATAAAATATCCTAAAATGATCTGTATGCACAACAGCAATTCCTCCTTATACTTGGTGTGCTGTATTTTGAAGTGGGTTGGGATGGCTTTGTAAGTTACCACCTTGCAACTGTTAGATATCCGCATTTCTGGAGAGTAAGAATATCCCCCGAGTTTACTTCAGCATGTAGCATGCTGATTCAATTCTGTGATTGTAGTTTGACTATAGAATGGACATTGTTTAGGTTGCAGGGTATCCTATTCCCCTCTAGCAGGTCTATTGTAATCGGGATCCTGGGGCTGAATGTCTTTTCTTATGATGTTTTGACTTGTCGTCTGTGCTCACAATATTGACTTTACGAGTGGTTATGTGTCTGGTGACACTGTTCTCAAGAGTGCTCTTCATTGACCCTGTGTGGTAGGTTAAAAGTTGGGTCTACGTGATTTTCTGCTGTGAGGCTGTCTGAGGTATCTTCAGTTGTTGTCACATGAGTGTGCCAGATCTATGTGTTGAAGAGAGTGTTTGTTGTATTGTTTCTAGTTGTGTTTTAGTTGTCAAAGGAAATCTCTTTCATCATGCCTGCAAAGGTTAGATTGTCAGGGTGTTGTCTTGGTGTGCACTGGTTGAGATTGAGTGTGTCTGGGGGGGGGGACTCTCATTATCCTCTGCAGTTGAGCTGCTATTTCCTGGCCCATTCGCACAGGTTCCACATTGTGCTGTCTTTTTTAATGTTGGTAAAATGAAGGGTACAGCGAGACGTGCAGAGAAATTTGAGTCACGCTGTTGAGAGAGGTTGGTTATCCCCTTGTCTTCTTGTGCGACTATGACATAGGTTGAAAAGCTGTGAAGGTCTTTCATCCATGAGGCACTTTATCTTCTAGTGGTTCATTTGGTGCTTGATATTTCTTTTCTCAGCCGGCTATCTTTACTGGGAAGTGTGATTTTGAAATGTCTGCATATAGCAGATGGCAGTAGTCTAGTCTGTCAGAAGGCTAGTAAGTGAGCTGGGCTCCAGGAAGCGTGGGCAAAATGACAGCGAGGAGCAACCAGGAGGCAAGCCATACATTAGAACACCAATTATAAGACTTACAGTGGAGCAATAGCAGAATGGGAACCACGGATCACAATCAGACATTATGACACAAGGCAGCTGAATTAAAAGTGCAATACCCCGGGATTTACAATAATCAATTAGTTAGCAAAACAGTCTGCATCGGTGCTAATATGTACCTTCACATATTCAGGAGACCTATTATAGAATGATGTTTGATAAAGGTTACAGGCTTATGTGAACTTTTCTTTAATCATGAAATATGTTTTTTGTCATACAGCCACTTAATATAATTTGAGAACTAGAGACAGTCCAAAACATGAACAGGAGTTCTCTGTTCTTTAACCCCACTCCCATTTTTGAATTTGCATATATACTTTTTAAAACACTAGACTTGAAAAAAAACGTGTTGACATGAAACACATTTTGACTGTTTCACACAATCGGTCTGTTCCACATGGAAAATGTAATACAATTTAAATCAATACATTAGCAATACAGTCCACTTAAGCTAGCTGAAACTGCTGCATGGCTCTCTTGCTCTGAAGCTATTGAACAATCTTGAGCATACAAATAATGCATTACAATAAAAAGGTGTAGTGTGGCGGAAGGGCAAAGCACTAACCCTAAAGTATACTCCTAACCAAGGGGAGCCACACTCTTGGCTCGGCTTCCTGTCACACCAGAATCTCACTTGAAACGGAATGCGTCTTTGGATATTTTGGAGGAGCTTGTTCAGTATGCTGATCATCTTGCCACTGTCACTAAGAGGGAATCCATGCAACATGGGCAATATATTAAAGTGTATCAACCAAGGAGCAGAATCTACAGTGAGACAGCAAATAATGTGGGGTACAAGGGAATAAAGTACAATGGGGTGCAACCAAACACGCTCGGTAGGTAAAATCAAACTGGGGCAGTAATTCATCTGGGACACCATGTGGTAGAATACAGTGGGTCAAAATCAAGCAAATTCAATCAACACAATCACTGTGAGTCAAAAATAAATCCAGTACACCAGTGAACAAAAACAATGCCTGGGAAAATCAGTCAGGGGCACGGATCAAACCGCAGTGGGACAACGATGACTCTAGGACAACAGGGAGCAAAAACAAAATGAGGAAATGATTAATCTAGGACATCATGCAGAAAAATACAATATAGCAAAATCAAGCAAATTCAAGCAACACAATCACTGTGAGGCAAAAATGGATCTAGTACACCACTGAACAATAACAATGCCTGGGAAAATCAGTCAGGGGCACAGATCATACCGCAGTGGGACAAAGATGGCACTACGACAACAGGGAGAAAAAACAAAATGAGGAAATGATTAATCTAGGCCAAGGGTTTACACATCGTATCTGCTCCCTGACTCACGAAAAAGGACATACCTTAGACTGGATTCCTGACGCCAACTGTGCCACCTACATCCTTTCTAACTCCCATTCTCCTTGGTCAGACCATATCACCATAATATTCTCTACCATGTTAACGACTGAACCTACAAAACATCCCCTACCATCACCCACTATACCATTCAGAAGCTCCAAAAACATTAATCGCGACAACATGCTACCCCTCTTATCACCTATAGTGAATACTTTTTATCACAATGACGACACATCATTAATTGTTAGCCAATATAATAAAGTGATGCTAGGAGCCATTGATAATATACCCCCCTGATATCCCAAAAAGCTAAATCTAAAGCACACGTCAACTCATGGTTCACCCCAGACCACCAAAAGGTTTGACGAAAGTAGTTGCTTAAAATTACCAACACCCACTAACAAAGTCCTCTTTCAGAAACTAGCCAATAACTACAAGGAAGCATTCTTTAAAGCCAAAGGTGAATGATATAACCAAAGAATCCAGAATGCCCAATCAAACGCCAGATAATTTTTTGCCATTCTCTACAAGCTGGAATCACCAGCTCCCACGCCAGACCATTCCATCAAAGATCAACAGTGGTGCACTAATGTACAAAATGCCCTTGCAGATAAAATCTCATTACTAATAAAATAAAATTGAACTTAAAAAAAACAAACTCAACTTTGACTCGCCCCTTTAACTACACCCCTCACTACAGAATGACTTGAGGCCAGCAAATGTACTTTCATGCCGGTGCCCATACTAGAAACCATCAATAACATCAAAGGATTAAAACCCTCGAGATGTAAGGGCGACACCTGTCCTGCTACCTTGGTAAATGAATGCGCCAACAAACGGCACCCTTCATCACTAACATCATCAATAGTTAAGTACCTGATGACTTAAAAGAAGCCTGGGTATTACCTCTGTTAAAAAAAAGAAAAAACTGCATTGGACCCTAACATTCAAACAAATTTCTGACCTATCATCACAGTGCCATTCTTACTAAAAATCCTCGACCGTGTAGCCTACTTGCAGATCCAAATATTCCTGGAACTTAACAACCTCCTAGACCTGAGACAACCCAGGTTCAGACCTGGTCACGGAACAGAAACAGATCTCCTCGACTTAAAAACACAAATGGACCAATTCAAGGACAGAGGCAACCTGTGCATCCTCCTTTTGTTAGACCTTTCAGCAGCTTTCGATTTGGATAACCATAAAATCTTATGGTTAAGCCAGTACCTCGCAACTGCAGTCCATTTCTCCACTGAGGCCATCATATGGATTGAATTATTTCTCTCTAATTGCGCTGTGAGGGTCTTCTCTGCCACATCTGCAGCCCCTCCTGTCCTGGTAACATGCAGCGTACCACAAGGTTCCTGTGTGTCACCCACATTGTATAATGCCTTAACAAAGCTTCTATTTGACAAATTAGACAAAATGGGTGTCACATATACAAACTATGCGGATGACACTCAAATACTCATACCTATCACAGGCTGTTATGACACGGACGCAGATACATTTTGTTTAGATTATCTGCGTCCGTGCTAGACTCGAGATAATAAAAGAAAAATAACTCACCAAAGCGTCTAGCCCTCCCTGGAGGCACCACCAGTGTGAAGCTGGTACAGGAAGAGGAAGCAGATCAGGATGCAGAGGAGGGAGTTGAGAGGTCCAAATCGGATACAAGTAAGAGGAACAGAGTGTCAATCTGCTGGTCAAAACCTCGAGGCATTCCTGAAGCCTGAGAGGTGCGGAGGAGAAATGCTGCACAAACGGGAAGAAGTCAAAGTCTGCAGCAGAAGTCCACAAAAGCTACAGGGACCCCACAGCTGTTGGCAGATGCTATGAGAAGCCAGAACCCTTGCATACCATGGGCAAAGGTACACAGGTTTCCTGGAAAGTGTTGGGACCCGAGCGGGCTGTGACAGAAACAGAGGAACTGCAGAGAGCTGACAAACCGCTGCTGGGGGTGGCAGGGGATCCCAGGAAGCAGAGAAAGCCACAATGGGTCAGCTGGTAGACCGTACCCAAATTGTGGGAAACCTAGGGGAAGATAGAGTAGAGGACATCTTCCTCATCAAAGTATTAGCAGGAAGACTGAAGAGTAAGATAAAAGGGTGGAAGCCCACCCAACTGAGAATACCAGATTAGTGAACCAAGTTGGTCCAAGCCAGAGGAAGGGAGCCATTCCCCCTGGCATTCTGAACTGACTGAGAAAGGCCAAGGGAAGGGAATCATTCCCACTGACATTATGAACGACCTGAGAAAGGCTGCTACTGTTGTGAACTATAACAGGAAGCCTACGAAAGGCCAGGGGAAGTGAGAAATTCCCCCTAATGTTGTGAATTGTAACAGGAAGCCCAGGAAGAAGGGAGTTATTTCCCTGGCATTGTGAAAGTGTGAGGACAAGTAAAGATAGAGCCCAGGAGAAGCAAGTTATTCCTCCTGGCTGCTTATGGAGAAGAAACACTAAAAGGCAGACACCTGCAGAAGGGAGTCATTCTCCTGGTAATTGAATCTACAAGATACCTGGAGAAGGGAGGCACTCTCCAGGTACCCAATAGTGAAGATGCAACTATGGGTAATAAGGAATTTTGATGTTTGAATTGGAAATGTATCCTTTGAGTTGAACTGGGAACCTTACTGCTTGTTGACATTTCAACCTGGAACTTTGTTTTGCACCTTGGAAAGGGATTGGGGCCTGGGCAAGGAAGTCATTCCCTACTGCTAAAGATCCCACCTAACAAATGTAATTGTGATCTTTTGTCCAGAAGAAGGGGGTCATTCTTCTGGTTCAGGAAGATCCACTATTGCTTTAGTTTGGTTATAAGTGTAATGGACAGAAGCATGGTTTGACACAGGTCAGTGGGCTCTTGATTTGCCTGGACATCCTGACTGAATCCCTAGTTTTTTAGTTGAGGTAGGGCAACCCCTCTACTAGTTAGAGAGAGGTAGCTTTTCTATTTATTTTGTGGTATAATAAAACATTATGCCAACAAGCATGCCACCTGTGTGTCAGTCTCCTCTTTCTGCACCTTCACAGTATGAAGTCGAAAGGCAAGGCCACTTGGTACAGCAGCCTGGATTCGACCCTTAACAGCAAGCTTACTTCAGAAAAATACATTGTGGCATTTTTCCTTCATAAGGACAAAACCTGTTCTTAGTTGATTCCTCTTCCGACTTCAAGCCAAGAATGATTCACTGGACCTCTGTTGGGAATACAGCCTATTCCAAACTCCTCTGCCAATGGGTGAAGACAAAATGCTCCAAGACAGAAGCAAGCTCTGTTTCCTAGCCATCCCCAGGGACCAGATCTACTGCAACTGAGACAGTGGTCTCAAGGACCCTATTGACTGGACTAGGCAGAACCCTGAAACTGTGCTCTACAACCTTCCAGGCTGGGAGATGCAGAAAGAAAGGCCTCACCTGTATCTTGGGGATCTGGGATTGGGTCCGCCAGGACCCAAAAGTAAAGGAGCTGGTCTAGTTTCTGTTTCCACATTTCTGTCCATTTTAGAACTGTCTTGACTGCTTTAGGATAATTATAATAATTATTCTTTTATAATGCGCTTAATACTTGCGTGTGGTTTCTAAGCATGGGATCAGGATTCAAACCTGTGTTGCGCTACGCAATCTTGCTTCTAAGATATGTTGCCCCTGAACTATCCTCCCTCACCAAGATAGCTTTCTAGCTGTCGCAAGCAACAAGAGCGGCTTTTAAAACTTGCTCCATTCTGATCAGCTATTGAGCCATTCTGCCACTGACTTGACCTATCGCCTCTATGGGGGTCATTACGAGTTTGGAGGTAGCCATGGGGCTATTAGCGCCATGGCTGCCTCCAAACCCGGCTCTGGGTCGGTCTCACTGAATGGGGACTTACCTGGACATTCCGACCTATGCGGACCCGGTAAGTCCCCATTCAGTAAACCATTCCCATTGAGCCCCCATAGGGCTCAATGGGAATGGGGAAGGCGCTAATAACGGGCCTGCAAATTGCGGGCTCGTTATTAGCTCCAAGGTTCCTTAAGGGGTCCCACAAAGAACGGCTGGTCAGACCAGCTGTTCCTGCTGGGACCCGCTAAGGGACCTTGGAATAGGGTGGTAAGGGTTTACCGGCACCGGCATCCTTACCGTTGCCGGTAAACCCCTACTGCCCAACTCGTAATGACCCCCTATGAGTAGTAGAACCTTTGAGCTGATCACTGTCAACAATCTGCAACTTTCCATTGGACATTCTCGAGCCAACTCATCTTATTCCAGATAGCAACTTGGAACATTGCTTGCCTGCGCTTGCCCGACGGAACTGCTGCTCACTGCAAAGACCACCCCATGCCATTGGATCGCTTCAATCTGACTCAACCTGTTTTGATGCCTGCAATCTACTGACGACCACCAATTCAAAGTGTCTTGATGCCACCTTGACCCAACAAAAGTGCCAGGAAACTGGGCTCAACACGGTATATCCCCAAGGACAAGATCTAAAGATACTGTGAGTGGTTCTGTCCCACAGGCCCACTCTTGTGAGCTCTAGCGACTAAGACACTCCTTTTTTTTTCCTTTTTGAAAATACATATCCTGTTTAATTACTTTGATGCTGAGAGTGGACTATAATGCACCTCTGCCTTCATCCAAAGTCATTTTCTGTGTTTCCTTTAAAGGGGTGATAGTTTAGTGTTATAATCAGCTGTAGACATTTTTATGTGATTAACTTGATTTGATTGGACATTCTTTTATTTTGTATCATTTAAACCCTGCTGTTTGGGTTGCTAATGTTACCACCTCACATTATCTTCGGAAGAGTGTACCTGGCGGGTAAAAGCAGTGGTGTAATAATTGAGTGAGGTCAGCTAGAAAATCACAGTGAGAATTAATCGAGGACAACAGGGAGCAAAGAACAGTGGGGAAAATCAAGCACACACAAGGAGCACAATCTCACTGTGAAGCAATAACTTATATAGGACACATAGCAGCCAAGGTGAGGGAGAAAAACCCAGTGGGGCAATAATTTATCTATGATAGCAGTGAGCAAAAACACAGTGGGGCAATTAATCTAGGACACCTCGGAGTACAATAAAGTGGAGGCAAACTCAAGCAAAGACAAAAATCAAAATAACAGTTCGGCAAAACTAATCTGGGACACTATGGAGCAAAATGACTGTAATACATGTAGGAGTTGAGAACAATCAAATTGGGTTATAATTAATGTTATTCATCAGGGTGAAAACTCACTGTAAAGCAACATAAAATGTGGGATAATCAGTAGACTGATCAGCAATGAGTCAGTAAATTGGTGTAGGAAGCAACATGCAATAGGGCTAAATAAAACGAGGCCAGAGAGCAAATCACAGTGTGGAATTAGTTAATCTCGTGAACCAGGGAGACATACCACAGTGGGCTAATGCATAGTCAACGTTAGGGAGAGCGATTTATCTACCATGGAACAAAAAACATGGGGAAATAATTAATGGGGGTCAGAGAGCAAATCACAGTGTAGCCATAATTAATCAACAACAACAGGGAATTAAATGCAGTTCGGGAAATGAAGCAAACTAACGTACTTCAATCACTGTCTGTTGATAGTTAATCTCAGACAAAAGGGAGCAAAAATACAGTTAGACAAAAACAGTCAATTGGGCCACATTACAAGTTGTTGGTTGCCGTAATAATGTGCTGGTGATACATTTTACCGGCACGTTCCTGCACCGGCCACTACAGGTTTGCCGGTGGCGCACCTGATTTACCTCCAGCTACGAGCTGGAAGTAAGTCAGCTGAATTACCAGGAAAAATCTCCAGTATTACCGGCACCAGTATTACCGATGCCGGTAATACGGGCAAATCCCCCCATGGAATCAAATGGGACTCCATGTAATGGGTATTTACAACCATTGCTGGCACTCATAATGCGGTAATAATACCGCCGGACCGAGTGCAGGTAACGGTAATACAGTTTACCAGTATCCTGGCAGATTTACCAATAGTATACCGGCAAACTCATAATGAGGCCCAACATTAGAAAGCAAAGAGGAGAAATTGATGCAGGGCATAAGGCAGCAGAATTCCCACTGGGGCAATAATTACTCTGGGACCTCAAAGCGAGCAGTAATAATGAGGCAATAATTAATCTAAGAAACCAGGGATTGAAATTACAGGAAGCAAACTCACAGTGGAATGAAATTAATGTGTGACAGTAGAAACCAGGGATTGACATTAGAGGAAGCAAACTCACAGTGGTATGAAAATAATGTGTGACAGTAGGGAGCAAAGTCACAGTGAGGGAACAGATTCATGTGGGATGACCAAGAACCAAAATGAACAGTGAAGCAGCTCACTAATGTGGGACCAGCAGGCTGGATACAAATTAATGCAGGAAACAATGAAGCAACATATAGTGGTGCAAAATTAATCAATGTCAGGCAACAAAAAACAGGGTGGTAATAATTAATTTTGGACACTAAGGACCAAAACACAGTGGAGTATAAAATGGTGTTGGGCACCAAATGGAGCAGGAACAATGAGGCAATCATTACACAATCCAACGGAGGCAATCATTAATCTAGGAAATAATAGAGCAAAATCATTGTGGTCTGATTATATAATAGTCTAGTCATCCAGGGGCGGTATCAAGAGCAGGGCCTGGGTATCGTCACAAACAGGAAAATGGGTGTCACTCTTTACCAGCTCCCTCAGACAAGGCTACCTGCCTGTACGCAGTTATTAGGTGGTAGTGGATGACAACACCATTGATAGAATGAGAGGTGCATCCGTATTGCATGTTCAAGAGGGTGTCCATGCTGAATATCCAACGTATGTTTCTTGCACGCAATGCAAATTAAAATATTTGTAGATTAATCATTGGTTGAAACAAAAGCATGTACTTAGTGGAGACTTTTACAATGTTTAACATGTTTTCAGTTTGAGATCCAGATGCATGATGGGAATATACAGGCGCACCGGCGAAGTCCCGTGAAGTCCCGCTTTGCCCGCTGCTCTGCTCTGCTCTCCATTTGATTTTGGACAACTTCGAACTACCTTGACCACAAGGTGAAGACTGCTTTTGCCTTGACCTGCAATACATGGACTTGGGGTTATATATATATGTTTAACTTTATACGTGTGCTTATTGTGGCCTTTATTTACTTATAGGCACTTCGTCTGAGTACCATTGTGGGCGTGTCTATAAAATAGGACTCGCGCGCGCACTGCGCGCGCGCACCGGCGAAGTCCCGTGAAGTCCCGCTTTGCCGCTTCGCCGCTGCGGCGCGAGCAAAGCGAGGGGCCTCTGAGAGGAGTGAGTGTTTTTCTTTTTTGGGAACCCTCTTCATATTACCGAGCAACTCACATTTCACAGAACCACAACTATTTATCTATTGTGGTTCGTTAGCATTTCGGCAGTGAAGCTTTGAAGTAACATCATGAGCCGTAATATTTATACCTTACGTACTGGAATGCCGCCATTGCCTTTGCCGAAATTGTCTGTCAAAAAAAGCGGTGTGAACCCACCCTCCAATCCCACCACTGGTATTATGCCCATGTGTGAGAATGACTCGAGCTTACAAAAAGCTTTGCCTCAAATGGCGTCTGGACCATTGCTTGTGAACAAATTACACGGCCAGGCCGTCCCCTGTGTCTCGACTCCACGAGCCACAGGGGCCGGGCCCGTGGCCAACCTAGCAGCCAAAAGTAAAAAACGAGCAACTACTCGTAACACTTCGTCATTAAGACAAAAAAATGCTACAAGTTCAAAAGATATTAGATTCTTTTATGCGGACTGTGCAAATCCTAAATCTCTTCCACATCCCTCTCTAAGTGCTAAGCAAGTGGGCCCCCATACTTCCAATCAAATACAAGAAGTGTGTGGTTCTACTGTGCATGTCTCACTCTCTGACAGCACAGTGTTAAGAAGTGAATCTGTAGCTTACTATCCACCCTCGAAACATAATCATGAGGTTACGAAATGTTCAGAGGAAATGGTGCTTATCGATCTGTCGCCCCCTGACTCTGACTTTTTGTTAAATCAATCATTGGAAGGTTTATCCTTTTCACCAAAACTATTCTCTGATGGGGGTTGCACTAGATCAAACTTAACCTCTTCGTTCATTCATCCCACTCCAAGGAAAGTTTCTCCAGTGAATCAAGCTCCTCCTTGCTCAAACATGTCTAAAGTGCTGGAACTAACTTTGGGTGCTATGAATTTGACAATGCAAACTTTAACAACTCTATTTAACACATTGAACTCCAAACTGGACGTACAAAGCACGCAATTACTTTCAGTACTGGCGTGGCAAGCCAAACAAGATATAATCTGGGCTAATCAAGATGTGATTCCAAAAATAAACCCTGGGAATCCTAGGACGACAGTCGATCAGTGCTCTTCGCCCATTATGTATCCACCGGTGGTGGACCTAACTTCAGCTCCTATGATTGCGGCTGATCCGCCGTTGGTAGACTTAACTTTGGCCCCCAACCTTATAGTTGACTTAACCTCTGCTCCTCACTCTGTACAGCCAACCTTGTCACAAAACTCAGTGGCAAATGTGAACATGGACCAACAAGGAGCTGATCTTTTGTCCCCAATCACCGTGGACAACTCTGGAATCTTGTGCTCGCTTCCTTATATTGGTCAGATTATTAGAGAGGCTACTACAGAGGCCTCTGATGACGTTGAAGACATGACGTCAATTGAAGCTCCTCAAGCTCAATTTAAAATATTTACCAAAAAATCTTCTATCTTGAGTTCAAAGACTTGTTTGCCAAACAAGGTACCTTCTAAAAAAACGAAACCTGCACTATCTAAAAAAGCCAAGAACATTAAAAACACAGAAATACCCAACCCAGCAAGCTCTAAATCTTTTTTTAATACGCTTACATTACCAAAAAAACAGGTTCAGAAAACCTCTTGCGTCATTACAAAAAAATATGCACATTTGAATCAGCTGCGTAAACTCAAACTTGATTGTGCCAACAAAAATCTGATTGCAGCCGAACCTTATGCGCCACTAGATCATTTAGTGCAAGCTGTTGAAAATTACGAACTAGCAGGAAAACACCAAGCTCACCCTCAAGCCCAATCATCACAATCCAAGCAGTCAGCTGGGTCTATACATGAGTCTTCCTCTAATATAACTAATTCTAAAGCGGTGATACCTCAAGGCACGTCCAGAGAAACTAGTAATAGCTGCTCCTCGACGCAGACTCCTACACTCTCACTGACCTCCTTGGATGGCTGCGAGCAACAGATGCTAGCAAGAAGACGTTTAGAAATTAGGAACAAAGTGGATGCCTATATGAGTGCTTTTTCAACGTCAACAACTTTTAAAGCCCCCATACTCAAATCTGTAAAATCAACCACCTCCATCCCGCAGGTATCTGAACGCACGGTCACATTTCAATGTGTTGATGATGAATCAACTCTCCCAGCTGAGTCATCATTTCCAAGTCAGGAAGCGGAAATTGCTTCGCTAATAAATTCTCTACGGTCTAAAACTCAACAGTCTGATCCCACCAACTTAATTTCTGCCCCTAACAAACCTCAGATAAAATCTATACTTAAAACAAAAAGAGATCAAGAATCTAATATTGCTTTAGTGATGGGCTGTCGGCCAGCTCCCTTTCCTCAATATGTACTAAATAGACATAGCATCTTACAGATCTTCTCTGATATTCCTATATTACAGGATATTGGATCGGCCGACATTGCACAGGTGGAGTTCTTCAATGACAATGTAGTGAGCACAGCCTGCATTTGGCTGACGTCCCGTGTTATCAGGAATCTGATATGGGACGCCAAAGCCCAATTACTCGAACTTGGATTCATATTACTACTAGGTCCTGTGACGCCCACTAATGGCTCCTTGTGTGCGGAATCCTGGGTAAAGACGGCGTCAAATGAAATTAATAAAGCACAAAGTTTTACTGAGACTAATACTGCTGTTGTCACCTCAAATCAATGCCGTTGTAATTGCGATTCCAGAAGTTAACTTCCTTGCAAGGTCAACAAAGCACGAACTATAACCTTAGGGTCTTGGAATACTCGTGGCCATCGTCATCTGATTAATAACACACAAGACCCTTTATCAAAGTTTGATGTAATCCTTTTGCAAGAAACCTGGTTTCTATCTGCCCCTTTATGGGATAACCATGGTTTACATTTCGTACCAGCAATTAAAGGTGTGAAGGGCCGGCCGATGTCTGGCCTCATGACCGCCGCCAAAATATCTTCACAAATTGGAATTATTTTCTCATTTGCTCCAAACTCCTTTTTACAACTAACTATCATATCCGTTGCAAAGACCTTGTATGCGATTATTAACTTGTACTGGAACCCCAAAGGTATTGAGATGCAAAACTTCTTACTTGATTTATCCACCATGTTAGATTTCATCATACTGGTACCTAACATCAAGCACACTATTATTGCTGGAGATCTAAATTTGCATTGCTTACATGATGATAATCCGCAAGAAAACAGCAGGCAAAGACTGTGGGAGAACTTAATGCGTTCTAGAGGGTTCTGTATGTTAAACGGAAGCAAATTTGACACTGGTGAAATAACCTATACGTGGCAACAGGGCTGGAAAAAAGCCACTATTGATTATATCTATGTTGACGATAGGCTGTTCTCCAAAATTGAGGTTTTTAAAATCCAGCAGAATTTGGATAGCGATCACTGCATACTCTTTATTGAATGGGCAGTTGATGGCACCCCTCTAAGAACTCTTTCTAAAATCGATCAGGGGCACCTAACGGTATCCAATTCCTTAAACCGCCTAAATTGGAATGAAACCAGTCTTGGGAAATTTGATGACGCTTTGCGCACATCCTTGTGTCACTCGCGTAATAGCTCCCAAGTTAATTGTGTCCCTTATTATGACCTTATGCAACATTACACCAACCCTAAAGTGTGCAAGCCAAGAGTATCTAAGCACACACATATGTTTGATATGGAAATCAGAAACAAAAAAACTGAATATCGCCGTCAAATAAGAGACACACTAAAACTACCCTTGCACAGGAGGTTTGAAGCACTTAACAAAGTAAAGACTACATACAGAAATTGGCGGCGACAGCATCGTAGTAAACTATATCAGCGTGATGGCGAGCAAATGCTAATGCTGACTCGCAACAGCAATGTGACGGAAATCTGGAAAGTAATAGCCAACTCCTTATTTCCGATCCAAACATTTTCACAAACTCAGTGTGTACCGGAAGTAATTTGGCTTGACTATTTTTCCAAAATGTATGCATTACCACCTAACTCCGTGCAATTAGACACACTGCCTCACCAATCTTTTCACATTAACATTTCCAAAACTGATATACTCTACTTTATCAACAAAATTAGTCAATCTAGAGCGCCAGGACCTGATGGGTTGTCAAACAAAACATTCAAACAACATCCAGTTTTGTGGACATCGATTTTATATCAGATATTTGTGAACATTAATGTTACTCAGAAAATCCCTCTGTCATGGAAGCACTCTCTCATTGTACCGATCCACAAGAAAGGTGACCGCTCTCTACCTGAGAATTATAGACCAATTGCATTGTTAGATGCGCCTGGCAAATTATATAGTCGCATCATTCTGCAAGAATTAAACAGGTGGTCAGCGACTTCCTTCAAAAGAGATCCTTTTCAAACTGGATTTGTGGCAGGTCTAGGGACCTCGGTAAATTTGATAATGCTGAATATGATCAAATCTAAATACGCCCACTTAAATCAACCATTATACATGGCTTTCGTGGACTTTCGGTCTGCTTTCGACTCGGTAGACAGAGCACTACTATTCCAAAAGCTACAAAACTATGGCTGTCCGTCATCAGTGTTAACAGTGATCAAGATGTTACATTCAAATACATCCATGCAAGTGAGGCTGTCAATTGAAGGAATCCTGTCTGCAAACATCGACACCTTAAGGGGCCTTAAGCAAGGGTGCATTTTAGCATCTACTTTATTTAATCTTTTCTTGCTAGATATCGGTGGTGCTTTTGAAGAAACAGTCTCTGACGCTCCCAAACTAGGCACGCAAAAAATCACATGGCTGCTTTATGCCGACGATCTGGTTTTAATATCGCAAACACCGCGAGGGCTTCAGAATTTGCTTATCAAACTGGAGACGTATGTTGACCAGAACAATCTCACAATCAATGTTAGCAAAACACAAATAGTGATCTGCCAAAAAAGTAAAGATAAAAAAATGGGCAAGTATAAATGGCTTTTGAAGAATTCGCCCTTAAAACTTGCCCATAGCTACAAATACCTGGGATTACCCTTTTCCGGCACCGTGAAAAATCAAATTTATCTTGACACATTAAGAACAAAAATTCTGACGCTAACATCACAGGCAAGAATAATTTTGCACAGATACGGCAAATTTACCACAACTCACATAGTTACATTTTATAATCAAAAAGTTGCTCCGATTATCACCTATGGAGCTGAAACTTTCCAGCCACGGCGTAGGGACTATTGGGACTTACTTGAGGGCAAATTCTGGAAAGCTATATTCTCCTTACCCAAGTGCACTCCGATGTGCCTTTTAAGATACGAGCTGGGCTTAATTTCATTGTCTGCAGTGGTGGCGTGGAAAATGTGTAACTTTTATCGCAAATGTCTTCTTGGTTTTGACAGCACAAATATCTTGCGTACGCTAGCACTGTATATGCGCTTATCGCATGATGCTTTTCCGAAGGAGTGGGTAAAGAGCATCTTGGGTTGGTTGGTAGAAGCTGACATTTCAATTGAGCTGTTGCTAAATAACCCTGACAAGGCAAAGAAAAAAATTTACTGGCATGACTGGATTACAACTCACCAATTATGCTCTAAATATATGGACTATGATGCGAGCCTTTTTCCACCAAAAAAATATAAGCAAATGGCTTGTTATCTTTTGAAGTGTCCATCAAACATCGTTCGCGTTGAAATGCTACGAACACGTCTAAATTTGCATCTAACAAATCAAATCCTTGCTAGACGAGGCATAATCGCTAAAGAAAATCGATATTGTCGATTTTGCCTAAATCAAAAACAAATAGAAACCTTGATGCATTTAGTGGTAAGTTGTCCGGCTTTAAACAGATTGCGTGAATGCTATTTTAGTAATGTATTGCAATTGACTTGTAATCATCTTGAATCTGAAATTTGGACTATTTTAGTCACGAGTAATCGAACAACAATCCACATTGCTCTCACACAGTTTATAAAAACAATATTGCCAAACAACTAGACAGTCTGTTGTCAGATGCTAAATGTGAATTGGTTTCTGTTTTGCTTGTTTTTATTTTTTTTTACTATTTTTATGATAATGATGACCGTTTGTCAATGCATGTGTGCTAACTGACCATGTAAACATTGAATGAAATTTTTATTCTTCCTCTCACTCTGATGTAAATACTTGCAAGTTAACAATTGTAAATGTTATATATTTAATTAATATTACATATCTGTCATATGTCAAGAATTGTTATGTAACTCAAGAGTGATCCTTTTGAAAGGTTGATATAATCAGCCAACCAAAATAAAAAATAAATAAAATATACAGGTTTTGAGACTGCAGCAGGGCTGGCACAGTCACCAACCTACATTGGCTTTTTTTTCTTTGCAGTATGATTTTCTAATGAGGTTTAATACTGAAGCTAACAATGTCAAGGCTGGAAACATATCAAGGCAGCATTCTAAAATGGATCATGAGAATTAGTTGCCTCTATATATATATATTGGGCAGGGGACAGATTGTTTGACAATAACTTTTCCGGTTAGCATCAAAAGAGCATTGGGCCTTAACAGGCATTTCCTTTTCTATTCAACCCTTTAATCCAATTGATTAGGGCTCGATCATTTATTTGGGATTGTTTTGTTTGGACCTAGTAAGAAGCTAGATAGAGTAGGGGGTGATTTAGTCAAATCCTTATACAGTCCTTGCCATTTACAAGAGTGTGTGGGTCACATTAAAGCGGATGCAGCAATCGTTTTGGTGGATTGCGTTGTCTACTGTATTTTCCGTCCATTGTGTGTGCAAGATAAGTCTTCATATCAGCATGTTTCTATTAATATCTTTAGAACTAGCCCCAGAGGCAGGGCATACCATTGCTACCAATTTCAATAATTAGTTGTCTCCTTGTGGAAGGTGCTGGACGATTGTGGCTCCAGAGGGAACTTTGCTGTCAGCTATTGCGTTGGCTCATATATTTTTTTTATTTTGTTATGGGAACATTTTGTTTCTGCATTTTGCCTCATAAGATCCGGCTTTCAGTAGTCATTTGTAAATTTCGATTTTCTTTTTTAAACTGCTTATTGAATTGATTGAGTTAATCAATCTTGGAAAGTGTTTGGGTTGTTTTGTAAATGCATTTTGAAGGTTGTTTTGCACAATGGAGAGACTGCATACCACAATTATGCATATTCTGATACCTGGATTTCCTTCAATGTTTATGTAGGGCATACCTCCCCATGTTTTTTTTTTCAGAATCCATTTCATCCCAACAAATGGTGCCTGCTTCCAATACTTTTTTGTGTAAATTACAGAACCTTGTGCCTAGCTTCTGAGATCTTTATGTAGTCACACAGTTAGGGAGCGAAATCAATGATGATTAAGGGAGACCTACACCTGCTTTTTCAGGTGGAAAAAAGATGCACTTTTTTGGCTCAGTTTCTGACTGTATGTTTTTTTCAGAAGTGAGCAGCCACCTTTTATTTAATTTGTATAGACCATTTTCTAAAGGTTACCTTGACCACAAAGGCAGCTATTTACTGTAAAAGAAAATAGAAACATAAGAGAATAAAACCAACAGCAATCAAATAAAAGATGCACAGAAAGGATTTTAAAAAAAGTCAGAAATAAGAGTTTCAGAGTAACAACACAAAAAATTATCTAGCAACACTAGAAATTCCCCAATTTCAGTCATGTGTATCTGTATACTTGTTTTCAGCAATGCTTAGATCCAAATGTTTACTGGATAAGAATACGACAAGCCGGGAACAACTGCTGAGCAAGAGGGACTGATAATATCTAATTACCTCAGGCCACATTTCCTTGTGGTACTTCTCCATCTACCACTGATTCATTCAGTCAAGTAGGATTGCCCAAGATATGCATCTTGAAAGCTAGTCACCTAGCATTAACCAAACCGAAAATGGAGAAGTATATGAGCGATATCCTCAAACGTATGTGCCCCCACTACCAACCTAGTAGACGATCGATGGCCATATTTTCACAGAGCCAAAGAAGAGGTTTGGAGTCCTTCCAAAACAGCATTTCTGCCATGTAATATTGTCATCAATTAAGTTTGTTCAAGTGAACATAAATATGACGGTGGAAAAAGTGATCGAATTTGTAACTATACTGATAACAGAAAACAAAGAAGACTAAGCTTATGTTGAGATATGGACATGGACATTTAAAGATGAGCCCAATCCACATCTCCAAGAATGCACGGAATGTGTTGGGGACATCCCTAAAGACTTCAAAGTAGAAAGACAGAGCTAAATCAAAAGCAGAATAGTGAGATGATCATATATCTTGTCCTTGCTTGCCCAGAGATGTGAGGACTCACCCCGTTTTTCAATCACACTCCACTTGTTGGAAACAATCCTTTTGGTCATTCTCAGGCACCACCACCATCAGTGTCTGTGGCGAGATCAAGAGTTCTCGTGAGTCTCATGTTCCGAAGCAGCTGGCTGCCACCTCTGTATAGCAGAGCTTGAACAAGGATATCAGAGAAACATGGAGATGGGATTCAGTAGCCGGAGTCCTGTTTGCATTGGCAAACCAACCAGGAGGGGAATGAAAACGGATGTTGAAGCCTGTGTCTTGCTGTTGGAACTGTCAGCCGATGTCTGTGATAGTATCCCCTAGGTATCAGTGAGAATTAGAGGCAACCTTGGTGTAAGTCTGTAAGTAGAACCTGGCTTCAATACCCACATCCGAAGAAGATAAAGGTAAAACCGGCAAGGCTACCTCCAAACTCACATCCGGCCCAGCACCTGCGAATGGGCAATTACCGGGCTATTCTGGTACTTCCCCATTCCCATTTGAGCCCTATGGGGCGGGTGGTAGCACTGGTACCGTTAATAACGTTATTGTCTTACCCCCATACTTGTCATGAGGCCCATTGAAGGAAGAGCAACTAACTCGAATGGGTATTCAGAGGCCCTGGAGACTTGTGGAGGAGTAGCAGCATAGTGGAGTATACCAGAGCTGTGGCAGAGGTGTCAGACTTGAGGGATGAGAACAAGCACTCAATTTAATCACTGAACCTAACATGCCCTAAGAAGACTGTCAGGTTCGGAACCAGGGATGCTGACTTTGACAAGAAGAGCAACAAACCGTGAGTATTCCAGGATCCAGAGTCTAAGCAGAGACCAGGAGTACACTAAAGGAGGAAGTACACAGAATAAACAGGAGCGAGAACCAGTAGAGAATAGGGTTAAGGAACACCCCAAAGCAAAGACATGAGTAGAGACAGAGTATACGTTGAAATACTGTGATGTCAGTGTTCAGTTTGTAGTACCACTCTAGGAGCAGAGGGACATTGAACATTGAAACTAAGAGAAAAACTTTTGAAAGTAGCAACACCAAAACGTGCAAATGGTAACACCGAAGAAAAAAGAGTTGAAGGCTGTTATTATGAAATTAACCAAACTAGTGCATGGTAGTATTTGTTTGAAGGAAATTGCAAACACATTGAAAATAACTGAACAAGTGCATGCCGGGAATCAGATTGAAGATAAGAACAGAGATATTGGAAGTAGCAGAACTGGTGAATGATGGTATTTGCAGTGAAGGGAACTACAGGGATGTTGAAAGTAACAGAATCAGTACATTCTTGGGAGTGTAGTGAAGGACATTCCAGAGACATTGCATGTAATTGAAAGCATGCTTATACATAGAGACATGGAAAGAAACATCACCAATGCATGCTGGAATTGTAGTGAAGGAAGCTAGAGCGGCCCTGGTCCTTATTAACAATACAGTTATGGTACTCATTTTGCTGTATGAAATTTCCATTACCACCACGACATCTGGTGGAATAAGTACCAAATCGTCCACCTTCTTATGAACGACTCCTGTCCCCTGGAGCCATGGTCAACATCCTCCAAAATGCATCTGTATCTTGCTATGATCTGTGCCCGGGCACATGAGTTACTGCATCTCATTCATCACCAAACAGGTCCCCAGCACCCCAGAAAGATGAAGCCAGACTCCATACTAAAGGGTCAATGGGTCATGCCAATCAGAGCACCAAGGAGCAAACACCAACCACTAACGGTTCGACTACCAGCACTGTATCCTGCAGTCATGGCAAATGCTGGAATACCCCTGCCATTGACAGCATTTCTCATAAGTGCCAGCATGCCAGCTGCACCAGCGAGCCACACTGGCTACATCGCAGCAGGCGTGGGGACTAACACCACCGTTGAAACTTCCACCGAAGCTGCACCCCCACAGACGCCAACACAAACAACATTGTTCCAGATGCCACAGCCCCACCTGTTGCCAGCACTACCAGCCTGCAGGTCCCTTTGAAGATGAGTAACTGCTTCAATAGCACACTAGCCATTCTGGCAACCCATCACCCGGCCCCTCCTTCTCCTGCATCACCTGTTCCAGTGTCCCAATTCCACCAGCGTCAGGACACAGGCTGAAGCACTGACGATGATGGCATTGCACCAGTGAATGCAGGAGGTCAGCAGTATGGGTACATGAGTGAGAACCCCAACCTTGTTCACACCCCTGGCATAGACCATTCTAGAACGGATGTGGAGGTGGCCAAACCTTATTGAGCAGTACCAGGAGCACATAGCAAATATTGCGGAGCAGCAGCTGCTACACCTGCAGACTATTAGGGATGCTATACATGGATCATCCCACTGTATGGCTAGGGCAATGGAAGTCAACTCTCAGCAGCAACAGCATCAAATACGGTGGTGGCCACATGGTCAGAGTGCTGACGGTGGCTATATTGGCAGGTGCAGAGACTATGGAATGTACCCAGCACCTGGAGTCAGAACCTTCAACTTCATTCACCCACACAGAGGGTTCACTGGCTGGAAGCCCCCATTGTCGGTCCCAACACACTTTGGCATGCACACAGGCTGAGCAATCTGGCATGCCAAAGTCCTCATAAAAATGGCCCTGAAGTAGATGCAACACTCATGTAGCCTTGGGGATGGTTCCAATCCACTTATTGGGAGACAGGTATAGACGGGCACAGAAATACTTTTCTGTCACTTTTATCTTAACGATAAACACTTAACCCACTTCTTACCTGTCTCCAGCAAACCCTGCTTACCTGAGTTCTGCATCACCTTGGTGTACCTGTGTGGGAAGTGTATAAGGCATGAAAAGGCAACCGTTAAGATTAGATTCCCCCAAAGCCTTTAGGGAATAACTGGGTTATAATAATTTAGCATGCTCCGCGAAGTAGCTCGGAAGTAGCTGTTCTGCGTTCTGCCAGGAGACTCCGGGCTACATGCTACGAGCTACGTGATGAGAGGATCTCCTATAACGGTTATCCCGCCCTTTTTCACCACTAACAACTGAACTGAAGCCACGCCCCTTTTCTTAGCGTCATTAAAAGAGGCCGGCCATGCATTCCTGTGCGCGCGCTCCGAGAAGTAGCTCAGAAGTAGCTGTTCTGCGTTCTGCCAGGAGACTATGGGCTACATGCTACGAGCTACGTGATGAGAGGATCTCCTATAACGGTTATCCTGCCCTTTTTCACCACTAATAACGTAAAGGAACATTTGTGGACACTCTAAATTATTTATTTTTGGTTAATGAGAATTATAATCCTTATTTCTACACTTTATTTCTCTTCAGTGAACTGAAGCCACGCCCCCTTTTCTCAGCGTCATTAAAAGAGGCCGGCCGCTTGCTCCTGCGTGCATGCTCCGAGAAGTAGCTCGGAAGTAGCTGTTCTGCTGTTCAGCTGCGTCAGCTGTGGCACAGTGGCTTGAGAGGCTCGTTCTTTGTCCTTTCACTGCCCGTATGCGCTGAGTTCAAGATCCTTGGGTTTGTTGATGTATTTTCAAGCTCAAAAGTCTGAGGTAAGACCAAGACTAAGGCACAGAGTTGTTAAGTCTGTTCATCGATGCATGCGTTAAGTTACGATCATAGGTTGTGTTGCGTACTATATACTTGCTGTGTTTAGCCATCCGCACATACATGCTTTTGTCAAGCTGGGAGGTTAATTACAGACTGGGCAGACTTTGAGTCAAGTTGTATAAGACTCCTATGGGGTTAGTGTTAGCCATAACTGCACAAAGGTTTAAACGAAGAACGTGGTGAAAACTCTGTCGGGCTCACGTGTCTATCGTTAGCCTAAATGTCTGTCTACATTGATGGTTTTAATACCCTAGGATTAGCTGCAAAAGAAAAGACAGAGGTAGACCAAGTGGTGGATTGCTGTTGGCATATAGAATTGATGTGTGCATTAAATTATTGGACGGCTCTTTTGTGCTGGATTGTGCCATAAGAGCCAGTTTTCAACTGATAACAGATATTGGAATTGTTCATATTTTGATGTTCAATGTATATTGGAATACATGCAATGAGAATAGATGTGAACTACAGGAGTTCTTTGTTTATTTAAATGAAGAGATTTGCAATTGGCTTGATTCATTCCCACAAGGTTTCATCTTACTTGCGGGTGATCTGAATGCGGATTGTTCACTTACAAAAGCTGAACAGTATCAGATACGTGCTTTTTCTCCCAATTTGGATAGTAAAAAAACTAGAGGCTGTCAATGGCTGGACTTTGGAAAGAGTTGGGGCATGGAGCCAGTCTATAACATCTTGCCTGAGGTTCTCATAGATGTTGCATGGCATTTGGACACATCAATCCTGAACATTAAAAGCTAAATTAAAAAAGCGAAGCCTACCTCCACTCCGGGTCCCAATCTTTTGTCATTTGCTAATTTAAAAAATAACATTGATTTGTGGTCTAAGCTTTTGCATTTCTTATTTGTGGATATTTGCCTCAAAAAGAGGATACCAAATAATTGGAAAGTGTCATATGTATTGCTACTATTCAAGAAAGGCGATTGTCTGTGTCCTAAAAATTATCGCCCGATCACACTTATGAATGTGGAGTCCAGAATCTTTGCTGGTATAGTACTTGAAAAACTGAATATGTGGATTGATGACAACAATATACTAGACTATAGGCATATTTTCATGTTATATTATGTTATTTTGCATTTATATAGCGCCTTATATACCATTGCTATGGTCTGAAGGCGCTGGTAGGTTGAACGCCCTTGGGAACCGAAGTTCAGATCAGTAGAGGGAGTAGGGAGAGTCAAAGGTGCGTGTGAGCACCAGGTATGTGTGCAGCTTGAGCGTGTAATAGCTGCTTCTTAGCGATAGGTGTGGTGATTGAGGGGTCAGGAATATGTGTTTGTTCTGGAAGGATTTATCAGACCGGATAAGGCTGCGTTAGGCCTGAGGAGTACGCTTGGCTGGGGGTGTGAAACCAGCAGTGTTTACATATAGTGATGTGGAGTATGTGGCGGTTGTAGGTATGAGAACAGTTATACCGAATGGTGTCATAGTATCTCTGTGTTCTAGTTGAGTGGTGGTGTAAAGGAGAGAGTAAACGTATGGTGGGTTATGTGATCATTCCAACGTTTTCAGCATTCCAACTATCCTTTGTACTTCACAACATCTGTTCCATGCACCCAATCCACTCCATGCACCCGGTCTGTTCCCAACATTCTGGTACGCTCCACGCACTCATGCATTCCAGTTCGCTCTGCGCGATCTAGTCTGTCCCGCGCGCTCCAGATTGCCCCGCGCTCACGAGTCTGGAACACACAAGCCCAACGTCATCATCCGTTCTACGCAACTCGTCTGCTCTACGTGGCACATCAGTTTGTTCCAGTCACTCCTTTGCTCGTGGTACTGCACTCCTTCGCTCAAGGCACTCCATCGCCTTATGCCCTTGCACGCACTACGCATTCATCCCTCTCCGCACCCGCCCGCTCCCCGCACTCATCAGCTCTATGCATCTATGCATCCGTTTCCCGTGCTCATCCGCTTTATGTACTCATCACTTTCCGGGCATTTAACACCAATATCCCGTTCTACATATTCATCTACACACTCATCCTCTCTACACACTCATCTTCACAGCGTTCTACACATTCTTTCGCAGTCACTCGGTCTACACACTCATCTGCTCTACGCAGTTCTGCATTCTACGCACAACTCTGTACTTACGCACTTATCTGCTCTACGCATGCATCCATTCTGCACATCCAGCCGCTCTACACACTCATCCGTTCAACATATTCATCCGTTCTATACACTCCTCACATCTACACACTAATCCGATCTACACACTCATCTGCTCACCGCATTCAGCCGCTCAGCACATTCATTCGTTTCACATGTTAAGGCAAAGAAGGTCAAGCTGATGGGACATCATTAGGTTCTGGCAATCTATAGAGAGGGCCACCAGGGACAGAGTGTTTAGCAGGCCACCTTTCAGGCCTGCCGCAGGAGAGATGTTGGATTGGATAGGATGCTTAATAAAACCTAAAGGGAAGATAGTATTGCACCAACTCTTAAGATATCCATACATCTTTGTGGCAGATTAAGATGTCCAAACTCTGACCTCAGGAGCCATGCTGCCAAGTTCATGGAGTGAGGTTGAGGGTGCACTGCAAGTCCCCCCGGCCCCCATGCTGAGTGAGCAGATTGTACGGGCAAAGGAGTTTGTTGGGATCGCACATCACCAGTTGCGCAGATGTGTATACCAGGGTTGTTTTGTCCACATAGGAGCAACTAGGATGAGCGTCACCTGTTCCTTGTGGATCTTGTTCACCACCTTCCTCATTAGAGGCGTGGGGGTGTGAAGGGGGGGGCGTGAGCACATTTCCCTGACCAGTTCATCCATAGGGCATTCCCCTTGGAACCTGGCTGGGGGAACCTGGACGTGAAGTCTGAGCATTTTCTGTTTTCGCTTGTAGCGAACAAGTCTATTGTGGGGAACTCCACTGAGAGAAGAGGTGTTCTACTACCTCTGCATGTAGTTGCCACTCGTGTTATTGTGGTAGGGGATCTCTGCTCAATGAGTCTGCAAGAGAGTTGAGTTCCCCTGGAACGTGCTGGGACGATAGGAATATTTTCCGTTCGAGTGCCCATTTCCAAATTTGTTGCGCAAGCCTGAACAGATTTGGTGAATGTGTGCCCCTCTGCTTGCTGATGTAAAACATTGCTGTAGTGCGGTCTGTCAGGATTTGCACAGATTGGTTCGCTAGGTGAAATTCAAAACGCCTGAAGGGCTTTGAACACTGCAAGTCTAGCAGAATGATTGGTCTCACACAGCAGCACAGAACCATGAAACCCTGAGCTGTGTGGTGAAGGTATTGGTTTTCGTAAAGCTATAGGTACTGATGCTGGAGGATTGTTGATGGTTGAGTTAATGAGTGCGGTCAAACATATTGCATCCATGGACCTAAGTTCCGCCTTTGATCTTGTGGACAGGCCTACACTATGGAAAACCTTGTCAATGTTAGGCCTAGATAAATCCTTGTTAGATGTCATTATTCATCTTTACCCAGAAACAACAATTAGAGTCAGGCTGAATAATAAAGGAAGTCTGACTGATATTATTCCTACTGTGAACGGCCTTAAACAAGGCTGCAGATTAGCTGCAACACTCTTCAATCTGTATGTGTCTTATGCAGGTAGGTCCTTGGATTCTAGTGGTCTAATTGGACCTAAAATTGGAGGCTCAACTGGTAGGTGGGTGGCATATGCTGATGATTTCTTATTAATGGACTGCACAAAAAAATCGGCCTGCAAAAGCTGATAAATGACTTTGGTATGTTTATAGATGAAGGAAAACTGAAAATTAACCAGGTTCTAACCTGGTTGCGGTATGTATTTTCCAGTAATTCTAGTAAAGTGATAAGAAGCAGTATGACACAAAAAGCAAAAGTGGCTCTTAATCAAATAAGAAAACAAAAGATACAAATGAATAGGTCCAAGGATGCTGGGCTCAGAACAACACCTCCACATGTATTATCAAACTCTGCATTGCTAAGGAAGGAATCACTCTTCAATAGTGTGTTGTAGAGATAAATCTCATTTTTTATATTAAAGTTGTGTGCAAAAAGACATAAATCCAACATTTAGAGAAATTAAGACATCAAAATGGTTTGCTAAAACAGAACAATCAGACAAAAAGACAGAAAGATATTTACAACACACAGTGCCAAAAAAACATTTTTTGGGACAATCTCCAAATTGTGTGTGTGTAACAAACCCGACTCCTATTAGGATTTGCCAAGAAATTCACATATTGCAGTGTACATATTCAAGTCAACATTTGTGGAAAACACATAGAACAATGGTGGGTACACAAAATTATTTTTCTTGCGTAAACAGCATTAATGTGCTGTAGTTTTGGGGGGAGTAGTGCGTCTACACCAGGTGTTTCAGCCGTTTCTAGGTGGGCTAGGTGTGCCTCATCTTTAACACGGCCTTCATCAGGACGGAGTTCTGTGTAGATTGACGTCTGTGCTATGGGTTAATAGATTCCACAGGCGCTAAATTTGAGATCTGCTAGCCGCATGGGCTGGTCTCTGTATGGTCCTCTCACTGGAGGTCGAAAAATGCTGATCCAGGGTGGTATCAGTGGGAAACAGACACGGCTTGCACAGCTGTGAGGGTTGCAGCATGGGCAGCCTGTCTGCCAAAAAAGTACGAGCTGGAGCTCCTCAGGCTGCTGTGTCACAGTTGAGACTGCAGGGGCCTGACTGCAAAGCGTTGGTTACCAACGCAGTCAGGCCCCTGCAGTCTCAACTGTCTCAAGGAGTCAAGTTGTATAAGACTCCTATGGGGTTAGTGTTAGCCATAACTGCACAAAGGTTTAAACGAAGAACGTGGTGAAAACTCTGTCGGGCTCACGTGTCTATCGTTAGCCTAAATGTCTGTCTACAGAGGAAAAATAATCCAGAAAGCAACGTTTGTTCCTAAAATTCTGACACGTCTTGCAAGTATGGCATTAGCTGTAGCGACAGCATTGCCTGGCACGTCAGACACAGATGATGATTTAATTGAAAGTGCTCAGCTGTGTACAAACATTTGTGGCAGCGCTGTGGATATGTGTAATACTGTTTTTCCTGTTTCCTCTCAAAGCTTGTATGAAGGGGATAGTTCCTTGATTCCTGATAATATGTTACCATGTGACCTAAACTCAAGCTTGTTGTTTGATAATACGCCCCCTATCTTAAGTACAGCGGATCAATCCCTAATGGGATCTACTCAAAACCTAGAAACTATCACAGAGGGTGAGGTCAATCAATTTTCCAGTAATGTTAAAGTAAACATAGATAATGAACATGCTAGTGTAAATGGGCTCATGTTTATCGAGCTCAAGAAGCAGTCTAGACTGCTGAACGAAATTGTACTGGCACTAAGAGCCTTACCCGAACTGTGCTCTAGTATAATGAATGAGTGGGTGGAAAAATGCAATAAAAAAACATTAAATTCGGATTTGGCGCATCAAAACATTTGTGTTGGTACTCTAACTGCAAGTACTCAAGATGCTAGAAGTGTACCTATACTTATTGCTGATAACACAATCCTGGACCAGGATGTCAGAGGTGTACCTATACTTATTTCAGATAATACAATCTTGGGCCATGAAGAAGTATTTGTACAACAGTCCAATGTAATTATACTATCAGATGGTAAGGAAGATAGTGAGAAGGGACTGAATATGTTGAATGAGCCTGCGTCTACAAAAATATCTAAAACACAAGAGAAAAAAGCAAAAAAGAAAAAAAATCTCTCTCAGCCTAAGGGTCTAAACAACAGTTTGCGTATGTTTATGAGGAATCTGGACATACAAACTGATTGTGATGACCCCTGTAATGATAAAGAAGCTCTGTATGAGTCACGTGCCAATACAATGCCTAGTGCTGTAAGAAGGAATCATATATCACGTGAAGGAACAGCTGAAATAGGAAACAAATCTAGGAAGGATTATACTGAGGGAGCCAATAGATGCTTTAAAACACAAACAGGTGACAGACAGGATTGATAAAAATCTTAGGTGTATGGAAAGAGGCGTGGCTGACATCTTTGATATCTTTAAAAATCCAGAAATACAGTCACGCCCCAATACACCGTCAACTGGTCCCATGTCACCTTGTGTACCCCCTCATCTGATGTATGACAATGTGGTTTGTGTTGACGATTTGCAGTCATATGCTGACTCTGGTCCTGCAGTCAGTGGAATTTTGAATACACAAGCAAAAACTGGTACTCATACTCCTAGGATTGAGCATGTCATGATGAATGATGCTAGGATTGAGCATGTCACGATGAATGAAGCTAAGGTGGTTGGATGTGTGCCCCCTCTGAATGGTCTCACAGAGCAAGATGTTTGCTGTATGGTTGAAAACATCCTAAAAAAACAGAGACTGAGCAAAAACATGGCTACTTTGCCGAAAGTTACTAAAAATATCTCGCATGACGATAAAATGATTGACACTTTGGTTCAATCATCAGGCGGGTCTGTGAATGTAGTTTCTCGACCTATAAATGAAGAACGTGTGCAGACCCAGAAGGGCCTTACAGAGCAAGATGTTTGCTGTTTGGTCGAAAACATCTTAAAAAAACAGAAGCTGAGTGAAAACATGGCTGCCCTGCCAAAAGTTACCAAAAACATCCTGCATGATGACAATCTGACTGACACCTTGGTTCAATCATCATGCGGGTCCCGAAATGTAGACTCTCGACTGATAAGCGAAAAACGTGGGCAGACTTGTAAGCCAGAATCAGAAGCAGGCACAAATGGTGCAGGTCATGGCCTTGACGGAGTCTTGGAATTTACCCTGGGAATTATGGTTGATAACATCCTAAAAAAGAAATTTCCCACAAGTTGTAATGGTTATGCTCTGATTGAACCCAATGAAAACACATTATCAGGGGACCTTGTAGACAATACTTGTATGACGGATAGGTTATATGAACCTCCATACAGAACACCCATCATTGATAATGGTCCCATGTCAACGGGACATAGTCTGCAGAATGATCAGCCATTTGGGCATTTAAGGCCATCAGCCTTTCCAGATGAGCATAGTTTAATCATGTATTATGTACTTGAGGAAGGCGGTCCAAGTTCCTTGAATAGACCATATATATTGAACTTACTTAATGAAATCCCTGAACTTTGCCTGATAACATCGGCGGATATGCAACTTGTGGGCTTTATCCATAATCTGAGATATGACTATGTACGGTTGATCATCAAATCCCCCCTGATTAGAGCACTTCTCTTGAAGGATGTCGGCTCTCTACAGAGGAGGGGTTTTGATATTATACCCTATAATAATACATTCAACCACAAGCCTCTACAGAGAAAAAAGATGTACATTGGAACTTCCGAGACTAGAACATCTGAAATACCACCAGTACAAAATGAAGGGATTGAGGCTATCAATGAAGCAAAGTCATGTCTAAAGGATATGAAAGAGTGGTGCTGGCTTGCACTTTCCTTACGAGAATCAATTGCACAATTGAAATCTGTTCCCAAACCACTTTAGCACAAGGTCTTACTTTCAACTTGTGTCATGGAATACAAGGGATTATAAACATCTTTTACTAGACACCGAAGAGTGTGTGAAACTTAGTAAATATGACTTTGTGCTGTTGCAAGAAACTTGGGTCACCTCTGGCCTGTACATTGATGGTTTTAATACCCTAGGATTAGCTGCAAAATAAAAGACAGAGGTAGACCAAGTGGTGGATTGCTGTTGGCATATAGAATTGATGTGTGCATTAAATTATTGGACAGCTCTTTTTTGCTGGATTGTGCCATAAGAGCCAGTTTTCAACTGATAACAGATATTGGAATTGTTCATATTTTGATGTTCAATGTATATTGGAATACATGCAATGAGAATAGATGTGAACTACAGGAGTTCTTTGTTTATTTAAATGAAGAGATTTGCAATTGGCTTGATTCATTCCCACAAGGTTTCATCTTACTTGCGGGTGATCTGAATGCGGATTGTTCACTTACAAAAGCTGAACAGTATCAGATACGTGCTTTTTCTCCCAATTTGGATAGTAAAAAAACTAGAGGCTGTCAATGGCTGGACTTTGGAAAGAGTTGGGGCATGGAGCCAGTCTATAACATCTTGCCAACTTGGGCTGCTTGTGGATCATGTTCCATATTAGATTATATATTTGTGACCACCCATGAAAAATTGTTTTGTAAAAAGTTTGAAGTTATAGAAAATTATAATAGCGATCATGCGATGTTAAGTCTGGAACTCCCATGGAGTAAGGATAATAATGAAACCTTGTCCTTCCTATTCAAATTGAAGCATTCAATGATGGTAAACACGTCAAATGGAATTGTGGTAAAATGGAAAAGGCTAACCATATTATTTCACAGGACTTTGCATATTCAAACTATGAGAAAAAGTTGGTTTGCTATTCTGTCGACAATTTTGGTGATTACATTGAAGATATTTTATATCGTAGTAAGGTGCTCAGAAGTGTCTGCACAGAATCAAATCAAGTGCATATACACACATTTTCTGAGACTGTAAAAAAATAAAAGATCATTATGAGAAAGTACATTAGAAACATAAAGACAAAAGACATGGGGGAATCTGAAAGTAGTCTAAAAATTAGGCAATGTAAACAAAAATATAAGAACTGGATCAAGATTATCAAAGGCGGGCTAGCTCAAAAAGATGGGGAGGCCATGTTAGAGGCCATGTGCGGGAACAATAATACCAGCTTTTGGTCATTAATAAATAAAGACCAATGTAATCAACAGCGTTTACAACTGAATCCTATAGATGCTGGGGTATGGTCTAAGTATTTTGGATCTTTATACATGTCTCCTGAAAACTACTTGTGTCCTGAGGTTCTCATAGATGTTGCATGGCATTTGGACACATCAATCCTGAACATTAAAAGCTAAATTAAAAAAGCAAAGCCTACCTCCACTCCGGGTCCCAATCTTTTGTCATTTGCTAATTTAAAAAATAACATTGATTTGTGGTCTAAGCTTTTGCATTTCTTATTTGTGGATATTTGCCTCAAAAAGAGGATACCAAATAATTGGAAAGTGTCATATGTATTGCTACTATTCAAGAAAGGCGATTGTCTGTGTCCTACAAATTATCGCCCGATCACACTTATGAATGTGGAGTCCAAAATCTTTGCTGGTATAGTACTTGAAAAACTGAATATGTGGATTGATGACAACAATATACTAGACTATAGGCATATTTTCATGTTATGTTATGTTATTTTGCATTTATATAGCGCCTTATATACCATTAGTATGGTCTGAAGGCGCTGGTAGGTTGAACGCCCTTGGGAACCGAAGTTCAGATCAGTAGAGGGAGTAGGGAGAGTCAAAGGTGCGTGTGAGCACCAGGTATGTGTGCAGCTTGAGCGTGTAATAGCTGCTTCTTAGCGATAGGTGTGGTGATTGAGGGGTCAGGAATATGTGTTTGTTCTGGCAGGATTTATCCAGACCGGATAAGGCTGCGTTAGGCCTGAGGAGTACGCTGGCTGGGGGTGTGAAACCAGCAGTGTTTACATATAGTGATGTGGAGTATGTGGCGGTTGTAGGTATGAGAACAGTTATACCGAATGGTGTCATAGTATCTCTGTGTTCTAGTTGAGTGGTGGTGTAAAGGAGAGACTAAACGTATGGTGGGTTATGTGATCATTCCAACGTTTTCAGCATTCCAACTATCCTTTGTACTTCACAACATCTGTTCCATGCACACAATCCACTCCATGCACCCAGTCTGTTCCCAACATTCCGGTACGCTCCACGCACTCATGCATTCCAGTTCGCTCTGCGTGATCTAGTCTGTCTCGCGCGCTCCAGACTGCCCCGCGCTCACGAGTCTGGACCATGCAAGCCTAACGTCATCATCCGTTCTACGCAACTCGTCTGCTCTACGTGGCACATCAGTTTGTTCCAGTCACTCCTTTGCTCGTGGTACTGCACTCCTTCGATCAAGGCACTCCATCGCCTTATGCCCTTGCACGCACTACGCATTCATCCCTCTCCGCACCCGCCCGCTCCCCGCACTCATCAGCTCTATGCATCTATGCATCCGTTCCCCGTGCTCATCCGCTTTATGTACTCATCACTTTCCGGGCATTTAACAGCAATATCCCGTTCTACATATTCATCTACACACTCATCCTCTCTACACACTCATCTTCACAGCGTTCTACACATTCTTTCACAGTCACTCGGTCTACACACTCATCTGCTCTACGCACTTCTGCATTCTACGCACAACTCTGTACTTACGCACTTATCTGCTCTACGCATGCATCCATTCTGCACATCCAGCCGCTCTACACACTCATCCGTTCAACATATTCATCCGTTCTATACACTCCTCACATCTACACACTAATCCGATCTACACACTCATCTGCTCACCGCATTCAGCCGCTCAGCACATTCATTCGTTTCACATGTTAAGGCAAAGAAGGTCAAGCTGATGGGACATCATTAGGTTCTGGCAATCTATAGAGAGGGCCACCAGGGACAGAGTGTTTAGCAGGCCACCTTTCAGGCCTGCCGCAGGAGAGATGTTGGATTGGATAGGATGCTTAATAAAACCTAAAGGGAAGATAGTATTGCACCAACTCTTAAGATATCCATACATCTTTGTGGCAGATTAAGATGTCCAAACTCTGACCTCAGGAGCCATGCTGCCAAGTTCATGGAGTGAGGTTGAGGGTGCACTGCAAGTCCCCCCGGCCCCCATGCTGAGTGAGCAGATTGTACGGGCAAAGGAGTTTGTTGGGATCGCACATCGCCAGTTGCGCAGATGTGTATACCAGGGTTGTTTTGTCCACATAGGAGCAACTAGGATGAGCATCACCTGTTCCTTGTGGATCTTGTTCACCACCTTCCTCATTAGAGGCGTGGGAGTGTGAAGGGGGGGGGGGGAGCGTAAGCACATTTCCCTGACCAGTTCATCCATAGGGCGTTCCCCTTGGAACCTGGCTGGGGGAACCTGGACGTGAAGTCTGGGCATTTTCTGTTTTCGTTTGTAGCGAACAAGTCTATTGTGGGGAACTCCACTGAGAGAAGAGGTGTTCTACTATCTCTGCATGTAGTTGCCACTCGTGTTATTGTGGTAGGGGATCTCTGCTCAATGAGTCTGCAAGAGAGTTGAGTTCCCCTGGAACGTGCTGGGACGATAGGAATATTTTCCGTTCGAGTGCCCATTTCCAAATTTGTTGCGCAAGCCTGAACAGATTTGGTGAATGTGTGCCCCTCTGCTTGCTGATGTAAAACATTGCTGTAGTGCGGTCTGTCAGGATTTGCACAGATTGGTTCGCTAGGTGAAATTCAAAACGCCTGAAGGGCTTTGAACACTGCGAGTCTAGCAGAATGATTGGTCTCACGCAGCAGCACAGAACCACGAGACCCTGAGCTGTGTGGTGAAGGTATTGGTTTTCGTAAAGCTATAGGTACTGATGCTGGAAGATTGTTGATGGTTGAGTTAATGAGTGCGGTCAAACATATTGCATCCATGGACCTAAGTTCCGCCTTTGATCTTGTCGACAGGCCTACACTATGGAAAACCTTGTCAATGTTAGGCTTAGATAAATCCTTGTTAGATGTCATTATTCATCTTTACCCAGAAACAACAATTAGAGTCAGGCTGAATAATAAAGGAAGTCTGACTGATATTATTCCTACTGTGAACGGCCTTAAACAAGGCTGCAGATTAGCTGCAACACTCTTCAATCTGTATGTGTCTAATGCAGATAGGTCCTTGGATTCTAGTGGTCTAATTGGACCTAAAATTGGAGGCTCAACTGTTAGGTGGGTGTCATATGCTGATGATTTCTTATTAATGGACTGCACAGAAATCGGCCTGCAAAAGCTGATAAATGACTTTGGTATGTTTATAGATGAAAGAAAACTGAAAATTAACCCAAATAAAACTATAATCTTTCATGTGGGTTGTAAAAATCCTACCCCGTATTTTTCATATTGGACCTGTAATGGTGCTAAATTAAAAGCCAAACGGTTCTAACCTGGTTGGGGTATGTATTTTCCAGTAATTCTAGTAAAGTGATAAGAAGCAGTATGACACAAAAAGCAAAAGTGGCTCTTAATCAAATAAGAAAACAAAAGATACAAATGAATAGGTCCAAGGATGCTGGGCTCAGAACAACACCTCCACATGTATTATCAAACTCTGCATTGCTAAGGAAGGAATCACTCTTCAATAGTGTGTTGTAGAGATAAATCTCATTTTTTATATTAAAGTTGTGTGCAAAAAGACATAAATCCAACATTTAGAGAAATTAAGACATCAAAATGGTTTGCTAAAACAGAACAATCAGACAAAAAACAGAAAGATATTTACAACACAGAGTGCCAAAAAAACATTTTTTGGGACAATCTCCAAATTGTGTGCGTGTAACAAACCCGACTCCTATTAGGATTTGCCAAGAAATGCACATATTGCAGTGTACATATTCAAGTCAACATTTGTGGAAAACACATAGAACAATGGTGGGTACACAAAATTATTTTTCTTGCGTAAACAGCATTAATGTGCAGTAGTTTTGGGGGGAGTAGTGCGTCTACACCAGGTGTTTCAGCCGTTTCATTGACGTCTGTGCTATGGGCTAATAGATTTCACAGGCGCTAAATTTGAGATTTGCTAGCCTCCTCAGGCTGCTGTGTCACAGTTGAGACTGCAGGGGCCTGACTGCAAAGCGTGGCCCCTGCAGTCTCAACTGTGACACAGCAGCCTGAGGAGCTCCAGCTCATACTTTTTTGGCAGACAGGCTGCCCATGCTGCAACCCTCACAGCTGTGCAAGCCGTGTCTGTTTCCCACTGATACCACCCTGGATCAGCATTTTTCGACCTCCAGCGAGAGGACCATACAGAGACCAGCCCATGCGGCTAGCAGATCTCAAATTTAGCGCCTGTGAAATCTATTAACCCATAGCACAGACGTCAATCTACACAGAACTCCGTCCTGATGAAGGCCGTGTTAAAGATGAGGCACACCTAGCCCACCTAGAAACAGCTGAAACACCTGGTGTAGACGCACTACTCCCCCCAAAACTACAGCACATTAATGCTGTTTACGCAAGAAAAATAATTTTGTGTACCCACCATTGTTCTATGTGTTTTCCACAAATGTTGACTTGAATATGTACACTGCAATATGTGAATTTCTTGGCAAATCCTAATAGGAGTCGGGTTTGTCACACACACACAATTTGGAGATTGTCCCAAAAAATGTTTTTTGGCACTGTGTGTTGTAAATATCTTTCTGTTTTTTTGTCTGATTGTTCTGTTTTAGCAAACCATTTTGATGTCTTAATTTCTCTAAATGTTGGATTTATATCTTTTTGCACACAACTTTAATATAAAAAATGAGATTTATCTCTACAACACACTATTGAAGAGTGATTCCTTCCTTAGCAATGCAGAGTTTGATAATACATGTGGAGGTGTTGTTCTGAGCCTAGCATCCTTGGACCTATTCATTTGTATCTTTTGTTTTCCTAGTTAACCCTCCTGGGTAGAATAGGTTCCACACCAGGAACCCTATTTTTTGATTCTTAATCAAATAAGAGCCATTGAAAGAACATATGGTAAATTTACTTTTGACCCCTGCATCCTGTTTTATAGACTCAAGGTGTTGCCAAGACTGTCTTATGGGTGTGAATTTTTCTCTAAAACTATGTGGCCCTTTTTACGTCAACTGGAGTCCATGATATGGCAAAAAATATTATACTATATTCCAAAATGTATTCCTCTAGAGTTAATTAGATATGAACTTGGTTTGCATTCACTCAATGGTATCATGTTCAATAGAAAACTGGCTCTATTAAGAAAATGTCTGGTTGCCGAAAACGGTACAATTTATGCTCATTTGAAACATGCGACAAATGGAAACTTCATGTACAATTTAAAAGAGGACTGTGAGAAAAACATTTTGACTTAGGTTTATCAGTAAATACACTTCTTAAGTTTCCAGATAAAGTGAAGGAGGTTGTTAATGCATTTGACTGGTTGGAGAACAATGTAGTTCTGCTAAATTCGAAGCTATATTCTGAAAGCTTGTCTTATTGGAAATTCCTTCCTTACAGTATACTTGAAAAAATATCCCTCAAGAGAATTTCGAAACTCTGATTGGAAAGTTTTGCACAATTTGTAGGTAATACAGCTTGGGTGGATAGAAACAAACTCTGGTGTGAAATGCTTCATGGCTCCTCTATCGCCTTGAAAATAAAAGTTAACGGATTTCTGAAAAATACTTGTGTATTGACATAAAAAAAATGTTTTTGTTGAAGGTACTCTTCGTTCCTAAATGGATAATATAGAATATGTTATTGTCCAAAAAGGTTTTAACATGTCTGTTGAGTTTGTATGGTGTTATATTTTGGGATGCGGTATCTGATTTTATTCATTCGTTTATGTGTGTTTCTCTGGATTTTGGATATTGATGAAATTGTAAATGTATAAGAAATGTATTGTGAAATCATTGTTTTAATGAAATTTGTTTCTACTGTATATACTTTTTTGTAAAGGTTTAAATAAACCAAAACAAATAAATAAAAAAAATAAAAAAAACTTTTAATATACAGAGGAAAGATAGACAACAAAATGCTGGTGTTCGGTTTCTTTTGGTTGTATGTTATTTATTTTCTCCAAGTAGATCAGCAGTTTTTCAAAGTGTTACCAAAAATGGGAATCACACGACACTATATATACTATCACTATACGTAAGTAAGCAGCTGCATTACTAAAAAAAGAAGAGTTCAAAAATAATTAAAAAAGTCCTTTAAAAAATAGAAACATTTTCTTTAAAAATATCAAATGTTCTTAAAAATATATACAAGGAGTCTTTATAAAGTGCACTGTAAACTATATAAAGATCCCTTCATTGGGAGACAGCCAGGCCAGGGGTGAATCGAGTCCTTAGTTGCTGCAGTTCATCCTTTCTTTGGCTCCTCTATTGTTTTCTGGTAGGGAGGTTGTTTTTTTTCTGGCAGGCGCGCCAGCAGCAGCACCGTTAGGGGGGCCCAAAGATCTTATAAGCTGGGCTGCATATACTAGGTGCGACCCAGCTCTCATCAGCAGTGTTTGCTGAGTCCATGTTGCTCTCTATGGCTTGGTTCCATATGACAGTTGCAGCCCAGTATTAATTGCAGCATGGGGGTTCTTAGGCATATCCTAAACATATTTAGCCACGTGGGATGCTGAGATATTGTACCACTTTCATACACAGGCCTAACCACCCTTGTTGTTAATGGACAGACTATCTGGGAATGTAACCCTATGAATCTTTTCTACATGATATGTTATGGGATTCACAGCATGAGGATCGAGTGGCATACTCTGCTTAAACTTTGAGGTGCTGAAAGAGCGGGCTATTAAGCCCAGATGATTACAGTGAGGATACAGGAACTCTATTTGTTAACTGAATTGACCTGAGGAAGATCTTGTGTGAAGGTCGAAACACGTGTTGGCCTTACAGTAAAATGTTGAACCCAACTGGATCTCATAAGTAGTCATTGAGAATATAGCTTTATTGGTTTTGAGTGTGGTGAGACGCAAGTGGTTGAAGGATTCAAACAAACACCCTAAACCTGGGCTGCGTCTAACAGCAGTGGCCCATGAATTAACAGTAGCATTGGGCCTGCATTGTCAGAACGTGCCCTTTCATTAATCAGGCAGCACGCCCCTGCCTCTCACAGGGAGCACCACATTTGATATATGTAGTCCTGAAGGTAGTGGTGACGTTGGGCGTTCCCAATCCCTGGGAGGTGGTGGTGAGTATGGGCGACACATCAAGCCTGGGCAATGGGAGTGAGTGCCTGAGTGCAGCATGGGCCCCAGGATTTAAGTGACAACCATGCTCCGCTCGTGGCTCGAGTGCCTTGAGTAACCTGTTTTCCCTTCTTTTTGTTCAAAGGATCCCCCACATGGAATCATCTGACAGAGCAGGGTCCTTAACTCTGTCTTTTTTCACCCCCCCCCAACAAGGGGCTAATGAGGCTGACACAAAGGAAAGAGCAGGGTAACCGTGTTGGGGATAATGGAGGTGGGAGTGCAAGGTTGTTTTATGGGAATGTAGATAAATGCACATAAACACTTGACCAGAGTTAAGCATAGACATATTTGATTGGATGTGACAGATTTATTATGTGACTATGTACAATCGTGTGAGGTATGTGTAAACAAAATGTCTTTGAAATACATTCTCAGTTCTTGGTTCACAAGAAATCCGTCCCTGCTTTATCATGGCCACTGCTTGGTGGCAAGTGTTGCCTGGCAGGTCTATTATCATTTTCCTCTGGGTTGCCATGTCAACACCCGGGGGCACGGCATGTCTCATACTGCACATGCTTTGAAGCATGGCACACACAATAAAAATGTTTCCCACCTTGTCTGGCTTGTCTGGTGGAGGCATTGCAACTGTTTCTTCAGCAGGCTAACGGTAAATTTTTTGTAAAACCTGGCCCTTATGTGTGCCTTATTGGGTGTCTTCTTCTGTGCTGTGGGATCCCGACAGAAGTCATCAGCCACAGAAAGAGGCGAAAGTCAGAGTCATCTGTAAAGGCAATGGAAATAGGTGTTGGTTTTGGAAAAATCAGCAATTTTGACAAGTAGTCATGACATGATGGTCAACATAATGGTCACCTACAGTTGGTGAGCAGGTGCAAGTGGATCTAGAGCACGCGGCCTAATCCCCACCCACCGGTCAATCACTTTAAACTGTTGGTGCCATCCTGTTTTTCCACCCTTTTTACCAAGTTAAGCAGCCTTGCAGGTTCTTTTCCTTGGTATTTGGTGAGCAGTTCCAAGTGGATCTAGGTCACGTGGCGTACGACCCACCCAACAGTCAATCACTTTAAACTGGTGGTGCCTTCCTCTTTTGGCACTCTTTTTCCCTAGTTAAGCAGATCTCCAGCCTCTTTTCCTTTGCAGTTGGTGAGCAGGTGCAACTGGATCTTGCTCACATGGCCTAAGCCCCACCCACCTTCTTCGCCCTGCCTCTTCCTTTCTGCTCATAACTCTTAGATCAAGGGTGTCTCTTACCAGGACATCCGAAGTGAAGGGCATGCAAAGAAAAAGGAAATTCCTGCTTGGCCCTGTTCTGACCAGGAGGCCCCATGCCCGAACCCCTGCTCTGACAACAGGTAAGCATATGATGACATATGTTTTCTCCCGTCATCCCCACCATCACCAGGTAATGCCAATGTCAGCGGTACTGTCCCTGATCCTCAGCCCCAAGCTCATCAGCATCCCCTCACTGTGCACAACACGGAAGATGATGCACGCCAAAGGCCATTCAGCTATCACGCATGCAGCAGACATCATCAACCTCATCACTACACAAGACCTTGAGGCCATGTTCATCACGAGATATGGCTGACACTCACCTCCTGTGTGTGCTACAGCATCCAACACAGAGACCAGTCGAACAAGACAGGTGGAGGCCTCGCAGTCATCCACAAGACTGTGTGGCCCTGCACCAGATTTGGGTGCTACAGCATCCAACACAGAGACCAGTTGAAAAAGACAGGCAGAGGCCTTGCAGTCATCCACAAGTCCTGGTGGCCCCGCACCAAATTTGACGTTGACAACATTGGCTTCTTTGTGTTGAATTTTGCATTGCCCAATGGCCCCGGTATGCAGGCCTTGCCCACCCCCGTCCTGGAAATAAGGCACAGGTCATGATTCGTCGGGCTCCTTGCGTGCCCTAACTCTGTGTGGGACCATTCACTTTATTACAACTGCATGCGACAGCTGAACGCTGCCGTCACATGACACGTGACAACATCACATTCCTCCTTTTTCATAAGGAACAATTCAAATATTTTTCTCTGTAATAAAACAGCTTAACATGAATATTATAACATTAGTAACATTTGCAAACGGACTGTCAAACCAGTCCAGGCCCAACTTGGGCAACTTATGCTGGTCTGGCCTTAACCAGGGCTTTGGTGGATGTCTCTTTCCCCACCCTTCGCATGTCCTGAATGGCTTATTGCTTTCTGTCCCAAACCTCTTTCCATATCGCTACTCTCCCATTATGTATTCCTTAAATCGTGCCAGGCACCTCTGATTCTCCCGGCTGGGATATCTGCTTTCACCTCTCCCTCCCGTTGCATGGTCACGTACCCAGTTGGGTTAGCCAGCTCACCCTCCCATATGTCCTCTGGTTAATCATCGCCCTCTGGGATCCTGCTTGGGGGTGTCCCATTGTTCCTGCCTCCTGTTCCCTCATTTTCACCCACCTTTTGGAAGAAGCTGGATTTGTGGGGTCACCGTCCCTATTTGATCAGCCACGGTCACCATCCATCCTTAGACCTGGATGACATCCATTGGCCAGGGTTCATAGGTGAGAGCCAAATCCCTTCAGCAAGTCTATTTCTGACCAGTACGGTATCTCCTACCGCTACCTTGGGTGGTTTGAGGTGTCTTCGTAGATTCTCCTTTTCTTTGTGAAACCTCTGATCATCCGTGGCTCTTTTGTCATTGATGGTCAACGGGGGCCGGCTGCCCATTTCCAGAATGAGGCCCCTCAGGAATCTTTGGAATAGTGCTTCTACTTGGGCCACTCCCATGGAACGGTGGGGCATTGAACTGGTATGATGTCCTCTTAAGTGGTTTACCCAGGACTTGGGTGATTCGGAACACTTTATTCAATGTTCGCATAAAGCGTTCAGCCTCTCAATTGGCGCATGGCCAGACCAGCAGGACCTTCCGGTGGGTGATTACGTACTCTTCCAAGAATTCTGCAAAACACTCTCTTGAAATGGGGCACGTTGTCTGAGCATATGACTCTGTGGAAACCGTGGGTTGCAAACATTTTTTCCATTACATGCGCTACTTGTAAAAAGGCTGTGGATTCCACTAGTTCGACCTCAGGGTACCCTGACTATTGGTCTATCATTACTAGAAAGTGCTTCCTGCGGCCAGTGGACCCAAAAATCTGCATGTACAATGCCGTCAGGCCGGTCACTGTGAGGAATTGAATCTATTTGGAGTTCTTTGTTGGGTGGGGCAGGCGGCTGACACCAGATGCAATTTGCCACAAATTCATCCACTCTTGTTTCAAGTTTCGAGGTTGGGGATCCACACTTTCAAACGTAGCCTTGATTTAGTTTTGGCAGCTCCTTGACAGGGTGCTAGTTCCATCACTCTCTTTTACTTTACTTTAATTTGTTTGTTTCTTGGGCAACCATTGGCCCAGAGGCATATGGGTGCCAAGGACGAAGTCCCAAAACACAGATGGCAACGACAGGCAACCAGGCCTAAAAACTATCAACTAAGGACATGGAGCTTCCTAACCAAATAAGTGTGTTTGAGATTTTTCTTAAACATGCTGAGGGACTCACAACTTCTGAGCTCCAAGGTCAGGGCATTCCATTTTCTGGGTGCTGATACCCAGAATGCACATTTGTTAACATAAACTGTGTTGGTGGTGGGAAACTCTAGTAGTTTGAGTTTATTAGATCTCAAATTCCTAGAGATTCTCTTATTATTCATGTTATCTGCCACATGGGCAGGAAATTGATCAGCTTGGCATTTGAATGTAATGGTAAGCAAACGAAATTCAATTCTTGCCTCTATGGGGAGCAGTGTAGACGTCTCCTGGCATCAGAGACATGATCAAATTTCTTGGGACCTAGGATAGCCTAACTGTACTATTCTGAATCACTTGGAGTCTCGCTATCTCTTTCTTCCCAAGCCTACCAAGAGACTTCCACAATACTCAATCTTAGAGCCGATACTGGCCCTTGCTACCGAGGATATGGTTGAATGTGACACAATAGTCTAATGTAGTAGGCTAAGGCAGATACAAGACTAGTGACCTGGGCGTTCATTGAGAGGAATTGATCAAATGTGACTCCCAAGGTCTTTATTTTAGCATTTGTCTTAATTACACAGTTTCCTATTAAGAATTGTGAGTAGTCCATACTAAGCTTTTTGAACATATGGCTGGAACCTATGATCATAAATTCTGTCTTTTCACAGTTAAGTGCCAAACGATTCAAACCCATCCAGCCATGAATCAGATTGTAGATCTTATTAATCTGATTTGCATCCTACAAGTAATCTCCTGTCAGGGTGATGAGGCACTGGGTGTCATCAGCATAGTTAGAAAAACAGCTCTGATTCTTTTAAAATGGGTGAAATACAGGCCCCCTGTTGGACTCCATAATTCAAAGGGGCAGGTATGGCTTCTTCCAAATTACTACAAACCCTATTAGTTTGTTGTCCCAGAAAAGATCTGATCCAGGCTAGAGCTTGGTCGCTAAAATTGGTGATTTCCTGAAGTCTCTGAAGAAGCAACGGGTGATCCACCAAATCAAACATGCAGATAAATCCAAAGCCACTAGAATGGTGTTTTGTCCTACATTAACTCTTCTCAGCATGTTAGATTTAAGATGCGAAAGAGCTAACTCAGTACTAAAGTCTGGCCGAAAACCTGATTGATTTTTATTGAGGATAGAGTTGTTCTCAAAATGGGCCAATACTTGTTCGTATGCGACTCTATCAAGAATTTTGAGAATAAATTGGGTGTTCGTAATAGGTTTGTTGTTGATAGGACTCAAAGTACTGAGACCGTGTTGTTTTTAGAGTGGAGTCACCCAGGCTTGTTTCAAGCGTGTGGGGACACAACCCTCTTTAAGTGAGGCATTCACAATTCTAGTCAAAGAGTTTATGAAGGATTCCAAGCCAGCTTTTATTGTTGTGGTTGGAAATATCTCTACTAGTGTCTGTCGAATCTCCAGCTTGCTTCCTCTTAAGAGGAGTCCTTTTTGATGACAGTTTGTGTTGCACACGCCACAGCTGTTCCAGATCCTGCTGTGCTCCTTGGCTTCGTCGGTGTGGGATAGACAAAACAGTTTTTCAGTCCCCGTTGGTCATGGCTGCCTTCACCACCTCAAAACACAAGTTTGATGCATCGGTCACCTCTTGGATGGATAGCGCTACTGGTTTGGCAGCGGCCACACCTACACTTACATGTTCTTCAACTGTGGGTTGTTCATCATTCTCCTCATCCACATTGCCCCTTGGATGTTGTGAGAGGTAGTTTGCAGGATTGTGAGATCCAGGCCTGTATGTTAGACGTACACTATACTCCATCAGTGCGAGCATCCATCGCTCAATCCTCGGGAGTAGCTTGGACAATGATCCCACCACGATTTGCAGTAGTGGCTTGTGGTCGGTCATCACAGTTACTGGTCTGCTAGAATGTGGATGCGAAAGTGCCGGCACCCCCCATAAGACTGCAAGAGCTTTCCTTTTGATTTGGGAGTAGCGTTGTTCTGTAGCTGTTAGTGCTTTTCTTGCATATGCCACCGGTCTCATCTGTCCTTGAGCGTCTTGGTGTGAAAGACCGCTGTGACAAATCAACTTCCGGGGTACCAGTGGTCCAGGGATGAATATCGGTTTCTAAACCATCAATAAGCCCCACACCTCAAGTACACACGAAGGGATCCAAACAGATTGGAATACAAATAAATTATAAGACCTCCTTGTCTAATTTTGGTAACGTGGATGGAACTGTATGCTTATCTCTGCAAGGTCATGGATCCTTGGTTAGTTGCAATACAGCGAAAATAGACTTTTTACCTAATTTTAAAAGGAACTGTCCAGTCAAGGTTTTATACCAATATCAACTTTGTTTTGACTACAACAGACAGTTCTAGCACACTACAATTACAACCCACAATGTAAAGGAACACAGAGGACAGACAGTTTTATGAAGGAAAGGGATGCACTCTTCATACTGACAGGATGGTAGTTGGTAAAGTAATCAATCTTACAGTTCAAGGTTATTTGGTTTCAACACCAAAGGGGCAAAGGGTCGTAACTGTCTCTAGGGCCCTTCGGAGAAGGACCACGGGGCAGAACCACAATGTACCTGGTGCTGAAGAAGTTCTTGGTGCTTGACAGTGCTGAGGCGGATCTAGGGTGCTTCGCAGCCCGTGAGACAGAGTTAGTGGCAAGAGACATCTGTGGAAAACCAAGCAGCAGGCAGTTCAGCAAGTGAGGTTGGACAGACATCTGCAGGCTGTCTGGCATGGCCACTCAGGGCCAAAAATCATTGTCTCTCTGCTGGCTGGTGAAGCTGGAATGCTGGTCAATCCATCTCTGACAGCTCTGGTGACTGCGGCATGACAACAGTCAGTGGTGCAGCCGGATGCAGTTCAACCGTCTCAAAATTGTCCCTAAAAAGATGGTCGCTGGATGATGCTAGTGTGGCACTCCCCCTAGGCTCTTTGCTGGGCCTGTGTCCTTTCGAAGGCAGATGGGTCAAAGCTCCGGAGAGTTATTGCAGTCAACGGCCGTGTCCTTTGTCCAGAGTCTCTCCGGCACTTCCCACCTAGGAAGCTTCCTGTCAGGACCTAGCAGGGCATGCTGTGTTCTGGCTGGGTACTGGTTCTGGGGTTGCTGGGTGGGTCTTCTGAGTCCGGTATCTCCCTCTGTTCCCTGGTAGATGTTTAGGGGAGGGATATTGCTTCCCTCCTGGAACTCATGGCCTTCCTTCACTGGCAGAAGATGTAAGGTAGACTGTACCTTCAGCTCAGGTGTAAATGAGTCCTTCTTCTTACTCCTTGCAAAGTCTTCAGAGATCTCTCAGAGTGCTTGGCAACAGACATGGGAAGGATTGACAACATATACGTCTAAATCCCACCCATCTTCCTGTCTGATGTACATCAAAGTGTCTCTCTAATTAACTGAACCACATGCTGCGCTTGGTCACAACATTGGCCTCCTTTGAAGTAGGGGGTTGCAGGCAGATTTTCATCTCCTACAATTCACATACTTCCCTGTTCTGAAAGGAGTGGTTCCAGACTAGACATTCACAGCCCTTTTATACCAAGAAGGGGTGTTACTACCAGGTTGACACACTGCATTACAAAGAGGTATTGGTCTCTGGTCTCCGTTGTCACTTCCTGCACCCAGACCTTCCCTGAGGCCTGCTAATAGACATTCTTCAGTATTTGCCGCCACCAGCAAGGTGTAACAATGAAGATACAAATCAATGGGGCCTTGAAATACTGATTAGGCTGCCCACGGCCAGAGGCTTTTGATGTACCGACAGCTGTCAGGTGTCAGCTACACATGACAGGGGAGGGCAGCGCTGGTAAACTGTGTCCTTCCAGAGTACATTCTATTTTTCTGCTGTGCGTTGAGTGTGGAAAATATGTGCGGGAATGGCCCCACATATTTTCTGGAGGTTGATCTACCATCATTCATTCTTTTTTTAAATAAACAAAAATCAAAAAGCCCATGCGGGCGCACACACCCTGTGCGAATGGTCAAATTCCTCACAACCGCCCCTAGTCCAACGTGGCTAGTGTCTCCTATGATTTCATATTCCTTCTGTGGGTTGAAGAATGGCATGGGTTCCTCCGCAATAAGCTCAGGTTTGATGGCTTCGAGGCTTTTTGCTCTTTTGTAGTCCCCTCTCACACCTTGTCTTTCCTTGCTAGTACCCTGAGGGGCTCAGAGATGGTCGCTAGATTCGGGATGAAGCATCCACAGTATGTCACCATCCTTAGGAAGCTTCTGATTTCCAACACGTTCCCTGGTGGGCTTGCTATCTGAATGTCTTGAACTTTAAGCGGGTCGGGTGTCATTCCGTTTTCATGAAACATGAACCCAAATAATTCTATGCTTTTTTTTAAGAATTCACACTTCTCACTGTGTAGGGTGAGAGCGAGGAGTTGAATCCTCTCCAGTGTCTTCTCAAGTTGTCCCATATGTTCTGCTTCTGACACAGCATACACCAAAATGTCATCACTCAGATTTATGACTCCTTCTAGTCCTGACAAATCCCCTCATGTCACATTTTGAAATACCTCCACTGCAGAAGATATCCCAAAGCTGAGGCATTGTGAAGGTGGTCATGTAGCACAAGTCTGGGTGGAGCTCCAGTTGGTAATACCCAGATCTAAGATCCCATTTTGAAAATACTCGAGCCCCTTGCAGCTCGCCCACTAAGGGATCCAAGATCAGGGTTATGTGCCTCTCCTGCTTGATAGATTGACTCGGAAGTCTCATATCTACACACATATCCACACCAACCCAGGTTGTTCAGGTATGTGTGCAATCTCATTGGGGGAGACCCATGGAGTGGGTCCCACACCCTCTGAATAATGTCCAATTTCAGCTGATTTTGCAGTTCCAGTTCCACTTGATCTCAGAGGTGGAAGGGTATGCAGTGATGTTTTAGGGCAGTCGGGCGGACCGATTCATCAATGTGCAGCTTGATGGGCTCAACTTGCAGCTTGCCAATGACTTCGAACACCTGCATGAACTTCTCCAGCACCTTATGTATGCCTTCAACGTATACCCTTCAGGCAAAGTGTACAATCGCCAGGGCTTCCACCGCTGCACAACTCAGTAGTGAGTGACTTTTAATGTCTGTGATAAAGAACTTCGTTTTGATTTTCTTGTCTTCGTGAGATACCCTGGTGAAGAAAACACCTTTGTGGGGTATGGATTGGATGCCAGCAAACGTGAAGATCTTCGCCCGTGCTTTGGACAGTGTCGTGGGTCCAGGGAGAGCTTCATAGTGACAAGTTTCCATCACACATACTGACGCCCCTGTGTCCACCAATGCAGGCATCCTTGCCCCTCCCACAGTCACCATGCACATGGGATGCCTCCTCTTTTTGATTTTGGTTTTGAGAGAGTCAATGCTGGAGATGAAGAAGAGTTCTTCCTCTTCCTCTTCCTCCTCTACCAGCTCCTGTCCTGCTGTGTCCTGTTCCACCACTGCTACTTGTCTCTGTTGCCTCAGAGTATCATTTGGCGTTCTACTCGGCCCTCAGGAAATGGTCACTGGGTTCGTGACTTTGCACATTCATGCTAAGTGGCCCCATCACTCTGCATCAGCGACATACCCTTCCTTTTGCTGGGCACTCCCCCACATGTGGAGGTCATAGCCGCATTTAGGTATTTAGGTCAGGGTATAGGGGTCTTCCCTCTTCTTGCATTGCATCAAGGCTTTTCTGACCCAGTGGCTTGTTGTCATCACACTGCAGAGACGTCATCCTATTTGACCGAATGGACTGCAGCATCCATCTTGGTGGTGCGGGTTTGCACTAGTTCATGTGAACTGCCCATCTCTAATATACAGGCCAGTGTGAGTTCTGGCTCCCGCAGTACCTGGCGTCACAGTTTTCCTAAGGCACACCCTTGTATCAGCTGGTTCCTGACCATGCCCTCTTCCGTCTCCGAAGCACAGATGGCTGCCAAGTGCCTGAGCCTGCCATAGAATTTGTCAAGGAATTCCTCCTTCTGTTTGGCAGCGCACATGACAAACCTCCAACAGTCTGGATTGCCAGTGGTAGGAAATGTTCTTTCGGGAAATCCTTTGCTGCCTGATGCGAGTTGTCCACTAGAGTGAGAGACTTGAAGATTTTGTGTACTTTGCTTCCTGCGGAATAGATAAGAGTGGCTACTTTTGCCTCATTATCAGATTCTTCGATGGCTTTAAAGGCCTTGCCCACCCTATTCTGGAAAGAACACACGGGCACAGGTCAGCTTCGTCGGGCTCCTCGTGTACACTAACCCCATGCAGGACTGGCCACTTTATTACAACTGCATGCTATGGCTCAATGCTGCCGTCGAACTCCATGTGACAACATCACACTTTGAAGACCTCTCCTGCCACTTTCCATTCACCCTGATGGACACAGTCACCTTGCATCTCATCTACAGGCCACCCAAACCCAATACAGCCTTAATCTGAGACTTCACTGACCTGGTCACCACCATGTCCCTCACTCATGCCAACAACATCTTCCTAAGTGGCTTCACATCCCAGGCAACATGGCCACCAAACTGATGAAGGAAGCTCTCCTCAGCCTTCTTGACACCCCCAGCTTCAAATTGCACATGAAAGACCACCACTCAAGAAAGGTGACATCCTCCACCTAATCATCACTGCACTGTCTTCCCTCCACTACAGCTCTCCTCTCCCGCTTGACTGGTCTGACCACCTAGCCATGCCATTCCACATCCAGCATACCTCCCTTGTCAAGCACTCCCAGCAGAAACCCATCAGACGGACCTTCAGGTACTTCAAGATCTTACTGATGGAAGCCCTCACAGAGAAACCTCACCAACCTCCAACTTACATGGACCGAACACCCCCAACCGAACTGCAACTCTCTACTGCAAGCATTCACCACCGCATTCTCAGCCTCCAACAACTGACATGTGCCTCTGAAAATGCGCACCGGCAAACTGAACTCATCAGCACCAATGTAAATGCAGGAACTCAACCTCGGCAAAAGAGTCATCAGGAAACAAGAGAAAACCTGGCTCTGTTCAAGGGCCGCATCTGACCTGGTGTTCCTCAAGGAGCTACGAGCAACCCGCCCGCAACTAATCAACACAGCCAAGGCCTGCTACTATCAGAACAGTATAGCAGAAGCCGACAACAAAATCAGAGCCCTCTTCAAAGTTGTCAAGCACAGCATCAACCTGCTACCCATCCCTGCCACACCACACTACATTGACAAATTCACCACCATCAACACCTTCAGCGACAATATCAGCAAAATGTTTCAGGACATAGCCACCAGCTCTACATTCACAGACCCATCTCACGTCCCTCCTCGCAAAATCTCCACAACCTGGAACTTTCAAGACACTCTCGACAGAGGACCTGGTAGAAACTCTGACTACACTCAAAGCCACATCATATACAGATGACAACCTCCCATCATTCATCCTCAAGATACTCCCTTCATAAGCTCTCCTTCCCTACCTGGAGATCACCTACAGATCCCTAACTCAAGACACTTTCCCATCAACCCTAAAAACAGGATAAAGGCTCCCTCTACTAAGGAAACCCACTCTGAATCCCGACTACCTAGGTAACTATCTCCCCATCATCCATCTTCACTTCCTAGGCAAGATCACTGGGAAAGCGCTAGCTGCACAACTGCAGCAACACATTGACACCAGCAATCTCTTCCAAACCTAACAATCAGGGTTCAGACCCTGATGCAACATGAAGACAGCAACCATACAGGTGGTCATCGACATCCTTAACGATGACCACCACTGCCTCCTGGTTCTGTGCGACATCTTGGCTGCTTTCGACAAAGTAGACCATCAGGAGCTTGCGGACACCGTACATTGGCACATGGGGGTCTGCAAAGTTGCCCTACGCTGGCTCAAGTCCTACCTCGCCATCCAACAGCAGTTTGTTCAGATGGACTCCCTTAAATTGCCAATGCTACCAGTCACCTGTGGAGTCCCAAAGGGTTCCATCCTCTCCCCAGTGATCTTCAATTTACACATGGAACCTATGGGAGCCCTCCTAGCCACACACAACATTCACATCCACCAATGTGTCGACGACACACTGCTATACCTCAAGATCGACTCCATCAAGGACAGCCAAAGGCTCAAAACCTGCCTCTCGCTGATCTAGTCTTGGATGTCCAGTGCATACTTGAAGCTCAACCCCTCCAAGTCTCAATTCCTACTCCACACCAACAACACTGTACACCCAGACATACAGACCTGGCTATCAACCATGAACTCTGAGGACTTCACACCCGAGCTCACCTCCTGCACGAAGTCCCTCGGGTTCCACATTGTGGGGTACATTTACCAGCCAAGAAGAACTTCCCCTGTATCACCAAACTGCATTTTCAGCAGTTACAAGAAGAATTACTGCGCTGGCTCTGCTGAGAACTTGTTCCCTTGCATCAAATCTGCATTTAGCAGTTACCAAAAATAATGGCTGCGCTGGCTCTGTTGAGCACATGTGGGGTGAGATGAAACGTAGAACACCCTGACAATTGCTGCAGTTATTTGCTTCATATGCACCAAAAAGAAGAGTTCAAAAGCAGCTTGGTGCAGCGCTGCTATGCTGAAAGCTCAAGATGTCTAATTGAAGGAGAAATTGTTCTGTGTTTAATATGACTGAGCACTGATGCTATTTCCCTCCATACAACATTCCAGAGCTTGGTTGCCAATAATACACATTCATGTCCATCTATCTTCAAGTTGTACACCAGCAAAGGAGGGCATTCCTCACTGAATGGCATATGTGTCAAGTAAAATCTGTGAAATAGCAGGGAAATGAACTCCAAGCCATGCGCGAGCGTTTTACTTGTGCAAAATAGTGACACTGGCAAAGTACCTCACTAGAATCTCTCTCTCTCCCTTTGCTTATGACAGTTTCAAATAAACCTTGTTTTTGAACAGATTCCTGTGTGTTAGGAATTGACCAGAGCTATGGAAATGTTCAGAATAAAGATGCAAGAAAAATCACATTTGTAAATGACCAGGGGAAGTAAAAATAAACCCGTGTTGTACTGCTCTGCAAAGCAGGGAGTGGATATTGTACAAGCTCAATGGAAATAATACTGTGACATGCCCTGAAACAAAATTATATGTGTTGGGTAGAAAAGCTGCCAAAATATAAGTAATATGTACTCTGTGTACTGTATTTTTCCCCACAAAAAGAACTTCAAACCTCATGGCTAGGACCTGAAATTGCTGCCAAATCTGTTCTTGTAAGGCAGGCACTTCTAAAATGTACCAGCCCCATGGGAAAGGAAATTCCTTTACAACATAAATGGCCCAGAGGTGTGGGATGTGGCGACTTCGTCAGACGAAGATGCATTGCTGCAACATGAGACAATGGATTGCCCTGGCATTTAGGTGTAAAATCCTCTGACACCTCTGCTCAGCTTCAAACTGCCTAGAATCAAAGGGGAGTCATAGCAACTCCATGTGACAGTTGAGCAGGGAAGGATATTTGCTTGGGGGGGTTGGAAAGACTGCCCATATTTTGAAAATAAGCCAGCCCATTTGATTTCAAAGTCTGTGCATATCATGACATTTATTTCATTAATCTAAAGAAACACTAATGTGAAATTATGACCATTTTAAATGTTATTTTTGCGCCATTAAAAAAAGACATTGTAGGTTTTTCTGACATGTTGTGGGCGCAAATGTCAGTAAAATGTCATTTCTGGGGAAAGCGAACACGGTACAGTCTGGCAACTTAATGAAAATATGCCCAGTGATAACACGTATATATGTCGAAAATTATAGAATTTTAGGTGAAATGTTTTCCATGGAAATGGCGAAAGATTGCCAGATTGACTGTGGACAGAATTGCTCCTTGTGAAAAATGGTATTTACCTATTTATAAGGGTGACATTTATAAAAATGAGCATTTTGTGTCATAACTGATTTTGGCAAAAGTAACTTTGGTAGAACAAAGCACTTTGTGATAAACACCCACGCTAAAACTGAGTCCCTTCCTTCAGTCCAATCTGCTTACAGGGAAGCGGGGACGGTTACAGGCTGACCTATCCGATTGGGAGGTATGTCTAGATTAGTTCTGCGCACATAGTAAAAATCCTCTGATGGCATGCAGTCAATACAAGGTGTAGACATACAGACAGTTAGGACATTCAAAAATCCAAGATTCAAAAATCCAACTCAACATCCAGAGATCCAGACATCCAATATTCACCCTGCAAGATTACAGACTCCAGAGCAAGGCCAGTACCTCTTACCCAGGCTGAACCTCTAATCCAGAATTCAACCCCACAAAAATCCCAATAATTCAGGGAAAAAGGGGAGGAGGTCCATTGAGAGTAAAAGATCTTGTGCAGGCTGGGAATTGCACTCAAAGCAACTACAGAAGCATTAAAAGTAACATATCTTATTTAATTTTATTTCATTGTTTAAAGTGTGGACCTAGCTTGAGAGCAGTGCAGTGCTGTACTGGGTGTGTGTGTATCCAGAGTATGGTCTGGCATCTTTTAACATTAGTACAGTATTGTGAGTTATGGTTTCAGCTTTGTTCTGTGCATTCAATGGGATAAGTCCATTGTCAGGTTTTGAAAAAGACACATTTTGAAAGATTTGCATAATTGGAGAATTGTGGGGGCATTCCGAGCCAATAGTGGGATTGAGTTCCAAAAGGGTGGGTGTGTGAAGAGAAAGGGATTTTTTGCAGGTTTTCTCTCTGCAGGCCTGTTGCCATTCGAGTAGGTTTGTCAATTTACTGCGCAAGAAGCATGTGCCACCAGATATATGGAGCTAAGCTGCCAGGTACACTGGTCTGCTTCTCATTACCGCTTTGTAGAGTATACATTTTGAACAGTATTGTGGCTGAGCGAGGAAGCCAGTGTAGTTTGCGTAGGACGGGGTGATTTGTAATAAGACGTGCTACAGCATTGTGGACTACTTTTCGGGTAGGTGATTGAGCAGCTTGGAGCCCCGTCAGGAGCGCATCTCCACCTATCAATGTGCCAGACAGAGGCGTTGCTAGGGGGAGGGGGTAAGAGGGCTATAGGCCCTGGTCTTTTGGTTGTAGCCCCGGATATAACTCAGAGGCCACAAGCAAAAGGCTATAGCTAGCCCCGAATCCCGCCAGTCCAGACATTAGCTTAGCCCTGATCTTGTCCAGACCTAGCAACACCCCTGGTGCCAGACCACAAGGGCCTGGACTATGGTGTGGCAGTCATGGGGCTGGATGAAGGGTTTGATTTTGTGAAGGTTAAAGACTTGGAGCCAGGCCATTTGGGCCTTCGTGGCTATAAAATTCTGAAAGAACAGGCTGCTGTCAATAGTGAAGCATGTGGATTTTTCTGAATCTGACAGTCTTAAATCAAATCCTTCAAGGTGCATATCATTAAGCCACTGTTGGACAATATGCTGTTTAGCAGGGGGGACCGATGTGTACAAATTGAGTCTTAAATTGGTTAAGTTTGAGGAAGGTAGTCGACATTAAGGACTGAAGGATGGCTAGGTAATCGCTGGGCCTTTTTACTCTCATGTACAACCAAGCATCATCTGCCTATTTATGGATGACTATATTGGGATTTCTGAGGAGTGTGTCCAGAGGGTCGAGGTAAAGGTTAAAAAAGATTGGTCAGAGGATGAAGCCTTGGGGGTACTCTGCAGAAGAGGGGGAGTCAGAATGAAACGTGTTCATCTCGATGACCTGGTGTCTGCCCGAGAGATAAGAGGTAAACCAACGAAGGACAGTGTCGAAGAACCCAATCCTGTTGGTGAGGAGGGAGAGGAGGATGCAGTATGATGGTGACAAATGCAGCTGAGAGGTCATGGAGGACAAGGAGGCATAAGTCCTTACCCTTGATTTAGAGGGCATCATTATCACATGGATGGTGCCTGTCTCCATGCTACACTTGAGGTGGAACCCAGACTGAAAGTCATGGAGGAGGTGTAGTTGTTTAAGTCTAGTGAGTAGTTGTGTAGTGACTACTTTTTCAAGATGTAACAATAAATGGGAGGTTTGTAAACGGCCAATAGTTGGACAGCTCATCTGGGTATAGGGTTGTTTTCTTTCAAAAGAGGTCATCGGCGACCGGTTGTAAGGGTGTCAGGAATTAACCTCCTGTGAGGGAGGCATTAATGATGCTGAAGAGCGTGTTGAGCGCTGGGCGCATGCATTGTTTAATAATGGAGGTCGGGATGATATTGTCAGGCTGGAAATGGTACTCTAGTGATGTAAACTACTTAGATATTAAAAGTAACATAGCTAGTACTTGCTGGGAATTATAGTGATGGAAACTAGTGAAATATTCAAGATAATAATTTAAGTGCACACAAAGTATTGTTAGTGAAAACTTACTACAGACCAACTACAAGTACAGTAACTATTATAACTTTTTCCTGTTTGACATTACAGTGAGAGTCAACATCTAAGGCACTGCGATCCTGCACTTGCCTGCTAGGATTTGTAGCCACGATCATCTACATAGTCCTGGAGAGCAGGATCTCTTGTATTTCGGAAGGTGGGGATCTGGGGGGGGGGGTTGAAAACAAGACAACAAGGCAGAGATAGAAGCAGCAACTATGGAATGGTGTCAGTACCAATGAACCGTGTAACACCTAATATAGAGAGAAGCTATGCGCCCTTTGACTATCCTGAGAAATTGACTAATAGCTATGTAATGTAAAGTGTAATGAGGAACTGGAGATTTGTGTGATCGTGCGTGGGCGTTGGTAGTTTTACCTCCATTGGAAGGCTTGACCTGTTAGTGGTATGCCTTGGGAGCCATCTTTTCTTGTTCTTTCTCTGTTGTTAGAGTTACTGTTGATAGGAGTTTCCTAGCAAGCATGGGAGGCGGTGCTGTTATGCATTGGGTCCAGGATGGTACCCCGGGGTACCCAGGAGCATCTGAATGGCATGATGCATCCAGTTTGTGTTTGCATATCTGGGTGCGTGGCCCCCAACCTTAGTTGTAGCCACTGGTCTATCCCAGCCCATTCCCCATTGAGACGAACCCTCGATCCAATATCAAAGCCCAGTTGCAGCAGGCCACTCTCATGGCCCACATCACCTACGGGTACAGGGGTCTGTCAGATTCAAACACTAGTAGGCACCACCCTCCAACTCCAAACCACACGGGAATCCAGCGCCTAGGCAGGCATACATGCCCCGATAGGAGCAGCCTTCCCGCTGATCTCAGAACTCTCACTGTGAAATCGGTTTGCAGAGAAGCCTGGCTCCCCAGCTCGCCGCCTACTATGATAATGTGAGGTGGGAGTGCGGGAGCCTCAGCCGGAGCCGGGGAGAGCGGAAAGGTATAATTACAGCATTAATGAGTAATGCCTTGGGGGACGGATCTGCATGGGTAATAATTAAGGGAAGGAAACTGTTGATTTTGTTTTCTTTACTGATGAGATGTTAGCAGATCCCAAAAATGTGTTTGCACAAAGGCCGCTCATTACAGAGACACTGAGAGGTGGGAGGCAGTGCCTGGATTCCGGCGTGCCTTCCTCCGTGGTTACCCTGTCTCTGGGAATGACACTCCAATTAACCCTTCGAGTCAGCTGCATGGAACATGTGCAGTAGCGGCTACGCTAATGCTGCACGTGCTGTACGTGTGAGACACGCTTGTTCTGTGTGCCAGTTGAGTCTGTGCTGCTGCCCACACTGCGTACCTCGTCTGTTTCTGGGAGGAAGAGCGAGTGTTGCTTGTAGTGCTGCCAGTGGTGTACGTGTTATGTGTGCGTGCCGATGTAGCGCGCCCTACTGATGTCCACTCTGTTCAACATGTTTGTGGGAGCAGATTCGATTTTATTTTATTTATGTAGCGCTGAGCAGATTTTATTTTATTTTATGTACATAGCACTACACGGCAAAATGCTGTACCCAGAACAAAACGACGGTACAAATCATGCAGCAGTAGAATAGCCCGGCTATTGAGGGGCGCCGTGTACTTTCGTCCTATTAGCAGAAATGGCCCAGTCCACCCCCTCACTACCGTTAGGATTTGGTGGATTTTTTCAAACCCACCACAGCATTGATAAAAGGTTTTAGAGCAATTTGCAATCCTTGTGACATGTACATATGTGATGTGTCTGATTCGTTTATGTGAGGGTATCTCTCCCTGCCACCTGTGCATCATGTGTTCTATATGTGTGAGCAGAGCTTGCACTGCTCGTGTCTGAGGTCTCCCTGTTTCATGTCTAAGCAGGGGTGGGCCAATTTTTTAATTTACTTGGCGAGGGGGCTGCAATTCTTATAGGCAAACATTTGGAAATGTAATGACATGGGAAGTGGCATCAAAGGGTGGGAGTACAGACACTGACATCATAAGCACGAGCCTGTTGGTGACACGCTGCCTGGCCACCATATGCTTAATGGCTCTCTTCTTCACACCACATCTGAAACGGACTGAATGGAAGGTTTTATATATGTCAAAACGGCTGGTCTTGCTCTAACCAAACTACCATACTACAAATATATTTGCCAGTGCCTTAAGTGGCCTGGAACTCGAGCCTGGCAGGGGTTGGAGCTGCAATTGAGGCGACACTTACCTGACCTGAAAGTTGCCTGTTAGACCACGCCCCCGTAAATGGCCCGGCTCGATTTTGCCAATGGGCCTGGGCCATGGCCTAACAGGCAGCATTCAGGTCAGGTAAGTTCTGCATGTCTTTCATTTGCTGCACTCACCCCCTCCCTGGCACCCCTTTCAATGGAGATGCAGGGATCATCAACCTGTCACCTGCGGTGCGATGGTGATTATCGCTGCATCCCTAATAAAAGAGGTTCTGGCAGGAGGTCGGCAACACAATAGAAATACAAGGTTTTTTTTGTTTTTTTGTTTTTTGTCTAAAGCCTGAGGCTTTCGCTTACAAACAAGCACTTCAGGATTTACAAAAAAGGGGATTTAAGGTAGCACCGGCAGGGCCCCGTCTCAGAAACAATGTATGTACAAAACCTGCCGGGCCTCGCCCCTGGCTAGCTCTGGCCCCCTTAAACCCCATGTCATTAGCCCCTCTGACCCAGTGCAGTTAAAGGGAAGTTACATGCAAACCGGGCTTGGTCCTAGCACAGCAGTCCAGTTACAATTAATAGGCCATGTCTCCTATGCTTGGGAATGCAAGCAGCCTTGTGTGCTCTAGCACCTTGTAATGTCTCTTGTGGTAGATCAATTAACAATACAAATCTCAGACCAAATAACCAGATAGATTCAAGGAATATGGCAAATTACTACTTTATTCTTAGTATAATAAAGCTGGGTCAACTGGCAAACATCAGACGGATGCTTGCACACTCACACACAAACTTGATGGGTCTTATTCCCAGACATGCATCATCCTTCGTGGCAAACAATAAAATGTATTAGCAGGAGGGATTGGTTAGTGGAACATATCTACTTATGGAATACATATGGTTTAGTATTTCATTGGGTTTCTCTTATCTGTAAAGCAACCCTTGAAATACCTCTTATTCAGTTTAATACTGATTATCACAAACAAAATGGCAGCGGATTGGTCGATGCAACATTGTATAGCAGGTTGCATCATAGACCCACTGATCTCACACAACCTTGGACTTTTGCCTCGGCTGGCATCAGTAAGGAAAATGACACCCATGCGCTTGGATCACATCAGATTACTTCCTACTTTCCCAATTAGTCCATCATCTCTCATCAGTCCGGCCATGAGCCAACGTTACCCGTCAATGCATGGAAAAAATGTGCATTGGCCTTTTGGAAAATGAATCACGAACAGCAGAAAAACAAACCTGTAGGGATTTTCCTGCAATGTTGCTGTAAACGTATACACGGTGCACAGCTTTGAAGCCCATGAATCTGCATTGAAAATGTCCTGAAAGAGCAAAATGTCAATAGGAGATACTGTACAGATGCGTTCATTACATCTCCATGTGCTCTCGGGTGAATGTATCCGGTCTAGCAACCTGATGACCCCAGTTCAAAAACCAATATAGCACACACCAAATTATAAATGCAATTGAAGCGGGTAAACTCTACTTTTTTTAAAGCTCCCTCACACAAAATAAAAACAACAGGGTGGTTGGTGTCCGCCCTAGTGGTGTAGACACATACACTCGTGTGTATCCTCAGCTTGTGCCATATTTTGAATCAATCACAATCATTGGCAGTGCTCTGGGCAGCCTTCTTTACCATCATATGCAAATCAGCCTCGGCCCTGACACAAATGTGAGCTGCCTGACCCACAATGTAGACCTCTGCGTGGAAACATGGGGGGGGGGTTGCCGTTCCGCGGTGACATGGCTTGTGATTCCTAGTGGAGTGATGGTTTTGTTGATTGGTCCCCATTGTGGCATAGACAGGCTGAAACATGACGTACTGGAAGGCTGCATAGTCCAAATAAGGTGCTTATGATTAATGCTGTTCATCCATTCCTTTTTGATTTGACTCTGCTTTCCCCTCCAGAATTACATTTCTCACATTTCAACAATTATTATTGTCAGACCGTTCACCTTCTAAGCCTAAAATGACAGGTGAGAGATGAGCCCACCCCAGGCTGAGCTAACAGATGAACTACCCCCAGGCAGAGTTGAAAGGAGTGCCCTACGGTAAAGATGACAAGAGGTCCCCGTTGTGAGCTTGCATATTGCATGCCACGAAGAAGCAGCTGCCAGGTGAGCCCCGACTCTGGGCTTAATCAGCCTAAAAAGCTGAACGAGCAGGAGAGCACCCATTCCGCATGCTGTGCTGGAAGGTGAACAGTCACCACTGAGCTGGTAGATGAGGCCCCAACGCAGACTGAGCTGGCAAGTATCACCCACCCTGAACCTAAACTGTCACCTCTGTGTCTGAACCTACGGTCCCTAATCTAACACGTGTTGAACACCGAAAGCAGAATCTCTCGCCTGAGAGCGGAATGTTGCAGAACAAAAGGTAGGTTCGTTTTTCCTTTTTTAAACATATTTTTACACACGCATGGGTGCTTTCGTAGATGGTATAGGCAGTCGGGTTTGGAGGAGGAAGCAAGTGCGGTACAGGGCAAGGAGTAAAAAGCATATTGGTGCATAAAGCCCACATTGCACCCAGGGTGGTAATGAGCATGTGTTGTATTACTGGTTGATTACTCACACTCCGGCTAAATTGCTTCTTGTTCCATAGGATTCATCTGTCATATTCTGTGTTAGATTTTGACTGGGAAATAGGCTTTATTACACAGCTTTATGTTTATTCAAGTCTCCCAATATTATCCACCTTAATGTGTCCTTCAGTTTTGACTAGTACATTTGGTCTAGGACTTCGTTCTCCCTTTGACCACTGCTTATGGTCTCCATTCCTGCTGTGCATTCTCTCCAGGACCTGCATTTGTTTGGTTTCTCATATGCTGTGCCTTCAAGTAGCTCCCTCTCTCTCTTGCTATCTCTCTCGTGTGCTCTCTCTATCTCTGTTTGCCCCTGACAAGCTCTCCTTGCTCTCCTTGTCTGTCCTTTTCACGCCATCTCAGTTTGTATTGTGGGACTGGAAATGTCACAAGGCAAGGCAGGGAAAGAATTATTGACTGCATGTAGTTGTCATAAAGGGGCTGTAAACTGAGTTCATAAAATGTGATGTCATCTTTACATATAAAGCTGAATGTGTGTATGTGTGTGTGTATGTTTGGCTATACAAATCCACACTGTTGAACCCATGTCTACCAAATGTTGCATGGATTCCTCATTTGTCTGGGGCAAGATTGTAGCCTATGTTTGGAGGCAAAAATTCACTCCGTAGACACCCTCATTTACTGATGCTCCCCCCGAATCACTACGGTAGGTACTGGAAGGAGGCAACATTTGGAAAAGTGTCTGAAGCAAAATGTTCAATGTGTTGGTTATTCCTTTGAAATGTATCACTACTGTATACAGTTTGAAAGTGTTTATTAAAGCATTTTTAAAGGGAAATAAAACAAAAACAAAATGTATGTTTTGTCACAACACTACAAATAAGGGAAATGGCAAGGTTTCAGTTTACTTAAGTTCATTCTATTTCTATTTCTATTTTGCTCATAAAGCGCCAAAGCCCTCAGACATCCAGGCGCTGAACAGAATAAAGCAGGTACTAAAAAATGGCACAGATTCCCTTAAGTAAACAGCCCAGTCTTGAGCAACTTCCTGAACATGAAGTGATTTTCTACTCTCCAAAGCGTTTGAAGCACATTCCACGCATATGCCGCCCTTACTGGGAAGGAAAAACCATTTCCCCATGCTCTTTTAAATCGGTTGACCTTCAAAGTGCATGCTCTTGATGAGTCAAGGTTCCTTGTGGGGTAGTAGATCTCTACTTTTTCTTTCAGATATAGGGGAGCCGACCCACAGATACACATGTGTCCTAAGGTCAACATCTTGACTTGCACTCTAGCTGCCACCAGGAGCCAATGTAGCTCCCTCAGGCCGCATTCACTGGTTCTCTCCATGCCATATGATGAACTATATGCACAGCTTAAATCTGTACTTTCTGCAATCTCCGTATAGCATCCTTACTGGCACCCCCTAACAGATAATCACAGTAATCTAAGAGTGGTAATATGAGCACATGTGCCAGTTTTGCACAGTTTTCCTTAGTGACCATAGGACCAATCAGTCTGAGCACTCTGAGATAATAGTTGGCATTTCTGACTATATAATCCATGTGGGCATCCACATTAAGATGAGCCTCCATGAAAGTACCCAGAGTCTTAACCTTGCTGGCTACCAGGATCAGATTGCCCTCAATGTGGAAACTGGTAACGTCTTGTCCTAGCCTGTCCCGTGAGTGATTGGTTCCATAAATCATCAGCTCAGTTTTCCCGGTATTTAACCATAGCTAATTCATGGACATCCAATTCTTTATGACTATATAGTTATTTAGCTTCTCCTGGTCCTCCGCATGATTTCCACTAAGCTCCATAGATATCTGACAGTCATCTGCATAATTTGTGAAAAATACTCCCAATCTCTCCAATTCCACACATAGAGGCAAGATGTAAATATTGAAGAGAGAGGGGGACAGGCAGGCCCAAAGAACCCTGGACCTACATCCCTCCTTAAACACCTTCATTCACATGACAGCTTCCCTCGAGCGTCCCCCTATAGTAGCCAGTCTCTTCAGCAGTATGTTGTGGTCCAGAGGATCGAAGGCTGAGAGGTGGTACTTGGTCTGTCCAATGCTTTGTTAATCTTGACTTGAGCAAGTGTGATTTTGTCAGCAAATGCTTCTTGGACTCTTACACAGTCCTCTTTTTTAGGGTTAATGTGTTGATTAAGCACTTTGGGCTTTTCCCCAAGATATAAACAGTTAGAAAAGTTCCTTAGTTTTGTTAACGACCCTACTCACTTGTTCATCATAGTGGTTGCGTTTGGCTTCTATAATCTGATCTTTATATTCCTTCTCCCTACGTTTCCACTCCTCTTTATTTTTGGGAGCTTTATCCTTGAGCCACGTGTGTTCAGCCAGCCTTTTCTTTTGTTTCAGCTGGACCAGTTCAGGGGTGAACCACTTGTGATGATTAGGGAAGTCCCTCACACTCTGATGTTTATTAGGAGTGATCCTATTGAGCAATGCTATCATGTGTCTATAGTTTTCCATCAGAAGATCAGGGTAATCCATGTCAGTAGTCTGTGTCATCAAATCCTTTATACATCCCACAAGGTCATCTGATATAATGGCCCGAAAATTCATGTTGTTGCCTGCTGGGCTTAGGGAGTTGGATCTGGCATGTAAGAAATAAATGGTCTGACCACACACAGGTGGTAGTAATAATGATAGTCAATATTATATTTTCACTGGCCAACCAGTCCAGTGTGTTGAGTCGGTTTCAGAGTGCTTTGCCGCACCTGCGACAGAGTTCAAGATGGGAGACAGCCTCTGCTATCAGGCGGCAGGCAGTTCGGCAAGCGAGACTGGATGGACTGGTGCAGGCTGGACTACATGGCAGCTCGGGGTCAGGAATTGTTGTCTCAGTGCTAATTGGCAGGTCTGAAGCAGTGGTCGAGGTGTCTAGGCAGACGTTAGCTACTGCGGAGTGACAACAGTCAGCGGTGCATTCGGTTGCAGCTCGAGGGGCTCAACTGGCTCAAAAATGTCCTTTAAGGCAGATGCTGGGTGATACTTGTCGATGCTCTCCCTCTCGATTCTTTGCTGGGCTTGCGTCGTCTATTAAGGTGGAACGGCCACAAGCTGAGGAGAGTGCTGTAGGTTTGGTTCAGAGACTCTCTGGCACTTCCCACCTAGGAAGCTTGCTTGCAGAGCCAAGCAGAGCATGCTGTGTGCTGAGATTTTACTGGTTCCGGAGTTGCTGGATGGTCCTATGCATTCAGTATCTCCCTCTGTTCCCTGGGAGATGTTTGTGGGAGAGATCCTTCTTCCCTCTTTGGAAATCCTGGCCTTCCTTCACTGGCAGAAGCAGTAAGGCAGATTGTACCTCCAGCCAGGATCCAAATGAGTTATGTTGTTTACTCCTTGCAAAGTCTTCAGATGATCTACCAAAAAGAGGGGCTCACCCTGCTTTGAAAGCCAAATGGGCCACAGTGATTTGTGTAAGCTAAGCCGACCTTAAAGGACCAATCCTGGGACCCCACCAAAAATCTCCTGCATGAATGAGGTCATAAACAGAGTGCTTTGCAGCAGAAAAGGTAAAGGGATGAAAACGTGTAATACAAGTCCCACCCATTTTCCTGTCTGTTGTGGATCAAAGGGTCACTCTGGTTAATTGAGCTCTCTGTGGTTCCTGTTTATAGCGGCAGGTATCCCTTGAAGCTGCAGTGAGAACAGACTTTGAGCCCAAATCATAGATTCCAGCGCAGGATAGGCGCAAGCGCTGCGTGCCAAGAAGGATCATGCGCCACAAAACAATTGTGCGGCATGCGTATTCATGGATTCACCGAGGCAACACTAGCCGTGGCACCAGGAACATCAAGCTGCACTAGTAACGCCCCCAACATGCCCCCACGCACAGTTAAAGAGCCAGGGAAATGTCTAACATAGCACAAATCCCTGTGTCATCCCTGGTCCAGCATACAGCCTCCCCCCAGATAAATTGCATGAAAATCTGTTGCAGACGGGGTACATGATGAGTTTCCATGTGATTCCGCTGGGGTACGTCTGGGGTAGGTGATGGGTTTCCATGGAATTCCACTGGGGTGCGTCCGCGGTACGCAATAAGTTTCCACGCAATTCCACTTGGGTGCTTCCGGGGTATGCGATGAGTCTCCACACAACTTTTCTGGGGTGCATACAAGGTACGCAATGAGTTTCCACACAATTTGGCTGGGGTGCATCCGGGTTACGCGATGAGTTTCCATGTGATTTGGCTGGGGTGTCTGGGGTACGCAATGAGTCTCCACGCGACTTGTCTGGGGTGCGTCTGGGGTACGCAATGAGTTTCCACACGATTCGGCTAGTGTGTCTCCAGGGTATGTGATGAGTTTAAATGCGACTTGTCTGGGGTGCATCTGGGGTACGCAATGAGTTTCCATGCGATTTGGCTGGGATGCGTCCAGGCTACGCAATGAGTTTCCACTGGGGTGAGTCCAAGGTACGCAATGAGTTTCCACACCATTAGGCATGGGGTGCATCCCGGGTAGGCGATGAGTCTCCACGTGACTTGTCTGGGGTGAGTCCGGGGTACGCAATGAGTTTCCATTCGATTCCACTGAGGTGCGCACCGGGGTACACAATGAGTTTCCACGTGATTCCACTGGGGTGCGTTCAAGGTACGCAATCAGTTTCCACACCATTATGCATGGGGTGCATCCGGGGTAGGTGATGAGTCTCCACGTGACTTGTCTGGGGTGCGTCAGGGGTACGCGATTAGTTCCCACGCGATCACTCCACCCGAAACCCTGCCAAATCTCCTGGAAACTCAGCACGTACCCCGTGAAACACGCACAAATCCACTGGAAGCTGATCCCTCCTCACGGGACAGCCACACCCCAGCCCCCATCACCCGTGACCACAGCCCGGTGGCAGCCCCACCACATGAGCCCCCCATCAGCCATGACCATAGCCCGCAGGCAGCCCACACCACATGGCACCCCTATCACCCGTGACCACAGCCCGCAGGCAGCCCACACCACATGGGCACCTCCATCACCCGTGACCACAGCCCACAGGGAGCCCACACCACATGGGCCGTCCCTCACCCGTGACCACAGCCCGCATGCAGCCCACACCACATGGACCCCCATCACCCGTGACCACAGCCGGCAGGCAGCCCACACCACATGCCCCCCCATCAACCATCAGGCATGACCACAGCTTGCAGGCAGCCCCCACCCATGGGCCCCCCATCACCCGTGACCCCAGCCCGCAGGGAGCCCACACCACATGGGCTGTCCCTCATCCGTGACCACAGCCCGCATGCAGCCCACACCACATGGACCCCCATCACCCGTGACCACAGCCGGCAGGCAGCCCACACCACATGGGCCCCCCATCACCCGGGTCTGGTGCCTGCAGGCAGCCCTCACCACATGGGTCCCCGCATCAACCATGACCACAGCCCGCAGGCAGCCCACACCACATGGGCCCCCCATCACCTGTGACCACAGCCCGCAGGCAGCCCACAATACATGGGCCCCCATCACCCATGACCACAGCCCACAGGCAGCCCACACCACATGGGCCCCCCATTACCCACGACCACAGCCCGCAGGATGCCCACACCACATGGGCCCCCCGATCACCCTTGACCACAGCCCGCTGTCAGGCCCGGCCTCATGTCTCGCCCCCAACACCTGTGATGGCAACCTGCAGGAAGGCCCCGCCTCATGCCCCCACCCAACAACGGTGATGGCAACCTGCAGGCAGGGCCCACCTCATATCTCGCCGCCAACACCTGTGATGGCAACCTGCAGGCAGGCCCCGTCTCATGGGACACCCCCCACCCCAAAACACTGTGGAGCAGTATACGTTCATGCAGCACATGTGAAATGAAATGCCACTACACACTGCACACTTGTTGGGTGTCCTGACCCACGTTTGGACTATTATGCTGCAACATTTTGTGCTGTGGAGTTAGAAAATCCAAGATCGCCGAAAAAGCCCACATTGCGCCAGAATCCAGGAAAATCGCACAGTTTTGGCGCACACCAAAATGTTCCCCTGACCTGCCACCCACCAGTGCAAGCGTGATGGGCCAGGAGTGCCATGGGTGAAATGTGTGCCAAAGGAAAAACAACAGTGCCGGTTGGCTCAAAATGCACTTTGAAATCACCTTTGTTTCTCTGAAATGCAAGCTAAAAATGCCTATTTTAAACATTGCAAGATATTCAAAAATCTCAATGAATACCAGCAGACATTTGGCAGAATGTAGTCTTGTGTGCATACAAAATCTGGAAAGATGAAGAGCCCTAAACAATGTTTATAACAAAACTGGCTGAGCTGTGGATGTCAGCAGCCTAAGTTAAATTGGACTGAAAGACGCTAAGATCTAAATGTTTAAAATAAAGGGGTGACCTACTGTTGAATGTCACATAGTTTGCAACTGTTAAATGTCATAGTTTTGAACTTAGAATCAGCATTCTAGCTGCATGTGTAAAAATTGTAAGTTTGTTTTGAATGAAGAAAAACTGGGAACAAAAGTGACATTTGGCTGAAGCCTGGCTTGAAGAGAGTAAATTCTGCCTGGCAACTACCCCCGACAGGAGTTCAGACTTGCTCAGCCACTCTTCCCAGGCCTGGCCTGCATTCTCCTGCCCTCACCAAAGGGAGATGGCACCTCTCTGATTGGATTAGGGGAGAAGGAGCTGGGGACTGCAGGAAACTGAACAATGTGCCTTCCTTGGCTCAGGCAAATGTTAAATTAGGGGGGGTCGTAAATGGCTTCCTCTTGAGAGAAACTGGGAGGAGCAGTGCCTTTGTGAGCAACCTGAGCTGGAGGAAGTGGACAAACCAGAAATTCCACCATGTGCTTTGGGAAACCACACCCCTCTGGGCCAGAGCATAATTTTAAAAAGATGGATAATTCATAGTACGGACTTGTCAAAATTATATAATTAATATCATTATTCTTGTGATTTTCTGTGCACATTTTAAGAGGTGTTAGAACTCTGTACCATGTTCTGAGGCAAAACCCCATGAATTATGAGATTGCAGACACGGGGTTCACGCTAGAAAAATGAAAATTTACTGGAATATGTGTAGAAAGGCGGTGTACATCTGTCTCATTTTTGGTAAAAATCCAATATTGGTAAACCAACCAAAAAGTGCAAAATGTTGTCATTTCTTAATCCAAGCTCTTAGAAACATCAGAGTTGGAACAGAAACTACCTTATGTGATATGTGATGTGCATATGTAATGTCAACCACTTGTGTATCTGGGAAATGTGTTTAGTTATGAAAATGATTTTCTAAGGTAAAAGCAAAGGGGAGTGTTCTTTCTGTATGCCATAAAGCTGACACCTGATGACTCACTGCTCCCTTCTCAAATTCGGTCAAAGAGAAATCCTTGACCTATCAAATCATGAGTGGGGTGGGCACAGAAAGTGAGCATCCACACCCATTTTCTAAAGACATAAAAAGAGCCACTGGAAGCCAGACAGGGACATTCATTTTCCAACCTTCAACTGAATTCCTGCGCAGCACTCTGACGGAGAACTCCAGAATCCAGAACTTCACTCCAGAACTTAAAGCAGAGAGGCCTGGACCACCAGCTAAATCCTTTTTCAGCAGGCCTTCAGAATCCAGCAATCCAACCAAACTATTCTACAGCCGGGCGAGCTGTTGGATTCTTGCCAAGAACTTTTGCCAGAACCGGTAGCAGACCCAGAAAGCAGTGCTGTATCCAGAGAGACCAGACCCAGATCGCTGTGAGCAGAACCAGAGATCCAGACCAGACCCGCAGAGCAGAGCTGACCCAGATAGCTGTGACTTCAGAACCAACGGCCTGGAGTCCAGTCCCAACCTGACCAGACCCTGACGGCCTTTTTCAAATTCATAGTGTGAGTACTCAGCCAGAACTGTGCAAAACCAATCTCTTAGCTTAAAATAATCTGATTCAAAACATTTGAACCTGTCCAGAAGTGCATCATAGGAATCGTGTGTCCCTTCTCCGATTTTAAACCTGTAAAAGTGTAATTTTGTCATTTTGACTCATTATTTCATTTCTGAAAATCTACCTTCACAAAATCGTCCGTATCTATTGAACCGTTAGATTTAACTTTCATTTTAACGCTAAGATTCTAGGCTTTCCAACGAACCCAGAACCGACTTTCTCTTCATTATAGTTTTTCCGTAATCGCGCTCGACACACTCGGAAAAAGTGCAGCGATTTGCGATTTGGCTCAAATTTCTTCACTTGTTAAAATAGCAGCTTCTTGCTTTCCTTTACTCAAATTCGTTTGCAACCTGACAATCATTCATAGAGCATTGCTAAAGTGATCCTGAACTAATTTAAAGTAGCTATCACCCACCCTGAATCTCTTATAGGGAATTAAAATGTACTGTGATTGTATTCCTGAAGACTGTGTGTGTGTTACTTCCATCTCCTTACATTGCATAGGGGGGGGGAGTGAACTGTCAGAGAAAAAGTGATCATATTATCTTTTGCTGAAATCATATCAAGTTTATTTCTGTACTGTCTTTTATTCATCTTTGCATCTCCTTGAAACCATAAAGCATTCCCAGCTACCTTGTTCTTTCCGTACCAACTCCTAAGTAATAAAATAAGTGTGCTAGTATAAAATTATCCATTGTTGATTGACATTATACTCATAAGTGTGATATCAAATATTAATGTATTATCAAAGTGTTATATATATCTATTGTTTAATTTTTCAAATAAACCTTTTTAATTTGCAAAACAAACCTACTTCTTGGCTCAGTGGGATCAGGGGGATTCTAAGAGAGGGTCGTTATACAAGGGTTCATCATCCAGATTATAACTTGTCATAAAAATATATAAATAAGGGCTTCCCTTGAGCAATCCCAGACAAGGCACTGATTTAGTGGGAATGCTTGATTGGAGGCTAAGGCCGGCGCGCAAAGGGCATCGATACGGAGGATTACGACAGCTGTTGAGCTGTGGCTGCGACCCCCCTCACCTGCCCTCTGACAAACTGTTGGTGCCTGGAGGATTTGAGGTGCTGAGAGGTACGCGGTCTGCTGCCTGTTACCTGCCTGCAGTAGAGAAGGAGAAGGAAGCGGTCCAGGAGTGTGCGCCGTTGCGCTGTTTGGCCCTGCCCCCTGCCCGCCTCTCACCACGCCCACAGGAAGTGCTATAACTTCACTTCCCAGACACCCTTGCGGCGCTAAGCCCGGCGCGCAAAGGGCATCGATACAGAGGATTACGACAGCTGTTGAGCTGTTTGGCTGCTTGCTCTGCCTCTGCAGGGATTACTAAATAGTCTGGGTGAAAGTCCAGGAAGCCACGGTGACGGAGTACAATGGAGAGATCCTGGATATCATGTAGTCAACTCCAACATCAAGGGATCCACAAGGGACCGGATTAAGAACACGCCTGCAGGTAAGGCACAGATTTGCTTCACTCCGGAGGTGAATGGGAGTCCGGAGCAAACCTTGAGAACTACTACCCTAAAACAAAGTCGCCTCCCATTTTGTACGAAAAAACGAAAAAGCCTATCAATGGGAGCTAGTCAGCTGGAGTTGGAAACAACTAATCAACCACAGTACATGGCTTGTACTATACCGACTGCAAGAGAAAGTTTAAAATTATCCACAGTTCCTGTAGCAACTCTATTAGCTAACATGGCGCTAGAGGATGGATGCAAGGACAAAGTATTAGAACAATCCTTTATTGATCCTAATGAAATACCCCTAAGGGAGGATCCTACCCTAGTGCTGACAACAGGTATACGTTTGAAGATGCCCAGCCCAGTGTCGGGTAACACACTTGATGAGCCTTATAATACCCGAAGGAATCTGCAATCTAGGAATAAGGGCACTTCTTTATGCCCTGTAATGGGGGTGTCAGATGAATTGTATAGACCAGACTTTTCTATAGATATCCCTAGAGACGAACAGCATTCACCAAATAAGAATGAAATGGAACAACTGGAAATTCCACAATTGACTTCACCACCCTATGAAGTGGGTGGGGATGAACCTAGCCAACTGATATCGGAGGAAAGAACATCTATGAGCCTAAACGAAACATTAAAGTAATTGATAAGAGAATCCAGCTATGCTATGGATAGCACTACAAAGGAACATCAATCAGCGGAAGTATCATGTGAACAAGGAGACTAATGGGACGTAATTGAATTGGGTCAAATGGAAGAAGACCTAATGGGGTCCCTTGGCCTGAAAGAGAGACTTGATGATGAAATACCAACAAAGACAGTCAAAAATACTATAGATATTTTTCTACCATATCGGGAAGATGAGACAAACCCCCGAAAAAAGCAAAGTTTACTGGAGAATGAGGTACCATCAAAGCTAATCCCAGATAATACAGATATTTTCCAATTCTATCGGGAAGAAAAGAACAGTCCCCTAAAGAAGAGAAGTCCACTGGTTGAAAACACCATAAAGGAAAAAGGAAGTCAATCAGAAAACTGCCTCATCGAAGTAAATAATAAGTATGAAGTTGAGCATACTCGACCGCACAGGGAGCGGGCCATTCCCTTAGGGAAAATAAATACCAATGGAACTTCAGATATTGCATCACCAAGTTTGAGTAACTTATGTCTTGCAAACAAAATTATGCAGGACATCTCCATATTGACTGATAAAATCAAAAGAGAAAAAAGAAGGAGCTTCTGTTTGATAAATGAGAAAATGGCCGCTCTGTATAAAGATCGAGCGAAAGAATGCTCTTCTTTCTTAGTCGATGACCCGTTTGAATCGCCATTTAAATATGGGGGACCCAAGGCATTAAGGAAGGAGAGCCTAATGCCAGCCTCAGTGAAAGAAAACCTAATTCTATCAGGAGATGTATAGGAAGATCCATCGACAAAAGCACCAGTGAGAAAGGAACAAATAGAAAAGATCGGAACCAGCGATCTAATTGTGAACGAAGCAAATTAACTCCCAGGAGAGGGATGGATAAAACAAATTTTAGGGGTAATAACCGAGGCCTGTAAGTTAGAAAGAGAAAAAGACATGGAGCACATTGAAAAAGTGATCATGGCCTCGCTTTCCATTACAATGGCCTCCTTCTTAAAACTCTATGAGGCAATTAAAGACTCTGTCCAAGAGGTGAGCTTTAGTAACGTACAAATAAAAGAGTAACATGCTCAAATGACTTTGTCTTTGCAGAGCCCAACACAACTGACAAATAAGGAAGCAGAACTAACCCAAATTTGGCAAACTCGACTGAGTGATTTAGATAGGCGAGATCCGACTGATAAATCATTGTTGATGGAAGCTGTCCTAGAGGATTGTAAATGGATAAGAAGCTTCCACAAAGAAAAGAGCCAAAGGAAAGAGAGTATTGATAACGTTACTAAACCCAAAGAAGGAAATGGCCCTATGAAACTAAAACAGGGTATAACTGCCCCCTCTAAACAAAAGGAACAACAACTGGATGATGTGATTCTGATCCCATTGGGAAGGAAGGGAAAGGATAAAGGTAATCCACCTAATCAATTGACATCAGCTCAATCGGAACCATCCCCCTTTGCAATCTTTTCAGGGATTACATCGAAAGATTCGATACAGCAAAAGGGGAAGGAGGGCACAAAAACGACGAATGATAAGGGGAAAAAAACAAGAATGAACCCCTTAAACGTAAAGTAAATGGCTCAAGAGCATTTCTGAGAAATTTAAGAACGCCTCCCAGAAGAGAAAACCCTCAGTGTGCGAAGAAATCGAGAAGAGAATTGAATATGAATGATCTAGATTGTATAGAAACCAGAGGGACAAAAGATTCAGAAAATGCAGCAACAGAGGAAATCTGGGATGATCAGGAACAAAATGGTGATCTCAGTGATCTTATTGAGCTGGTAGAAAACGACAGTAAGGAGGAAGACTGGGATAGTATCAGCGTATCACAATGGAAAACTATAGATAACTGGGAAACAATTGACCCAACTGAAAACTCTAAGGAAGACAAGAAGTTCAAGTCTGATAGAAAAATCAATCAAGAAAAGAGCGTTGAGACTGGAAGGCGAACGGAACCCTCGGAAACGAAATGGAATTCAAATCTTGAGCACATCAAATTTAAAATGCTGGAACAAAGAAGAAAAGAACTAGAGATCAAAGGGGTTAAGGATTGAAAAACGCAGGATAGCCCCCGAGTGACACAATTAAACGAAAGAGGAAAGAAAGATCAGAACGGAGTTAAGAAAAGGGAACTGAAATTGGCGCCATCATCCCGAAAGAAGCAAAGAAAAAGGGAATTGTCACCGTCACCACCACCCCCAAAGAAATCCATCCTATTTAAAGGTTTCTATTTAAAACTAGAAACAGCATTAAATGGCCCAAGAAGGGTGATATTAAATAGGAGTTATGTTATGGAGCTCTGCAACCAAGTCCTACCAACAAGGATGATATCAACTGAGGATATAAAAATAGTTGAATTCCCAAAGGAACAGAGGATGGACCAAGTTATTTTACATCTGTCGTCAAAGAAGATAAAGCGGAAACTCTTGGAGGTGACTGACACTCTAAAAAAAAGGCGCTTCCTGCTGGTGGACCTGGATGATGATAACAGGCAAAAAAAAGGAAAAGCTCCAATGGAGGAAAGAAAGGAAACAAAAGATGATCCTTCAGAAAGAACGAGAGATACAGATGCTGGGAAAAGGTATGAACAAAATAAACCAGACGCTGTTATATTGAAGAAAAAGAATGAAAAAAGTAAAAAAAGAGGAAGAAAAACAAAAAGAAAGCCCTGTACCAATCAAAAAAAGTAAAGACACGCTGAAAGCCCTGAGGTTCACAGTGGATAATTTGGAAAATCCAAGAATGACAAAGAACAACCCAATTAAAGCAAACAACCAGGCAGGGGATTGGTCATGGATGGCAAAAGCCCTAGACTCAAAGAAGAAGCAATAGAGTAAGGAGAATGAGCAAAATTTGATCCTCTGTGCCTCATGGAACACAAGAGGTTTTAAACATTTTCTCCCCAAGGATAGCTGCTTCTTGGCAAAATATGATCTTATCTCAATACAGGAGATATTGTTACGTGAACCACCAGTATGCGAGGGCTATGAAATCTACATCAATCCGGCTACAAAGGGGCCCATGGGAAGACCATTTGGAGGGCTCATGATACTAAAGAAATTGGAATGCCCACTAAAAGTAGTAGAACATCTGACACCGAATCCATATGTGCAAATTCTGAAAGTAAGATCTGAAGCGGATGACTTGAAAGGACCAAAACAAATGATTTTGATTAACATCTACTGGAGTGTGAATATGTCAGGACAGGCGCTCTTTCTGAAATCTATCATGGATGTAATTGATAAATCCATGATGGAAGAAAATGACCAATTGATTTTACTAAATGGCGATTTAAAAATCAAACTGCTGGATAAAAATGGAAAAATCAAAGCTATAGAACATCTATTAGGAAAAGAAAAAACATGGATGAAGGAAATGAGAATCCGTGAGATGAAGATGCTAAATGGACAGACAAAGGGAGATCTGCAGGGGGCCAATACCTGGCACAGAGTGAAAGCTGGAGCCTGCCTCGATTACTGCTTTGTTGGAGGGAATACGCTGGAGAGAAAAAAGTAATTTACAATAGCAAAACAAACTAACAGCGATCATTGCTTGCTAACGATAGAACTTGCGTGGAAAATACGAACTAACAGAGAGACTAAAAGAACAATAGAAACTGAGGTCTCAGGGGTAAGAAATCGTTTGCGTATAAAAACACAGGCTATACCAAAACTGGTGCAAAGATATAAAGGTGCTACAACCGAAAATGAAGATCTGGTGGAATATAAATGGCTCTTTGAAGCTTACGAGAGCAAGTACAAGGGTCCCCACATCATCCATACTAAGAAAAAACATGCTTATGATGAACAACTAGTGGCAAGGAGGAAACAATATAGATCAGAACAGAGACTCTTAAAAAAGAACACTAGCACACAGAGAGAAGACCTTTTGAAGAAAAGTCAACAAACCTATAAAAACTGGTTGAGACAAACTCGCTACTTAAGAACGCAAAGGGATGCAGAAAAAATGTTAGCTGCAATAACTACTAACAATGCTAGAAGTATGTGGGACTTAATAAATGCCAGGGATCTTAATCTATCGGCCACAGATGTGAATCAAGTCTCAGAAGAAAAATGGTTTCAGCACTATACTGCTTTATATGAAGGCGAAACCCACAGAAATACTATAGAAGATAGCCCTGATTCTACACCTTGGGCTCTGGAATTCGATAAAGATGATATTCGAATGCTGATAAACAAACTCAGTACTTCCAGAGCGGCAGGTCCAGATGGAATCTCAAATAAACTATTGAAAGACAATTGTGAGAACTGGACTGAGCTAATATACGCCCTATTCCAACAAATCATGAAAATAAAACAAATTCCAGCTACTTGGACGGACGCTTATATTGTGCCAGTATATAAAAAGGGGGACCGGGGTAACCCAAGGAACTACAGGCCAATAGCGCTTCTAGATTCAATTGGCAAGTTATTTGCATCCCTCTTATTAAGAGATCTAAAAAAATGGGCGTCCGAGGCGGAAATCTTGGACGAAAGAAAGACAGCCTTTGTGAGTGGAGTTGGCACCGCCCTGAATTTATTTTTGATCAATCTGCTGAAGGCCAATACGTTGGCTGGGAAAAAAAACTACCTAGCATTTATTGACCTCGAACAAGCGTTCGATGGAATCAATAGAGAACATCTGTGGTCAAAAATGAAGAACTGGGGATGCCCAAAAGACCTGTTGGAAGCCGTTAGAATACTATACACTGGCACTTTAATCAAAGTCCAAATTACAAAGAATGGGGGACTTTCTAGGGGGATCAATACCAACAGAGGAATCAAACAGGGCTGTGCGGTAGCCCCCTTCCTTTTTGTGCTATACATGGCCGATATGAAGACAGCCCAAGAAAAGATTTGAGCATTCCCGCCGAGGATAAATGGGAAAGAGATACCGTGGATGCTTCATGCAGATGAGGCGGTATTTCTAGATCAAACACCAATAGGCCTACAAAGACGAATAGCGGCCTTCAATAAATATCTAAAAGAAAATAGCATGAAGATGAACGTGAAGAAATCTGTGATCTTAACCATGAAATCAAGTAAGGGAAGAAAATTGGCTGGAAAAACTGCGACATGGTCATTAGATAATGAAAAACTGGAAGAAGTAGAATCGACACTATACTTGGGGATAATGATCAATAAAAACAGCAATGAACGGGCACAGTATACCCTAATTCTGGAAAAATTAGTGGCTCTGACAAATCAAGGGATTTGTATACACCGTAAATATGGGAAGTACTCCTTAAACCCAATTGTAACCTTCTTTAAGCAGAAAGTTGTGGCGGTTATTACTTACGGTGCAGAGGCCCTATTATCCCTAAAATGGGAAGTCTGGAATCTGTGTGAGGCATACTTTTGGCATAAGATTTTGCACCTACCTACTTCATTACCTGTGGAACTCATAAGAACAGAGCTTAGACTCCAATCGGTGGCCTCAGTTTCACTCTGGAAATCTCTACCATTGTACAGAAAGTGCATACTGGACAAACCACCAAAACCATTTGAAATCTTAATACAGAGGGATATAGCAAATGAAGACGAGATCCTTAAAAACTGGAAAGGAGGATGTAAAGCTTCCATGGACCAAATAAACATCTCGGATGATACTCTAAAGAACAACCCTGATAAGGCAAAAAGATCTATCCGGGATAAGGACTGGGAGGAAACCCAGGAATTAAGATTGAAAAGAAGATTATGCTACAACATTGTGTGGGAAAAAAAGGCCTAAATAAATTAAATCCGTATCTGATGAAGTTCCCATCTCAGCATTATCGGAACTTGCTGCTGCGCTGCAGATTAAACATCTGGTACTGCCGAGAACTAAAATGGTTATGAAGACAAATTGAAAAATCAGCAGCATATTGCAGATTCTGTTAATCTAAGGAACAACTAGAAACGATCAGGCATGTCATGTTAAACTGCCCTGCATTAAAGCCAAAAAGAGAGAACTATATGGGCAGTTATGTAAGGAATATAAACTGGGAGTCGGAAGAAGATTATTGGGAGCGTCTCCTAACTGTTGATAAGACTGGAAAAACTCTTGATGCATTAAAATTCGTCGAAGCATTGAAACTGAATCAAGAAGATGGAATTGGATTTTGAAAGAAATTGAGAAATAAATTGGAGTAATTAACCAATCAATGAGCTTGGTAAAACAAATCTAGGGAACAAAAAATTGTAACGAAGGAAAAGGCAACTAAGTGCATACGCTACTGGACTGGATTGTAGCGTCTGAAGGGGATTTTAATAAAGGGAGAAGGATTTTAGGAATGGATTAAGGAAGTCATGTTTAAGGTTTAACTGAGATTAACCAATACAAAAAAAAAAAGAATTAACAGAGTGGGGGCTCATAGCCGGGGATTCTGGATTAGATCTATCACTTGTGCAGATTAATACAGTGTGCTAACTGACAGGATATATAAATTCTGTTGAATCACCACGCTGTGTTACACTGTAAAAAAAAACCTCAAAGGAACGCTCTAAGGAAACGGTCTGTTTTGCAAAATAAAATACAAACTTCTGTAAGTCAGGAAGGAAATCAAGTTCCAGAATGACGACCTTGGTAGATATCAAAATAGCCAGAGAACACCTCTTACATAAGCTATTTGTGAGAGGTGAGTGGGCAAATCAGTACCGGCTGTCTGGTTGCAGGCAATCGCACATCAGATCACTGAAATAGGGTCAGATACATGGAGAGATCAGGGTCCGTTACATGTGGGCCTGAGTGAACTATATATGGCCCCTAAGGCCAAGGATGAGCACAAGATTGCCAGGGTAGCGGCATATTTATATTTACATATGGGAGCCATACAGGACAAATGTGCTGAAGGCCAAGATCTGGCAAATAGGCAACTGATGGCATTAGAGAAGGCCCAATCTGACCTGGTCTCTTCTGAGCAGAGGCTGCAGAGGAGCCAGGAGTCAGAAAATGATAGTAGGGAGTATATTATTAAAATAAAGGACGATATGGATATCCTGCAACAGGAAAAGTCTGACCAGGATAACAGATTTCTGGCCTTGCAGAAGGAGTACCAAGAACGTTTGAATGCCCTACTGCAGAGCCAGAAAAAGCTGGAGCAACAACTGGACTTCAATAGGGCATGCGCAGAGCAGGTAGTCACCCTGCAAAGCCACCTAGATAGGGAGAAGACAGAGAGCAATAAATTGATTTTGAACCCAACCCAGAGAACTTCCCTCCGCACTTCCCCAAGGAGGGCAGAAATTCACCAAACACTGGGCAGAACTTTTTTCAAAGGTATCCCCCAATTTCCAGCCCCAAAATCATCCATCCTTCCTTCCCCAATTCCCTGAGCCCAGACAACTGAATCCGGGAGAGGGGAGGCCAAGGGTGGAGGGGTACCCAAATCTGCCCAACCCGGGGTACTACCAGAGAAGGGATAGCTACCCTTCCCGGGATCAGCCCAGGGGAGAAAATAGAACCCCGTATCAGCCTGAGCGGGTTTCCCAACTTGAGCGCCAGGTCCAAAATATGGCCCGGGATCTGGGTCACATACTGAGGGCTCAACAGAACCCTCAGATGAGCATGCCACCGCAGAATGCCCCAAACTCTGGGCCTGGTGCTCCAGAACAATGACAGGGGCAGCACCCCGATAACCCACCGGTTCCCAGGGAGGAGGCACAAGTGGAAGGGGGTTGTAAAGCCTTGGAGGAAGCTTACTTCCCCACTTGTAAACAGCCCCTGTAAACCCAGGAACCGGAAACAAAATCTCCTACCCCTGAAAGTCTGCCACCCAAGGAGCAAAGAGGAGGTAGGAGAAACAAAGGACCCAAACAGACCCATTTTGAGGAGGAGGTACAGGTCTTCCAATTTGAGGGAGAGGGATCTTCAGAGGATCCTGGGAAAAGGATCTTCTCCTTCAGGGATGGGGGAACTCCTCCCAAGGAAAAATGGGTCCCAAGGGATTCCAACCCAGACTGGGTAGATGTGGGGATTGAGCTGCCGCCGCCCATCATTCTATCCCAGAACCAACAATACCAAAAACCCCTGGTTCAAGCCCATCCTGGTGACTGCCTCCAAAAAGGGGGGCGGCCCAAAACCGGAACCAGGGGAACCTAAAACTGAATCAATAGACTGGGTAGATGTGGGGATCGAGCTGTCGCCGCCCATCATCCTATCCCAGAACCAACAGCATCAAAATCCCCGGGTTCAAACCCATTCTGGTGACTGCCTCCAAAAAGGGGGGGCGGCCCAGGACCGGAATCAGGGGAACTCGAATATCCTCTTTCAAGTTGCCAACTTTTTCTTGCAGATTCCCACGACTCTCCACAGAAGTCTGCCCAAATCTCTTCTCTCGCTATGTCCAAAACCAGAAAATTAGCCCACCAGTTGTCCAAAAATGTGCATTATCTGTGCCCCCTTGAGGAGAAGGAGGGAAGATACTATGCCCCGGTACAAGTACAGGGGCAGGGTACAATTTTGGCGCTGGTGGACACTGGATCCCAAGCTACCCTTCTGTCCAAAAGGGCCTTTGATGAACTAAATGCAGGAAGGGGGGAAAATTACCATATTCCTCTCACCTCTCTTCCTGGACAACTGCAGAACTTTGACGGGAAGGAAATTCCCGTCGAGGGGGACTGCGGATTTGGACATCAAAATTGGGCGACACAAGGTGAAACACCCGGTCATAGTAGTGACTCCAGAGGGCACCCCTTGTTTACTAGGGAATGACCTCCTGAGAAGGTTGTCACCCCCAATAGATTAGGTAAACAAGGTCCTCTGGACTCAGACTAGCCGACCAATAAAATTAAAGCCGAGTGTCAACTATGTTAGCTTAAATGGCACCTGCCACATGGTTGAACAAAAATCTGACCAAGTAGAATTTCACTTCCAGAATAACCAAATTCCAGACGTGACAGTAATAGCAGTAGGACAACCGACTGGTGATGGGGGGTCTTCTCTATTATTAAAAATCAACCTTCCTTCCATTGGAAGGTGGTATTCGACACTGGAAGGAAACACTCTGAAATTCTTTACTAATCCACAATCAGACATTCCCACTCCAATAGTCCAGAAAGATGTGAAATCAGCTCAGAGCCTGGCTGATATTCAGCAAATTGGAGAGCAGTTGTTCATCCCTGTTCAGTTAAATGATGGGAAGGACTCTGTTCTCGCCCGAGTGTGTGTGAACAACGGTAAGAGCTTCATCAGCGAAGCCATGTTCAGCCAACTCCTAAAAGATCCAGTCATTCCCGCATTCAAACTGATAGACAAATGGGAAATGGATCTGGAAACCCAATTCCAAACATCTCCTGCCAAGCAGGTGTATACTCAAAGTCTCCATTGGCAACAAGAGCATAGTCCATAATTGTTGGGTCGTGCGAGACGTCACTGCCGCCTTTTACTTAGGCAGTGACATTCTCAATCGCTTCGCCATTAGTTTGGACTTAATAAACTTCAAAGCTTGGTCCCGATTAGCGGATAATCCCATGGGCTTTGATGATCCAGAAAAAGCATTTAGGTCAGCTCAATTGCTACCTTATGCAGTTGAAATTCAGATTATGGAGGAAGTCACCATCCCAGAAAGGACCCGACAATTCTCCCTGGAAGTGAAAGTTAAATGAGGACAAAAATTGAAAAAACCTCATGATTATATTCATCTAAATGCTTCTCTCCAACAGCAAGGGTTGGGGGTAAACCCAACACCAATAGTCAATATCGAACATGACACCATTCCAATAGAGGTGGATAACAGCGACTTAAAGAGTATTACTCTAGCCGCAGGCACCATTATTGGAATGGTGGTTGATGACCGACATTTCTCCATTGATTTAGGAAATGAACTGTTGGGACCAATCCCCAAGGACTGTTTTGACAGTGACAGTGATGACAATACAACAACCGATAGGATCTTTACCTGGCATGGGGGGAACTTCCTGGTGTACACTTCCTGCCCTTATGGTAAGGAAGACGTGACTTGTGACTTCAGAAGGGATGAGGTGATTTTCTAGGTCCATGAGGGCTGCCTTTCCCATCTGAAGCCTCCACTCCAAATCAGCACTCTGACCAGGGATTTCTCCACCCAGCTGGAGGAGGCTGCTGAGATAGCAAAACCAGAAGTCTTTCCAGGCTTCAGGCAGATGGTGGAAGAGAGAGTCAACCTAGCTGATGCCTGCGTGACTCTGGAACAGAAGCAAAAGTTCAAACAAGTTTTCTTGGATTTCCAAGATCTCTTTGCGGTAGACTCATATGATTGTGGTCGCACCGACATTCCACACAACAACAATTCCCACGGACCCTGGAATGACTCCAGTGTTTGTGAAGCAATATCGCTTGCCTCTCGCATACATGCAGTCCCTTACTGAAATAATTAAGAACCTTGAGTCCCGGGGAATAATCCGTCCAGTACACAGCACCTTCAATAATCTGGTGCTGGGAATTTTGAAGCCAAACGGCCGGGGAGACTCTGTGCCGACCTTAGGGAGCTCAACAAACGGGTCCATACTTCCCGATGGCCTCTGCCCTACATTGACCAAGGACTGGCCCAGATTCAGGGGTCACACGTATTCACTGCAATAGACCTGACCAATGGATACTGGACTGTGCCTGTCAGTAGGGAGGACCAATACAAACTGGCTTTTACCTTTGGGGGCCAGCAGTACACATGGACCCGGACTCCCTTCGGATACCTCAACTCGGGCAATGAGTTCAACATTTTCCTACACAAGGCCATGCCCGACCTGGGTACACGGGGTAACCTGGCTTATGTAGATGATGTCCTCATCAAAAGTTCAACTGTGGAGGAACATGTAGCAGAGATCTGTTATGTTCTGGCCCAGTTGAGGGCCGCCGGAGCAAAACTTTCCTATCAGAAAGCACACTGGTGTAGAACCCGTGTTAATTTCTTGGGGCATGAGATTACTCCTCAGGATCTCTCTCCCCAGGAAAAGAAAGTGGAAGCACTCAGAAGACCTCCTTGGACTGACTAATTACAGCAGAAAGTTCATAGAGGGCTACGCAGAGATCACCAGACCCCTGATTCATCTCTTGAAGGGAGGGGTCAAGTGGGAATGGGGTCCAGAACAAGCTGAGGCAGTAAGACAGCTCAAAAGAAGCCTTTCACAAGTGCCTAGCTTACCCTGTCAGAAACAAGGAGTTCTTCCTGGAGACAGGGTTCTCTAATACGTGCTTGACGGCAGTATTATACCAAAAGCATGACAAGGTCAATAAAGTAATCTCTTATGCAAGCAAAACTTTATCCTCTGTGGAGGAAAAATTCAACGATTGTGAGAAGGCACTCCTGGCAACGGTGTGGGCATTGAAGAATTACAGCCCGTTCATCCAGGGGGAACACATCATAGTGGAGACTCCACACCAGCCTCTGCAATATCTCCAAAGTGACAGAATCTGGGCCGGAAATGTGAGTAATTCCCGAATTACTTCCTGGATTTTGTCAATGCAAGGCTTTCCTGTGGAGGTCAGGTATGGCCAAAACAAGAAGAGTCCACTCGCGCAAGGTCTGGCTGACTTGCATGATTGTGCCAGAGGACGAAAGTCTAAAAACCAAGGACAGCATGGAGGCATACCTCAAGTCCCCACACAAAGTCTTTGAAGAAGACAAGTGGAAAGGAATACCCACTGTCTATGTGGATGGATGCTCTTACCATGTTGACAACAACGGGGAGAAATAACTTGTGGCCGGCGTAGGGAATGCATGGGTGAATGAGTCTCCAGAACCCTCCGCTGGGTACAAAATTGGTCCCCGAAGTAGTCAGGTGGCAGAATTGATGGCTGTGAATCAAGCCATCCTCACTGCTGTCTAACATCAACTCCACGAACTGGTCATAATCACAGATTCAGATTATGTACGGAACGGGTTCGTGGAGCACCTGGTTAATTGGAAAACCAGAGGCATGTTATGTGCTAATAACACACCCCTGAAACATGGGAAGTTAATCCAAAATATTGATGATCTGGTCACATCGAATGGGATGACCATCTACTGGAAAAAGATCAAGGGTCATTCCAAAGTAGAGGGACCAGACAAAACTGGAAATGACTTAGCTGATCAGCTGGCCAAAACCAGGGCCATCCAAGGGGATCTAATAGAGATTGAGTCCCTGTTGGGGGAACTCCAGGTCACTGCTATCACTATGTCCCAGACAAATTCTCACAATGATCTTTCAACTGCACAATGGAGTAAGGAGACCCCTGATGCTGATTTAATTACGGCTCAAAAGGGGGATCCAATAATTGGTAAGTTTTACCAACACATTGAGGACCCTGAGAACTTTCCCCTGACGGATACCGATTACATTGGGGAAGAGGACCTTAGAGTGTTGATGAAATGTCCAAAAATGTGCCGAATCCAAGACGGTTTGTTGGTAAGGAAATCCCAAGCTGGCCATGATCAGTGGGTGGTTCCTACCTCATTCCAAAGCCTGATGTTAAGTCACGCCCATGATGCGGCCACCGCCGGTCATAGGGGGTTTCACAAACACTGGAAATCTTAAGAGAGGTTGCATACTGGCCACACATGGGGCAGGAACTCGACCAATACTTGAAGGGGTGTCTTGTGTGTGCACAATTTCAGCCAACATCCCTCACACACTGGGCGCCTCTCCAAAAGAGGGGGATGACACTGCCATGGTCAGATCTGCAAATCGACTTTGTAGGCCCTGTGATTCGCTCGTCTAGGGGAAACAATTACATGTTGACGGTCACATGCTTGTTTACCAAGTGGGTGGAATGTCTCCCGCCCCAAACTACAAGGCAGAAACAGCAGCTGCCTCGATGATTGAGTCACACAGAGGTAGCCATTTCACCAGCGAGGAAATGACAAAGATGTCGGAGATACTGGGGGTCAAAATGAAGCTACATATTGCTTACCGGCCAGCCTCTTCTGGTGCAGTAGAAAGATACAACAGAACCCTGTGAGCATATTAAAAAAGTTTGTGGCAGATTCTGGGCCAAGTTGGGATATCCGATTACCTCTGGTCCTAATAGCCATCAGATCTACCCCTTCATCTGCAACCAGAATGTCACCATTTGAGTTGATGACGGGACGCAAGATGGTGCTTCCCCAGCATTTGCTCTACAGGACCAAAGAGCAGACCTTGATAAATGCCTCCACAACTCATGAGTATGTGGAGAATTTAAGGAAACACCTTCAGCATGCTTTTGCCTATGCTCAGCGGAATCTAGAAAGATCAGCTGATAGCATGAAAACCCATTACGACCTGAAGACCACCAGGAAGGATATAATGTGGGAGACCGGGTCTATCTAATCAATGTCCAAAGGAACCAGGCCAAACAGCGAAAATGTTTGCCTACATGGAAGGGACCCTTTGAAATTATAGACAAGATCTCCCCAGTTGTATACAAGATCCGCATCCCCAAAGGTAGTTTGGCGGAAGGGGAAGACAAGTGGGTCCATATAAATCAGTTAAAGTGTTGCCATCCCAGGCACACCCTGCAGCAATTGGAGGAGTACTCTGCAATACCAGAGGGGGCCGCTCCAGAGTAATTCAGTTCCAACCCTAAAATATCCCACATATGGTCTCTAAAATATTATGATTCTTGAAGGAAAATGTCTCCTGATTATATCTTGTTTTTAAAATAAGACTTCAAAATGCATCCTGATGTATAAAATGTATATGTTCGCCACACCATTAATAGTGGTGGAAACATGTCTAGGAATGTGTATTGCCGCTTTGCTTTATCATCCTAGGAGAGATCAAACCATGGAGACTGACCTAGGAGGACGACCCGGGGACCGGGAGTAAAGATCCGAGGGGCCCGGGGTACCACCCAATATTCCCATCAGGACAGGCGAGGAGAACCGATCAATCCAACTGGATGGCGGAAAAGATGCTGAACTGTGCCATCTACGGAATTGGAAGAAGATGATGCGGACATACCAGCGCGTGGATCAAAACATCCTTTGCACCCGACTCCCCCTCGACTCGAAATCAAAGAGCAGTCGGGCGGGGGGGCTTGTTGGGTGTCCTGACCCACGTTTGGACTATTATGCTGCAACATTTGGTGCTGTGGGCTTAGAAAATCCAAGATGGCCGAAAAAGTCCACAATGCGGCAGAATACAGGAAAACCGCGCAGTTTTGGCGCACACCAAAATGTTCCCCTGACATGCCACCCACCAGTGCGAGCGTGATGGGCCAGTAGTGCCATGGGTGAAATGTGTGCCAAAGGAAAAACAGCAGTGCCGGTTGGCTCAAAAAGCACTTTGAAATCACCTTTGTTTCTATGAAATGCAAGCTAAAAATGCCTATTTTAAACATTGCAAGACATTCAAAAATCTCAATGAACACCAGCAGACATTTGGCAGAATGTAGTCTTGTGTGCATACAAAATCTGGAAAGATGAAGAGAACTAAACAATGTTTATAACAAAACTGGCTGAGCTGTGGATGTCAGCAGCCTAAGTTAAATTGGACTGAAAGACACTAAAATCTAAATGTTTAAAATAAAGCGGTGACCTACTGTTGAGTGTCACATACTTTGCAACTGTTAAATGTCATAGTTTTGAACTTAGAATCAGCATTCTAGCTGCATGTGTAAAAATTGTAAGTTTGTTTTGAATGAAGAAAAACTGGGAACAAAGGTGACATTTGGCTGAAGCCTGGCTTGAAGAGAGTGAATTCTGCCTGGCAACTACCCCTGACAGGAGTTGAAACTTGCTCAGCCACTCTTCCCAGGCCTGGCCTGCATTCTCCTGCCCTCACCAAAGGGAGATGACACCTCTATGATTGGATTAGGGGAGGAGCAGCTGGGGACTGCAGGAAACTGAACAATGAGCCTTCCTTGGCTCAGGCAAATGTTAAATTAGGGGGGGTCGTAAATGGCTTCCTCTTGAGAGAAACTGGGAGGAGCAGTGCCTTTGTGAGCAACCTGAGCTGGAGAAAGTGGACAAACCAGAAATTCCACCATGTGCTTTGGGAAACCACACCCCTCTGGGCCAGAGCATCATTTTAAAAAGATGGATAATTCATAGTACTGACTTGTCAAAATTATATAATTAATATCATTATTCTTGTGATTTTTCTGTGCACATTTTAAGAGGTGTTAGAACTCTGTACCATGTTCTGAGGCAAAACCCCATGAATTATGGAGATTGCAGACACGGGGTTCACGCTAGAAAAATGGAAATTTACTGGAATATGTGTAGAAAGGCGGTGTACATCTGTGTCATTTTTGGTAAAAATCCAATGTTGGTAAACCAACCAAAAAGCGTAAAATGTTGTCATTTCATAATCCAAGCTCTTAGAAACATCAGAGTTGGAACAGAAACTACCTTATGTGATATGTGATGTGTATATGTAATGTCAACCACTTGTATATCTGGGAAATGTGTTTAGTTATGAAAATGATTTTCTAAGGTAAAAGCAAAGGGGAGTGTTCTTTCTGTATGCCATAAAGATGACACCTAATGACTCACTGCTCCCTTCTCAAATCAGTTCAAAGAGAAATCCTTGACCTATCAAATCATGAGTGGGGTGGGCACAGAAAGTTAGCATCCACACCCATTTTCAAAAGACATAAAAAGAGCCACTGGAAGCCAGACAGGGACATTCATTTTCCAACCTTCAACTGAATTCCTGCGCAGCACTCTGACGGAGAACTCCAGAATCCAGAACTTCACTCCAGAACTTAAAGCAGAGCGGGCTGGACTACCAGCTAAATCCTTTTTCAGCAGGCCTTCAGAATCCAGCAATCCAACCAAACTATTCTACAGCCGGGCAAGCTGTTGGATTCTTGCCAAAACTTTTGCCAGAACCAGTAGCAGACCCAGAAAGCAGTGCTGTATCCAGAGAGACCAGACCCAGATCGCTGTGAGCAGAACCAGTGATCCAGACCAGACCCGGACCTGGAGTCCAGTCCCAACCTGACCAGACCCTGACGGCCTATTTCAAATTCATTGTGTGAGTACTCAGCCAGAACTGTGCATAACCAATCTCTTAGCTTAAAATAATCTGATTCAAAACATTTGAACCTGTCCAGAACTGCATCATAGGAATGGTGTGTCCCTTCTCCGATTTTAAACCTGTAAAATTGTCATTTTGCCATTTTGAATCATTATTTCATTTCTGAAAATCTACCTTCACGAAATCGTCCGTATCTCTTGAACCGTTTGTGCTAGAAGCGAGATTTAACTTTCATTTTAAAGCTAAGATTCTATGCTTTCCAAAGAACCCAGAACCAACTTTCTTTTTCCGTAATCGCGCTCGACGCACTCGATTTGCGATTTGGCTCACATTTCTTCACTTGTCAAAATAGCAGCTTCTTGCTTTCCTTTACTGAAATTCGTTTGCAACCTGACAATCATTCATAGAGCATTGTTAAAGTGATCCTGAACTAATTTAAAGTAGCTATAACCCACCCTGAATCTCTTATAGGGAATTAAAATCATTTTTAGCATATTTTTCCCTTCTTTGCATACCACATTTAAAGTACTTTGCCTGTGTTTAAAATCATCCCTGTGATCTAAGCTTGCTAGGGGGGAACTGAATTTGTATTGTACTGTGATTGTATTCCTGAAGACTGTGTGTGTTACTTCCATCTCCTTACATTGCATGGGGAGGGTGAATTGTCAGGAAAAAGTGATCATATTATTTGCTGAAATCATATCAAGTTTATTTCTGTACTGCCTTTTATTCATCTTTGCATCTCCTTGAAACCATAAAGCATTCCCAGCTACCTTGTTCTTTCCGTACCAACTCCTAAGTAATAAAATAAGTGTGCTAGTATAACATTATCCATTGTTGATCGACATTATACTCATAAGTGTGATATCAAATATTAATTTATTATCAAAGTGTGATATATATCTATTGTTTCATTTTTCAAATAAGCCTTTTTAATTTGCAAAACAAACCTACTTCTTGGCTCAGTGGGGTCAGGGGGATTCTAAGAGAGGGGCGTTATACAAGGGTTCATCATCCAGATTATAACTTGTCATAAAAATATATAAATAAGGGCTTGCCTTGAGCAATCCCAGACAAGGCACTGACTTAGTGGGAATGCTTGATTGGAGTCATTAACACACTTCAAGTGTACCTTAACACAGATCCATTGTCGTGCACCCAGAACATGCACCATGGGATTGGATTTCAAAAATCACACATGCATGCATGTGTGCACACACATGAACAACATTGGTCAGCATCAGGGACACATAACTGAGTTAAGGGAGAGTGACACTTGCTCTAAATCATTGAGTCCAGTCCAGACACCATTTTGATTTCCAAGGCGAAAAATATATTAAAAACCAGAATGAAAGCCATACTTAGTCAAACCAATAAATAAAATCTGCATGAAACAAATCAATAAAAAAAGATTGTGAAAACAGAAAAATATTGGATGAAAAAAAAATAAACTCAAAGATGCGGTCCATGTCCATACATGTAAGTCCAAATGAAAACACAAATGAAAAGAAAACCATTCCTCCATGGTGAACAGAAAAAGGATCTGGAAAAAATAGAACTATGTACAAACAACCAGGGTCCATTGTCACAAACCATGTTATGAAATACTTAAAAATACAGTTAAAAAATAACTATGTACAAAATGTGAAGAAAATTTATGAAACTTAAAAAAATTTATGAAACTTAACCCTAAAGAACTATATACAATGGAAGCAGGCTAGTACATCTCCTCACCATGCTCCCTCATACTCTTTGCCAGGGCATCATCTAACACTATGTCCACTTCTCCTACGCGGGCCTTGGATTCCCCCTCGAGGTCTTGCAGAGACTCCATCATCTCTCAAACTCCCTGCAAGTCTCCTCGAGGACCTCCGCCTCCTCTCTGCCCGACGCAGTGTAATCTCCACACTGACCATGGTGAGTCTTGCCTCCTGTGCCCACTGCCGCTCTGCCATGATCTGCTGGCGCAAACGCCCCAACACGGAAGACATCCCTGTTGTAAGGTCACGTTTGCTTCCTGCCTGATGGCCGATTCCTGCCTCTCTGCTGTTGAAAGCCCTTAGTCCTGTAGCTTCCTACTCCGAGCCTTCTGCCGCCAAATTGCCCAGTGCCTGCACCTCAAGGACAGCCTCCAGGATTATTTCAACCCCGCGGTATTCGTGCACATGCCCTGCTCCTTGATGCCTGCTCTTCCTCCGTTGGCACAGCTCCTGTCGCCTGCTGGATGGGTGTGGTGACCACATCTGCTGATTCAACATCGACTTCCGACTCTGGCAGGGATGTCATCTCCCCCAGACTGGCCGCTGGGGTTGGGGCAGGTTCACAGCGGGCCCTGGTGGTAACTGGGCCTGTAGACAGGAGGTAGGATGACTGGCACACAGAGGAGGAAGACAGGGAGGGGATCACATAAGTGGCCAGCCCATGGACCCATTGCGAGACCAGTAAATTTTCTAGCGAGTTCGAGAGACGGGCAACCTCATCATGATTACGTACAAGTTCCGATTGGAAGCCTGCACATCATCACGGATGGTGCCTGTCCGCCTCATGACACCGGCTAGGACAGGTTCCACCCTGTAGCGAATGGTGAAATCCGCAGGCAGTGGTGTTTCCGTTTGCGTGGAAACATCCGCCACCTGCGGATTGGTCCAGCCTGAAGCATGTCCGCAGGTGCATACTGATGCTGTCGAAGTCCCAGGGGCAGGATCAGTCACAGGCACCTCTACGTGGCCTGTACTGGCTCCTGCCCCTGAGTCTGGACTGGATCAGTCACACCCATATCATCACCCCTGCTGGGCCCTGTGGGCTGTGCTGATGCGGCCTCCTCCTCCTCCTCCACCCCACCAACCTGGAAGCCTCCCCAACATCTTCCGCAGTGTCTTCCCCTTGTGTGGGCTCACCTGTCTCTCCCTCTGCTGAGGAGTCCACAACCACCTTTGCCCTCTTGGACCTACCCTCAGCAGCTGCTGCCGTTGGCTTGGATGCAGCACCAGTCTCCTCGCTCCCTGAAGATGACAGTACCTGGGAGCACGGCTGGACCTTGCATCTGTGCCTGGTGGAGGCATCCCTGCTGTCTTGCTCCACATCACCTTCTCCGCCTTCTTCTTCCATCGTCACTGTGGATAGGGAGACATAGAACACAAACATCAGGGAACTGAACACATGTCTGTTTTGCACAAAACAAATGTACATGAGTTGCACTGGCAAAGGTCACAACCATCATCACCCTCCACAACACACCGGTTTGTGCAATTAACACACAAGCACAATCATGTGTGTACTTCACAACAGACAATCAAATCCTTGGACAAGGCACTGTCAGCACCTCAATTTTGTGCATGTCCCTCACATGCATCATGTGACATACATATTGCATTCACACATATCATTTGACATTAATGAAGCAGGCCACATAACTATTATGTCAGAGTCCACTCAAGCTAAAGCTAGCAAGAGTCAAGCACATATTTAAATACTCCAGTAAGATCCATCCAGGATTGTTGGCCAGTCACACACTCACTTCCCAGACACATGCACAATAAACCATGCATGTCCATGATGCTGCCAAAAGCACACGTGTCACACCTCTCACATGGCCACGTCCAGACACATGTATGCAACCATGTACACCTTGTTACATGCTGCCACACATCATAGATTGCAACAGAAACACCATTGATATCACACATGCTGGAATGGACGCACATGCAGCACTGTATGGGAGATGCACACAGACATCTGTAAAAGAGACATACCAGACATAAGGCCAAGGTGCACACTCCAACCATACATCAATATGCACAAGCACTATGGTGGACAAGTACACATGGACACTTACCAGTTGACTCCAGACGGAGTTTCAATTCCCTGACCTGGGTATACAGCACCAGGTAGAACCGCCCCAAGACCCACTTGTTGTCGGTGGTCAACCGGCCCCGGAGCCCCTCTTGGTTCATGCCAACCTTGACGAGGCACTGGGCTTTGTGGCGTGTCCTGGCTTTGAAGTCCTCCCAGCACTTGTGGACATTGATGAAGTTGCCGGGTGCCACCCTCCTCTGCGTTAATGGCACCCATGATGTCCACCCAGATTTTCCTCTGTCCTTCCTTGCCGCCTTGCGATGGTCTGGGGAAGAGGGCATCATAATGCAACAGGACTTGCTCCACCAGGATGTCAACTTCCCTGGCTGAGAAGCTGACAGCCCTCTGCATCGCTGCCAGGGGGTTGCAACATGCCTCGGATGATGTTGCTTCAGACATGGCAACCCCCGACGCAGGTGTCGGTGGGCAAGGTGGTCCTCATGCTGGGCTGTGGGGTGGTGGTCTGGCACATCGGGAGTCTTCTGGATCAGCAGATGTGGTCACAGGTCCAATGACAGGAGCTCTAGCAATGGCTGTGCAGCAGGCACCAAAGTTGCAGGGCAAGTGGGCAGCAGAGACACCAGTGGACATGCAGCAGTAGATGGCTCGTAGGAGGAAGCTCGGGGCACTTGGAGCCAGGTAAATTGGCTGGTAGGCAGTAGTGTGAGTCTTATGTGTTACTCGCTGTAAAGACTGGTAGGTGGTGTCTGTACTTCCGCTCTCTATATGGTAGAGGAGAGGCACAGAGGACCCCAGCCAAGATTCTCTATTATTGGTACGTGGTCGAGCAATCAAGGCCTAGCTTCTCAGGAGGTGATGCAGGCTGGTTCTTAAGTACAGTGTATTCCCCGAACCCCCACAAAGGAATGTCCACACACTGTATTACTGAAAACACAGTCTTTGTATAATTAATATTCAAAGGTATGTACACGATCACAATAACGCACTTTGTACTCGGAAGTCAATAATGATAAATATATACAATTCTAAAGTGGTACCACCAATGTTATCAAATCTCAATGAAATGCATCAACTGTCGCGTTAAAATGTCACACAGATCAATAACGAGGAAACCAGCAATAGAGATAGGCAGGAACGTAAGGTGGTTGAAACAACAGGCAGAATGCTGACCCCTACCGCTAGGCACAGTTCTGTGTGGAGATCCCCCCACCTGGGCAACCTGTAAATAAAGATATATAGCACAAGCCCAGTCCATATATTGTCCTATAGTCTTACTTCCTCCTATTAAGGTTTTACCTCCCCAATGTACTTGGTGGAGTAGAGTTCTCCGACGATGCGTTGACCGATCCTTCTTGAGTGACTCCCTTTAAGGCACGAGTCACGGATCGTCGAGAGGTGAATAGGAACTCGGCGTTTGGTGTCGGGGAATCGACGGCCCTTCTTGAGTGCCCTCCCTTTAAGGCGGGAGTCATGGGTCGTCGAACGTCCGACAGTGAACAGGGTGAACTATGGCAGGGAAGTGGCAGCTTCCTTCCTAGTGGTGCTCGTCGACGACAGAGCGTTGGCGTCCTGCAAGGAAGAGGCATGCGGGGCACCTCGGTGACGATAGTTCTGGACCACAAAGAGATGATGAAGAACTGTGGCCCAGCAAGGGCGTGGAGACGTCGGTGTCTCTGTGGTCTTTAAGTGGTGGGAAACCCACCGGTGGATGCTCCTCGGTGCGTCGACGGTCGGGCCTTCGCCAACGCAGACAAGCGGATGACGATGCAGGCGAAAGCGTCCGATGATCAATGGAAGTTCTTAGGCAAACGGGAGCATGGCGGCTCCGGTCGGCGACGGCGGTCGTCGACAGTGGCGGACAACAGTCCGAGTGCTTCTCCTTGGAGTTCCGCAGCAGTCCCCGTATCGGGTCGGCAGCCTGTCGAAGGTCTGTCTACCAGGGAGCGTTGGCAAAGATCAGCTGTGCACGATGGTCCCTTGTATCTCGGGAAGAGGTCGCCTTATAAGTTCCTCTTTGGGTCAGTCCTTGGAGGCTCAGCAGCTTTCAGATTGTGAAGAAGAGCCACAGCACTTCTTCTCGTCCAGCAGGGCTTCAAGGTCAAGCGTCAGTTACTCCAGTTACTCGTCGTAGTGGACTTCAGCTTCTAAACACGATTCCTAGCAGTGAGAGGTCCCCAGATATACTGTTGATCTCCCATTCATTCCACTGGGTCACATTCAAGCATCCAATCACGACTACGGGCATTCATGCAGGCAGGCAGCCAATCAGGCACAAAAGGTATTCAGACCATTCACTTCTCCCCAGACACTCACAACAAGGTATGTCTATTGGGACAAGTACCGAGCCATTCAAGACTCCAAGCTGCATTCATACCGGTTTCGGGCAGGGCTGTCTCAGTCATTGTGTCAACCACCAGATACTAGACATCCACAACACAGAATGCATATTCGTCACACACTCTATTCACCCAGGTCCCACCCACAGGAGGTACCCACAACATACATCACTGGGAAGGCTCCAGCCAGTCTGGCCGGGCCTTCACAACAACATCATATATGGCACTTCCACCCAACAGCCAGTCAGGGGGAAGGGACAGAGTCAGGGCTTCCCAGGACTTTGGGAAAACAAAGTAATGGGTAATAGAATGCAAGAGGCCACAGAGGCCATCTTGTTTTCCATCAGTAATCAACTGATTCCAATGGCAGGGCCGGGGTATCCCAAAATGGAGGATACTCCGCGCACCTGTCAAATTCAGCATGGAGCTGCCACCAGCCCATACCCTGCTCTGCAGGCCACCCACAGGTGCCCAAAAACATACACTAGGGGCACAGGGTTGTACCCCCACCCATGGGTGCCATAAGGGTATCCCACGGGTCCGTTCACCAAACCAAAAGAAAGAGAGCTGCACCGCCAGAAGTCCCACATGAACTCATGTGCGGAAAACATGACAGAACACACAATAAAAAGAAGTAAAGGACAAGGATACAGAGGCAATGTCCTTCCGATGCATTTCCAGCATCACAGTCGCCCCCCCCAGACTGAGCTGGAGGGTGCCTAATCTCACACGGGATAGACACCCTCATCCAGACGGTCAACATACCTTCTGGAAAGGCCATCTGCATTATCGTGACTCTTCCCTGGTCTGTGCTCTATGGTGAAGTCTAGCCCTTGCAGGCTAATGGACCACCTGAGCAGTTTCGGGTTTTCACCCTGTTTGGACCTTGAAGGTAGACCCCGTAAGGCAGGGCCTAAAATGCCTAAGGCTCCAAACTATACTAAAACATTCCTTTTCAACAGTAGCCCACCTACATTCTCTACCCTTCAGTTGTCTACTGATGAATATGATAGGATGTTCTCTCCCTCTGTCATCTAACTGGGACAAGACAGCTCCAATTCCGGTGTTGCAGGCATCCGTCTGGACGATAAAGGGTCAGCTGTAGTCAGGCGCACACAACACGGGTGCCCAACACAGACTTTCTTTCAAGCCATCAAAGGCCCTCTGACAGTCTTCAGTCCAATTGACCTTCCTAGGCTGCTTGGGTGAAGTCAGAGCTGTCAGTGGTGCAGCTATGGTTCCATAGTCCGCCATGAAATTGCGATAATACCCGGTGAGGCCCAAAAAGGCTCTCACCTGGGTTTGAGTAGTGGGAGTCTCCCAGTCCTGTACATCCTGTACCTTACTGGGGAGAGGTTGGATTTGACCCCCTCCTACCTCATGACAAAGATACGTGACTTTCCCCTGAGCTATCTGGCACTTGGTGGCCTTGATAGTGAGGTTAGCCCTTTTTAAGGCCTGCAACACTCTACCCAGATGTGTCAAGTGCTCTTCCCAAGTGGAACTGTAGACGGCAATGACATCTAAATAAGGCAAACAAAAGGCTTCCAGCCCACTGAGAGCATGATTGACCAATCTCTGGAAGGTGGCAGGGGCATTCTTCAACCCAAAAGGCATGACCCTAAACTGGTAGAGTCCCTCTGGTGTTGAGAACGCCATCTATTCCTTGGCATGGTCCGTCAGAGCTATTTGCCAATAGCCTGAGGTGAGGTCAAAGGTGCTCACAAATTTGGCAGCACCTATGGTGTCCACGAGCTCATCAGCCCTGGGTAGGGGTGCGCGTCAGTTTTGGTGACGGCATTGACTCCTCGGTAGTCCACACAGAACCTCTAATCCTTGGTACCTGCCTGGGAACTTGCCTTGGGGACAAGGACCACGGGACTGGACCAGGGACTGGTTGAGGGTTCAATAACACCCAGATCCAACATTTTGGCGACCTCAGCCTGGATGTTCTTAACCGTATCTGACATTCGGTAGCTCCTGCTCTTGACAGGCATGCTGTCACCAGTGTCAATCTCATGCTTACACCACGGTGTAAGGCCTGGCGTCAGCGAAAACAGAGAGGCATACTGCTGGAGCAAAGCCCTGCAGGCCCTCTGCTGCTCGGTTGTCAAATTGGGAGAGAGCTGCACTCCCTCCACTGAGCCATCCTGAGGGTTGCTATGCAGCAAGTCTGGAAGGGGCTCACTCTCATCCTCTTCTTGCTCCAAAGCTAGCAAGAGACATGAGACTTCTGCTCGCCTGTGGAAAGGCTTGAGCTTATTAACATGGAATACCTGAGGGGCTACCCCTGGGATTCCCATGTCAACCAGGTAATTGACCTCGCCCATCTTGGAGATTTTCCTGAAGGGTCCAGTCCATTTATCTGCCAATGCCCGAGGCTTGGTAGGCTCCATCACGAGGACCTCCTGTCCCGGAGTTCAATCCACTTGCGATGCTTTAAGGTCATGCCAGTATTTGTTAAATTCCTGGCTGGCCTTGAGATTCGCTGGTTGCTTGACCCAACATCTGTGTCATCCTCCGTCTGAGGCCAAACACATAGTCCCCCACTTGCTTGGCGGAACCGGAAGGGGTGGCTTCCAAACCTTCTCTGATCAAGGCGAGGGGCCCCCTCACGGGATGTCCAAAGAGTAACTCAAAGGGGATGAAACCAACGCCCTCTTGAGGTACCTCTCTGTAAGCAAACAGCAGGCATGGCAGGAGGAGATCCCATTTCCTCCTTAGGGGCTCTTCCAAAGCACCTAGCATGCCCTTGAGAGTTTTATTAAATCTCTCAACCAGACCATGGGTCTGGGGGTGGTAAGAAGTGGAGAACTTGTAGGTTACCCCGCACTCTTTCCACATGGTTTTCATGTAACTAGACATGAAGTTGGATCCTCGGTCAGAGACAACCTCCTTGGGGAATCCAACATGGGTGAAAATACCCAGGAGGGCCCGGGCAACCACCTTGGCAGTAACAGTCCGAAGGGGTATAGCCTCAGGGTACCTGGTGGCATGATCTACCAAAACCAGGATGAACCGATGTCCACCTGATGTGGGGGGGTCAAGGGGACCGACAATGTCGATGCCCACCCTCTCAAACGGTGTGCCAACCACTGGCAATGGCTGCAGTGGGGCGATGACACTGCCTCCAGTTTTGCCAGACAACTGACAAGTTGGGCAGGTCCTGCAGTGGGACTCCACTTCTACTCCCATCCGAGGCCAGTAGAAATGGGCAGAGAGCCTCTGCTTAGTCTTCTTGGTGCCAAGATGACCAGCCAAGGGCACCTCATGTGCCAACTGCAGTAGGAAGGGCCTGTAAACCTGGGGTACCAGCAACCTCTTGAGGGCACCAGGTTCAGGCTTAGTGGGCTCACTAACAAGGAGCTCACCCTCCCAATAAATCCGGAAAGTCCTAGGCACTTCTCCGTGTGTCTGGGATAGGGCCTGTTTCCTCAGACCCTCGAGAGAGGGACACTCTCTCTGTCCTTTACAGAAGTCTGCCCGGGAGGGTCCCCCTTCAACTAACAAGCATTGAAGATCGGGATGATCCTCCGGGTTGAGAACCTCTTCCACAGGAGAATCTTCTGGCTCTACTCCCACAGGAGTTGAGACAGGGTTTACCACTGAACCCAGCCCGTGCAGAGCATGGATCCCAATGGGTGCTGTAGGAACAGCAGGCAGAGATGGAGCTCCCTCCACAGAGGTGGACTTCTTGCTCTTCCTTCGTCGTGCCTTAGGCCGTGCCTTCGGCTTGGGTACCTGACTCACAGCCAGACCCGGTGTCACCTGTGACCTAGTGACCGCAGCAGCAGTCATGGGAAGACCATCCGCAATCAATCCCAACTCGACTAGATTGTTACCTAACAGAATGTTAGCAGGGACGTTGTCCTGAACCAGGACAGGAAGCTTTGGTGTCTTGTCTCCAATTAAGAGTGTGACTCGGGCTACAGGTGATAATTTGGGAGGCCGACCAGCTAACCTGGTGGTTCTCAGAGGAGCATCTACATAGTCCTCTGGCTTGAGCAGGGTCCTGTCCACCACTGTCATGCTTGCCCCAGTGTCTCTCAAACCAGTAGAAGGCTGGCCATTCAGGAGGACACTTCTCAAAAATCTACGGGTGTTCTGTGGGATAGTCGCCAGTACTTCCGCGTATTGGTCCCAGGCCCCAAGGGACACTAAGGAAATCTCTACGGGAGCACCAAAAGTGATTCCTGTAGAGGAGGGGAGGACAGTGGCCTCCACCTCAGACATGGGGTAAGGGTAGGTCATGCTGACAGCCTGTACTCCGAGTGCCTTACCTTTACACTTGGAGTCACCCCTTTTGTGATCAAGAGCCTCACAGTCCCAACAAGTGCCGGGAGTGCGGGGTATGGTACTGGAACCACTGGGAGCCTGCTTTGCAGCAGGTGGACCACTACTCTTATTCCCACCCACAGATGACTTATCCCCACTAGATTTTTGGGTCTTAGGAGAGGAAGGTTTAGGTTTATTCGTGTGTGACTGCTTTTGGGACTCCTCAGCTTTCTGAGAGGCCCCCTTTTCTTTGTCCTTGTCCTTCCCACTGGAGTCCTTAGGGGACACCCGGTGGGAGATCCACTTGTCAGCCAACCTAGCCAGGTTAAAGGGATCCAAAATGTTCTGGTCAGCAACATACTGACGCAGCTCTGGTGAACAGGCTTCAGAAAAATGTTCAAAAAACAACAGGTGGCACAATTCAACAAAAGTTTTCACCTTGTAAGCATCAATCCACCCCATCATATTCATGTGCGCAGCACTCACCCAGTTGACCCAAGACACATTCTCTCTTTTCTTAAAATCCCTGAACCTTTTAAGGTATTGGGTAGGCGTCTTGCCAAACTTGGCAATCAAAGCAGATTGCATACACTCATACTGACCCCTTTCTTCCACACTCAGCTTCAGAATACAGTCATATCCAGTTTGAGGCACGCTGCTTAGCAAACACTTAGCCCAATCTCTTTTGTCAACATCATGAATTGCACAAGCAATTTCAAATGCTTCAATCCATTGGAGGATATCAGAACCCTCTGAAAACACACCAACCAAATCCTTCATAAATTTAGTTGCTGGGGACCTGACACTCTCACTGGGTTTCGCTGAAGTCTCCACTCGAGCTTTCTCTAGCTGGATTCTCTGACATTCAGTGTCCTTGTCTTTGAGTTCAAGATCCCTATTCTTGAGTTCAAGATCCTTATTCTTGAGCTCCACTTGTAGAGCCAACTCCTCCTTCTTAAGCTCAGCATCTATTTCCAACTTGCAATATTCAAAGGCCAATTTCATCCTTAATAACTCAAGTTCCAAGGAATTGCTGGGGTTCGGAACAGAGGCAGCAGGAATGGCGGCATTCCCAGAAACAGATTCAGCAGAAACCCCAGGGGCAGAGTCCTCATTGGTTGCATTCCCCCCCTCATCAAGAGTTTCACCATCGCTCTGGTAGTCCACCAGGGCAGCTATCAGCTCAGCCCTAGACTTATCCACAAAGTCTAACTCCCTGGCTTCACAAGCACCCTGGAGAGCTTCTAAGCTCATCCGAGTCAATTTACCATTTGCAATAGACTCCATTGCTTGTAATGCAGTTATTTTGTACACACCCAAACCTTAATCCAATAAAGTGCAGATATTTCGTAAGTGGCACGGTTATACACTGATTCTTAAAACCATAAGCATCCCACCGCTGCCACCAGTGTAAAGACTGGTAGGGGGTGTCTGTACTTCCGCTCTCTATATGGTAGAGGAGAGGCACAGAGGACCTCAGCCAAGATTCTCTATTATTGGTACGTGGTCGAGCAATCAAGGCCTAGCTTCTCAGGAGGTGATGCAGGCTGGTTATTAAGTACAGTGTAGTCCCCGAACCCCCACAAAGGAATGTCTACACACTGTATTACTGAAAACACAGTCTTTATAAAATTAATATTCAAAGCTATGTACACGATCACAATAACGCACTTTGTACTCGGAAGTCAATAATGATAAATATATTGAAGTGGGAAAATGGAAAAACAGGCTCCCATCTTCCCCCTCTCGCGCCTGGCCTAAAGGTACACGGCCCAAACACCCGCCACGAGAAGAGTTTGCCCATCTACCAGACGACCAGATACCCTGGTACAGGAACATAAGGATGTGTCCATCTGCCTGCCCAGCAGCCCGCCCTGCCCATGCCGATGCCTGCGGCATGGATCAACTGGACTAAAACTATACTTCGTTAGAGATGCCATGACGACCTAGCCAACGGGTAGCACACCTGTGCCAACATACACACTGGACACTCCCGCACCAATCTACACGAAGAATATACTCAGTGCTATGACGTAGGCGACAGGCATACTCACAGACGTGCATCTTTATTATTTTCCACATAGGCTCTCAAAATGCAGAAACGCAAGACGCACCATGAACTCATCTAAAGAGCTTGCTTACGCTTCCTCTAAACCTAGGTGCCATAATGAGAATTATAACGAAGACACGATACTGGTCATAAGACAGTATGAGACTATAACCTAAAGCGCCTGTGCACCAAATGGTTCCACCAATACACCAGGCCTAAGTAGGCCGCAAGCAAGAGCTCCCGTGGACATTAACAGAACAAGAGTCAGGTTGCTGATCCTGCAGAATGAGCCTGGCGAAAGCAGACAGCCAAGGTCGTAATGTTGCAAACCCACATTCCAAAAGCAGACCATCAAGGGCACGATGTTGCAACCTCGCACGCCGTGCACCAACATCAAAGTCGCACCTGCAATTAAATCAGGCACACAAGTACAGTAAGTGCCTGAGTTCAATTAAATCAGGCACACAGTGGAAAAACAATATTAATTGTGCAGAATTCTGCCTCAAACACGGTGCCACCTCACGTGACCAAGCCGAACCTGACGAGATGCCAAGCCCAGGAGGAAAGAGGCGTCTGGATCGCTCGTTACGAGACACAGGCAGATACACTTGAAAGGATCAATGGACATCTGCGACAGTAGGAGTAGTCGGCCATCCAGCTCATGAATAAGTCTTCACATTGTCTGCATGTACCCATAGTGAAACATTGTTGCAAATTACAGGTACACCGAGAGCTGGGAACAGCGATGGTCCCAGGCTGGGAAGCTCACGGGCGCACCAATCAGAACATGGGGCTCTTATCACTGACGCCAGTAACATTAACCAATCATTAGGAGTCTTCATGTAACAATTCTCATGTATCTAATTGTAGGGACAACCCAGATATATCACCTGACTAAACCTCGTCCACTCATATTATCCTCTATACGTATGCTATACTAACCCTACCACTCGAGCAACCAATTAAGAGTGGCAATAGGTTTTTTGTTAACTTTCTAAAGTGACGCAAGTAGCGCGTCATACTACAGTAAAAAGGGCCTGCGAGCCCCATGATTGTGTGTGTGTCAGGTCAGACTCGTATGATCCTTGACCCATCCCTGCCGTTTGTGTTTAATAAACAGCAGAGTCACCTTGCTTCTTGTGTGTGTCTCATACTCTATCTCTTTTGGGATATACGGGAGGAGTTGGGGCCTCCCTGCCCGGAGGTCTGCGGTCGGCCCGGCCGACCCCGGCAGAATTTCCCCCCGACAAGTTGGAGGCACTGCTGAGATTTGTTTAAGATCGGCATTTTTATTTTTTACTTTTTCCAACGACTCCAGTTGCGAGGAGGCCCGGCGGCGCGGCCCCCTCTGCCGTCGCCCCCTTCTGAGGACTACAGGACCGTCGCGGAACTGCGAGAAGACCGGACAGCGCAATCCGGATATTGGCCCTCGGGAGCCGGTTGAGAAGTATCCCGCCCGCGGTTGGCGAGTGTCCAGACGTGGTCCAGACGAGGGGAGGTGGCGAGCCGCTTGGAGGGGTGCACGCAGTCGAGCGGCCCCACATCAAGAGAACTTGGTGAGCATGCCACGCACAACAAACAATGTGAAATTGTGAGGGAGGGGGGAGGAATTAAATACGGGAGGCGGGAGGTGTTGCACAGGTGAACGGCGAAGGTTTGACAGTTTAGTGTTAGAAATAGAATGAATGATAGTTGAACAAGCGCGAGAGCAGTTGGCTACGTAACGCGAGAGAAGGGGACGGAGCGCGAAAACATCACGTGCGGCCGCACGTAGACACTGATTGGCCTAGGCCGCGACTACGGGTAGGGGTGTGTGTGTGTGCGTGGTTTCCTACGATTTGGCATTTATTGATCAATGAGTAGATGAGGATCCCTATTGTTCGAGCAAGACACTCGATAGGTAGATGACGTTTCCCTGTAGGCGGTAGCTAGTTAGTTGCCCAATACGGAAGATAATTGGCTGGTTAAGCCCTCCTGTCGAGGGGCGTATCACACGCGAGGCGACGCAGCGTGCGCAGTCCGATTATATTGTTGAATTTGATTACCTTGTTCCAGGAGTGACAGGAAGACAGCTGTGGGGTTAACGGGGGTAGATTGTAGGTGTATTTTGGATTTAAAGAATATACGAAGAACTTACCAGTAGCTCTACGAGGTGGGTGACGTCACCAGCAGGGTTGTCATAGGATATCGCAAGAACGAGGCATCATCGTTTGAGAGTGGTGAGGAAGAGAATTGTGGTAAGGGAGTGGAAACGGAGATAAACGGTAAACGAGCTGATCGAGGAAAGGCCAAATGGGGAACGTGGCTGCGCACGGAGAACGCCGGCCACGGCAAGTGTAGAAGGGGGAGGAGCACGTGAAAACAGGACGACTGTATAAGAACGTAATAAGGGGTACGCAGCCGCAGGGGGCTACGTACGCCTCGGCCGCAGGGGACCGTAAGGGTGTTGTATAAAGGAAGAAAGGCAGAGGAAAATCTACAGATGTAACATACTATATTTTTATAATTTTCCTTAAGCGGACTATCGTAAGTCCCCAAACTTACGGGGCCAGGTAACGATATAAGGCTGTATATTGTAAACTACTAGTGGGATAAACTGATACCAGATTAGGGAAGGGTAGCGAGTGGAGCGCTGCTATGTCATACGGAACAGGATCGGGAGGGTGGGGGAACACCCTCACCACGCCACTACAATACATATGCACAACACTGCCACCCCATAGGGAGAAACTGATTAAGTATTGCATAGAATGGACCCAGGGGACGGATAACAAAATGTTAACACCGTGGCCGCCAAACGGTAGCTTCGATCCATATGCCCAACATTCACTATTAAATCATCTGCACAATACATATAAAGGGAAGAAGTTGGCAAACCACGTGGAGGTGTTTAACTTATGGAGGATGTTCCAGGGGTCCCGACCAGGACCAAATGGAATATTCACTATGGGGGAAATAAGAGAAGAAACAGAGATTAAGGAGGAAGGAGAGGATGGGAAACAGGGGTAAGAGGACCCAAAGACCACGGGAAACAGAGGTGAGGGAGGAGGAAAGAATAATAAAGCAGATGAAATAAAAAAGGAACCGAGCAATGATATACCCCTAGTAACGGGAGTAAAAACAGAGGGAGGGGGGTTGTACCCTTTAAGAGAATTGGGAGAAATAGAAAGAGGACAGTTAAGGGCGGCTGAGGGATACTCGAACCCGGCATACAGCCCTCCACCATATGTGGCTCATAGGAAAATGCCAGCAGGGGAGGGGAGGACTGGAGAAGACCAGACTGTGGAAATAGGAAATGATGAATGGGTAGCTGCACAGATATTATTAAAATTACGAGGTTCATTAACAGGAGAAGAGAAGGAGGTAGTAAAGAAAACAAACGAGGATAATGCCAGGGAGAGTGAATTGAGGGGGGAAGAGCTGTTAAGAGAAAAGGAAGAGATTTTGGAGGAACAATTAGCAAAATTAAGAGATGAACAGAATGAATTGATCAAGCAGCTTGAGAGGGAGGAGAGAGAGAGAGCGAGGAAAAGGAAAGAAGGTAGGAACGAATTGGAAAAAATAAGGGAACGAACTGAGGAGCAAAGGAGAGAAGCTGACAGGGTAAAAGCAGCAGCAGAAAGGGTATCAAGAGTAACACTGCGGGAAAAGAAAAGGGAAGAAGAAGAAAAAGAAAAAGAAATGGCAATATGGAGGAGGAGGTTACTATCAGAATCAACTAAGAAATACGAAGAAGGGAGGGTGATGGAGAGTATAGTAGAAAAAGAAAGGACGAAATGGGAAAGGAAGAAAGAGGATGAAAGAATATTAGAACGGATGAGAAGTGAAGTGATGGAGGAATTGAAAAGGAAAAGGGAGGAAAATAGTAAGGAGATGGAGGAAAGGTATGAAGGAGAAAGAGGAGATAGGGGAAGGGAGATTGGAACATGGGGGGATGTATATGATGACACAGAAGTAGCAACGACATCAGCACAAAGGGGAGCGGTTGATAAAGGAGAAAGAGGAGAACTGGACCTAATAGATTTGCAAACAGTAACCATTAAGGGGAAAAAGACCGAGTGGGGGGTGCCGTTTATGAATAGCTTTTGTAGTGAGGAAGAGGGAGTGGAAAATGAAGGAAGAAACAGTGAAAAGGAAAGCCTAGATAAACTATACATCACCCGGACCAACATAGACTCACCATGGATCAGTAGGAGAAAGGATGAGATGGAGAGAGGTGAGGAAGGAAAGAAAGGAATAGAGGAAAGACAGGCACATGAGGACGCAACATCCCCATCCCCATCATCCCCATCACGCCCTCCCCTATCGCACCCTACATGCTCAACCACCTCAAGTTCGTTACGCAAGATAAAACTAGCGCCCTTTACCGACGAACTGACACCCTATACATGGCGGCTTAGAGACCTCCCTAGTCGTAGGCAGGAGAGAGGTATACACATGCCCACATTAAATACAGAGAAAGATGGAATAAGGGGAAAAGATGGAGAAGAAAGAGGTGTGAGCAGGGGAAATACAAACAAAAGTGAAAATGTGGAAGAAAGGGAAGAGGAGGAAGGGTGTGAGGACTCAATATTATGGAACACAAAGGGTGAAAGAAGACATAATTTAATGCCACTTTTGGAGAGAGGTGGGGTTAGGCCACAGTATGTTCCTTGGAAGCATACCGATAAAGAAAATATAAAATGTAGGCTCCCATCATTAAGTGGAGGTGCGGGTAAATGGATATATGAAATGGAAAAACACACCGCAGGACAGAAGCTGGCAGTAGGAGATGTAAAGGGCCTTTTAATATCAATATTAGGGGATAGAGCGGATGACATATGGAAGAGGATTTCATGGGGTAACAATAACAAATACATCGCACGATGGGGCACCGTTCGCAAACTGCAGACATGCACTATGGCAGGCATTGAGGGTACAGTACCCAGACACATCAGATATAGGAGCAATTACATCCCGCAAGATGCATGAGAACGAAGATCCTGTTGATTATATCCAGGAAATCCAAGAGAAGTGGCGCATGGAAACTAGAGAACAATGGGATAAAACACCAGCAATATTTTACCATATACTGGTACAAGAGCTCCCAGAAGGAGTTCAGAAACAACTAAAGAAAGTAGTAGGAATGGAAGCAAAACCATGGCCCGAAATACAACTGACTATAGTGCATCATTGTAGGACATGGCAAGGAAAAATGAAACAAAAAGAAGAGGACAGGAAAACGGAAGAGGCTAAATTAGTACAGAAAAAGCTTACTAAATACACAATGGAAGGGGCACTAATAACTACACCTACAACAATGACCCAAAGCCCCACACAAGTAGTGGCTGCACAAGATTCCTCCCAAATACCACCTTCACAGACTACAACACAACAGGTGCCACCACTCCAACCATACACGCCCAACATGGGAGGAGGATACCCAATGCAAGGAGCTGGATATTATAATTATAACAGGGGGAGAGGAGGAATTATGAGAGGGAGAGGGTACGGGTATGGTACCCAACCGCAGGTGGGAGGATTTAGGAATTCCTACCCCACAGGGCAACCAGTATACCAGGACAACACAGGGAGCTTTCCATGGCAGAATAGGGAACCACCGGTGTGTTGGAGCTGTGGACTATTGGGGCACATGTCACGCACGTGTAGAGTTAGACCAGGAACACCATCATGGAGTGATCAGGGACAACCACGGCCCGCACAGGTACAGCAGGGCATACCACAACAGCAAATGTTGCCACAAGGAAATGAA